>NC_092394.1:17494673-18753041 GCF_030028105.1 Mobula birostris
CAGATGTTCAGAGCTCTTGAATATCCAGTGTGTTTGGCTTATAATTTGG
This sequence comes from Mobula birostris, assembly GCF_030028105.1. Taxonomy (NCBI): domain Eukaryota; kingdom Metazoa; phylum Chordata; class Chondrichthyes; order Myliobatiformes; family Myliobatidae; genus Mobula; species Mobula birostris. The sequence continues at coordinate 17,494,723 of NC_092394.1, forward strand.
CCCACCCATCAATCGAGCTTATTGTCATAGGCATACAAATACAGGATATAAATGACATGAAAATTAGTTGTTTGCAACAGCAGCACAATACATTGCAAGATGAGAACAGACATTGGTTAATATAAACTTAAATTAACATAAATTATACGTAACCATACATATGCAAAATAAACAACAAAAAAAATATACTGACATTAATGGAAAATTGAGAAAGAAAAAAATCTTGCACATAATCTGAGGTAGTGCACCCCAGCAAAGTTTGTCAGGCCCTGATGGCATAGGCAAAAAGCTGTTGTTGATGGGTCTCTATCCAAGATCTAAATGCTCTAGCTTTTGACAACTTTGCAATGGAGAAAAATTTCCTACTCTCTACTCTGTGCCTGTCAGAATTTTATATACCTCAATCAGGTCACCCCTTAGCCTTTTCAAAGAATATAAACACAGAGGCGTGGGTCTTCAGGCTCTCGTCCCTCCTGCCTGATGGCAGCCAAGAGAGGAGAGCATGGCTCGGATGACGAGGGTTCTAAATGATGGATATTGCCGCCCTGAGGCATTGTCATTGATGATGGGGATTGCTGTAGTTGTGACGGATCTGCTGAGCACTCCGCTCTCTGTTACCTCTTACGAACCCCCTTGCATTGGGCTTCCATCCTAAAGCTGAAGCTACTTGTCAGAATGCTTTCCACTCTCGATCTGTAGAAGTTTGTCAAAGTTTTCGATGACATGCTAAATCTTCTGAAGCTACTAAGAAAGTAGAGAAAATGTCACAACTCTTGGTAAGGGAGGTGGGGGGCTACTGCACAGGATCAAAGTAAGCAGAGAGTTGTAAACTTAGTTGGCTCCATTACAGGCACCAGCCTCCGTCGTACCCAGGAGATCTTCAGGGAGCAGTGCCCCAAAAAGGTGTTGTCCATCATTTTCAGTGTCCACCACCCAGGAAGTGCCCTCTCCTTATTGCTAACATCAGGAAGGAGGTACAGGAGCCTGAAGGCACACACTCAGCAATTCAGGAAGAGCTTCTTCCCCTCTGCCATGAACACTAACTCACTACCTTTTTATTTCTATTTTTTGCACTACTTTTTTAATTTAACTATTTGAGATATATGTGTATATATATTCACTGTAATTCACAGTTTTTTCACTATTCTCATGTATTGCATCGTATTACTGCCGTAAAGTTAACAAATTTCACGACATATGCTGGTGATATTATTCTGACTCTGACGTTATTAATCTCCTAAGAAACTAGAGAAGCTGGTGTGCACTTCTTGTCATTGCATCTATGTGCTGGACCCAGGATAGGTCCTCCAAGGTGTTGACACCCAGGAACCTGAAGCTGCTCACCCTTTCCAGTGCAGGTCCTCCAGTGAGAACTCGTGTTAACTGCTGCAACTAGTGAGGGCCAATAAATGCTGACATTAGCAATGAACAGGGCGCCATGGTAGCAGTTAGTGCATTGCAGAGTTCAGAGTCCAATTATGGCACTGTCTGTAAGGAGTTTGTATTCAAAGTTCTCCCCATGAGTGCGTGGGTTTCTTCTGGGTGCTCTGGTTTCCTCCCACAGTCCAAAGACCACACTGGTTTGAAGGTTAATTGGTCATTATAAATTGTCCTGTGATTAGGCTCGGCTCAAATAAGTGGGTTTCTGGCCCATGTGGCTCATTGGGCCGAAAGGGTCTGTTCCACACTGTATCTTTGAATAAATAAAATGAATAAATTTGCTTTTACCATTTCTTATAACGACTTGCCCAGAGCAGAGACCAGGGATCTGCTTGAATAGTGCTGCAAAAAACAACCTCTCACTCAGTAAAACTAAAGGACAGGAAGCGGAAGGAGGGCAAACATGTGCCAGTCTCCAGTGCTAGATCGGCAGTGGAGAGGGTCAGCAGCGTTAAATCCCTGGGTGCTAACATATTGGATGAGGTCTCCTGGGCCCAGCACACAGATGCAGTCACAAGGAATGCACACTAGTATCTCTACCTTCTTAGGAAGTTTATCTTGTCAACAAACACTCTACTAACAAATGTCTGTTAATACTGATCTAAGGTTGAAAGAATCCAGACTGTATCATGGGCCGGTATGGCAATTCAAATGCACAGGATTGTAAGGAGCTGCAGAGAGTGATGGACTCAGCCCAGTACATCACGGGTACATCCCTTCCCACCGTCAGTATCATCTGCAGGAGGCATTACCTCAAGATAAGAACATCCAGCATCAAAAATCCCCATCATCCAGGCCAAGTTTTCACGGCTGCTGTTGGGCAGGATGTATAGAAGCCTGAGGCCCCCGGTTTGAAACAGTTACCTCCCATCAACCATTTGGTTCTTGACTCAGTCTTTCCATCCATAATCACAGCCTCGGCATAGCAACACCAGGACCATCATAAAAGCTGCTGGTGAACGCAGCAGGCCAGGCAGCATCTCTAGGAAGAGGTACGGTCGATGTTTCGGGCCGAGACCCTTTGTCAGGACTAACTGAAAGAAGAGATAGTAAGAGATTTGAAAGTGGGAGGGAGAGGGGGAGATCCAAAATGATAGGAGAAGACACATTCTTTCTCTCTCTCTCCTTTTTCTCCCTCTGTCCCTCTCACTATACCCCTTGCCCATCCTCTGGGCTTCCCCCCTCCCCCTTTTCTTTCTCCCTGGGCCTCCGGTCCCATGATCCTCTCATATCCCTTTTGCCAATCACCTGTCCAGCTCTTGGCTCCATCCCTCCCCCTCCTGTCTTCTCCTATCATTTCGGATCTCCCCCTCCCCCTCCCACTTTCAAATCTCTTACTAGCTCTTCTTTCAGTTAGTCCTGATGAAGGGTCCCAGCCCGAAACGTCGACTGTACCTCTTCCTAGAAATGCTGCCTGGCCTGCTGCGTTCACCAGCAACTTCTATGTGTGTTGCTTCAGATTTCAGCATCTGCAGATTTCCTCGTGTGTGCCAGGACCATTGTGGTCAGTTTGTACTACAAATGACTTTGTTTTGTTCTAATTACTTTCCTTCTTGTATAATTTTGTTTTTCTTGTGGATATTGTGTCTCTAATGCTGCTGCAAGTAAATATTTTGTTGCATCTGTGCATACAAGTACTTCTTTATATGAAAATAAACTTGCCTCGACTTACTTGAAGAAGTACCAAAAGAGCACGTGAATTGCCATTGCATGGTATGCAACAATCCATGAGCTTGTAAATGGGTGAAAGGGTGAGCAGCTTTTAAGTTCTTTTAAGTCAACATCTCAGGGGATCTGTCCTGGGTAAAAACGTTGATGCAATCATGAAGAAGGCATCCCAGCAGCTATACTTCGTTGGGAGTTTGAGGCAAATTTCTAAAGCTGTACGGTAGAGAGCATTCTGACTGGTTGCAGCACATCACAGCCTGCTGTGGAGGCTCGAGTGCACTGGGCTGCAAGAGGCTGCAGAGGTCTGTAGACTCACTCAGCCAGTTCCATCACGGGCCCAATCCCTCTTCACTATCACGAACAACCTCAAGAGGCAGTGCCTCAGGAAGCCGACATCCATCACTGAGGACCTTCACCATCCAGTGCATACCCTCATCTTGTTACGACCACCAGGGAGAAGGTACAGGTGCCTAAAGACCCAGACTAAATAATTCACAAACAGCTTCTTCCCCTCTGCCATTAGAATTCCGAATGGTCCATAAGCACTACCTCATCATTCCTTTTCTTCTGGACTATTTATTTAGTTGGTAATTGACACTCAGTGGCCACTTTATTAGGTATACCTGTACGGTGGATTCAGGTTAAGTGGATCATCAGTTAAACAGAGCAATGACTTATTTAGGCAAACACTTAAAGAGCAAAATCTAATGAGAAAATAGCCGGGATTTGTTTCATTTATTTGGGACATTATGTCCTTAATTGGGCAGGAGACTGATGCCAAACAGTTTCTAACTGGCATCAGTTGCCGTTAGATACTACACCGTGCCGAGAGTGAGAGTGAAGAGTTTTTAAATAGCGTCAGTTGCACGCGCTCGTGTTATCCATTTGGGCTGACTTACGCCGATTCAAAAAGCAGATAGAATATAAAGACAAGGGAAGTGATGAAGATAACACGTCTGAACTGGTGCTAGCGACTACACAGGATGCAAGGAAACTTATTATTGGATTATGACATTACTTCATGCAGGAAGACAACGAAGGCAGTCTATTATCTGCATCAGGTGTCTGGAATGATTTTGTTTATTTACAGTCTATCAAAAGAAAATGGCAATGTGCACTGGATGAATTCCTCCATCAATAATCATTAAAAATTAATACAGTTTTATAGTACTGTAGTAGTATCGGTAGTATTCTAATTTGTTCTACAGTATATTTCATTTAAACAGGTAATTAGTTATTCAGTTAAATAGTCATTTGTCTTTTTTATACCTTTTTAACTTTTTTCATGAAACTACGATTAATTGGAACAGCCCCTTAATTGGGCAAAAATGTACTGGTCTCATTGTGTCCCAATTAACTGGAATCCACTGTAATTGATCAGCCAATCATGTGACAGCAACTCAATGCATAAAAGCATGCAGATATATTCAAGAGGTTCAGTTGTTGATCAGACCAAATATCAGAATGGGGGAGAAATGAATCAGAATTAGGTTTAATATCACTGGCATAAGTCATGAAATTTGTTGTTTTGCAGCAGCAGTACAATGCAATACATAATAATAAAAAATTATAAATTACAATAACTAAGTAATGCAAAAAATTGTGAGGTAGAGTTCATGAGGTGGTTCATTATCTGTTCAAAAATCTGATGGCGCGGGGCTAGGGGAAGAAGCTGTCCCTAAACTGTTACGTGTGTCTATAGGCTCCTCTACCTTCTCCCCAATGAGGGGACACGTCCTAGGTGATGGGGATCTTTAATGATGGATGCCACCTATGTGAGGCATCGTCATTTGAAGATGTCCTCAACACTGGAGAGGCTTGTGTCCAACAGGAGCTCAGAAGTTCAAGAAGTTCAAAATTAAGTTTATTGTCAAAGTAAATATACAGTATATCACCATATACAACCCTGAGATTTGTTTTCTTATGGGCATACACAGTAAATCCAAGAAACATTGATCCCCTGATGAGGACTGGCTCATAGACTTCCGGTTTCCTCCTCCTGAAGTCAAAAATCAACTCCTTGGTCTTGCTGACATTGAGTGAGAGATTGTTGCTGTGGCCAGATTTTCAACCTCCCTTCTATCTGCTGATTTGCCACCACCTTTGATTTGGCCAACAGCAGTGGAGTTGTCAGCAAACTGATGCTGATAGAGATTGTGGAGGAGATGTGATTGCCAATCCAAACTGACTAGGGTCTGCAACCGAGGAAATTGAGGAGCCAATTGCACAAGGAGATATTGAGGCCAAGGTCTTGAAGCTTCTGATTAGTTTTGAGGGGATGATAGTACTGAATGCCAAGCTGTAGTCGATAAAGAGCATCGGGATGTTTCAGGGTTGAGTGAAGAGCCAATGAAATGGCATCTGCTATGGATGTGTTGTGATGGTAGGCAAATCGGAGAGGATCCAAGTTGCTTCTCAGGCAGGAGCTGATATGTTTCATCACCAAAGCATTTCATCACAATGGATGTTAGTGCTATTGGATGATAGGCAATGAGGCAGATAACCACGTTCTCCTTAAGCACCGGTATAATTAAAGCCTGCTTGAAGCCGGTGGGTACCTCAGACTGCTGAAGCAAGAGGTGGCTGAGTTTGCAACTTTCTGCAGTTTTTTCTGATCCTGTGCAGTCACCTTTCCATACCAGACAGTGATGCAACCAGTTTGAATGCTCTGCACTGTACATCTGTAGAAATATGCAAGAGTCTTTGGTATCATACCAAGTCTCCTCAACCTCCTGATGAAATATAGCTGCTGTCATGACATTTTTGTACGTAATTGCATTGATATGTTGAGCCCAGGATAGATCTTCTGAGATGTTGACACGCAGGAACTTGAAATGGCTCACCTTTTCCACTGCTGATCCCTTGATGAGGAGTGGTGTGTGTTCCCTTAACTTCCCCTTCCCGAAGTCCACAATCAATTCCTTGGTCTCACTGATGTTGGTGCAAGGTTGTTGTGACACCACTCAGCCAGCTGATCTATCTCACTCCTGTACACCTCCTCATCAGCATCTGAAATTCTGGCAACAATAGTTGTGTCATCGGCAAACTTATTGATTGCGTGAGCTGTGCCTAGCCACACATTCGTGGGTGTAGAGAGAGTAGAGCTGTGGGCTAAGCATGCATCCTTGGGAAGTGCCGGCACTGATAGTCGGCAAAGAGGAGATGTTATTTACGCTTCACACTGACTGTGGTTTACCCATGAGGAAGTCAAGGATCCATTTGCAGAGGGAGGTACAGAGGCCCAGGTTTTGGAGCTTGTTGATTAGTACCAAGGGGGATAATGGTGTTGAACGCTGAGCTGTATTCGATAAACAGCAGCCTGATGTAGGTATTGCTATTGTTTATGTGATCCGGGGCTAAGTGGAAATTCAGTGAGATTGCATCTGCTCCAGACCCATAGTGGCGATAGGCAAAATGCAGTGGGTCCAGGTCCTTACCTAGGCAGGAGTTGATACTGGCCGTGACCAAGCTCTCAAAACACTTCCATCACAGTAGATGTGAATGCCACTGGGTGATAGCCTCTGAGGCAACTCACCATGCTCCTCGTCGGCGCTGGTATATTCATTGCCCTTTTGAAGCAGGTGGGAGCCTCTGACAGCAGCAGCGAGAGAGTGAAGATGTCCTTAAACACTCCCTCCAGTTAGTTTGCACACGTTTTCAGTGCCTTACCAGGTTCACCATCAGGACCTTACGCCTTCTTGAAAGATGTTCTGACGTTGGCCTCCGAGACAGGGGTCACAGGGTCACCAGGGATTTGCACAGGTATAGTTTTCTCCCTTTTGAAGTGTGCATAAGAGGCATTAAATTCTTCTGGAAGTGAAACATTACAGTCATTCATAATGTTAGGTTTCTCCTTGTAGGAAATCATGGCCTACAAACCTTGTCAGAGCTGATGTGCATCCGAGTCCATCTCGAACTTCAATTGGAGTTGCTTTCTAGCTCTTAAAATAGTCTTCTGAAGGTTGTCCCTGGACTTATTGTATATTTCTGAATCAGCGGTCCTGAATGCCACAGATCTAGCCTTCAGCAGACTATGAGTCTCCTGGTTCATCCATGGACCTGGTTTGGGTATATCTAGTATGTTTTCGAAGGCACACACTCACCAGTACAGGTCTTGATGAAGATGAATCTCTGAATATTGTCCAGTCCACTGAATCAAAACAGTCCTGTAAGTGCTCCTCTGCCTCTCCAGACCATACCTTCCTGGTCTTCATTACCGGTGCTGCGGTCTTTAGTCTCTGCCTATACACTGGGAGAACAAGTACAGCCAGGTGAATGGACCTTCCAATGTGTGGATGTGGGATGGCATGGTAAGCGTTCTTGATGTTGTTATAACAATGGTCAAATGAATTGGCTCCTCTGGTTCCACAGATGATATGTTGGAGGTAATTATTCAGAGACTAATTCAAGTTGGTCTGGTTAAAGTTATGAAATATACTCTCCCTCCTTTACCTTTTAAATACTCAACTGACCTGTTTTTATGGTGAATGGTGAAGCCATTGGGCTGTAGCGCTGCATCTGAAATGGTTCTATTGAGCCATGTTTCCGTGAAGCAAAGTACGCAGCAGTCCTTGACGTCCCTCTGGTACAGCATTCTTGCTCTGAGGTCTTCAATTTTATTTTCCAGAGATTGTGCATTCACCAGCATGATATTCAGAAGTGAGGGTCTAAAGCCTCTGTGTTTCAATCGTATCTGTAGACCAGCATGCCTTCCCTGCCTCTGTTTTCCTAAAGGGGAACAACACTCACAACCTGAGCCTATGGTCTGTCGATTTTGAGGTTTGATAGATTTTATAAATGTCTTAAAATGATTTTGCTTACCATAGTACCCATGGCTGTGACTGTGGATTTCAGCTATAGCAGTCCAAAATGGGAATATCTGATGATTCCTGTCGGAGCTGCAAAGTGTCGCCACTAATTGGTGCCTCCTTAAGGCAGTTTGCTTTGATGCCAGATGGGGGTAGTTTGAGGTTTGTCGATAAGAAAAGCTATAGGAGAATGGCCAGACTGGTTCAAGATGACAGTAACTCAGATATGCACACGTTACAACAGTGGTGTGCGGAAGAGATCTCTGACCGCACTGCGTGTCAAACCTTGAAGTGGACAAGCTATGGCAGCAGAAGACCACGAACGAACACCTAGTGGCCATTTTATTAGTTAGCTCCTGTACCTAATAAAGTGGCTGTTGTGTGTGTAGAAACATTGTGTCTTTGCACTGTAGTGCCACTACAGAACAACAGATTTCACACCATATTGTGGCAAGCATTTGGTCCATAATGACAGACGAGGAAGATTGTTAACTCAACAACCGTTTTACTGTGATAAACGCAAAACAGACCGGCCACCATGACCCAGAGAGCGAACCCAACCAGTCTCATACAGACTGGGGAGGTGACCATCACACACCCCGGTTACAGTCAGGGTGACCCACAAATACACGAGCAAATGACTGTATAACCCAAGCTAATATGTAACAATAAATGAACCGGAATCTCCCACCATAATCCCACAAAAGCATTTTAACACAAGAACAATAAACAGCACTGGTCATTAGAAATGCAGGGTTGGGCTGTCGACCATGCCAGCCCCCCAGAATATCACAATATAAAACAGTAATAATAAACCTGATTCTGACACAGCAAATCAGTAGCAAAATCAAAGTTCTGAAAGAACTCAGCAGATCAAACAACATCAGTCGAGGCAAAGGGATGGTCAATGACCCTGCATCAGGACTGGGAGTGTAGACAGTGTTGATTGAGGGGGAGGTAAGACAGAGGCTGGTAGATGATGGGTGGAACCAGGTAAGGAGATAGAGGGGATGACTCCATGTTCTCAAGCTCCCCAGATAGTTCCATCTTCGGCAATAATGTAAGTATCAAATATTGAATCATGCATATTACACATCTCTTCAACTGTCTCACCTTGAAATTGCAAGGTTGAAATCCTATTAGTTCACAAACATGAGAAGGTCTGCAGTTGCTGAAAATCCAAGCAACACACACACACACACACACACAAAATGCTGGAGGAACTCAGCAAGTCAGGCAACATCTGTAGAAAAGAACAAACAGTCAATGTTTCAGGCCGAGACCCTTCATCAGGACTGAAAGCAAAAGGATGGGCAGTCAGAGTAGGAAGGTTGGGGGAGGAGAAGAAGAAGTACAAGGTAGTAGGTAAACAACAGGAATTCTGCAGATGATGGAAATTCAAGCAACACACGTCAAAGTTGCTGGTGAATGCAGCAGGCCAGGCAGCATCTCTAGGAAGAGGTACAGTCGACGTTTCAGGCCGAGACCCCTCGTCAGGACCGGTTGATGTTTCAGGCCAAGACCCTTCGTCTGACGAAGGGTCTCGGCCTGAAATGTTGACTGTACCTCTTCCTAGAGATGCTGCCTGGCCTGCTGCGTTCACCAGCAACTTCAAGGTAGTAGGTGTTAGGTGAAACTGGGAGCAGAAGAGGGGCTGAAGTAAAGAGCTGAGAAGTTGATTGGTGACTATTACAAACACTCTTGGTACAAATCTCTGGCAAAATTTGCTGAAGATTCGGAGTGAAGTACTGTTCAGTATTAGAACTTTAATGTACACCACCGAGGCTATTTTGACACCTGTGAAACTCCACTAGAAGCCACCAGGAAGCAATATTCAAGATTCGAGGATGCTTAATGTCATTTCCAGTGCACAAGTGTAAAGGATTGTTAATCTGGATCTGATGCAGCACAAAAAAGAACACAATAATAAAAAAACACAATAAATATAAATAGATAAAATTTCTTATATCATACAGTACAGTGCAAAAGTCTTAGGAACATATATATAGCTAGGGTGCCTAAGACTTTTGCACAGTACTGTGGTAATTGTATGTATTACAGTGTACTGCTGCCGTAAAAGAAACAGATTTCATTTCATATGTGAGTGATGATAAACCTGATTCTGATATGGGTCTCTGTTGTGGAGTGGGAGTGGGAAGCGGACTGGGAGAGGGGAATCATGGTGGGGAAAAGGAGAAGGGAGAGGGGAGGGGGCAGGAAACTCTAAAGAGGCAGTATGTAGTGATTAATAAACCAATTGTTTGGAATCAAATGACTTTGCCTGGTGTCCCTGGGCTGGGAGTGTCTTCACCTGCGCCACCCGCGCCCCCCCCCCCCAGCTCCTGGCGTTCCTTCTCCGCCACCCGTCTCACATCCTTCCCATGGCGCTCCACCCTCGCCATTCCCAACATTCTATGCTCCTGCCAGGACTTACAAACGCACTCTCTGTACCGTGCAAAAGTCTTAATCACCCTAGCTATGTGCCGAAGACTTTTGCCCAGTACTGTACACAGATTGATTTTATGTCCATAAAGTGATGCTAGGCCCAGGAGTGTCTGTACATAAGGTGACTCTGACAGGAAGTGATAACGTGGTGGTGGTGGGGATGGTGAGGAGAGTTGGGTTAGTGTTGATCAGCCTTAGTGTTTGAGAAAGTAGCTATTTTGGAGACTGGTTGTCCTGGCGTGGATGCTACATAACTTCTTCCTTGTCGGGAGTGAGACCAACAGTCCGTGAGTGGGATGAGTTGGATCCTTCACAATGTAACCGGCCCTTGATGTGTACACGTCCTTGATGTCATTCTTTTTGCTATGTAATGCCCCTGAATATAACGAGTAGACGAGTGCCTTGTAAGTCTGAAGGGCATACTCCGTGTGCACTGATGCACAAACAATAAAACCCAGTGCTCGCTGTTTTTAAAACTATTTTTGCTTTTTAAAGCCATATTGCTTACTTCAAATACAATTCTGCAAAACAACAGCATGGATTCTCAAGCAACATGGCGATACCCAAAGAGATTTCAGAGCACCTCGTGACCTTGGAAGGCTCGCTGAACCCATTGACAGATCACTGTGGTCAAGTATGTCAGGTAATTTCCACTCTGCAGCTCCAAGCTCCTTTAATCAATTTTTTTTGGAATCTGCACATCATAGGCAAGCACACCATCTATTGTGGTTCTTTATTTGGCCTTGAGAGGCCAGAGCATGCTGCTTTCTTGAACCACTACAGTCCATCTGCTGAAGGAACTTGCACAGGGCTGTTGGGAGGAAGCTTCATGGATTTGACCCAGTGACATGTGCCCAAGTCAGGATGGTGGGTTCAGATGGACTTGCATCCCAAGTCCTGGTCACAGTTTTGGGAGGTGGTCATAGTTTTTGGAGGTAGCATCATTATCTAGGTGCTGTTTGAAGATAAATCTGGATCTGGTTACTGGAAAGAACTCCCATGTCCTATGTAGAACTAGACAGTCAGTATTGGTATTGGTTTGCTATTGTCACATATAGTGAAATGCTTGTCTTCTATACTGTTCATACAGATTATATCATTACACAGTGCATTGAGGCAGACCGAGGTGAAACAATAATAATGCAGAATAAAGCGTAACAGGTACAGAGAAAGTCCAGTGCAGGTAAACAACCAAGTGGAAGATCATAGTGATGTGGATTGTGAGGTCCAGAGTCCATCCTGTCACTGGGGTCTTATTACAGCAGGGTAGAAGCTGTCCTTTCAGGCTTTTGTATCTTCTGGGGGTGAGGAGAAGAGAGAATGTCATGAGATTATTTATACCCTGTAGATAACCCCTTATTCTAAAGAGCAATCAGAATTGCAGGATGGAGCAAAAAACAACATGATTTCAGCGAAGTGCTCTTCCTATGTGATTTGGTGGTGATGTTGGAGGACATGTGTTAGGTCTGGTGGGCTGGTTGTCTCTGATCCAACTTCACAACTTTAGTTCACTTGCAATTCAGTTTGATGGATTAGCAGATTCTCTCTGTGGTGTTTTGGGAACATAACAGAGATCTGGTAAGATCATTTGCATTGTTGGCTATATCACCATATGTATAGCCAGCAGGCCTATGTCGTTCTCATTGGAAAGTTAAGCTTAAGCTATGAGTCTAAAACAAAATGGTTGGGGCTCCAATATATATTTTAAATCCAGAGTTAAAAATGTTCCACATTCTTCTCCGCATTGTCATCATCATCATTATGTGCTGTGTCGTAGGACGTGGGCGACCGTGGTCTATCCATGACCATGATTGTTCCGGTGGTTTGCCATTGCTTTTTTTTTTGGGCAGTGTCTTTACAAGACCCTGGCCATTGTCAATACTCTTCACAGATTGTCTGTCACATAACCAGGATGTGTGATATGCACCAGGTGCTCATATGACCATCCACCACCTGTTCCCATGGCTTCATATGACCCTGATCAGGTGGGGGGGAGGTTGCTAAGCAGGTGCCACACCTTGCCCAAAGGAGACCTGTAGCCTCTGGATGGAAAAAAGTCCTTTGCAGAGACATATCCCCACCCCACCACCCATTTCCTATTGTAGAGGGTCTAAAACTGGTGATGGTAGATTTAGAACAAGGCAAAGAGGTTTAGAAGAGAACTGCATAAGAGCATTTTCATTCAGTGAGGTGATTGGAATCTGGAATATGTTGTCTGAGAAGGTGGTGGAAACAGGAACTCTCACAATGTTTAAGAATAAGGTAGGTGAGTCCTTAGCCTGCTGAGGAATTGAGGTCTATAATCCAAGTGCTGGTAGGTGGGATCAGTTATAGGTTGGTCACTGATGGTCAGCAAAGATGTGATAGGTCACTGATGGTCAGCACGGATGTGATAGGCTACTGATGGTCAGCACAGATGTGATAGGTCACTGATGGTCAGCATGAATGTGATAGGTCACTGATGGTCAGCACGGATGTGATAGGTTACTGATGGTCAGCACGGATGTGATAGGTCGCTGATGGTCAGCACAAATGTGATAGGCTACTGATGGTCAGCATGAATGTGATAGGTCACTGATGGTCAGCATGGGTGTGATAGGTCACTGATGGTCAGCACGGATGTGACAGGCTACTGATGGTCAGCATGGATGTGATAGGTCACTGATGGTCAGCACAGATGTGATAGGTCACTGATGGTCAGCATGAATGTGATAGGTCACTGATGGTCAGCACGGATGTGATAGGCTACTGATGGTCAGCACAGATGTGATAGGTCACTGATGGTCAGCATGAATGTGATAGGTCGCTGATGGTCAGCACGGATGTGATAGGCTACTGATGGTCAGCATGGATGTGATAGGTCACTGATGGTCAGCACGGATGTGATAGGTCGCTGATGGTCAGCACGAATTTGATAGGCTACTGATGGTCAGCATGAATGTGATAGGTCACTGATGGTCAGCATGAATGTGATAGGTCACTGATGGTCAGCACGGATGTGACAGGCTACTGATGGTCAGCATGGATGTGATAGGTCACTGATGGTCAGCACGGATGTGATAAGCTACTGATGGTCAGCACGGATGTGATAGGTCACTGATGGTCAGCACAGATGTGATAGGTCACTGATGGTCAGCATGAATGTGATAGGTCACTGATGGTCAGCACAGATATGATAGGTCACTGCTGGTCAGCATGGGTGTGATAGGCCACTGATGGTCAGCACAGATGTGATAGGTCACAGATGGTCAGCATGGATGTGATAGGTCACTGATGGTCAGCATGAATGTGATAGGCTACTGATGGTCAGCACAGATGTGATAGGTCACTGATGGTCAGCATGAATGTGATAGGTCACTGATGGTCAGCACGGATATGATAGGTCACTGATGGTCAGCACAGATGTGATAGGTCACTGATGGTCAGCATGAATGTGATAGGTCACTGATGGTCAGCACAGATGTGATAGGTCACTGATGGTCAGTATGAATGTGATAGGTCACTGATGGTCAGCACGGATATGATAGGTCACTGATGGTCAGCATGGGTGTGATAGGCCACTGATGGTCAGCACAGATGTGATAGGTCACAGATGGTCAGCATGGGTGTGATAGGCCATAGGGCTTTCTTCTGTGTTGTATGACTCCATAACTGTATGGATTGGTGATTGCTTACTGGAATGGGCAATGCAGATATCACACTGGCATAACAGTCTCTCTCTCAAATTGTGGCAACAATGCAATACAGTAATAAAGGGAAAATATGGCAGTGTACCTAACCAGTCATTTATCTGTACCACAAATATTTAATAGTGCCATGAAAGGCAGCCAACATTGGAAGCCTCTCTTTCACAGTATATACTCTCCTCTCCCATCAGATTCCTTCCTCTCCTGCCCTTTACCTTTCCAACCCACCTGGCTTCACCTCTCACCCTCTAGCTATTCTCCTTCCCCTCCCCCCCAGCTTTTTATTCTGGCCTCTTCCCTCTTCCTTTTCAGCCCGAAATGTTGACTGTTTATTCCTCTCCGTAGATGCTGCCTGACCTGCTGAGTTCCTCCAGCATCTTGTGCGTGTTGCTCTGGATTTCCAGCATCCGCAGACTTTCTCATGTTTACGATTTGATGCGCTATCCTTGCCTGGACAAGCACGGAGGTTGGTCAGAAAATAAACCAGTCAGTTCGTGAAGTCCTACTGTCCAAAACCGGCAGCCACGATTGCAGTGAACATTCATGCCTCTCAGTCAGAGGACTGTGAGATCAAATGCCACTCCAGGAGCTTGATCACACAATCAAAGTTGACGTTTCCAAGTGACAGCTGGGCATTTGATAGAGGATAGGCTTTTTCCATTGACAGTGGGAGAGATTCAAATAAGAGGACAGGAGTTGAGAGTTAAAGGGCAAAAGTTTGGGGATAACATGAGGGGGAACTTCTTTACTCAGAGAGTGGTAGATGTGTGGAACGAGCTTCCAGCAGAGGTGGTTGAGGCAGGTTCAATGTTGTCTTTTAAAGTTAAATTGGACAGCTATATGGACAGGAAAGGAATGGAGAGTTATGGGCTGAGTGCAGGTCGGTGGGACTAGGTGAGAGTAAGAGTTCGGCACGGACTAGAAGGGCCGAGATTACCTGTTTCCGTGCTGTAGTTGTTATATGGTTATATCAAAAGTGCCATCATACAGCAGAGATATTAAGCCAAGAGTCTCATCTGATCTTCCAATGGACAGTGAGAATCGGAGGGTGGTTCTTTGATATCATGGGACTAACAAAGAGGAGGGAGGGAAGGAATCTGATCGGAGACGAGAATGCACAGCAGCCAATATCCGTCTCAACCAGCACTTCAAAACAGGTTCCCTGATAGTGTGATGGTGTACGCGGGCCATTCACACGCACAAGCCGGCTGCCACATTTGCACAGCAGCGTTTTCAAATCAGTACGTCACTGCTTTGGGAGGTTCTGAGATCGTGCGAGATTTCACGTTCATTTAGCTTATTAGATTTGTTCACTGCATTGTACAGTTATAGCACCGCAAGAAATGAATGAAACCCCCTACACACAAAAAACAGGAAGTCACATGATCTGAGTAGCACTGCACTCTGGGTACTGTAGGAAATGGGGTAGCAAGGTTAAAATCTAAACTACAATTCTAATGGTGGTACACACCTGTCTCAAGCAAGCGGAATTTGACAATGGAGAATGGAATTCCCTGACCAACTGAAAAAAAACCCTGAGGAACAGAGCTTCAGGCTCTGAAGAGAGAAAATAAAACACTTTGTAAAAGTGTTTGTGAACACACAGTGGCTGACTTTATGGGTGGGTTTAATGTGTATCTTTCAGAGGCCTGTAATTGTGTGCAGTATTTATAATCTGTACCTGTAGGTTGTTAGGTGAATGAAGTACTGCTGGATGAAGAAACACCATCGTTAGATTACTGAAGGAAACAATAGTTGAATTGTTTTCTGATCATTGTTATCCATTCAGTGGTGAAATTATTGAGTGAATTATTCTTCCTGGTGCTTATTTAGTGTAGGGAATGGAACTTGAACCTCTCAGTCTAAAATATTTAATAATGCTTTGAAATGTGCAATGTTTTAAAAAAATATTTTTGAGCTATGTAAAACCACTCAGGTTAGAAGCCTGGAGATGCAACTGGCACCAGAAGTGTTGCGTGGATGGGATTTATGTTTGCAATGGTGTTTGCATCTGGATATAAACTATGGCTTATATTATTCAGATATAGGATTGGTTTTCAATACTAGCTAGTTCCTAGAAAAGTTAGATACTGGCCACACCCAATATTTGTAATTTTCCAACTTACAACTTGCCTTTGTCTAATACAGGAGAGGGGCCTTGTCTCCTTTGAAACTTATTTAACCCTTACAATGTTCCACAGAATATATACTGTTTGTTCCATTGTGTAACTTCTAATCTCTGAGAGAGAAAACACTGGCTGATACCATAAACCAAATGCAAATTGATAGTCAAGGAAACAAAAAGAATGATAGTTTTTAAAGCGATTCACATGATGGGGACACTCTAAATGGTCAGGTCAGAATTTATGGTTTTGTCCCAACTGTTCAGTAACTGGGGGGCTGATTTCATCAGTTCAGAATCATGTCTATTGATGGGTCTGGAGTCAATTTTTTATTTCAAAAATAGACCTTATTCTCAGAAATGCATACATGGAATCCAATATAATCGGTGCTTGTTTTTCATGTATTTATTAAATCATCCGTGGTATTCACGGCTGAGGAACTGGTGCAGGGGACAGGGGTTCATATTTCTAGATCATTGGGATCTCTTCTGGGAAGAAGTTATCTGTACAAAAAGGATGGGTTACACCTGAACCCTAGGGAATCCAATATCCTTATGGGCAGGTTGGCTAGAGTTGTTCGGGTGGCTTTAAACTAATTTGGCAGTGGGGTGGGAATTACAGTGGTAGTGCTGAAGGTGAGATAGTCGGTTTACAAACAGAGGCAGTGTGTTGTGAGACTCCCAGCAAGGAGAGGCTGATGACAGGGCAAAGTTGCAGTCAACAGGATGAGTTGCAATGTAAAAGGCAGACAAAATGGAAAAAGATGAATACAGGACCAAAGGTGTTATGTTTGAATGTGTGCAATATATGGAATAAGGTCGATTAACTTAGCACAGTTACAGATTGGCATGTATGACATTGTGGACATCACTGAATCATGGCTGAAAGAAGATTAAAGCTGGGAGCTTAATGTCCAAGGATACACGTTATATCATAAGGACAGACAGGAAGGCAGAGGGGTTGGTGTTGCTCTGTTAGTAAAAAAATGAAATTAAATGATTAGAAAGAGGTGACATAAGGGTTGGAAGATACTGAATCATTGTGGATAGATCTAAGGAACTGATGGGAGTTGTATGCAGACCCTCAAATAGTGGTAAGGATGTGGTCGACAAATTACAATAGTAGATAGAAAATGCATGCTAAAAGAGCAATGTTACAATAGTCATGGGGGATTTCAATATGCAGGTAGATTGGGAAAATCAGATTGATACAGGAGTTCAAGAGGGGGAATTTCTAGAATGCCTATGAGATGCTTTTTTTAGAGCAGCTCATGGTTGGGCCCACTAGGGGATGGGCTATTTTGGATTGGGTGTGAAGCAATGAACCAGAATTGATTAGAGAGCTTAAGGTAAAAGAAGCATTAATATGATCAAATTCGCCCTGAAATTTGAGAAAGAGAAGCTAAAGTCAGATGTATCAATATTGCAGTGGAGTAAAGGAAAGTACAGAGGCATGAGAGAGGAGTTAGCCAGAATTGACTGGAAAAGAACACTGCAGGGATGCCGGCAGAGCAGCAATGGCTGGAATCTTTGGAAGCAATTCAGAATGGGATGTATATATCCTGTACCTTCTGAAGGGCAAGATGACACAACCATGGCTAATAAGGGAAATCAAAGCCAACTTAAAAGCCAAAAAGAGGGCATATAATAGAGCAAAAATTAGTGGGAAGTTAGGGTATTGGGAAGCTTTTAAATACCAACAGAAGGCAACAAAAAAAGTCGTTAAGAAGGTAAAGATAGAATACGAAAGTAAGCTACCCTATAATATTAAAGAGGATACCAAAAGTTTCTTCAGATAAATAAAGTGTAAAAGAGAGGCAAGAGTGGATATTGGACCCCTGGAAAACGATCCTGGAGAGGTAGTAATGGAGGATAAGGAAATAGCGGATGAACTGAATAAGTATTTTGAACCAGTCTTCACTCTGGAAGACACTCGCAGTATAATGGAAGTTCCATGTATCAGGGATCATGAAGTGTGTGAAGTTACCATTACTAGAGAGGAAGTTCTTGGGAAACTGAAAGGTCTGAAGGTAGATAAATCACCTAGACCAGATGATGTACACCTCAGGGTTCTGAAAGAGGTGGCTGAAGAGATTGTGGAGACATTAGTAATGATCTTTCAAGAACCACTAGATTCTGGAATGGTTCTGGAACTGGAACTCTGGATGACAGGAACATTTGCAAATGTCTCTCCACTCATCAAGAAGGGAGAGAACAGAAGAAAGGAAATTATAGGCCAGTTAGTCTGACCTCAGAGGTTGGTAAGATGTTGGAGTCGATTGTTAAGGATGTGGTTTTTGATAACTTGGAGGCACATGTCAAAAAAATGCTGTAGGCAGCATGGTTTCCTCGAGGGAAAATTTTGCCTGCCAAATCTGTTGGATTTATTTGAAGAAATAACAAGAGGGATAGACAAAGGAGATTCAGTCAACATTGCGTACTTGGATTATCAGAAGGTCTTTGACAAGGTGCCACACATGAGGCTGCTCAACAAGCTACAAGCCCCTGCATTAAAGTAAATATTCTATCATGGATAAAGCAGTGGCTGACTGGCAGGAGGCAAAGAGTGGGAATAAAGGGAGTCTTTTCTGTTTGGCTGTCAATGACTAGTGGTGTTCCACAGGGGTCTGTGTTGGAACCGATTATTTTTACATTGTTTGTCAATGACTTGGATGATGGAATTGATGGCTGTGATGGAAAGTTTGCAGACGATGCAAAGATAGGTGGAGGGGCAGGTAGTTTTGAGGATATAGAGAGGCTACAGAAGGACTTAGACAGATTAAGAGAATGGGCAAAGAAATGACAGATGGAATACAGTGTCAGGAAGTGCACAGTCATGCACTTTAGTATAAGAAATGGAAGAGTTACCTATTTTCTAAATGGAAAGAAAATACAAAAAAACTGAAGCGCAGATGGACTTGAGAGTCTTTGTGCAGGATTCCCTAAAGGTTAATTTTCAGGATGAGTCTGTGGTGAGGCAGGCAAATTCAATGTTAGCATTCATTTCAAGAGGACGAGAATATAGAAACATAGAAAATAGGTGCGGGTGTAGGCCATTCGGCCCTTCGAGCCTGCACCGCCGTTCAGTATGATCATGGCTGATCATCCAACTCAGAACCCTGTACCTGCCTTCCCTCCATACCCCCTGATCCCTTTAGCCACAAGGGCCATATCTAACTCCCTCTTAAATATAGCCAGTGAACTGGCCTCAACTGTTTCCTGTAGCAGAGAATTCCACAGATTCACCACTCTCTGTGGGAAGAAGTTTTTCCTCATCTCGGTCCTAAAAGGTTTCCCTTTTGTCCTCAGACTGTGACCCCACGTTCTGGACTTCTCCAACATCGGGAACAATCTTCCTACATCTAGCTTGTCCAATCCCTTTAGAATTTTATACATTTCAATAAGATCCCCCATCAATCTTCTAAATTCCAGAGAGTATAAGCCTAGCCGATCCAATCTTTCATCATATGGAAGTCCTGCCATCCCAGGAATCAATCTGGTGAACCTTCTTTGTACTCCCTCTATGGCAAGAATATCTTTCCTCAGATTAGGGGACCAAAACTGCACACAATACTCTAGGTATGGTCTCACCAAGGCCTTGTATGACTGCAGTAGTACCTCCCTGCTCCTGTACTCGAATCCTGTTGCTATGAATGCCAGCATACTATTCGCCTTTTTCACCGCCTGCTGTACCTGCATGCCCACTTTCAATGACTGGTGTACAATGACACCCAGGTCTCGTTGCACCTCCCCTTTTCCTAATTGGCCACCATTCAGATAATAATCTGTTTTCCTGTTCTTGCCACCAAAGTGGATAACCTCACATTTATCCACATTAAATTGCATCTGCCATGAATTTACTCACTCACCTAACCTATCCAAGTCACCCTGCATCCTCTTAGCGTCCTCCTTTCAACATAAAAGCAAGGATGTTATGTTGAGACTTTATAAAGCACTGGTAAGGCTTCACTTGGAGTATTGTGAGCAGTTTTGGGCCCCTTATCTGAGAAAGGATGTGCTGAAAGTGGAGAGGGTTCAAAGGAGGTTCACAAAAATGATTCCAGAATTAAACAGTTTGTCTTATGAAGATCGCTTGATGGCTCTGGGCCTGTGTTCACTGGAATTTAGAAGAACGAGGGATGACCTAATTGAAACCTATCGAATGGTGAAAGGCCTTGATAGAGTGGATGTGGAGAGGATGTTTCCTATGGTGGGAGTGTCTGAGACCAGAGGACAGAGCCTCAAAATAGAAGGGCGTCCTTTTAGAATGGAGCTGATGAGGAATTTCTTTAGCTAGCGTGGGTGAGTCTGTGGAATTCTTCGCTACAGGCAGCTGTAGAGGCCAAGTCTTAATGTATATTTAAGAAGGAGATTGATAGATTCTTGGTTGGTCAGGGCATGCAGGATATGTGGAGAAGACAGGAGATTGGGGCTGAGAGAAAAAAGTGATTCAGCCATGATGAAATGGTGGAGCAGACTCGATGGGCCAAATGGCCTAATTCTGCTCCTATATCTTATGATCTTATGGTATCATCAAATCAATGGATTCTATTTGTAATGCATCAATGCCTGCCACTTACTGTATGCTTCAAAATTCAGAGTAAATTTATTATCACCATATACAACCCTGAGATTCATTTTCTTACAGCAGTCATTGTAAATACAAAGAAGCACAACAGAATAAATGAAAAACTACACACAAAGATGGATAAGCAACCAATGTGCAATCTGTGAATACAAAATAATAATAATAGATAAATATATAACAAATAATATTGAAAACATGAATTGTAAAGTCTTTGAAAGTCCACAGGTTGTGGAATCATTTTGGTGTTTGGGTTAATGGAGATTTCTTAAATCTTAAGTAGACCTGATGATCGTGGACAGTAGAGTTTTTCCCTGAAGGACATTATGGTAACATAGTGGTTAGCATAACACTATTGCGGTGCTAGCGACCCGATTTCAATGCTGCCGCTGTCTGTAAGGAATTTGTATGTTCTCCCCTTAACTACATGGGTTTCCTCCAGATGCTCTGGTTTCCTCTCACATTCCAAAGGTGTATGGGTTAGTAGGTTAATGAGTCACATGGGTGTAATTGGGTGGTGCGGGCTGTTCGGGCTGAGTGGCCTGTCACTGGAAAGTTTCAGAAATAATTAAAAATAAATTTAAAGTTGGGTTTCTGAGATGATCAGGTAGCCATATGGTCGCCATTATAAAGAGTGAGCCTTCTATTCAAGACTTTTTAAATTCTTTAATTTATTGAACTACAGTGCGGAGTAGGGCCTTCCAGCTTCAATCTGCGCTGCCTAGCAATCCCCAATTTAACCCTAGCCTAATCACAGGACAATTTATAATGACAATAATTAGCCTACCAACCGGAGCACCCGGGGGAAACAAATTCTAATTCGTGATTTGAATTTGGGCCCAGTCATCAGTTACCAAAGTCAAAGAAAAGCATGCGTTTGATCCGGCCACAACTGGTCTTGCAGTTGGCAGCAATGAACCACCCTCTGACCTAGTTCCAATTTCCAGGGTGGGATTTTTCTGAACTATTTGACTTGAGCACAAATACAGATTAGGAACTCATTTAAGCCTCCTTAAAATAAACATTACTGTCAAACTGCCCACCGCTGTCTTTATTAAAGATTCTTCCTTGACTAATCATGGTGTTTATATTGCTTTTGGACTGGCTGTTTGCCATTGCAGTTAAGATGCCCATCTCACTCCCTGGTTAGGAACTTGAGCCAAGCTTTTAGCTCGTTTACAAACCAGATCATGACTGCTGCCTCATTTATATTCAGGGACAGGATTCCCACCAAATGCATAAATTAATTTTTAATAAAAAGTCAAAGTAGAGTTTATTGTCAAACGTGCAAGAACCTAAGGGGATAGCTGTACTCATTTAAGGACTCTGTTAAATTGTTATTTCATGCTCGTTATTTATTGCTGTTTATTTACATCTGCATTCGCACAGTTTGTTTACAGTTCCTGATGTTTACAGTTACCGTTCTATAGATTTTCTAAATATGCCCGCAGAAAAAGAATCTCAGGGTTGTATGTGGTGACATGTATGTTTGCTGATAAGTTTTACTTTGAACTTTGATGCACAGAGACAATGAAGAGCTTGCAGCATCAGAGGCTCATAACATCAGATACACGACATTCACATGAAAAACATAAATTAAACTAATTATACAATAAAACAATAAAAAACATAATTAGAGCAAAAAAGAAGTCCATTATAAAAGTTCAAGAAGTTCAAAGTAAATTTATTATCTAAGTGTGTGTGTGTGTGTGTGTGTGTGTGTGTGTGTGTGTGTGTGTGTGTGAGACATATATATGTCACCATATACCCTGAGATTCATTTTCTTACGGACATACTCAATAAATCCAATAACCTTAACAGAATCAATCCACTGTAACAGGGTAGCAGTGGTGTGAGTCCCGAGACTCCTGTACCTCCTTCCTGATGGCAGCAGTGAGAAGAGAGCATGGCCTGGGTGGTAGGCCCCGGATGATGGTGCTGCTTTCCTGTGACAACGTAGTGCAAACAGGTCAAAGTAGACATGGTGTTGCTAAAGTGAGGTAGTAATTAGGGTTGTAGAATGATCACGGGAAAGAAAGGATTAATGTATGAGGAACATATGATGGCTCAGGGACTATACTCTTTGAAGCTTAGAAGAATGAGTGGGGATCTCATTGAAACCTATTGAATATTGAAGATTCTAGATGGAGTGGATGTGGAGAGGATGTTTCCTATGGTGGGGGAGTCCAGGGCCAGAGGGCACAGCCTCAGAATAGAGGGACATCCATTTAGAACAGAGATGAGGAAAAATTTCCTTACCAAGAGGATGGTGAATCTGTGGAATTCATTGCCACGGACAGCTGTGGAGGCCAAGTCATTGAGTATGCTATAGAAGAGGTTGATAGGTTCTTGATTTTTCAGGGCATCAAAGGTTTCAGGGATAAATTTAGCTGCAGAGATGTGTGTGTGTGTGTGTGTGGGTTGAGGTTGTTGGCAAGTACTGTCAGAGTAGACCAGATGAACAACTTCAGTGGCTTTTGCATGTAGTACACACTGTGGACACTGTATTCCAGAGACTGAGGGGAATGAATGTTTCAAATAGTGAATAATGTTCTCTAAACATTCATTCTATTTATTTCTGACACATGGTGAGCTATTTTGCCTGCATGGTGTTGACTTGTGCCTCAAAGAGAATGGAAAGGCTTTGGGGTGTTAGGTGGTGAGCCACTTGTCTTGGGATACCCGGCTTCTATCAAGCACTTGCAGTCACAATATTTCACTTGTCCAATTGAGATTATGTTCAATAGTGAGCTCCTTTTGGAGTAAGTACTATTTGGTAAGGAGTTTGTACATTCTCCCTGTGCATGGGTCTACTCTGGGGGCTCCAGTTTCCTCTCTCACTAATGATGTACGAGTTAGGTTTAGTAAGCTTGGTAACTTGCGGGCTGAGCCTAGCACATATTCGGACAGTGTTTGTCGTTGATGAAAATGACCCTTTTCACTAAATGTTTCGACATGTATGTAACAAATAAAGCTAATGTTAAACCTTAAACTGTTGACGGTGGTAGAATTGACAATTGTAATGCCATTGGGTGTCCTTTTGCTGTAGGTGGTTGTTGCCCGGCATTTGTGTGGTGTCAATGCTACCTGTTACTTATCAGCTGATGGAGTGCAGTTATTGTTTGATTCAGTTATGGATGAATTTGAACATCATGCAATCATCAGTAAACATTGCCACACGTAGTGACCTGAGAAAAGGTCATTAATAAAGCAGGAGGTTGGGAAGTGAGCCACGTGTCTCGGAATACCCATCGTGCACTTGCAGCCACAATATTTCACTAGTCCACGAGATTTCCTTCCTAAAATTTATGACCCAAGCCGTTGGACTGTTTTGCTCCAGATGCCCGTTGTAATAAAGCTCATTAATGCCAGATTCTGTTGAGTGCTGACTCAATGTCAAGGGCAATCACACTAACGTCACCTCAGGAATTCAACTCCCTGCTCCATGTTTGGATGAGGTCTGCTTTGAGTTGGGAGGAGCAACACCTTATATTCCATCTGGGCAGCCTCCAACCTGATGGCATGAACATCGATTTCTCCAGCTTCTGGTAATTGCTCCCACCCATCTCTGTTTCCCTCTCTCACCCTATTTCTTTACCTGCCCATCACTTCCCTCTGGTGCTCTTCCCCCTTCCCTCTCTTCCATGGTCTTCTGCCCTCTCCTATCAGGTTCCCCCTTCTCCAGCCCTGTAACTCTTTCACCAATCAACTTCCCAGCTGTTTACTTCACCCCTCTCCCTCTCCCAGTTTCACCTATCACCTACCACTTTGTACTTCTTCCTCCCCTCCCCCCACTTTCTTACTCTGACTTCTCTTTGCACTCCTGATGAAGAGTCTCAGCTCAAAACGTTGACTGTTTACCCTTTTCCATAGATGCTGCCTGGCCTGCTGAGCTCCCCCAGCATTTTGTGTACGTGTTGCTTTGAATTTCCAGCATCTGCAGATTTCCTTGTGTTTGTGTTAACAAATTCCATTCTGGGCAGCAGTATCAGGTCAGTACTGAGTGCGTGTTATTTGACTGTTCTATCATTGATACCTTCCATCACCTTGATGATGACTGAAGGCAGATGATCAGTTGATAAGATTGGATGTGACTTTAAAACTGCATGAATTCTCTTAAGTACACTGTCATGCAGTTTTATAAGGAAATCGGCAGGTAGGCTGTTCTAAGCATCTTGGAGAACCTGCCACAGTTCTTCTGCAGACTTTGGCTGTCTCGTTTGCTTCTGTCTCTCCAGGTAATCCCATACAGCCTCAACGATGTTGAGATCAGGGTCCTGTGGAGGCTATACCATCTGAAATCATATAAAAGATCTAGGGTACCTAAGACTTTTGCATGGTACTGGATGCTGTGCGTGACCATATGTTATGTATTTTGCATCTTGGCGCCAGGGGAATGATGTTTCATGTGGCTGTATACATGTGTATGGTTGAACGACAGTAAAGATGAACTTTTTGGATTTGGGTCGTACGTCTGCATGAGAGAGCAGGGGGACAGGTTGCTCTGATTGTTCAGAGTGAAGAAGCATTGTGTTCCCCAATCAGGAGCTGAAAGCACCATTCCTTCTCACTGCTGGCAGCCTTCATGCAGCAAAGCAGTCTGCACAGTGGGTGCACTTGCCGAGGACACTGTGCTTCTTCACATTGACTGAGCATGATACACATGGAAAAGTTACCCGACAAGACGCTGCATTGCACATTCTGTTTTACTGTCTAATACCGTTCCAGACATGTTCCAGCAGTAAATGTCACAATGCTCAAGTTTTATTGATATGCTTCACACAGTTCGTTCAATGCATATCCTGGATTCTTAACAGACACACTTGAATGGTATAAAGTATTAAATAATTCTTTACTTTTTGTGGCTGTCCTTGAATTAAGCATCCTTTCACCATTTGTAATGTGAGTGGCAGGGTTTGGAAGGCTGCTGAACTGTGAGCAGTGTCACAGCTGAGCCCAATTCTATTCCTGCACTTTACAGATGCACTTTGCAGCAGGACAGCAGAATCACATTTCCCATCTAGGCATGGGTGCAGGTATTCAAACCTGATTATTGTGACAGGGGCAGATGTTATACCATGTATGCAGGGTTAACATCACCGTCATCGTCATCATCATCATCATCACCGTTGTCACCATTATCATCACCACCACCGTCATCATCATCATCATCATCACAGTCATCATCACCACTGTCATCATCATCATCACAGTCATCATCATCATCATCACAGTTGTTGTCATCATCATCATCATCATCATCATGTACTGTGTTGTATGATGGAGGCGATCACAGTTTCATGACCATGATTTTTTTTTGGCAAGTTTTCCTACAGAAGTGGTTTGCCATTGCCTTCTAGAGCTCAGCATTTAACACCTTCATTCCTACGATCCTGATCAAAAAGCTACAGAATCTGGACCTCTGTTCCTCCCTCTGTAACTGGATCCTCAACTTCCTACCAGAAGACCACAATCTGTGTGGATCGAAAATAACATCTCCACCTCAGGGATGTGTGCTTAGCCCACTGCTCTACTGTGTGTCTAGGCACTGCTCAAATGCCATCTGTAGATTTGCTGATGATACAACCATTGTTGGCAGAATTCAAATAGTGATGAGAGGTGCACAGGAGCAAGATATACCAGCAAGTTGAGTGGTGTCGTCGTAACAACCTTGCACTCAATGTCAGTAAGACCAAAGAGCTGATTCTGGACTTCGGAAAGGGTAAGACGAGGGAAAACACACCAATATTTATAGAGGGAGCAGAAATGGAGAGAGTGAGCAGCTTCAAGTTCCTGGTTGTGAATATCTCTGAGGACCTAACCTGCTCCCAACATGTCGAAGCAGCTATAAAGAAGGTGAGACAGCGACTAACTTTCATTAGGAGTTTGTGGAGATTTGGAATATCACCTAAAACACTCGAAAATTTCTACAGACGTACCGTGGAGAGCATTCTGACTGGCTGCATCACTGTCTGGTATGTGGGGGGGACACCACTGCACAGGATAGAAGTGAGCTGCAGAGAGTTGTAAAATGAGTCAGCTCCATCATGGGCACAAGCCTCTGTAGCATCCAGGATATCTTCAGGGAGCAATGCCTCAGAAAGGTGGAGTCCATCATTAAGGATGTGCACCACCCATTCAACCTGGTGTCCATGGACCCCTTGTTTAATGGTAGAGGTCCATGGCATAAAAAAAAGTTGGGAACTCCCTGGTTTAGAAAGATATGGGTCAAAAGCAGACACAAAGGACTAACTTAGATCATTTTGATCAATATGGGCAACTGAGGCTATAGGATCTCTTTGTGTTCCGTATGACTATGAATCTGTGACTTCAAATCACTAGAAAAGGATGTACCTGGTGACCATGAGAAGGAAGTCAGGGAAGCCTGCCTCAAGTCCAGAAGGTAATCAACGTCCTCAATTTACTGTGCAGTAGATTATCCTTCTAAATCCCACCAAAAATAGCTAGCCATGTAATGATTTTAATCCCATGGATGGGGCTGTTGAAACCACATCTTGACCCGATAACTTCGTATTTTCTATACAGCACTGAATCATGCTTCTTATCAAATGCAGCAATATTACTTGAATGTGGCCCCTGTCATCTTTGTTCAGAACGCTGCCAAACCACTTAGTTCACCACGCTTCATAATCCCATGGAAATTATTTTATTGTTTTGTTTTTGGAACCTGGCAACTCTGTATGGTAGCCAAGGAGAAGACTTTAGATCACTCACCTACCTGACCTCTTAACTGAAGGAGGATTCTCAAAGACAAAAGCCTGAAAAAAGCAAAAAGGGCGGGGGGGGGTGGGGAAGCACATCACTTTTTTTAAAGATGAAATATCTGTCCTCAGCCATGACATTTACTGGTCCATTAAACTATTCAGGTCCGTATCTATTTGTTTTCAAACAGCAGTTTAAACTGGTTCCCCTTGAAAATAATGGGGTTATGTACAGGTCAATACATATTTGGAATGACTGTCCTGGAATCTCATTTAACCGCCTCTCACACAGAGAAGCCACTTTGATCTGAACACCTCAGAACGGTGCTATGCACTAACGGCAATGAATAAAAATAGCTAAAATAATTCTAAGAAGACAGGCTTAGAAAAGTCACAAAGTGTAACTTGTGGTCAGTCACACAAGTTTTGTTTTTAACGTTGAAATTTCTAGAAGGATGCCCACGTTCTTAAGAATGTTATGTGAGTTTAATAGCACAGACTAGTTCGTTCAGCCCATCTAATTCTGGCACACTTCACTCTGTGTATGTTTCCACTCACTCTACTTACCTTAACCCTTCCAGAAGAGTTCCTTTCAACATTCTAAGTGTGGTCTAACTAGGGTTCCACAGAGCTGTAACTTTGTCTTGCGGGGTGGCATGGTAGTGTAGTGGTTAGCACAACGCTTTGCAGTATCGGACTCAGGTTCAATTCCAGATGCTGCCCATACGGAGTTTGGATGTTCTCCCTGTGACCACACGGGTTTCCCCCGGGAGCTTTGGTTTCCTCCCACAGTCCAGGACTTAGCAGTTGGTAGGTTGATCGGTCATTGTAAATTGTCCAGCGATTAGGCTAAGATTAAATTGGGATTGCTGGGCTTGAAGGGCTGGGAGGGCCCATTCCAGGCTGCATCTCAATAAATAAATAAATGAAAATAAAGTAATATCTTAAAGATGCTATTGAACTGAAATATTCTTTGTGACAGGATTCCTATGCTCCCTATTCTCTGAGTAGGATGAGTGGAATTTTAAATACCACTATCATTTACATCTCAATTTTCCCCTTCCTGCAAATGTTAACAAATTAATCTCTCTTGACAGATACGAGTTCTGGTCACTACTCCCTCTATTGTGCGGCCACGCAGTAACTAAAATGCTCCTGTGCACATAGCCTTTGTTGCCACACAGCTGGCATTTTCTTTTCTATACTGTTAATGTTAACATTTAAAATGCTGTGCAGTTTTCAGGCCGTGTAAAAACTTCCTGCTCAGAGCAATGGTTGGTCCACACAGCTGTAAAAAATAACTAGAGGGACTGTTGGCTCTGAGGGTGATAAAAGAGACGGAAAGTTCTGGAATATGGAGCTAAAAACAACCTACTGGAGGGACTCAACAGGTAGAGCAGCATCCATGAGGGAAAAGGAATTGTCAGTGAGGTTAGGATCCTGCATCATGATCAGACCCTCAAGATGTAACTTGCAGTGGTGTAGTGTCTATGAGCCTGTTTGGGCTGTTGTTTACCCAGGTATGCAACTAGAATGGATTTACAAGCATAAATCTAATTTCTATTTGAAAACAACTGCAGTTCTTCATTCCAAATAATTATTTATCAATTATCTCCTCATCTACCCTTAGTTTCTTACACAAGTTTTCTTAAACTCTGTCCTTTACAAAATGACCAACCATTGGTAGGAATTGTTTCTCCCTTTTGACTTTATAAAGCCCTAGGAATTTTTAATACTTCTAATAAATATTCCTTTAATTCTTTTGCTTGCTCATGAGTGAGGAGGCATCCAGTCATTTGGGGATGTGGCAATAACTTTACATGTGAATAACTCTGTAGGAGTGGGTGCACATCAAGGTTAATACTCCTGACATAAGACACTGCGGAGAGCTAGAGTCATAAAAAAAAACTAGTCATCTTTACATTCAGCACTTCTGAAGGCCTGTTGCCTGCCTAACTTTACATATTCCAAGTTAAATGACCTCAAATATGAAAAACAAATATGTATTTGTAACAGAAATAGGTTGGTGAAGTTCTTTTGCTGATTTCCTGGAACACCGTAAGATGTACTGTATGAGCAGAATTAGGCCATTTGGCCCATTGAGTCTGCTCCGCCATTTCATCATGGCTGATTCAATTTTCCTCCCAGCCCCAATCTCCTGCCTTCTCCCCATATCCCTTCATGTTCTGACCAAACAAGAATCTATCAACCTCTGCCTTAAATATACATTAAGACTTGGCCTCCACAATTGCGTGTGGCAAAGAATTCCACAGACTCACCACTCTCTGGCTAAAGAAATTCCTCCTCACCTCCGTTCTAAAAGGACTCCCCTCTATTCAGAGGCTGTGTCCTCTGGACTTAGATGATCCCACCTTAGGAAACATCCTGTCCACATCCACTCTATCAAGGCCTTTCACAATTCAGTAGGTTTCAATGAGATCACCCCTCATTCTTCTGAATTCCAGCAAATACAGGCTCACAGCCATCAAACACTTTTCATGTGACAAGCCATTCAATCCTGGAATCACTTCATGAACCTCCTTTGAACCCTCTCCACTTTCAGCACATCCTTTGTACGATAAGGGTCCGAAAACAGCTCACAATATTCCCAAGTGAAGCCTCACCAGTGCCTTATAAAGTCTCAACATTATATATCCTTGCTTTTATATTCTAGCTCTCCAGAAATGAATGCTAACATTGAATTTACCTTCCTCCCCACAAACTCAACCTGCAGATTAACCTTTAGGGAATCGTGCACAAGGACTCCCAAGTCCCTTTGCACCTCAGTTTTTTGTATTTTCTCTCTATTTAGAAAATAGACAATGCTTTAATTTCTTATACCAAAGTGCATGACCATACACTTCTGACACTGTATTCCATCTGCCATTTCTTTGCCCATTTTCCTAATCTGTCCAAATCCTTCAGTAGCCTCTCTATTTCCTCAAAACTACTTGTCCCTCCACCTATCTTCATATTGTTTCAAACTTTGCAACAAAGCCATCGATTCCATCATTCAAATCATTGACATATAACATTAAAAAATCGGTCCTAACACAAACCTCTGTGGAACACCACTAGGCACTGGCAGCCAGCCAGAAAGACTCCCTTTATTCCTGTTCTTTGCCTCCTGCCAATCAGTCACTGCTTTATCTACGCTAGAATCTTTCCTATAATACCATGGGCTTGTAGCTTGTTAAGCAGCCTCATGTGTAGCACTTTGTCAAAGACCTTCTGAAAATCCAAGTACATAACATTAACCGATTCGCCATTGTTATTTGTTATTTTTTCAAAGAATTCCAACAGATTTGTCAGGCAGGATTTTCCCTTCAGGAAACCATGCTGACTACGGCCTATTTTATCATGTGTCTTCAAGTACCCTGAGACCTCATCCTTAATAATTGACTCCAACATCTTCCTGACCACTGTGGTCAAACTAACTGGCCTATAATTTCCTTTATTCTGTCTCTCTCCCTTCTTGAAGAGTAGAGTGCCATTTGCAATTTTCTGGTCTTTTGGAACCATTCCAAAATCTAGTGATTTTTGAAAGATCATTATAAATGCCCCCATGATCTCTTCAGCCACATCTATCAGAACTCTGGGATGTACACCATCTGGTTCCTTTCACTGGTTATGGTAACTTCACACTCTTCATGACCCCTGGCACCTGGAACTTCCATCATACTGCTAGTGTCTTCCACAGTGAAGACCGAGGCAAAGTACTTATTCAGTTCATCCGCCATTTCCTTGTTCCCCCATTACTACCTCTCCAGCATTATTTTTCAGCCGTCTGATATCCACTCTTACCTCTCTTTTCCCCTCTATGTATCTGAAGAAACTTTTGGTATCCTCTTTAATATTACTGGCTAAGTTACTTTCATGTTCCATCTTTTCCTTCTTAATGACTTTTTAGTTGCCCTTTGTTGGTTTTTAAAGGCTTCCCAATCCTCTAACTTCCCACTAATTTTTGCTCTATTATATGCCCTCTCTTTGGCTTACACAAGGATAAAGTTCTGTTTCTAATTTTAACAAATACTTTTTATTTATTGATGATAATAACTTACCAACAGATTTGCATTCTCAAATGTTGCAGATTTCATCAATGGATTTATTTAGGTAACACCAACGATCCTGAACTGCCCAGGTATATCCATGCCTACCGGCCCATAAGTTCTTGGGAAGAAACCGGAGCACCTGGAGGATACGCGTACGGTCACAGGGAGAACGTACAAACTCCTTACAGAGTGTGGTAGAATTGAACCCAGTAATAGTGTTACTCTAACCGCTAAAGCTGCCATGCACCACCCCCCGATTGATCATTATAACCAAAATTAGAAACATTTCCCTTCTTGCTGACTAGGGTTAATTATTGGTAATATTAACTGTCAAATGTTAAATGCAGAGATGTCAGCTGTGAACTTACTTTTGAGGAGTGCAGTTTGATACTTAATGTTTCTTGTGTTATTTGTTCACATTTTGCTGTTTGCAAAATTTGTTCTTTTTTTTGCATGTCTTGTGTGTGGGTTTTCCTTAAGTGGGTTCTATGGTGTTTCTTTGTTTTATGTCTGTCTGCAGGAGGGCGAATCTCGAAGTACATACCTTGATAATAAATGTACTTTGAACTTTGAACCTCATTTATAATGCACATAGAAATACCTATAGTATATTTAAAATATGAGCCTCACTTAAACTATGATACAGTGAAATACCTTAAATGATATTCTTGGCATTTAAGTCCATTTTAAATAACTCTGGTAGTAGATAGATATATAGACAGACAGACATACTTTATTGGTCCCGAGGGAAATTGGGTTTCGTTACAGTTGCTCCAACCAAGAATAGAGTGTAAAATAGAGTAATAATGATAATGGTGTAATGGTAATGTCTAATTCAGAAAACAAGAGACTTGCACTTATAATTTGATGTCTTTGGCAACCTTATGTCATCATCGCTGTCCCACCCCACTCTCCAACAGTGAAGTCACTTTTGCAATGAAAGCCATGTTATCAGCTATTGGCTCTGGTACTGATGTAGGTTTTCGCAAATAAAATGAAGTGAGATGTTCTATGTTTAATGAAACCTATAACATATCTTATTGAACTCCAAAGCCTATCCAAAGCCTAAATACAAAAGCAAGCTAAAACTCTTTATGTAATGATGTCATTATGTCAGACCAGCCTCTTAAAGTGAAACCCAGCTCAATGTCAGTGGCTGTGAATTATGTATGTTTCTCCCAGTTATGTTACTCTACACAGACCCCACCCCCCTCACCCCCCAGAATTCACTAAGATCAGCATTGTGAGCCTGCCTGGAGCTTGGACGAGCCGCCCGGCTTGGGTCCTGTGTTCCATGGATAGAGGAACAGCAGGTGCCTCTGGCTTGTCCAGAGGTGTGTTGACATGCTCATGGTCATGATGTGACACTAGGGGCATGGCAGTGGAATACTCCAGATCTTGGTGGGCTGGTTTAAGAAGATCTACCAAAATACGTTCAGGTTTACCCCTCTTATCTATGACAAAAGTCTTTCCTCCCTATTCCAAAACACAGAACAGGCCATTGTAAGGGGGCCTAAGGGGATGTTGGCCTGCATCACGGCAGATGAAAAGTAATGAGGTAGGTCAACAGGAACCCAAGAGTGCTGTACGCCATGATGGGAGGTAGGAATAGGTGAAAAGGAATTGAATTTTAATGAGGGTGGAACACTGTTGAGAGGCCAACTAGACAACTGTGGCATCTGACTCGTAATGGCTGCTCGCATATCAACTCTGCCATGGACAACTGCACGTCCTCTTTCTGAGCTGTTCTGAGTCCCAGCAGGACACACGGGAGACGATCATGCCAACACTCGTCTGTCAGGGAAGCCTTCAGAGCAGCCGTTAAGGAGCAGTGAAACCACCCACGTTGGGTATTGGACTGCAGGTGATACGTCGTGGTGTGATATAGCCTAACACTGAGGTTCTGGGCCATCGCAGCCCAGAGGTCTGAAATGAATTGGGGACCACGGTCAAAGGAGATATCAGATGAGGCGCCAAACCGAGCAGCCCAGCTGCTGATGAACGCTGGAGCCACGTCTGCAGCCATCATAGATACTAGAGGGATGACCTGGTGGTACAGTCTACCATGGTAAGAAGGTGTGTGAAACTGCGGGAGGAGGGAAGAGGGCCAACAGGGTCCAATTGACAGGGTCAGACTGTAGCTTAGAGACCTCAAAAGGTGCCAATAGCGCCTGAACACAATGGTTAATTTTTGCCTGTCGTGTCCCAAAGGTCTGGACTCTGCTGCTATTGGCAGCCTCCAGTGAGGATTTGTTGCTCTTTGCCTTCTCATCAATAGGCAGTGCTGGTAGCACACTCACTTGAGCATCCTTGTCACACTGGAAATGGTGTCCTGAAAGGGTTTCTGTAATGAACAGTAGATAACCCTGGCAGCTGAAATCCATGCAGTTCATAGACCTCTGATGTCCCAATGTGCTGGCATTGTTAAGCTGCAAGGTGGTTGGCACTTCCTAGTGTTCCTACCGAAGGGAGCATGGTAAAAACTGTTTCATCTGTTTCACAGCCGTGGACATCCTTACATTGGGGACTTGCTGGTCGGGCTTATTGGGGTAGAGAAAGGAAGAGGAATGTTGCACCACTGCCTTGCTGAGTGTAGACTGTCAGCCATTAGCTCTCTATCGTCATTCACGGGTGTATTAGCAAGGGCTATGTGAACTTGATCTGGCATTTGCTGCATGAGGAGATCTTTATAAATAAAACAAGGATGTTGATATCTCGGAAGAGACAGCATGTGGTAACTCTGAAGGCGTAGCATTGCTGAGACCAGGTAAGGAGAACAACTGTCTGGCGTGCTCAGACTACCCATGGTCCAAAAGCCTGTAAATGGTGAGCTTTCAGTGATCGGTATTTATCGCGTTCAAGCAGACTCACCACTCTCGAGCCATGGAATTGCTGAGTGATGCTACCACAAGGTAAAACTTGGTGTCGTCGGTGGTGATTTCTTACAGAGTGAATTAGGCCTCAGCTTGTACAAACCAAGCGATGGCATTTTGCTCCAGCAGTTTCAAAGTGACTGTTCTGGCTGACATGTACAATAACTCTGGAATTGTCCTAGAGCATCAGGGTCACCAGTGTAGGTTTTCACACATAAAAGAAAGTGAGGCCTTTTATGTTTAACGAAACCCGTAACGCATTTTATTGAACTCCAAAACCTAAACACAAAAGCATGCTAAAACTCTTTACATAATAGCGTCATCACATCAGACCAGCCTCTTAAAGTGAAAACCCAGTTATAAATTATGAGCATTTCTCCCAATTATGTTACCCTGCACTCATGCCTCTCTGTTACAAGATTGTAGTTTAGCCGTATATCAGGATATGAGTAAATAGTCTTATATGGCACTTTGGTTCAATATCGTTATTATTGGCATTATTAAAAAAAGTGCAGGATCTTTGCCAGTATGTAGTCTATAAGTGACATCAGAGGAGATTATCTAATTATTAAACTCAGTGCTGAGACCTCGCTTCACACAAATTGGCTGGGAGCTTTTTTCCCATGTTATCTCTGTCACTCAAAATAAAGTACTTTGTTCCTGTAATATAGGTTATGCTGAGTTGTTAAAAATCTTTCTTCATAGTATTCGATTCTTTTCTCAGACAGAGAAGTTGTGCTGTGCCAGCAAACAAGACATTTCAAGGTGTTTTTTTTGAAGTATTGGACCATATGCCCTATCTGTCTTGAGGCAGCCATACCTAGAAGCTGTGACATCTTAGACAGACAGCGTTTGAGCACTGCTCAACAGTAGAGTTTATTAGGTAGAGATGCTTTAAAAAATGGAAAAATTCCCATTCCACAATTTTTTTAATTGTCAACAAACCAAATGATTGTTGGTGAAAGCTAGTCCAAGGTAATATTCAAACACGAAGAAATGTGCAGATGTTGGAAATTTGAGCAACACACACAAAAAAATGCTGGTGAACGCAGCAGGCCAGGCAGCATCATATTTTTTCACTTGATGGGATGAGAGCATTGATGACAAGGCAGTATTTTTCTTTACCTTTGAGAGATAGATGGTAATGTATTAAAATGCTACCATCTTGAAAAACTAGTGTCCACAGGGTCAATGTAGTCCCATGGCAAAGTTGAAGGATT
Source organism: Mobula birostris (assembly GCF_030028105.1). Classification (NCBI taxonomy): domain Eukaryota; kingdom Metazoa; phylum Chordata; class Chondrichthyes; order Myliobatiformes; family Myliobatidae; genus Mobula; species Mobula birostris. Next base: position 17,530,344 of record NC_092394.1, read on the forward strand.
GATGAAGAATGATGAAGAATTCCAGCAATGATGAAGAAACTCACTTATCCCTCCTCCCTGCAGTTTTGGCCTTTTCCATCCTTTCTGACTTCTGAGAATTATAAGGACATCCAACTCAGTTCCATGCATCTCCACTTCCTTTATCCTCCATTGGTAGCCATGTCTTCAGCAATCTGCTGTCCAGAATTCCTTCTCCAAAGTATTTCCTTGATTTAAAACATGACTGAGCATCTGGCTCTCTTTGTATCTCCTCCTCTGGCTGTCTGTTAAACGTCTGACTGGTGGCATTCCTGTCATGTTTGACTGAAGTGGTGACATACAAAACAAGTCAGTCGTTTAATGGAAATTTATGATGGGATATAGCTTGTGAGCATCAACACTGCAAACTATCTGGATCCCCAGTGTTGCCTGTCCCACTTCATGAGCCTTTTAAAATGACAAATGAAGCACTTGATGAGAGGAATTGCATTCATTGTATTTTGTCATTGCAAGCTGTAGGGGTTAATCTTTGCTGATCCAGATTTGAGGGAGAGTTCTATGCTCCCCTAAGTGACTACTGTCACTTTCCTTAAAATAAGAAAGAGAGAGCTCGAAGAGCCATTAGTGTAACATATGACTACAATGAACGCTGAGACATTCACTCAGTGGCCACTTTATTAGATACACCTGCTCATTAATGCAGATATCTACTCAGCCAATCATGAGGCAGCAACTCAATGTATAAAAGCATCCGGACATAGTCAAGAGGCTCAGTTGTTGATCAGAAAAGGGAAGACATGTGATCTAAGCGATTTTGTTCGTGGATTTGCATGCTTTCCATCCTGCTGGGTTGAGCGTCATACTAGCCTTGTAAAGAAAAAACGGCCAAATGCTAAAGAAATGGCAAGGTTGCAACCCATGCACCACAAGGTGCAAAGAGGAACTGCGACAAAAACAGTGAGGCAAGTTGCAAACACTTTATAGCATGGTCAATAATGAACTTGTTCTGCTGATGCACCTCCTAACTAGATTTTAATTAACCATCCCCTTTGATCACCTAGAAGTCCCAACAATGAACCAAGGAAACATCTGGGCTGCCAGACTATCAGCATCCAGCATTATTTTAGAAATCTAGAATTCCAGATGCACAATTCACTTCTATATGTAGGAAAGCTGGATGTGGTTCAGGCAGTGAGGATTGAAGACTGGCATCCAGGCTGCATCACCGTCTGGAATTGCGGTGGGTGGTGGCAACTGCACAGGATTGAAAGAAGCCACAGAAAATTGTAAAATTAGTCAAATCCATCATGGGTGCTAGCTTCCATAGTATCCAAAACCTCTTCAAGGAGCAGTGCCACAGAAAGGTGACATACATTATTAAGGGCCCCCATCACCCAAAGCATGCCCTCTTCTCATTGTTACCATCAGGTAGGAGGTACAGAAGCCTGAAGGCACACACTCAGCGATTCAGGAACAGCGTCTTCCCCTTTGCCATCCGATTCCTAAATGGACATTGAACCCATGAACACCACTTCATTTTAAAAAATTATTTCTGTTTTTGCACCATTTTTAATTTAACTATTAATAAACATATACTTACTGTAATTCATTTATTTTTTTCTATATTTTATCATGTATTGCATTGTACTGCTGCTGCTAAGTTAACAAATTTCGCAATATATGCCGATGATATTAAACCCGAATCTGATTCAGTTTATCAGTAATACTTTGTCATTGACGTGTGAGCTTAGGACATGCCAGTGCCTTGGAGAGCAATATAAATAATCAGAACAGAACCTGAATTGTGAAATTTGTTGTTATGTGGCAGCAGTGCATTGCAATACATAATTACATAATCTTAAAAAAACTGTAAATTATGGTAAGAAGTATATATATTAAACAAAAGTTGAATTAAATCATAAGTGCAAAAAGTAACGAGGTAGTGTTCGTGGATTCAACATGCATTTAGAGATCTGATGGCAGGAGGAAGAAGCTGTTCCTGAATTGTTGAGTGTGTGCCTTTTGCTATTGTAATTGGTTTGTAGTGTGAGATCTTACCTTTTTTTGATTTGCACATTGCTAAAATTATCATTTGTTGTAAAAAAAAGGCAGATATTTCAAAAATGACCTTGATGATTGTTGAGAACATGGAATGAACTGGAAGGAATGGAATGTTCTAGAGACATAGAACTATGCAGCATTAAGACAGTTCCTTGGCCTAATTACATAGGCCAATGGATGCACAGAGTGGAGGGATAAGGACCTTGTGTAGACAGAGGTTACTAGCTTGTTAGGTGTTTAGTTGGTTAAACTGACTAAAGGGCTGAGGGACCTATCCCTGTGCTGTACTGTGATGTGTCCATCACCAGACATGTGTCTAAACTAACCTGTTTTATTCTGCCTGCATTTTGATCAACTTCCCACCGATTCTATCACTTCATTGTGGTCACAGTCCATGGTGAGCAATTAACCTACCAAACCTGTACCCCTCTGGGATGGGGTGGAGCCGGGGGAGGGGTGGGTAACTGGTGCACCTGAAGTCTCAGGGAGAACATTAAATTCCACGCAGACAGCACCAGACAGAGGTCGGGATTGAATTCTTGTCAGTGGAGCTGTGAGATAGCCACTCTATTTGCAGTTCCAAAAGTAGTCGCAGCTGAAGGGTGGTAGTGGGGACGAGCTCCCGCTGCTAAACAAATGCTCTTCATGGTGTGCGTCTCTGTCAGCCTCTGACAACCAAGTCCAACTCCTGGCCTTCACGTGTGGCACAGTTCTTATGCCCGGCAGAGCTGTTCTCACTGACAGGAGAAAGGGCAAAGGTGGGCCGCTGGCACCTTAAAACCAGTTGCTCCGGTCAGATGGGGCTCGTTAACCACAGATGGTAGCTCATCTAGGAGAGGGAAAACTCCGATTTCAAACCTCCGCTGCCTTGCGGCTATACCCGCTCACGGGAAAGGCTTTGGGAGTAAACCCCGAGGAAAAATCCGGAGTTGGAATCCCGAAGGCAGCTGACTGCCGTACCCAGCACTGGCACGGCAACTCCTGCTGGCACCAAACTGTATCGAATTTCGTCGTTCCTTTGGACCTGTCATCAGCATGGAGAGGGGGATCCCACCGCATGGGCAACAGACGGATCTCCACATCAATCCTGCCCTGGCTTGCGCCCTGGAGAGGCCACTCCAGCTTCGCTTTATAGCGTCGGACAAACCAGTGACTACCAGAGGCGCGGTACCCATGGTCGCTCACGACGGATGGAGGCCACACATAGCCGAGCTCCATTGTTGCCCTTCCTAGATGAGAGAAGTCACAGACACATGTTGAATTCAACTTGTCTCCCAGTCATAAGGAAATTCTAAATTTAACTATGGTTGGAGATCGATTGATGACAGCTAATACTCAAACAAGCCAAGTTCAAAGTAAGTTGATAATCTCAGTACATACATGTCACCATATACAACCGAGATACATTTTCTTGCAGGTATACTTAATAAATCCATCATAGAGTAATAACCATAATACAAACGCAGAAACAATGAAAAGACCACGCCAACTTGAGCATTCAACCGGTGTGCAAAAGACACAAACTCTGCAAATATAAAAAAGAAAGAAATAATAATAATAAATAATTAATATTGAGAACAGGAGATAAAGATTCATTGAAAATGAGGTCATTGGTTGTGGGAACATTTCAATGATGAGGCAAGTGAAGCTGAGTGCAGTTATCCCCTTTGGTTCAAGAACCTGATGATGGTGTGAGTCCTGAGGGTTTTGTACCGTCTTCCTCATGGCAGCAGTGAGAAGAGAGCATGACCTGGGTGGTGGGGGCCCCTGATGATGGATGCTGTTTTCCTGCGACAATGTTTTGTGTGGATGTGCTAAATGATGGGGAGGGCTTTATCCTGATGCACTTAGCCACATCTACCAATTTGTGTCGGACTTTTCATTCAAGGGCATTGGTTTTTTCGCACAAGGCTGTGATACAGCCAATCAATATACTCTCCACTACACATCTGTAGAAGTTTGTCAAAGTTTTAATTGTCATGCTGTTTCTTCGCAAACCCCTAAAGAAGTAGAGGCGCTGCTGTGCTTTCTCCATAATTGCGCTTACATGCTGGGCCCACGACGGGCCCTCTGAAAATAATATCACCGAGTAATTTAAAGTTACTGACCCTCTCTACCTCTGATCCTCCAATGAGGACTGGCCCATTGACCTCTTCCTCCTGAAGTCTATAATCAGCTCCTTGCTCTCGCTGACATTGAGTGAGAGGTTGTTGCTTATGGCATGACTCATCCAGATTTTCAATTTCCCTCATATATGCTGATTCGTCACCACCTTTGATTTGGCTTACGACAGTCAGTGGTGTTGTCAGTGAACTTAAGTATGGCATTGGGGTTGTGCTTAGCCTCACAGTCATAAGTCTTAAGCGAGTACAGCCTTGTGGTGCACCTGTACTGATGGAAGTTGCGTTCATTATTGAGAGAGAGTGCAGAGCGCACCAGTACGCCAGCATGCAGGATACGCAACTGAATTCTATTGATTGCTCTGCTTGTACAGTGTGTGAACTCCTCCCATGTGGGAGTGACTAACTCGTGGCACAGGAATAACACTATTGACTGCCACTACAATGGAGATCGTGGAGGAGATGTTGTTGACGATCTGAACCAACTGCGGTCTGCAAGAGAGGAAATTGAGCATCCAATTGCACAAGGAGGTACTGAGGCTAAGGTCTTGGAGCTTATTGATTAGTTTTAACCTGTAGATTAACCTCTAGGTTAGGGCAAAGTGTTTGAAGTGTATATTAATAAAGGATTGGGATAACATTTTACAATGAACCTTGACAATTGGTGAGTCATGGGAGGTGGAAGATTGAAAGCAGCAAGCTGGCGGCTGGCGGCTGGCTGTGTGCCCAGAGACCCGAGTTCTTTGGACACAGAACTCAGAAGAAGCGACGCAACAGACTTTTAACATCGTAAATCAGCGAGTTGTTTGTTATGTCTCCCCTCTCGCTGTGAAATGAGGATACCTCTTTTTCCCTTATTAGGGAGCAGCCTGTGGTTTGTCGTCAAATTACCAAGTGAACAAGTAGTCTTTGGGATACTGCAAGTCTGTGTCTTTATTGATGCTTTGCTGCATGCTTGAGTGCTCGGTGGAGGGCGCTGATACTTTTTTTTGCTGGTGGAGGAGGGGGTAGTCATTGCTATGCTGCTGCTTATGCGTGGGTGGAGGGAGCTGGGAGGGACTTTGGGGTTCTAACGTATAACTGTCATTTATTCTTTGGGGCACTCCTCTGTTTTCATGGTTGTTTGCAAAAAAAAAGATTTTCAGGATGTATATTGTATACATTTCTCGGACATTAAATGTACCTTTGAAACCTTTGAAGTTGCCAGAATTTGCATATAATTCAAAAGTAGTGTTTCCAGGCAACTTCATAACCCACTGATTCTTGCAACTCCCTGGACTATGCATCTTCCCACCGTGTCACTTGTAAAAATGCTATTCCCTTCTCTCAGAACCTTCATTTCCACTGCACCTACTCTCAGGATGAGGCTTTTCATCCCAGAACAAATGAGATGTCCTCCTTCTTCAAAGAAAGGGGCTTTCCTTCCTCAACCATCAACACTGCCCTCACCCACATCTCTTCCATTTCATGCATATCTGCCCTCACCCTGTCCACCCGTCACCCCACTAGGGAAAGGCTTCCTCTTATCTTTACCTAACACGCCATCAGCTTCTGTGTCCAGCACATAATTCTGCATAACTTCAGCCATCTCCAACAGGATCCCACCACCAAACACATCTTTCCCTTCCCCCCACTTTCTGGTTTCCACAGGGATCACTCCCTATGCGAGTCCCTTGTCCATTTGTCCCTCCTCACTGATCTCCCTCCTGCCGCTTATCCTTGCAAGTGGAACAAGTGCTACACCTGCCCCTACACCTCTGTCACTACCATTCAGGGCCCTAAACAGTTCTTGTAGTTGAGACAACACTTCACCTGTGAATCTGTTAGGGTAATCTACTGTATCCGGTGTTCCTGATGTGGCCTCCTGTATATCGGTGAGACCCGACGTAGATTGGGAGACTGCTTCGTCAAGCACCTATGCTCTATTCACTAGAAAAAGCGGGATTTCCCGGTGGCCACCCACTTCAATTCTATTTCCCATTCCCATTCCCATTCCAACATGTCAGTCCATGGCCGCCTCTACTGCCACGATGAGGCCACACTCAGGTTGGAGGAGCAACACCTTATATTCTGTCTGGGTAGCCTCTCACCTGATGGGATGAACATCGATATTTTGAACTTCTGATAATTGCTCCCCCTCTCACCATTCCCAATTTCCATTTCTCTCTCTCATCTCATCTTCTTACCTGTCTATCACCTACCTCTGGTGCCCCACCCCCTTCCCTTTCTTCCAGGGCCTTCTGTCCTCTCCTATCAGATTCCCCCTTCTCCAGTCCTTTTATCTCTTTCAATTGACTTCTCACCTCCCCCCTCCCAGTTTCACCTTTAAACCTTGTACTTCTTCCTCTCCTCCCCCACCTGCTTACTCTGTTTTCCAGTCTTGATGAAGGGTTTCGGCCCAAAACGTCGACTGTTTACTCTTTTCCATAGATGCTGCCTGGCCTGCTCAGTTCCTCCAGCATTTTGTGTGTGTTATCTTGTTTGTGACTTTGGAACCAAACGGACTGGGGCACATATGTTTAACGTTGAGTGATTTAAACCAATCTGAGGGAACATATGGGAGAGAAAACATTCTGCTTTCCTCAACTTTCCTAAGCTGTGGAATGTTTTGTAAAGAGGACTAAAGCGAGCATGAACACGTATACTGATACAGAGACCTTAAAAAGTGGGAGGATATCGACTAATTGCTTGGGCTTGTAAGATCCTAATCTTTCTAACATTGATATACAATACAACAGTAAAAATGGTTAGAGTTTGTTTCACAATAGTGAGGAGGATTGGCTGCCTTTAGTTCACGTGCAGGAAATTAAATTTGGTTTACTTAGAAAACACCTCCCAACACCCCGCCCCCCCCCCCAACACACACACACACACACCTACCTACCTTAATGTGCTTAGTGATTCTGGGAGACTGAAGGCAGGTCGAGTACATGTTCCCCTTCCCATACCTGGGGCATACCATGGGTGTCTGACATTAAAAGAATGTCCATGAGACTTTAAGACTTAGGAGAAGAATTTGGCCATTCAGCCCATCGAATCTGACCTGCCATTTGACCACAGCTGATTTATTTTCTCTTTCAACCCTATTCACCTGGCTTCTCCCTGTAACCTTTGATGCCCTTACCAATCAAGAACCTATTAATCTCTGCCTTAAGTATACCTAATGACTTGACCTCCACAAGTGTCTGTGGCAATGAATTCCACAGATTCACCACCCTCTGGCTAAAGAAATTCCTCCTCATCTCTGTTCTAAAGGGATGTCCTTGTATTCTGAGTCTGTGCTCTCTGGTCCCAGACTCTCCCATGATTGGAAACATCCTCCCCATGTTTACTCTCTCTAGGCCTTTCAATATTCAGTAGGTTTCAATGAGGTCCCCCCTCCTCCCGTTCTCCTAAACTCCAGCAACAGCAAGCCCAGAGCCACCATAAACTCCTCATGTGTTAACTCTTTCATTTCCGGTCTCATTCTTGTAAATCTCTGGACCCTGTCCAATGCCAACACGTGCTTTCTTAGAGAAAGGGCCCAAAACTATTCACAATACTCCATCTGCGGTCCTCGCTTTTATATTCTCGTCCTCTTGAAATGAATGTTAACTTTACCTTCCTTACCATCAACTCAACCTGCAAGTTAACCTTTGGAGAATCCTGCCCTAGGATTCCCAAGTCCATTTAGAACAGAGAACATTACAGCACAGTACAGGCCCTTCGGTGCATGATATAATGCAAATCTTTTAACCAATTTGAAGATCAATCTAACCCTTCCTTCCCACATAGCCCTCCATTTTTCTATCATCCGTACACCTATATAAGAGCACCTCTGAACGCACAACACGTCAAACCTTGAAGTGGATGGGCTACAGCAGCAGAAGACCATGAACATACACTCAGTGGCTACTTTATAGGTACAGGAAGTACCTAATAAAGTGACTACTGAGCATAGCTAGGCAGGCTGTTCTTATTTCATGTGGCTATGGTTCCCTTCAGACTGAAGCAGCAAACTTAAATTGGTTTCAATCTATTCGTTCCCCAGAAAATTTTACAGACAGCCCAAACCCAGTGCAGAGAGGGCAGCTGGCTGCCTGGGTGAATCCAGCCCTACTTCAAATCAAACAAGACTGCGAATTACCTATCAGTTTTAAGTGTGTTTTGCTTGAAGCATTTGCTAGCTTCAGCCTTCCTGAACTTTCAAGGACACTTCATCACACGAAGGGCCAGAGTCACCTCTACTTCCTGAGGAGACTGAGGTCCTTTGGAATGTGCAGGCCTCCCCTTCACATGTTCTACCAGTCTGTCGGCGCCAGTACAACCTTCTGTGCGGTGGTGTGCTGGGACAATGGCATCAACATGGGAGATGCCAACAGGCTCAATAAACTGATTAGAAAGGCTGGCTCTGTTATAGGAGTCAAACTGGTCACAATGGAGGCTGTGGTAGAACAAAGGACCAGACGAAAAATCCTGGCAATTCTGGACAATGTTTCTCACCCTCTGCGTGCTACCTTGGCTGAACAGAGGAACACTTTTAGTAATAGATTAAGAAAACTGTGCTGCTCCAAAGAGCGCTACATGAGGTCATTCTTACCCTCGGCCATTAGGCTCGATAAGGAATCAGCCTATACTGGGAAGTGATAATTCCCCTGCTGTTAGACTGTTTGTGACAGCTTACTTTTAATTCAACACACATAAAAAATTGCTGGTGAACGCAGCAGGCCAGGCAGCATCTATAGGAAGAGGTACAGTCGACATTTTGGGCCGACACCCTTCGTCAGGACTAACTGAAAGAAGAGATAGTAAGAGATTTGAAAGGGGGAGGGGGAGATCCGAAATGATAGGAGAAGACTGGAGGGGAAGGGGTGGAGCTAAGAGCTGGACAGGTGATTGGCAAAAGGGATATGAAAGGATCATGGAACGGGAGGTCTAGGGAGAAAGAAGGGGGAGGGAGAAGCCCAGAGGATGGGCAAGGAGTATAGTGAGAGGGACAGAGGGAGATAAAGGAGGGGAAAAAAAATTAATAATAATAATAAATCTATCTCTTCTTTCAGTTAGTCCTGACGAAGGGTCTCGGCCCGAAACGTCGACTGTACCTCTTCCTATAGATGCTGCCTGGCCTGCTGCGTTCACCAGCAACTTCGATGTGTGTTACTTGAAATCCCAGCATCTGCAGATTTCCTTGTGTTTACTTTTAATTCCTCCTTATTTCTCTTTAATATTTGTCTATCTGTGCACTTGCAATGCTACTGTGACAGTGTAATTTCCTTTGAGATCAATAAAGTATCTACCTATCCATCTCATGTTCTCAATATTTATTTCTTATTTTTTCTTCTGTATTTGCAGAGTTTGTTTTCTCTTGCACATTGATTGTTGGGTGCGGTCTTTCATTGATTCTGTGATGTTTCTTGGATTGACTGCATATGCCCACAAGAAAACAAATCTCAGGGTTGTATATGGTGACATATATGTACTTTGATAATAAATTTACTTTGAACTTTTGAAGGATCAAGTTGCCTGACCCCTGTATGAGGAAAGGTGTGTACCTTCTGCGACTCTCTGCTGTTTGCCTAGGATGGCTGTCACTTGCAAGTGATAGTCAGCTCCCAAGGAAACAATGAGAAGAGGCTGTGACCTGCCTTTGACTCCTAGATGAAAGTGTTCTTAATTTAGCAGGTGCTAACCCACCAACAGCCTGTTTACTCAGTGCAGGAGCAGGGGACGGAGCCATGCCAGTCCTGAAGGGGTGCTGGCTGGGCCTTGATCAGATAACACTCTCTAGCGAGTATAGCCTGATTTACAAGAATAATCCTGTCACTGTTTCTGCAGCCTGCCTGAAGCAGCAAGTTTGGTTCTGTTTATTTAATTGGATGCCCATGTCCGTTGCCATATTTGATGAGTAATCCGGGAAACAGGCAGAGTTAATGGCTTCACCTTGACTCTTTACAGCCTCTTGCCATGTGACTGCATTGGCATCTTCAAGTGCCGATCTGCTTTCCTGGGATCAGCCCAGCAGGGACAGGGCTGCTTTGATCTCTGAAAGCAGCTTCCTGTGAGAACTTTGAGGAGCATTAAGTATCTTTCCACAGTTTTCAGTGCCAGAGACAGGGATGGAGGGCACGCTGCGAGCCTGTACAGGTGGGCTGTAGACGTTTTGCTGGCTGCTCGCTGTGCAGAACCTGCTCTCTTCTTGGAATAACGGGGGCTGCAAAAATAAGAATGATCAGGACCATCACTGAGGCTGCTGAGTGAGCCCCAGATGGCTATGGATCAAGAGGTGTGACCTGTGGACCAATGCTGCTGGGGCACAAGCCAGGGCCTGATCAACCCTGGCTGGGTTTCCTGGGCCGAAACACCCAACAACCCCAGATTACATCACGGACGCTGTGTCCCAGCGCACTCTCGGATGTATCTCAGCGTCTGGATGCAATCCTTATTCCTGATTCAGGTTCATTTATTTGCTTATAGCATGTGCATCAGCACAAAAAGTGAAATGCATCATTTGAGCTAACAACCAACACATCCGAAGGAAGTGCTGAGGGCAGCCTGCAAGTGTCGCTAGGGATTTGGGTATCGACGCCTGCAATGTTGAGCAGAACAGTGCAAGCAACAACAACACAACAACAACAACACAATGACACAACAACACAATAACAACCACAACACAACAGAACAACGCAATGACAACAACACAACAATCCAACACAGCAACAGAACAACAGCACAACAACATGACAACAGAACAACACAAGCAAAACAAGCCTCTTTTCCTCCCTCCCGCTCACTCACCCACCACTCTCCTGATTACACACCATTATGCAGTAATTAGTTAGCCCTCAGCAGATCCTGAGAAGCTCCTTGGGATATTTCACTGTGCTAAAAGCTATGCATAAATTTAAAAGTGTTGTTACAGTAGATATGTCTGCTAAATTTGCTGGTGACACAAAAGTAGATGGGAGAGTATGTTGCAGAGGACATGAGAAGGGTATAAAGTGATATAGATTGGTGAAGTGATAATGCAAAGATCTGGAAAATCAAGAATAAAGTATTCTCTCCTGTGGTCTATATAACTGCATTCATTTCCATTTGTGTGAATGAGAGGAGATGTAATTGCGATAGATAAAATTCTGACAGAGTTTGACTGGCTGGAGGATGTTTTTCCTGGCCGAGGTGTCTTGAACTAGGAATAAAAGTCTCAGGATATAGGGAATATCATTTAGGACCAAGGTGAGGAAGCAATTCCCCCACTCAGTAGTAAACCTTTGGAATTCTCTACCACAGAAGGCAGTGGATGTCGGTACTACATATACTGAAGGAAGAAATTAATTTCTAGGCCTAAATTGATCAAGCAGTCTAGAAGGAAAGCAGGAAGGTAATAAAGAGATAGGAGATCAGCTGTAATAATATTGAATGGCAGAAGATACTTGGAGGGCCGAATGGCTGTGCCTGCTAAAAGATATTAACAATTAATATTATAATTTTAAATTTTAGGTGAACTTCACAAGGTGTAATCAAACATTCAGGCAGTCTTGAATTGAGCTGACTGCTGGGGAATCTCATGCAGTTGCTGTAGTATTTCATTGCAATATGCCATGAATCCACCCCCCACCCCCCCCGGCTCCCTGCCTTCCCCAGCTCCACCTCCCAACTTTATTTATTTATTGAGATACAGTGCGGACTAGGCCCATCCGGTCAATTGAGCTGTGCTGACCAGCCATCCTCCAATTTAACCCTAGCCTAATGGCAGGACAATTTACAATGACTAATTAACCTACCAACTGGTCCATCTTTGGACTGTGGGAGGAAACCAGAGCACGTGGAGGAAACCCACGTGTTCACAGGGAAAACGTACAAGCTCCTGACAGACAGCAGTGGGAACTGAACCCTGGTCGTCTGTACTGTAAACCGTTGTCCCACCCCTTCACCCGAGTAACCCCTGCCCGCCTCCGGTGGATGTAACCTCGATGGAGGAAGATGAGCCCTGCTGGAGGGGTTAAGATCTGAATACAATTTGCTTCGGAGCAGTACTTGGTAAGCAATGATCTCAGATGGTTTTCTGAACCTGGTGTCCAACAAACTGAAAGCTAAGAGAATGCCCCACCAGGGTAGTCAGATGCTGCACAATGAGAGATAACAGCAAACAATGGGCTATAGATCTGTAACCTGATTCTGATGCCATAAAATGGCTGGTAGCAAGCAAATTCTCCAAGTCTGCACTAACAGAGTTGAGAAATCCTTTGCCAGTCTCTGTCCAGTTATGTTCAAAGTTCAAAGTAAATTTATTATCAAAGTACATACAGTACTGTGCAAAAGTCTAAGGCACATGTATATAACTAGGATGCCTAAGACCTTTGCACAGTACTGTATTTATTTTATGTACTGCACTGTACTGCAATACATCATCAAATTTCATGACATGTGAGTAATGATATGTCTTATTCTGATATGTGTCTCTTTTGTGGACTGAGAGTGGGAAGGAGGCAGGGAGAGGGGAATCATGGTTAGGAAAAGGGGAAGGGAAGGCATTCTGTAATGCTCAATAAGCCAATTGTTTGGAATCAAGTGAAATTGCCTGGCGTCTCAGGGCTGGGTGTGTCTGAACCTGCACCCCCCCCCCCCCACCCTGGCGCTCCCTCTCTGCCACCTGTCCCCACACCCCACCTGTGGTGCTCTACCATCACCGTCCCCAACATCCTTTGCAACTGCCAGATTTAAAAACTCGCTCTTTGCTCCACAAACACGAGGAAATCTGCAGATGCTGGAATTTCAAGCAACACGCATAAAAGTTGCTGGTGAACACAGCAGACCAGGCAGCATCTATAGGAAGAGGTACAGTCGACGTTTCGGGCCGAGACCCTTCGTCAGGACCCGAAACGTCGACTGTACCTCTTCCTATAGCTGCTGCCTGGCCTGCTGCGTTCACCAGCAATTTTTATGTGTGTTGGTCTTTGCTCCATGTTGACAAATACGGTACTCTGCAAAAGAATTAGGCACCCTAGCTATGTATATGCGCCATAGACTGTTGCACAGACTGTATATGCCACTATATACAACCTCCAGATTCATTTTCCTGAGGACATTTGCGGTAGATACAACAACCAATGTGCAACAGGTGAAAAATTGTGCAAAAACAAAAAGTAAGACAAAATAATAATAAATAATATTGAGGACATGAGTTGTAGAGTCCTTGAAAGTGAGTACATAAGTTGCAGAATTGATTTAGTGCTGGGGTAAGCTCCTCTCTGGTTCAGGAGCCTGATGGTTGAAGGATAATTACTGTTCCTGAACCTGGTGGTGTGGGGCCTAAGGCTCCTGGTCCTCCTGCCCAATGGCAGCAGCAAAAAGAGAGCATGGCATGAATACTGGGGGTTCATTGATGATGGATGTTCCTTTCCCGAATGTCTCTATTGCTGTAGCCCACTCAGTTCTTGATTCTGTAAGTATAATGTAATCATTTGCAGAGAAGCATCTTAAAATCTTTGTGTATTTGTTGAAATGGCAGATAATAAACTACAGGAATACAATGGCTGCATTTTAAAAAAATCTACAGGGTGGCCTTTTTGTCATTTCGCACTCCTCATCCCCATTCAAATGGCCCTTTGTCATCAGCTGTCCCTTTGTGAGAGCTGAATGTTCTCACTTGAGTAATATGCTTACACAGTCATATCAAGGCTGATGTAACAACAACTTATATTAACAAAGAATCAGCATCAAATTTTGTTGTTATTGACTTATGTGTTGTGAAATTTGTTTTGCAGTATCCGTACAGTGCAGAGAAATAAAATCGCTAACATTTACATTATAAATAAATAGTGCAAAAAAATAGAACGAATGAGGTTCAGGAGCCTGAAGACACACGCTGTTAGGAACAGCTTCTTTCTCTCTGCCAGCAGATTTCTGAACAGACCACCTATCTCGCTATTTGAGCTCTTTTTGCTCTACTTACTTAATTTTTTATATTTCTTATTGTAACTTACAGTAATTTTTTCTGTCTTGCACTGTAATCAGCAACTTTCACGACATTTGTCAGTGATAATAACCTGATTTTGATTTTTGATTCTGATTTGGGGGTGCCCGGACTGTTCAAAAATCTGATGCTATCTTTAATATATTGAGACTTCCCAAGTGGCTAACAGTCGAGATATAATGGATCTCCACCAGACTGTTGGCCATTTAATTTCCTCTACAGGTGCTGCCTGACTCATTGAGATTCTCCAGCAGGTTATTTTGTCAGAAATGTTATTGCCACCTTCAAAAGGCATTGCTTCGAGAAGACATCGCCCATCATCAAGGACCCCCAGCACCCAGGATGTGCCCTCTTCTCATTGCTACCATCAGGGAGGAGGTACAGGACCATAAAGACACAGGCTCATTGTTTTAGGAACAACTTCTTCCTCTCCATCATTAGGTTTCTGAATGGGCCATGAACACCACCACACGATTTTGCTCTCTTTCGCCACTACTTAATTATTTACTTCTTATTTCTTATTGTAACTTATTGTATGTTTCATGTATTGCATTGTCCATGAAACAACAAATTTCACAACATACAGTCCTGTGCAAAAGTCTTAGGCGTATATATATATGTAGCTAGGGTGCCTAAGAGTTTTGCACAGTACTATAGAAATTTTATATATTGTGTTGTACTGCTGCTGTAAAAACAACTAATTTCATTTCATACATGAATGGTGACAGACCTGATTCTGATATGGGTCTCTATTGTGGACTGAGAGTGGGAAGGGGGCAGGGAGAGGGGAGGGACACACACAAAATGCTGGAGGAACTCAGCAGGCCAGGCAGCATCTAGGAAAAGAAGGGCTTTGGCCAGAAACGCTGACTGTACTCTTTTCCATGGATGCTGCCTGGCCTGCTGAGTTCCTCCAGCATTTTGTATGTGTTGCTTGGATTTCCAGCATCTGCAGATTTTCTCTTGTTTGGGAGTGGGGAGGGAGCAGGACACACCAGAGAGACATTCTGTAATGATCACTAAACCAAGTGTTTGAAATCAAATGACCTTGCCTGTGTCTCAGGCCACCACCTGCCCCTGGCACCCCCTTCTCTGCCCCCTGTCTGACCCTCCTCCCACGGCACTCCACCCCCGCCATTCCCAACATCCTTTGCTCCTGCCAGACTGACAAACTTGCTCTCCACTCCACGTTGACAAATACAGTACTGTGCAAAAGTCTTAGGCACCCTAGCTGTATATGTGGCAGACACCCCTGCACAGTACTGTATGTCAGTGATAAACAAACCAGATTCTGATTCTGAACAAAACTCCACACCAAGCCAAATATGGAGATGTTATGTCAGATGAACAGAAGTTCAGGAGGATGGGAAGATTAGAGATCACAGCTTAGGCAAGGGACTTCCAGAATTTTAGCACAGTTGACGACGTTGGGTAATAAAATCACCATCTGGGGTGGTGCCCAGTGCTTTCCTCTGGATTCAGTCCTGCACCTTATATAAAAATGCAGACGGAGATTAACAGTCTGTCAGCCACTGATTAGGAAGGCAGGGGAGTCCACTGAAACCTTGACTATTGTACGAGGGCATTGTATGGTAATCAGCCCGGGTGCCTATGAGCAGGCTTCCAACAACAAAAACAAACTTTCTGATGAATTGGTTTAGAAGAGAAAGCATTGTTGTCCAAAGAGCTTGCAGCAAATATACACGGCCTTTGAACTCACTGAGATTAGGCGAAGTTGATGTCAAGATGAGGTTGATACACAGCAGTGATAAACCGTCTACAGAAACTGATTGGCTTTACTGATATGCACTGCTGACAGATCACTGATCCTGAAGGAGAATGTATTTATGTTGTGTAAAAGAAGCTATGTGCATAACCGTTTGTTGCCACTAATCACTGATAGGAATATATTCGGTGGATGAGTTGTGGTGCTTAACCTTTTGTGGTTAACATGATTCCCAGGTTTGAATGCCAGTCTCTACTGACTCATCCTAATATGGGTGTCATTAAGACAGTAACCTTGGTAACAGTTCTCTCTGTCCAGGAAAGGTTTACACTACCAGTCATTTGCTGATATGCTCTGTAAATTGTGAATGCCCTCAAGAAAATGATTCTCAGGGTAGTATATGGTGACATACATTCATTACGTGCCGTGTCATATGACATGGGCAATCACAGTCTTGACCACGATTGTACTTGGCATATTTTTTTCTACAGAAATGGTTTGCCATTGCCTTCTTCTGGGCAGTGTCTTTACAAGCCATTAACAACACTCTTCAGAGATTGTCTGCCTGGTATCAGTGGTCACATAACCAGGACTTGTGATGTGCACCAGCTGCTCATACGAACATCCACCACCTGCTTCCATGGCTTCACGTGACCCTGATCAGGTGCTAAGCAGGACCTACACCTTGCCCAAGGGTGACCTGTAGGCTAGCAGAGGGAAGGAAAGCCTTACACCTCCTTTGGTAGAGATGTATCTCCACCCATCCACCCAGATATTCCTCTATGGATTGCAATTTTACTGTGAATGCCCTCGAGAAAGTGAATTCACAGTGGTATATGGAGACATACATGTACTTTGATAATAAATTTACTTTGAACTTTGAACTTGAGATTGTAGTAATGCGATTACTCAAGTTGAGTGTGATGTTCTGCTAGGGGGTTGTCTATTGGTTGACCCTCAGGTGGCTGTAGAGCAATTCTGGTGCAGTGTGGGTAAGAGTAAGTGATGGCCGTAGTTAGTGGTTGGGTCCTTTAGTCGTTCAGTGTCTCCTTTCATAGTTGCTGCTTGTTCTCTTTGGCACAGCTGTATATTGGTGTTAGTGTGTCTATCCGTCCAGTTGATCTTCAAAGAATTGCATAAGGCTCACTGGTGGCTTTGTTCAGGACTTTCAGGAGCCTACTGGGTATAATTTATCCATGGATTTGTGAAGACAGGGGCCTCTCATTCCCTTAATAATTGAATAGCCTTCAAATGCTTGGTCACTGTAGTTGCTTGATGGTGCTAGACCAGGATTTGAACTCACATTGACTGGTAAATTAGGCCACTTTTTGGTCAGGCTGTGTTTCTACCTGATGCTTACTTGATCCTGATGAAGGGACTCGATCCAAAACATCGGCTGTTTATTCACTTCCATAGAGGCTACCTGACCTGCCGAGTTCCTCCAGCATTTTGTGTGTCTTGCTGTGGATTTCCAGCATCTGCAGAATCTCTTGTGCTTATGATTCTATATTAGCTGCTTTTCTTAGGGAAGAGGGAACACAGCATTCAAGCCTGCACCGTTACTTCCGCCAAGCCATCAGACTGATCAACATCTCCACCCATTAACCCACCCCATCACCATCACCTTACGTACATACCATCAGTCTTATAGACCAGTTACTTTTTCAAAGTTCAGAGTACATTTATTGTGAAATTATGTATATGTCACCATATACTTACCCTGAGATTCATTTCCTTGCAGGCATCACAATGGAACAAAAAAAATAGAATCAATGAAAATCTACACTCAAAGACTGACAAAATGTGCAAAAATAGTCAAACTGTGCAAATACACAAAAAACAAGTAAGAATAATAGTAAATAAATAAAACTGAGAACGTGAGTTGTACAGTCCTTGAAAGTGAGCTCACAGGTTCAGTATTGAGTGGAGTTGAGCTATCCGCTCTGGTTCCAGAGCCTGATGGTTAAGTCTAATAGCTGATCCTGAACCTAAGAGAAGATGGCGGTGCGATGCAGTGCGCGTGGCCGTTCCGAATGATATCATATCTGTGAAGTAGAATGCCGTGCACAATCCTGATTTGATAGAGACAGACGTGAAGAAGCACGGAGGAACATCTGGAGAAACTTCTGAGATGCCTGCTTCGCTGCCGCTGCTACTGTGCGATCGAGAATCTCCGGAGGGAAGGCCCCAAATCCTCGGCTTTGCTTATTGCCTGTTACCGGGGCCGGGGTCGAAGCGCTCAGCAGAGATGGTGCGCGGTGTCGGAGAGCTGGTTGGAGGCTCGGAATTTTTGGACGGACTCAGAGCCGGACTGTGGTCGGATGCTTCCAGGATGCTGCATCGGCAAGTTTGCGGCGCTGGAGGTTCACCGTCTGCATGAGATGATGGGACTATCGAGAGACTTTGAGATTTTACCGTGCCCATGGTCTGTTCTTTATCAAATTACGGTATTGCTTTGCACTGTTGTAACTATATGTTAGAATTATGTGGTTTTTGTCAGTTTTTCAGTCTTGGTTTGTCATGTGTTTTCTGTGATATCATTCTGGAAAAACATTGTATCATTTCTTAAGATTGCTAAATGACAATAAAATAAAATAAAAGAGGACTGCATGTCCTCATAATCTAATCTAATCTAAATCTAAATCTAAGACTCCTGTACCACTTTCCTGACTTTGTACATTGTGTTTTATAGGATTGCTTTTATATTTATATGTATTGTACTTTTTGTTTTTATTGTATTCTTTATGCTTATTTGTCTTTTTTAAGCTGCATTGTATCCGGAGTAACAATCGCCTCATTCTCCCTTACATTCGAGTACTGAAGAATGACAAGACACAAACTCGAACATTTTGAGGTTATTTATTAAAATTGGAGCGGAGCTCAGAGAAGGAGAAGCACCCCACTTGGTGTCAAGGTTAGTTCACAATAAGATGCAAGAGATTTATGGCAGCATAGTGGTTAAGTTGCTGGGCCGGCAGCCAGAGTTCTGGACCAGTGATCCAGTGGCATGAGTTCAAACCCGACCATGGCAACCGGGGAATTCAAATTCAAGCGACTAAATTAGCCTGAACTTTTAAATAAAAAGGTTGTATCGGTCATGTTAGATTAATATAAAACTCATTGTTTCATTAGTGCCTGTCCAAAGAGGGAATTTGCACATGGCCTTTGATGGGTTGAGAATGACAAAATGTGACTGACATTTATCTCTCTCGCCAGTTCAGGGGCAATTATGGATTGACACTAAACACTGGCATTGCCAGTGAGGTCCCAATGCTCTGATCATCTTTAAAAAAAATAGAAAATGCCTAGGCCCTCTGGACAAAGCTGGGAATTGGGTGTGAAAGTGGGTTTGAGGTGTACTACTGAAGGGTTTTGGCCTGAAACGTTGACTGTACTCTTTTCCATAGATGCTGCCTGGCCTGCTGAGTTCCTCCAGCATTTTGTGTGCGATGGGGTGTAGTATCTGACATTAATCTGTAGTGCAGGAGGAATTGGTTGGCCTATTACTTACCTTCTGTTCTTTGAATGCCCAGTGGACTTTAGTTCAGAGACTGCAGAATAGAGGAGGTTAAGAAAAATATTGACCCAAGAAAATATACAGATGGTGGAAATCTGAGCAACACACACAAAACGTTGTAGGAACTCGGCATTTTACGTGTTAAATAATAAATCATAGCTTGCAGCCGCTGAGATGTTTAAAGATTGTTGAATATTCATTCAACAGGTGTGGTTTTTATAAGCTGAATTAGCATTTGACAGTTCAGTAGCGTAAGGTAGCAGTCGACGCGATCACTTTACAGCGGCAGTTGTAAGATCAGGGTTCGATTCCCGCCACTGTACATTCTCCCCATGATCACATGGGTTTTGTTCCACACTTCAAAGACTTATGATTAGGTTCAGTAAATTGTGGGCATGCTATGTTGCCACCGGTTACCACTCGTGGGCTGCCCCCCCCAGCAAAACCCTCTTTGATTTGACTTGAAGCCAGTCATGAATTCTGTTGTGTGCTTTGAAGTTGCAAGGCATATGTGACAATAAAGCTAATCTTTGTATTTTTTTATTTTTAATTCCCCATTCCTATTGCTATTGAGAAGGTGCTGGGGAACTGTATTGTGAACTGCTGCAGTCCTTGAGGTATTAGAGAGGGAGTTTCAGGGCTTTGCCTATCAACAGTGAAGGAACAACAACATATTTCCATATCACTATGAAATGTGGCTTGAAAGGCAACCTCTAGGTGGCTTTTCCTATCCTTTTCCTCCGTGCTTGTAGAGGTCTTGGGTTTGGGAAGCACTGTCAAAGGTGTAACTCATTGTCTACCTGAACAAAAATGGACTTCTCCCTTGAAGCCTGTAGAACCATCAAGAATACTTGCCACAATGAGCAGATGGAGTTCATCCTAGGCAATCTGTTTTTCAGTGCCAAATAACTGTTTGCATTGGATGAACACCACTCGATTCTTGAGCCAACCAGCAAAACCCTGATCACTGCAGCCGAGCAGCACTTTGACTACTTTCATCACTTTGCACTAAATGGACTTTAGAATTTGTTCTAATTGTGTTTTTCTTCTTCTAAAGATTTTGTAGCGTTTATGTTTTCCTTGTGAATGTTGCTGATCTGATGCTACGTGCCTGTGATGCTACTTTAAGTAAGTTTTTCATTGCACCCACAAGTATGTGCAAAAGTCTTAGGCACCCTAGCTATGTATATATGCCCAAGATCATTGCACAGTACTGAATGTGTCAACGTGGAGCAGAGAGCGGGTTTCTAAATTTGGAGGGAGCAAAAGATGTTGGGAGTAGTGAGGGTGGAGCACCGGGGGGCAGGTGGCAGAGAAGGAGTGCTGGGGTGGGGGGTGGTGTGGGTGGAGTTGCACACTGTTATGAAATTTGTTTTTTGTGACAGCAGTACAGTGCAATGCATAAAATTACTGCAGTAATGTGCAAAGGTCCTAGGCTATATACCGTATATGTGGCTAAGACTTTTGCACAGTATTGCATGCATTAGATTAGATTAGATTAGATTATGAGGACACACAGTCCTCCTTTATTGTCATTTAATAATGCATGCATTAAGAAATGATACAATGTTTCTCCAGAATGATATCACAGAAACACATGACAATCCGACTGAAAAACTGACAAAAACCACATAATTATAACATATAGTTACAACAGTGCAAAGCAATACCGTAATTTGATAAAGAACAGACCATGGGCACGGTAAAAAGTCTCAAAGTCTCTCCAAAGTCCCATCATCTCACGCAGATGGTGAACCCCCAGCGCCGCAAACTTGCCGGTGCAGCATCCCGGAAGCATCCAACCACAGTCCGACTCCGAGTCCGTCCGAAAACTCCGAGCCTCCGACCAGCTCTCCGACACCGAGCACCAAGCGCCATCTCTGCCAAGCGCTTCGACCCCGGCCCTGGCAACAGGCAAAGCCGAGGATTTGGGGACTTCCCCTCCAGAGATTCTTGATCGCACAGTAGCAGCGGCAGCGAAGCGGGCATTTCAGAAGTTTCTCCAGGTGTTCCTCCGTGCTTCTCACGGCTGTCTCCATCAAATCAGAATTGTGCACGGCCCCTAGTTACACATACGATATCATTCGGAACGGCCACGCGCGCTGCATCGCGCCGCCATCTTCTCCTCCCTCCTCCTCGTGCTTGGAGCATACATGTGACAATGAATTTGACTTTGTCTTAAGAGAAGCAAGAGCTGGAGTTTGAGGTTTAGTGGGATTAGCAGTGAGTTACAGGTTCAAGACTGACTTCAGCTTTAGAAGCTTGAGCCCATAACCTTGAGTGGTGCTGCTGAGAAGCACCGAGGGGAGTTGTCCCTCACACTGAAATGAGCTTCTGCAAACTCATTCAGATGTTAAAGGTCACTTGGTGTACTGTGAAGGCACACAAGTAGTTCTCTTGGTGTCCTGGCTAAAGTTTAACCTTCACCCAATGTTATCCAAAGGATGATACACCGATTGAGTGGACAGCCAGAGCAACACGCACAAAGTGTGGAGCAACTCGGGCAGCATCCATGGAGAGAAATGAAGAGTCAATATGTCAGGCCAAGACCCTTCATCAGGACTTTTGTCCCAGGGAAGAAATAGCTAACATGAGGAGGAATAAGTTTAAGGTGATTGGAGGAAAGTATAGGGGCACTTCAGAGGTAAGTTTTTTTTACGCAGAGCGTGGTGGTTGTGAGGAATGTGCTTCCAGGGGTGGTGGTAGTGGCAGGAGATACATTAGGGACATTTAAGAAACTCTTAGATAGACACATGGATGATAGAAAAATGGAGGACCACAGAGGAGAGAAGGGCTAGATTAATCTTAGAGTAGGGTAAAAGTTAGGAGCAGCATTGTGGGCTGAAGGGCCTGTACTATGCTGTAGTGTTCTATGATGTCTTCATTATTTTGTTACTAGGATTAGCAGAGTGTACCTGATGCTGAACAAAGCTTTCCTCTGCTACCTTAAACAGCCGTGAAAATCTAAAGGAGATTACAATAAGGTAGGTTCTTTCTTCTCATTATGTGGGATGTGGGAAAGTTATTACCATCCTGCAGAATTTAGAGACACAGCCTCTAATGGAGATGTGAGTGAGGAGCTGGGTTTGAGTATAGGGAGCATCAGCAGACAGATTACAGTATGTCCGCCGCACAGGGATTTGCCGTCTGCGTCTGCTCAGACAGCTCCAGCTGAGCCAGTGAAGTCATGTCACACTTTATGCTAGTGCTTTGTTCCGATATCTACGAGGCACGTATACGGCATCATCAAGAACGCAGTCTGATCATTTTACGTCTGCTGCTGTTTCCTTTTGTCACAAAGTGGGCCAGTAATTGCAGCAGTGTTATTCCCGTCCAAAAGGTGTCGTGAAACCGGAGGTCCATGAACCAGTCTGCAATGGAGGATCTGAGGTAGAGAGGGCCTGCAACTTTAAACTCCTGGGTGTTACTATTTCGGAGGACCTGTCCTGTTCCTGGCTCGTAAATGTAATTGTGAAGAAAGCGTGGCAGCGCCTCTGCTTCATTAGGAGTCCGTGGAGATTGGGCACGTCATCAAAAACTCAGATGAACTTCGATAGATGGGTGGTGGAGAGTGCTTTGACAGGCTGCGTCAGGGCCTGGTATCAAAACACCAATGCCTTTGAATGGAAAATCATACCAAAGATAGTGGATTCAGCTCAGTACATCACAAGTAAAGCCCTTCCAACCATTTAGCACATCTGAGATGCTGTTGTAGAAAAGCAGCATCCATCATCAGAGATTCCCACCACCCAGCCCATGTTCTTTTCTCATTGCTGCCATCAGGTAGAGGGTACAAGAGCCTCAGGACTCACACCACCAGGTTCAGGAACAGTTACTACCCCTCAACCATCAGGCTCTCGAACAAAAGAGGATCACTGCACTCACTTGCCCCTCTGTTGAGATGTTCCCACAACCAATGAACCCACTTTAAGGACTCTTTATGTTGTTATTTCATGTTCTTGTTATTTATTGCTATTTATTTATATGTGTATTTGCAGAATTTGTTGTCTTCTGCACTGGTTGATCTTTCATTGATCCTGTTATAGTTGCTATTCTATAAATTTGCTGAGTATGCCGGCAGGAAAATGAATCTCAGGGTTGTATGTGGTAACATATATGTGCTTTGAACATCACCGCAGATCTCTGTGTCCTTATCATGCTCTGTTATTACTCATTATAAGTGTTATGGTACACACTTGACTGTGCCAGCCTCCGGGGTTTAAACTCCTCGATTCGCTGAAGTGTGGATAGCTGGTAAAGATTCTGACCTGCTCTGCTAATTGGCAGCCATGACTTGGCATCAAGATTTGGATATTTAAAGTGCGTCTGAACTCAGTTTCAGTGCTCAATCGCCAGCTCAACTCTAGTTCAGTCTGCGATTGCATTTAGGATTTCTCTCTCATTTAGACACTCGTCTAGTGTCATCAGGTTCTCATCTAGCACCTAGTCAAGAACCCCATTCTCATCTTAGTCTCGAAATTGTGTCTCGATTCTAGTCTTGGATTCTCCAACGCTTGGGTAGTTACTATCCTCGCCTAGGCCTCTCGGCACAATAAGTGGTTGTATCTGCTCATTTTGACAAGAAGAGGATGTTTCCAGTAGTGGGACACAGCCTCAGAATAAGGCATCTCTTTAGATAGATAGATACTTTATTGATCCCAAAGGAAATTACAGTGCCACAGTAGCATTACAAGTGCACAGATATACATATACAAAAATATTAGAAGAGCGGTAAGAAAGAATAAAAAATAAGTTACCTCAAACAGGAAGGGCCATCACTACCCTGGCTATAGATTGACTTATTATTGAACCTAATTGCTGAGGGTAAGCGCTCATATAGTGCTCCTTAGAGCAGCGCAGTTGTCTTAGTCTATTAGTGAAAGTGCTCCTCTGTTCAGCCAAGGTGGCATGCGGAGGGTGAGAAACGTTGTCCAGAATCGCCAGGGTTTTACATGGGGTCCCCTGATCTATCACAGCCTCCAGTTTGATTCCTATAACAGAGCCAGCCTTTCTAATAAGTTTATTGAGCCTATTGGCATCACCTGTGTTGATGCCTTTGCTCCAGCACATCACACCACAGAAGATTGTACTGGTGACAACAGACTGGTAGAGCAGAGAGGAGGGGAACTTTCTTTAGCCAATAGGTGGTGAATGTGTGGAATTCATAACCACAGATGGCTGTGGAGGGCAAGTCATTGGGTATATTTAAAGCGGAGGTTGATAGATTCTTGATTCATAAGGGTGTCGAAGGTTACGGTGAGAAGGCAGGAAAATGGGACTGAGAGGGAAAATAAATCGGCCATGATTGAATGACGATGGGCTGAAAGGCCAAATTCTTTTCCTATGTCTCATGGCCTAAGAAAGTAATTATAATAACCTTCCTACCCCTACCCATAAAGTCCACTGCCATGATTAAAGAGACTTCTTCCTTAGTCTCAGTCCAGAGTGACTTCTGGAGCTCTGGACACAGACTGACTGAGGTATCGCAGCTAGTGTCTGAGTTCACAAAGACTCATCCTGTCCTGAAAAGGCTGGACTGTAAGCTGCACCACTTCTGGCACCACGAGCCTGGTTTCACCCCCTGCTCGTGACACCAGAAGATCTGGTCATTTAATTGCGAAAGCTGCTTTAGAGGTTGCGTACTGCGGCCGGATGTGGCTGTGGTAACTTGATGCCACTGTTTGTGTGTCAGGGCTTCAGAAAACCGAGGCTGCTGCAGGTTATTCTCGTAATTCCATTGATCATGAGATGTGTCAATGTCTTTATGTAAAAATAAAGGCTAAGAGTTGATGTCAGTAAAGCTGATATTCCTGAACTTAAACACAAGAGATTCTGCAGATGCTGGAAGTCCAGAGCAACGCGTGTAAAATGCTGGAGGAACTGAGCAGGTCAGGCAGCATCTATGGAGAGGAATAAACAATGGATGTTCTGCGTTGAGAGCCTTCATTGTGACTGGAAAGAAGGGGGCGGAGGGCAGAATGAGAAGGTGGGGGGAGGGGAAGGAGTACCAGCTGGCAGGGGAGAGGTGAGCCCAGGTGAGGGAGAGGGTGGGTGGATGAAATAAGAAGCTGAGAGTCATCGGTGGAAAAGGGAAAGGGCTGAAGAAGGAGGAACCTGACGGGAGAAGAGAGGGAAACATGGGAAAAGGAGAAGGGGGAAGGCACCAGGGGAAGGTGATGGGCAGGTGAAGAGAAGAAAATGGGTAAGAGGGGAGCCAGAAAGGAGAATGGAGAAGGAGAGAAAGGCTATGTCTCCCCAGAGGTTAGAGAAATCGATGTTAATGCAGTCAGGTTGAAGGCTACGCAGACAGAATATGAGGTGTTCCTCCTCGAACCTGAGAGTTACCTCAGTGGGGCAGTAGAGGAAGTGATGGACTGACATGAAACTTGTCAAACTTGCAAAGCTGTGACTGTACTTTTTTTCTTGTAGTACTTGACTTGGTACTGCTGAATATCTTTGGTTACCTGTCCCTTGTTACAATGCCCTTTCGACAGGCGACACAGGCTTTGCAGTAGATAGGTCACGACTACCCCAAGTAAGCCCTCATGGATAAAGTGTGCGGGCCCAGAGTTGGCCTTCTCTTCCAGCAGTGGGTGGGGTGCGTCATGTCAGGCAACTTGGAAACGGGAGAATAATGGGGAGTCTGAAAGGTGATGCAGCACAGCAAAGTAAACCGCTCTGCACCTGGCAACTGCAAGGCTTGCTTCCACCAGGCCTTTCTTTTGTCCTCGGAATTGATACCTTGATTTAGCTGGTGGCCAGAACAATGAAGTTACCCAATCTTGATTTAATACCATGCTACAAATCACTATCAACATTGTTCCCAGCAGAACGCATGCAGATCGAAGTGCATCATGTCACAATGTCATTCTAAGAATGTGGCACTTTGCCCTAGCACTAGAAGGATGGTGAAGCCTATGGGCACTAATTGTGTTATATCTACTTACTTATTATTAAATATTATTATAATAGTTGCTTAAGGCTTTCTCACACTTTTCACCAGTTTTAATAAGAATATAATAACATAAGAAATAGGATTTCAACAAGTCCCTGAGCCTCTTCCACTGTTGTGGCTGACTAAAACTGAGCCACACAGAAGCTGTAACCGGGAAATATAAAAGTCTTTATTAACACAGAGAGCCTCCAGGAGAGAGAGAGTCCAGGAGAATTCAATGGAATCTCACTCTCCTGATATGATGTTTTATACTTCTTCAACACAACAATACCAATAATTGATTAACTGCATTTTCAATTGCTATGATCATATACTTAACTTTAATATTTTGAATATAGTCAAGTAAATTTGCCAAATTACATATTTACAATGGTAACACATCCCACCTAGCAGAACTCCTTTGGATATTCAATACTGATGTCTGTTCCAAAAGCCAGACACCCTTTTGTTGCAGTGCTGAGGGACAGCTCCGTGAATATACAACTGACCAGAATTTTAACTGACAAAATAGATTTGTCCTGAACTGTGCATTAAGTGGCGCCTTTAATGGTTAAATACACCTTTAACAATGTGCTAATAGCAGGAACATTCATTGTTTTCCCCGGTGTAGATTCACTGGGACAGAATCAGAAGGATTGGTTTTACTAGCCACAAAATACGTTAAATTGTGTACAGTGCAGGTTTTATTTCCTGAAGACTGGTTCTCATTGAGTTAATCCCATGCTTCCATAATGTCATAACTCTAGAATGATCTCTAACACCACCATTCGTTACACTGACCTTTTTGATTCTTCTTTTCCGCCCTATCTCTTCTCTTCATATCTGGGTATCAATCCTTTCAAAGATTCATTTATTTTCAAAGTATAGAACTCTGATATTTTTCTTCTCCAGATAGTCACGAAATCATGAAAGAAAAGAACGACAGCACAAAGAGATGAACAAAAACGGAACAGGCACGTTGACCCCCAAATCCCCCTCTGGTGCACACAATAAAATTTGAAAGATCAGGTGAAAAACACAGAATACAAAAGAAAACCCATGAGACTGAAAAAAAGTTCACAGTTCAAGTCCACATCCAAAATGCAGAAAACCTGGGCAACATTCTTCCTCTCCATAGCAGAGCGATCTCACCAAAGATAAAAAGGCAGCCTCCCCTCCCTGTGGCAGAGTGATCCCCCAGCGATAAAAAGGTGGTCTCTCCTGTCCGTAGCACAGCGATAAAAAGACAGCCTCCCCTCTCTGGCAGCCAAGCGATCCCCCAGACGAGAAAAAGGCAGGCAGTTGGCATTTCAATATCCATTGTTGCTTTAATCGACGAACAATGGGAGCTCTAATCAGCGAAATGGAGTCAGACATCGGCCCGCAGCCTTCCCACCACGACATTCCTGCACACTGCTTCTGCCTCGGAATCCCCTTGTAGACTGCAGAGCGCTGAAACACCCCGACAGTCTCCAAACTGCAAATCACAGGCTCCAACAATTCCAGAATCACATTCAAGACAGAAAAGAAACATAAAAGACATATAAGAAGTGAAATATATGGTTTCATGATCTATCCAGAAGATGTTAAATGAAGGAGCACTAACTGCAGGCACCATCTTGACCGGAAGTCCTGTTGAGAATGAACTCAGTGACTGAGCCACCACCCAAAGAATTTCAGATGTTCTCTAGATATATCACCAAAGAGTCTTGCAGACTTCTATAGCTGTATGTTAGGACGCTGTACGATAGATCACAAGAGGCTGCAAAGGGTTGTAGACTCTGCCAAGTCTATTATGGGCTCAATCCTCCCCACTATTTTGGGAATCAGGTATCGAGCACGTGAAAGGTATATCCTACCCATCAGAGCTTGTTGAATAATGTCAGGGTATTGGTCTGGGGCATGGCCAAGTGGTTAAGGCGTTCAACTAGCGATCTGAAGGTTGCAAGCTCGAGCCCCAGCCGAGGCAGCATGTTGTGTCCTTGAGCAAGGCACTTAATCACACAGTGCTCTGCGACGACACTGGTGCCAAGCTGTATGGGTCCTAATGCCCTTCCCTTGGACAACATCGGTGTTGTGCAGAGGGGAGACTTGCAGCATGGGCAACTGCCGGTCTTCCATACAACCTTGCCCAGGCCTGTGCCCTGGAGAATGAAGACTTTCCAGGCGCAGATCCATGGTCTCGCAAGACTAACGGATGCTATATATATATATATATTTATATTGGTCTGGGGAGAGAAACTGATGTTAGTTCACTGTTCATGCCAGAAGATGTGGTGATTTTTGCAGAGGCAATACTGACAGTACCTCGACACCAATTTCATCAATCATGACACTAAAGATTTGGTGTCTGATTGTTTCCTGATCAGTCAGGGCATCAAAGGATATGGCGAGAAGGCAGGTGTATGGGATTGAGTGGGATCCAGGATCAACCATGATGGAATGGCAGAGCAGATTGATGGGCTGAATGGCCTAATTCTGCTCCAATATGTCTTATGGCCTTATGCATGTGGGTTTACTCTGTCATTTACATTTTGACTTAATTTGTGAATGAATATTGTGTCCTCATTCATTTGATTTTTGCCCAGAATTGCTTTGACCCCTCCCTTGTTGACTAGAGCCAGTGGGTTGACATCATCTGAAAGACCTAACAATTAAATATTAGATTTCTTTGTTACAGTACATTGAAACATTGGACCATATAGTGAAATGTGCTGTAAACACATGAACTTCTGCAGATGCTGGAAAACCAAAGCAATGCACACAAAATGCAGGAGGAACTCAGCAGGCCAGGCCTCACCCATGGAAACGAACAAACAGTGGACATTTCGGGCTGAAAGCCTTCTTCAGGACCAGAAAGGAACGGGGAAGATGTTAGAATAAAATGGTGGAGGGGAGGGGAAGGAGGACGAGCAGGAAGGTGATAGGTGAAGCCAGGTGGGTGGGAAAGGTAAAAGGCTGGAGATGAAGGAATCTGATAGGAGAAAGGGGAGGAGGAGGTGATAGGCAGGTGAGAAGAGGTAAGAGACCAGAGTGGGGAATGGAAGAAGAGGGGTGGAGTGAAATGCGTCATTTGTATCAACGACCAACACAATCCAAGGATGTGCTGGGGGCAGCCCACAAGCGTCACTGTGCTTCCGGTGCCAACACAGCATACCCACAACTTACTAACTCAAAGCCATACATCGGAAAGAAACCAGAGCATCTGGAGGAAACCCACATTGTTGTGGGGAGAACATACAAACTCCCTCCAGGCAGAGGTGGGACTTGAACCCAGATCGCTGGTGCTGTAAAGCGTTACACTAACCACTGTGCTACCAAGCCACCGTCCTACTCGAATTGAATTGACTGTGTGTGTGTAAATAGCCTAAGACTTTTGCACAGTACTGTATGTTTCGATGTACATGTGACAAATAAAGTTAATCTTTAATCTTTACCGTTGGTGAGGGTTTGAAGATATAATTCCAATGGTGTGTTGAATTTTTTTTTGGGGATGATATGTAAAGACGAAATCCTGCCGTCCTTCGCTGGTGGATATCAGTCATCCAATGCGGAGGAGCAGGAGATCAATCTCTGCTATCCCGCTCCAATATTTAT
This sequence comes from Mobula birostris, assembly GCF_030028105.1. NCBI lineage: Eukaryota > Metazoa > Chordata > Chondrichthyes > Myliobatiformes > Myliobatidae > Mobula > Mobula birostris. Next base: position 17,560,230 of record NC_092394.1, read on the forward strand.
CCCTTACTAAATGAACATCTTGTTTAAGAGTTGGCACAGTGCTGTCTGATAGATCCTGGAATGTGTACATTGGTTGCCATGCCTTTATCTTACAACCTTGGTTAAGCTACAAAAGCACTTCATAGGTTAGAAATTGTTTCAGGACACCCTACGAAAGAATGTGCAAGGTGCTACATTAATGGAGCTCTTACTTTCCCTCCACATGCAGAGGGTGTGCTGCGTCCTCAATACCATGACTTTATGAGTCTGGTTATTTTTCCTGTTGCCCTGGCAACCTCAGATAAATGGGCCCATTACATTTATCGCACCGGTGTCAGCTCATTTTCCCATCAGTGCTCAGAGTTTGAATCTGTAATTCATGCAAATGAAGTGATTAATTTTTGCACTTCCATTTGTAGCCAGTCTGGCAATTTTATTTCGTGACATGCAACTAAAAGAGAACTGCCTTAAACAGAGTGCGACGAGTTCCCTCCCTCTGCGACCGTAAAGTGGTATTTTTTTCCCTGTTCACCTTCGCTTCGGGTTTCCAGTCTTGAACTAGGGAGAAAAGAAGTGACACTTGGATTTATATAGCACCTGTCATGATGTTTTCCTGAAAAACATACACACACAAGTCTTTATGAGGCCGTGATTAGAAAATGGAATGAACTGAAAGGGTGTAGAAACAGCTTTTTCAAAAAACACTAGTGTGTAAATTACGCCCAGCAATAGTCTCATGTCAAGGTGTAGTGGGAGAGGTATGGTTCAGTTTTACCATGAGATTTTTTTTATTGAGACACTGTTTGGAATAAGTCCTCCCAGCCCTTCGAGCTGCGCCGCCCAGCAACCCCCGATTTCACTCTAGCCTAAACACGGATCAATTTACAATGACGGATTAACTTACCAACTGGTACGGCTTTGGACTCCAGGAGGAAACCGGAACACCAGGAGGAAACCCACGTAGTCACAGAGAGAACGTTTGAAGTCCTTACAGACAGCCGCGGGATACGGAGTTCGGCACCTCATGCTGACTTCTAAATGGTGTCCCTGAGGGGCCTGTGGTGAGGTAGTATTTCTCGGGTGTGGGCCGGAGAGCTGACGTTCCTATGCACCTCCAGCCACCGCTCTTTGTCCATGCAGGGTGGGGTATAGGTTGCCGGTTTGGGTGGCTGCTGTTGGAGACACACGGACAAGTTGCATCTGTGTTCGAGTGCAGCCACGGTGCGCCAGCGGTGGAAGGAGGGGGTGTGGGCAGGGAACCCATCAAGAAGGCAACAATTTCATACTAAGCACCTTGTACGATTTGGAGCAGTACTCAATCAGGCAAAGGAAAAATAGCCCAACACACGAGACAGGAGTGTTTTCTGTATGTGGAAAGTTGAGAGGTGAGCTTGCTATTGGAACTTACAGAAGGTAGGTGAATAATGAATGATGTACATTGTATTATGTTCTGCTCCATTCACCTCATGATAGCGTTAATTATAGTGGTTTCCTGAGTTGATCAAGTAGACTATTCTTGTAGTGAATAGAGTAACTCGAGAAAAGCTGAATGAAAGATTATGCACTGATTTCAACACTGACATTTGGTGGCCAGCCTTGAGTGGTGTAACATCTCAACCTGCCATCATAGAGCTCATTGTTACAGGAGACTGCTGTGGGACACCTAGATAGATAGATAGATAGATATACTTTATTGATCCCAAGGGAAATTGGGTTTCATTACAGCCGCACCAACCAAGAATAGAGCATAAATATAGCAATACAAAAACCACAAACAATCAAACAACAAAATGCAAACTATGCCAGATGGAAATAAGTCCAGGGCCAGCCTATTGGCTCAGGGTGTCTGACCCTCCACAGGAGGAGCTGCAATGTTCGATGGCCACAGGCAGGCACAACCTCCCGTGACGCCCAGTGTTGTATCTCGGTGGAATATGGCTGGAGTCCCAACAGCAAAAAGTTCAATATCCGGTCTACAAACACGTTCCTCGATCGTAATATGACCAGGATTGCACCATCTGTTGTTAACCAGAACAGCAAGCCACCAACTCCTTTGCGCTTACTGCTCTCAGTGCACTTCCGGTCAGCCCGAATGGTTTGGAAGCCGTCCATGGAAAAGATTTGATCGGATATGTCCTCGTGCAGCCCCGTTTCAGTAAAACACATAACACTGCACTCCCGAAATGTTCTCTGACTCCTGGCTAGCACCGTCAACTCGTCCATTTTATTACCCACCGAACTCCTCTTCTCCATCCTCTTCTCCATTTCCTTCTGGCAGGCCTATCAGGCAGGTTCCTCATCCAGGGATGTAGAGGGTAACATCCACGTCACCGAGAACTTTGCACGGTCTGTACACACCAGCTGCGTGGTGGAAAAGGCACAGCCGCGTCTCTTTCACTTCAGACAGTTGAAGAAGTTTGGTGTGGGCCCCCAAATCCTAAGAACTTTCTACAAGGGCACAATTGAGAGCATCCTGACTGGCTGTATCACTGCCTGGTATGGGAACTGTACCTCCCTTAATCACAGGACTCTGCAGAGAGTGGTGCAGACAGCCCAGCGCATCCGTAGTTGTGAACTTCTTATGATTGGGACATTTACAAAGACAGGTGTGTAAAAAGGGCCCAAAGGATCATTGGGGACCCGAGTCACCCCAACCACAATCTATTCCAGCTGTTAACATCTGGGAAACAGTACCACAACATAAAAGCCAGGACCAACAGGGTCCAGGACAGCTTCTTCCACCAAGACCTCAGACTGATTAATTCACGCCGATTTGAGTGCATTTCTATGTTACATTGACTGTTCTATTTATTATAAATTATTATAAATTACTATGATGTCACATTTAGACAGAGATGTAATGTAAAGATTTTCACTCCTCATGTACGTGAAGGATGTAAGAAATAAAGTCAATTCAATTCAATTTTATGTCAAGGTGGGGGAGGGATGAAGGGTAAGGAAACTGCCAGAATCCTTGTCAACCTTATCATTTATCTAAAGAAATTGTAGAATCAGTCCTTTAGCATGGCATTCAAGATCTTCTGGTAAGCTGGCGGTGCACTCAGATGTAGCAGCCTTTATGGGGCTAATCAAATGTGTTATTGCCTTTTTAAAAATGTCTTTTTTTACGACTGCTGGACATTAAGAGCTTCAAGTACAGCATGTCTATCCCTTCATCGAGTTGCTCGCCAGTGGAGGTGCTGGACTTGGTGCAGACCATGTTGCTGCCGGCTACAGAAAGGCATTGGAAACGGTGTGTGAAGTCTAATGGCAAATAATTGTCTTGGATGTTTTTCTTGTGATCGCAAGACTCTGTTGGCCTGTGAGAATGTAGAATACTGCAAGTTGGGGAGCCTGACGGCGGGGAAGCTGCATGGCCTCGGTTGTCACGGAGACTAGGCCTCATGCTGCAGTGTTGCCTGTTGCAGCTGCCCAGGAGAGATGTGGCACGGTACCCATGCTGGATTGGTGGGGGGGGGGGAGCTACCCCCTCCCATCGGTGCCGCCTTCCAAGGTTCACTTGGTGGAAGATAAGCTGGATTGTGTTTGTCTGCGGCTTGTTCTTGCTAACAACATCCATGGACTCAAGGACTTGGCCTACATTTTTTTATTTGTATGAGTATGTTTATTTCTATCTTATATGTGCTAAATGTACCTTGTGCTGTGCATGACTGTTAGTACTTTGATTGCACTTTGACCTCGGAGTAATGCTGTTTCGCTTGGCTGTATTCATGGGTATTCATGTGTTGTTGAATGACAATTAAGCTTGAACTTGAGCTGACTGCTTGGAGTTTCAAGCGGAGCGGTCCAGAGACGGTGACAAAAAACAATCCACCCACCGACTGGGACAAAAGCTCCCAGGGTTGTTGGCATCCAGCTGTGCGTACAATGTCTCAGGCACCTGAAGAGAGAAATTAGAGAGAGATTATGCACACAAGGAGCTAGAGGAACTCAGCAGGCCTGGCAGCATCTATGGAAAAGTGTAAACTGACAGAGCTTGGCCTGAAACGTCGACTGTACTTTTTTCCATAGATGCTGCCTGGCCTGCTGGTTTCCTCCAGCATTTTGTGTGTGTTGCTGGGATTTCCAGCAACTGCAGATTTTCTCTTGTTTGTTTTTAGAGCGAGATTAGTTTTATTTGTCACAGGTACATCAAAACATACGGTGAAAGGCGCCGTTTTGTGTCAAGTCAAATCAGCGAGGATTGCGCTGGGTGTATGTCGCCACGCTTCTGGCCCCAACATAGCTTATCCACAATTTACTAACCCAAACCGGTACATGTTTTTGGAATGTGGAACGAAACCCACGTGGTCATGGAGAGAACGCACAGACAGCAGTGGGAGTCGAGTCCTACTTGGTGATGGCTGGTGCTATAAAGCGATGGTGCTAACCGCCGTGCTACCGTGCCGCTGGAGAACCCATCCGATTTGTGCTCGGAGAGAATCTGTGGACATGATTTCAGTGTGCCTAACAGGACTGCATCTTGAGTGCCTGTGCAGTTGATCTTTTAACGGAGTTGAAATCAAATTCCAACCTGGTTACTCTTTAACTTACTATCTAATTGAATAAAAGATCTGGCGTGGGAAGAGTGAACACACGTGCGCCAACTCTTTGAAATTTACTAGCACAGAACGAGGCCATTCAGTCCAACCCATCAATACAATTTAAGCTCCACAATAGCCTCCTGCTGCCCTTTTATTCGATTTCACTTATGTTCATGATGGTGCTGTGGTTATATTGCTGGACTTGATGACAGAGTTCAAATCTCACCATGCTGTTTGGGGGACTAGTTACGAAGTATAAACTTTTGAATTAAAAGGCTAGTATCAATGGATTATAGTGATAACCTGTGCTATGGGCTTGTGTACTTTAAGGAATTAAATTTATGACCTTACCCAGTCTTCCCCATTGTAACTCATAGGAGTTCCCCTGCCTCTGGAAGATGTTGGAATTCAGAAGGATGAGGGGGATCTCATTGAAACCTTTCGAATGTTGAAAGGCCTAAACAGAGTAGATGTGGAAAGGATGTTTCCCATGGTGGGAGTCTAGGACAAGAGGGTATGGCCTCAGGATAGAGGGGCACCCTTTCAAAACAAAGATGTGGGGCTTCTTTAGCCAAAGGGTGGTGAATTTGTGGAATTTGTTACCACGTGCAGCTGTGGAGGCCAGGTCGTTGGGTGTATTTAAGGCAGAGATTGATAGGTTCTTGATTGGACATGGCATCAAAGGCTACGGGGAGAAGGCCAGGAACTGGGGTTGAGGAGGAGATAGAAGAAAGGATCAGCCATGATTGAATGGAGGAGCACACTCGATGGGCCAGATAGCCTAATTCTGCTCCTATATCTTGTTTTGGAATTCTGAAATAAAAAGAGAAACACCCAGTAGGTCAAGCGGCATCTGTAGAAAGAGAAATAGTTGACGTTTCAGGTCAAAGATCTTCTGTCAGAATCCACCCCTCGGTTCAAGAGTAGTTAACACAGCACACTGACTGCTTGGTTTCTGACGAGCGGTCCAGAGACGACAACATATCCCGGCCCTCACACCTACCGGGATTGGTACCCAGGTGTGCATACAGTGTCTCAGGCACCTGAAGAGCTGTGCCTCACCTGGAGAATCCAGCTAATTCATGGTTAGAGGGCATCAATAGACATAATTGGTGCTGCTGGTGATTCTCAAATTCCCACAATATAAAAAAAAACCTCCCCTTAAGGGTGTCAAGTAGCCTGACGAGTTGGATATGGTGGTACAGTGGTTATCAAAATGACAGCCAGAATTCTGTATCATTGATCCAAAGACATGAGTTCAAATCCCATCACAGCAGCAGTTGAAATCAAATAATTATGGAAAAAACCCTGGTATTGTGACAGGTATCCATCAAACCTACTTGTTTCAGCAGCAACCATCAGGGAAAGAAAATTAGCCTCTTTTACCCAGTTTGGTTTTCTGGGTGACGGATTGGAGATACGTCTCTACCAAAGGAGGTGTAAGCCATTTCTTTCCTCTGCTAGACTACAGGTCACCCTTGGGAAGGTGTAGCACCTGCTTAGCACCACCTCCCCCTCCCCAATCAGGGTTACATGAAGCTATGGGAGCAGGAGGTGGATGGTTGTATGAACAGCTGGTGCACATCACAAATCCTGGTTATGCGACCACTGATGCCAGACAGACAATCTTTGAAGAGTATTGATAATGGCTGAGGCGACCCGTCTTGTAAGACACTGTCCAGAAGAAGGCAATGGCAAACCACTTCTGTAGAAAATTTGTCAAGAACAATCATGGAAAAATCATGATTGCCCACGTCATATGACATGGCGCATGATGATGATGTCATACAACATAACAAACAAATCCAGTTCAACTTATATGGGTGCACTGTCATGGTTGATCTTAACTGTCTCTCATTACAGGGATAACTTAGAATGGGCAATGCATGCTGGTTTCTCGTGATGTCCATTCCCTGTGAATGAATAGATAAACATTCAAACATTCAAATTTGACAAAGCAGAACTTCAATGATAACTCTTTCTGTTTTTGATCATGTTGGCATTTTTTTTGTGGATTAATATAACATCTTCAGTAAGACAGAACTTGTTGTGGAACCAGTGGCTTCATGGTTTATCTGCTGAGGTATGGTAGTGTAATCTCTTTACAGCAACAGCAATTAGCGATCAGAGATCAATTCCTGACGCTGTCTGTAAGGAGTTTGTATGTTCTCCCAGTGACTGCGTGGGTTTCCTCCGGGTGCTCCGGTTTCCTCCCACAGTCCAAAGATGCAGGCTAGGGTTAAGGTTAATAAGTCGTGGGCATGCTAGGATGGCGCCAGAAGCATGGCGACACTTGTGGGCTCTCCTCAACACAATTCTCGTTGACTTGATTTGATGCCAGTGATGCATTTCGCTGTATGTTTTAAAGTTTTGATATTAATGGCTCCGTCTGTCTCCATCCTCCCAGTTTAGGGCTCAATTGGGTGTGGAACAGCGTCGACTGTGGCTGAATAAGCCGATTCTTGAGCGGCAGTCCTTGGCACAGCTGCTGCACACGAAGGCTGATGGTTGCGGCTGGGTAGTCACTGCCGCATCTTTCCTTCCCTCTCTTCCGTCTGACCACAGTCGAGTTCGTTTTACCTCTGCATTGGTAATGCCTGTACATTCAGCCTGTCGCCAGGTGCAGCGATTTGCAGCTGTCTCTTCCCAAGTGTCCACCCTGATATCAGCAGACTTCAGGTCGCGTTTACAAACGTCCCTGTAACGCGGCAGTGGGCGCCCTATGGGCTGGGGTCCAGCAAGTTCTCTGTATAGGATGTCCTTGGGGATGTGGCCATCCTGCATGCGGCGGATGTGGCCAAGCCAGCGCAGTTGTCGCTGTGTGAGAAGGACATACATGCTTGGCATGCTGGCCTGGTCCAGAACGTCTTTGTTTGGCATGCGGTCTTTCCAGGAAATGCCCAGGATCCGACGTAAGCACCGTAGATGGAAGCTGTTGAGGCGGTGCTCTTGGTGCGCGTAGGTTGTCCAACACTCACTGCCGTAGAGAAGAGTACTCAGTAGGCAGGCTCTGTACACAGCAATCTTGGTGGCTGTGATGAGCTTGTTGTTTTTCCACACGCTCTTCGACAGCTTGGCCATAGCAGCGGCAGCTTTCCCTATTCGCCTGTTGAGCTCTGGATCGAGGGACAGGTTGCTGGAGACTGTCGATCCTAGGCAGGTGAATTCATCTACCGCTTGCAGGGTGTGGTCGCCGATGCTGATGCTGGGGGCTTCACTGACGTCCTGGCCCATGATCTCTGTCTTCTTCAGGCTGATGGTGAGGCCAAACTCTTGGCAAGCATGTGCCAGGGTACTGACTAGTCTCTGGAGACCAGACTGTGTGTGTGATGTCAGGGCGGCATCATCAGCGAAGAGTATCTCCCGGATCAGGACCTGACGCACTTTGGTCTTTGCTCTGAGGTGTGCAAGGTTGAAGAGCTTGCCGTCGGACCTAGCGAGTAGGTACACTCCGTCATCAGATGTCCTGAAAGCGTACAACAGTACGAGGGAGAAGAAGATTCCAAAGAGCATCGGGCAAGGACACAACCCTGCTTCACTCCGCTTTGGATGGGGAAGGGCTCTGAGGATGATCCATCGAATTGTACTGTCCCTTGCATGCCGTCATGGAAAGAGGCGATGAGATTCAGCAGCTGTGAAGGGCATCCGATCTTCTTCAGGAGGGCGAAGAAGCCTCTTCTGCTAACCAGGTCGAAAGCCTTGGTCAGATCGATAAAGGCAATGTACAAAGGCTGTCTCTGTTCCTGGCTCTTCTCCTGTAGCTGCCTGAGTGAGAAGATCATGTCGATGGTGGATCTCTCTGCTCTGAAGCCACACTGGGACTCAGGGTAGACGCGTTCTGCCAGTGTCTGCAGTTGCTTCAGAACCACTCAGGCAAACGCTGTGCCAATGGTGTTGAGCAGGAATATGCCTCTGTAATTGTTACAGTCATTGCAGTCTCCCTTATTCTTGAACAATGTGATGATGTTTGCGTCTCACATGTCTCGGGGAACCGATTCCTCCTCCCAGCACTGGCAGAGCAGCTTGTGAAGATGGCTTAGGAGCACTGGTTTCCCGCACTGGATCACTTCTGCAGGGATGCTGTCTTTGCCTGGTGCCCTGCCGTGAGCAAGTGAGTCGATGGCCTTGCTGAATTCTTCCTCTGTTGGGGGTAGGTCCAGCTCTTTCATAACAGGTAGGGCAGGGATACTGGCAAGGGCTGACTCAGTGACCATGTTCTCAGTGGAGTACAGGTTCTGGTAGTGCTCGGTCCACCTCTCCATCTGCTTGGCACGGTCTTTGATGACTTCACCGTCCTTGGACTTCAATGGAGCGATCTTGCTAGCGGTGGGCCCGAAGGCTTTCTTCATCCCCTCATACACGCCTTGCACATTGCCACGGTCGGTGTAGGTCTGGATGTTCTGGCACAGATTCTGCCAGTAGTCAATTATGCAGCATCTGGCCATCCTTTGAGCGTTGTTTCTTGCCATTCTCAGTGCAGTGAGATTCTTTTCTGACAAGTCTCTTTTGTAGTTGATCAGAGATATACATATGACAAATAAAGCTAATCTTTAAAAATGATGAGAAATCATCTTTAGGTGTTACCTCAGATGTGGATTGGCTGTTGTTTTGAGTTTTCTGTCTTATTTGGCCACTCAGGAACCAGCAGGTTGACCTCAGTCAGAGACAGCTAGGGAACAGACAACATTCTGGTGTCCCGGTTACTTGTGACACCCCCTTGAAGTTGCCAGAAAGAAATATCCCCCAGGCATCTTCTATTTCTGAGCCTTCTGAAATGGACGTGAATGAAGAAAACTGCACGAAGGAATATGGATGAGCATCAAGTTTTGTTGACTCATGAAAGTTTAAGGCAAGGCAATTGAATACAATATAGCACAGTCTTAAGTTTTGAATTACTGCCAAGATATACAGAAGCTTGTGTGATCTCTCAGCTGAAATATACTTAACATGAATGTCAGCCTACCCGGAGTGCAAAATGAGTGGGTGTTTCGATAAAGAGACGGATCTGTATATCTGTACAAATCAAAAGGTCCGGAGGCTATGTACATTCAGTGGCCATTTTATTAGGTACACCTGCTCGTCAATGCGAGTACTGTATCTAATCACCCATCGTGTGGCAGCCATTCTATGCATAAAAGAATGAAGACCTGGTCAAATGGTTCATTTGTTGTTCAGACTAAACATCAGAATGGGTAAGAAATGTGATCTAAGTGACTTTGACAATGGAATGATCGTTGGTGTCAGATGGGGTGGTTTGAGTATTTCAGAAACTGATGATCTCCTGGGATTTTCACACACAACAGTCTCTGGAGTTTACAGAGAATGGTGTGCGAAACATCTGGTGAGTAGCAGTTGTGTGGGCGAAAATGCCTTGTTAATGAGAGAAGTCAGAGGAGGATGACCAGACTGGAAGGTGACAGTAACCATTCATTTAGAACAGTGGTGTGCAGAAGAGCATCGCTGGATGCACACCGCATCAAACCTGAAATGGAAGACCACAGACGTACACTCAATGGCCACCTTATTAGATCCAGGAGATATCTTATAAAGTGGGCACAGAGTGTATATAATCAAAGAATTCCTGTGTCTATGGAAGATTTTGTGAGTAATTCTGTCACCCTTTGGTTGTCTTTTGAAGAGGGAAGCTCTTGTTTCCTCATCACAAGGAAACAACCCAACAGAAAAATTTAAAACTGCTCTGAAGCAAAGTCCAGATGAAGGATTTCGGCCAAAATGCAACTGTCCTTTTCCTTCCACGGACACCACCTGACTCGGTGAGTTCCTCCAGCAGTTTGCTCTTTGCTTCAGATTCCAGCCTCTGCAGACTCTTGTAACTCCCCTTAAAAAGTGGTTTCTCTGGGTCTGAAAATGAGCAACACACTCAAAATGTGTGAGGAACTCAGCAGGTCAGGCAGCAGCTATGGAAGCAAATAAAGAAGTCGGCCTCTCAGGCTGAGATCCTTCATCAGGATGCTGGAATTAATTATTTTGTGCTTTGAGCATTGGCAAACAAAGAGTAGGCTCATAATCACAAACACAAAAACTCTGCTCAAAATCCAAAGCAACACACACAAAATGCTGGAGGAACTCAGGAGGCTGGGCAGCATCCATGGAAAGGAGTAAATTGTCAACATTTCCGGTGGGCTGCCTTAATGACCATCGTCCAGTAGCACTCACATTGACAGTGATGAAATGCTTTGAGAGGTTGTTCATGACTAGACTGAACTCCTGCCTCAGCAAGGACCTGGACCCATTACAATATGCCTACTGCCACAATAGATCAACACAATCTCAATGGCTCTCCACACAGCTTTAGACAACTTAAACAACACAAACACTTACGTCAGGATGCTGTTCATCGACTATAGCTCAGCATTTAATACCATCATTCCCACAATCCTGATTGAGAAGTTGCAGAACCTGGGCCTCTGTACCTCCCCCTGCAATTGGATCCTTGACTTCCTAACCGGAAGACCACAATCTGTGCGGATTAGTGATAATATCTTGTCCTCACTGACGATCAATACTGGCGCACCTCAGGGGTGTGTGCTTAGCCCACTGTTCTACTCTCTATGTATACATGACTGTGTGGCTAGGCATAGCTCAAATACCATCTACAAATTTGCTGACGATACAACAATTGTTGGTAGAATTTCAGGTGGTGATGAGAGGGTGTGGAGGAGTGAGATATGCCAACTAGTGGAGTGGTGTGGTAGCAACAACCTGGCACTCAACATCAGTAAGAAAAAAGCTGATTGTGGACTCAGAAAGGGTAAGATGAGGGAACACATACCGATCCTCATAGAGGGATCAGAAGTGGAGAGAATGAGCAGCTTCAGGTTCCTGGGTGTCAAGATCTCTGAGGACCTAACCTGGTCCCAACATATCAATGTAGTTATAAAGAAGGCAAGACAGCGGCTATACGTTATCAGGAGTTTGAAGAGATTTGGCATGTCAACGAACACACTCAAAAGCTTCTATAGTTGTACTATGGAGAGCATTCTGACAGGCTGCATCACTGTCAGGTATGGAGAGGCTACTGCACAGGACCAAAAGAAACTGCAGAAGGTTGTAAATCTAGTCAGCTCCATCTTGGGTACTAGCCTACAAAGTACCCAGGACATCTTTAGGGAGCGATGTCTCAGAAAGGCAGCGTCCATTATTAGGGACCTCCAGCTCCCAGAACATGCCTTTTTCTCACTGTAGCCATCAGGTAGGAGGTACAGAAGGCTGAAGGCACGCACTCAGCGATTCAGGAACAGCTTCTTCCCCTCCGCCATCCAATTTCCAAATGGACATTGAACCTTTGGACACTACCTCTCTTTGTTTTAATATATAGTATTTCTGTTTTTGCATGATTTTTAAAATCTATTCAATATACGTAATTGATTTACTCATTTAGTTTTTTTCTCTCTGCTAGATTATGTACTGCATTGAACTGCTGCTGCTAAGTTAACAAATTTCACGTCACATGCCAGTGATAATAAACCTGATTCTGATTCTGATGAAAGGTCTCTGCTCGAAATATCGGCAATTTTGTTTTCCATAGGTGCTGCCTTGTCTGCTGAGTTCCTCCAGCATTTTGTGTGTATTGTAGTTGGTGGATAATGCTTTGTAATATTTGACACCTTGCAATGTGCATAATCACAGAACACTAGTAAGCACCTTTAATGCATTGCCTTTACTGTATTTCTACAGAAACAAAATTAAACTGTTGTATCGATAATAAACTTTCTGCATTTTTTATCCACATGAAAAGAAGACCCACAGAACTCCCTACCATGCGATTAAAGTAATTAACCCCAGTTCACTTGCTGCCCCTTCTTTTATATCAATGACAAATGGTTATTGAGAGCTCTGAAGAATGTGAGGGAAATTGTTTAACAATGGATAATAAATCAAATTTACACTGAATATCACAATAGACCTGTCCCTGGTGCATGAAATGTTTCCAGTGTGTTACCAACACTATTATGTTGGCAGCTAGCTAGCATTTAGATGATCTTGCTTACACCAGCAAATTACAACCATCCTATTTGATTAGAGGTCACTCAGCTGTGATCTGGGCTTGGAAATTTCTCTCTGCAGAGCTGCTGACCTTTGAGCTGTGGGTGACTGGTGCTGTAGGACACGGGGCAGCACTCAACAAAGCTAGATTTTAACTGGATGCATGCTGCCTTTCAACTTAGGAACACTCTGCGGGAGGGACATGCCTGAATTTTTGCTGCAAATATAAGATATGCATATGAGCTCTTCTTAGGTATTTATATTTATTGAGTTTTTTAATTGTGTTCTCTTTGCTTATTCTGTTTATTTTTTATGCTGCATCGGATCCGGAGTAACAATCATTTTGTTCCGCTTTACACTTGTGTACTGACGAATGACAACAAACAATCTTGAATCTTGACTTCCTATCAGAGTGATCAACAGCTAGAGTAATTCTCACAATATTACAGAGTGACATAGAAATCTTTTCTTCCCAGATGCCAACCAAGCACCCTTTGACACTAATCCCATTTGTTCTCCCTATATTACTATCAACTGACCCCAGATTCTGCTATTTACTTACAGATTATGACCAATATGCCAATTAACAGTTGCTAATTAAGCTACCAACCCAGCTTCTTCCTGTTATGTTTTGTAACTCCAGAACATAAAACTAATCAAAAGAGAAAATTGTTGAGACCAGGAGAACGGGTACATTAATTTCTTCACTTTAAGTGAGGTGCACACTTATGATGTGGTAACAAAATGACGTATGCCATTCATGTACTTTTACATATAACCCATAATTAATTATTTAAGTGAGCAACGAATGCTTAATCAAACAATATGCTTACAATGTTAATTATTACTGGAATATTAAAGATACAACACTCCTCCCTGCTTAGCTATTAACTCCAATTCAATATAGAATGCATCTCAACTTACATAATTATACTATAGATACAGTATACTACATAAAACATCCATAGCATAGTAAACTTTAAATTGACCCATTCAGGTCGAAAGATTTAATTGCTATTGAGGATTTCTTATTCTTGTGGGATAACATCTTTCCTGACCAGGGAGGTCATTCTGCTTGGCAGGTGAGACTTGTGGCTCTGAAACAACCTCAGGATCTGGTGCCTCCTCTGTGGTGCTTGTAGGGGTTGACTGTGGGACTGCATGGAGAGGTTCTAACCGTCCCAATACTTTTCTTCTGGATGTGTTGGCATCCTGAACAGGGCATGGTAAGCTGTTGAATCTGCTGATCTATCCCAGGGCACCAGACCAAGCTCCAAGCCAACACTTCCATTTTGACCATGCCTAGATAACCAGCATGCAGCTCCTCCAACACTTTAGCTCTCAGCTTGGATGGTACAACACACCTCAATCCCCACACAAGGCAACAACCGTCAAGCATAAGTTGACCCAGCACTGGTAGAAATGGGGGAACTGGTATTTCTGCTACATAAACCAACCATGTAGACCTGAGGTAGTGTGGGGTGGGTCTTCTCTGGTTTCCCTCTGGATCATATCTGCCGTAATAGGGAGATTTTCATTTGCATTAGGGAGAATATGTTCAGCGAAGTGTCCTCTTCTGTAAATTTCTCAGGTATTTCCTTTTCCAAGGCTAAACAGGACAATCCGTCAACATTTCCATGGTTAGTCGTTGTCTGGAATTCAATCTTATAATTGTGTCATCGAGGAAATGGAGTCCATCTCTGCATTCGTGCTGCTGCTGTTGAGTGGACGATTGTGGATTGAAAATGGACAGTAGTGCTTGATGATCAGTAAACTCTCTCCCATACAAGCACTAGTAGAAGCATTTTACACCCCAAACCGGACTCAAGGCCTTTCTGTCAATCTGTGCATAATTTTCTCTGCAGCGATAATGCAACGTGATGCAAAGGCTATGGGATGTTCACTTCCATCACTCATACTTTGTGACATGACTGTACATATATCATCAGGTGAGGCACTACAAGCAAGCTTCAGTGGACAATGCGGATAATAATGTGTGAGTACAGTATCTGATGTCACCATTTCCTTTATATTTTGGAAAGCCACCTCATACAGTGTTGTCCATTGCTATTTCTTTTTGATCTGATTTGACTGGAGCCTGTTATCGTAATTTATAGATCCTAAAAAGTATCACAGCTGTGATATGTCCTTTGACCTTGGGGCATCAACCATTGCTTAGACTTCCTCAGTACCAATGTAATCCTTATGCATCAATGGTGTGCCCACAGTAAGTGATGCTTGGTTTAAATAATTCACGCTTGTCACATTGTGCTCTGAGCCCACAATGTTCTAATCTGTTCAACAGTGTCTTGAGATTTTGGAGATATTCCTTGTCATCCCTACTAGTAACAATGATGTCATCCGGGTAACACTGAGCGCCTGGGCAGCCTTGCAGCACCTGGTCTGTGGCTTTCTCCCGGAGTTCAGGTGCTGACGCTACTCCAAAAAAAAAGCCTGTAAAAGTGATAAAGCCCTTTGTGAATGTTCATGGTGAGAAACACTTTTCACCCTTCTTCCATCTCAGTTTGTAGGTAAGCCTTAGCTAAGTTCACTTTGTTGAAGTGTTTCACTCTAGAAAGGTTTGCAAAGATATCCTCTATCCTGCACAGAGGTATTGATCTACTTTCCGTACTGGATTTATGGTGATCTTAACACCACAAATCCTGACAGACCTATTCCTCATGGCTACTGGGACCACTGGCATTGCCCATGGGCTCCACTCGGTCTTGGAAAGGCCATTTTTATTTAACACTATTTTACCCTTGATATGTTTGAGTTTTCCAAGTGCCATTCTTGAACACTGCTGTGGCATCATCCAGTACCATTCTTAATTCACCTTCAGTGATTCTACTGCAGGGGATGTGCCATGCAAATGGTGGTTGGATCTCTAATCAAGTTATAGTTGTCTCAGCCAATCACGTCCCCACATTGCCGACTCTCCAGTTTTTTTACCACATACAAGCTCAATGTGGCTTGTTGGTCGTTGTGTTTCACTGTTATGAATATCATTCCCACAGGAGTTATCTTTTCTCCAGTATAGGTCCTTAGTTGAATATCTGCAGGTTCCAATTCCTTAAGGTTGTTATAGCCGGGGGTGATAATGGGGATAAGCTCCCGGTACCTATTAAATACTTAAAATGGCATGCACCTCAAATAGCCCCTGACAACCAAGACTGGCTCCTGGCCTTCATGTAGTTTAGCTATTAAGCCCGGCGGAGCTACTTCCCCTGACAGGAGAAGGGACAAAGGCCGGTTACTGGTGCCTTAAAACAAGTCACTTCAGGCAGATGGGGCTCATCAGCCATGTTGACAACTCATCTAGGAGAAGGAAAACTGATCTCAAACCTCCACTGCCTTGCGGCTATAGGGAAGGCTTTGAGGGAAAAATCGGGAGCTGGAGCCCCTAAGGCCGTCCTACATTGAGTTCAACACTGACTGGCAACTCCTGCGACACTGCTGGTACCAAACTGTATCGGTCTCCGCCATTCCTTTGGGTTCATCAGGTGCATGGAGAGTTGGAGCTTGCTACATGAGCAACAGCTTGTTCTCTATATTGTACTGCCTGGGCTTGCATACCTAGACAGCTAGGATGCATCATCCATGGCCGGCCTTGACCTACGGAGGCCTCACTCAATTCAGTATATTTGAAATGCCATTCAAACTCATTTTGGGGAATAACTGAAACAACCAAACCACTATCCAATTCCATTTTAATTAATTTGCCATTCAATTCTGGTGTAAGCCATACTCCTTGTATATTGTTAGTATTCACATTGTAAATCGCAAGGCTACTCAGTCCTGTATCACTCTCATCATCATAAGATTTTTCATCAACAGCATGCAGATTAGAGCTCTTCTTGAAACTGCAACTTGATTTTTTATCTTTATCTCTTTGCTATGCTGTCCATTGATTTTTGTCTGCCCAACATGCTCTTTGTATGTGACCCCCAGTCACAACAGTAACACAATTTGCTCAGCCAGGCAGTTTTCTGTTTCGAAGTTGAAATTATTTTCACATTCACTTTCATTCCTGACTGCAACTCAATTCTGTCCCCAGCTGCTGTTTCCATTGTTACAATGATTTCAACTGCTGCTTTAAATGTGAGTTGTGCTTCAGTTGGGAGCCATTTTTGAATGCTTTCTTGTCAGATTCCACAATCTAATCGATCTCTCGGTGCATCATTAAGTCCATCACTGAACTGACAATTCTCAGATAATCTCTTCAATTTAGACATGTACGCTGAAATGGGCTCTCCTTCTTTTTGATTCTGATAAAGAAGCCTAAAGCATTCTGCAATCAACAATAGCTTTGATTCCAAATGTTCCTGCATTGATTTGACGATACAGCAAAGCTCATTTCAGCTGGTTTGGTTCAAACATTTAAACTTCTGAGCAAACTGCATGCCTTTCCACCCAATGCACTCAGCAAAACTGGCACTCACTTTTCATTTGCTTCAAAATACGGCCTAATTCGCTCAGTATGCAACATCCAGTTATCTTTTGTGTAATCAAATGCAAATACCTTTCTGATGTAGCCAGCCATTTCTGCTCTTGTTTTTTTACTTATTATTATTATCACCCGGTACTCAATGTTTATGAACTCATGAATTCATCCGTTTTCTGCCTTTTTAAAAAAAATCTTGACTATCATTTTCTCCCCTTTGCGAAGAACCAAACGTTACATTATTTTAAAACTCGAACATCTCATTTTTTACCTCAATGTCTCACTGAGCTTTTTTTTAAACTCAGACATTTCACTGTGCATCAACCGGTAGGTAGTCATCTCCAGTTCACTTAAAACTTTCTCATCACCGCTGTTATGCTTTGTAACTCCAAGACATAAAATTAATCAAAAGAAAAACACGGTGAGACCAGAACATAATACTTCCCATCTACCATCAGATTTATGAATGGACAATGAACCAACTCTTTAACTGAATAACTGCTGCCTGAAAACAACAAGTTTCATGCCATATGGCAAAGATATTGAACCTGATTCTGATTCTGTGTTTTTGGTATAAGAGAGGAAACTCCAACACCTGGAGGAAACCCAGTTAGTCAAGGAAGAACGTGCAAACTCTACACAGTCAGCACCAGAGATCAGGAGTCACCAGAGCTGTGAAACAACAGCTCCATTAGCCGAGCCACTGTGATCTCCTTCCTTATCCTGCCCAGTCCATCTCCTTCCAGCGGCAGTGGGAAATAATAACGGGAAAATCCAGAGGTTTCTTTTATTCATTTACAAAATGTGGATGGCATTGACAATGTCAGAATTAATTGTCTTTTGGTAATTCCCACTGAACTGAGAAAGGAAATAATGAGCCAACCACATTGATGTATCTGGGATTTCTTTTAGACCTTCCCTAATGTAAGATAGGTTTTCATCTGCAGTCCAGTAGTTTAAACATCACAATTACTAACGCTAACTTTTCAAACTATATTTTTAGTTGCTGTAATTAAAATTTGCCACATATTATGATGGGCTTCAAACTCATATTTCTGTATTAATGGTCCAGTCCATTGGTCATGGAATCTGGATACACATACAGAAGAATAAAACTAACTTTGGAGGGTTTACCACAACAAAAACAACACTCAAGTTTGGAATTATAAAGGGCTTTGTAACAAAGAGAGTTATATTTCATGGAACTTAGAAGTTAGGGCATGCTTTGACTGATAATATATGAGAGAGAATTAAGATGCTGGATGTTTTGGGGGTCCAGATCTGAGGTGGATAATATAACAACTTTCAGGAGTATAAATAGAAAAAAAATGTATTCCAGAAAAGAATGGTAAACTCCTCTGCAAATAAGAATGATTCTTCATCCATTATCAAATTGAAATCTGAGACTAATGGAATGTTGATAGCTACGGGTATTAAGTAACACTGCAAAAAGTGCTCTACATATTTAGGGTTTATACCCAGGAAAATATACCAAAAATGTGCACATATCACACAGAACAGGCTGGAGAGTTAAACAATTTCCATGTTCATAACCACTGAAACAAATTACTCCACCGGAGAGATCAAACTTGTGACAGAGAACGCTAGTGTCTGGATTCACAGAAGGATTAAGGTAATTCCTGATTTCCGTGCCCAGAAGGGATGGATTATAATGAGTCAACCATAGTTTATAACATTACTCTAAAGCTATGTTAAATCTACAGCCACAAACCAGTGAATATTACAGAGTATGAGCAGGAAATACAAGACTGATTGTAAATCCTCTGCACCTTTTACAATGAGTTTATTTTTCAATAGCAGGTGAGAAGATAGAAACTTAACTCAACCAGAAAGTAATGAGCCTAAATTCAACTAAGAGAGCTGGGAGTCTGTTGCCACTGCTTTTATGCACTAACTATATCAGCATGGAAACCAGAATCAATATATTCCGGGTTTAGATCTGTGCAGGATTGGTTCTAAATTCTTATGTGATTGATTTAAATTTGTTTCTTATTCTTTTTGGTTCTAGCAGAGTAGCCTGTCCCAAGGTGCGATCACAGCTGAGGCCAAGATTCCACTGTGCAGGTATGTACAGCACCGAACTTGTGAAAGCTCAGCCAGTCCTTATCCATATTTGTTCTTTCTTTTCCAATCTTTTTATTAGTTTCAACAACAAACACATTACAAAAAGTAAGTACATAGTAATTGGGATTATGTTAATTGATAGTAATTTTTAAAGTTTACAGTCAGATAACACATAGTTAGAAATATTCCAAAATCACACAGATTAACAACAAAATATATAAAGCGTATACATAAAATATAAAATATCATAAAAAACAGAAAAAGAAAAAAATTCCCCCAAAAAAAACTAATCTACCCAAACTAAAGAAAACTATGGAAAAAAAAAGAAAGGGCTATTTTGATACCTCAGATAGAACCGATAGTGTCGCCACTTCCGCTCCTCTCCCCATATATTGAAATCATGAAATAGATTGGCAAGGGATCCATATTTGAAGTCAGTATTAGAATCAGGTTCAATACCACTGGCACATGTTGTGAAATTTGTTGCTTTGGTGCAGCAGTACAGAATTCTGGCAAATATCAACTGTTTATTCCTTTCCATGGATGCTGCCTGACCTGCTAATTTCTTCCAGCTTTCCAGCAGAGTGTGTTACTCTGGATTTCTAGCATCTGTAGAATCTCTTGTGTTTACTATAAATTGCAATAAGAAATAAAAAAGATGTATGTATATACGTATATTTGTATGTATATGTATATGGATTGGTTCATTGTCCATTTGGAAATTTGACAGAAGCTAATCCTTAAATGTTGAGTGTGTATCCTCAGGCTCCTGTACTTCCCCCTGATAGTAGCAGTGAGAAGAGGGCTCGTTCTCTTCTCATAGATCAAACACTTGCGGAATTCGTATGTGGCAAAGAAAAATCAAGTCACAAGCCATGGATGAACAATTAACTCTGCTGTTAAGATCTTCTTGGCATGTAATTTTTTTTTTTGTTCTTATTACGACATCTAACAGTCCCATGAATGATTGCTTCATTTTTGTCTGTGCCACTGGAGATTATTCCAGGTAATATGACTCCTTCAGGTAATTCATTCTCTGTGTATGATGAGCGATATTAAAGAGGCTGGCTAACATACATCCCATCAAATATAGCTTAATAAGGAAGAGAAATTAGCTAATTCCATATTGCCTACCATCTGTCAAAGTTAAAGTGATTTCTCCCCAACACATCTCTGTTGTTTTTTTTAGCCCCATCACCCCTACAGGGGCATAGGCTGCCATCAGCAGCTCATCAGTGTCTTCTGTCCTGGGCAGTCTTTCATGTTGTCCCCAAGCGTAGCCCATCTTTGAAGATCCTTCCTCTCCTAGGGATGAGGTCTTTGGAGCTTCTGTTGGTGTTTCTGTAGCTCTGGGATTTCAATCATCCACCTTGCAAAAACTCATTTCAGGGAGGTAGCACCATCAATTTGCGGGAGACTTCCGGGAGAGGTGGGATGTCTGCAATAGAGTAGCTTCTTAGCAGCTAGCCAGCTAATTTAAATAATGTTAGCTATGCTAATGAATGAATGACACCTGTTAAACTCACCTCAACAAGTCTTTTACAGCCTTAACCCACCATGGGCAATAGAAAAGTCACTGTTGCAAACAGTGCAGCGAGCAACACTGTCATTATTTTGACCCCTATTAGGCAGGGGTACATTTTAGTGTAGTCTGAGGTGAAGTACGTTTTATTTCTTTTTGGAACACTCTGCAATGGCGCGCTCTCACTCGCACGCTCTCTCTCTCTCTCTCTCGTGGTCACTCGCGCGCTCTCAAGTGCTCTTGCTTGCTTTCTCTTTCGCTCGGTCTCTCTCCCTCTCTGGCTTGCTTGCGCTCTTGCTTGCTTGCTCGCTCGCTCTCGCGCGCGCTCTCTCTCGTGGTCGCTCTCGCGCTCTCTTGCTTTTCTCTCGCTCGCTCTCCAAAAAATTGATTTCCGTGATATTGTATATAATTTTCGGGCATCAGGGAGCCACTATTAATATGCGGGAGACTCCCGGAAGTTCCGGGAGAAGTGGGATGTCTGGGATTTTATGGGATGGGGTTGCTAGCTCCATGCCCAACCCTTCTCCTTCTGTAGCCAGGCTTGAGACCGTCCATGGTGGAATTAACACAACTATGTTAAAAGTTGCTAATTTGTTTGTGGGCAATCAACATTCAAAGACTGTCACACAAAGACTATGGATGTTCTCCGCAGAGGTTGAGGCAAGCAGGGAAAGGCATTATTCTCATAGATTCTTCAACCCCGATTCTTATCCTGGGGGTGACAAGCTGGAAATGTGATCCAATTCTCAAAGTGACATTGCTTAGAACAGGGGTTCACAACCTTTTTTTTTAACGCCATGGACCCCTACCATTAACTGTGAAGCCCAGGTTGGGAACCCCTAGCTTAGAAGGATCAAAAGTGAAATATAATGCATGGTGTTAGCATCATGAAAGCAACACCAATGAGCAACAGATGAGGCTCAGTTTAAGGTAAATCTGCACCTGATGGAAATTGCAATACATGCTGTGGTTGGTAGACTGTTTCTATCCAGGGGACACATCCTCACCACACCACCTTTTCCTCAAGCAGAAAGAGATCATAAGGACTGTTGGAACCTGGTAAGTTTGCAATCCAAAGGTTCTCTGGAAGCCAAGAATAAGGCATAAAACATGTTGGTTTTGGCTGTTTATTAAGTGTTATAAGAGCAAAGAACAAACGATGAGAAAAGACAAACAACAATGAAGCCATGGTCACCTTCGTCTAAAAACTATCTCAAACTAGAAAGATAACAAGACATTGCATGACAATAAATAAACAATGCAATAGCTAGATTCAAGTGGCATAACACCTGCTGCAGAGAAGCTTCTAGAAAAATACAGAATTAGCTGCACTGCAGTGACTGAAAATTCACCAAGCAATTACACCTATATGCTGTAGGTGATGATATAAAAATAGAAACAGGCGTGGGAAAAGTTAAACTATGAGAAAAATAACAATTTCACACTCTAATCCAACAGAACCATGAGGAAATGAATCCATAAGACCATAAGACATAGGAGCAGAATTAGGCCACTTGGTCCATCAAGTCTGTTCCACTATTCAATCATGGCTGCTGTTTCATTGATTATTGATTGTATATCGTGATTTGGCAGTACATAAATGTAAAGGAGAATGAAAAGATTGTTACTCTGGATCTGATGCAGCTTAAAAAACACAATAAGCATAAAGAACACAATAAATGTAAATACATGAGGTTAGTTTATATGCATAGACTAACTATATGTGCATAAAGTGATGCTAGGCACAAGAGTGTCTGTACATAAAATGACTCTGAAAGGAAATGCTGACGTCATGTTGGCAGGGACTGTGGTGGGATGGGCTTAACCCTGTCAACCCCATTAACCTGCAACCTTCATCTGGGTATGGAATAAAAATTAGGGTAGCATTTTTTTAGTGTGCTTTTATTGGCCGACACCAACAACAGAGGATTTAAAATGCTTCAGCTAATGGATAAAGTGTTATATCTTCTCTATCAGTTGCCTTCAGGCAATTTAGAAGGAATGTTACAATGTGCAGTCAGCCATGGGAGGCCTTTGGTGTGGCGAGGTCTGTCTTGTAACTCTGTGACAGAGCTAATGAAGACCACAACCAGAGCTTCAAGGTGCTACTTCTCCCTGTCGTCCGCATTTAAATGTGTGCTCTATTTAATGGCACTGTCTAGCGTTCTTTATAGAGCGATTAGGTCATAGAGGACCAAACTCATAATTCAGTTGAACGCGTTGATTTTTATTTAACAGCAAAATCCCAAAAAAGGTTATCACCAAGGTCAGAGAGGATATTAACCCAATCAGGAAGAGTCATTTAATTCCTTCGTGGATTGGCTGCATCTTAGTGTCGACGTTCCTGATCGTGGCAGACAAGTAGAATTTGTTGAGCAACACGCACAAAGTGCCGGAGGAACTCAGCAAGTCAGGCAGCACCTGCCGATATTTTGTGGCCCAAAACATTGTTTATTCCCCTCCAGAGGTGCTACCTGACCTGCTGAGTTCCTCCAGCATTCTGTGTGTGTTGCTCAAGACTTCCAGTATCTGCAGAGTCTCTTGTGCTTAGAACTCGTTGTGCAGTTTGATCAAACGAGGACTTCCGTCCCCTCATCTACCCCCCCCACTCATACACAACTGGCAGATTCCCTCTCAACAGCTGCACCCAGGGTTTGTTCCTGAATATCAGTGGTTAAGAATATTAAACAGGGTCATGTTTTGTTTAATTTGTTAATACCTATAAAATCTATCTCCAGCTGCCTTGAAATCAATTTATTTTTATGAGGTAGTTCATGCTGGAGCCCCGCCTGCCCCAAATTGGAATGCCTTAAGAACAGAATCTCTTTGTTGTCATCTATGTGGGAGTCCAAGACTGTTCCAGGAGTCACTGCTCACTTCACCTCTCCCCTTGCTCCATTTAAAGTGAAATCGTTATTCAGGTGATGCTGGCTGTTGGTCAAGCCCAGGTACTTTTCCATAAAAAGGAAGGGATTACAGTGGAGCACACACAAAATCCTGGGGGAGTCCAGCAGACCAGGCAGCGTCTAGGAAGAGAGTACAGTCGACGTTTTGGGCTGCCGAAGGGTCTCGGCCTGAAATAGCAACTGTACTCTTTTCCTAGGCACAACCTGGCCTGCTGAGTTCCTCCAGCATTTTGTGTGTCTTGCTCAGATTTCCAGCATCTGCAGATTTTCTCTTGTTTGTGATAGGATTACAGTGGGTTCTGGTTAATTGGGCCTTTGGTTAATCGGTCAACCACTTATTTGGGACAACTCATAAAAAACAAAAAGCAATTGAAAAAATAGCTGGATTCCCCTTTGTTGATTTGGGACACCATGTCAGTTGATTGGGACAGGAAACTGTTTCCGGACTACTATCGGTCACGTGCACGTCTGTGGCCGCTAGACGCCACACTATGCGTAGAGTGAACAGTTTTTAAATAGCAACAATTGTGTGTGTTTGTGTTTAAAAAGCAGTGATTTTTGTCACTGATAGTTGTTGAGAAATAAGCAGTGAGACAATTCAGAACTGTTTTACTCACTGTGGTTTCAAGCCTCCAAGCTTGGGGATGATGGAAACGGCTGGGAGTGAAAGTGAAACAATTTGACTACTTCAACAAATTAGGAACTACCATGAATTTGAAGGTATCAGCAGCCATCTTGAATGTGACAATGAAAATGAGGATTTAGAGGAAATAATCATCGAAAGCATTGTATGAAGGCAGTCCATTATCTGCACTATGGTATCTGTGCTGATTTTGTTCCTTTACAGTCAAAAGAACTGGATGAACTCCTCTGCCAATAATCATTAGGAACTAATGCAATTTTATAGTACTGTAGTTGTATTGGCAGTAGTGTGCTAATTTGCTTTGTATTTCATTTAAGTACATAATTTGTTACCCAGTTTGTCCTTTTTATACCTTTTTAAGTATATCTATGAAACTGGCTAATTGGGAAAGCCACTAAATAGGGCCAAGATATGCGTTCACCAGCAACTTTGATGTGTGTTGTTTGAATTTCCAGCATCTGCAGAATTCCTCGTGTTTACCAAGGTATGTTCAGATGTGCCCCACTAACCAGGATCCACTGAAGCTAGAATGAATAATGGACTAAATAACTCCGAAAAGGCAATGAATGGAAATAGGAATAGGCCAAGAAGCTCTTGAGCCTGCTCTGCTATTGACAAAGATCCATGGCTGATTGCCAGCTAATTCCCATATCTTTTGAATTGCTTTATACCATGGAACATGCAGCAGAAAATAGTACAGGCCCTTCGGCCCATGATGTTGTACCAACCCTTTAGCCTACCTCAAGATCAATCCAATGGTTTCCTCCCATCTAGCCCACCTTTGTTCTATCATCCATAAGCCTACCTAAGAGTCTCCTTAATGTCCCTAATATATCTGCCTCTACCACCACCCCTTCCATGCACCTACCACACTCTGTGTAAATAAACTTACCTCTGACATTCCCCAATCACCTTAAGATTATGTCATTTCATATCAGCCGTTTCCGTCAGAGCATTCTCTTTCAGCTTTGCAGCTGGATTCATTTACAGAATATCAGTATCAGAGACCACGCCTGCATTTACTGCCTATCCCTTGTTACACAGGAGATAAAGTGCTGACCACTTTCTTGCTGAGAGAGTGGCCTGCCAGGCAAATTCACAGAGCATTGCCCGACGTCACTTCTGCTGATTGGAAAGGAGAGCAGAATTCCCTTCCTGAAGGGCCTTAGTGAAGCTTTGTATGTCAATCGTCACAAGTTTTCTACTAACAGTTCATTCCACTCGTTTAACTGAATTAAAATTCCTCCACTCGATTTGAACTCGTACCTCCAGGTCTTTAGCCTGGGCTGCAGGAATGTTGTTCCAGTAACATAACCACAATAATACAGTACTTACAGAATTTGTCCTCAGGTTACTATAGGGAGCTATGACTCAAAGGTGAGAAAGAGAGGGATGGGGAGTGGCAGTGATCAATGTGACCGAGCAAAAACTGGCATCTAATAAAATCTCAGTGCTTCAAAAAGATTAAGATCTTACAATTAGCGTTATTTGTCACATGTCCATCAAAACATGCAGTGAAAGGCATCGTTTTGCATCAATTCAAATCAGTGAAGGTTGTTCTGGTGGGCTGTCTGAAAGTGTCGCCATGCTTCCTGTGCCAATGTAGCATGCCCGTGACTCATTAACCCTAACCTGTCCATCTTTGGAATGAGGGAGGCAGTCAGAGCACCCAGAGGAACACCTCAGGGTCACGGTTTGAATGTACTAACTCCTTACGGACAGTGGCGGGGAATCGAACCCCAGTCTTACAGCTGTAAGACGTTGAACTAACCAGTACTGTGCGGCATAAGAAAGAGGTTTGAACATTTCTGAGACAAAGTATTGGCGTTCTTGTTTAACGTCTGCCGGGCACCTTGCTGGAAAATTGTCAGCAAGGTACCTGCACCTGATTCAGGAAGGAGACATACACCAGCAAAAACAATTCTCCAGGCACTTAAAACAGTTTTGCTGACTCTCCTTTATGGGAAAAGAACAAAAGGTACTTTCATTTGCAAAGTGATCTAACAACACCCTTGGGGGAGGCAGGAACATGAGGTCAAAAAGTTGTGACCAGGTTAGCAGTACAGGGAACAGAAACCAGGGACAAAAGAACAGAATGTGGAAACGCAAGAGTGAATAACTGAGCATGTTTCTTTGCTGTTAGATAATAGAACTTACATCAGAACCACACTGTGATGTGAGAGCAACTGCCCCGTTGAATGGATTGGGCGTCACAGTGGGGAAGAGGTCACAAGTCCACTTAGGCAGGCTAATTGGCAATTATGTGCATATTAAGTATGATAGCCTAAGCGAAAATAATGCCCTCAGAAGTGGTTGCTCCATTATTTTCCCCTTTACATGGTTCAAAGAGGCGATGGCATATCTGAAACCTCGCGCTGATGGGTAGCAATGCGGTTCTTGGAAAGCATCGGTGCAGGAGGGGAACGGGGAGGGGCAGGTCTCAATGTGATTGATTTCTGCAAGAGTTGCTTATCACTGCTTTGAAACTAACAGAGAGTAACTGAAAATCCCCATTGTAAATCTTAAAAACAGACACGTGTCAACAAAGGAACTCAAAGTGGTATTTGTCAGTTGCAAAATGGGGCAAATCAGATTCCTCAATGAAATTTTTTTTTTAGATTATGAGAACATTCAGTCCTCTTTTATTGTCATTTAGAAATGCATACATGCATTAAGAAATGATACAATGCTTCTCTGGCGTGATATCACAGAAAACAAGACAGACCAAAGACTAAAACTGACAAAACCACATAATTATACCATATAGTTACAGCAGTGCAAAGCAATACCATAATTTGATGAAGAACAGTCCATAGGCACAGTAAAAAAAATAATCTCAAAGTCCCTGAGTTGATCGACTCCTGAGTCCCCGATGGCAGGTGGCAAAAGGGAGAAACTCCCTGCCATAAACCTCCAGGCACCGTCAACTTGCCAATACCTTGGAAGCAGCTGACCCTGAGTCCATCCGTCCAAAAATGCCAAGCTTCCGAGCAGCCTCCCGAGCGCCATCCTGTGCCGAGCGCCTTCGACCTCTCCCCGGCCGCTGAAACACACAAAGCTGAGGATTTCGAGGCCTTCAGCTCCGAAGATTCCGGTTTCCACACAGTAGCAGCTGTAGCAAAGCAGACATTTCAAAAGTTCTCCCGATGTTCCGCTATGCACGCATGTCTGTCTCCATCAAATCAGGATTGTGCACGGTCCCCTACTTGACAGATAACAAAATGTTCAATTATAAGAGACAAGATAATTTTGATGATGAATATCAGACATAATTTTTTGATAATTTACTGTATCACATTATTTGATAAATTAATTGCACAGAATAGGCCCTTTTGGCTCTTCGAGCTGCGCCACCCAGCAATCCTCCGATTGAACCCTAGCCTAATCACGGGACGATTTACAATGACCAATCAACCTACCAACCAATATGTCTTTGGACTGTGGCAGGAAACCGACACACCCAGAAGAAACCCACAAGGTCACAGGGAGAACGTACAAACTCAGTGGCAGGCAGTGGCAGGAATTGAACCCGGGTCACCTGTACTATGAAGCATTGTGCTAAACACTACACTACCGATGTATGGGGTGTCAGGGAGGGGTAGCACCTCTGGTGGGGGAACATGTCTCGTCCTTTTCAAGGTGGGTAGTCCACCTTTGGTCCCCACCTGGCACCCAGCTCTCACCTGTGGCTCCCCGTAGCTGTTTGCATGCGACAGCGGCCACACCCCGGGCAACGGCTTCGACAGGCCGGCTAAACCAGGTGAGGGTAGCCGACGGGTCTCAAACCCTCGGCGAGATAGGGAGTTGTCTATCCCAGCATGTGAAGACAGACTCCGGCGGATTGAGCGGACGAGACCAATGGAAGGTCCAACGGTTAAGAACGCGGTCTCTGCAAGCGTCGTGGAACGTGTAGAGCAGGACAAGACACAGAAGACGTCCTGGTCATCCACTGCGCCTAGTCCCATCTCCAGCCGTCTCGACTCTGTCTTGCCACTGGATCCAGATGGGAATTGGGAAGAGAGAGTGAGGCTGACGCGGCACAACTCTCCCTCACTTAAATCCAAATCACACGCTATTCTCGACACCATCATGATGGTGTCGAGGTCCTCATTGACTTTGACAATAGATGAACTTACTTACACTACCGACCCACCCCATCATCTTTGTGATTGCCATTTTAAATCAAACCACCCATGATTGACACAGGAATAGAAGATAACCTTATTGCGAAATCAAAGTAAATTTAGTATCAAAGTATGTTCCAACCCCTCAACCATTGGGTTCTTGAATAAAAGAGGATAGCTGCACTCACTTGCCCCATCATTGAAATATTCCTACAACCAATGATCTCACTTTAAGGACTCTTTATCCCATTATCTCATGTTCTCATTATTTATTGCTATTTATTTATATTTGCATTCACACAGTTTGTTGTCTTCTGCACTGGTTGATCTTTCATTCACCCTGTTATAGCTACTATGCTATATTCTGTGTATGCCTGCAGGAAAATGAATCTCAGGGTTGTATGTGGTGACATATATGTACCCTGATAATAAAATTAACTTTGAACTGTGAACTTCCTTGTCACCATATACTACCTTGAAAGGGTAGTGGGAGTCAGGTCTCTTGCCACAGATGTGAAAGAGAATTTTTAAAAATAATTCAATTCTCTAAAATCCCCATTCAGAATTCGGAGCTGATGGAAAGGAACACTGCAAGTATTTCCAGTCTCAGAGTGACTGCTTGACGGTAAATAATGGTCATCAGTTCAATATTAGGCAAATATCTATGACATGTTCACTCTGAATCTGGTACACTTTTTAACATGTTTCAATGGTGTGCCAGTAACAATTCCATTAAATTAAATTTGGGCAGCGAGCAGCACAGTTTGGGTTGAATTTCTGGGGCCTTTGATTTTAACCATGCACTTCCATCTGTTTGAAGCTAAATGCAAATACTGCTACACGCCAGACAGATGATGTTGACCCATGAGGTTCTGAAGCCATTGGTGCATCTTCCTTGTGTTGTGTGTCAGATATTTAGATTTATGAAGGGTCTTGATGAAAGGTCTTGGCCCGAAACATTGATCGTTTATTCCTTTACAGAGAGACTGCCTCCTCCAAGAGGACCACAACCTTGTCATGGTTTGGAGGCTTGCGTGCCTCAGTGACCCGGACAGATATGTTGACTGGAATCAGGGCTTTATGTTTTGGCTGTTGGTAGGGTCACCCATGCACAGTAGGGGAATTAAGGATTATGAGGAAAAGGCAGGTAGGTGGAGATGAATCCATGGCCAGTTCAGCCATGATCTTATTGAATGACAGAGTAGGCTTGATGGGCCAGATGGCCTATTCCTGCTCCTATTTCTTATGTTCTTATGCCAAACAGGTCAAAGGGTAGAGGCCAGATTAAGAGTAGTCCACTGGTCCTCTGAGTTTGGGGGTTCAGCTCAAGGCTAACAACACTGACTGGTAAAACAAAACTGTTACAGAATCAGCAATGAAGAATCCTTCTACATCCGAGTGCGACGGTATTCCTGAGTCTCCACTCGTGACTTGCATGACTGAAAGTAGTGAGAGGAAGCTACTGACACGATGAAGAAAGCCCTGAACACCACCAGAGATGGAGGACCTTCATTGCGACTTTAAACATCAGCGGCATAACAGGCAGTGAGTATGCAAGAAATAGATGCTGCCTGGCCTGCTGAGTTCCTCAAGCATTTTGTATCTGTTACTGTGTATCTAGATTCATACCGTCAGAATCCACTGTCATCAATAAGCCAAAATATTAGCCAAGAACGAGACTATCTGTTGACAACATTGCCTAGAAATTCATTTGTGATGGGAAATCATAATTTTGCAGCGATTGCCTGTTCTAATCCACTTCCAAATTTTATCCTCATAGCAATCAATGAGATCAAATTTGAAAAGCAGTGTAGAATATGGTATGAATCTAGGTCAATGAGCACAACCTTCTTATCCCTCTTTTGTGCTATTTATTTGTTCTTTATTGTAACTCATGGTAATAAATGCCAGGCCCGATGGATGGATTGAAAAGGCAGGGTGTCGGCACCGGATGTGAGGGTCAGGCCAGTGTACTCGGTGCTCTGCAGCGTGTACTCTGCTGGTGATGAAGCGAGGCTGAGGATGCGGGCCTGCTCCAGCTGCCCCAGGCTTCGTGTCTACGGACTCACCTTCACTCTGAATGCTGTTGCTTATTTTTACTGTTTGCACAATTTGTGTTTTTTTCCCCCTTTTTTCCCTCTCTGCGCATTGGGTATTTGTTCGTCTTTATTTAATGGGTTCTTTTGGGTTTCTTGTTTTGTGGTTGCCTGTAAGGAGACAAATCTCAAGGTTGTAAAAATGTAGAAACAATTTTGACAATAAATGTACTTTGAGCTTTGAACTTTAATTTTTTATATCTTGCTGCCACAAAAAAACAAATTTCATGGCAAATGTCAGTGATAATAAAATCAATTCTGATAAAACAAGTCAATAATTAAGGATGAAGTTTATTGAAAATCTATTCAATAAGCATATGCAATGTGTGATGTCCATTGCTAGACAAAATCTTTGCAAAGGTTTCTCTCATCACTAGTTTATGAAAAATGTAAAAGATGTATCAAAATATTTGCTTTGCACAGTACTGTAGTACTGCTGCAAAAAAAATTTGTAACATATGTGAGTGATGACAAACCTGATTCTGATATGGGTCTTTATTGTGGACTGAGAATGGAGAAGTGGCAGGGAGAGGGGAATCGTGCTTGGGAAATGGGGAAGGGAGCAGGAAGCACCAGAGAGACATTCTGTAATAATCAATAAACCAATTGTTTGGAATCAAATTACCTTGCCTGCTGTCTTTGGGGTGGATGTGTTAGCATCCGTGCCATCCCCTGCTCCTGGCACTCCTTCTCTGCCAGCTGTCCCGCACCTCTCCCATTGTGCTCCACCCTTGCCATTCCCAACATTCTTTGCTCCTGCCCGATTGACTAACTTGCTGACTGCTCCATGTTGACAAACGTGCAAAAGTCTTGGACGAGCTTGCTATACATATGTACCTAAGACTTTCGCACAGCACTACATATTTATATTTTTTAGATACTATAAGTGCCCTTGGATGAACTTCTACAATGGAACATAGAAAAGTGCAGTAGAGAAATAGTTTATTCAGCCCACAATACCTGTGCCATGCCCTGTGTCTGCGCATGGTCTATATCCGTCTACTCCCAGCTGGTTCATGTAAATGCCACTTAAAGGCTGCTTCTCTATCTGCTTCCTGCACTCCCCTGGCAAAGCACTCCAGGTATCTACCACTCTTTGTGCCTCATAAATCTCCTTCAAACTTTCCACCTCTCACTTCAAAACTCCACCCTCTGGTATTTGACTTTTCCATCCTGAGAGAAAGATTCTGACTACCATGTCTATACCTATATGTGTGTTTATGTCTATGAGGTTGTCCCTCATTTTCCAACACTCCAAATAAAACAATCCAAATCTGAATTTTTAGGGACTAATCAATCGTTTGCAGGCACCAAATATAATTTGCCTTTGGGTAATACTTTTAAAGCAATGGACTAACAGATGGCTTCCATTTTTATAGCGTCGCCAAGTTGTCTAAACTGTACCATGTGCTTCACAGGAACATTCTAGGTCAAAATTGATTGGCCCTGATTGCGAGCCAATCAGAGCTATTATTTGAAAATAATGTTAAGGCAAATAGGCAAATTATCAGAAGCCGGGTGAAGGAGCTCGGCTTTAGGGAGCATCTTGGCAAGGAAAAGGGCCACAAAGAGGCAGAATATGGCCAGTATTAATTGGAGGCTTCATCAATAAAAGTTATTGAGGAAGTCTCTGACCTGAAACATTAATTCTCAGAATCAAAATCAAGCTTAATATCACTGGCATGTGTCATGAAATACATTGTTTTGTGGCAGCAATACATAATTTAAAAAATTATAAATCATATTAAGAAATATATTTAAAAATAAATTAAATAAGTAATGCAAAAAGGGAGCAAAAAAAATAATGAGGTAGTGTACATGGGTTCATTGTCCATTCAGAAATCTGATGGTGGAGGGGAAGAAGCTTTTCCTGAAATAGGCTCCCAAACGTCTTCCTTGATGCCAGCAATGAGAAGCGGGCATGTTCTGGGTGATAGGAGTCTTTAATGATCGATGATGCCTTTCTGTGGCATTGCCTTCTGAAGATGTGTGTGGCACGTGGCCAAGTGGTTAAGGTGTTGGACTAGCGATTTGAAGGTCGTGAGTTTGAGCCCCAGCCGAGGCAGTCTGTTGTGTCCTTGAGCAAGGCACTTAACCACACACTGCTCCAGTCCACCCGGCTGAAAATGGGTACCGGCAAAATGCTGGGGGTTAACCTTGCGATAGGCTGGACCCCTATGCGGTGGGGAGTCTCGTACTCTCAGTTGCCTCACGCCACGGAAACCGGCATAAGCACTGGCCTGATGAGCCTATGAGGCTTGGGACAGACTTGAACTAACTTTAACTTCTGAAGATGTCCTCGCTGTTGGGGAGGCTGGTGCCCATGATGGAGGAGCCGGCTGAGTCTGCAACTTTCTGCAGCTTTTTTCCGACTCTGTGCAGTGGGTCCTCCGTACCAGAAAATGATGCAACCAGCTGGAATGTACAGCTCCACAGTACATCTGTAGCAATTTCAAAATCTTTGGTGACATACTGGGTCTACTAAAGCTCCTCATAAAGTATCTCTGTTCTCATACCTTCTTCGTAAATGCATCAATATGTTGGGCCCAGGATAGGTCCTCAGAGATGTTAACACTTGGGAACTTGAAACTGCTCACCCTTTCCACTGCTGATCCCTCGATGAGGACTGGTGAGTGTTCCCTCGACTTCTCCTTTCTGAAGCCCACAGTCAATTTCTTGGTCTCACTGATGCTGGGTGCAAGGTTGTTGTGACACCACTCAACCAGCTGATCTGTCTCACTCCTGTACACCTCCTTGTCACCATCTGAAATTCTGCCGACAATAGTTGTGTCATCGGCAAATCCATGGATGGTGTTTGAGCTGTGCCTCGCCACACAGTCGTGTAGAGAGAGTAGAGCAGGGGGCTAAGTCACGCATCCTTGAGGTGTGCCAATGCTGATAGTCAGCGAGGAGGAGATGGTATTTCTGATGTGCACTGACTGTGGTCTCCTGGTGAAGAAGTCAAGAATCTAGTTGCAGAGTGAGGTATAGACGCCCTGGATGTGGAGCTTGTTGAGTAGTACTGAAGGGTTGATGGTTTTGAACGCTGAGCTGTAATCAATAAACAGCAGCCTGACGTAGGTATTACTACAATCTAGGTGTTCTAAAACCAAATGGAGAGCCAGTGAGATCTAAAACCAAATGGAGAGCCAGTGAGATTGTATCTGCTGTAGACCTATTGTGCCAATAGGCAAATAGCAGCAGGTCCAGGTCCTTGCTTAGGCAGAAGTTGATTCTGGCCATTCACCTCAGACGGCTAAAGAGGTTTGGCGTGAGTCTCCAAATCCCAAATACTTTCTACAGGGGCACAATTGAGAGCATTTTGACTGGCTGCATCACTGCTTAGTATTGGAGCTGTACTTCCTTCAATCGCAGGACTCTGCAGAGAGAGGTGCAGACAGCCCAGCACATCTGTAGATGTGAACTTCCCACTATTCAGAACATTTACAGAGCCCGAAGGATCATTAGGGACCCAAGTCACCCCAACTACAAACTATTACCATCTGGGAAACGGTACCGCAGCATAAAAGCCAGGACCAACAGCTCTGGGACAGCTTCTTCCACCAGGCTATCAGACTGATTAATTCATGCTGATACAATTGTATTTCTATGCTCTATTGACTGTCCTGTGTTGGCGCGTGGCCAAGTGGTTAAGGCGTTCGTCTAGTGATTTGAAGGTCACTAGCTCGAGCCTTGGCTGAGGCAGTGTGTGTGTCCTTGAGCAAGGCACTTAACCACACATTGCTCTGTGACGACACCAGTGCCAAGCTGTATGGATCCTAATGCCCTTCCTTTGGGCAACATCGGTGGTGTGGAGAGGGGAGATTTGCAGCATGGGCAACTGCTGGTCTTCCATACAACCTTGCCCAGGCCTGCGCCCTGGAAACCTTCCAAGGCATAAATCCATGGTCTTATGAGACTAACGGATACCTATAGAATTGACTGTCCTGTTGTACATACTATTTATTACAAATTGCTATAAATTGCACATTTAGATGGAGATGTAATGTACAGATATTTACTCCTCATGTATATGAAGGATGTAAGAAATAAATAAAGTCAATTCAAGTTAATGACCAACTTCTCAAAGCACTTCATCACAGTAGATATGAGTGTATTTGGTTGTTAGTCATTGAGGCAGCTCACCCTGCTCTTCCTGGGCACTGGTATGATTGTTGACCTTTTGAAGCAGATGGGGACCTCCGACTGCAGCAGTGAGCGACTGAAGATGACCTTGAACAGTCCCACCAATTGAACGTTCACAGGTTTTCTGTGCCCTACCAGGTATACCATCAGGGCCTGATGCCTTGCGGGGGTTCACCCTCATGAAGGATGTTTTGATATTGGCCTCCAAGACAGAGGTAACGGGTCACCAGATGTTGCAGGGATTCGCACAGGGATTCTCCAAAGGGTGCATAAATGGTGTTGAGCTGATCTGGGAGCGAAGCATTGCAGCCATTCATAATGTTATATTTCACCTTGAAGAAAGTAATGGCCTACAAACTGCCAGAGCTGATGTGAAACCATAAGACCATGAGACATAGGAGCAGAATTAGGCCATTTGGCTCATCAAGTCTGCTCTGCCATTCAAACATGGCCGATCCTTTTATCCCCTCCTCAGCCCCACTCCCCAGCTTTCTCTTCATAACCTTGGATGCTGTGTCCAATCAAGAACCTATCAAGCTCTGTCTTAAATACACCAACAATCTGGCCTCCTCAGCCGCCTATGGTAATAAATTCCACAAATTCACCACCATCTGGCTAAAGAAATTTCTCAGTATCTCTGTTTTGAATGGACACTCCTCTATCCTGAGGTTGCGCCCTCTTGACCAAGACTCCCCCACCATGGGAAACATCCTTTCCACATCCACCTGTGCTTCCGATTTCATCTCTAACTTCAATCGGAATTGTTTTATCGCTCTTAACATAGCCTACTGTATGTCATACCTGACTTCTTTTGTAGTTCTTGATCAGCGGTTTTGAATGCCACAGACATAGTCATCAGCCGACTATAGATCTTTTGGTTCATCCACGGCTTTTGTTTCTCTTTCAACAGGCGCTGCCAGAGCTGTTTGCATTTCCAGTGGTTTCTGTGTAGTATATTATAATATAATAATAATTGGAGCCTCAGGCTTCAATCAAGACTGACGGAACACTCTCCACTTGTCTGGATGAATGCAGCTTCAACAACTCTCTAAAAGCTCAACACTGTGGCAGTCCACTTCATAGGCATCCCATTCACTCTGCCACCTGACACATGGCAGCCGGTACCATCCACAGGATGATCTACAGCAACTCACCAAGACTCCTTAGATAACACCTATCAAACTCACGACCTCTGCCAGCCTGAAGGACAAAGTGTCACAATGTGCACTGGCAATATCGGAACCCAAGTGCGGAGGAAAGACAGACTCTGATGTAGAGACGGCAGCGAGAGTTTATTCATAATAACTCCAATAAAAAACATCGGTGGCTCAGCCAAGCGACACCGTGAGAGATAACATTCACTAAACTAGGACCCTGCAATTAACAGTAATCAGGCATTCACTTACATAATACAAGTAACACGGAATCACCCTGCCTATCAAAATTAACTTAACAAGGTTAAAGCACCGAGAGACCGCGTTACAAAGAGTGAGTCACTTGAAAGAAAACACAATGAACTCTAAATGATTACCAGATGAACTCAACGGCTTCTATGCACGTTTTGAAAGGGAGAACACAACTACAGCTATGAAGATCCCTGCTGCACCTGATGACCCTGTGATCTGTCTCAGAAGCCGATGTTAGGCTATCTTTAAAGAGAGTGAAACCTCGCGAAGCAGAAGGTCCAGATGGAATACCTGGTAAGGCTCTGAAAACCTGTGCCAACCAACCAGTGGGAGTACTCAAGGACAATTTCAACCTCTCACAGGTGGAGGTTCTCACTTGCTTCAAAAAGGAAACAGTTATACCAGTGCCTAAGAAGAATAATGTGAGCTGCCTTAATGACTTTCGCCTGGTAGCACTCACATCAACAGTGATGAAATTCTTTGAGAGGTTGGACGTGACTAGTCTGAACTCCTGCCTCAGCAAGGACCTGGACCCATTGCAGTTTGCCTAATACCACAGTAGGTCAATGGCAGATGCAATATCAATGGCTCTTCACATGGTCTTAGACCGCCTGGACAATACAAATACCTATGTCAGGATGCTATTCATCAACTATAGCTCAGCATTTAGAAACATAGAAAACATACAGTGCAATACAGGCCCTTCGGCCCACAAAGCTGTGCTGAACATGTCCCTACCTTAGAACTACCTAGGTTTTACCCATAGCCCTCTATTCTTCTAAGCTCCATGTAGCCATCCAGGAGTCACCTAAAAGACCCTATCGTTTCCGCCTCCACCACTGCCGCTGGCAGCCCATTCCACACACTCACCACTCTCTGCATAAAAAACTGACCCCTGACATCTCCTCTGTAACTGCTTCCAAGCACCTTAAAACTATGCCCTCTTGTGCTAGCCATTTCAGCCCTGGGGAAAAGCCTCTTACTAACCACACAATCAATGCCTCTCATTATCTTGTACACCTCTATGCGTGGGAAGATGAGCCTTCAGTAGTGAATGTTATGCTTTGTATGTTAACTAAGCTTTTGATAAAGAGTTTATGAAAGGTAACAAACTGATTGTGTATGGTGGGAAGAGAATGGATTGCTGGAGTCCCCAGCCACTTACATCACTTGTCCTTTACTGCTAAGATGTTTGTGGATGTTTGTAGAAGCCAGGCTCAGCTCCAAACTTCCATTCCAATAGTGGGAAAATATTTGGAACAAGAACTTTGCAGCATTATCCAAACTCAAACCTGCAAAGCATTTGATTTTTGGCTGTTAGCATAAATGATATTTAATACCATTATTCCCACAGTCCTGATTGAGAAGTTGCAGAACCTGGGCCTCTGTACCTCCCTCTGTAATTGGATCCTTGACTTCCTAACCGGAAGACCACTACCTGTGCGGATTGGCGATAATAAATCCTCCTCACTGACGATCAACACTGGTGCACCTCAGGGGTGTGTGCTTAGCCCACTGCTCTACTCTCTATATACGCACGACTATGTGGCTAGGCATAGCTCAAATACCATCTATAAATTTGTTGACGATACAACCATTGTTGGTAGAATCTCAGATGGCGACGAGAGGGCGTACAGGAGTGAGATATGCCAACTAGTGGAGTGGTGCCACAGCAACAACCTGGCACTCAACGTCAGTAGGACAAAAGAGCTGATTGTGGACTTCAGGAAGGGTAAGACGAAGGAACACACACCAATCCTCATAGAGGGATCAGAAGTGGAGAGAGTGAGCAGTTTCAAGTTCTTGGATGTCAAGATCTCTGAGGATCTAACCTGGTCCCAACATATCGATGTAGTTATAAAGAAGGCAAGACAGCGGCTATACTTCATTGGGAGTTTGAAGAGATTTGGCATGTCAACAAATACACTGAAAAACTCAGACTGCATCACTGTCTGGTATGGCGGTGGGGGGCTACTGCACAGGACTGAAAGAAGCTGCAGAGGGTTGTAAATCTAGTCAGCTCTATCGTGGGTACTAGACTACAAAGTACCCAGGACATCTTCAGGGAGCGGTGTCTCAAGAAGGCAGCGTCCATTATTAAGGACCTTCAGCACCCAGGGCATGCCCTTTTCTCACTGTTACCATCAGGTAGGAGGTACAGAAGCCTGAAGGCACACACTCAGAGACTCAGGAACAGCTTTTTCCCCTCTGCCGTCCGATTCCTAAATGGACATTGTACCCTTGGACACTACCTCACTTTTAAAAATATGCAGTATTTCTGTTTTTGCACGATTTTTAATCTATTCAATGTAATTTATTTGTTTATTATTTATTCATTTATTTATTTTTCTCTTCTAGATTATGTATTGCATTGAACTGCTGCTGCTAAGTTAACAAATTTCACATCACATGCCGGTGATAATAAACCTGATTTTGATTCTGATAAGAACTGTTATTAAACAACAATTAACCAGGTCAGGTGTTCCAAAAACTTTGGAGCCCAACGCTCTCCGGCTCCCTACACAGGCCTGAAGAGCTCATTACACAAGGGCAGCCACACACCATGTCGACTTGGAAATACATCGCCATTCCCTCACTGTTACTGGGTCAAAATCCTGGAAATTTCTCCCTAATAGCATTGTAGGTCTACCCACACTTCAATGAGTGCAGCAGTCCAAGAAAGCAGCTCACAATCACCTTCTCAAGGGCAACTAGGGATGAGCAATTAAGTGCGTCTCAGCCTCTGAAGCCCATATCCCTTAATGGATATGAACAAGACACTTGTAAACTGGCACATTTCAGAAAGTGTGCGTCTTTCTCTTCCTTTCATTGCCTTTGAGATGGGCTTTGGACAAGGGCTGACAGGGATTCACTCTGGAGGATTATGCCTCCTCTATAGCATAGGCATCTTCATATGACTTTGGACACGGCTCACACGGGAGACAAAGGGGACTGCAGATGCTGGAATCTGGAACAATGAACTAACTGGTGGAGGGCCAGGCAGCGTCCGTGGAGGCGAATGGCTGGTCGCCATTTTGGGCCGTGGTGCAGGGTCCTGATCTGAAACATTGAACATCCCTTTGCCTCCACAGATGCTGCTCGACGCACTGAGATTCTCCCGTGTTTGTTACTGCGCAGAGAAAATTGCTAACTAAGATTTCAGCTGCTGGGAAAACAGGTTTGTTGATCCACTCACCTGTTTAAACATTATGTAACTAAACAGAGTAGCAGCAAATTCTTCATTTTAGGCACTCCATCAGGGTGAGAGATGATCTGCTCCCAATCCGGTTTTGTGTGTTTACAGCAGACTGATTAGGGCAATTTGGGAATTGCAGGTGTTTCCAGAGCGGGAGATGGGTGATGGGAATGTGTGAGTAGTTTACTCCCACCACGATTAACACTGGGCACCCACTGTATGGTTATAAAGATCACAATGTTATAAGACCGTAAGACCATGAGATATAGGAGCAGAATTAGGCCATTTGGCCCATCGCGTCTGCACCCCCATTTCACCATTTTCCTTTCGGCCCCAATTTCCTGTCTTCTCCCCGTATCCCTGACTTATTAAGAATCTCTCATCCTCTGCCTTAAACATACACAATGACTGAGATTCCCTTCTCCAATTTGGATGGTCTTGGGCTTGGAATTCATAGGAATCAGGGAGACTTCGACCCCACATAACGGTCTGTAGATGAAACCACAATTGCAGATACATTGTCGGGAATATCCATTTAGCCTAGACAGAACATGTATAATTTATTTTATTCAGATCCCCAACATATGTATAGTATATGGAGATCCACTAACATTTTGTCCTTGGGTAAATCTCCTTCATAACTCTAATTAACTTACTTTGCTGGAAGATACGACGAAATTCAAGCTGACACAGTCGGCTTCTTGTAAAAAGTCAATGCCTTAATGAATCTTTGCAGGTCTGGCAAATCCGGCTGAGCTATGCGACCATAGAGCAATAGTGATTGTCAGAATCAGGTGCCCTATCGCTGATATATGTTGTGAAATCTCATGCTTTGCAGCAGCAGTACAGTGCAAGACATAAAACATTATTCGTTACAATGAATGAATAAATTAATAAGCAAATAAATAAATAGTGTGAAAGCGGGATAATGAGGTGATATTCATGGGTTCATGAACCATTCAGAAATCTGATGGCAGAGGGAAGAAGACTTTCCTAGAACGGTGAATGTGGGTCTTCAGTCTCCTGTATCTCCTCCGTGATGGTAGTAATCAGAAGAGGCCGAGACACAGATGATGAGGGTCCTTAGTGAAGGATACCCTGCTTGGAGCACTGTCTCCTGAAAATGCCCTTGTGGGTGGGGAGGGTTAGGGCAGTTCTTGAACTGGCTGAGTCTACCGCCCTTTGCAGCCACTTTTCATCCTGCACATTAGAACCTCTTCATTGATGGTCCAGAGGTACGAGCCCAAATCACATAAAGGCACCTGGGGAATTTAAATTCTGTTAAGTGAAATAAATTATGGATTTAATAACCCATGTCTGCAGTGGTGAGCATTTGAACTACCTGGTTCATTGATGCTCTTTAAGGGAAGGAGATCTGTCTTCTTCACTTGTTCTGGGTTATATGTGAATTCAGCCATCTCTGTTGTCTCCATCCTCTGAAATGGTTTCAATAACCATTTATTGTAAGGGAAAATAGAGATGGAGAGTAAATGGGGGTTTTACTTGATGAGTAAATAAAAGAACGTCTTTGCTTGCTAAAACAAAGTTTACCTTCATGAAAGAATTGCTGGATAACAAAGGTTTTTGTAAGTATTATGAACAGTACAGTATTCATACTATCTTTCAAAATGGATTTTGAACTAATTTACAAGTTTAGTTGAGGTTTTGATTGCATTTTAACACCAGCACACTTGGAGTATGACATGACTAAATGGGCAGACAGTGGCTGAGGCTAAAGCAACAGGCGGAGGTTGGAAACGTAAACACGAGGAAATCTGCAGATGTTGAAATTCAAGCACCACACATCAAAGTTGCTGGTGAATGCAGCAGGCCGGGAGATGCCACCTGGCCTGCTGCGTTCACCAGCAACTTTGATGTGTGAGGCAGAGGTTGGATACCTTTATCTGTAATTGCCTGCTGGAGAATTTGGGGATGCCACTGCAGATTTATACTGCCCTCTTGTGTCTCAACATGGTCTTTGGCAACTGGCCTGACCGATCCAGCCTCCCTTTCACCATCAGGTCTGACCACGTGAAGGTGTTGGGGATCTGGTTCGGAGGGGCTGAGGCGTGCAACAAGAACTGGCAGGAGCGGACTGCCAAGGTGAAACAGAAACTGGGACTGTGGGGAGGGCGCTCCCTGTCGATAACGGGCAAGAACCTGGTCATCAGGTGTGAGGTGCTCTCAGGGCTGCAGTACTTGGTGCAGGTGTGGCCCGTCCCCCACTCCTACAGCTCGGAAATCACCCGAGCTGTCTTCAGATTCATCTGGGGATCCAAGATGGAGCAGGTGAGACGGACCGTCATGCACAAGTCCCTGGACAACGGGGGCAAGAACGTCCCCAATGTCACCCTCACCCTGATAGCCAGCTTCGTATGTGGCTGCATCAGGTTGTGTGTAGAACCCAGGTATGTGGGCACCAGGTACCGCTATGTGCCCAGGTTCTACCCGTTGCCCTGGCTACGAAGGATGGGTCTGGCACCACTCCCGCACAACGCCCCAGTCAGCTGGTCGTTGCCGGCATACCTGTCCTACATAGAAAAGTTCTTCACGGGAGGACTGCAGTGAGGAGGAGTCTGTGACCCACCCCTTTGCACACTGTGAGTTCGCAGAGAGGGTGTGGAGGAGGATGGACGGGCTAGTGTCACGTTTCATCCCCAGCAACTGCGTAACAGAGGACTCTCTGATCTATGGGCTGCTCCCGGGGACACACACGGAGACCAACATCCGGTGCTGCTGGCAGATCATCAACTCGGTGAA
The DNA here is from genome assembly GCF_030028105.1 of Mobula birostris. Classification (NCBI taxonomy): domain Eukaryota; kingdom Metazoa; phylum Chordata; class Chondrichthyes; order Myliobatiformes; family Myliobatidae; genus Mobula; species Mobula birostris. The sequence continues at coordinate 17,602,088 of NC_092394.1, forward strand.
AGATGCTCTTTGGTCGGCCCGAAACTTGATGATCTACCAGCACATGGAGATGTCCGTGGGAAAATGCTGCCGACTGGCACATTCTCGGCTGCAGGAGTACGTGCTGAGGGACGCACTGAAACTCGGTGCAGCCGCCGCAAGGGCCCGGTGGGGAAGGACCATGGTATGGGTCTCTTCACCTGTGGGAGTGGGAGGGGTCGGGTGGTGGGGAGTATACCCCTCAACAATAATGTGGTAAGGTGAACAACTGGACTGCCACATGGGTGGCCATAAGTATGGATATGTACTGACTATAATGGGAACGTATGTAAAGGATGGAAAGTTATTGAATGGTTTATTGTATATAATTTTATTTTTGAATAAAGTATATTTTGTAATTAAAAAAAACATTCCGGATTTATGAGGACTTGCCAGTATTCCTGTTGCACCTTCAAATCAGCATTAGGTGAGTCTGTGATGTTTTGTTGCTGCTGCATTAAATATATGGTATTCCAGTCTGTAAATGTGTTTGTTGTTTGTGCTGAGGTAAATCACCTCTGCTTATGAGGCTTCAATGTCCAATTTCATCATTACCCCCAAGAAATGAAAAATGTGTGCATGTATTAGTTGTTCATGCATTTGGTAATACTTTTCATCTGAAATCAAGTTGCATAGGTATAGAGATTCTGCTGAAAAGTCATTGTTGCAATGCCCTACTGTAAATACATAGGGAATGCATCCAATATCTACAAGTACATCACCGTTTCTTCAAAATATTCCAATAGAAAATTATGTTCGTCTCAATTCTTGTAAGGTTCCATTTATCAGGCAATGTTCAGTACTAAGTTTAAGTATTAAATTCATTAAGTTTAGTCATTTAGTTATATGCAGACAGACCTGTCTGCCTTGATTGTACAGGCCTGAAATGTTGACTGTTTACTCTTTTCCATAGATGCTGCCTGAGTTCCTGGAGCATTTTGTGTGTGTTGCTTTGGAAATCAAATGTCTGATTGCATGCATATCAAAATTTGAGAATCAATATAGATCTTGCTTCACACATCAAAGTTGCTGGTGAATGCAGCAGGCCAGGCAGCACCTTTAGGAAGAGGTACAGTCGACTGGCAAAGGGTCTCGGCCTGAAACTTCGACTGTACCTCTTCCTAGAGATGCTGCCTGGCCTGCTGCGTTCACCAGCAACTTTGATCTGTGTTGCTTGAATTTCCAGCATCTGCAGAATTCCTGTTGTTATAGATCTTGCTTGTTGTCTGGTTCATGACAAAGTGACATGCCTGGTAGGAATACAAGTTTCTGTATTTCCATTTAGAGAACTAGGTTAAAAGTAACCAATTTCAACACCTGTACATTATCTTGGACCAATTGGTGAGAATGGGTGTTTGTAAAGACTTCTTAGAACAGGACTTATGATGCCCCCTAAGGTGAAACATCACGTCAAAACTATACTGTCTGTTCTTGCACATTCAAATGGCTGAGGGCATCATAAACTATTTTCAGTTTTAAATATTGCGGAATATTGGCTTTCAATTGTAAATGATTATTTTTTGGACTTTTTTGAACAATATCCAGTAAGGATAAAGATTATGTACAGAATTGTCCTAACGTAACATTCAAGAGCGGCTACTTCGCTTAACCTTTCGGTTCTTGAACCAACCGGCTCACCTTTATCACTACAGCAACGCAACACTAAGGCTACTTTGATCACTTTGCACTATGATGAATTCTGTTTTGTTTGGTTCTGATGATGTACAATTTCTCGACTTTGACTTCAGACTGCTCAAATAAGACATCCTATTCTTACTCCTATTTAAGGACTTTTTAAAGCATTAGTACAAGCAGAATGTGGATTATATATTTATCATAAATGTTCATTCTCCATAAACCAAAAAGAATGCCTTCAACAGTTTGATGCACTGTCCCTTTAATTCCAGGCTTGTGGGGACGGTTGTCAATCACAGATCAATCGCTGAGATCGGCGATCGATGCTGCGAACTGCGCAGTGCTCATGGCGATGGAGGCGTTGGACCTGTTCCGAGCGCTGGGCGCCGGCGCCACGTTTGACTGGAAGCGGTTCGGCCGCGACGCCGAGAGGCTGAGGGTGAGCAGCGGGGTTTCGGTGGGGTGGTGCCTTCGACCACTCTGTGTGGGGGTTTGAGGGGCGAGCGGCGGGAGGGTATGAGCCAAGGCCCGAGGCTACCTGCTGTGGGGCGGCATGTTCTCCCATTGTGCCCCGACACCAGAGATCAGAGGGTCACGGGATAAAAGCTCATCTATTCCCGGCTCCCTGCTCCTCTCTGTTCCCCATTCCCCATCAGCTCGGTAGCGAAGGAGGCCGTCCGGCTCATGGGGCAATGTCAACTCTGTGCAATACGCTCAGTCCCACTCCCCTGTAGCTCTCCCACTCTCTCCCCTGTACCTCCCCGGCTCGCTCCTACCTGCACCAGGGGTAATTTACAAGCAGCCGATTAACCCATCTGCACACCGTTGGCATATGGGAGAATCCCTTGATGGGGAGCCCATGTGGTCTGAAGGAGAACGGGCACACGCCAGGTAGAAGCAGTATTGAATTTGGATTGCTGGAATTAGGCTATGCCTCGTTGCCCTGGCCTGCCCCTACCCAGGAAACCAAACTCTATCCACTGTGGTCTTGAGAATGTTCAATGATGGCTTCCAAAGATGTGTGAAGGGGCAAGAAGTTCTTTGTCTCAGTGTTAAACGGGAAATACCTTGAAGCTATGCACAGTAAATATCGCAAAATTCTTGAAGGGTTTGACGGGAGGATGGTGCGAGGATATTTCCTCTGGATAAGTGGACTGGAACCCAGGGTCACAGTCTCAGAATAAAGAGTTGCCTGTTATGACTGAAGCGAGAAATTTCTTCACCCAGAGTTGGGGCATTGAGTACACAAGCCAAGAAATTATATTGTAGCTGCATAAAGCTCTTATGATTTTATCTCTTACTAGCTCTTCCTTCAGTTAGCCCTGACGAAGAGTCTCAGCCCGAAACGTCGACTGTACCTCTTCCTAGAGATGCTGCCTGGCCTGCTGCGTTCACCAGCAACTTTGATGTGTGTTGCATGATTTTATATATAGAGCATTGTGTTCATTTCTGTTCACCCCATTACAGGATCTGGAGGCTTTGGAGAGAGTATACGGGAGTTTCACTGGGATCTGAGAGTATTAGCTGTAAGCAGAATCAGTGGCTGAGGGGAGACATGATTAAAGTATACAAAATAAAATTGAGAGGCACAGATGGGGAGGTGGTCTCTTTCCCAGGATAAAAATGTTAGATGCAAGGAGGTAATAGCTTTAATATGAAAGGAGGGAAGTTTAAGGGAGACTTTTTAAAACAGTGGTTGCTGTCTGGAATAAGCTACCAGAGGTTCTGGTGGAAGTAGACATGATGTTGACATTTAAAAACACGAACAGGAAGAAAAATGAAACTATATGGGTCGTGCAGGCAGGTGGGATTTGTTTTATTTAGCATCATGGTCCAAAGGGCCTGTTTTATGTTCCAAGAATCTTTGGACTTCTCAGCTTGGAAGTGCTGGAGAAGCTCAATCATTGATTTTAGTATAATAAGAGGTTCAGAATTCAATATTAAGAGATAAGATATAAAATAAACTTTATTCATCACATGCACATCGAAACACAGTGAAATGTGTTGTTTGCATCAGCGGCCAACACATTCCGAGAATTGCACTGGGCAGCCTACGAGTTTCACCAATGTAGCATGACCACAACTTAACCAGTCCTAACCTGTGTGTCTTTGAAACGTGGGAGGAAACTGGAGCACCCGGAGGAAACCAACGCAGTCATGAAGAGAATGTACAAACAACTTGTAGACAGCGGCAGGAGATGGGAAACACAGACAAAAGGCTGGAGGAACTCAGCAGGTCAGGCAGCATCTATGAAAGCAAACAAACTGTGGATGTTTCAGGTTTAGACCCTTCATCAGGACTGGAAAGGAAGTGGGTAGAAGCCAGAATATTCTTGCTTCTGACTTTATTCTAGTTTCTTCCCCTTCCTTTCCAGCCCTGATGAAGTATCTCAGCCCAAAACATAGACTGATTATTCAATCCCATAGATGCTGCCTGACCTGCCGAGTTCCTCCAGCATTTTGTGTGTGTTGCTCTGGATTTCCAGCATCTGCAGAATCTCTTGTGTTTATGGTAGAATATGGGGATAGGATAGGGATTATCCATGATTTCCATGCATGATGAAGTGGGCTTGAAGGGCCAGATAGCCTTCTCCTAATTGTTATGTTTTTATGGCTAAATCTTTTGAAAAAGATTCAATAGCCCACAAAGATAGTGGGCAATCCTTAAGAATATCTGCACAAACTTTGCATATTGTGGCCATCACTCCCATTAAGATCTGCAGGAGGGAATTTATTTAAGACCGTAAAATCACAGAGCAGAATTAAGCCATTTAGCCCATCGAGTCTGCTCAGCCCAATCTCCTGCCATTTCTCCGCTTTGCATCTCAGGATATTGTTTGGATTAACAGTCTGGTCATCCAAGTGCAGGTTTACACGTTACATGGCACAGTCCTTTGAGACTATTGAGCCCATGCCAGCTTTACAAGAATAATCTACACTCCCATTAATTTATCTGTTTGGTTTTACAGTATTTCTCCTTTTTAACATGGTGATTGAATGTAATTCCATACTCTCCTCTTGGGTAGTGAAATCATATCATGTCCATCTATCAAGCAAAACTTCTTTCCTTCAGGTCAGCTCTGGTTGTTTAGCTGGACGCTTTAAGTAAACTTCCAGTGCTTCTTGACCCTTTCACCTTTGGGAAACAGTTGTTTACTCAGTTTCATCACATTAAATGCCATTTTATGTTTTCTTCAGGGAAAGCAATCCCAGTTTAGCCAAACAATCTGTAATTGAAGTTTATGCCCTTAAATTTTGCTGTCTGGAAACCTGAACCATAAGCTGAAACTCACAGTAATGATCAGCAGGTTAGAAGGGAGAAGCAGTTAACCAAAAGTTCTTTACATATATTGATATAAATCCTGTCCATTGTTCACATTTTCAGATCACAAAATCAAGCAATACTATCTTAAGTGAAAACTCTGCAGACCTTGACTTTTTTAAGAATCAGCATACTGCAAATAAAAAGCTAGTGGAGAATATTTCGAAGAGCAGGGGGCAGAAAGACCATTCCGATGGAGAGTGTGAGGATCTCTGCATCTTTACATCCACAGGAAAAAGAAAACTTGCAATTAATGAATCAGAAAAGAGCAAAAGGAGCAAGAAGGAAGCCAAAGGTATGCTGTGTTTCCTATTGCAGAGTAATCTGTCTGTACTGTTACTAACTTCAGAATCTATGGGGTACATTTCTTTTCATAATAATTTTCACTCTTTCCCAAAGAGGCATATAGTGATTTTTTGGGGTTTTAATGAGTGTATTTCAGGATGCCAGAAGTATAATTTGCACAGATATGTGTCAGGTCCTTGCCCAAAATTCCTTGCTGTTCGGTCCCTCTTGACAAAAATACCGAAGTGTTTGGTGGTTTGCTGTAATGACCATACTCTGCTTGAACCATGATATTGTCAACAAATAATTTGACTTTAGGTTTATGACATGAAATTACAAAGCAATTGTGTACTACTTGTCGAAGAAATGTTTTTTATCAGTTGGCACTGGATAGAGCTTGATTAGTAATTTGGCTGACTGCTTTAACCCTCCCTGACTGGAAAAACAGATTCCAGATGTAAAAAATCTTTACCATGGTTGTGATCAGTTTACAGTACAGCACAGAGTGTTTGTAGAACTTGGGGCTATCCTGATTCAGCTAGAAAAATTGGAGAGCAGTAAACCCTTCAGCCACTAAGCCTGTTGTGCTGTTCGATCATAATCTTGCCTGCTCCGTTAACTCAATTCCACATTCTAGTCGTCACCAGATACTCCTCAATACCTTTTGTGTCTAGAAGTCCTTAAGTGTGTTCAGCAAGATTGGCACATGGATGTAAGGAAGTTGGAGGGACGTGGACATTGTGTAGGTAGGAGGGATTAGTGTTTGGGAGTTTTTGATTGGTTTTTTAGCTGGCTTGGCACAACATTGTGAGCTGAAAGACCTGTTCCTGTGCTGTGCTGTGCTGTTCTATGTTCTATAGTCTTCTGTAGCAGGAGCAATTTGTGAAGAACTGTCTGCTTGTCCTACTCCCAAGTAGCTTTCAGAATATATTCAGTGGCCCCCTAGTTCTATGCGCCCTCCTTGCATCCAGCCTGTTGAGACTTGTCAGAACCTCGTATGCTTCAATGAGATGTGTCACTCTTCTAAACTCAGGTTCTGTGTGAAGGTGCTTTTACCCATTCAACCATTGTTAGCAGAGTTTCATTGTTTTAAAAGATTTACTGTGTAGTGCTTAGGTGCTAAGAACAGTTCATCATTATGAACATTTTGATTTCACTTTTTAGGCATTTAACTTTATTTTTAGAAAAAAATAATCGGTTTTAAGTAACACACGTCAAAGTTGCTGGTGAACGCAGCAGGCCAGGCAGCATCTCTAGGAAGAGGTACAGTCGACGTTTCAGGCCGAGACCCTTCATCAGGACTAACAGAAGAAAGAGCCTTCCTCCACTATCAACTCTTCTCTCAAACGCGTCTCCCCCATTTCACGCACATCTGCTCTCACTCCATCCTCCCGCCACCCCACTAGGAATAAGGTTCCCATGATCCTCATCTACCACCTCACCAGCCTCCGGGTCCAACATATTATTCTCTGTAACTTCCGCCACCTCCAACGGGATCCCACCACTAAGCACATCTTTCCCGCCCCCCCCCCCCGCTTTCCGCAGGGATCGCTCCCTTCGCGACTCCCTTGTCCATTCATCCCCCCCATCCCTCCCCACCAATCTCCCTCCTGGCACTTATCCTTGTAAGCAGAACAAGTGCTACACATGCCCTTACACTTCCTCCCTCACCACCATTCAGGGCCCCAGACAGTCCTTCCAGGTGAGGCGACACTTCACCTGTGAGTCGGCTGGGGTGATATACTGCGTCTGGTGCTCCCGATGTGGCCTTCTATATATTGGCGAGACCTGACGCAGACTGGGAGATCGTTTTGCTGAACACCTACGCTCTGTCCGTCAGAGAAAGCAGGATCTCCCAGTGGCCACACATTTTAATTCCACATCCCATTCCCATTCTGATATATCTATCCACGGCTTCCTCTACTGTAAAGATGAAGCCACACTCAGGTTGGAGGAACAACACTTTATATTCCGTCTGGGTAGCCTCCAACCTGATGGCATGAACTTTGACTTCTCTAACTTCTGCTAATGCCCCACCTCCCCCTCGTAACCCATCCATTATTTATTTATATATACACACCTTCTTTCTCTCACTCTACTTTTTCTCCCTCTGACTATACCCCTTGCCCATCCTCTGGGTCCCCCCCCTTTCCTTCTCTCTGGGTCTCCTGTCTCATGATCCTCTCATATCCCTTTTGCCAATCACCTGTCCAGCTCTTGGCTCCATCCCTCCCCCTCCTGTCTTGTCCTATCATTTTGGATCTCCCCCTCCCACTTTTAAATCTCTTACTAGCTCTTTTTTCAGTTAGTCCTGATGAAGGGTCTCGGCCTGAAACGTTGACTGTACCTTTTCCTACAGATGCTGCTTGGCCTGCTGCGCTCACCAGCAACTTTGATGTGTGTTGCTTGAATTTCCAGCATCTGCAGAATTCCTCGTGTATCAGTTTTAAGTGTTTTTTGGGCCTATGCTGTTTAACTTTTCCTTTGTGATTTCACTAGACTTGTCTTTGTGAATAAGCAATCTACTGTTGAGCCTCGTCCAATGTAATTTCTCATACAGAAGCCGGGATAGTTTGGGGAAAATGTTCTTATAAATTCTTACGGCTTAAATGAAGGTTGTTCAAGTCTATGCAATTGCATCAGAGCAATTAATCAATCCAATTCCCTTGCTTATTTCTCTGTGATACCCGTGGCCTTTGGGGACCTGAGCATGATTTGCAATAACCAACCAGCATGTCTTTGGGGCGTGGGATGAAGCTAGACCAAACTGTGATCATGGGAAAGTGTGCAGCCTCCACAGGGCCAACACTTGAAGCAGTTGGCAGTGCTGTTGGGTAGCAGTATGACCTGCTGCATCCCGGTGCCTCCTTTCACTCTGTCTGAAGCCAACGATGAATCTAATATCTGAAATTCAATGAAGCCTGACGTTAGAGGTGTGTCTCAGAACCTAGGCGCACTTTGATGGTTGAATGTGCTGAACCACATGTGGCAAGTATTCTAAAAATCAACATATCACTACTCCCACTGTGTCAGACTATACGATTCCCCAACTTGCTACCTTCTGTACTTAATTGTACTGTTGACAGGAACAGATTTAATTATTGTGGAGTGTGGAGAATTAGAACAGCAGCTGATTGAATTATCTTACTAAAGAAACCTCCTGTGTTTCTTGGCTGCTATATCAAAAGTAGTGTTGACAGTTAATATTGCAGTTTATTGTCCACTGAGTTGCTCACTCAAGGGGAAGACAAAGCAGAAAGGAATACTAAAAATAATCAAGATCCAATGGCATTTCATTACTTTAGTGAAGAGGGCATCTTCGAAAGGCGATGTCTCATAAAGACAGCATCTATCATTAAGGATCCCCATCACTGAGGACATACTCTCTTCTTATTGCTACCATCAGAGAGGAAGTACAGAGGCCTGAGGGGATGCACGTTCAAATGTTTTCGGAACAGCTTCTTCCCTCCACCATCAGATTTCTGAATGACAATAAACTGACCCATGAATACCACCTCGATATTTTTCCACTACTAATTTATTTTTTGTTTCTTACTGTAATTTATAGCATTTCTATGTATTGCACTGTACTGTGGCTGCAAAATAAAAAATTTCAGGACAAATGTCAGTGATGGTAAATCTGATTCTGAGTAGAGCTGAGTGGTTTTCTTGTGTTTTTCTTAATTTCTTTTCAAAAATTCTGTGGAGTTATGAACATTGCTGATGTTGGCACTAAAGTTTCCTGTTCTGTCTCTTTCTCCTCCTTGCATCACCCTCACTCAAATATAAGACGATTTTCCCAATGTAAAGGGTGATGAAGGTATAGCATCCTCGCTTGAATGCAAGATCAAAAGAAGTCCTGGCACAGAACTTAGTGCTGAGCAACTGGAACACCAGCGACGAGAAAAGGTTTGTCCTTTGTCCATTTCTAGGGATGTGTCTTACTTGCTTGTTGCAGGAAGGATAATTGAAAAATCCTACAGTAAAGCTTGCCTTTATTATAAAATCTTACTTGTTTTTAAGATAAACAAGTTCCGGCGGAAGCATCGGATTTATGTGGACGGGACTGATATCCCTGAACCAGTTGCTACCTTTGAGCAACTCCGCCAAGAATATAAGGTCCACCCAAAGATTATTCAACATATGCAGGAAGCTGGGTTCCAACTTCCTACTCCGATACAGATGCAAGCTATACCCATCATGCTACATGTAAGTGTTTTGTTGGTTCATATGCAAAACATGAGTCTTGGTGCAGACCAGGCAAGAAAGGAAATAGAAATCAGAGTAAGTCTTTAGATCCTTCATGATTGTTCTGTTGTTCAATAAGATTTTGACAGATCTTAACACTATTTTCCTGAACTGACCCTTAGTTATTCTAATATCGAAATGTCTGCTGGGTGTGGTGTGGAGATGCGTCTCTACCAAAGGAGGTATAAGGCATTCTTTCACTCTGCTAGTCTGCGGGTCACCCTAGGGCAAGGTGTAGCACCTGCTTAAACCCCCCCTCCCCTGATTGGTGTCACGTGAAGCTATCGGAACTGCCGGTGGATGGTCGTACGAGCAGCTGGTGCACATCACAAGTCCTGGTTATGGGACCACTGACGACAGGCAGACAATCTCTGAAGAGTATTGATAATGGCTGGAGTTACCCATCTTGTAAATACACTGCTCAGAAGAAGGCAGTGGCAAACCACTTTAGAAAAATTTTCCAAGAACAATCATGGTCATGGATATAGATGAAAGACCGTGATCGTCCAAGTCATATGACACAGCATGTAATGTTGATGATGAAATATCTACTGATTTCTGTCTTGAACATGTTGGCCAATCCAGTCTGTCCCACTGATTATCTGATTGCAAGCCAGATCTTTCTTAATATATCTGATCTTGGCTAGGTTAGAGTCGTAGCAGATTCACATAATGCTGATCAGTATGAGAATGGAGGGTTCTTACACCAGCCAGCAGGTCTGAGAGTTGTGCTAAAAGTTCACATTAAACAAAGTTGAGAATAGGAATCACATTATGATATCACAATTACATGCATAACTGACACTTGGTCAGGATATTGTAGGGCTGCTGTTAAATCGGGCAACTTCATTTGATTGAAGTTATCATTAAACTTTATTCCACAGCAATAAATTCTCGGCACTTTGCCTTAGTCTGAGTGATCTCAAGCTACATTGATTTCTTTGGGTCCTTTCTATTTGTATTTGTGCCCTTATTAACATATCTGAAGTTGGTAGAGCTCAATGTAGAGGAATATAAATGTTTATGCTTTGAAGTACCTTTCAACATTCAATAAAATCATGCATGTGACCCAACTTCATATCTGCAGCACTGAACATCAACAAAGCCATGATCCCCCACCACACAATATTACCTGCACCCCTTCCTCAACAATTAAGATCCACGACAAGACCTAGTCAACATTCTTGATGTTATCCTGAAACTGTTTATGTATCTTTCATAGAATCGTGAAATCCTGGCCTGTGCCCCAACTGGATCAGGAAAGACCTTGGCTTTTTGCATTCCACTCTTGACATGTCTAAAACAGCCAATGAACAAAGGCTTCAGGGCATTGATCTTATCTCCTACTCGAGAACTTGCCAGTCAGGTAAGTGTTGGTACTAGAGAGCAATCATGATTCTTAAATGCAGCATTTGAGACACACAGTTTAGACACAGTGAAAGACAGTTAACAAAATGCTGGCATTATTACTTTTAAGCCAAGACAGGCATCGGAATGCACTCATTGATCTTGTGAATGAAGCAAGTTGGACTTGACTGTGGCAGGGCAGATTAAATTCTGAGACAGTAATACTGAATTTCTCAGTGTTGCCACCAGTGTTTCTTGAAGTGTATGCATTGAAGTTCAGGAACTGGCTGCATTGTTTCTGCACTTCCAACGACCAGAACCATGCAAATAATTTGATTTTCCTTTTTCTTTAAGGTATTTCCTCAAATTTGAAATCTCTTTTGTTTTATCTCTCCCCCTCCCCCTCCCCCTCCCCCGAACAGCCTCCAGCCCTAAAATTGTGTTCTTAAACTTGGTAGCTTATGATGCAAACCTATATCTGTTCCTCTAATTGTTGGTCACTTGGCCCTAATCTCTGCAATACTGTCCATTAACCTTCATGTCTATCAGCCTCTTAGTCCTAAGGCTGATTCTTAAGGGAAATCTCTGTCTATACTTTTGGTCTCCTGTACTAATATCTATTGATTTGACTTGTCCTGGTTTTATCTGATGTGTTCCTGTGAAATTCTCTTGGACATTTTATGTCATTAAAAAGTGCTATATAAATTGAGTTGTCCTATGTACATTTCCTAGTCATCCAAACTCTTAATCTGTACATTCGTGAGGAAGAAGCTGATCTTCATGTACTCTGGACAAGAAAAATTCAACACTTTCCAATATTGTTGTTTTAAAAATTTGACTTTTTCCAGACTCATCGGGAACTAGTAAAACTCTCTGAAGGTATTGGTTTTAGAATTCACATGATCAACAAAGCAGCTGAAGCTGCCAAAAAGTTTGGTCCCAAGACATCAAATAAATTTGGTGAGTAATGTTACATAACTCTAACTTAAAGGATTAAATTTGGTGGGGAAAAAGATGGGTCTAACATCAGGATTGATCATCGGAATAGCAGAGCAGACTCGATGGGCCAAATGGTCTAATTTGCTCCCATGTCTTCTGGTCTTATGATTGGATTCTAGTTGGTACTATTACCCTTGAAGGATGATCAAGTATTGTAAGAATTTTATTCGGTATTAAAAGGATTTTGTTGAGTGGAATTTGTATCTCTGGAACTGTCTGCATTTAAGCTATTTCATTTTTTCATAATGGAGTAAGAATAGTATTAAGTAGAAACAGGAGGAAATTTCATGGGCAACTGTTCTTGTAAAGAGGCACTGTTTTTAAATACAAGTAATAAGTACACTGGTTCATTTTTTTCCTGATTTTAGCAACCATGTTTATTGAAATGCTTTTCTTTGTCTTCAGATATTTTGGTGACAACTCCAAACAGACTGATTTATCTGTTAAAACAAGAGCCCCCAGCACTGGATCTCAGCAGGTTTGTTGTTCTTTTTTTCACAAATTTATTTGGAATCTTTAGTTTGTGTATCATAGACTTGCATTGGGGTTAGGTACAACACAGAAAAGGCCCTTTGACCCCATTTATCCACACTGTCTGTGGGCAGATGGAGTTTAATACTGACAAATGTGAGGTATTGCACGTTGGAAGGACAAACCAATGTAGAACATACAGGGTTAATGGTAAGGCACTGAGGAGTGCAGTGGAACAGAGGGATCTGGGAATACAGATACAAAATTCCCTAAAAGTGTCGTCACAGGTAGATAGGGTCGTAAAGAGAGCTTTTGGTACATTGGCCTTTATTAATCGAAGTATTGAGTATAAGAGCTGGAATGTTATGATGAGGTTGTATAAGGCATTGGTGAGGCTGAATCTGGAGTATTGTGTTCAGTTTTGGTCACCAAATTACAGGAAGGATATAAATAAGGTTGAAAGAGTGCAGAGAAGGTTTACAAGGATGTTGCCGGAACTTGAGAAACTCAGTTACAGAGAAAGGTTGAATAGGTTAGGACTTTATTCCCTGGAGCGTAGAAGAATGAGGGGAGATTTGATAGAGGTATATAAAATTATGATGGGTATAGATAGAGTGAATGCAAGCAGGCTTTTTCCACTGAGGCAAGGAGAGAAAAAAACCAGAGGACATGGGTTAAGTGTGAGGGGGGAAAAGTTTAAAGGGAACATTAGGGGGGCTTCTTCACACAGAGAGTGGTGGGAGTATGGAATGAGCTGCCAGACGAGGTGGTAAATTGTAACATTTAAGAAAAACTTGGACAGGTACATGGATGAGAAGTGTATGGAGGGATATGGTCCGTGTGCAGGTCAGTGGGACTAGGCAGAAAATGGTTCGGCACAGCCAAGAAGGGCCAAAAGGCCTGTTTCTGTGCTGTAGTTTCTATGGTTTCTAATCCCATTTATATACCTTTGGCCTACATCCCTTCAAATGCATGTTCCTGTCCCAATGTACTGCATAGTAAAAGCAGTAATTGTACTTGCCTCTACCACTTACTCCAGCAGCTTGTTCCATATGCCCACCTGCTCTTTAAAATACTTTGAAAATCTCCCCCCCACTGTAAACTGATGCCCTCTAGTTTTAAATTCCCCTAACCTGAGGAAATGGCTATAGTGTCTGCTTTACTCATTATAACTTTCTATAAGGTCACCTCTTGGATTCCCTCACTCCAGGGAAAACAGGCACAGCATATTCAATCTCTCCTTATAAAGGAGGCAATGTGCTCGTGACTGCATTCTTTCTGTAGTGTGGTGATTAGAACGGCACTCCGTACTGCAAGTGTGAACTAACTGATGATTTGTTCCGTTGTAGTGTTATGTCCTGGCTCCTGTACTCTTTGCCTTAGCCAGTGTGATTGAGCATATGCCTTAGATGCTTGTTGTTGGGTTATTAAAGCTAATCCATCAGATGTAGGAGCAGAATTAGGCCATTTAATCCATCGAGTCTACTCTGCCAAACCCTCTGGATTTTGTTTATGTTTTAAAGCGGGCTATTAAATTAAGTGCAAAAGTTATTGCATGTTATAGTGATATGTATTGGTGTTTGTTGTATCACATGCCATTACAAATATCAAGAGAATTTCCTCATTTTCCTTGGCTGTGAAGCCCGTTTGTAGCTAAATCAGACCAGATTTAATTGTTAGTCTGCTCAGGTGGTTGACATCATTTGCAGTGGCAGTGGGTGTTCGACAGTCAGCTTCTTGGCTTGGAAATAAGCAATCAGTTAAATATATCCACCTTTAATTGCTGGTGTGTGATGCATGCTTAAAAAGTGCTGTATTAGTAGTCAGAGTAAGAGCCAAAGGACTTGTCTGAGATACCCACAGTCAAAGATTCTACCTGTACTTTCAGATCAGACTATCATGAGAGGCATGAATTGGGACCTATTGTTTTTGAAGCTATCCAGTCAGCCATTCTCTGAAAGAAGGGGAGATAGCTGAAAGGTCAAGTAAATGTTAAATTAAGGGCTAAGAGTTAGACCACTGGATCGTTTCCTAATGTCTCCATTGGCATAATTTGGTATTATGACTTGTTTGTTGCCACAAATGAAATCAGTTGTGTATTTTATGTACCATCGTAAGATGAAAATCTGTTAGCAGCTTTCTAGATATTCAGAGGAATACTTCAAACAAATCTTGAATTTTCTGTTCCATAAGCATTTAACAAATTAAGAATGCATTATGACGGAGTGAATGACTCCAGACATCTTTTTTGGGATTTTGAAGTGGTCTGTTGCAGGCAAGTATTTCTTCAGAACAACTTTCTTGCAAAGTTGTTGAAATATAGGTTCACTTGATAAATGTAAAATGTATTGATTAGAATGTAACCTTTTGCTCGGTAGATAGTGATTTAGTTGCCTCACAGGCGGCATGGTAGCATAGTGGTTAGCACAACGCTTTGCAGTGCAGGTGCCCCAGGTTCAATTCCCTCTGCTGTCTATAAGGAGTTTGTACGTTCTCCCTGTGACCGCGTGGGTTTCCTCCCACAGTCCAAAGACGTACCAGTTGGTAGGTTAATTGATCCTGTGATAAGGCAAGGGTTAAACTGGGGATTGCTGAGTGGTGCAGCTGGAAGGGCCTATTCTGTGCTGTATCTCAGTAAATTAAAAAAAATAAACATTGATCAGCAGTTCATTCATTTTTATTAAATGCTGGTTTACTGTACGCTAACAGAAAATAGAATGATGACTACTACACACATTAGAGAACTTCACTTTAGGTCTTTAGCCCTGCTTGTCTTCAGATTTGCTTGTATAACAGTTATTTCCATTGTCTTGAAAAACAATGCTCTTTATAAGGTACAGGCAACCTTGTGTTACAGCCAGTTGGGTAACAAAAATTTATCGTTACGGAATTTGCAAATCGCTGCCCAAAAATCTTTGAGAGAGGTACAGAATAAAATGCGCTCTTACAGAATTTATATGTGGATTAAGTAAGTAAGCACAAGATTTACCTTTTCATCTCATTTCTTGATGCATGTGCATATGACGCAGCTTCACATTATGGAAAATCATAATACAGGCACCCTTCTAAGAAAATAAACCCCCACCTTTCTGTAATGCAGGGGTTGCTGGGATTGAAGATGTTACTCAATTTTTAGCTCAGTTGGCTTTAATGTATAGAGTATGTTAATGTTGGCTCACATTTAAATAGCTTAGTAAAATGTAAGGTAAAATCGTTCTGATTTCTAAAATGCTGCTATCGATGAATTTCAGGGTGGAGTGGTTGGTTGTTGATGAATCGGATAAATTGTTTGAGGACGGCAAATCTGGATTTCGAGATCAGTTGGCCACTATTTTCCTGGCCTGTACTTCTCACAATGTGCGGCGAGCTATGTTCAGTGCCACATTTGCGATGGACGTAGAGCAGTGGTGCAAGCTGAACTTGGACAACGTGGTTTCAGTGTCAATCGGTATAAGGTGAGGAAAGGGTTACCATTGGTATGTTGTCTAGTACACTAATTACTAACCTGGTTTTAGTCATACTGGTATGCCCATGGAGGCCGTCAAGTACCTTTTCACTCTCATCCCAGTGCTTGCTCTGTAGCTTTCTATGTAATGGAAATTCAAGTGCCCATTTAGATGCTTTTA
This sequence comes from Mobula birostris, assembly GCF_030028105.1. Taxonomy (NCBI): domain Eukaryota; kingdom Metazoa; phylum Chordata; class Chondrichthyes; order Myliobatiformes; family Myliobatidae; genus Mobula; species Mobula birostris. Next base: position 17,618,039 of record NC_092394.1, read on the forward strand.
TATTGTGAGGGCAGCTGCTCCATCTCTCATTCAGGCAGTGTGTTCCAGATTCCAGACACTCCCTAAGTGGAAAAAGATTCCCCTGTTAACCTTTCGGACCCAAGCCTATCTCTAATTGTAGATATTTCTGCTATGGGAAAAGGTTCCTACTATTTACCGATCTATGCCCTACATTAGTTCCCCATCTCAGCCTTTTTTGCTTCAAGATTTTAAAAACAAATCTGTTTGGTCTCTGCTCTTAATGAGCCACTGCATCCCAGGCAATATCCTAGTGAATCTTCACTGCACCCCCTCCAATGCAATCAGGTCTTTCCTGTATTCCAGTGACCAGAAGTGTATATAGTCCTCAAACTGTCATCTAACCAATGTTTTATAAAGTTGTACCATAACTCCCTGTCTCATATGCCTTAGATTATGAAGGGAAATATCCCATTTGTCTTCATCACCATCTCATCTCTGTACTGCAGCTTTCAAGAATTCTGGAACTTCTACACTAAGGTCCCTCTGTTTCTTAGTATTGTGGATTCTGGTTAGTTGGGCCATCGGTTAATTGGGCCAGCTGCTTATTTGGAACAACTCTTAAAGAACAAAAACTAATTGAGAAAATAGTCGTGATTCCCTTCATTTATTTGGGACAATATACCACTTAATTGGGTGAAGAAACTGTGGCTGAACATTTTCTAACTAGCATCAGTCACGTGGCTGTTAACACATTATGCAGTGCTTAGAGCAAACATTTTTTGAATAGCATCAGTTGCATGTGTTTATGTACAAAAGCAGTGAATTTTGTCACTGAATAAGCATTGAGACAACTCAGAACTGTTTTGCTCACTGCTGTTTCAAGCATTCAGACTTGGAAATGCCAGAAACAGCCAGGAGTGAAAATAAAACGATTTCACTACTTCAGCAACTTTGAACTATGAAGAATTTGAACGCATCGACAATCATCTTGAATGTTACCTTTGGTCCCAACCGGACATTCGGCTCTCACTGTGGCTCCACGTAGCTGCTTGTATACTGCAGCGGCCACAGTTGGGTACACCACTTCAGCAGGTGGGCTAAAATAGGTGAGGGTAGCCGGCGGGTCTCATACCCCAATGAGACAGGACATGCCTGTCCTAGTATGCAAAGTTAGATCCGGCAGATTGGGCGGACGAGATTTGCAGTGAGATCCAATGGCCAGGAAGGCAGTTCTGCCACACTACATGGAGAGCAACGCGGGTGGTGAGACATTAAAAAAAAGTCATGATCATCCACTGCAACCGGGGAAGATCCCAGATGTGATATCTACTCGTCCCTCTGGACCCGGACTTCCGAGGTTGGGGGAGTGGAACTGCCCCAGTCCAACAGTTTTTCCACTTTAAAACCCTCCCGCACAGGTTTCCTGCCATAGTTGAATATGACAGACAATCACCAGTAGTGTTCTAATTGGTTATGTATTTCATTTAAATACATAATTTGTTACTTGGTTAAACGGTAGTTTGTCATTTTAGCTATTCCCATGAAACTTCAGCAAATTGGGGCAGCTGCTTAATTGGGCCAAAATGTACAGGTCCCAGTGTGTCCCAATTAGCCAGAATCCGCTGTACTTCCAAAGAGCCTGCCTTTCATTATGTGTTTCCTTCCTTTATTAGTCCTCCTAAAGCACATTACTTTAGTAAGATTAAATTCCATCCCAGATCAGCTGGCATCCATGGAATGAGAAACAGTTAAAGCTTCTGGTAGAAGGTTCTCCATCAGAACTGGAAAAGTTAGCTTCAATTGGAGAGAAGTTGGTGGAGGGATGTGTAGAACAACGGGGATAACTCAAGGAGGGGGAATGAAGCAAGAAGCTGGGAGGCGATGGGTGGTAAAGGGCTGGAAAAGAAGGAATCTGTTAGGAGAGGAGAGTGGACCATGGAATAAAGAGAAGCAGGGGGGAGATGACAGGCAGGTGTGGAGAAGAAGGGGACTAGAATGGAGAAAAGGGAGAGGGAAAATTATTGCAAGTTGGAGAAATCAATGTTCATGCTATCAGGTTGGAGGATACCCGGACTGAGAATCTGATTTGAGTTTGGAGGGTTACTATGTGCTCATTTGGAAGATAAGTTATTACTTTGCGAGATGATGGTAGGCCTTGTTGCAGCAGACCACGAACAGAAAGGCTGGAGTGGGAATAGTGTGATGAATTAAAGGTGGTGATAACCAGAAGCTCAGGTTTGATGATTGCTGCTTAGCATCTGTTCATTCTGCAGGAGTGACACTGAGCCTCCCACCTCTTCACCATTTACAGCACATTAAACCAACAATGAAGCTTGATGTGCTGCTAAATGACTCCATTAAGTCATTTGGATTTCTATCAGAGAGATATTACCTTTGTTCTCTCTCCGACTGAAAAAACTAACCTTGATTTGATTAACATGATATTCTGCAATATTGGAAATCCAGAGCAGCACAGACAAAATGAAGGAGGATCTCTGCAGGTAAGATCATAAATGCTGCCTGATCTGCTGAGTTCCTCCTGCATTTTGTGTATGTAACTTGTATTTGTCTCTTTCCCAGTTCTCACAGTGATCCCAGACACAAAAATTAATTGCTTCTCCAACTACAAATTTTGTCTGACATTGAGGAAACACGAGAGACACAAATCCTAAGGAATGGTCTCGGCCCAAAACATCGACTGTTCGTTTCCCTCCACAGATGACGCCTGACCTGCTGAGTTCCTCCAGCGTTTTGTGTGTTGTTTTCAGCAATTTTGTTTTTTATTTCAATTGCCTAGCATCTGCTGTTTTCTTTTAAATTCCATCTACCATTGCTCTGCCCACCTTTCTAAGCGATCATTGTCATATTGTAGCTTAAGACTGTCCTTGCCTTCAGCGGCAGTACCAATTTTCATCTGCAAATTTACTAATTATTCCTCCTGCATTTGTAACTAGGTTGTTAATATATGGGTCCCAGTGCTGATCTCTGTGGTGCAAACTTACACCATCACACTGAGTCCTATTACCAAGCCGTTTCTGGATTGAATTTGCTGTGAATGCCCGGAAAACTTTTGGACCACTCTCCACACAACACCTTACTGAAATCGTAAACACAAAATAATCTGCAGATGCTGGGGTCAAAGCAACACTCACAACATGCTGGAGGAACTCAGCAGGTCAGGCAGCATCCGTGGAAAAGATCGGTCGATGTTTCGGGCCCGAAGCCTTCGTCAGGACTGTAGGGGGAAGGGGCAGAGGCCCTATAAAGAAGGTGGGGGGAGGGTGGGAAGGAGAAGGTTGGTAGGTTCCAGGTGAAAAACCAGTAAGAGGAAAGATAAAGGGGTGGGGGAGGGAAGCAGGGAGGGGATAGGCAGGAACGGTGAAGAAAGAATAGGGGGAAACACAATGGGTAGTAGAAGGAGGCGGAACCATGAGGGGGATGATAGGCAGCTGGGGAAGGGGGCAGAGTGACGTAGGGATAGGGGAAGGGAGGGGGAGGAAATTACCAGAAGTTGGAGAATTCTATGTTCATACCAAAGGGCTGGAGACTACCTTGATGAGGTGTTGCTCCTCCAACCTGAGTTTAGCCTCATCATGGCAGTAGAGGAGACCATGTATGGACATATCTGAATGGGAGTGGGTAGCGGAGTTGAAGTGGCTATGAGCGTGAAATCAATATCTGCTGCACTGTTCTGATCAATGCGTTTTTTTTTAGTTTAAAAAAAAAATCAATTAGGTTTGTCAGATAGGATAGTCCCCTATCAAGACTATGCTGGCTGTTTTTAATCAATCCCTGCATTTCCAAGTACAGATTAATCCTGCCTTCAGTTTTTTTTTTCAATAAATTCCCTACGACGGGCATTGATTTACAATCAATAACCTTGTTGCTCTTCAATAACTATACTATGTTTACTGTCCTCCAGTAAATTAGTACTTCACTTATGGCCAGTGAAGATTTTAAAATCCTCATTATAGCCCCCATCATTCTTCTCCCTTGCCTCTCATAGCAGCCTAGGATACATCTCAACATCCTCTACTGTGGTTTACCTGTTGGTAATATTTGAGAGATTACATTTGTTGTATACCGTGAACATAAATCACTATTCAGCTTTTGAAATGTGAACATAGTATCACATTTGATGTTCTTGAAGTTGAAAGCCCTTATTCTGAGTTCCACTGTATAAAGGTGAAAACAGCTCTACATATAATATACAGTATATTCAATAATTTTCTTGCAATCATTCAGTTTTAAATTCAGCCCATCTTCCTGCTGCCTTAACAGTGATAGATTTCTTCTTTTTCTTACCTACCATGCCATGAGCCCCTGCATCCAACATATTCTCCACAGTTTCCATCATCTCCAAAGGGATCCTACTACCAACACACCTTTACCTCCAGTCTTCTCTCTGCGTTTTGCAGGGATTATTCCCTCTGTGATTGCCTTGTCCATTTGTCACTTCCCACTAATCTTCCTGGCAAATCCCTACAAGCAGCCTGCCGATTCACCTCCTTACTCATCCCCATTCAGGGCCCCAAATAGTCCTCCCAGGTGACGCAACACTTCACCTGTGAATCTGCGGATGTTGTCGATTGTATTCGGTACTCTTTAACGCAACCTCCTCTATATTGGTGAGACCCATTGTAAATTGGCGGACCACTTCGTTGAGCACCTCCACTCTATCTGTCAAAAGCTGAACTTTCTGGTGGCCAAACATTTTAATTCTCTTTCCATAGAAACCATAGAAACTACAGCACAGAAACAGGTCCTTTGGCCCTTGGCTGTGCCGAACCATTTTCTGCCTAGTCCCACTGACCTGCACACGGACCATATCCCTCCATACACCTTCCATCCATGTATCTGTCCAATTTATTCGTAAATGTTAAAAAGGAACCCGCATTTACCACCTCGTCTGGCAGCTCATTCCATACTCCCACCACTTTCTGTGTGAAGAAGCCCCCCGTAATGTTCCCTTTAAACTTTTCCCCCCTCACACTTAACCCATGTCCTCTGGTTTTTTTTCTCCCCTTGCCTCAGTGGAAAAAGCCTGCTTGCATTCACTCTGTCTATACCCATCATAATTTTATATACCTCTATCAAATCTCCCTTCATTCTTCTACGCTCCAGGGAATAAAGTCCTAACCTATTCAACCTTTCTCTGTAACTGAGTTTCTCAAGTCCCGGCAACATCTTGTAAACCTTCTCTGCACGCTTTCAACCTTATTTATATCCTTCCTGTAACTTGGTGACCAAAGCTGAACACAATACTCCAGATTCGGCCTCACCAATGCCTTATACAACCTCATCATAATATTCCAGCTCTTATACTCAAAACTTCGATTAATAAAGGCCAATGTACCAAAAGCTCTCTTTACGACCCTATCTACCTGTGATGACACTCTTAGGGAATTTTGTATCTGTATTCCCAGATCCCTCTGTTCCACTGCACTCCTCAGTGCCTTACCATTAACCCTGTATGTTCTACGTTGGTTTGTCCTTCCAACGTGCAATACCTCACACTTGTCAGTATTAAACTCCATCTGCCATTTTTCAGCCCATTTTTCCAGATGGTCCAAGTCCCTCTGCAGGCTCTGAAAACCTTCCTCACTGTCTACTACACCTCCAATTTTTGTATCATCAACAAACTTGCTGATCCAATTTACCACATTATCATCCAGATCATTGATATAGATGACAAATAACAATTTCCTCTTCCGACATGTCAGTCCATGGCGTCCTCTTGTTCTATGGTGAGGCCCCCTCAGGGTGGAGGAGCAATACCTTATATTCCTTTTAGGTAGCTTCCAACCTGATGACATGAATATCAATATCTCTTTCCCTCCCCCTTCCCTCTTCTATTCCGTACTCTGGCCTCCTGCCTCTTCTTATCTGTCTATCATCTCCTCTGGTGCTCCTCCTCTTTCCCCTTCCCCTATGGTCCACTCTCCTCTCCTAACAGATTCCTTCCTCTCCAGCCCTTTACCTTTCCTACCCACCTGGCTTCACCCATCACCTTCCAGCTATCCTTCCACTCCCCCCACCTTTATTCTGACACCTTCCCCCTTCCTTTCCAGACCCGATGAGAGGTCTCGGCCCGAAATGTTGACTGTTTATTTCCATAAATACTGCCTGACCCGCTGAGTTCCTCCAGCATTTTGTGTGTGTTGCAATCAATTTTAAGTATGGTTTGATTTGATTAAAAGAACAAAGTTCAATTGAAAATTTGACTGTGACAATAGAGATTTGTGTTTTGTCCTCTTCACTCCTTTTTAATGATATGCTGTTGATACAGTATTTCCTTATTTTGACTGCCTTTTTATTCTCATTGCAATTTGCTGATGTGTTAGAAATAGGTATACTGTGTGATCTCAACTTTAGACTGCTTTTGTTAGCAAAAAATGTTTGGGTTCACTGGATGTTTTTCTTTAGCAGAAATGATTGTAAATTATATCAAGCAAACACATGCTTAGAAGGTCAGGTACATATTGAGAAGTCAATGGCTGTTTCATCATTTTGTTCAACAGCTGATCACTTGCAGCATTTTCTGCTGTTTTTCAGATTTCCAGCTGCTGCACCCTAATTAATGCTGTTATAGTTAAATACATATATTTTTTTCCTTGTAGGAACTCTGCTGTGGAGACTGTTGAGCAGGAGTTACTTTTTGTTGGTACTGAAAGTGGAAAATTGTTGGCAATGCGAGACCTGATTAAAAAGGTACATAATGTTTGAGATAATGAGCCCCACATCACCAATGTAACTGCTACCTGCACAGCTCTTCAAAACACAAGTTTAGAAGATCTTCCATCTGAACTGCAATATCCATGTTTTAGAAGTCATAGGTGTACTGCTAGAGTCCTGGTCAGGATTGAATTAATTGAATAGTATTAATGATGGGTTGTAGCAGACTTGCATTGAGCTATTGAGCCCAGGCTGACATTGAAACTTTTAATGTTAGCAGCAAGTAAACGATGACCAGAACTAAAATACTGCCCTTGTATAAGAATATTTCTGATTGTAAGTCATTGCTATTTTGGAATCTTTCTTAGATTTTCCAGGTACTTCAGGGCATTGTGTACATGTAGTTTCACCACTTTCCACTATGTGGCACCATTTAATAACTTTGACATCTCAGTACTGTACTGTCTTATTTGAAGTCACTTCAAAAAAAGTCTCATTTCACTTCTTGTCTTATCAAATATTTCCACCTATCACTTCAAACCCTATATTCATATACTCTTGTACTCATTTCGTGCTTGCTATCTTTATGTGATACATACTATGAGCAGGTGCTGAATATTCCATTGAAAATAGCAGATAGTAAGTGTAATTCAAACCTCTTCCCTTGGGCTCAGTTTTCCATTCCCGCCTCAAATTTTAGGAAATGGTCAGAGCATTTTTTTAAATCGGGATATCACTGTTCCAACACACAGCCATCTACTCCTTGGGAAAATATTGAAAATTTTGTGTAGGAGTGGAGAGAGGGCAGGTCAGTGAGGGTTTAGTCGGGTAGTGGTGGTTGAGTATTTTCCTTCATTACGAAGACAAGTTTCCCTTGCTGGGCAGTGTTGAGTTTCCTGGTCTTGCATTAATCTCTACAATTAACTATCAGTGCTTGCATGTGAAGGCCAATGGAGTAGTCTTACGAACCACATTAAATCTCCTCCACACTGTCAGCAAATGTTTTGTACCACACCATTTGTAAGGATGAATGTGTGGGGTTCTCAGTGTTATATGAGTGCTTCCTTGCTTGGGGATGCAGTCTGAGATTGTCACTGTGTTAACTATGCCAGTTGCATTAAATTGTGAATCTGCTAAACTGTGCTTATTTTAAATTAAGGGTTTTTCACCTCCGGTGCTGGTTTTTGTTCAGTCCATTGAAAGAGCAAAAGAGCTCTTCCGTGAGTTTATCTATGAAGGTATTAACGTTGAAGTTATCCATGCAGAAAGAACACAGCAACAGGTACTAGCTTTTATTTTCTTGTACAAAGTTTGAAGAAATATAGCTTAATAAATTATTAGATAATAGAAACGTAGAAAATCGGTGCAGGAGTAGGCCATTCGGCCCTTCGAGCCTGCACCACCATTCAGTACGATCATGGCTGATCATCCAACTCAGAACCCTGTACCTGCCTTCTCTCCGTACCCCCTGATCCCTTTAGCCACAAGGGCCATATCCAACTCCCTCTTAAATATAGCCAATGAATTGGCCTCAGCTGTTTCCTGTGGCAGAGAATTCCACAGATTCACCACTCTCTGTGTGAAGAAGTTTTTCCTCATCTCGGTCCTAAAAGGCTTCCCCTTTATTCTCAAACTGTGACCCCTCGTTATGGACTTCTCCAACATCGGGAACAATCTTCCTACATCTAACCTGTCCAATCCCTTTAGAATTTTATACGTTTCAATAAGATCCCCCCTCAATCTTCTAAATTCCAGAGAGTATAAGCCTAGCCGATCCAGTCTTTCATCATATGAAAGTCCTGCCATCCCGGGAATCAATCTGGTGAACCTTCTTTGTACTCCCTCTATGGCAAGAATGTCTTTCCTCAGATTAGGGGACCAAAACTGCACACAATACTCTAGGTGTGGTCTCACCAAGGCCTTGTACAACTGCAGTAGTACCTCCCTGCTCCTGTACTCGAATCCTCTTGCTATAAATGCCAGCATACCATTCGCCTTTTTCACCGCCTGCTGTACCTGCATGCCCACTTTCAATGACTGGTGTACAATGACACCCAGGTCTCGTTGCACCTCCCCATTTCCTGATCGGCCACCATTCAGATAATAATCTGTTTTCCTGTTCTTGCCACCAAAGTGGATAACCTCACATTTATCCACATTAATTTGCATCTGCCATGAATTTGCCCACTCACCTAACCTATCCAAGTCATCCTGCATCCTCTTAGCATCCTCCTCACAGCTAACATTGCCGCTCAGCTTCATGTCATCCGCAAATTTGGAGATGCTGCATTTAATTCCCTCATCTAAGTCATTAATATATATTGTAAACAACTGGGGTCCCAGCACTGAGCCTTGCGGTACCCCACTAGTCACCGCCTGCCATTCTGAAAAGGTCCTGTTTATTCCCACTCTTTGCTTCCTGTCTGCTAACCAATTCTCTATCCACATCAATACCAATATCAATATTATAATTATCTATTATAATGTATAATAGATAATTTATTGCAAGACAATAACTAACATTTATTAGATATTAACCATTGACCATGTTAAGTATTTCAAATTGTCTTTGGGTGACTGAATAAAAATGAAATCTTATCTTTTGCATGAATATGGTACTGGTAGTTCACCCACAACACAATTTATAGGAAGATACATTGCCAACTCAATTGAGAATACTGATGCAACAAATTAACATGCTTCAGGCCTTCAGTGGGCATGGATTAACAAGACCGTGTTGGATCAGGCACATTTGCCTTCTCTGAATGCTTTAGGTTTTGGTCACAGTTGTTGGAGATAAACTATAATATCTGTTTTCATTGATAAGTAGTCTAGCTCATTATTAAAGTAATGTTCTGGTTTCAGAAAGTATTAACTTCTCTTTATTCACTCAGTTGAATCCATAAAATCATTCACTGAGGAAGACCAAAGCCTTTACCTTGTAGGCTGGATTGCTTCTGTGTGAAGGCAGATTAGGTTATAAAAGCTCTGATTTTTGTTTAAGAAGCAGGGTCCATTTTATTTGTTTTTGTGTATTGCCTAACTTCAACTCAATGGGTTAACAGTAGTGATGAAGAAAATGTCCTGCTGCCCAGTGTTGTGCTTTGGTCATTCAACTGATTCTGTGGGTAAAATTTGTATCAGAAATTGGAATGTGAATTTAGAGCTTTTAATTACCCTATTGGCTGGGCCATGGTGTTATATTCCTATGTTCGTAGAAAAAAAAAAGTCAGCAGTGCAAATCTCAGAAGAAAATATAACCTGATGTAATGCTTGGCCAGCTTTTAGTTCAGAATGGATGAATAACTTGGAGTGAACAGATTCCCTTATGTATTCCTTTGCACAAAGAACTTCTGGAAAGAAGATACTGCCTAGATTTGTGTATGTTTGGAAATAGGATGGAATTAGTCTTTCATGTTTTAATCATTCCATCTCTATATATCAAGCTAAAGAGTTATCATGGCACTAGTGAAGTCATTTGGCCCATCAATTCTATGCTTGCTGTCTTTAAGGAAATCCGGTCCATTCAATCATATTCCTTGTTTTCATTCCATGTGTGTGACAACTTGTAAAAAAGTTTTGTGGATATGAACTAGTTAGCTCTCTCTTTGCTTAGTAGCAGAAAACTGCTTGCTGTAGTCTGTCTCATTATCAAATATTTCTTTGGAATTTATTTATTTAGAAATAGAGCATGAAGTAGGCCCTATTGGCCCTTTGAGATGAGCTGCACCACTCTAGCAACCCCCGATTCAACCATAGCTAATCACAGGACAGTTTACAATGACTACCTACCAGTCAGTATGCCTTTGGACTGTGGGAGGAAACCGGAGCACCCGGAGGAAACCCACGCATTCCACGGAGAGGACGTACAAATTCTTCGCAGATGGTGTCGGAATTGAACTCCGGAACTCCCCGGGCTGTAATAGAGTTACGCTAACACTACGCTAATGTGACGCCCATTTGCCAACCTTGGTCACAAGTAGAGGTGGAAATGCTGGACTTGCCAGTGGAGACTTTTGAAGGGGCCAGTGTAGAGAACTAGGCAGATTTTGCTTTGTCTCAATTGCATTGTGGATAATAACTGATTAGTGCTGGTCAGGGTGGCACAATGTCACTGCTAGTCTCAGCAACCAGGTTCAATTTGACTTCCAGTGTTGTTTGTGTGGATTCTGAAATTCTCTTTGTGACCCTGAGGATGTCCTGTGTGTGCTCTGGTTTGTTCCCACATCCCGAAAGTGTGCAAGTTGGTTGGTTAACTGACCACTGTACATGGTTTTTAGTGAGTAAACGAATGGTAAAAAATGGAGTGTGGGTGGTTGATGGGACTATAGAAAGAATAAATGTTAAAATCAGTGCTTGATGTTAGCGTGGTTACAGTGGGTAAACCATTAAAGGCCCTGTATCTGCTATATGACTGATTCACCATCAATACTTGCATTTTAGTCACATATTGAAATAATAAGTTATTTAGAATGCCTTCTCTTTTCTAACTTAAAGCTAATTTATATTGCATCTCCAACTTGCTTACTTGAGTGAGGAACATTTGTCATTACATGTTTTATATAAAGCTACAGGTGACCCCTGCATTACAGGTAGAGGGGTTATGTTTTGAGAAGCTTTATTGATTTTGCTGACCTGAAGCTACAGCATTTATGTATGCATCAAGAATAGCAAGTTGAAAAAAAATTGTCTTATTTACATTTTTTTTCCAAGAAAGCATTTATTCTGCATCTCGATTTTTTTTTTGGCTAGTGACTTGTGAATTCTGTAAGGGCAAATTTCTGTACCCTGAACAGCAATAACATGGCTTATCTGTATTTGTGCAAGTGAATTGTGCCATTCTTGGTATTACATAAAATTATAGTCAGATCCCACTTGAATTTTCTGTTTGACACCCTATGGATCTATTGCAGTAACATGTATTTTTTCTCCCCCATCAGAGAGATAATGTTGTGTTCAGCTTCAGAGCGGGAAAAATTTGGGTTCTGATCTGCACTGCACTCATGGCTCGAGGTATCGATTTCAAAGGAGTGAGTTTAGTCATCAACTATGATTTTCCAACCAGTGCCATTGAATACATCCATAGAATCGGTGTGTATGAAATTTTTCCTCATGCTTTGTTTGAAGAAACTATGTACTGGTTAGCAGTTTGGGTTTTTTGAGGATGGATTTGTATCTTGTGGTAAGTTGAACAAGTTGCACACACAAAATACTGGAGGAGCTCAGCAGGTCAGGCAGCACCTATAGAAATGAACAAACAGTCACAAGGAAATCTGCAGACGCTGGAATTTCAAGCAACACTGCTGCTGTGTTCATGAATAAACAGTCGATGTTCGAGGCTGAGAACCTTCTTCAGGACTGAGAAGGAAAGGGGAAGACATAAGAACAAAAAGGCAGGTGGAGGAGAAGGCGGCTAACTGGAAGGTGATTGGTGAAGCCAGGTGAGCAGGAAAGGTCAAGGGCTGGAGAAGAAGGAATGTGACTGGAGAGAAGAGTGGACCATAGCAGAAAGGAAGAAGGAGTGGACCCAGGGAGAAGTAATAGGCAGGTGAGATAAAGCATCTTGTGCACTTAAGAGAGCCAGTGACACTCAATTTTTTTTGATGGAAAGTTTTATCTGAATTACAAAAATTGTATACTGTAGCAGATCTGACATCTTTCAGAAGTTCCAGACCTCTCGCAACATTCTCCATCCCACCTCCAAAGCACACTTTATCATGGAAAAAGCTGACCTGTTCTTTTGTGAAGCATCTCTAGTGTGTGATTTTATCTTGATATTTACTCAAAATTATGTGCAGAAGTATTGGGTTGCTTACTTTTCAGGAAGCTGACCATCTCTTGTGTGCCGGATTTATCTTGTTGAGAATTTAATCTAGTATTATTGGTAAATATAGTTATCATCCAATTTATGAAGAAGAAAAAACTGCGCCATTTTTGAAAATTAGTTTTACCATCCATACCTGAGGGAATAACTGGATAATTTGGTCTCAGGTGTGTGGAGACGTCACAAGGAACTCTGTTTGATTCCCAAAGGAACGTCTCTGCAAGCTGATAACACTTCTGTTCAAGCTTCTGCCCATTTTCACTGCTCAGTGTTTCAGTTGCAGACAAAAATAATAATCCTAACATTGTTGAAAGCAAGATTTCTAATGTACAGTTTTACTGCTCCTCAAAACCCCGAATATTGATGCTGATAGTATACATGTTGTTCTACTGAATTATAATCTGTTTAAGCATTACTAGAAGATGCAACAGCCAGCAAATTTGATGATGATACGAACAAAATCATATTTGAAAGCAAAATAGATGCAAGTCCAAGACATCTGGATAATTGTTTCACATTGACTTATGGTATTTGATTGTATGATGAAACAAATATGAATGGCTAGTTGGCCCAATGGGCTCAACCATCCTGTGTGAACAGTCACCCCATAACGATATTCAATGTTTCCAAAGATTTGTCTGTGCATCCTAAAAGATTTTTTTTGTATAAAGATTTTGCTAGCCAATTTGAAAGCCTGTACCACCTCCTCCTTCTGTTAACGTAACAGTGTCTTGTGTTTACCTTCTATCCATGCCCTGCAGTGATGCCTTCATTGCCTGTCAGATCTGAAAATTATTTCCAGTCTTTACTTGTAACTCAGCCCTATGTCACACAAGAAAGCTATTTTATGGCCTTTTTCAACATTGCCTAAAACTTTCATGTATCTGCCTCACTCTGTTTTTGTTGTATTATATAATGATGTGCTTTTGACAGTTTGGATGAGCACACTTTAAAGTTCCAGCATGAAAGCCTTTAAGTTGTTTTTCAATCCTACAGAATTCAGTGTTTGCCTTTCTCTATTCTGTTATCTTTATGCAAAACCGCCTTTTATTCTGCTTTTACAGTTTTCTATTTCTGCCACCCTATGTTGTGTCTGACGCTATTTTACAATACATGAAAAGCCAGTAACCATTGGTAACAAATGTTCTGTTGTGACTAGGACGTACTGGAAGAGCTGGTCACCAAGGAAAGGCTATTACATTTTTCACAGAAGATGATAAACCACTACTGCGAAGGTCAGTTTGGACACAAAACTTGAGAAAATTTGGTGTTCTGAATTGTTAGAGAAATGCTAATCCATTTGCTGAGTACACAGAGCAAAAGCACACCTATTTTTATGGTAGTTTTTTTTTAAGTAGGGAAGTTAATATTCAGTATGGTGAAAGGCATAATAGAGCTGAATATTTGCCTTACTATGATTTTAAGCTGTTTTTATATATCGTTCATGCTCACTGACCAAATACTAAACTGTTACTCACATTGTACAAGTACTTCATATTTTAAAATTATTACCTAAAATGAAAATACAAGTTTTTTTAAAATTAGAAAGCAATAATGTCAGTGAATTGCTTTGTGGATTTTATATGGCAAGCCAACTGTAGAGTAAATTGCTCGAGCTTCAGTTCCCACCCACACTCCACAAGGCGTCCAGTGTCAGAATGTAACTGATAAAACTAGGGAACACCAACTATAACATTATTGTTCTGTGTTTGCATGGAGAACTTGTATTTTAGAGAAATATTGTTAAGTTTTGTGAGGAACAAAATAGCTAATGTTGGAATTCTGTAATCTGTTCTTTCTTGTGTGAGTTTCTGTTCCACTATTTAAGTTGCTTGCAATGCTAGCTGTCAAAATCAGTGTTTATAGTGAAGGGTAAGGATCTGTGCAAATCCAGGGTGTAACTCAAATAACTTTAACCCTATGTGGGAAGAGGTTGGGCCCAGATGTGTTTTCACTGCAGTTACCTCATTGAGGTTTCTTAATTTATCAAAACATTTGGCAACTGGTCATCAGTCCATATCGCATTCAAAAATAAAGATTATTAACATATTTGTTCCTATCATATTGGCGAGATAGTTCATTGTTGGAAATAACTCAGAAAATGTGTAGCTTGGGTGGTTGATGGTTGGGTTGAGTTGTTCTCTGATCTTGGCAATCCATTTGCAAACTTTCGTCACCATACGAAGAGACAAATGCTTGGCTTTTATATACTTACCAGTTGATTGGTCATCATTACGGAAGCTCATTTGTGACATAGGGAGGGGGTCTCATCACTGGCTGCATGGCCAATTTTGGGCATTGTCTGGAATTTTGCCCGTGATGGCTTATAAATGGGATCGGGGTCTACATGTCTGTTTATAGAATTGTTTGTGGAAAACCACGCTTACGTAGAAACATAGAAAATAGGTGCAGGAGTAGGCCATTCGGCCCTTCGAGCCTACACCGCCATTTGGTATGATCATGGCTGATCGTCTAACTCAGAACCCTGTACCAGCCTTCCCTCCATACCCCCTGATCCCTTTAGCCACAAGGGCCATATCTAACTCCCTCTCAAATATAGCCAATGAACTGGCCTCAACTGTTTCCTGTGGCAGAGAATTCCACAGATTCACCACTCTCTGTGTGAAGAAGTTTTTCCTAATCTCGGTCCTAAAAGGCTTCCCCTTTATCCTCAAACTGTGACCCTTGTTCTGGACTTCCCCAACATCGGGAACAATCTTCCTGCATCTAACCTGTCCAATCCCTTTAGGATTTTATACGTTTCAATCAGATCCCCCCTCAATCTTCTAAATTCCAACGAGTATAAGCCTAGTTCATCCAGTCTTTCATCATATGAAAGTCCTGCCATCCCAGGAATCAATCTGGTCAACCTTCTTTGTACTCCCTCTATGGCAAGGATGTCTTTCCTCAGATTAGGGGACCAAAACTGTACACAATACTCCAGGTGTGGTCTCACCAAGGCCTTGTACAACTACAGTAGTACCTCCCTGCTCCTGTACTCGAATCCTCTTGCTATAAATGCCAGCATACCATTCGCCTTTTTCACCACCTGCTGTACCTGCATGCCCACTTTCAATGACTGGTATAATGACACCCAGGTCTCGTTGCATCTCCCCTTTTCCTAATCAGCCACCATTGAGATAATAATCTGTTTTCCTGTTTTTGCCACCAAAGTGGATAACTTCACATTTATCCACATTAAATTGCATCTGCCATGAATTTGCCCACTCACCTAACCTATCCAAGTCACCCTGCATCCTCTTAGCATCCTCCTCACAGCTAACACTGCCGCCCAGCTTCATGTCATCCGCAAACTTGGAGATGCTGCATTTAATTTCCTCATCCAAGTCATTAATATATATTGTAAACAACTGGGGTCCCAGCACTGAGCCTTGCGGTACCCCACTAGTCACTGCCTGCCATTCTGAAAAGGTCCCGTTTATTCCCACTCTTTGCTTCCTGTCTGCCAACCAATTCTCTATCCACATCAATACCTTACCCCCAATACCGTGTGCTTTAAGTTTGCACACTAATCTCCTGTGTGGGACTTTGTCAAAAGCCTTTTGAAAATCCAAATATACCACACCCACTGGTTCTCCCCTATCCACTCTACTAGTTACATCCTCAAAAAATTCTATGTGATTCATCAGACATGATTTTCCTTTCACAAATCCATGCTGATTTTGTCCGATGATTTCACCGCTTTCCAAATGTGCTGCTATCACATCTTTGATAACTGACTCTAGCAGTTTCCCCACCACCGATGTTAGGCTAACCGGTCTATAATTCCCTGGTTTCTCTCTCCCTCCTTTTTTAAAAAAGTGGGATTACATTAGCCACCCTCCAATCCTCAGGAACTAGTCCAGAATCTAAAGAGTTTTGAAAAATTATCACCAATGCATCCACTATTTCTTGGGCTACTTCCTTAAGCACTCTGGGATGCAGACCATCTGGCCCTGGGGATTTATCTGCCTTTAATCCCTTCAATTTACCTAACACCACTTCCCTACTAACATGTATTTCCCGCAGTTCCTCCATCTCACTGGACCCTCTGTCCCCTACCATTTCCGGAAGATTATTTATGTCCTCCTTAGTGAAGACAGAACCAAAGTAATTATTCAATTGGTCTGCCATGTCCTTGCTCCCCATAATCAATTCACCTGTTTCTGTCCGTAGGGGACCTATATTTGTCTTAACCATTTTTTTTCTTTTCACATATCTATAAAAGCTTTTATAGTCAGTTTTTATGTTCCCTGCTAGTTTTCCCTCATAATCTTTTTTCCCCTTCCTAATTAAGCCCTTTGGCCTCCTCTGCTGAACTCTGAATTTCTCCCAGTCCTCAGGTGAGCCACTTTTTCTGGCTAATTTGTATGCTTCTTCTTTGGAATTGATACTCTCCCTAATTTCCCTTGTCAGCCACGGGTGCACTACCTTCCTTGATTTATTCTTTTGCCAAACTGGGATGAGCAATTGTTGTAGTTCATCCATGCGATCCATTGCATATCCACCGTCAACCCTTTTAAGTGTCATTTGCCAGTCTATCTTAGCTAATTCATGTCTCATACCTTCAAAGTTACCCTTCTTTAAGTTCAGAACCTTTGTTTCTGAATTAACTATATCACTCTCCATCTTAATGAAGAATTCCACCATATTATGGTCACTCTTACCCAAGGGGCCTCTCACGACAAGATTGCTAATTAGCCCTTCCTCATTGCTCAATACCCAGTCTAAAATAGCCTGCTCTCTAGTTGGTTCCTCGACATGTTGGTTCAAAAAACCATCCCGCATACATTCCAAGAAATTCTCTTCCTCAGCACCTTTACCAATTTGGTTCACCCAATCTACATGTAGATTGAAGTCACCCATTATAACTGCTGTTCCTTTATTGCACACATTTCTAATTTCCTGTTTAATACTATCCCCAACCTCACTACTACTGTTAGGTGGCCTGTACACAACTCCCACCAGCGTTTTCTGCCCCTTAGTGTTATGCAGCTCTACCCATATCGATTCCACATCCTCCCAGCTAATGTCCTTCCTTTCTATTGCGTTAATCTCCTCTCTGACCAGCAACACCACCCTACCTCCTTTTCTTTCATGTCTATCCCTCCTGAATATTGAATATCCCTGAATGTTGAGCTCCCATCCTTGGTCACCCTGGAGCCATGTCTCTGTGATCCCAACTATATCATATTCATTAATAACAATCTGCACTTTTAATTCATCCACCTTGTTACGAATGCTCCTTGCATTGACACACAAAGCCTTCAGGCGCGCTTTTACAACTCTCTTAGCCCTTATACAATTATGTTGAAAAGTGGCCCTTTTTGATGCTTGCTCTGGATTTGTCGGCCTGCCACTTTTACTTTTCACCTTACTACTTTTTGCTTCTACCCTCATTTTACACCCCTCTGTCTCTCTGCACTGGTTCCCATCCCCCTGTAGTGAACTAATCTCCTCTCGCCTAGCCTCTTTAATTTGATTCCCACCCCCCAACCATTCTAGTTTAAAGTCACCTCAGTAGCCCTCGCTAATCTCCCTGCCAGGATACTGGTCCCCCTAGGATTCAAGTGTAACCCGTCCTTTTTGTACAGGTCATGCCTGCGCCAAAAGAGGTCCCAATGATCCAAAAACTTGAATCCCTGCCCCCTGCTCCAATCCCTCAGCCACGCAATTATCCTCCACCTCATTGCATTCCTACTCTCACTGTCACGTGGCACAGGCAGTAATCCTGAGATTACTACCTTTGCGGTCCTTTTTCTCAACTCCCTTCCTAGCTCCCTATATTCTCCTTTCAGGATCTCTTCCCTTTACCTACCTATGTCATTGGTACCTATATGTACCACGACCCCTGGCTCCTCACCCTCCCACTTCAGGATACCTTGGACACGATC
This sequence comes from Mobula birostris, assembly GCF_030028105.1. NCBI lineage: Eukaryota > Metazoa > Chordata > Chondrichthyes > Myliobatiformes > Myliobatidae > Mobula > Mobula birostris. The sequence goes on from NC_092394.1 coordinate 17,636,393, forward strand.
AGAAATATCCCGGACCCTGGCACCAGGGAGGCAAACTACCATCCGGGTCTCTGGACTGCGTCCACAGAATCGCCTATCTGACCCCCTTACTATCGAGTCCCCTATTACAACTGCCCTCCTCTTCCTTTCCCTACCCTTCTAGGAATTCTCTTGGATGCTGCATGTTTGCTTGCACCATAACTGTTACTGATGCCCCTCAATCTTCACGGCTAGAGACCAGGGAGAGTTGTTCATGTCGCTTTACAGCCAATTGATGCTGATGGATCCTTGTGAATAGTTTTCTCCCTGTTTGGCCGACAATGTGTGCTGCAGTTCATTGTTTCTTTCATGATAGAATCCAGGAACTTGATGAATACTGTAGTTTTTTTATACTTAGTGCTGTTAGTGAGAGTGTAAATTAAATTTTTCAGAAATGTGCTTTTTTAGTTTAATGTTGTTTTCTATTTATTCAGCATAGCAAATGTCATCAAACAAGCTGGCTGCCCTGTACCAGATTACATGATGCAAATAAATAAATTGCAAAGGTAAATGTCCGTGATTTTATATGTATTAAGATGAGGAATGCTGTATCTAGCTGTCTTAATCTGAGTGAGTGGTCAAATTTGCTAGATTGTTACCGACCATATTTGGCAAATCGGATTAAATTTGTTGCTGCTTCGAGGTTAATAACTACATTTTCATTTAGAAATAATTATGTACTTCCCCAGAAACGCAATGTTCTTGAATTTACCCAGAAATGTAACATAGTGGATGTTGTAAATTTGAATTAAAAAGAGAAAATGTCAGCATTAGCAGGTCAAGTAATACCTTTGAATGCATGGGTAACATTTCAAGGTAATAACTGTCTATTGAACAGTCTTTATTTTGCATCTTATTCTTTGCTTCTTCAAAAATGAATTTACGTAGTCACATCAACAGAGCTAAAGCAGTCACTGAAGATGTGGCAAGAGTAGATGGATGGGCAGATGTAGTTGGGTGGGTAAATGGCAGAAGGGGACCACATATAGACGGTTCCTTCTCCATTCTTAAGGCCGCAAATTAAATCTATATTCTAACAATGATTCTGATAACTTATTTGAGAAATGTTATTTAAATGGGCACACTGGAAGAGTTGCATTGTTTAAAGGTAATCTGTTTAAAGGGAGCAGTAGTTAAATAACTGGGTCTGCTCAGCAGTATCTTCTAGCTACCTTGCTATTGCGGCAAATGCTTTTTTAACTGAACAGCTTTGATCTAAAGGGTTCCTCTGACTTTTGGTATTTTTCCTTTGAATACAATGATAAACATGTTAAATTACTTATTACAAAGATGAACAAACATTCTATATTTGCAGAATTAACAAATACTCTTGAAATGCACTCTAATTTTATTGATCCTTTATTTTTCATTCATATACAATAGAGCTTCCATTGTCCAGAATAAGAAAAGGCCACATGTATAAATCTATTTCTGAATTATTCTTCATTCTGATTGCTATGCTTTATTTTCTTTTAATTGTGTTTTAATCACACTGTATATTTTCTTCCATCAATCAGCATGATCTCACTGTCTATCCCAAGTAAATGCATCCTCACACTGAATGATAACAATTCAATCTATTTCCATATACAACTTCCATTGGAGAATTTGGATAATGCACCAAATGGGTGGCTTCCTTTACATTGCAGAAGACAAATGGTTAAGGAATGTTTTATCTTGACCTCAGCATTATTGAACTGGGACATTGAGGCTGTATCCAATGAATGCAAAGAAAGGAAAGGTGGAAGTTGGGTTCTCTGAAGCTGATCTATTCAACAGCATTGGTACAAAGCAGCAATCTCTGGAATGAGCTTGAATGCACATCCTTCACATACCATAAATTATGAGTGGATTTAAACCTTCATCATCGTACCTGTCACATTCTTATTCTGTTATTAATTTGTTGTTTCAGGTTTTGTACTGATGTTTTTAAACCTTATCCATTAACAATACACTGTATGACTTTGTAGTAATGGTTTCTATCCTGCCCTCATTGCAGTAAACAAAGGAAAAAGTTGATCAAAAATCCAATCAAACGAGCGACCATCAAGACCACACCAAAATACTTCCTAGAAATGGCAGCCAAAAAGAAGTAAGGTTTTTAAAAATTTTTTTTTAAATTAAGTTGTCTACAATTAGAGTACATTAAGTCGCCTAACAAATCAAGTAATTTCTGCAGTAAAATTCCCGTACTCTTCTTTGTGAGCCTGATCAGACTGAATATTCAGAAAACTTACTAATCAAGGTACACTAGTTGTTCTTGTACCCTAATTTATATAAATTCTGCTCTGGAAATTCATTTACAGGACTGGGTTGTATTTTTCTAAATGAAGCACTTGAATGCTAATTGGGTAAACTCATCTTTAAGGCTGATTTACTCTTGTGCGTTAAATCGACGCCGTAACCGCGAACCCTACACAGTGCCTACGTGGATCCCTACGCCATAGCCTGATGTGCACCTCTCCCAAAATGTAACTACGTGTCGCGGCAACGCAGACCGCAGCAACTGTGATTGGTCCACTTGGTAGCATCGCATTTCCTCCTATGCTGCAGTAGCTTCCCATTGGGCGACTGAAGGGCAGGGAAGGAATTCTGGCTGCAATGCTTTCCATAAAGCTTTACAGACCTCCGAAATTATGGAGGACACATTTCGCTTTTACGAAAAAAGGCGCTCGCTTTAAACTTGTTTACCCCAAGAAAGACTACCATGACCATGAAGCCTTGCACGGGCAGGTGTGTACGCATGCATGACCTGTGAATACGTGACGTGCACATGCATGTACGTGCCCGAATTGCAGAGCGACGCAGACACACCAACGCACAAGTATAAATGCTCACGGCGGCATAGCCCACTTGCGTAGGCTACAGCGTAAGCTGGTACGCACAAGTATAAATCAGCCTTAAGTTTGTATTCTTGTCTCAAGTAAAAGATAAGTCTATTGTTCTGTATTCATTTTAATACTTTAACGCACAGTTCGTACGCTCAGAACTGTGCGTACTATGGTAGATAGAAGTGTTACATTGTTAACATATGAAAATTTAGTTTACTGTGATGGTTTGGTATAAAAGTGCTCTGAATTTAGTCATTCAGTTTTCTTATTACGTTTTAGTATAAATGTTATTTGAAAACTTTTGAAATAAAGCAAAATGATGGAGCTACTTGGCAGGTTAGGCAGCGCCTGTGGGGAGGGAAACCAAGATAGTGTTTTCGTTCATCACAGTTTTTGCATTTTATAACCGGAAACATTTCCTGAATGAAGCAAGTTAGATAATTTTGAACATGTAACTCCATGCAGCACCTATTAATTCTAGTGTAGTTGCTGAGGTGCAAATGTTAATTAGTAAAGGGAGAACTAATGCATTAATTAAAACCCAGGAGGGTTGTTGAAGAAGTAATTGTAAATATATATATGAAATGTTGCAATATATTTCTTGCTGTGTCTCAGGATCCTAGTTAGTGAACAGGGAACTTTAATTTTACTGTTTACAGAAAATTGATTCAGAAGAGCAAGAAGAAAAAAGAAAAATCCCAGAAGGCATCAGTCACCAATTCTTGAAAAGGTTCCACAAGACAGCCAATGATGTTGGAAATGCTCAAGGTTTTATAGCCATATGCCTTTTGTGCACTGTGGTTGATAGCAGAACTGCTGATGCATGCTCTGAATTCTCAAGAGTGAAATGTCACCTGTATGTGATCTCTTCTATATTGTATGTTTAAACTGTTCAGAATTAACAGGTGCTACAATATCACATACCAATGAGGATGTGAGTTTCACATTCTTTTTTTTTCTGATGTGGAGAATTGCAGTCCTGATATATTAAATTTATACTTTAAATTATTTTGATAAGAATTTGTTGTATGTGAAAATGTGTATACAGAAAAGCTATGACGGGTGATTTGTCATCAAACTGTCATAAATTTTTAAATCAAGTATCCATCATTGTATGAAGCAAAATTGGCCTTTAACAGTGTTTACATTATATCATTGTATGAGAAGGAGTGTAAATAAAACTTTGTATTTCATAATTGTCGAAGCTCTGGATAATGTCTTCCCGATCTTTCATTATGGTTAATGCAGGGACATGAAGGTGAATGTAGAGTCAAAGAAGCTAGTTTCTTAATACTTCCAGTATTCCTCTTTGTACAATGAAAATATAATAATTTATACTCAACGTGGAATTTATTTCCCTGGTTTGTCATGTCATCTTGACAGCACACATGAGTCAGTTGTGATGACGTGGGTCATAGAAGATAGTTTGAGTAAAGAAGTTTATTACATTAGAAATAATCATAAACAAAGTAGCTTTTTCCAGTGATCAAACAATTTCACAGTTACTTTAGTGACTCTTGCTGCCACTTATACTCTCCAGGGAGGCCCTATAATAAGCTTTTTTTGTCACCATTTAATTTAATTTACAGAGGCATTAAATATGTTTATCTCAGATAATTTAATAAGCTTTCTGTATGTTGAAATGTGACTAAGTATTCTAATCTATTCCTCCAAGAGCTCAAAGCCTTGTTACAGCAGTGGCATTACTGAAAAAAGAAATGAATTTGCCACAGATCCAGTGTATTGAAAGAGCTATCCACCCCTCATCACTTATTAATTCCTGAAGAACAGCTGATTGAAGCTCACTGACGTCTCCATTCTGTCTTTGAAGTTTCTGTCAGCTATTTGCTAAATGCAGATTATCTTTCAGTTTCCAGTTAAATAAATTATCCCTTACAGAGAGACTGGAGAATTAACAGACTGCGAATCACCACATCAATATGCAGTCAACTACTTTATTACAGTACAATTCTTCAAACAGAATTCCACTTTTAGAAGCTAACAGTTTTCTTGTGACTTTGGCTAATTCAAAGGTCTTATGTTATGATCAATATTTCAAGAAAATACTTAGCTTTTTGTGTAACAGTTGAACAATCACTCTTTGAGCCTAATTATCAAAATGAGGCTTTATTCTTTGAGCTTCATTGGAACAGTTGAAAATCAAAAAAACAATAAAATAAAAGTAGACAATGAAACAAAGCCTAATTATGTGCATTAAGGACCAAAGGAGCTCCCGATATAGTCAAATAATTTTTGGCTGCCATGGTGCAGTAAATACTGGAGAATGAGAGTACAGCTTGGGTCAGTACCAGGATGATTCAGGGAATGAAGGGGTTAACATATGAAGAGCATTTGGCACCTTCGGGCCTGTACTCACTGAGATCTCATTGAAACCTACTGAATGTTGAAAGGATAAGATAAAGTGAATGTGGAGAGGATGTTTCCTCTGGGGGGGGGGGTATCCAGAACTAGAGGGCACAGCCTCAAAATTGAGGGGCGACCTATTAGGACAGAAATAAGGAGGAATTTTTTTCACGGAAGAGTGGTGAATCTGTGGAATGCCCTGCCACAGACTGCAGTGGAGGTCAAGTCTGTGGGTATATTCGAAGTGAAAGTTGGTAAGATTCCTGATTGGTTGGGGCATCAAGGGATATGGTGAGAGGGCAGGTGTATGGGGTTGAATGGGATCCAGGATCAACAATGATGAAATAGAGCAGACTCGATGGGCTGAATGGCCTAATTCTGCTTCTGTGTCTTTATGGTCTTATTAGTTAGAGCTTAGCACCGAAATGAATGGTTTTGTTAGTTCAAGGGAAAAAAGCTCCTGTGCTGCTGTCTTTGAACTCGTGATTCTGGACAGTAGCTGGCTTAAGTTTTAACATCTGTTCTCGAATTGTCAAATATATCACAGCTAAAACTGCTTGTAATGAGTGATCTAAAATCCTATCTACATTGTCATTTTATTATATGTGGCAGCAGTACACTGCAATACTTAAAAACTAAATAACGGTAAGTGTGTGTGTGTATATACATACACACACACACACACACACACACATATATATACACGCACACTTATTTATAAAAAATAATATAATGGTTAAATTATATAAGTAGTGCAAAGAGAGGAGAAAAAAGTAGTGAGGTAGTGTTCATGGGTTTAATGTCCATTCAGAAATCTGATGGCAAAGGGGAAGAAGCTATTCTTGAATCATTGAGTGTGTACCTTCAGGCTCCTGTACCTCCTCCCTGATGGTATCAATAACAAGAGGGCATATCCTGGGTGATGGGGGGGAGTCCTTTTTCAAGACTTGTTATTGAACATTTCGAAATGATCTATTTTATGGCTGTTTTTCACATAATGTTTCATCAGAAATAAGTTCAAAGCTTAATCTAAACTCAGATATTTTAACAAGAAAAAGGGTTGTGTACGGTGTATGTAGATGACTGATTAACAGCCCACCCATATAATCATATGCTGATGCACTGCTATTAGTGACTGAGATTTATCTTATGCCCACTCTTTGTACATATCTGCATAAATAGCACTATTCCCAATCGGTCAGCAATTGATTGGGTAATTATTGTTTAGGTAGTCATATATCTTGATCTAACAAGTTTCTTCTCCTGTCCCCAAGTATCATAATTCACTGAACTGACCACTTGAATGACCCTTTATATAGCAAAGCAAAAACTTTTATACAGTATATCTGATTGCTACAGGCAACAAGTCCCGTAACTTTTCTCATTTTGAAAGCGCCTTTGTTTTCCTTGTCATATGTTCTTTCATCAACTGTGGTTCACTGATCTCCTCAGTAAAGGAAAGTCCAAGGCTGAGTGCACACACATCTGCTATTTTGTTTTTGGTTACCAGTTTCAGATGGGATTAGCTCTGTCCATGTTGCAATTAGAACAACTGTTTATAATGACAATACCAATTTGTGGAAGGAGTAGTGCCCAAATTAAGAGGAGGCAGATCACTCAAGAATGAGGAGAACAAAATTAATTAAAGATTGAGGGAAGCAAAAAAGAAAAAAATGCAATTTCTGGAGGATTGTTTCATATTTGGGTATGCCTTTGAGTTCTCTTGGCATCCATTTCTTTCATAACTGGATCTGATAACTCCAGTATGCTGGAGTATATTTGGTTTCCCATTATGATGATGCTCAAACAATGGGTGTAATAACCTTGTGTACTGATCGAAAGAGGTTGCGTGTGGCTTTTGAATGAACTTCCACAAACCTTTTGAAAATTGGATGTGGCAAGGACAGATACAAATAGTTAAACTGTTCTATCTCCGTCAAAGGAAACTACAGACAATTAATTCAGTCAAAACTTATCTCAGTGTCATATAACAAAAAAAGATGGTGCTATACTTTCACCAGTGAGTAATCTCTCTTATTTCCAACAAAGTCTATTTGTCACTGTTCTCCTAACATGGAAAAATGTAATTTCTCAGCTTATCAAGGCCTGATTGGATTTTTTTCTACCTTTAACTTGTAGTCTTTGCAGCTTGAAAAGTCGTCCACTGGTTGCCAATCCATTGAACTATATGCCTGCGTATTAACAGGCTAGTAACCGTAAGTGCAAAACGCAACACGTATTTGCTATGAGAAAGGTTGTCAAAAAATTCTGAACTGATCCATATCCAGTGAACTTTGTATGGGCAAAGTGCTGCTGACGTAAGACAGAAATAAAGTATGTGGATTCATTTCTGGGAGTGTAGTTAAAAAGCAGAAGTCTGCACTCAAATAAATGTTAAGCTATCTTGTTCCATGTTCGAAGAATATGCTCATTTATTAAATTCACTGATCTTTTATGCAAGAGTAAGCCCTTGTCCTGGAAGCTGTTCCACCAGATCATATCTTTGATTGAAATTCTACCTTCCCACAGAATCACCAGAACTTTAATTTCATTCTAACCCAAATATCTACTTACTGTACGTTAATCATGAAGCAATCTAAAATGTCAGTGTCTAAATCCTTGGGACAGACAAGTTTCAGAACCCTCAGAAAGAAGAACATGGAACATAGAAAATCTACAGCACATTACAGGCCCTTTGGCCCACAATGTTGTGCCAACCATGTATCCTCTAGAAGCTGCCTAGAATTCCCCTACCGAATAGAAATTCCATATCTCAGACTTAAATGATGAGCCCCTTGCCCTGAGATTAGGTTTTTCAGTTTTAGATTCCTCCGGCATGGGAACATTTCACAGCATCTACTTTGCAAAGGCCCCCAGAATCTTGTACGTTTCAGTGAATGTAATTATAACATAGGAGGTCATTTCAAATCCATGCCTGCATACAGATCATTATAAACCCATTTAGTTCAATATTTCCTTCTTAAACATCAGGTTTATCCCAGGAATCAATCTAAGAATTTATTTTTTACTTCCAAGGTTTGTACAGTACTATGCAAAAGTCTTAGGCACATTTATATAGCTGGGGTCCCTAAGACCTTTGCACAGTATTGTATAGATTCATGTTCAAGGACTGTACAATTCATGTTCTCAATATTATTTTTTTGTGTATTATTTTGTTTTTTTTATTTGCAGTTTTTCTTCGTTTGCACATTGGTTGTTTGTCAGTATTTATGTGTAGTTTTTCATTGATTATATGACCATATAACAATTACAGCACAGAAACAGGCCATCTCGGCCCTTCTAGTCCGTGCCGAACTCTTACCCTCACCTAGTCCCACCGACCTGCACTCAGCCCATAACCCTCCATTCCTTTCCTGTCCATATATCTATCCAATTTAACTTTAAACGACAACATCGAACCTGCCTCAACCACTTCTGCTGGAAGCTCGTTCCACACAGCTACCACTCTCTGAGTAAAGAAGTTCCCCCTCATGTTACCCCTAAACTTTTGTCCTTTAACTCTCAACTCATGTCCTCTTGTTTGAATCTTCCCCACTCTCAATGGAAAAAGCCTATCCACATCAACTCTATCAATCCCCCTCATAATTTCAAACACCTCTATCAAGTCCCCCCTCAACCTTCTACACTCCAAAGAATAAAGACCTAACCTGTTCAACCTTTCTCTGTAACTTAGGAGATGAAACCCAGGCAACATTTTGGTAAACCTCCTATGTACTCTCTCAATTTTATTGACATCTTTCCTATAATTCGGTGACCAGATTGTATTTCTTTGTTCTACTGTTAAATGCCCACAAGAAGATAAACCTCAGGGTGGTGGTGGTTGCCCATTGTATCTGATGATGACAGGAAACCTGTGCAGGAGAGTTTTTAAAGTGGAAAAGCTGTTGCACTGGGGCAGTTCCAATATTGACCTCAGAGGTCTGGGTCCAGTGGTATGAACAAGTGTCACAAACTGAGGGCTTGGTTGCAGTGGATGACCATAGCATCTTCTATGCCTTGTCATGCCCTTCACTCTCCACCGAGCATTGAGATGCCGTCGTTGGATCTCACTGTAGATCTGATCTGCCCAGTCTGCCAGAGTTGACTTCACATGTTAGGACAGGTATGTTGCATTTCATCCAGATATGAGGCCGCTGGCTACCTTCACCAGGTTTAGCACCGCCTTCGAAGCGGTGTACAAGTGCATGGAAACAGCTACTTGGAGCCACAGGTGAGAGCTGTGTCCCCTGTGCAGATCAAAGGTGAGTGAGCTGCCCCAGAATGGACATGACATGCCCCTTCACCAGAAGTGCTACCCCTCCCTGGACACCCCATACACCCCTCGGGGCAGTATATGGTGACACATACATACTTGGATAATAAATTTATTTTGAACTTTTAAATTAGAAGTCAGACGTGTGGGAGAACTTGTACATTAACCACACAAAAATAAACACTCCAACCAGTCGGTCGATCCCAACACAAAACGGTGCACTCCCTTATCTCAAATGCTGATATAAAAGACCCGATCTTTTTAGCAGTCAAACCGCCGCCTGGCATTGGAATTTAGACCTTTAACAATTCAACAGATAAAAGAGATAGTTTCTGTCTATGACACAATCATTCCATTATGTTCCGTCCATTGGAACAATGTTAATGAACCCAACGTGGACAATAGTAATTAGGTCAGGGTAAATATTGCTGGAATGGTGCATTGCATGAAACATGAAACCGTGCATGAATTAAAATGATATAGTTATATTGATTTAGCCTTTATTGTAATGAAAAGGCTCAGACAAGTTTTAAATGCGTTGGCTTTTTCCAATGAACATGCCGCTGCCTAGCTGGTGATTGACAGGCGATGGTGCGCTCACCTTTGGGGAGGTGGAGGGTTCCAACCCGGAAGTAGTTACTGGTTGACAAGGAGCTGAATCAAGATGGCGTTGCGACCGGGATCGGGAGGCGGTGGCGGCAGCGGCAGCGGGTGAGTGGTGGGGCTCCCATTCTCCGAGTCCCTCTTCCCTCTTATATTAAGCGACACGGGAGCATTACAGCAGTCGTGTCGGCGGCGACCTAAAAGAGATCGGGCGCCGGGGCGTCACTGTCCGTTGGGGGATGGATCAGGGAGCAGGCCACCCTAACACATTCCTCTCCAGCTCCAGGACCCAGCTGGGCAACTTTTACCAATGTCGGTTACTCCCGCTTATAGTCTTCTGCCCCTGAAATAAACTGTCAGTCTTTCTTTCCTTCCGAAATGGTTGTAAAAGCTTCCACTCTGAAAGCTGAACACCCCCCTCCCCCCTGTCAAAAACGGCAGATTGGAAGAAAGTAAAGGATTTTATTCCTTCGTTTCAAGCTGTAGTGTTGCCGTTTGACGGTAATATGATGTGCTGCACTGAATAATTGATGTTGCAGAAGGAAATCGGTCCTTCATGCATCTTTCATCTGACATCTTTCATCCAGCATTATTAATTTAAGTACAATTTATTTGATGGGGAGGGGATTCAACAATTTGATGGCTGTTTCTTCCTTTCTCCGTTCTTCTCCCACAATTATAGTGCAGTAGAAAAATTCATGAAGTTAGTAATTGCATCCCAGATATCATGACAATGTGAAAATTCCTAGGATCATAACGATAGAATACAGCAGTTTTGAATTTGCTTCGTTTCTCTTCCTAGTGTGTGAGAGTACAGAGGATTCCTGTTAATTAGGACACATTGGGACCAGTACATTTTGACCCAAATAAGCGGCTGCCCAATTAGCTGAGGTTTCATGGAAATGGTTAAAAAGGTACAAAAGGATAAACTAAGTAATAAATAATGTATTTAGATGAAATACAGAACAAATTAGAATACTATTACAGTACAGTAAAACTTATCGATGGGAGAATTAATCCACATTACATTCTTTTGACTGTAAATGAACAAAGTCAGCACGGACATTTAGTGCAGGTATGGACTGCCTTTATCTCTCTCTCTCTCTCTCTCTCTTTCTCTCTTTCTCTCTTGCTATTCATCCCATAGGATGATGATGGTTCCTTTCAGTCAGTCAGTGGGGTGGTACCCCACTCCTCAGACAGGAACAGCGTGGTGTGTGAATGGATTTTAGGTGAGTAGGGGGTTGCACAGGTCCAGACCCACCCTCTTGACATCCTCTCCCAGATCCAGTGGCATGATTGGGTCCAAGACGTCTGGGGGAGGTTCTGTTGCAGTGAATGGCCTGACCAAGCTTCGATGCAAGGGATGCCCTTTCCGCGCTTCACAGCACATGTTTGCTAGATGGTCATTGACCCTACGAGAGGGTTCATCCGCCCTTTGACTCGTCTGAATGCTACTGGTACCATATAACCATGTAACCCAGTACTACCTGTCACATGGTCAGGTGATCAGTGACTAAACCGGTTCCCCCACCAGGCTTGCCCGGTGAGGAGGGTGGCTAGACACCCTGAAGGACGAAAAACAAAACCTGTCAAAGGGTGGAAGGGACTACCTTTATACAGTGCTGTCGACATATGCATCCTCCATTTTCATTATAACATTCAAGATGATTATCGATACCTTCAAATTCTTTGTAATTTCTAACTTGATGAAGTAGTAAAATCTTTTCATTTTCACTCCCGTTCGTTTCTGGCATCTCCAAGTCTGAATGCTTGACAGTAAGCAAAACCATCCTGAATTGCTTATTTCTCACCAACTGTCAGTGACAAAAATCGCTGCTTTTTGAAGGCAAACACATACAACTGACACCATTTAAAGACTGTTTGCTGTACGCATAGTGTAGTGCCTAACAGCCATGCAAATGCACAGGACTGACACTAGTTAGAAACTCACATAAAATGCTGGAGGAATGCAGCAGGTCAGGTAGCATCTATGGAAATGAATAAACGTCGACGTTTCGTGCCGAGACCCTTCAGGACTGGAAAGGAAGGGAGAAGATGCTAGGATAAAAAGGTAGGGAGAGGGAAAGGGGATAACTGGTTAGAAACTGTTGGGCAACAGTGTCCTGCCCGATTAAGAAACACAGTGTCCCAAATAAACAAAGCGAATTCCCGTAATTTTCTCAGTTAGTTTTTGTTCTTTAAGAGTTGCCCCAAATAAGTGGCTGCTCTGATCAACCAATATGGCCTGATTAAGCGGAATCCACTGTACATGTAGTGTGAACTAAATCTTTGATGCTCAGTGGGTCTAACTGCAACCAACTTTAATTTTTTTGGCATAGCTGGTATGAATAAATGATTGTTTCGTCAGCTAGCTCATTGATCATGGGCAAGTAAATCCGTGTTGCCAAAAAAATGAAAGAAGGATTAGTTGTGTGTAATACTTTTTGTACTGTGCCATTTATAGATGTCAGACATTCATTTATAACGTAGTGGTTGAACTACCGGATTATCAGTCAGCCGACTGGACAGGAAGCATACACTTAAATCCCAACAGCTGAGAAAGTTAAATTCATGTAATTAACTCTGGAATTACAGTGAAACTATTTGATTGTAGTAAAGATTCATCAGATTCACTTATGCACTTCAGGGAGGGAAATATGACATTCCTACTTCTTCCCACAAGAGGAGATCCATGGCCTCAGGGTAGGGGAACAACTCCTTTTATTCCGCCTGGGTATCCTCCAACCTGATGGCATGAATGTCGATTTCTCCTTCTGGTTAAAAAAAATTCCCTCCCCCTCTCCTCCTCTTCTATTCCCCACTCTGGCCTCTTCCCTCTTCTCACCTGACTATCGCCTCCCCTGTGTCACCTCTTCCTTCCCTTTCTATGGTCCACTTTCCTCTCCTATCAGATTCCTTCCTCTCCAGCCCTTTATCTTTCATACCCTCCTGCTTCACCTGTCACCTAGCTATCCTTCTACAACCCCCACCTTTTTATTTTGGCATCTTCCCCCTTCCTTTCCAGTCCTGAAGAATGCTCTTGGCCTGAAACGTCAACTGTTTGCTCATTTCCATAGATGCTGCCTTACCTGCTGAGTTCCTCCAGCTTTTTGTGTTCTTTGGTTTGGATTTCCAGCATCTGCAGATGTTTTTGTGTTTATGCATTTTTACCTTCTCTGGTCTATATGTGACTCCAGATTTACCAATGTGGTTGACAACATTCTCCTCGTTTCAGAGACATTTAAGGATTTCATAGTAAGTGGTAGCAAGGGCCTTCAATTCTGCTTTAAGGCTAACATTTTGAAAACATTTTCATAATTAAAAGGAGTGTCAATGTAATGTTGCAAATGTCAAAACTAATATAAGAGCATTGTTAAAATTAAATAATGTATTCTCCCTTTCTTCATTTCTATTCCCTACTTTCCCATATTGTTGTGCTTCCAGCTATGGATCCAAGTGGATTAATTTGTCTGGTTGAACTTCAGTAACAAATGATTATTGCAGTGAATAAGTTGCTTAAATATTAAGAATGCCCTTAGCCAATGCTCTCTACCTTTCCTTAATCCCAGGCTTTCCTCGTAAATGGCAGCTATTACGTCTGAAGTCTCTCAATCCAAATCCTCCCAAAGGATTTAAGCCTTTGAAACAGGCAAACCAATGAATCATTGGTTGTTATTATATATTTCTGAAAGCCTCTTAACTCAAGCTATATGGCATGTTTGCGTAATGTTGTCATTTAGGCTTTGACTATTCTAACAATAAAAATTCTGTTGCTATATTAGAAACTTCATTGTTGAAAAATACCTCCCCATATTAACTAATTCAGTTTGGGTACTTGGATGTAAGAAGAATTATCCGATTTCCTCTCCGAAACAGTTAGTCACCCCACCCCCACAGCCAGAGTTGTGCAATAAAACTTCTTTGGGTACCAGCCTTTTCAAACTAAGCACATAGAGTAGGTAATGCAGAACTAACAATGCAATGGAAATAATGTGAAGCTTGTAAGAACCATTGCACAGTAATCATTTTTAAGTTAATGAATTTGAACATCTAAAACTACATACATCTTCTGAGAAGCCAAAAGTTTATCACTCACAACCTTAAAAGCTTAAGTCTTTCTGATTAAATGGATGAATAAAGATAATTATTGCAATGCAAAATACTTGTATTCTGAGAACCTCAAACACAAGGAATTCTGCAGATGCTGGAAATTCAAGCAACACACATCAAAGTTGCTGGTGAACACAGCAGGCCAGGCAGCATCTCTAGGAAGCGGTACAGTCGACGTTTCGGGCCGGGACCCTTCGTCAGGACTAACTGAAAGAAGAGATAGTAAGAGATTTGAGAGGGGGAGGGGGATCCAAAATGATAGGAGAAGACAGGAGGGGGAGGGATGGAGCCAAGTGCTGGACATTTGATTGGCAAAAGGGATATGAGAGGATCATGGGACAGGAGGCCCAGGGAGAAAGAAAAGGGGGAGAGGGGGAGAAACCCCAGAGGATGGGCAAGGAGTACAGTGAGAGGGACAGAGGGAGAAAAAGGAGAGAGAGAGAGAAAAAAAATATGTGTGTAAATAAATAAATAATGGATGGGGTATGAGGGGGAGGTGGGGCATTAGCAGAAGTTTGAGAAGTCAATGTTCATGCCATCAGGTTGGAGGCTACCCAGACGGAGTATAAGGTGGTGTTCCTCCAACCTGAGTGTGGCTTCATCTTGACAGTAGAGGAGGCCGTGGATAGACATATCAGAATGGGAATGGGACGTGGAATTAAAATGTGTGGCCACTGGGAGATCCTGCTTTCTCTGGCGGACAGAGCGTAGGTGTTCAGCGAAACGATCTCCCAGTCTTCGTCGGGTCTCGCCAATATATAGAAGGCCACATCGGGAGCACCGGACGCAGTATATCACCCCAGCTGACTCACAGGTGAAGTGTTGCCTCACCTGGAAGGACTGTCTGGGGCCCTGAATGGTGGTAAGGGAGGAAGTGTAAGGGCATGTGTAGCACTTGTTCCGCTTACAAGGATAAGTGCCAGGAGGGAGATCGGTGGGAAGTGATGGGGGGGGACGAATGGACAAGGGAGTCGCGTAGGGAGCAATCCCTGCGGAAAGCGGGGGTGGGGGGAGGGAAAGATGCGCTTAGTTGTGGGATCCCGTTGGAGGTGGCGGAAGTTACGGAGAATAATATGTTGGACCCGGAGGCTGGTGGGGTGGTAGGTGAGGACCAGGGGAACCCTATTCCTAGTGGGGTGGCGGGAGGATGGAGTGAGAGCAGATGTGCGTGAAATGGGGGAGATGCGTTTGAGCGCAGAGTTGATGGTGGAGGAAGGGAAGTCCCTTTCTTTAAAAAAGGAGGACATCTCCCTCGTCCTGGAATGAAAAGCCTCATCCTGAGAGCAGAGGCGGCGGAAACGGAGGAATTGCGAGAAGGGGATGACATTTTTGCAAGAGACAAGGTGAGAAGAGGAATAGTCCAGATAACTGTGAGAGTCATTAGGCTTATAGTAGACATCAGTAGATAAGCTGTCTCCAGAGATAGAGACAGAAAGATCTAGAAAGGGGAGGGAGGTGTCGGAAATGGACCAGGTGAACTTGAGGGCAGGGTGAAAGTTGGAGGCAAAGTTGATGAAGTCAACGAGCTCAGCATGCGTGCAGGAAGCAGCACCAATGCAGTCGTCGATGTAGCGAAGGAAAACTGGGGGACGGATACCAGAATAGATTTGGAACATAGATTGTTCCACAAAGCCAACAAAAAGGCAGGCATAGCTAGGACCCATACGGGTGCCCATAGCTACACCTTTAGTTTGGAGGAAGTGGGAGGAGCCAAAGGAGAAATTATTAAGAGTAAGGACTAATTCCGCTAGACAGAGCAGAGTGGTGGTAGAGGGGAACTGGTTAGGTCTGGAATCCAAAAAGAAGCGAAGAGCTTTGAGACCTTCCTGATGGGGGATGGAAGTACATAGGGACTGACATCCATGGTGAAAATAAAGCGGTGGAGGCCAGGGAACTTAAAATTATCGAAAAGTTTAATAGCGTGAGAAGTGTCACGAACATAGGTAGGAAGAGATTGAACGGGGGGGATAAAACCGTGTCGAGGTATGCAGAAATGAGTTCGGTGGGGCAGGAGCAAGCTGAGACAATAGGTCTGCCAGGACAGGCAGGTTTGTGGATCTTGGGTAGGAAGTAGAAATGGGAAGTGTGGGGTGTGGGAACTATAAGGTTGGTAGCAGTGGATGGGAGATCCCCCGAGCGGATAAAGTCAGTGATGGTGTGGGAGACAATGGCCTGGTGCTCCTTAGTGGGGTCACGATCGAGGGGTAAATAAGAGGAGGTATCCGCGAGTTGTCGCTGAGAACCTTTCCAGTTTTAAATTATATATGAATAATTTGATCTGTATAAGGAAGTAGATAATATCAGTAGTTTTTTTTTTGGTAGCCTACAGTTGGTAATTTTTGCTTCTAGGTCCTAGGGATTAAATTTTTGTTTCTTGCTTAGGGATCAAGTGATATACTTTAATGCAGACAAAGATCATATAGAATTGTGTTTATGGGTTGAAAGAACCTTGAGAGTCTCATTAACAGGAAGCAGAATACAGTAGTGAAAAATGAAACCATTTGGCGAGCCAGGCAAACCATGATGTTTAGTTCTTTGCTCAGGCTTACTACAGAGCAGCATATTTGGTTTCCAAAATAATATAAAACAAATCACTTAATGCTTAATATTTTATAGATACACAACACAAAATTCTGAGCTGCACACAATCAATTTTATTTTCATTTGTGACGATCTCTCAGTTGAGGATTGAGAGGGTATATAACTGTTTTCAGGTCTAATGTTCACAATGAATTTTAGTGTATGGATTTTTCTGGAACTTTAACAAAAGAGGCGGTTGAAATGTATTAAGTTGTGGCTTTAGATTGAACTAGTGATGTAGAAGCCATGTGATTAAATTCCCACCACAGAACGTTTTAAATAAATTTTGCTTCTCCAGAACTGTGAGTATCACACAGATAAATATTTAAAACATTGTTCTTATGATGCAAGGCAGTAATGTGGCCATATGACAATAGGAGTGTCATGAATAGAACTTCTAAGTATCAATCAAAATTCAAAGTAAATTTATTATCAAAGTACATATACAATACTGTGCAAAAGACCTAGTCATATATGTATAACTAGGGTGCCTAAAGACTTTTGTACAGTACTGTAGTAATTTTCTGTATTGCACTGTATTGCTGTCACAAAAAAAAACAAATTTCATAACATATGTAAATAATGATAAACCTGATTCTGATACGGGTCTCTTGTGGACTGAGTGTGAAAAGGGGGCAGGAAGGGGGGAATCATCATTGGGAAAAGGGGAAAGGAGAAGGGAGGGAGTGGGAAGCACTAGAGAGACATTCTGTAATGATCAATAAACCAATTGTTTGGAATCGAATGATCTTGCCTGGTGTCTCAGGGCTGGAGTGCCTGTACCTGCACCACCCCCACCCCGACCCTGGCACTCCTTCTCTGCCACCTGTCCCACACCATTCCCATGGCACTCTACTCTTAGCATCCTCAACATCCTTTGCTCCTGCCAAATGTACAAACTTGCTCTCCGCTCCATGTTGGTAAATACTGTACCGTGCAGAAGTCTTAGGTACCCTAGCTATACATGTACCTAAGACTTTTGTACAATCTGTATGTCACTATATAGAACCCTAAGATTCATTTTTAGGCATTTTGTGATAATTTGCATAAATTGAAGTCTCTTCCTCCCTCCGCTTACTTATCACCCCTCTTCACCTGGATCCATTTATCACTTACCAGCTCTTGCATCACTACTTCCTCTCACCTCTTTATACTGGCAATCTCCCTCTGTCTTTCAGTCCAGAGGAAGGGTCTTGACCTGAAATGTCGATAATCCAGTTCCTCCACAGATGCAGCCTGACCTGCTGAATTCCAGATAAAGAATATGTTACCGTCCCATACAACATGTATGTGAGTTGAAATGTTGCCAAACTTTCTTCCGGCCTTGTAATATAAAAGTTATATCTTCATAAAGAGGATAGGCATGTGATCTTACAGCCATTTCCCTCAGCCCTTTTCAGTTGATGGCCTTTGCATCACTTAATAGAACAAATACAAACCCCATTTCCAGAAAAGTTGGGATATTTTCCAAAATGCAATAAAAACAAAAATCTGTGATATATTAGTTCACATGAGCCTTTATTTAACTGACAAAAGTACAAAGAAAAGATTTTCAATAATTTTACTGACCAACTTAATTATATTTTGTAAATCTACACAAATTTAGAATTTGATGGCTGCAACACACTCAACAAAAGTTGGGACAGAGTTAAAATAAGATTGAAAAGTGCACAGAATATTCAAGTAACACTGGTTTGGAAGACTCCACATTAAGCAGGTTAGTTGGTAGCAGGTGAGGTATCATGACTGCGTATAAAAGTAGCGTCCATCAAAGGCTCAGTCTTTGCAGGCAAGGATGGGTCGTGCCTCACTGCTTTGTGCCAAAATTCGTGAGAGAATTGTTAGTTGGTTCAAAAGGAACATTTCTCAACGCAAGATTGCAGAGAATTTAGGTCTTTCAACATCTACAGTACATAATATTCTGAAAAGATTCAGAGAATTCAGAGACATCTCAGTGCGTAAAGGGCAAGGTCGGAAACCACTGTTGAATGTGTGTGATCTTCGAGCCCTCAGGTGGCACTGCCTAAGAAACCATCATGCTACTATGACAATTATAGCCACCTGGGCTCGGGAGTACTTCGGAAAACCATTGTCACTCAACACAGTCCGTCATTGCATCCAAAAATGCAACTTGAAACTATTACGCAAGGAGGAAGCCATACATCAACTCTATGCAGAAACGCTGGCAAGTTCTCTGGGCCCGAGCTCATCTCAGATGGACCGAAAGACTGTGGAACTGTGTGTTGTGGTCAGATGAGTCCACATTTCAGCTAGTTTTCAGAAAAAATGGGCGTCAAGTTCTCCGTGCCAAAGATGAAAACGACCATCCAGATTGTTATCAGCGAAAGCTGCAAAAGCCAGCATCTGTGATGGTATGGGGGTGCATCAGTGCCCATGGCATGGGTGAGTTGCATGTATGTGAAGGTACCATTGACTCTGAGGCGTATATTAGGATTTTAGAGAGACATATGTTACCAACAAGGCGACGTCTCTTTCTGGGACGTTCATGCTTATTTCAGCAGGACAATGCCAGACCACATTCTGCACGGGCTACAACAGCGTGGCTTTGTAGGCACAGAGTGCGTGTGCTTGACTGGCCTGTTGCCAGTCCAGATCTATCTCCTATTGAAAGTGTATGGCGCATCATGAAGAGGAGAATCAGACAACGGAGACCACGGACTGTTGAGCAGCTGAAGACTTATATCAAGCAAGAATGGACAAAATTTCCAATTGTAAGTCTACTACAATTAGTATCCTCAGTTCCAAAACAATTAAAAAGTGTTATTAAAAGGAAAGGTGATGTAACACAATGGTAAACATGTGTTGAGTGTGTTGCAGCCATCAAATTCTAAATTTGTGTATGTTTACAAAATGCAATTAAGTTGGTCAGTAAAACTATTGAAAATCTTTTCTTTGTACTTTTGTCAGTTAAATAAAGGTTCATGTGAATTAAAATATCACAGATTTTTGTTTTTATTGCATTTTGGAAAATATCCCAACTTTTCTGGAAATGGGGTTTGTACATGACTGAGTAAGAGAGTGACCTCTATATTGATTAAGGTTGGAGAAGAGGGCCATTAGATCTACTAAGATGACTGATGTTTTTTTACAACTGAAATGATAGGCAGAGTTAGATGGGGAGTATTGTGCTATATGTAGGTACCAATGACAACAGGCAGGAAAACGAAAAAGGTTGTGCATAATTGTAACAAGTAACTAAGCATCAAATTAGTAACAGCTTCTCAACGATGATCATTTCTGTGCTGTTTCCTGAATCACTTGCAAATTAGCATTGGGCAAGTACTGTTTGATGAATATCCTGTGACTCGAAGCCTAATCTGCCAGAAGTGAATTCTGATTCACAGTGCATTGGCATCACTAAAGGGGGAAGTGAAAACTCTACCACTCTTATCACTAACCAGAACTATGCTGGGGCCATAGTTAGGTGAAGAGGTCAAAGTTTTAAGGATGTGATAAGTCAAGGACTAATGCAAAGTAGTGCACAGGCACTGTGAGTTGTGCTACTGCTTTATAACCCAGATTCAGTCCTGATCTCCAGTGCTACCTATGTGGAGTTTGCACATTTTGCCTTTGATTCTGTTTCCCCTGGGTGTGCTGGTTCCCTCCCACATCCCCAAAATTAGATTAATCAGCCGCTATGAATTGCTTCTAATCTGCGGTTGGAGGAGTTGATGGTAATGTGAGGGAATAAAGTGGGATTAATGGAAATAGTTGCTTGATAGTTGGTGCAGATTTGATGGACCAATAGATCTGTTTCCGTTTGGTACTATTCCATAACAAAGCTGGAGAGGTGAATGAAGTTATTCCTGTTCAGGAACTGGGTTGTCGTAGGGGCTGACAACTGAGCTGCCTCGAAGTGATGACACCACAATGTGTGAAAAAACTCAGCTGTAAGTTTTGTTCAGATCAACCAAAGACATTGATAACCCTGCTTGACTATTTTCTGATCTAATGCTTCATTACAACTTGTGTCTTGACTATTGACAGCATGTTGAGGGAATCTTTTCTGAATAATTAATCATTGTATTTATTACACTGAAGCTCAAAGAACCTCACAGCCATGTTATTAATACAACATACATTAGCATCTTTTTAAGAGAATAACTTTGACAGCTTTGGCAAAGTGGAACCACAATTTCTATACAAACTGACAGACAGTATCTTGGTTAATTCAAAAGACAGTACCTTTAATCATTATAGCACTTACTTCTGCACTACAGTGAAGTATTGGACAAAGTGATTAGTTAAGTTCTCATAGGTACTGATTTGGGATTGAGAATATTTCCTCTCTGCTGAGATGAACACATTTGTTCTCTGTAAACTGTTGTGACTAATGTTGCATTAATAATTTTGTTAGTAATTCTTTTGTTTATGCGTCACATTGTGTAATTATGAGTCATGTCAGTGATGTGCTTGGAGTGAGTATAATCGCAGGTGGAAAAATCTGCTTGGTTTTATTTCCCACTGATATTTTCCGCCTAAAACCATGGTTTTTAATCAGTAGGGTTCACTGGTAACCCCAAAGTCCTGTTTTCAAGGTACTGACATAACTTAGTGATCCTAAAGATTTTCTGTCAAGAGTTTGTTTTTGAAGTACACAATAATTAGATAAGTGATTATGAGATTAAATTTGCAAGATTTAAGGCCTAAGATCATACTGAAATCTTTTTGTGACGCATGTTTATCCTGTGGATCAAATTTGAATTTTGGTCTCCTCTTTTATCTAACTTTCTCATTGTTATAATCTCACAAAATATAGGTAATAGATGTTTAATGAGATTTACAGCATGCTCATGGTTCTGTACAGGTGCTGTGTTACAGCATGTGGGAACTGATTTAAGTACACAAGAGATTTCACGATGATGTGTTACAAATTTCAGTGGAGTTGACATTTGATGAGTCGCTGATGCACCTTTACAAGAGATTAAGACAAAGTTTGGAACTTGTAATTCAATGGTGCGCTGATAACTGTTGTAACAAACAAAATTTCTAGAACTTGAGATTGGTAACTGGCCGTAGTACTGCACAAATGTGTGATAGTAGTGTGGTTGTTAAGTTACGAGACTAGCAGTTTAGTCATTGATCCAGAGATGGATTCAAATCCTGCCACAATAATTGGTAAACAAATTCAAGTCATTAAAAAAGTTTTTTTAAGTAAAGCTGGTCTCAGTCACAGTTATCAGTGAAACTATGATTATCATTAAAAAGCGACTATCTGAATGCTTTTCAGGGAAGGATGTATACTTCCCTTGCCTGATCCTCTCTTTGTGACCCCAAATGTACTTAAACATGGGCTTCTTTCTGAGTCCAGGGGTGATTAGACATTGTTCACATCCTCCAAATTAGTACGTCTTTTAAAAAATAACATATTGCTGCAAGTATAAGATATCTTCTGGTGAACTATCAGTCTCACAGTTGCCTGAAAAGCCAAAAAGTTGAGTTTAGTCCTATATTGAATAGTAGTAAGTGGAATCTCAATGTGATTTGCAATTTTAAAAGAATCTTATTCTCCATTTCTAGTCTGTGTTCTTTTTGAAGAAATACACAGGGTGTGGGGATTGTTGGATGCCTCCAAAAACGTATTCATTTTGAGAAATTGTTTGGAGTTGAGGTGAATGTGCAGGTAGCCCAGGAGGTAGACATTTGACCCAGTGAGTCAATGCCAGGTCTTTGTTAAGCAATCTAGTCAGTTCCTCTCCCCTGCTCTTTCCCTTTAATTTGCAAGTTATTTTCCCTCTACATCTATCCAACTTCTTTTTCAAAGCCCTGGTTGACTCTGCTTCCACATCATCCAACGAGGACAGATCTCTAAATAATAGCAAATATACCGAAGGTAAAAGTTTATCCTTTTTACCTGTGTATCCTTTGCCCATCATTCAAATCTCTCTACAGTTCTTGAAGTGGTACTCTTGAATTTTCTACAGCCATTAAAGGTAATTTAAAATGCCTCCGTTTTCAAAAGGAAATACAGCTATAATACCCTTAAATGAGCAGCCTTTGCAACCTTATCACAGTGACATTAAAGCATGGAATTATTTAAATGTTTTAACCATTGATTCAAATAGTCCGTATTTGTCTTCTCAGGCCTTCCCTCAGAGTTCCTCTCTGGTTTTATTGGTTCCCCCCTATTTCAACACCTATGAAATTTCATTTTCAAGTATTTATAGACAATAATCAATAGTTGCAGTGTATTTTGGCCTTTGCATTAAGATTAGTTTTCTTCTAATTTAATGTAGGTTTTAAGGACACAGCAATTTAGTTTCTGTCGATAACTTATAAAGATCTGTTATGCTAATTTTATTTTTTTGTACTTTGGTTGCAGCTTCATGTTCCCAGTATCAGGGGGATTAGTTCCTCCCCAAGGTATGTATGGCAATGCTGCAATTCTACCATGCATATCTTGATGCTTTTCGTTTCTTTATGTTACATTTGTGACCCATTACATATGCTATATTGCTATATTACCATCAATCTTTTAATCACTCATTGCAGTGCCCTAGTTTTGCATGTATTTCTTTTAATGCATCCATGAGCTCTAAATAAATTATTTTTCAATATGTTGGATTTGGTACATAAAATATTTAAACATTGAGAAATGCCTATAAATGTTCTGAAGAGTGTGCCGTGTACCAGATGGCCCTTCTTCTCCATATATATGTTGTCTTTTGTACAGTAATTGAAATGATACTGAGATTAGTTACTATTGGTGATACTTTTGGCAGTATCTGAAAGTTATTCACTCATGATCCCTTACTGTCCACTACATCTCCACTTCCTAGTACCGATCACTTAAAATGAACGAAACAATGAACCTTGTGTTCCTTTTCCTTTCTACCATCGCTGTCACTTGGCACCACCTGTTCCTTGCAAGAAATCTGAATCACATTGATGCTCCCCCCCCCCCAAGAACTTTCTTATGTTTGCCCATGGACATAATTTCTATACAGTAGGTTAAGTTTCCTCTAAGTTAATGTCTACATCTGTATTCTGTGCTATTATGCAATCTAATAATTAATTTTGAATCTCAGCAAACAACTTATCAGAATATACATTTACCCTAGAACGTGTATTTAAAAAGAACCTCTGCATGGAGTGTGAAATATATGTAAGATATAACAACAGATAAAATGTTAATATACTTTTCATTGACTGATGTAGCAGTAACAATACATTCTTCACTGTTTATATAGTTATTTGTGCTTTGTACTTTAAAGTAGAGTGAAACTAGAGAACATTTTTGAATTTGTTTTGTTGTAATTACATATGATGCCACTCTTCAGCAAATGAATTAATTTTGTGATTAAAGAGTTAATGGGATTAAAATTGATCTCTCATTGTTAATAATCACTTGCATTTTTCCATATGGAAAGGCAGTTTCTTCTAACGCAACCAGATAAGGAAGCTGTTTCGAGTCTCATGTCTATATAGGGTCATTAAATCCTCCAAATCCTTTCTCTATGTACATTCTCTTTATCTTAATAAGTGTTCAATTTTCAGATACTTATTTGAATCATTTTAACAGGAGTAATGATCTTATATTTGTCATTACCTCTCACAGGATATTTTATGTCCTGATATAAAATACGTATTTTTAAAATATTTACTTAGTCATGTAAAACTTAAATATATCTTATGAAGTCCCTTTTAAAGAGACTTGTTTCTGCTATTATGTAAAGAACTCTATTTTTTAAATAAAGCCAGAAATGCTAGAAACATTCACCCATTGAGGCAGTTTTTACAGAACATTTCAGGGTGAAGATCCTTTGTCAGAAGTTGGATTGTGCAATTTTGAAGAACCTTAGATTTGCATACATCATAGAAAATAAATGCAAATTTTACTTCTGCCTTTTGTAAATTATAACATTTATAAAAGATGCATTTTTCCAGAAAAATTGCAGAAAATATTACACTTACAAAATCTGGTTTAAGCATTAGTTACGCTGTCTCTAATCTAAGTTTATGGCAGTGTGAAATAGGAATATGTTCTATTTTTTAACATGTACCATCTGTTTCATTTTAATCTGTAAAATTTCAAACAGCATCAGTTTAACTACTTTACTATTCTGTAACCCCCTGGAATAGTTAACTTAAAAATATAGGAACAAGGAGAAGATTAGGCCCTTTTTTCTCCTCTGTAATTCAGTGACGGTGGCTGAAGTTGTACCTCAGTGACACTTTCTTGAACTGACCTGCATGTCCCTTGATATCATCAGTCATCACATTCCATATTTTTGTAAGATAAACATTTTTTATATCATTATTCACTGATGTCCAGATTGCCCTTTCTGCTGTTTAGAGATCGATCCTTTAAATAGTTATTCCTTTTATTCTTATTGTCGCTCCCTTCAGTGTTTGTATGACAGTTGTTATGTATATAGCTGTAATTGACACAGGTTCTAGCTACACTTTCGATGATACCATGGGAATTTAAGAAGTTGTGGGTTTGAAATTTCAATGAGGACATGGGTGAAGCTACCCGATTCACCATTATAAAAGACAAAATTTGGCAGGCAACTAATAGAGTATATTTATGAGCGGTTAAGTTCAACAGTTAACTCCATAGGGTGTCTTATTCTACTCCTTGCAAGGTCATTCAAAAATAATTTGGTAAATTTATGGAAACTCCATTTTATACATTGTCCTTGCTGCAATAAAAACAGCAAATCCCAAAGTAAGCTTGTGGAGCAAGCGCTAATCTTCCACCTGAGCACATTGCATCTCAATTTGGAATTTTGCAAATTTAGGTTACTCATTTTTCCCTTCCTTTCTATATCAGAACTGGCCATTTCTGACAGTCTGTAATATTGGCTCAGGTTTTCCCTGTTGCTAATAGCAAGGCTGTTGGATGTTTTTATAGCTTGTTCTGTGGGTACATCCAGTAGCCCTGCTATTAGCAACACGTAGCGCAGACAATGGGACATAATGTGTTCCTGTCATCTACATTAATTCATTTGGAGGTTATCCTGTTAGAGGTATTCCCTGTGGTCTACTCATCCCTCTCTGCCTACCCTGCAAGTGGAAATTAATCTGTTTTCTCTTTTTACCATTTCTGACAAAGGGTTTCAGACTTGAAACATGAACCCTTTTTCTCTTTCCATAGATCCTGTCTGACGTGCTTTATGTTTCTGGCATTTTTTGTTTTTATTTCAGATTTCTGCAATTAGCAGTGTTTTTGGCTTTCAAGCCATAAAACTTGTTATTTTTATGTGTGGAGTCTAATTCTCAAGAATGGTTATTTCTGAAATCTAAAATAGCATGTAAGCATTTAAAACATTTCCTTTCTAGATCTGTTATAATCTTAAGTGTTTTGAAAATCTTTTTAAACATTTTATGTCAAACTAATTTGTAATATTTAGGGTTTATTACTTACTGGTTTGCTGTCAGAATTCTTTGGTCTTTGATTAGCTGCTCAATCGCTTTGAATTCTTTACTTTTACTGGAGACCAAATTTCCTTACTCCCATCACCAGTCCCACCTTCAGTTATTCCCTCATTGAAAGTGCTAGTCAGCAGTAAATGCCTGGAAAGAGAATATCCAAGCTGCAGAAGCCATTGAAACTTTGTGCATAGGTGTTTTCAGCAGCAGCGGTGAACATTGTTCCTTAACTGAAAGTACATGCAGCTGAATCATCAAAGCATTAATTCTAATTTTATGTTTGAAGCTGAAGTGCCTTTGTTATTCAAGCAGAAAGAATAATCTTTTTATTTCCACTCAGAAAATGTTTCGTAGTTATTTATTAACTAGTTAATCATATTTGTGATCTGTACTCTAATGCATTGAGTATTATAGTCCTTGACATAACAAGCCATAACAGCCCCTTGAACTTCTTGCTTCGCCATGCAGTACATGGACTGTATGATTGTTAGTAATGACTCTGCGTTTCTGTATGATTCAACTATCATCCAGAACATCAGCACAGCTTTAAGGATACTTATGACAGCATCCATGGCTCTCATTACAAAATTTTTAAGATTCACAACCCTTTGAGAAAAGAAATTTCTTCTCACCTGAATCTTCAGGGCTGAGCCCCTAATCTTGAAACTGCCTGAGCATATTATAAATTCCTCATTTATGGAGCTACCCCCATAATGTTAAGCCAGCGCACCATCTTCTATGTTTCATTGAGGTCGCTTGCTGTTGTAATAAGTTCCAAAGAGCACATGTCCACCCTGCTCAGTTTGTTCTTGGAAAAAAAAAGACTTTCAATTCAGCAATTTTACTGCATTGCCTTAAGCCAAGTGTATTTTTTACATAAGGAGACCTTGCCTGTGTCTTCATGGGTCTTTCATGTCGCAGTACTCCACGTGGCTTCTATCATGTCTCATTAATGCGCAAGATGAATAGGAACCTCTTCAATTAGAAGTAATGAGTGAGAGAGAGAGTGAGACAGCTTTGCAACGTGGGAGCTATTTGAAAAGAACAATTCTCATTGGGAGTGAGTTTTAATTGAGCTGTCAAGACAGAGAAACCATCACCAAATGCCACAACTCTAGGTGATCCTGTGATTTAAATCTCTGAGGCCGATGTGCAAGCAGCTTTCAGGAGGGTGAACCCACTGAAAACATTTGGCCCAGAGGGAGTACCTGGCCAAGTACTAAAGGCCTGTGTTGACCAACTGGCTAGAGTGTTCACTGAGATCTTTACTACTCACTTCAGGAGTGTGAGGCACCCATCTGCTTCAAGCAGACCATTTATACTGGTGCCTGAGAAGAATGTGGTAACCTGCCTTATTGGCTATCGTCCAGAAGCACTTACATCCACACTGATGAAGTGTTTGGAGAAGATGGTGATGAAACATATCAACTGCTGCCTGAGAAGTGACTTGGATCCACTCCAATTTGCCCACAGCAGATGCCATCTCATTGGTTCTTCACTCAACCCTGGAACATCTGGACAGCGAAGGTGCCTACCTCAGAATGCTCTTTATCAACCGCATCAAAGCATTCAGTACCATCATCTCCTCAAAACTAATCAATAAGCTTCAATACCTCCTTGTGCAATTGAATCCTCAAATTCTTCACTTGCAGACCCCAGTCAGTTTGGATTGATAACAGTATCTGCTCCACAATCTCTATCAGCACAGGTGTGCACCATTTCCATGCACCACAGGGCTGTGTGCTTAGCTTCTGCTCTAGTCGCTTTACACTTTTGACTGTGTGGCTAAGCACAGCTCCAGTGTGACATTCAAGTTTGCTGACAACACCACTGTCGTTGGCCGAATCAAAGGTGGTGATGAATCAGCATATAGGAGAGGGATTGAAAATCTGATTGAGTGGTGCCACAGCAACAACCTCTCACACAATGTCAGCAAGACCAAGGAGCTGATTATCGACTTTAGGAAGAGGAAACTAGAGGTCCATGAGCCAGTCCTCATCAGAAGGTGGAGAAGGTCAGCAACTTTAAATTCCTCCATGTTGTTATGTCGGAGGACCTGTCCTGGGCCCAGTACATAAGTACAATTACAAAAAAGGCTCTACTTCCTTAGGACTTTACGAAGATTTGACATGACAACTAAAACTTTGACAAATTTCTATATATGTATGGTGGAGAGTCTACTGACTGGCTGTAGCATGGCCTGGTATGGAAACACCAATGCTCTTGAACGGAATATCCTACAAAAAGTAGTGGATACAGCCCAGTCCGTCACAAGTAAAGCCTTTCCCACCATTGAGCACATCTACACAAAGCGTCGTCACAGAACAGCAGCATCCATTGTCAGGGACCCCCACCAACCAGGACATACTCTCTTCTCGCTGTTGCTATCAGGCAGAAGGCACAGGAGCTTTAGGACTCACATCACCAGGTTCAGGAACAGTTATTACCTCTCAACCATCAGGCTCTTGAGACAAAAGGGATAACTTGACTCAACTTCACTGAAATGTTCCCACAATCTAAGGACTCACTTTCAAAGACTCTTCGTCTCTTGTTCTCAGTATTTATTGCTTATTTATTATTATTATTTCTTTTTTTATTTGCACCGTTTGTTGTCTATTGAACACTAGTTTGAACGCCCAAGTTGGTAAGGTCTTTCATTGATTCTGTTGTGGTTATTATTCCATTATGGATTCATTGAGTGTGCCCGCAAGAAAATGAACCTCTGGGCTGACATATATGTACTCTATTAATAAATTTATTCTGAACTTTGAAGACTTAATAGGAAGGAAGGCGTAAACAGCAGCCATTTTTTGCACATGTGTGCACGGCAGTGTTAGAATGGGAGGCTTTGGCTCACCAAACTTCAGCAAGAACACTCTTGGACAAGCTCAAGCAGAGGTTAAGGAAGTTTCCAGTAAGATTTTTTCCCCTCTCTTTGTCTATTAGTACATAGCTAGTAGTGCACTGAAAACGGGTCCAGAGTTAGTGGTATGTTCTTTGTGTGAGACGTGGGAATTATGGGAGACCTTCAGACTCCCTGATAACTACATCTGCATAAAGTACATCAAGCTGCAGCTTTTTAGGGACCATATTAAGGAACTGGAGCTGCAGCTCAAAGATCTACGGCTCATAAGAGGAAAATGAGGAGGTAATAGATAGGAGCTACAGAGAGGTAGTCACCCCTAAGTTGCAGAAGACAGTTATCTGAGTGACTGTCAGGAGAGGGAAAGGGGACAGACACCCGTTGCAGAGTACCCCTGTGGTGAACCCTCAGTAATAAGCGTACTGCTTTGAATACTGTTGGGAGAGAGTGACCTATCACTTAGAAGACGCTGCGACAGGTTCTCTGGCTCTGCGGCTCAGAAGGGACTTGGGGGGGGGGAGGGGTGGACTGCAGTAATGATAAGGGATTCCATAATCAGAGGAGCAGACAGGAGATTCTATGGATGTGAAAAAGATCTGGATGGTATTTTGTCTCCCAGGAGCCAGTGGTCAGGGATGTCTTGGATCAGGTCCACAGCATTGTAAAGGGGTGGGTGAGCAGCCAGAAGTCGTGGTACATCTTGGTACCAATGACATAGGTAGGAAATGGGAGGAGGAACTGAAGAGGGAATATAAGGAGTTAATTAGAAAACTGAAAAGCAGGACCTCCAGGGTAGTAATCTCTGGATTGCTGCCTGTGCTACGTGCCAGTGAGTGTAAGAATAGGATGATTTGGCAGATGAATGCATGGCAGAGAAATTGGTGCAGGGGACAGTGTTTCAGATTTCTGTATCATCCCAGAGATGAAGAAGTATTCTAAAGGGAGGTTGAGGCAACCATGGCTGACAAGGGAAGTCAAAGACAGCATAAAACCAAAAGAGAGGGCATATAGTGTAGGAAAAATTAGTGAAGTTAGACTATTGGGAAGCTTTAAAAAATCAACAGAAGGCAAATAAAAAAGTCATGAGGAA
Organism: Mobula birostris; assembly: GCF_030028105.1. Classification (NCBI taxonomy): domain Eukaryota; kingdom Metazoa; phylum Chordata; class Chondrichthyes; order Myliobatiformes; family Myliobatidae; genus Mobula; species Mobula birostris. Next base: position 17,666,524 of record NC_092394.1, read on the forward strand.
AAAAAGATGAAATACGAAGAAAAGCTAGCCAATAAAATAAGAGAAGACTGGAAATTTTTTTCAGATATATAAAAAAAAAGAGAAGTGAGAGTGGAAATTGGACCACTGGAAAATGACACTGGAGAGTTAGTAATGAAGAGCAAAGAAATGTTGGACAAACAGTTAGTATTTTGCATCAGTCTTCACTGTGGAGGACACTTAGCAGTATGCCAGAAATTCGAGAGTGTCAAGGCAGAACTGAGTGTAGTTGATTTTGCTAAGAAGAAGGTGCTAGGGAAGCTGAAAGGTTTGAAAGTTGATAAATCACCTGGACCAGAAGGATTACACTCCAGAGTTCTGAAAGAGGTTGCCAAAGAGATTGTGGATGCATTAGTAATGATCTTTCAAAAATCACTAGACTCTGAGAAAGTTTCAGAGGACTGGTACGTTTCAAATGTCACTCCACTCTTTGAGAAAGGAGGGAAGCAGAAGAAAGGAAATTATAGGTCAGTTAGCCTGGTTCCAGTGGTTGAGAAGATGCTGGAATCTATTATTAAGGATAAGGTTTCGGGGTATAAAATAGGCCAAATTCAGCATGGAAGTCTCGGGGGAACAGATCTGTTAGAATTCTTTGAGGAAATAACATGCTGTATAGACAAAGGAGAGTCATAGGATGTTGTTTACTTTGACAGGAGGCTGCTTAACAAGATAAAAGCCCATGGTATTACAGGAAGGATACTAGCATGGATAGAAGATTGGCTGACTGGCAGAAGGCAAAGATTGGGAATACAGGAGGTCTTTTCTGGTTGGCTGCTAGTGATGGGTCAGTATTAGGGCAGCGTATTTTCATAATATGTGTCAATGATTTGGATGATGGAATTGATGGCTTTGTGGCCAAGTTTGAGGATGATAGGAAGATAAGCGGAGGGGCAGGTAGTGTTGAGGATATAAGGAGTATGTAGAAGGTCTTATACAAATTGAGAGAATGGGCAAAGAAGTGGGAGATGGAATGCAGTGTCAGGAAGTATATAGTCTTGCACTTTGGTAGAGGGAATAAAGGCATAGACTATTTTCTAAATAGGAGAAAATTCAAAACTCAGAGGTGCAAAGGGATTTGGGACTGGATTCCCTAAAAGTTAACTTGCGGGTTGAGTTGGTGGTAAGGAAGGCAGAAGCAATGTTAGCATTCATTTCGAGAGGACTAGAATATAAGAGCGAGAATGTAATACTGAGGCTTTATAAGGCATTGGTCAGACAACCCTTGGACTATTGTGAGCAGTTTTGGACTCCTTATCGAAGAGAAGATGTACCTGGCATGGAGAGAGTCCAGAGGAGTTTCACAAGAATTATTCCACAAATGAAAGGGTTAATGTATGAGGAGCATTTGATGGTTCTTGGCCTGTACTCACAGAGGAATGGGAGGATCTCACTGAAACCTTTCGAATATTGAAAGTTCTAGTTAGAGTGGATATGGAAAGGATGTTTCCTATGGTGGGTGAGTCTAGGACCAGAGGGCACCGCCTCAGAATAGAAGGGTGTCCATTTATAACAGAGATGAGGATGAATTTCTTTATCTAGAGCATAGTGAATCTGTGAAATTCATTGTCACAGACTGTGATGGAGGCCAAGTCCATGAGTATATTTAAAGTGGAGGTTGATAGGTTCCTGATTAGTCAGGGTTCAGAGGTTATGGGGAGAAGCAGGAGAATGGGATTGAAAGGGATAATAAATCAGCCATGATGGAATGGCGGAGCAGACTTAATGGGCCCAATGGCTTAATTCTGCTCTGATGTCTTTTTTTTATTGAAGTTCATCATCAAACAGACATTTCCATAAGATGTATTTCAGATATTGTATATATATATATCATATAGTCATATATGCCACAAATCTCCACATAATATTTATAGAAAAGAGAGGAAAGACAGGACAAGCAAAAGGAGAACTGCTCTGATGTCTTATGGTCTTATTAACCTGCTTGCTTTGTACAACACATCACTCCCCATCTTCGATTATAAAGACTAACAAAGGAGACTCTGGAAAACTTGGAGTGCATTCCACATCTGAGGAGCTATTTATTTTAGTGGAACAGTGTGGAGTAGTGAGTCATGCCACCCCAGCAACCCCCAACAAACCTGATTAACCCTAATCTAATCACGGGACAATTTACAATGACCAGTTAACTTACCCGGTACATCTTTGGACTGTGGGAGGAAACTGGAGCACCCGAGGAAAATCCATGCATTCCACAGGGAGGACGTACAGAGACTCCTTACAGAATGGTGCCGGAATTGAACTCGGAACTCCAGAGTGTCCCGGGCTGTAACAGCATTGTGCCAACGCCCTTTGGTTTGTAAAAATAGCCGAAGGGTAAACACAACAGAACCAGATGTCATTCTGTTAGATTTAATTTGTGTTATAATTTTGTATTATTTTCAACCAGCTATACGATGTTGTTTAGCAGTATCCCGAACTGAAAGGGATTTGACTTCTTACATTTAGTAAATTGGAATGACTTCCAGTGTCAGCAACACATGTCTTTATTTATTTAGACATACAACACGGTAACAGGTCCTTCAGGCCAGTGGGTCTGCACTGCCCGATTACCCTTATATGACCAATTAGCTGTATGTCTTTGGAATGTGGGAGTAAACTGGAACACCCGGAGGAAACTCGCATGGTTACGGGAAGAACATGCAAACTCCTTACAGACAGTGGTGATAATTGAACCCAGATCACTGGCGCTGTTTAATGTTAAGTTAGTCGCTACTCTACTGTGCCTGTCCAAGTCTTGTGCAGGATATTGGTCTACTTCAGAACTCTTGCTGGCAAATGTAATCATAAGCTGGAGTTTGATAGCTTTGAAGCTATTGATAAAATTCAACATCAGCCAAGCACACTTAGTTGTATGCATCATTTGAAGTTGCAGGAAATAAAATTTTTCTTTAGCCTTGCATTTTTTTTCTATATCAGAATTTTTTCTCTTGTCTAAGAGGCTACTATAATACGATTTTTCAGAGGTGCCACATCATCCTGTGATACTCCTTCCAGTTAGTCAGCTTGAAGCCTCCAAATATAAGTGAGATGACAAATATAGGTTTTAAGCCAGCAAAGGCACCTGTCACTTTGAGGTGGTTTTATTCATATCTGCATTTCCAAGATAGTGGCTGGATTTAGAAATAATTTAAATTGGGCACATTGGTATCAATTCTAATATCCTTTTCTTTGCTTAAGATGACAAATGCTGCTACTATTGTGTCATCCTGCGCTTACATAGCTCAGTACAAATATAACCACACATTATTATTCTGACTACATGATTCAGCTGCTCTGTTGATTTTTGCCATTTAATCAAATTGGTTTATTTTATTGATCTTATAGAGAAAGTGTTTATCCCCATATAAATGGACGTGTATGTGTAATTGTAAATGTTATGTTTATTTTTTGGTGGTGTTTACATGAAGCTTATTTAAAATTTGTTAACTGTCATATTTAAGTATGAGATATCATGTTTCAATCTATTTCCGGTCAACTGTTATCATTTGTTACACTTGCAGTGAGTTAATTACTCCACTATGTTTAGTTGGGAAACTGGTGGTTTGGATGGGGTGGGAAATTGATTCAATTGATCTTATTGCTTCGACACACCAAAAAAGTCATTTATAGATTATGCAAAATAACAAGAACTGCTGCAGATACATTGACAGGATGGATATTGACAAATTGCAAGGTATGATTTAAATTGAGCAATGTACAGGTCAGGGCAAGGTGGTAGCTGGTGAAAGAAGCTAATTTTGTGCAATGATGAGTTTTATACTCAGCATCTAGAGCAATAGACCTGTCTTTAGAATTAAACACGTCCATCCTGTGGTTGAGTTTTTAAAAATCTCAGCCTTGATGGGAGATGAGAAAAGAGCCCCCCATTCTACAAAGTTCAAGATATACCTCAAGCTAGATTATATTTTCCCCTCCCTAGCTCAGAACAACTCCATTCACAGCCCCTTGTAATATGACTGGGTTGTGCAGGGAGACCTCAAACATTGCTCTGTAATTTGCAAATACTCTGAAAATTGCAAATGTTAAAGAAGGGTGGAAGGCAGCAGAAAATAAACTATTGACCAGTTAGCCTGACCTCAGTGGTTGGGAAGATGTTGGAGTCAATTGGTCAGGATAAGGTTATAGAATACTCGGTGACAAAGGACAAGATAGAACAAAGTCAGTATGGTTTCCTTAAGGGAAAATCTTGCCTGATGTACCTGTTGGAATTCTTTGAGGAGATTACATGTAGGATAGATAAAGAGAATGCAGTGGATGTTGTGTATTTGGATTTTCAGAAGGCCTTTGACAAGGTGTCACACATGGGGCTGCTTATCAAGTTAAGAGCCCATGGTATTGCAGGAAAGCTACTGGTATGGTTAGAGCATTGTCTGATTGGTAGAAGGTAGTGAATGGAAATAAAAGGATCCTTTTCTGGTTGGCTGCCAACGTCTACTGGTGTTCCACAGGGGTCAGTATTGGGACCGCTTCTTTTTATGCTGTATATCAGTGACTTAGATGATGGAGTAGCAGGCTTTGTTGCCAAGTTTGCAGATGATATGAAGATTGGTGAAGGGGCAGGTTGTGTTGAGGAAATGGGAAGCCTGCAGAAGGACTTAGACAGATTAGGAGAATGGGCAAGAAAATGGCAAATGAAGTACAATGTTGGAAAATGCATGGTCATGCACTTTGGTAGTAGAAGTAAATGTGCAGACTATCCAAAAATCTAAGAGGGCAAAGGGACTTGGAAGTCCTTGTGCAGAACACCCTAAAGATTAACTTTCAGGGTGAGTCAATGGTGAGAAAGGCAAATGTAATTTTAGCATTCATTTCAAGAGGTCTAGAATACAAGAGCAGGGGTGTGATGCTGAGACTTTACAAGGCGCTGTTGAGACCTCACCTTGAGTATTGTAAACAGTTTTGGGCTCCTCATCTAAGAAAAGATGTGCTGCCATTGGAGACAGTTCAGAGAAGGTTCACAAGGATGATTCCAGGAATGAAACAATTATCATACAAGGAACGTTTGATGGTTCTGGGTCTGTACACACTGGAATTTAGAAGGATGAGGGGAGATCTCATTGAAACCTTTCAAATGTTGAAAGGCCTAGACAGAGTAGATATGGAAAGGATGTTTCCCATGGTTGGGGAGTCTAGGACAAAAGGGCAAGTTATTGAATATATTGAAGGTAGAGCTTGACACTTGAATTACAAGTGGATTGGCTAGTATCAAGAAAATGGTGTTTGATGCCAAAAATGGATCAATCTTGACATTATTGCACCATAGGGCAGGCTCAGAGTTCTAGTGGGCCAACTCCTGTTATTGTTTCCTATGTTTTATATTTTTAACTCTAATGAAATTGTTCAAATACTGTGTTATTCCTCATTTTTAAAGAACCACTCAAAGTTGAACTGAAGCTTTCCATTTCCCATTTTTTCTGTGTAGGTATGACACCAATGCAGCAGCAACAGCAGCAGCAGCAAGGATTTCCCATGGTACCTTTGATGCAGCCCAACATGCAAGGCATGATGGGAATGAATTTTGGTTCACAAATGCCTCCTGGATCAATGCCAATGCAGGTAATTCAGTAATAAAAATTTGACTATTATTTTATGATATTTAAAATAGAACATCAGTATGATATTTAGAATAGAGCATCTTGGCTATATTAATAGCTTCTGAATGGTTAAGCATGGTACCACTTCTTTAATAGATCAAGTTCCTTGTCTCCTCCAAGATGTGGATGATGTTACCAACAGTGAGAAATATGAGCAGAAATATATTGTGCCTATATCGTGTTTTTATTTCAGCCAGAAAGAGGGTAAAATACGGAAGTCTAATTGGGTCTCAAAAACAGTAATTATGCAACCCAGATGGCTATCTAGAGGTAACTGTTTGCACACCAAGCTGTACATTATGCAGGAAATGAGAAGTTGTGCAGTTAAATGCTTTTTGCCCCCAACCTATTTTTCCAAGTGCCATATTTCTCTCCCCCAACCCCTTTCACAGATCAGGTCACAATAACGATTTATAGCCTTGGGTTCGTTGACATCACAATTCTACCCCATGCTGTGCAAGATACCGTTTAAACCTAGTTCTGAGACAGAATATTTATTGTTGCATGTTACTCAAAAGCTTTATCAAAATGAATACTGTTCTTGATGGGCACTGTGCAAATTGAATGTTTATTTAAAGGGTACACTTGGCCATTAATTGCTTTCTCATGTGTTGTACAATGTTGGCTTAATTATTAACAACTCATTCAAGTGTGTATTGGGCTACCATGGTGATATTTTCATCAGACAATTTTTATTATAAAGCCGTACTTAACTTGACTTAAAGGGTCCAAGGTAGATGAGCAGCTTCTGGAAATGGAACTAACCAGAAAGGCGAGCAAGTTCGATTGAATAACTTTATTTGTTTCTGTTATGTTCAATTGGAGGTACTGTTTTAATTATTTATAATCTTTACGTCAATCAGGGTGGAATGACAATGGGTCCAATGCCACCAGCTGGAATGCCATATATGCCACAGCATCATTACATGGCAATGCGTCCTTCTCCGCCACAGTACACGCCAGATATGCAAAAACAGTTTGCTGAAGAGCAACAGTAAGATTCTTTTCTGTTTGGAATGATTTTGTAGTAATTGTACAGCTTATGTTATTACCTTAGAAATACTAGGCAAAAGGAAGCTATTGTTTAGGTTATTATGTAGTGGAAATGATTTTTGTAGGGCTGCAGATTTGGATAAGTGATTAGCAGGTCACAAGCTGGCAAATGCTTTTTGAGTGTTCCTGAACCCAATAAGTATAAACTGTAGAAATAAGTCAAGTCATCATTTGTTAAATATATAGTTTTTCTGTAGACTATATTCCACACGATCGTCTCCTTATCTACTATTCCTCTCCCAGTGGGTTGTTACATATTACTCGTACTGACAATAAAAGGAGCATTTAATTTATTCCTAAGCGGACACAAGCTTATATTCTCCTAGTGTCAGTTCCATGTAGAGTGATTAAATTCTTAACCATTACCTGAAACATTTGCATTAAAAATCAATAGCTTTATTATAAATAACTCAACTCAAAGCAGGCCAATTAATGTAATTTAAGTAGTTAACTTTTGAAAACTTTATCATTTAGTGGGGGATGGGTAATGGGTTAATTGGTTACTGTGTTAGTACAAGAATGGAATGTGAATTTAACAGTAACTTCACTGTTAATTAGTCCTTGGTCACTTCTGCTTCTCTAGGAAGCGGTTTGAACAACAGCAAAAGATGATGGAAGAAGAACGGAAGCGGCGACAATTTGAAGAGCAAAAGCAGAAGCTTCGTCTTTTGAGCAGTGTAAAACCTAAGGTATTACTCAACAGTTTCATTAATGTGTTTTTGTTCTATTTGGTTTATTTCATTTATTGGTGAAGAAAGTTTCCAGAAGTTTCAGAACAGAAATTCCTTTGGTGAGACTCAAATCTATTTGTTATTATGGAAACTGCTTGTGTAACACTTAAGCGTAGTGACCATAATCTGCATTTAATGGGTTAAATTATGCTGCTAAGGTTCGGGTATGTTGTGGGTTTGCATAAACACATTTTGAAATGTGGAAGTCTGAATTTTAATAATGAATTTGAGGAATCCTCATGCAAAACGCCAACTGGGGATTTGCAAGGCATTGGAAAAGGTAAATTATCTGGCTTATTAATGTTTTTAATAAATTCTAAATGATTTGTATTTTTAGTTTACTTGAGTTTTAAAAACATTTTATAACTTTAACTTTATAAGATGTTTACTTTAATTTTAATTATAGTTTTTAAAGTGTTTCTGAACTTCTTTGCTAAAAAAAAATCCAGCCTCAGTTTGCCTTCTGTAAAAGGTTGTTAGAGGTATTTAGGGAGATGTACAACTGCAGTCTGCCCAGATGCTATGTGGACCATGCTGTTAGGTTCTTGAAGTGGAGGGCCAGAGAGACAAGTCCTCCTGATTGAGCCCAGGCATGCTAGATAACTGCGATTCTCTGGAATGAGTGTCCAGCATGATTGAGCCCAGTGTTCTAAATATGCCTTCCCTATCAGTGATGGGTCAGCCTTCCCTCAAAGGCTTGGAGAATTGGAAAATGAACAAAGAAACCAAATTAGTTGAGATCTTCAAAAACTGAAGAGGTTAACTTAACAGAAGGTAGCTTGATTGGGTAGTTAGGCTGAAGTGATGCTGTCTTCTGTACATGATTACTTTTGATTTAACAGATATATACATGGGTGATGGTATATTGATAGTATAAAATTCATCAAGGTTCCCAAGATTTGTTGAAAATTTAGATGAATATAGGATGCAATGACTGAGTCCACCTTTAATGCCAATCAAGTTCAAAAAGTCTCTCCGTTCTTTGTCAAAGGTCTCTCATCAATTAATCATAGATGAGGGGTCATAAGGGGAAAGGTGTGAGAAATTGGGGGAAAGGTACGGAACATCTTAAAAAAAACTGGCCAGAACTTTGTAGTCAGCAATGTACGTTTAGCACTAGCAATTCATTGTAGAAGCTATTCCCAATAGATTTCCTGCATTTCAACTGGACATTATTAGACCATAAGATATAGGAGCAGAATTAAGCCATTTGGCCCATCGGATCTGCTCCACCATTTCATCATAGCTGATCCAATTTTCCACTCAGCTGCAGTCTCCTGCCTTTTCCCCGTATCCCTTCATGCCCTGACCAATCAAGAACCTAACAGCCTCTGCCTTAAATATAAATAAAGAAATGTCATCCATAGCTGCCTGTGGCAAAGAATTCCACAGATTCACCATTCTTTGGCGAAAGAAATTCCTCCTCATCTCCGTTCTAAAAGGACGCCCCAATATTTTGAAGCTCTGTCCTCTGATCTTTGACTCTCCCATCAAGGGAAACGTCCTCTCCACATACACACTATCAAGGCCTTTCACCATTCAATAGGTTTCAATGAGGTTACCCTTCATTCTTCTGAATTCTAATAAATAACTGGCCCAGAGCCATCAAATGCTGTTCATACAACAAGCTATTCAATCCTGGAATCATTTTCGTTAACCTCCTTTGAACCCTCTCTAGTTTCAGCACATCCTTTCTAAGATTAGGGGCCCAAACCTGCTCACAATACTCCAAGTGAGGCCTCACCTGTGCTTTATAAAGTTTCGACACTACATCCTTACTTTCATATTCTAGTCCTCTTGAAATGAATGCGAACATCGCATTTGCTTTCCTCACCACAGGCTCAACCTACAAGTTATCCTCTAGGGAATCCTGCACAAGGACTCCCAAGTCCCTTTGTGCCTCAGTTTTTTGCATTTTCTCTCCATTTAGTAAGTAGTCAAATCTTTCAATTCTTCTACATAATGCATGACCACACACTTCCCGACACTGTATTCCATCTGCCACTTCTTTGCTCATTCTCTTAATCTGTCTAAGCCCTTCTGCGACCTCACTACTTCCTCAAAACCACTTGCCCCTCCACCTATCTTCATTTTGTCTGCAAACTTTGCAATAAAGCCATCAAATCCATCATCCAGATCATTGACGTATAAGGTAAAAAGAATCGGTCCGACCGCAGACCCCTGTGGAAAACCACTAGTCATGGCAGCCAACCAGAAGAGGCTCCCTTTATTCCCATTCTTTGCCTCCTGCCAATCAGCCACTGCTTTATCCATGCTAGAATCTTTCCTGAAATACCATGGGCTCATAACTTGTTAAGCAGCCTCATGTGTAACAGCTTGTCAAAGGCCTTCTGAAAATCCCAGTACACAACATCAGCTGATTCTCCTTTGTCTATCCTGCTTGTTATTTTTTCAAAGAGTTTCAACAGATTTGTCAGGCAAGATTTCCCTTGAGGAAACCATGCTGACTATGGCCTACTTTAACATCTGCCTCCAAGTACCCTGAGATTTCATCCTTAATAATTGACTCCAACATCTTCCCAACCACTGTCAGACTAATTGGCCTATAATTTCCTTTCTTCTGCTTCTCTCCCTTCTTGAAGAGTGGAGTGACATTTGCAATTTTCCAGTCTTCTGGAACCATTCCAGAATTTAGTGATTCTTGAAAGATCATCACTAATGCCTCCATGATCTCTTCAGCCTCCTCTTTCAGAACCCTTGGAGCATACACCATCTGACCAGGTGACTTATCTACCTCAGACCTTGCAGTTTCCTGAGAACTTTCTCTCTAGTAATGGTAACTTCAAACACTTCATGACCCCTGACACCTGGCACTTCCACCATACTGCTAGTGTCTTCCACAGTGATGATTGATGAAAAATACTTATTTAGTTCGTCTGCAATTTCCTTGTCCGCCATTACTACCTCTCCAGGATCATTTTCTAGTGATTCGATATCCACTTGTGTACTTGAAGATACTTTTGGCATCCTCTTTAATATTATTGGCTAGCTTACTTTTGTATTCCATCTTTACCTTCTTAATGACTTAGTTTTAGGTTCCCCTCTTGGAATCCAGCACCACCCTGATTTTCTCAATTTACATGCCTGTTGAAATTCCCCATGACTATTGTAACATTGCCCATTAGAAAGTGAGTTCAGTGTGATGCCCTCGAAAGAAATTTCAGAACTTGTGTACATGAATTATGGACGCCACAGTAGCACAGCGGTTAGTGTGAAGCTTTTACAACTCGGGGCATCCTGGAGTTCAGAGTTCAATTCCAACACTATCCTGGGTCTAGTTTCCTCCCACAGTCCAAAGGTGTAGTGGGTAGGTTAATTGATCATTGTAAATTGTCCTTTGATTAGGTTAGAGTTAATCAGGTTCTGGGGTTGCTGAGGTGGCGTGCCTCAGAGGGCCTGGTGCACGTGAAACGCTAAATAGATAAATAGATCCTTAACAAATCAGGTTGAATTTCTACAGATGTACCACGGAGAGCATTCTGACTGGCTGTATCACCGTCTGGTGTGAGGGGTGGGGCGCTTCTGCAGGGAGTTGTAAAATTAGTCAGCTCCATCATGGGTACTAGCCTCCAAAAGGCAGAGTCCATCATTAAGAACCCCCACCATCCAGGACAGTTATTATCAGGAAGAAGGTATAGAAGCCAGAAGGCACATACTCAGTGATTCAGGAAAAGCTTCTTTCCCTCTGCCACACACATCAAAGTTGCTGGTCAATGCAGCAGGCCAGGCAGCATCTCTAGGAAGAGGTACAGTGGATGTTTCAGGCCGAGACCCTTTGTCATGACTAACTGAAGGAAGAGTTAGTAAGAGATTTGAAAGTGGGAGGGGGAGGGGAGATCCAAAATGATAGGAGAAGACAGGAGGGGGAGGGATGGAGCCAGGAGCTGGACAGGTGATTGGCAAAGGGGATATGAGAGGATCATGGGACAGGAGGTCCGGGGAGAAAGACAACAGGGCGGGGAGGGGGAACCAGAGGATGGGCAAGGGGTATAGTCAGAGGGACAGAGGGAGAAAAAGGAGAGTGAGAGAAAGAATGTGTGTATAAAAATAAATAACGGATGGGGTACGAGGGGGAGGTGGGGCATTAGCGGAAGTTAGAGCTAACTTTTGCTAATGCCCCACCTTCTCCTCGTACCCCATCCATTATTTATTTTTATACACACATTCTTTCTCTCACTCTCCTTTTTCTCCCTTTGTCCCTCTCACTATACCCCTTGCCCATCCTCTAGGTTCCCCCCCCCCACCCCGTCTTTCTCCCTGGGCCTCCTGTCCCATGATCCTCTCATATCCCCTTTGCCAATCACCTGTCCAGCTCTTGGCTCCATCCCTCCCCCTCCTGTCTTCTCCTATCATTTTGGATCTCCCCCTCCCCCTCCCACTTTCAAATCTCTTACTAACTCTTCCTTCAGTTAGTCCTGACGAAGGGTCTCGGCCTGAAACATCGACTGTACCTCTTCCTAGAGATGCTGCCTGGCCTGCTGCGTTGACCAGCAACTTTGATGTGTGTTGCTTGAATTTCCAGCATCTGCAGAATTCCTGTTGTTTGCGTTTCCCTCTGCCACCTGATTTCTGAATGGTCATTGAACCCATAAACACTACATCACTACTTTTTTTAAATTTCTGTGTTTCTTTACTTAATTAATTTAACTATTTTAATATACATATATACTACTGTCATTCATAGTTTTTTTCCAAAATTTATTATGTATTGCATTGTACTGCTGCCACAAAATAACAAATTTCATGACATATGCTAGTGATATTAAACCTGATTCTGAAAAATCCTTAATGACAGTAATTAAATCAATTAAATAATAATAAACGTTTGAGAGATAAAAGAGACCATTATTGGCTTCAACAACTAAAAATATGAAGCAATGAGGTTTGACTTCTATAAAAATTACTTTTCAGTGGCAATTAATATTGTCTTGAGGTTAAAAATATACTGTGTATGTGCTGGAATGGAGAAGCCATTTGCTGACTGATTGAATGGGTATCCTTAATGAGAATACAGCAATTTCAGGCCTTTCTGTGTATTTGGATGCTCTTGGATATCTGTATTGTTCCTTGAGGGGCAGCTTGGACAGTAACATAATAATTTCTGTATTTGTATATGCAGTTGGAGAAAATGCTGTCTGCTTTACCTTTCAATAACAGTTGCTGCTGATGGCCTCTGAACAGCAGATATCCAGCAAAAAATAATTAATGCTGTCCTCTTCAATTCCTTTAAAATGAAATCTTGCTGATAATTGAAGCGTATTGTCAAAGGTTATAAGAACGCATTATTTATTCTGTGAAAGCTCTAGAATTGTGTGCTTAAGAAACTATAGATTAGTGTAGAGTGCAATCTGTCACATGGAATGATGTATCATGCTTGGCTGGATTAATAGACTGAGAGTGTTTATAATGAGTTTGTGAAATGTGAGGGACATATGGCAGTTACATACAATTTGATTCACCAGCTGGCTGAGTCCATAGTGAGACATTGTTGATGTTTTGAAGTGTTGGTTTTTATTTTTGGTATTTTTTATATACTATAATGTTACTGTGTCATGCTGGCCTCCCTTGGCAGGCAAGCTGTTTCTTATCTTGGCTTATTGCCTATCACATCCAGCTGCTAGAAGCTGGTTAAGAGTAGCTTACACTGTACTTTTTTTTCTTTAAATTCCTGTTTGCTGCCTTGAGGTAGTTACCTTTATAATGTCATGAAATGCAGTAAAATACAATGGTTTTGGTTCTCTGCTCTGTACCTTTAAGTTATTCTACCGTTTTTACAGCAGGTGTAGATGCTGCCTCAGTCAGGCACTTTTTCCCCTCATTCCACACTTTCTGTGGGACTTTATGCCAGCAGTTCATTTTTTTGGCTTTGCAACCCTATAAAAGAATGACACACATTCTTTACCCTCTGATTTTTTTACTCAGTGTAAGTGTAATAGTTCTTGTTTTATAAATGCTTTTCTTTCCAATTTCATGGTACTTTATAATCACTTACTTCTCTCATTCTGGTTTCAGATGGGGGAAAAAAACAGAGATGATGCCTTGGAAGCCATTAAAGGAAACCTTGCTGGTTTCACAAGGGATGCAAAGATGCACCCAGGCCCTACTTCACATTCCAGTAAATCAGGTCAGTACCTCTTTAAACAAATGAAGCTTATCATAAAAATAAATGGGAAAAAGATAAATAAAAAAGATAAAAATCAGTTTGGATGCTTAAAATTTGACAAGATGTTCTTGTCAATAATTTATAATTGTGATAGTGAATCATGAGAACTCAAATTATTTGAAATATTGAAGACTTCTACCTTCCCTATCTCTTGTCAGATTATATTCACCCTGTACTGAATGAAAGTCATTTTCTGCTATGCAGCAGTCCTGAAAGATAAATATTTCATTTGGTTTTGCCCTCTACCCCTATACTAAATATGTTTGCTGATGATTCGGGTAGAGTAGGAATCTACTTCCACCAAATGCAGAACATCTGAGTTTTCAACAGCAGATAGGCATTGGCCAAATTTTAGATAATAAATAAGAGCTAGTAATTAATCAATTTTGAAAAGGCAAAGTGCAAGGCATCACAGGTTTTCTAAACATCACAGCTTTTTAAGCAGGGAGGAAATATTGATTACTGATGTATATGAGTCTTTTGAATCAAAAGATCAAATTTCATGTGGCATATTGCAGCCAAACTTCAGTTTGATTTCATTAATCCAGGTTGAAAAACATTTGCAATAGATTTTAGACAAAAATTATTTTTAGTGTCTTGTATATGTTAGCACTGTTACCCATATCGAAGGATCCTTCTGAATGGTATTCTGCAACCTATTACTGACAGGGATTAATCTAGAATCGATCTGCGTTGATAGAGCTGTACCTCCAGTTGAAGAAAAGCTGTTTTGCTCTCTTAATTGATAAATATAGAAGGGTACCACAAGGATCAGAAAGGGTGTAAGCCTGATTCTTGGATCAGTTTAGGCTGATTTCAGCAGCATTGATGACTGCAAACTTGCTTTTCTTCCTCCATGAGAACGGAAAAGAAAAACAACCTGTGATTTTGCTCTTGAATGTGTCTGCGAGATGAGGTTGGCTTAGTATTGGCGACTGAGGTGACTCCTTGCCACTGCCACTGTAGAACAATTAAGGCTTAGCCACTTGAACAATAACCAAAGAATGAATATTTAAAATTAATTATTTAAAATGTACTTTATACAATTACATTTTCGAGCCACTTTTATACTGAAGCAAAACCAGCCTCTCATGCAAATTTGAATATTTATACAATATACACAAATACATATAAAGTTCTTTGATCTAAGTAATATAACTTATTGTGTTAAGGCAATAGTCACATTTGTTTCAATTCTCTTTACCTAGGATGCCTGTCTTTGATGTCAATATTTTGTTATTTACCATTTGAGATTGAATTACTATGCAGTGTTACTACTCTGGATTAATTCCGAAATTTAATTGGATTGTGATTTTTTTTTAATGATATGTTACATGGTTCTTAAATGTGGAAACCTAACATGCTACCTTATTATGCTGTGGCTAATATATTCTGTCAGCGACACTGCATCTAACAGCATCCCTCTGAAATCCTTCAAAAGGTACAGGGGGATCTTATTTGTGCTTTATTTCATGTGTTAAGACTACTAACCAATTTACGCAGAATCTTTGCCTTCCCTGCAATCTTGGTTATCCCATTTTACTATAGGGAGGGAAGAATCCTAATAAAAATTGTAGCCTGCTTTCTTCTTCCGAGGTTATTCCTGGTCTAGTGCAGGTATGACTGGCTGTTGTTGTACTCTTATAAAGTGAGAAGTACATTGTTTGGATATAAGCAGTGATAAACAGTTTATTTAATATATCTAACATTCTTTGGTGGAAAAGAAACAGTAGACAAGTGGGGGAAAGTGATATTCTCACATTTGGGTTTGTCATTTTTTTGCGTGATTTTCTTATTCATATGTGGGAATTAGATCAAAGTATAAATATATGTCACCATATACAACCCTGAGATTCATTTTGTTGCAGCATACATGTTAACTTCAAGAAACATAATAGAATCAGTGAAATACCACACCCAACAGGACGGACAAACAACCAGTGTGCAAAGGATAACAAACTGTGCAAATATAAATGAAAAAAAAATTATAATAAGTAAATAAGCAATAAATATCAAGAATTTGAGATGAAGAGTATTTGAAAGTGAGTCCATAGCTCTCTGTTCCTTTCTGGACACCAGCCCAACCACTTCCCCTCCATCACCACTTTCCTCCGCCTAGTGGAGCCTGTACTCACTCTAAATAATTTCTCTTTTGTCTGTTCCCACTTCATTCAATCAGAAGGTGTAGCCATGGGCAGTCTCATGGGTCGCAGCTATAACTGTCTTTTTGTCAGCATGGAACATGCATGGAACAGTCTCATGTTCCAAGTCTACACTGGCGTCCAACCCCCACTTTTCCTACGGTACATCGACGACTGCATTGGTGCTGCTTCCTGCACCCATGCAGAGCTCATCTACTTCATCAACTTTCCCTCCAACTTCCACCCTGCCCTCAAATTTCCTGGTCCATTTCTGACACCTCCCTCGTCTTTCATGATCTCTCTGTCTCTAATCTCTGGAGGCAGCTTATCCACTGATGTGTATTATAAACCCACGGACTCTCACAGCTACCTGGACTACACCTTTTCCTACCCTGTTACTTGTAAAAACGCCATCCCCTTCTCTCAATTCCTGTGTCTTTGCTGCATCTTCTCTCACGATGAGGCTTTTCATTCCAGGACGAAGGAGATATCTTCCTGTTTCAAATAAAGGGGCTTTCTTTCCTCCACTATCAACGCTGCCCTCAAATGCATCTCTTCCGTTTCACACACATCTTCGCTCACCCCATCCTCCCACCACCCTACCAGGGCTAGGGTTCCTCTTGTCCTCACCTACCATCCCACCAGCCTTTGCATCCAGCACATAATTCTCCATCACTTCCACCATCTCCAACGGGAGTACACCACCAAGCACATCTTTCCGTCCCCCCACTTTCTGCTTTCCATAGGGATTGCTCCCTATGTGACTCCCTTGTCCATTTGTACCTCCCCACTGATCTCTCTCCTGGCACTTACCCTTGCAAATGGAACAAGTGCTACACCTGCCCCTACACCCCCTCACTCACTACCATTCAGGGCCCCAAATAGTCCTTCCAGGTGAGGCAACACTTCACCTGTGAGTCTGTTGGGGTCAAATACTGTGGCTGGTGCTCCCAGTATGGCCTCCTGTATATTGGTGAAACCCACCGTAGATTGGGAGACTGCTTTGCCGAGCACCTATGCTCCATCTGCCAGAAGAAGCAGGGTCTCCCAATGGCAACCCATTTTAATTCTACTTCCTATTCCCATTCCAATATGTCAATCCACAGCCTCCTCTACTGTTGCAATGAGGCCACACTCAGGTTGGAGGAACAACACCTTATATTCCATCTGGGTAGCCTCCAACCTGATGGCAAGAACATCAATTCCTCGAACTTCCGGTAATGCTGCCCTCTCACCATTCCCCATCCCCTTTTCCCTCTCTCACCTTATCTCCTTACCTGCCCATTGCCTCCCTCTGGTGGTCCTCCCCCTTTCCCCCCTTCTCCAGCTCTATATCTCTTTCACCAATCAACTTGCCAGCTCTTTATGTCACCCTCCCCCTTCTGGTTTCACTTAATCACCTTGTGTGTCTCCTTCCCCTCCCCTCCCCCCACCTTTTAAATCTACTCCTCGTCTTTTTTTTCCTCCAGTCCTGCTGAAACGTCGACTGTACTCTTTTCCATAGATGCTGCCTGGCCTGCTGAGTTCCTCCAGCATTTTGTGTCTGTTCTATAGGTTGTGGGAACAGTTCAGTGATGGAGTGAATAAAGTTGAAAGCAGTTATCTCCTCTGGTTCAACAGCCTGATGGTTGAAGGGTAATAACTGTTTCAAAATCTGGTGGTGTGGGTCCTGAGGCTCCTGTACCTTCTCCCTGATGGCAGCAGCGAGAAGAGAGCATGGCCTGGAAGGTGGGGGTCCTTCAAGATGGATGTTGCTTTCCTGCGACAGTGCTCCATGCAGATGTGCTCAATGGTAGGGATGGCTTTAGCTGTCAGGGACTGGGCCACATCCACTACTTTTTATAGGCTTTTCTGTTCAAGGGTATTGGCTTTTCCATTCAGGGCTGTGATGCAACCAGTCAATATACTCTGCACACCTATGGAAGTTTGTCAAAGCTTTAGATATCATGCCGAAACTTTGCATATTTCTAAGGAAGTAGAGATGCTGCCCTGCTTTCTTCGTAAATGCATTTACATGCTGGGGCCAGGAAAGGTCCTCTGAAATTATAACACCAAGGAATTGAAAGTTGATGACCGTCTCTGGTCCCCTGATAAGAATGGCCTCCAGTTTCCTCCTCCTGAAGTCAATAATCAGCTCTTTGGTCTTGCTGTCATTGAGTTAGAGGTTGTTGGTGTGGTACCACTCAGCCAGTTTTTCAACCTCCCTCCCAATATGCTGATTTATCACTATCTTTGATTCAGCCAATGACAGTTGAGTCATCAGCAAACTTAAGTATAGCATTGGAACTGTGCTTAACCTCACAGTCATATGTATAAAGTGAGTAGAGCAGGGGCCTAGAGCCTTGTGGTGCATCTGTGTGGATGGAGATTGCGAAGGAGATGTTATTGTCAATCCAGAATGACTGGATCGAGGATCCAATTGCACAAGGAGATTTTGAGGCCAAGGTCTTGAAGCTTATTGATTAGTTTTGAAGGGTTGATGGTGTTGAACGCCGAGCTGTAGTCGATAAAGAGCATCTTGATGTATGCATCTTTGTTGTCCAGATGCTCTCTGGTTGAGCGAAGAGCCAATGAAATGACATCTGCTGTGGACCTGTTATGCCAGTAAGCAAATCGGAGCGGATCCAAGACACTTCTCAGGCAGGAATTGATATGCTTCATTACCAACCTCTCAAAGCACTTCATCACAGTGGGTGTAAGTGCTACAGGACAATAGTCACTGAAGGCAACACACACAAGTCCTGACGAAGAGTCTCAGCCCAAAACATTGATTGTTTACTCTTGTCCATAGATGATGCCTGGCCTGCTAAGTTCCTTCAGCATTTTGTATGTCTTCCTCAGGATTTCCAGCCTCTGCAGATTTTCTGGTGTTTGTGAATAGTCATTGAGGCAGGTTACCATGTTCTTCTTAGGCAGCAGAAAAATTGAAGCCTTCTTGAAGCAGGTGGGGACCTGAGACTGCTGAAGCGAGAGGTTAAATATATTAGTGGACACTCCAGCTATTTGATCAGCACAGGTCTTTAGTAATGGGCCAGGTACCCTGTCTGGGCTGGATGTTTTCCATGGGTTCACTCTCCTGACGGATGCTCACATGTCAGCCTCAGAGACTGACATCGCAGTGTCATGAGGGATGGGGGAGATGTTGCATGGTGAGATCAGCAGAAGACAGTTTAGAATGATGATGAAGGGTCCTGAGGGAGGGTCTCGGCCCGAAACGTCGACTGTGCTTCTTCCGAAGGATGCTGTCTGGCCTGCTGCATTCCACCAGCATTTTGTGTGTGGTGTTAGAGTGATAATGGTCATTTTGCTAGTTAACCACATTCTGTCTTCAACTGCAAATATGAAACCTATTTGATAATTCTTAAATGTTGACTGACAACAGAGAAATTAGTGATTTTTAAAAAATTAAATAACAAAGATATAAATTGAAGTCAAACCAAATAACAACTTCTTGATACATTCCAAAGAAAACAACAATTTGATGTCATAATGTCTAATCTTCAGCTTTTCTTGCTATGCTTTTTGCTCCTGCTTACAGTGCAATAGAAAGCAGTCATTGTTTGCAAACTCTAACTGGTATTTAACCAATTTACAGGCTTTAATCTGTGCTAATTCAGTTGTTGCCAGTTTTTTAAACACTCTGTAATAAAACATTTTTGATAGCTGTTTTAGTCAGCGTAAACCCCGTAAATGAAAAGCGATGTTTTAATACAGTTTGAAATGTCTAGAATTGCTCACTTGTCAGGAATCGTCTGAAGTGCTGGCTATTGAAAGTGTGGTATTGGGAATGGAAGAGATCTGCAGGGATTACATTGCCACATTATTCTGTTCTTCAGCCTAAGCGAGCATCTTTAAAGCATTGAGTTTAGCTATTGGTGTGGCTTT
The DNA here is from genome assembly GCF_030028105.1 of Mobula birostris. Lineage (NCBI taxonomy): Eukaryota > Metazoa > Chordata > Chondrichthyes > Myliobatiformes > Myliobatidae > Mobula > Mobula birostris. Next base: position 17,686,148 of record NC_092394.1, read on the forward strand.
GTTTTCTGTCTCTGGAAATGGGACTTGTCAAGTCTAGCATTTTCTCACTAAATTGCTGTGTGCATCATATTTACACTGGTTTTTGTGCTTTGTTTTTACTAATCTTATTGTTGGTTTCACACACTTACCAATTTTTTGACATGCAGAAAAAAAAAGAAAGTTCTGAGATTTGGAGGAAGAGAGGTACTTGTCCTGAAAAGACTATTATAATTTGAACTTCTCTGTATGTTGGAAATAGACAACCATTACTTGTTCAGAGATTTAATATTGTATTTATCTGCCTATATGTACTTATATTTTTGATACTTTTAGTTTAATTTGTGTTGCCTTATTTTGATTTATCCATTTTACAGATCCTCCCCAGTCATCCCTATCAACTGCCCCTCCTTCCCAATCCCCTGCTTTTTCTGACGACGAAGAATTCAGTGAGTTTGTTCAGGGGCCTGATTCTGCCGCACCTGCGGTCCCCACCAGTTTCCAGCATGTCCAACCCTTCCACCCCACATTAGCGTCAGGGCTGCAGTCTGAGCTGGCTGCAGCTCCGGCCCAGCCTGTTACTTCAGTCCATCCCAAAGCTTCATCTGCATTGTATGCCACAGCAGGGCATTCAGCAAAAAACAGCCAAGGTAACAAGTACTGAACTTATTTTAAATTGTTCGTTTAAAATAAATACACAAAAAATTATGGGGAGGAAATTATGATATTGAAATTAAGTGATTTAAAGTTATCATAAATTTATTAAATTAATTTATTATATTCTCTCAACAAAATAACATGATGAATTGTTTTAGATTTTTGATCCTTTGTGTCAGAAGAGACAGCTTAATTTTATTTAAAATGTGGGCACTTTTTTAATTGCTACAGAATTAATAGGAATTGACTCTTAACCTCTAAAGTCTAAAAGTTTATTGTAACTAACTTGAAATTCACCAGTCTAAGCTGGGAAACGCTTGTTCCACCTCCTGTTTGTTTAGGCCTTTCATTGGAAGAGAAAATGTTTGCTTCCTGTGATTTCAGCCTGCCTAAAAAGGCGCACAATAAATTTAACAAGTCTGAGCCACTGGCCCTCATTGGGTCTAAAGCTTCAGTCTCGACTCAGTTTCAGCCCAGTGCCAAGGCCTGTAACTGGGGCATCCAGTCTGAAAGCCTCAGTGGTATCTTCACAGCAGATATGCCAAAGGATCCAGTGCCAGAGAAGGCTGCCAAAGAGAGTGGTGAGCAAACTTACTTATTTCCAAATCACTAACCAGGCCTCTGCAAAATCAGAGCAATTATATCTCTTAATTATAGTTTTATTATTTGTGATAATATCTCAATAATTAACTCTCATCATATAATGTAATTGTAATCTGTCGTAATTCACATGCCTGAAAACAAGTTTTCTGCGTCTCAAACCTGTTCCAACATATATAGAGCATTACTCGAGGGTGCTGCTGTACTGCTCCTTGTGCCGAGTTACTCTGTTGTAACTTTCTAAGAATTCTGTGCGGATTATACATTGTACTTCAAGATTCTTGATTGGTCAGGGCATAAAGGGCTGTGGGAAGAAGTCAGCAGATTGGGGCTGAGAGGAAAATTGGATCAGACATGTTTGAATGGCAGAGCAGATGTGATGGGCCAAATGACCTAATTCTGCTCCTATATCTTATGGTCTTATGGTTAGTTTTTGCAGGTAATTAAGCCAGTCAAATAGAAGAATTTTTTTTTAAATAGTGGAGCCTTTCAAGACGTTAATATAATCGTAAAAATAATATCACTTTTAGCACTAATGTACAACCATCTTGACTTCATTTGCTGAACATTAAACTATTAATATTAAAATGTTGGTTACCAGGGAAGAAAGTCACCAACACTTCTCGATTATTAAAGTTTCTAGATGTTAACTTTGGCTCAAATTATTTTGAAATTCTTTTAGTAAGTGATACAAGTTAAATTGTAGGAAATTATTATAATTGCATTTTTGCCATCTCATCAAAGTTCAGCCTTTGTCTGCTCAAAATTATTCTGCTTGGTATGCAGTTATTCATGTATAAAGTAATACAATTGAACTGGTGCTCATCTTATGTAGTAAACATTTTTACTCGTGAGCTTTCAGTTCTTTTTAAACCAGGTACAGGTACTACTTAGTGAATTTTTGTTAAATCATGTTCTACCTGTTAGCAAGCCATGTAATATTTTATTGATTTGGAATTTCTTTGCAAGGAATACCATATTATGAACTAAAATAAGATGGTGTTTCACCAGTAAAGTAGTTGACAAAATGTGTATGAAAATTGTAAGCCAGCTTGTTTTGCATCCAAGTGTAAGCAACAGCTTAATGGACACTATAATGACTTTAAAAGCTGTAAGTTGTTTCCTTGCCACACTGGATTGCAACACCACTGTGAAGAGATATAATTATTGCCCTGCATTTTTATGCACATCATCAGCTGTAGTTCAGAGGAAGTCAGTTAGGTTTCTACCCAAAAGGAAAAGTAATTGTGTAGTCTCATGCTCCCCCTGGTGGCCAGTTTTGAAGGTGGTTTTAGAACAGAATCTGGTTAGTGCATGGTTCATGAAGATTGGAAAGTACATGTGAGAAGTGTGGAGCGGAACATGGGGTTGCTGTGCTTTTTGTAAAATTTATTTGGAAAGTGGAGACTCTACTTAAAATATCTCAGTAAGTGTTCTTCTTTTAATTCCTAACAGTTTCAATTTATCAATCAAAGTGGAAATACCCGATGAATCAAAAATGCTGCATTCTTCCGAGGATTGAATAACAATAAGGAACTCAGTGGTCTAATTTTCTCTTTTACTAACATTTCACTAATTACTTTAAATGTTTTTTCAGAAATGATAAACTGGAACTCAGCATGTTGAGAAGAATTGTCATATTGCAGCTTACATGAAGTGTTTCTGGAATTTTGGTTCATTTTGTAATTGTTTGTTCACTTCATCTTGTTTAGGTGTAGGAGTGTACCCTTCACAGGATACACTTCAGCCTATGCTGCCTCCTTGGCTTTTCAATGACAGTCTTGTCCCAGGTACAGTGGACTTTGTATTTGTTTAAATCTCTGAAAATAGTTAATGAGATTATTTTCACAGTTTCATTGCGCTCCTGTCTAATTTTCATTCATTTTATTGTAAATGGTCCTCACTGGCAAGGCTACTTTTCAAATTGTTCTTTGAATGGTGGTAATGACCCATTATTTTAATATGCTGTTGTGCTCTGGTGAAGGTGCTACTGCACTGATGTTTGGCAGGCAATTTAAAAAATTTAAACCCCATTAGTTTTAGTCTGTATTTAAAGAATTCAAATGTTAATATATTTTAGGAAAGACAGTTTTACTCATGTCAGGTAATTATAATTTAACTATAATTTAAATTATACTTTAACTTTTCTTTTTGTAAAATTTCTTCTTATATTTAAAGTGCCTCAGTAACAGTAATTTAAGTTAATATGGTTATTGAGTGGTGGATATAGGGTGGAACTTTTGAACTTGGAGGATTCTTGTTAAACTCTTGTTGAAAAATAAGGCAGCAAATCTTGAAAAAATAAATTTGGAATAGTTCAAATACATTCTTGTAAATTTACAAAATAATATTCCAACAGAGCTCTACAAGAAAGTTCTTGAAGTCACTCTCACCCCAGTGGGCATTGATACAGCAAAACTTTATCCTATTCTTCTCTCATCGGGATTACCTAGAGAGATGTTGGGTCAGATATGGGCTTTTGCTAATCGAGCAACACCAGGCAAACTTACCAAAGAGGAACTGTATACTGTATTGGCTATGATAGCCATGTCACAGGTATTGTAACATTATTAATTGTGTACCTTCAGTGATATAGATTATTTCATAATTTTCAATTTATAGTTTTTTGTTGTAGAACACAGAAAGATAAATTTTAGTAGAGGACAGCTCAATGTATATTGATCTGGTAATCTACAATAGAGGATAATAGATATGTGGAAGGAATAGAGTTTTTTGAGGAGTTCCGCAAACTTGTGGATTTTCTCCCACCTCCCTGAGTATTTATAATCTCATCTTCTGATGGTGATTAAACTGTTTCAATAACATGCAAAGAAACCCAGAAAATGACTGGTTTTCTTAGAAAATCTAATGTTGTAATACAGAAAATCACTGGCAGAAGCATCACAATTGACTGAGAAGGTACTTAACAAAATATTGGGCTGACATATTGATAATACCTTTCTTTGTATATAATATTGTGCTCAATAAGCAAATGATTGTAACCTGTGACTTCATATTTCTGGGTTGTTTACAAATTAACAAATATATAAATGGGATAACATCTGTGTAATTGGTCATTGTGATTTTAGTTCTACACTGCTTTTATTTTCCAGAGGGGCATTCCTGCATTGAATTTTGAAAATCTCAACCAGTTTTCATCAGCTCCTGTTCCTACGTTAAGTGCAATGCCGATGACTTTACCTACTTCAGTTCCACAGCAGCCCATGATTTCAGTGCCGTCTGGTCCGAGTGCAAGTCTGCCTGTTCAAGCAGGCCAGTCTGTGGTAGGCATGGATCTTCCTGCACCAGTGGGTGGCAGCACAGCTCCAGTTTCCAGCAGTTTTGTGGCATCTTTTCCTGCCAGCCAGGTAACAGTATCATTAAAACATTAAGTTCATGATGTACAATAAAATATTAACAAAAGCATGTGGTACTTTTGTGATTGAGAGCCAGATATGGATGTACAATTAATGATTAACTTAATTTAAAAAATAGTACGAAGACTTATGTTATAACAGTGTTAATCAAAACCATATCAAGTTCAAGCCCAAGTTTAATTGTCATTCGACCATGTACTAGTACTCATAAGTACACCCAAATGAAACAGTGTTATTCTAGTACAAGGTACAAAACACCGTACCAACATGCATACACAGCATAAGGCACATACAGCCCATATGAGATAGCAATAAAATACAGTCACACAACACAAAAACAAGTCCAAGCCCCTGAGTTCATGGATGTTGCAGCAGTGTGTAATAGCATATGTGCTATTTGCAGTGTGCTGTTGTTTTGTACCTTGGCCCCAGAAGAATGATGTTTCGTTTAGCTATTTTCGTGTATGGCTCAATGGTAGTTAAACTTGAACTTAAACTTAATGACTTGTGTACACTCAGTAGCCACTTTATTAGGTAGTTGAGTGGAACCCAGTGTGGTCTTCTGCTGTAGCTCATCCGTTTTGAGGTTTTAACATGTTGTGCGTTCAGAGATGCTCTTCAGCACACCACTGATGGATATTTGAGTTGCTGTTGCTTCCTGTCAGCTTGAAGCAATCTGGCCATTCTCCTCTGACCTCTCTCAATAACAATGCATGTGCTGCTCACTGGATTTTTTTTTTTGTTTTTCACACCATTCTTTGTAAACTCTTTAGACTGTTGTACAGGATAATCCCAGGAGGTCAACATTTCTGAGATACTCAAATCACACCATGTGACACCAGCTATCTTTCCATGGTCAATGTCACTTAAATCGCATTCCCCACCAACACCGCCATCATCAGCAAAAACTGAACCTTTTGACCATGTCTGCATGCTTTTATGGATTGAATTGCTGACACATAATTAGCTGATTAGATATTTGCATTAATGAGCAGGTACATTAAACAATTACGTCTATAATCCAATGCAACAGAGATATCTAATAAAAGGAAGGGGGTTTTCATATCTTTCAGCTGTCTTACATGAAAATAAGTTTGTAAAAATACCCTATAAAAATAGGATCAGTAATGTGAACTTCTACTCTTGTAATGGGCAATGAAAAAATTGGGGTAAGAAGCACCATTTAGTTAGAAACACCATTTAGCTATTGACTGAGTGAATAAGAATGATTTTCTCTCCATGGTGCTGATGGACTTTATACTGACTCCTGCATTATTTCCAGGTATCGATGTTGTGCAGAGTAGAGCATTGATGGAACTGCTTGGTAACTTCAGGCTAGCATTAGCAACCCAATTCGCAGTCAATGTTTATTTTCTCTCTCTCTCTCTCCTTAACATGTTGGAAGTTCTCTCTTCTCATTTTTTGACTTCAAGTTGTATATAGTTTTTAAAGCACATTCAGCTTTCTAGAACCTAGTCTTAGTTTATATTTTCCTATGGATTACAAGACGCAGTAAGTGTAATCCTGATGCAGGACCATCCCATCCTCACGGTAATATGTCATTATGGTCCTGCCTTTCTCCACAATTGCCCCTGTTTTCTCTACGTAGATAGTGAATACAGTCAGAATCAGAATCAGGATTATCATTGACGTATGTCGTGAAATTTGTTTTACGGCAGCAATACATTGTAAGACAAAAACGAAACTATAGATTAAAATAAGAAATATGTACAAATATAAATTAGGTCTGAGCATCCTTTTTAATCTTACTCTCTTCTCAAGTTCAAGTTCAAGTTGATTGACATCCAACTGTACATAGACACAACCAAAGCAAACAAAACAACGTTCCTCCAGACCACAGTGTACCCCCATATGTAGACTGAATCATACACAGCAGATAAAACAAAATATTACCACAAATAAGTTAATAAAATATAATTCAAAACTCTCCTCTCCCACCATATTTTAGAATCCATTTCTATTTGTTTTATTCAACTTATTTTAATTTTTTGAGTTGCAAAACTGTCCACCTTTTAAATGATCATTGATGCTCTTGAAGAGTAATAATTCCAAGATAATCACAGAGAAGATTGAGTCAGTGTTGTATATAGAATATAAACAAACCAAAATTTGTGTGCTATCACTTTTGTTTAAACCCTTTTAGTACATGCATTTTTGAATGGAAATTAAAAATAGTTACTTGACCTTTTAAACGGATAACATAAAAACTATAGATTGCAAATATTAATAGAAATTATTAGAATTTCCCATTAAAAACAGAGATCCATAGCTATAAGAATCATTTGGATTAGTAGCTTGTATTTAATTAATGAGGTTCAAAGACAGAATAATGCTGGAAATCGAAAATAGAAGCTGATTTCTATGCAGGTGCAGTATATTCTTTTATGTCAGTGCTACAGTTTCTTATCTCTGCATTCTAGGTGCGTGTGATGATGCAGCTTTTAATGCCGTTAACTTAAACCTCCAGGGACCCATATTTGTTTTTGACCTCCAGTTTTGTCAGTGTGGAGTTTGCCCATTCTCCATGACCATGTAGGTTTTCTTTGGCTGTGTCGATTTTCTCCCGCATCCAAAAGACGTGCTGTTAGATTAATTGGCTGAAGTAAAATAATTAAGAGAGGGAATTGAGCGGGGTAATGAGTTGCAGGACTACAGGGGAATAGGACAAGGAGGAATATGATTGATAGGGTTTCTCTTCTGCAGTCTGGTATGGACTTGATGGGCATCATGACCATCTTCTGTGTCATCATTAATGGCTTTCAAGTCTGTAATGGAAGAAGGAAATTTTATGAAGAGTAGTTTACCAATTTATAATGATGCTTCAAAAGGATATTTTATAAGTTTTTTGTAGTTATTTGGCTGAAACACATGTGGCATAAAGTTATAGTGATGATTTTGGAAGTGTAATTCAACTGAATAAAAGTCAAGCTATGCATAACAATATGATATATTAGCAGTGTCCAAACATTATTCTTAAGATTAAATATATCACAAGGTTAAAATTTATCCACTATTTAGGCTACAAAATCTGATGACGATGACTTCCAGGATTTTCAGGAAGCACCCAAGCCTAATGCATCTGATGATTCATTCAAAGGATTCAAGAGTGAAGCCTCTGGAACTTTATCAAAAGCACCAAACTCTCAAACTTCAGTCAGGTTTGAATTATTGTCATGGACATCCCTCATTTTTTTTGTCTGTACTTTGACTTTTTAAAAATTTTAATGATCAGTTTCGTTGGAACCCTGATTTCAGAACCCTGATAATGTGAGAGCTATAGAGAACAGTGCTTACTAATAATAATGTTCATTCTTAAAACTAATGCAAATACCCTTGCCAAAACTTACTAAAGTCATCTCTATTGAGTCAGAATTAAATCACAATTATTAATGAAGAGGAACTATTTAAGGCTGTATTAAAATGCACTTTAAAATAGTAGATTTTATGTTAAGAACTAATTGATGGCTGTCAAGTGATCCTTTGTAATTGGGAGGTAAAGAGAGACCTTAACACAATGGATACTTTTGACCAATGAGAGAATCAAGGAATCCTTTGTAAAGTTGTAAATTACTGGGAATTAAGGAATAAATATTTTCTTAGCACAAATATAATTTGCATGATTGTGGAAGGCCAATGGTCTCATCCTCGTGACTTTGCTGTAGGTGTTTCTCAGGGGACTATCTCAGGTCAAATAATCTCCAGAAGCTTCTTCAATAACCTTCCCTTAGACAAAAATAGAGTTGTTTGTTGCTGATTGTGCAGAGTTTTGTTCCGTTTGCAACTCTGCAGATAACAAAACAGATCATGGCTCTGTTCCATACAAGTGATTGGCAGTGAACACTTCCAAAGGCAATGAGAACCTAACCACCTCTGTCATAAAAGTGCTGAGGAAAACATGAGCAGAACGTTAACTGGAACACTGATATTAGTACCCTGGCTATAAAAGCAAGTTAGAGTTTGCTTGCTGTGGTAATTCCCCAAAGCATTAAGCCATCTCCATTATAAGTGGAATGTGATTGAATGCTGTCTATTTGCTGGATAAGTACAGTTCCAACAACACTCAAGAAGCTCTACAGTATTTGGGATAAAGCAGCCTGCCTAAGTTTTATCCACTCCTCCATCCTGAACATTCTTTCCCTCTGCCAGTGCACTGAGACTCAATGCACACAGCAACATTCAAAAGCCGAACTCTCTACCATGTAGAAGAACAGTGGTGTATGGAAAAGCTACACCTGAATGTTCTCCTCTAGATTATGTGTTATTTATCTATTTAAGTAATAGATATTCATTTATTTATCACATGTACATTGAAAGATAGAGTGAAGTGCATTGTTTGTGTTAATAACCACACATTCTGGTGCTAACATAGCATGGTCACTGTGTTCAGCAGAACAATGTGGAACATAACAAACAACAAAACAACAATAGCAAAACAATCTCCATTCCTCTCTCCCACACATCCATAGTTCTCCAAACATTGCGCCTTCGACTTTCCCAGTAGACTCGCAGACTTCCAGACCCAGGCTTTGGCCATTTAAAGTTAAAATATTTTGCGAATCACCTACCATTGTTGAGGCCAAATACTAAAGTCACTACAGTGCAACACTGTGCGAAGGCCAACTCCACAATGATACCAATGTACCAAATTTACCATGGCTACCTGAGGGAAGTTGAGGGTGGGGGTTTATACTGGTCATGACACCCATACTCACATCCTATAGAGGAATTCAACAGACTTCTATTCATTGGTATGAATAAAATCTCAATTATTGAATCAAATTCCAAAATAATTATTGTTGTGATTAATGGCAATTGAATTGGGTCAACAAGGGGACCTTCCTTTGTTCCCTTTGAAATAGGATTTATCTTCCTCTTGTCAAATGTGTATAGTCATTTGTGGAATCTGTGCTAGCAGTGAAGTAACTTGTTACTTGTGAGAAAATAGCTTCTTAACATCATCTAAGCAATATTAGCCATTAATGTGCAGACTATATTGTGTAAATTGCAGGTATAAGCAACAAGCATTTTTAGGATAATCTCTTCCCTAGCATGAGCAGATTTTGCTGTTTTCCGAGCTTTTATTTGCTTATCCTTTGACAATCAAAGGATGGTATAATGATGTTGCTCTCTGAAGTGAGTAGAAGTGAAAAGGGGTAGCTTTTAAAACGTTGTAGATTAAAAATGGCACTTGGGTGCTTCTAGATGAAATTACATGCCTTAATTGGAGAGATTTATTCAAAATTCAAAGTAAATTATTACCAAAGTACAATACTTCACCATATACAACCCTGAGATTATTTTCTTGTGGCAATCATTGTAAATACAAGAAACAATAGAGTCAATGAAAGACTGCACACAACTGGATGGGCAAACAACCACTGTGCAAAAGACAGCAGACTGTACAAATACGAAAAGAAAGAAAACCCCAAGGCATTCTACAAGTAAAAACAAAAGCAGGTACAATAGGGTCTTTAAAGAGACTCCTGGATAGGTACATGGAGCTTAGAAAAATAGAGGACTATGGGTAATCCTAGGTAATTTCTAAAGTAAGTACATGTTCGGCAGAGCATTGTGCTGTAGGCTTTCTATATTTCTGTATAGAAAGAAAAAAGAAATAATAATAATAACAAATAAATAAGCAATAAAAATCGAGAACATGAGATGAAGAATCCTTGAAAGTGAGTCCATAGGTTGTAGGAACAGTTCAGTGATGCTGCGAGCAAAGCATCTGGTTCAGGAGCCTGCTGGGTGAAGGGTAAAAACTGTTCCTGAACCTGGTGGTGAGATCTGAGGTTTTGTTTGTAACACTGCTGAATAATAAAATAGTTATGGCAGCTCTAAAGGCAGGGATTTGCGAAGAGTGATGTTTGAAATGGTTTTATGAATTCTGTCTTTTAGTGCACATACTTTACTGATGCCAATTTCAGGAACCTCTACATCATCTTCAGTTGATAAATATGCAGTTTTTAAAGACTTGACGGAAGACAAACCTGCAGAAAGTTCATCATTTGCAGGTACAAAAGACTACCTTAAGGAATGTTTATTCCAAAACTGAGCACTGGAAAAAATGTAATGATTGGAATCTACCCATGAATTATTGCAAATACATATGTATAAAGAAGCATGCACTTGAAAATCAGCATTTTCATCTACGTACATAAATGAAGTTGCAATACACGCCAAACAGTATTTCTTTTTTAAACAAAAGGAAGTTGTCAAGAATGTGAATACATTTGTTAAATACTTACAGTCTCATATTTTAATTTTACTTACCAAGAAATAAGTTAAAGGTTACTAAATTTTGTTGGTCCATATTATATAATTTACTAAACAAAATGTTGGAGGAACTCAGTGGGTCACAAAGGGACTAAGCAATGTTTTTGCTCAGGAATTCCTCCAGCAGTTTTTATTTTGCTCCATGTTCCTGAATCTGCATTCTCTTGCATCTCCATGTTATTTAATAGATTTCATATTTTCATTTTGTTTTGGAATGCCCTATTTTCTACACTTGATTCTCCTGCCTACTCATTACATACTGCTCAGTGATCCAGGAATTTCTGCCACCCAACAAATTCATTTGTTAAAAGACATGCAAGATGTGTCTGGTAAATATGATGACCTTTTATGGAAAAAGGGAGAAAATTGACCTTGTATCTATCATGATGTTATTGCCCCAGAACAATTTTTAAAAATGGAGCCATTTACATAAGGTACTGCAGTATGAACTAACTGCTCATGAGCATTTAGACACCAAATCAGAAAGCAGAGTCTCCAACCAATCTCTACTTGAGCCACATACAAATTGGCATGGCGAAAACAAGTTTCGGAAGAAGAACATATAGCATGTAGAGAGAGTTAATAAATCACACATGATGGAATAGCAGAGCAAACTCAATGGGCCAAATGGTGTAATTCTGCTCCTGTGTCTTATGATGTTATGATCTGTTCAAAATGGGTTCAGGTTCTTGAAATGCTGGCACGTGTAATGGAAAAAGTGGGAGCTGAACTGTTAGCCTGGTCTGCACCTGCACCATGCTGTGACCTGTAATACCGTGAGCCACATACCTTAGCGTTTAAGATCATTTTAATTGAAATAGAGGAGGCAAGGGTCAAAGTTGCAGAAGTGCAGAAAAGGAAGGAATAAAGACGAAGTAAGAGAGAAATATATTGCTATGGGAAATAATAAGCAGACTGGCAGGAAGGGTTAGCGAGCACAAATCTAAGAGTAAATCTGTATGTAGCAGACTAATGTTTATGTAATAAAGACAATATGTATCTGAGTACAGGTAGCATGTGAAACAAACCAATCATTGTAAATGATTCAGATGAGCAAAGAGCATGAAAGGAAATAATATGATCTGGGAATCATTATGAAGATGGGACAACACAGACAGGGACCTCAGCATTAAAAGCTACTTGAAATTTAGGAAGAAGAAGTAAAGTTATGGTGGAAAAGTGACTGTTAATTAATGAAAGCCTGAGTACAAAAGAGCAGGTTGACCCAAGTTCAGGAAACCAAGACATAGAAACAGTTTGGTGCAGATGAGAAATAATAAAAGGCAGGAAGGTACCTGTGTACAGACCCATGTCAGGGAAGAAAATAAAAGGAAAAATAACAGGAGCTTGTCTATAACGTAGGGAGGTAATTAGGGGGGGGGATTCTAATCTGTTTATGGAATGGAGATTATATCAAACGTAAACAAAGTTAAAGTAGTACTATCCTTAAAGGAGAAACATATAATTGTGTGAAGGTGTGTGGTAGATGAGAAGATTGGATCAAATCTAAAAATAACAGCAAGAATGATTAAAATTTAAAAAGGACAGAAAACTTAATATAAAATAAACTAGAAATCTAGACTCAAATTTTTGGAATTTCTGTGGAAATATCTAAATCAATAATTGGAAGGGAGAGAGTAACTTGGGGGGGAAATTATTGTGATGAGGGAAATGATACTGAGCAAGTTGTTGGACCTCGGGCTGACAAATCTCTAAATCTTGATGGACTTTATCCTAGGATCTTAACAGAAGGAGGTAATAAGGGATTTGATGTGTAGTTTTAATTGTTTAGACTCCCCTAGATTTTTGGAAAGGTTCAATTGGATTGGAAGAGAGTGAATGTGACCCCTTTATTCAGAAAGGCTGGAAGGCAGAAAGCAGAAAGATACAAGCCTGTTTGCTTAACTTCCATCTAATGGTAGCACACACAAGATGTTGGAGGAACTCAGCAGGTCAGGCAGCATTTATAGAAAGGTATCCATCTCAGTGAAATTGTTAGAGTATATTTTCTTTGGCACTTAGAAAACTTCAAGGCAAAGTCCGTGTTTATTTTTGCATGTGGAAACTTGTTTGACCAATCTGTTGAAGTTCCTTAAAGAAGTAATGTGCTGTGAATTTACTGTATTTAGATTTCCAGAAGATATTTTATATAGTGCTGCATCAAAAGTTATTGTGGAAGATAAGAAGTTATGTAGAGATAATATATTGATGGGGATAAGGGTTGGCTGATGAATCGGAAAACAGAGTAGCATATCTGATACAGTTGGTAATGGTAGAAAACCAAGCTATGAAAAACAAATAAAAAGTCTACAAAGAATATAGATAGGTTAAGTGGGTGGGAGGAGATCTAGCAGTTAAAATGCATGAAAAATTGAGAATTTTTTCATTTTGGCAAGAAAAATAAATTGAAGCCTGTGATATAAGTGATGAGAGAGTACAGAGGAAAAACATATAGAACTGCAGATGCTGGAACTTAAACAAGAATCGAATTGCTGGGAGAACTCAACTGGTTAATCAACATCTACAGAAAGAGAAATCAGTGGATCTCTTGACTTAGCAAACCTTACTCAGAACTGAGGGAAGGGTGAAGATGTTACAGTTTTCAGAGTAGAATTGCTGTTATTTAGCTGACGGGAAATAACTGTTTGAACTCTCTTTAGATTTTGGTGATAAATACAGTGTGTTTCGGGAGCTTGGTCAGAGCACAGAGAGCAAATCCTCAGGTGAGTAGGCATTGACCACTATGTATAATTGCCTTTGCATGTAATAGCTAAAGCTATTTCTTTTATCCCAAGAGTAAGCTGAGTGTAAATTGCGAATTATACATTTTAAACTTGCTTGTCACTCTACATTTCCTTTCTGCAGTAATTCTTCTCCAGGTTCAAGCCTCATCAGGTTTGTTTTCAGGATGTGACCAACATTAGCATTGAACTGAGATGAGTCTAGAAGCCTTTGTGTTTGTTGCAATGTCCATGTAGCAAAAAAGAGACTCACTTGGTCACATGGAACCAAGTTGGTTTAAAATGATGCAGAGTCACAAACAAGTGAAAATAAACTGAATGAACTGGTAAAATGCAGAATATTGCATAGATGCTAGATGATTAGACTGTTCCCTTTATATTTGAAACAATTTTATTTGCCAATTTATTTCTTGTTGTTTTTAAATTTGATGTAAGGTTTCTGTTCACACCTTTTTTTTTGGAAGGAAATTGAGTGAAATAGAATATGTTTGTATTCCAAAAAGAAAAACTCGACCAAACAGTGGTTTGATTGACCCGTTTCCTGTTGTTCTTTTACTGCTTTTTCTCCATTGGCCATGAAATTAGGGAGGGTGGGGAAAAGATACAGAACTAAAATGCTCGTATTCAGAAAGAAAAGAAAAATCTTGCCATGAGTCTTGCAATATTCTGTTGTTTCTTTTTTTTTCTGGATTCCAATTTTCTATCCAAGATCAGAGTAAAAGTTGCTTTACATTTTTTTATTTGGGTAGGATTTCATACCTCCTGCACCTAATAAAGTGGCCACTGAGTGGATGTTTGTGGTCTTCTGCTGCCGTAATCCATCCATTTCAAACAATGATGTGCTGTGCATTCAGAGATGCTGTTCTGCACACCACTGTTGTAACACATGGTTATTTGAGTCACTGTCGCCTTTCTGTTAGCTTGAACCAGTCTGACTACTCTCCCCTGACCACTCTCATTAGCAAGGCATTTTAGCCCACAGAACTGCCGCTCACTGGATCTTTTTTTGTTTTCTGCACCATTTTCTATAAACTGTTGTGTGTGAAAATCCCAGAAGGTCAGCAGCTTCTGAGATACCCAGACCACCCAGTGTAGCATCAACAATTATTCCACAGTCAAAGTCACTCAGATCACATTTCTTCCCCATTCTGATGTTTCATCTGAACAATAAATGGATCACTTAGCCATATATGCAAGCTTTTATGAATTGAGTTGCTGCCACATGATTGGCTGATTAGATATATGAATTAACAAAGAGGTGAACCTAATGAAGTGGCCACTGGATGTAGAAGAAGAACCAGACAATTAATGAAATAGACCCAGCTTGTGATGTGTTTGCTACTTGACCATAGCAACTTCCTAAAAATTGAAGTAAACTAGTCAATAGGATGTAGGCCAAAAGATTTACAAGCAAGAATATTAAGCACACTTCGAATTTAACTAACGTGTGAGTTCAAAAATCTACTTTTTAGGTAGTTTTTTTTTAACCTCAGCACAGTTTGTGACTGCAGCTTTCTCAACACTTAAACTGTATTCTAGTGAATCACTAAACCAGTTAAGAAAGGTCACAGGTCCAAATACTGGTCAGGGTGGCAGTAGGAGACTGCAAATGGTTGGTCTCCTTTATTTAGCGGGGTATGAAGTCAGTTTTACTATATGGCAATCCATGTTGGAAATTTCTGTTCGAATGGAAGGGGAATCTAGATTTTGACATTTTCATTGGTTTTATCACTTCATTGAAATCTGGTATTGAACAACTGCGGCTTTTAGAAAAATGGCGGATGAAAAGCTGTGCGCAAGTCTTTTGTATTTTTACCCATCACTTCATATTATCTCCAATATAATTGGCTTTTAAAGAAAAGTAACCATCTCACATGAAAGATGTATTTTGAGCAGGAAGGCTAAGTGTAATTTACATAAATAAGGTCATCCGAGTTTCTTCTGTCTTCATCCTCACTCTGTTTCAGTCACCACAGCTGTGTTTTTGAATCAACGGTCAACAATTCCTAGTCATTCAACCTCTTCTTTTTAATGTTCTCATTCTTTGTGTATTAAGGCCATGATGGTCTCACAATACCTGTAATTTCCTCCAAAATATCCACACTCCAATGTTTCTTACTTCATCCATATCCTCTCCTATATTTGCCCTACCATTAGTAGCTGTGGCTTTAGCTGCCAAGACCCTAAACTCTGCAATTTCCTTCATAAATCTCTCAACTTGACTATTTTTACTTTTATGATACAATCACAAATTGTGTTCAGTGCAAAACTCCTTGAAACATTGCAACTGAAAACTACTATATAAACACAAGTTATTATTGCCATTGTGAACAAAGTCAGAGACAAAGTGAAATTTCATTGACCAGGCTTGGATGGTTTTTCTAAAATAGTTAAGAATGCAATTTTTTCAATCCCCTCCAAAAGGCTGTTTAAAAGGGTACTTATGACATCTCCAGGTGATAAAATGAACCAAAAAACTAAACAAATTTAAATAAGAGTCCTTTTTGAAATGACCAACTTTTGCTAATTAGGCTGTGTGCCTTCATTTTGTGTGTGGTCTGAATAGAAAGTAGCAAAATGCCGTATGTGCCATGGGAACATCCGGACTCTTGCCCATCATAGCTGGGTTAAAACTCTCACTTTCTTTTTTCCAGATTTGCAAAATGGCCCTAATTTGGGCCATTTGGGTATTTAAATTTGGTTCGGTGATCATCCCTCTTCCCTACAATGAGAAATTAAATGGTGGTATGTTCTAAGTAGGATTTTACTTGGCACTGCATGCATGGTATGGGTTGGTGCTTTGGTCTTAGTTAACTTGGAAGTGCTTGTGCTTGAGTGCTGTGAAAAGTGAAACACAGAATTCCGTTTGTAACTGCTGGTACTTTGTCACTGAAAAGCTTTATGTTTGCAGGGGAGGGCTTTGCAGAATTCAAGTCACCGGGAAATGACGATGGATTCACAGACTTCAAAACTGCAGACAGTATTTCACCAGTAGACTCTTCAGAGAAAGCAAAGACGTTCACAACGGCCTTTCCTTCCGTGCCATTTCTTCAGCAACTGCAGCCTGTTACACAACCTAAAGAAACTTTCAATTTCACGGACCTTTTTAACTCTGTCAGTTCTTCTGGAGAAAGCAAATCTGTATCATTTCCATCAGTTTCTGTGACATCATCCATTGCCTCATCTGTGTGTGTTGCACCATCATTGCCATCGTCACATTCATCCAGTACTTTTTCCTCATCTGGTAGCAGGACTGTTGGCGGAATTGATGAATTTGGAGACTTCAGTCTTTTTGGCATTCCTTCCAGTACTACTACAGGTGGGGAATGGGGTCAGGATGAATTTGCAGATTTTATTGCTTTTGGCTCTACTGGATCCTCTGAACAAAAATCAAATGATAAGTACAATGTTTTGAGGCAGGAGAAGAATGATGGATTCACGGTATCTTTTGATGCCTCACTTGGCATAGCAGAGCAACCTCCAGCTTCCACTGTAGACAAATATGATGTTTTTAAACAGTTACCTGAGGAAGGGTCTGTTTTGGACTTTGAGGAGCAAAAAGACAGCACCTTGCTTTCACAAGGGAAGAATGATGATGACTTTCCAGTAACCAAGTTGCCCCTTTCATTTGGCACCTCCGATAAGGCTTTCATGGATAAACTTTCTGCTTTTAAACAAGCAAAGGAGGACTCTGCTTCTGTGAAATCTTTGGACCTTCCTTCTATTGGTGGAAGCAGTATTGGTAAAGAGGACTCAGAAGATGCCTTATCTGCTCAGTTTGACATGAAGTCAGCTGAGGTTGGTGGTGACCTGAAGCATGTATTGTCAGACAGCTCGCTGGATTTGCCACCTGTCATTGGTCAGCCACCTCCTGTTACAGGTGAGGAAATGGTTCGATTGATCTGGTAAATGCATCAAAATCAATCGCGTACTGCAGTTACCTTTCTGTAATGCCGCACCAGTGAATTACCATTTACATATCCAGCTATCTATTCTGTATAATCATCACTGTTGGGAATTGTATTGAGTGCCACTGTTTGCAGTGGTTTTAAACAGAGTGGAAAAATCCAACCGGTGCCCTTGATTTAGAAATATCACTGGGTAATTGTTTTGATGTACCTATCTTTACTCTATTGCCATCAATATATTGTTGTGCCAACATTGTTACTGTTTTTCCATCCAGCGTGTAACAGTGTTCAGTCAGTATGTGGAATGGCACTAATGTTGTTCTGCGCCTATATTTTCAAGTCATTCATTATAATCCCAGAGAGAGTGACAATTAGCTTGGATGGCAATTGTTAGTTATTTTACTTCCATCTTTGAGAAAATTAAGTTTCCATTTCAATTTTAGCACCATATTCAATAGCAACTGTTGTACAAAAAAAAAGAACAAGGTGCCTTAAGGTGGTGCCTAGTTTTAGCTGCAATTTTCTTACAAGGTTGCAAATGATTCTTTGTGAAGGGGCACCATTATTTGAAGATAAGCAATGTTGTTTTCACTTACAAAATGCCAGTTGAAGCTGGTTTCAAAAATTTAGCTTGGGCAAAACATCCTAGACTTCATCTAAGATGTTAATGTTTGTACAAAGCCTGAGTTTGCCATGCCAAGATTAAGTCAGCATTAGGATAACTATCTATAGTTTCTTCAACTGATAGGTAAGACAAAAGGTGGTGAATACAGCAGTTACATATAAATAATTATATGAGCAAAAATTACTCCTCAAAAACAATAATGAAAGCGATTTGGAAAGGGGTTCCAGGTCAATTGACTGGTTTAATAAATGTCCAAAAAAGGTTATTTAAAAAAAAATGAAATATAACAATTTTCTTGGTCCAAATATTGGCTCCTCATTTATTCGTGGATGGGATAAATGTACCAAAAATTAATTATAGTCTATTTAACATCTCTCCATACAATACTGGCATACCAGACTATGTTTAACCTGTGTCTATAATGGTAGTACCTATTAGGAGGTGGTGTGCATCTGTAGCAATTGTGTATAATATTTAAAAAAATGTCAGACAGACAGAAATTAGACTGAACAGACTAATAATTTTTGAAACTATTAGTCATAGCTTAGAAACTGACCTGCTATTCCATTATTGTTGTATGGAAGCAATGTCTGTAAAGTGCCCCCTAATGCCTGTGGAAGCACAATTGTTTTCTTTCAGAGTGTAAAATGAAGAGATTTTATTGTAGAACGATACTGACAAGTAGTATTAGTTCTTCAACTTTTTTTCAATTTACAAGCACAGCTGTTAAAAATGTTTTTTAAAGATGGTGAAAATACACTGCAGCAAGATTCAAAGTATATGCACCATATACAACCATGAGATTCATCTTCTTGCAGGCAGCCACAAAACAAAGAAACAAAATAGAATTCATGAAAAACCCCACATCATAAACAGTCAAACATTCAAAAAATACACCTCCCAGAGGGAAGTTACAGGCTGCAGGTTGCAGTGACCGTAGTTTCAACAAAGGATATTTGGTAGAATTGTAAGTAGTTTTGTTAGCTGCCTGCAAAGCATTGCCATGTCTTGCCAGCACTATCTTGCAGGAATAATTGTATGTGGACCTCTCACAATTATTGGAATTGCTAATGCTTACTTTAGATTATTATTTATTTTAAAGTATTTTGCAGAGACCTGAGCTGTAATCGAGTAGAGTTTTCAGGCCCTAGGCTGTTGTCACTGCATCTGGTAAAAATGAATGCAGTTTATTCATTACCACAAGAGAATGTGCAGATGCTGGAAATCCAGAGTTACATATACAAAATGCTGGAGGAACTCAGCCGGTCAGGCAGCATCTCTGGAGTGGAATAAACAGTTGAATGTTTATTCCTCTCCATAGATACTACCTGACCTGCTGAGTTCCTCCAGCATTTTGTATGTGTTACTCTGGTATATATTCATTTCATTGTAACGTTTAACTGTTGTGCCACAAAAAGCTGTTTGGATACTTACAAATGGGTATTTATTCATCTGGTATTATGGGATCATGTTATGAACAAATCAGCTACAAAGCTACATTTTCTACCCTTCAAAAATAATTAATTGGCTTTGAACAACCTGAGAGCATGAAGATGTTGATAGTTCAGATGCATGCTCTTCTTTTAAATGGGATCATTTTTTAAAAAAGAAAACCCTTTTTATTTAAATATATTGATGTGGAGATGGACTGAAGATGAAATTTCCAGCACTCTAGTTATTGTTAGGTTGGTGCTTGGATTTGTGCAAATATGGCTTAGCGTTGTAGTTTCTGCCTCTTGCATTGGACAGTTGATCTCCAGTTGTACAGTGGCTCCAAAGACAAGTTTTAAAAGATGAAGCCACTTTATTCTTAGGTTTGTGTTTGCATATCAAAATAAAAGCCAGCTTATGGTAGGATGATTTATCTTCTACACTTTGATGACATCTCCAAAAGTGCCTCGATGTCATAACTTACCTGTATTGTAGTTGCAGGTGAAGTATTAACCCGTAATACTAATTCAGTTGTGGCAGATTGATTTTATTTTAACACGTCTTAAGCAGTGTCGAACTAGCCCTTTTAAGTGTTCCTTGCATGGACTGGTCTTTATGGTATCCTAAATCAATATTTGGTTTTATTACAGGAATCTTAACTGTTATTGAGAAGCTGAAAACAAATGTTTTTATATAGTGACCAAAGAAGTCTGAGGCCAAAACCTCGTAGCCACTACTAAAATAGAGAGCCTCTGCTTTCTGATGAATAGAACTACTTACTCAGTTACTTTTTAAAAAACTTTTACAAAATGAAATGGAAGGCATTTCTTTTGAAAGTCAGTCAAGTAGCACTTGAAAATTAATTCTGCTGAAAGAGTATGAAAACCAGTTCAGTAGATCCTTGCAGTATGTTAAGCACTATGTAATAATATTTATGCTGTTCTGTATGGTACAGTTTAAATTCACACTCTTTTGTTGGATGTAGTGCATCAGCATAAGCTTTTCTTTGTGATACTTTCTGTGCTTTGCACTAGCTGCACTGTTATGCGTATATAACACTCTGCACTTGGAGAGTGATTAATAGGGTTTGTACATAAACATTTTTCTCATTCACTGTGTTTATTCCAGCTGGTACGAGACTTTGCTTTAAAAACGAAAGCTGTTAGAAATACTCACAGGCTAAAACCTATGAGTTCAGCTCAGGTCAGTAAACTTTCATCAGGATTAAGGAGCAGTTCCTAGGTGAATGTATTTTGTTGCAGAGGAGAGGGAGGGTTGGAAAGAACAAAAAAGTTGGTGGAGAGGAGATGGAGAGAGACTGAACAACATGATAAGCTAACACTGATAGAAAGGAGATGGTGAAAGTTTATTTAATGACACTTGATCTCTCTGGAGGAAATAGATATAGAGTGACATGAAAGAGGCCATTGGAGGAAGGAAAATGAAAGAATGCGGTAATTATGAAATATTGCAGTTGCTGGAAATCTAAACTAAAGTAGAATCTTGGAATTACCCAGCAGGACAGGGAGCATCTGTGAAGATAGAAACACTAAGTCAATGTTATCGATTGGTGATCTTGTTTCAGAATTGCCTGTTTCAGACAGAAACTGAAAAAAACTGGTTATCTAAATTGTTAAATTCAATGTTGAGTCATTGGGGGGTCTTTATGCACCTATCAGTGAATGAGTTGCTGTTGCTCCAGTTTAGGTTGGGCCATTACAACTGTGTAAGAAGCCAAAGGCACAAGGGCGAGAGTTGAAGTGAGATGCAGAGTTAAAATGACAGGCATATGGAAGGTCTGCTTCAAAATTGCAAACTAATCATAGGTGTTCTGCCAAGATGTCACCCACTAAATAATTGGTTTACCAGTAATAGGTTAGACCATATTCTGAGCACTGAGAGCACTACACTAAATTAATTGCTGCTTCATTTGGTATTTGGGTCACCGTATAGTGGGAATGGAAAGGCCAGGCCTTATATCTTTTGTAGTTTTGTGGAAATTTGTCCTGAGAACCACCTGTGTATTTTCTTCCACTTCCAATGTGATCTGCACCAGTCATATCTTCCTTTTGCTCCCACTTCAGCATTTTTAAGGAACCATTCTCTTAACATAACAATTCCCTGGTTCACCCTTCCATCTCTATCAACACCCACTCAACCAAAGAATTTCCGTATTCTGATATAGCACTTTGTATTTGATGCTCACAATTTGAGATCATCTGCAACCAAATTCAGATCGGCTGACTTTTTTGGATCACATCTGTTCAGTCTGCAATGATGAACCTAACATTTTTTACTCTAAAGCCTTTTACTTTAATTCTCCATTCTACTCCCATGTTGACCAATTACACTGTTACAATAAAGTTCAAAGTAAGCCTGAGAAGCAGCATTTCATCTTCAGTCTAGGCACATTGCAAGTCTCGAAACTTAATATTGAACTCAACTGTTTTAGGTAACCAGCCATTTTGCATCAGAATTAGTAGTTCTGAGGGGAATGTCATCAATCTGTAACAGTAGCTCAATGTATTGGGAATTTCCAAAATTCTTATTTTCTGGATTTACAACAACCTTAGTGCTTTGTATCTCAGTTTCAGGATTGTGTCTCCCTTCTTTTCTCTTACCCTCAGTCAACTACAAGGGGTAGTTGATAAGTTCGTGGCCTAAGGTAGAAGGCGTCAATTTTAGAAAACCGAGCACATTTATTTTTCAACATAGTCCCCTCCTACATGTACATACTTAGTCCAGTGGTCGTGGAGCATACGGATCCCTTCTTTGTAGAAGTGGTCCACAGCAGGTGTGATTGATAAGTTTGTGGCCTGAGGTAGAAGGAGATGAGTTATTAACTTCAAACTTTCTGCATTATCGCTCAAAGAGATGAACTGCACGTGCATGTAACAAGAGTGTCTTGGGCCTCCAGGTGGTCCACAGCAGGGGTGATTGATAAGTCCGTGGCCTAAGGTAGAAGGAGATGAATTATACAGCTCCTGTTACATGCACATACAGTTCAACTCTTTGAGTGATTATGCAGAAAGTTTGAAGTTAATAACTCATCTCCTTCTACCTTAGGCCACGAAGGTATCAATCACCCCTGCTGTGGACCACCTGGAGGTCCAAGATGCTCTCGTTACATGCACGTGCAGTTCAACTCTTTGAGTGATAATGCAGAAAGTTTGAAGTTAATAATTCATCTCCTTCTACCTTAGGCCACAAACTTATCAATCACCCCTCATGTTTACATCACTTCCAGACACATAGCAGTGATTAACAAGCCTTTACCACCCTATCACAGATGTTTCTTTGTACTCATCACATTTCTGAAATTTAAAATTTCTTTGATTTCTAGCTTTTCCTGCTTCTGATGTAAGGTCATCAACCTGAAATATTAACTCTGTTTCTCTCTGTATAGATGCTGCTTGACTTGTCAAAAATTTTAAACATTTCCAGATTTCTACTATTTATAGTCTTTTCTTTTGGTTATAGTTTGCTTACTCATTGTTTATAATTGTTATGCCATGCATTTCATTTGCAGGAAACTTTTAAGCTTTTGTTAACCATGGAGCGTTTCCACACCCAGTAACTTAAGAAATGGAAGCAAGGGTAGACATAATATTTCTGAGCATCCTCCATCATTCAGCATGTTATGGCTGACCTTGTGCTTTGTCCATTTTCTCTCCTGATCCTCACATCCTCCTGTTTCAATTTGTGTTTATTGATCTATTTTGAATATACTCAGGCAATATCCACAGATTTCTGAAGTAGAAAGCTACAAAAAAAAATGACAGCCCTTTGCATGAAGCCATTTCTCCTTGTCTAGTTCTCTCATCTGCACTCCTCACCACCTCCCTGTCTCCCACTCTCTCTGTCTCCTCTCATCCCTCCATCGGTACATTTGTATCTCCAATTGAATGACATATAGGAATCTACAAACTGCATGTGTAATCTCTCCAATCAATAGTTGTCAACAACAGACCTCTAGCTGTACAGTTTACTATAACTGAGAAGCCTGGATTATGGAGCAGCTGAAGGTCATCGCTGTTAGAAAAGAGCAGGTGAGCAGAATAAATAATTGGAAAGGGGGTCAGGAAGTGCCAGAATTTAAAAATCAAAGAGTGAAATTATCATGAATCTCTGCAGATTTATCCTTTTAACCAACTCAAGAATGCCTCAAGAAGATTTGATGATATTAGACATTAGATGATATTGTTCACATTTGGTTGAAACTACTTTTTCTGTTTCATACCATCTGCATTCCAACCCCAGTTAAAAAGTGACGTGCAATGAACAAGAAGTCAGTTGGAGAGAAGGAATTAGAATTGTTTAATGCCAGTTAATTCCACGGGTTTACTCTTTAGAATCATTAATTCAGACAGTTAAAGGGAATTTTGAGCTATTATAATTTTTCAGAGTCATTATAAATTTATTTATGATTCATTATAAGTGTTAATCTTCATCTCCATTTGTAGTATAGAACATGACAAACAAGACCAACTGGTCCACTTAAACCATTACATATAATTGGGATACTGAGTTTATCACTGCATTGGCTGCCAGGAGTCATGCACTAGGCAGAGGAGTAAAACACACAAAGTGCTGGAGAAACTCAGCAGGTCAGGCAACATCTATGGAAATGAATAGACAGTCCACGGTTCGGGCTGAGACCTTTCTTCAGGAGTGAGAAGGAAGGGGGAAGATGCCAGAATAAAAAGGTTGGGGGGAGGGGGGAGGAGGCTAGCTGGAAGGTGATGGGTGAAGCCAGGTGGGTGGGGATGATTGAGGGCTGGAGAGGAGAGTGGCCATAGGAGATAGGGAAAGCGGAGGGGACCCGGGGGAAGTAATAGGCAGGTGAGAATAGGTAAAAGGTCAGAATGGGGATTACATTAAATAGGATCCCTTCAAGGAGATGTTCACTTCCTTCAGCCAGTAGTAGGTCTTTATATTAGACTGTTTAATGGATGCGATCTAGAACTCTGTTTGCATTGGTTTGAACACCACCATACTCGGCATGAACCTTTAAGAACAAGGAAATAAAGCAATCTTGTCTTTTGATTGATTCAAGCACCTCAAATTCAGTTGCTTGTTCATTTGTATGCTATGGGATATTGCCCTCAGGGACTGAATTTCTTCACCATCTGTATTTTCCCTGAGAGAATGAGGTACAATTAGTTAGCTTCCAAAGTCACTTTAAAAGGTAACAAGTGGTTAGCTATTGAAATATCACAAGCAGACAAGTCCAGGCAAGGGCAACAAGCTTCCTTCCTTTCTAAGCTATGAAAAAATATTGCTTCAGGTTACTTACTTGCTATTGTGGTTAATTTAGGAGATATCTGAAAATTAGTAATCTCTTTGGCCTTGGTGAGTATCCCTTTCTGCAGACTTCCGAACAAAAAACTAAACTTCTTTACAGGTGTAAAGCTCTTGACAAGTGTAGTTTTTATTTTCAGTTTGCAAAAGTGTTCTTCTAAGAATTGACGCAAATTAATTAGACATACTCTTACTTTCTGCTCTTTAATTTACAGTTGATCGGTGAGGATATGGTCTCTAAATACATAGAAACATAGAAACATAGAAAATAGGTGCATCATGATGCTGTTCTTCATGTTCCTACTACTAGTTTAATTCTTTTGCTATAGCACATTCCATAAGATGTTGTATGATGTGAGGTGGCATGACACAGTAGTGTAGTAATTGGCACAACAGTTTACAGCAGCTTTGATTCCCACTGCTGTCTGTAAACAGAGTTTGTACATTCTCCCTGTGGTGGTGGATTTCCTCCAGCTACTCTAGATTATTCCCATATTCTGAGGATGTACAATTAGAGTTAGAGGGTTGTGGGCAAGCTATGTTGGCGCTGGATATTTGCTGGTGATATTTGCGGATTTGTGGGATGCCCAGAACAATTCTTGCTGATTTGATGTGACGAAAATGACACGTTTCATTGTATGTTTTGATGTACTTGTGACAAGTAAGATCTATTTATTTATTTATCTGTTTGTTTATTTATTTATCTGTCTAGTTATCTATCGGTCTATTTATTTATTTGCATGTTTATTAAATTTATTTATTATTCCTTTTTTACTTTCTTCATTTTACATTTTCTTCACATTCTGGGGATTTTGCGACTACTATCAAAGTTGTATTAGTGAACCATTATAAAAACCCTCATGAAAAGCTGTGGGAGTCCTATTATCCTCTTGAAGTACTACTGCCTGTAGTGAAGTTCATGAAACAAAATTCACGGTCATACATTTTAATCACAGTGCACTGTTCTTGGAACGGGTAAATTGGTTGAATATCTCACATATACCAAGGTACCTTGAAAAAAAGTGCATTTAAGATAGTACAAGGTAAAACAATAGCAGAGTGCAGAATAAATTTGTAGAGAAAGTGCAGTGCAGGTAGACACTGAGTGTAAAGTATCAAGGTAGACTGTGAGGCCAAGAACCCATCTTATTATTTTGGGGACCATTCAATTGTCTTATAACAGCTTTAATATTTCAAGTCAATTGAACTTCATTCTGATTTTCCTGAGAATCACATGCGTACCAATTTTATAAATAATGAAGATGTTACAGTTGTTCTATTTCTGATGGGCCTTTCTACTGCTTCAACCAAAGCACAAACCTGTTGGGCTATATTATTCCCCTTCCTCTTCAGATTTATCCCCTTAAGTCATGGAGTATTTTTCTATTTGGGTGAATTTGTAGTGCCCAGATTTTAGTTTCACTTTATCTTCAGTATTCTGAGTCACGGGCTGATGCAGCATTGTCACAGGCCCTTCAGCCACTGAGCAACAGCAAACATCAAGAACCTGTTTACGCCAATTTTATGCTAATCCCATGTTATTCTCCCCACCACTCCCATTAACCCATCTAAAGCTGCACAGTAGTAACACTGCTGGCTCACAGTTCAACCCTGACCTCCTGCAGCGCTGTCTGCCTGGAGTTTGCACATTCTGCCTGTGACTACATGGTTTTCCTCTTGGTTCTCCAGTCCCCTCCCACGTTTCAAAAATGTGCAGGTTGGTGGGTTATTTGGCCTCTGAAATTGCCCCACGTGTGTAGGTGAGTGGTCAGACTTACGGGGCGGGAAGTTTATGGGAGTGTTTGAGGTTGAAAGGAAGAACTGAGTTGTGCTAAAAGCAGAGATTGAGTAAGACGGGCCTATTCTCCCACAGGTTTAAAAAGGATGGCAGGTGATTACTTGAACATAAAAGGCTGACAGGTTATATGGTGAAAGGAGGCTTTCTCTGACATCTTTTGTCTAAGATACTGAGTTTCAAGATATTGCTGCTTGTAGGTAAATGAGTGTGATTCAGGAAGATAGCTCACAACCACCATCTTGAAGCATCTGATTGGTCATGCATGCAAGTCAAGTTCAAGTTTATTGTCCATAAGACCGTAAGGTATAGGAACAGAATTAGGCTATTTGGCCCATCGGGTCTGCTCCACCATTTCATCGCGGCTCCATTTTCCCTCTCAACCCCATCTCCTGCTTTCTCCCTGTATGCCTTCATGCCCTGACTAATCAAGAATCTATCAACCTCTGCCTTAAATATACCCAATGATTGATTATCATCTGACTGTATGGAGCTGAGAGGAAAAATGGACCAGCTATGATGAAATGGCAGGCAGACTCGATGGGCCAAATGGCCTAATTCTGTTCCTATGTTTTATGGTCTTATATATACAACCAAACAAAAGAACGTTTCCCCTGACCACAGTACACCCACACAACATATATTAAAAAATAAACAAAAATAGTACTATAAATAAGTTAATAAAATATAATTCAAACTGCATGTAGCAAAGCATAGAACAGGTAAACAGTACAGTAAACAGCTTGCTGTCCTAGTGATGAGGCCGTGGTGGTAGCAGGATATTCATTAGTTTCACAGCCAGAGGGATGAAGTTGTTACCCAGTCTGCCAGTCCTAGTCCTGATACGTCTGTACCTCCTTTCTGATGGTAGTGGGTCAAAGAGATTGTGGGATGGGTGGTAGAGATCCTCAACAATGCTTTGGGCCCTGCAATTCACCTGCATTGCTCCCAGTCATTGTCACAAATAGGGGAGAGGAAGACCTGGTGATCCTCTTGGCAGTTTTTACTGTCCCCTGTAGGATCTTGGGGTCCGATGCCTTGCAGCTTTCGTACCTTGCAATGATGCAGCCAGACAGGATACTCCCAATGGTGCTCCTGTAGAAAGTTGTTAGAATGGGGGCAGAGTGCCTTGCACGGCTGAATTTCCTCAGAAAGTGTAGGCACCACTGTGCCTTCTTGACTAGTGAGGACATGTTGTGAGTCCAGGTTAGATTGTCCATTATGTGCACACCAAGGAACTTTGCCCTCCTCACCCTCTCCATGGCAGAGCCATTGATGTGCAATGGAGAGCGATTGACCTGCACCTTGCTGAAGTCCACAGTCATTTCTTTTATCTTGTCCACATTGAGACTCAGGTTGTTGTTCTCTCACCATTTGACAACCCTCTCTAACCCCTCTGTCTATGCCGATGCATCATTATTGATAGGCCAACTCACTGTAGTGTCATCAGCAAAATTGATGGTACTCTTTGAGCTGAATCTGGCAGTACAGTCATGAGTCAGCAGTGTGAACAGCAGCGGGCTGAGCACACCACTTCTCAGCGTGATGGAGCTTGAGGTGTTGCTGCCAATTCCGACTGACTGCGGTCTTCCCATGAAAAAGTCAGTTAGATAGATCCAGTTAGATAGAGGGGTGTTGAGTCCCAACAAGGGCAGTTTACCCACCAGCCTCTAGGAACGATAATGTTAAACACTGAGCTGAGTCAGCAAACAGTACCCTGGTATATGAAGCATTGTTTTCCGTGTGGGACAGAATGGAGTGGAGGACTGAACTAACGACATCATCAATGAGCAGTAGGCGAATTGGAAAGGGTCCAATGTAGCTTTTATACGATCCATTACTCTCTGCTCAAAGCACTTCATGATTGTGAAAATCACTGTCACTGGGCGGTAATCATTTAGGCCAGTTACTGTTACCCTCTTGGACACAGGAATGATGGTGGCTACCTTGAAACCTGCAGGGACTGTGGACTGTTTCAGAAAGCTATTAAAGATGTTCGTTAAGACCTCTGTTAGCTGGACTGCATAGTTCCTCAGCACCTGACCAGATACGTTGTCCGACCCTGCAGCTTGGTGTGAGTTTACCGTGGCGAGGTCCTCCTCACCTCGGCCGCCAGTACCTGTTCCTCAGGAAGAGAGGGGGCTTTCACTTTCACATCATTCAGTTGGTCAAATCATGCATAGAAGGCACTCAGCCTATCAGCTAGGGTGGTGTCGCTGTTGTTGATGTGCAAAATGGACTTGAAATCGGTTGTGGTTTGTATACCTTGCCAGATGTTCCTGATGTTACAAAGGTGCCTGTGAATTTTCTGTCCGTACTCATGCTTTGCCTTCCTGATGGCTTGGGAGAGAGCGGCTGTTGCTGACCTTAGAGTTGACCTATCCCCCGATCTGAAGGCATCGTCCTGATCCCTAAGTAGTGTACAAACCTTTGCAATCAGCCATGGTTCCTGGTTAACCCTGGCAGTGGAGTGTTTAATCACGATAATGTCCTCAATCACTTTCCTATGTAGCCAGTCACCGATTCTGCATATTCATCAATATTGACATGATGATCGTAGGCAGCCGTCTCCCTGAATATGTTCCAGTCAGTGCTTTCAAAGCAGTCCTGCAGGGCTGAGGTGGCACCATCTGGCCAGATCCTGATCTCCCTGTAAATGGGTTTGATTTGTTTAGCCAGTGGCCTGTATGCAGGGATTAACAAAATGGATGTGTGGTCTGAGTATCCAAGGTGAGAGTGGGAGGAAGCCTTATAGGCTCCACAAACATTACTATAAACCAGGCCAAATATATTCTCTCCTCTGGTTAAGAAGTTGACATGCTGGTAGAAATTTGCCAGGCCTGTTTTTAAGTAGGCATGATTGAAGTCACCAACAACATCAGAATGAATGATATTGAGGATGCAGAGTGCGCCACAGAGGTCCTGCAGCACTTCTCCAGCACTCTGCAGCGCGGGGGAGCGGGATGTAAACAGCAATAATCACAATGGCAGTGAGCTCCCTTGGTGAGTAAGGGCCTGCTCTTCATTATTAAAAACTCTGCCTATGGTGAGCAGTGGGCCATTACTACTGAGGCATTCACACGCCAGTTCATATTGACGCAGACGCACATACCTCCTCCACGTGCCTTGCTGGAGGTCGCAGCAGTTCTCTCTATCCAAAAGGAGATTAGACCTTCTAGCTAGATGACAGAGTCTGGAATGGTGTCTTGAAACCACGTTTCTGTTATGCCGAGTGTGCGATAGTCTCTCATCTCTCGCTAGTTCAGACACAGGCACTGGTACTCCAGTTTACTTTCTGATGTTTACAAGTAGAATCGGTGGAGCATTGGCCTACAGGAATCCGCATTAAGTCTCGCTTTAATACCAGCGTGTCTACTGTGTTTCTGTGTTTGAGCACACTGCTTCCGATGGTCTCTCGCCCGAGTAGCTGTAGTAGACTGTGGTGAGAAGCAAGAGCCTGTAACTGCACAGCATCTACGTTATTCTGCTCGCTAGCGAGGTAGATTTTCAGACGTTGGTGTTCTCAATGTTCAGTAGTGTTTTTCAGTCATAGGAAAGATGAACTGGACAAAAAATTTCACCGTTGGTTGGAGCTGGAGTGACCGCTGAGTCCAGGAGTGCAGCCATCTTCTGATGTCATATACTATAAATAAGTCAAAGAATTTGCATTAGGAAAGAACAGAATGGAAAACTATGATGAAATGGTAAGGGTATCCATAAATAAGACAGTTGTTACTCAGATTAATAGATAGTGGTGAAGCAGCTGTTGTGGTAGACTTAATTTTGAAAGATGTGAACGGTACAAGGATATGCAATTGGTAAAGGCAATGCTGTTTTTCACGTGTGCCAATAAAATATTAACAGGTGTCTACATGTTCAGGACTGCCAAATTTGAGGTTTCCATGTAGGCAAGACACTGAGATGCTGAATCCATGCTTCATTTTACTTTAAACCATTTTGTATTAGAAGGTTGTAATCTAATCTGCTTGCCTTGTTCTCAGTTTGTTAATGTTTGAACCTCCTATATCACAGCTAACATATTGAATCCAATCCAGTCGAGTTGATGAAGAAGCAGCAATGCTGTTATAGCATGGCATGAACAAATGTCAGAATATTAGAATAGAGAATTTTATGCAATTTGATAGGCAGCAAGGTTGATATCAAAAAAATACTTAAGTATTTGAAAATATTAAATCTTCTGTAATTGATAACAGAGTTGTAGTGCATATTTAAGCAGTTAGCAGTGCTGCCTTTTTTAATCAGTATTTAATTTTGCTGTTTGTGTTCTGTCTCTAATTACTTCTGTTAATCAGCAGTTGAGAACCAACGGCTTGCTGTGGCCATATTTTTCTTGAAAATCTTAGTTATTATTCATTACGCAAAACAATTGGGAGAGATTATATACATGAATGGCCTTATCTTATATATCCTGACTGAAAATGAAGAATAGTGGTCTTAATTTTACAGTAGCTTTAATCTACCTTATGGAATAATAAGTGGTGAGGAGAAGGCAATAAGTCAACAAAGGGATACAGTGAACAGCTTTTGTTTTGAATGCCATCCGGACGGGTCATGTCGTACATAATTATAATGAGGTAGGAGAAAGAAAACAGTGCAGAATATGGTGTTGCATTTACAGAGAAAGTGCAGTGCTGTTTAACAAATAAACTGTAAGGGCGATAATGAGGTAGACTGACAGATCAAAAATGAGTGGTAGTCTTATTGAAAGGTGATACTTAGGGGCTTGATGATGTTTTCCCATAGTATAGGAGAGGTCCATCGATTAACAGTGGGAAAGAAGCTGTTCTTGAGTCTGCTGGTTCGTGTGCTCTGGCTTTTGTATCTTTCACCCAATGAGAAAAGGTAGAGGAGAGAAGGACTGAGATGAGAGAGGTCCTTGACTTTCAAAATCCAAGTAAACTTATTATCAAAGTACATATAGGCCATCATATAGAACCCTGAGATTCATTTTCTTGTGGGCAATCACAGTAAATGTAAGAAACTCAATAGAGCCAATAAAAGACCGCACCTAACAGGACAACCAATCTGCAAAAAAGCAAGCTGTGCAAATACAAAAAGAAAGAAAAAAATATATAAATAAATAAGCAATAAATATCGAGAACATGCGATGAAGAGTCCTTGAAAGTGTGTCCGAAAGTTGTGGAACAGTTCAGTGATGGGGTGAATGAACTAATTCCCTCTGGTTGAGGGTTAATAATCGTTCCTGAACCTGGTGGTGTGGGTCCTGAGGTTCCTGTACCTTATTCCTGATGGCAGCAGCAAGAAGAGAACATAGCCTGGATGATGGAGGGGTCCTTGATGATAGATGCTGCTTTCCTGCGACAGTGCTCTGTGTAGATGTGCTCAAATGTTTTAGGTGGCATGCCGAATCTTCGCAAACTTCTAAGAAAGTAGAGATGCTGCTGTGCTTTCTTCATAATGGCACTTGTGTGCTGGGTTCAGGACAGATCCTCTGAAATAATAACATTACGGAGTTTAAAGTTATTTACTCTGTCCACTTCTGATCCCCCGATGAGGACTGGGCTCATTGATCTTCGGTTTCCTCCTCCAGAAGTCAATAATTATTTCCTTGTTCTTGCTGACATTGAGTGAGAGTTGATGTTGTGGCACCACTCAGCCAGAGTTCCTGTATGCTGATTTGTTGCCACCATTGATTCTCCGTTAATGCCCTGACATATGTTAGCTGCTTTCCTGGGCAACGGGTTAAACGAGTGAGCAAAAAGAGATAAATGGAGAAATGGAAAATTATTCCCTTTGGTAGGAAGAAGAAAAAAGCAAAGAGATCTGGCTATACTTGTACAGGAAACACTACATACGCATATGAAATTTTCACACTTATTGCAAGGGGAATGGAAGCAAAGATGTCTTGCTTCAATTGTACATTGCCTTGGTGAGGCCACATCTCCTCTACTGCATGCAGTTTTGGTCTGATTTAACTGTTTATAAGTGGGTGCATGGACTGCCCTGCCAGGTGTGATGGTAGAGGCAGATACATTAGGGACTTTTAAGAGACTCTTAGATAGGAACATGGATGAAAGAAACATGACGGGATATGTTGAAGGGAAGGGTTAGATTGATCTTAGAGTAGGTTAAAAGGTCGACACAACTTTGTGGGCAGAGGGGCCTGTACTGTGCTGTAATGTTCTATGTTATGTTAAAAGATGTCCTAGCCCTCAAGGCAATGCAAAGGAGATTGGTCAATTGTTTACCAGGAGGAAGAGTTTGAGAAAGAATTCAGTTAATTAAACCTATTGTATATTTTGTAGAGTGATGGTCTTATTGAAAGGTGATACTGAGGGTTTATGACAGGGCACATGCTTTGATGATGTTTTACCATAGTCTGTGAATCTGGAACAAGAGAAGATACTTTTTGGATAAATGATTGCCTGTTTAAGATTAAAACGAGGAGGAATTTCCTTGAGATTCATGAATCTTTGGTATTCTTTACCCCGGAGAGTTTTGAATGCTGAAGCATGGCTGTGGAGATTGCGGAGGCATTAGCAATAATTTTTCAAAAGTCGATAGATTATGGCATGGTTCTGGAGGACTGGAAGATTGCAAATGTCACTCCGCTATTTAAGAAGGGGGCAAGGAAGCAAAAAGGAAATTATAGACCTGTTAGCTTGACATCGGTGGTTGGGAAGTTGTTGGAGTCGATTGTCAAGGATGAGGTTACGGAGTACCTGGAGGCATATGACAAGATAGGCAGAACTCAGCACGGTTTCCTTAAAGGAAAATCCTGCCTGACAAACCTATTACAATTTTTTGAGGAAATTACCAGTAGGCTAGACAAGGGAGATGCAGTGGATGTTGTATATTTGGATTTTCAGAAGGCCTTTGACAAGGTGCCACACGTGAAGCTGCTTAACAAGATAAGGGCCCCTGGAATTATGGGAAAGTTACATATGTGTATAGGGCGTTGGTTGATTGGCAGGAAACAGAGAGCGGGAATAAAGGGATCCTATTCTGGTTGGCTGCCGATTACCAGTGGTGTTCCACAAGGGTCTGTGTTGGGGCCACTTCTTTTTACATTGTACATCAACGATTTGGATTATGCAATAGATGGCTTTGTGGCTAAGTTTGCTGATGATACAAAGATAGGTGGAGGGGCCGGTAGTGCTGAGGAAACAGAGTCTGCAGAGAGACTTGGATAGATTGGAAGAACAGGCAAAGAAGTGGCAAATGAAATACAATGTTGGAAAGTGTATGATTATGCACTTTGGCAGAAGAAATAAACGGGCAGACTATTATTTAAATGGGGAGAGAATTCAAAGTTCTGAGATGCAACGGGACTTGGGAGTCCTCGTGCAGGATACCCTTAAGGTTAACTTCCAGGTTGAGTCGGTGGTGAAGAAGGCGAATGCAATGTTGGCATTCGTTTCTAGAGGAATAGGGTATAGGAGCAGGGATGTGATGTTGAGGCTCTATAGGTCGCTGGTAAGACCTCAGTTGGAGTACTGTGGGCAGTTTTGGGCTCCTTATTTAAGAAAGGATGTGCTGACGTTGGAGAGGGTACAGAGAAGATTCACTAGAATGATTCCGGGAATGAGAGGGTTAACATATGAGGAACGTTTGTCCACTCTTGGACTGTATTCCTTGGAGTTTAGAAGAATGAGGGGAGACCTCATAGAAACATTTCAAATGTTGAAAGGCATGGACAGAGTGGATGTGGCAAAGTTGTTTCCCATGATGGGGAGTCTAGTACGAGAGGGCATGACTTAAGGATTGAAGGGCGCCCATTCAGAACAGAGATGCGAAGAAATTTTTTTAGCCAGAGGGTGTTGGATCTAAGGAATTTGTTGCCACTGGTGGCAGCAGAGGCCAAGTCATTGGGTGTATTTAAGGCAGAGATTGAAAGGTATCTGAGTAGCCAGGGCATCAAAGGTTATGGTGAGAAAGCGGGGGAGTGGGACTAAATGGGAGAATGGATCAGTTCATGATAAAATGGCGGAACAGACTTGATGGGCCGAATGGCCGACTTCTGTTCCTTTGTCTTATGGTCTTATATACTCAAGGCTGAGATGGATCAGTAGGGAAATAGAAAGTGATGGAGGTGGTGGTGGGTCAGACAGGATAGTGGAGCTGAGGCCAACAACCAGATCAGTCATGTGATTGAGGAACGAGCTGCGAACGGAAGTGGTAGATGTGGATTCGATTGAAACAGTTAAGAGAACCCTGGATAAGTTCATAGATGGGAGGGGTATAGAGAGCCATGGTCCACGTGTGGGTTGATGGAACTAGGCAGAATAACAGTTCACATGGATTAGATGAGTCAAAGGGTCTGGTTCTGTGCTAGAGTGTTACTATGATCTTATTGACTGGCCAAGCAGGTTCAAAGGCCTTCTTGCAGTCATTTTTATATTAAGTGCTAATTCACAGTTAATGGGCAGTTAATCTTGCCCTTGATTTCCCCTTACAATGGAAACGTGTCTCCCTGGTCCATCCATCACTCTCCCTGTTATTAGTCGTTTACCAATGTAATTATTATTTTAAGTTATCTTTCCCTGTTAATGAAGGATCAACATGTTGTGTAAATTGTCCCAATTAGGTTCCTGACACTTTTCACAAAGCCAAGTAACTGGATTTATATTAATTTGTGGCCTTTTGATATTGCTTCCAGTCACCTAGTCTCCTCTGATGATAATCAACTTCCATACGGGCCATTGGACTACCTCGGTAGTGTTTGAATCTTAACATAGATCACTAAGGGCTGAACTGTTATGGACAAAGTCCTGGCTAGCCCACAGGTAGTAATATATCACTGTGTTGTAGTATTTTTGAAAGTGCAGTGGATGGAGGGCTGGGCCAGGAAGCTACATTGAGCAGGGAAATTTGCAGGGTTGTAAATTTTGATCCAAACCTTGTTTTTTAATGCTTGAACATTGAGCTAGATGTTTAATAGGGGAGGAAACAGTATTGTCTAATCTGGCTATCTTGGTTGATAAAGGACAAGGCCTTCAGAGGAAATTAAGAAGGAAACTGTAAATTAAACATCGTCATATTTGGAGAACATTAGACTAAAAGTGATGTTATTTGAAGAACTATAGATTTAAAACCACGTTATTTGGAAATTAAAAACAATATTATTTGGAGAACTGTAGATTAAAAGTATTTTTTAGCCTGAACCAAATTTAACTATGTGGCTTCATGTGGCATAGTTCCTGGACCTTTGGTTGTTTCATGCATGGCGTGATGTCAGGCTTGTATAATTCTGCTCAGGTTTAGACCTTGAATGTAGCGGCAAGTGTGTTTATTATAGAATATCTTGTAAGTGTAATTAAAGACTGTCTTAACATTGTAGAAATAGTATTATTGTTATAGATTGATATGATGACAGTGCAATCTATTTAAATTATATGGTAACTAAATCTGTTAAATTGAAATTCTTATATGGTATTATTTATTTTGCTTATTCCAAATTACTGAATAACTCAAAGATAGCTGAATTAACAGGTAGCATAGTGGATAGCACAGTGTTTTACAGTACCAGTGACCCGGGTTCATTTCTCACCATTGCCTGTAAGGAGTTTGTACGTTCTCCCCACGACTGCGTGGATTTCCTCCGGGTGCTCTGGTTTCCTCCCACAGTCCAAAGACATATAGGTTGGTTGGTCCCATTATCCCATGCTTAGGCTAGGGTTAAATTGGTGGTTGCTGGGTGGTGCAGCTTGGAAGTGCCAGAAAGGTCAATTTTGTGATGTATCTCAATAAGTAAATAAAAATTTCTTAATGCAATAGCTGAGCTTGATACAAAACAATAACATTTACAAATCTGCATTGTGAATTCCTTGAAATGAGGGAAACTTGTACTGAACATTGCACAGAACTATTTATTTTTCAAAATGAAGTATCATGTAATCTATCAAAGATGAAACAATTTTTTTTACCCAACTAGACCAGGTTCAATCCAGTTATCTAATGGTTTAGTTTTTTTAAATAGATTGCATTGCATATGTAGTCAGTAATAGAATCGAATGACTTTTAGCTTGTTTCAGAATAATGAAGCTTTGAAGTTTATGGATGCATCCACACACATGGGTATCAAATTGTCACACAGGTAACATTCTACACCACACTTCAAACAGAGTATAGGCAAAAGAGAATGGAGGCACTCCCACCAATTCAAAGTATCTTCATCAAATTGTCACGCTGTTAAGTTTTATATAACAAAAAAAGTAACCTAGACTAGCGATTAATTGATCCATTTTTTTTTCTCGTTAAAACAAAGTGTAGGATAAATTCCTCTTGTCACTGGGTTGCACACAGTCCGAACTTCAAACAGACAAAAAAAATGTGCTGTGCCTACTATGATAGTTCTACCCTCACAGTCAGATTTATGAGATGTCACTTATCACATATTATAAAATATTCATGGTAATTTCTTGATTCCAATGACATTGTAAAAACCCAGCTCAGGAAACAACTGATTAATAGCAAGTGTGGACAACTGAATTAAGGAAACTATGACAGTTGGAGTATTGTCATGCTGAGGACTGGCAAAATACTTCTTTTCCTCATGCTGTTGTATTACAAATGAAAGAGAAAAGGAAATAGTATAGAATTGGTTCTGAATTGTATTTCTACTCTTACCTTCGTCTGACTCTTGAGAATTGTGAATCTGCCAGACTATACTAAGGGCTTTTTCACTTAAGCTTGAAATTGAAGAAGTGAATTATTTATAAGCATTGTGTCAGTAGATCTAAGCATTGCAGTTTTGTGAAAATGTTGTTTTTATATGAAAAAAAACGGAAGTGGTCCCAGTACCAGAATGCTGTAATAACCATGGTTTAGCAAC
This sequence comes from Mobula birostris, assembly GCF_030028105.1. Lineage (NCBI taxonomy): Eukaryota > Metazoa > Chordata > Chondrichthyes > Myliobatiformes > Myliobatidae > Mobula > Mobula birostris. The sequence goes on from NC_092394.1 coordinate 17,723,672, forward strand.
CTGCCCAGTGTTGCTTACTGTGGTCTTGAATAATTCACAGTGTTTATTGACAATATACAAAGAAATTACAAGCCTTAAGAATCAAAACATTCCCGTAAAGAAAGGGACCATTTAGAGTCCAATCTTTGTATGCCTAAGGATAATAAAAAGGCACCTATAGTACCTGATAAGTTGGTAAAAACATCTTTATTTTAATTGGTTAGGAAAATGTTGCACAAGTACTGTACATAAACTAGTACTGAGCAACACCTCCCCCACACACCCACTCTCTGCACTTCACTATGTGTAAATTTTAGATTAAATACCACTTTGACTAATTACTCTGAAGTTGAATTGCACATTTGTCTTTTTGATCATGTATGACTATTGGTGAATGAGCAAGTTTACGGAACCAAAACGATTGAATGAGAAGAACAGCACTTGATTTTGTTTTGACTTTGCAGCTGAGCTTAAGTTAAAAGTAATACCTCATACTGACTAAATGTAAATAATGTGTAAGCTTTAAAAAGGTCCTCCACATTTGTCAAATTAATTTCCTCGTGGATGCATTTGAAGCCAAAATTTTCAAATATTTCAAAGCAAACAGCAGATGTGTTAGAAAGAGAATTGCCAATGGGCAGGGATTTAGGTATTTACAATAAAAATCATACCTAGTGTATTAAAGTTCTCAGAGTAGATGAGAAATTGGCAAACAACTTCCTGTGTGGAAGCAGGCTTAACTTGGTTTTTGAATGCATGGAGGATTAAAACTAAAAGCTACATGAAACTAACAATAAATATTATGATCCGATAGAAAAGGATCTACGTTCATTAACTTCCTTTATTTTGTTTTATAATTGATTCTCGCTTACAGAGTATCTGTGATTTGAAGAGGCAATAAATGTTTTTGACTTGCAGTGTACTGTTTTGTATTCTCACTCAACTGTCCAGGAACTGTTTTAAGGGACTGTGTTTTAGACAATATAAGCCTTCTCTGTCTTGTGCTATTGTGCCTGAACACATTATTAGTGAGATAAACCATTACTTGTAGGAAGTTTTAGCAGTATTGAACTATGTTCTCCATACTTACCACAAGAATGCTCTGTAACTAGTGTTTTGTTTTGCATTAGCTATTATTTAAAACCAACACAAATAACAAAGGTTTTAGGCATGTCATTATCAAAACAGAACCCAGAGACAATCATATGTTGGATTCTGAATATTAACCTGTTTTTTTCTCAATTAAAAATCTGTCTTATCAATGGAACTGTTGCCAAAATATGTTTCTACTACTTACTGTTGAAGATGCAAACTATTCTGAACCATTCTACCCATAATGCGTGAAGAATTATCATATCTGAGCTGAAAATAGGGTTAGATTCATTTTAATCATTTTCTTTGGTTTCATGTTTACCCTTTCTGTATCTAACAAAAAAAATCTGTATAACTTTCTTTGTTTCACATCAGTACCATTGACATCTTAATCCTGTACAGTTGAGTCCATATAAAGGCGCACCTGCTGAAAGCATAGAGTCCCATTTTACACTATCCATTGAATTTCTGATCTAAGTATAGCCCAGTGATATATGCCAACATCCCTGATCAGCAGTGTTGGTCATGTCTTTATCAAGACTCAACTGCATTCCAATAGATTTATATTACTGCTTTTTGTAATGAAGTGCAATCTCTTGTATAAAAATGCTTAATGCTTTAAAAGACCTTCTACCTGAATTTGCCTTCTTAAACTTTCCTTTCTGTACTTTGCTCTGTTTGCAGAAGTATTGCATGTGAAGTCTAATCTGTATTTTAAATAGCTGTTACACTCTGTAATGTATAACTACTGCATATAGTATTTTCTGACTTTATTCTGAAGTGGCATCTTGCTAATAAACATTGATCTTTGAATATTTGGTGGTGTAATGTCATGTTGACTTGCCATAACTAAAAGTGCCCAAATTAAGTTGCAGGTGCCCTATTTGCCAAACCAATGCAAAGGTTCAGAAATGTACCTATAACCAACCAAAAATATGCAATGCACTGACTATAACATATCAAAACCTTTCTTAAGCAAATCATAAATCTCAAATCATTTTGACTATAAAAGGCTGTATGATTTAAATGATATAACTATGTTAAGATACTGTGCATTCTTCTAAGTCAGTAGTAGAAAGTCCCACCTCTGACTCCCCCCCCCCCACCTGTGGCTGTTCAATCAAGTTGGATAATGTTCATTTGAGCTGAACTTGTTGATGTCCCATGATGATGCTCACTGACAAAATTTTAAGGAATCTTCTATTATTGCAGTTGTGTTCCTCTCTCTCAATATTTTTCCTTGCTTTTTACATTTCTGTCTGTATATCCACTTAGTCATTGTCATCTTTCTTCCCTGTGTATATCTTTAAACCATGTATTATGTGTCTCTCTGATCTTTCTTTGACGAGCCTCCTCTCCTCTGTCCCATGTCCTTATCTCTCACTCTGTATATGTCTTAGCACATGAACCTTTGCTGATTTATTCAATCTGTAACTTTCTGTTCTCCTTGGTACTTGCCTAACTTTTGTTATTTCTCATAACTATTCTACAATCGCTCTGATTGATCCATGTGATTTAATCCAATATCATTTAAAGTTTTGTGCTAAAGTTGAAGGCATGCGGAAGGAAGATAAGAGACAGGGGCCAGAATCCATGAAGGTAATGCATTGTATGAGTGTGAAAGCACCTGGGGGCTTGTTTTGGGAGAAGGAGAATAGAGGCATGAGAAGAGCAGTCTGGAAACATCTTTCTTCTACAGTAGATCTAACCAATTCCAAAGCAATATGGGAGCACCTGAAAGGATGCCACAAAGGTTCAGCTGGAAGTATGTGTTCATCTCTTTTGGGGCAAAAATGGAATTTCTGGGTTTGGGAGCCAGCATGACATAGCTCAAAGCTAATTTCCGAGGTTACAAATTAATGTGGAGAACCAGGGAAAGTGGTAAAATTTGGGCATGGAGATTATTGTTATGGGATTAGAACATGGTGCTGGAAATAACAGTAGGGACAGGCTCTCGAGCATTAAAGTCATATAACTACTGCATTAGCATCTGCAGATTTAGAATATACAAGTAGAAGGGAAACCCCAGTGTTACTGTCCACAGGCTATTCTTGGGAGGGATCTGAGCCCTAGCAATATATAAAGAGCCTGGAATTACATGAGAAGTAGAACCTCTTGCCAGCTTAAAAACTTCTGAATATAGATTTCCAATCATCTGGATGCCCCTCAGTGTCATATGATTGTTTTAAATGCATTAAAAAGTCACATGAACATTGCTATTACACTTTTCAACAAATGGAAGTTTGGCATACATCCAAGGCTGGGTGGCACCCTTGAAAAGAGGAACAGGATGAACTTTTCAGATGGAACAGATATTCCATAATATTCTATAAAATTTTATAAGAAACATGCATGACATTCACAAGTGTCTTGGCTTATTCGTTTATAAATTCACCAAATTAAAAATCAATTTGATAAATGGCTAAACGTTACTTCCAGAGGGACAGTGACTACTGATTGGTGTGATCAGGCTTTCAACTTCCTCATAAAAAAAATTGTGCACAGAAAATAGAAATGAAAATGAATCGTGTTTAGACCTGGGACTGCCGTTACTCTAAAATATTTCTTTATTCTATTATGGTAAAACACACAAAGATTATTAATAAATGCAGTTATATTTCTCCTGCATGGGTAACAGTTGGGCACATCATTTGCACTGTCAACAGCATTTCCAAGTGTTTTGTTGTACTAGTTGTCCTGTAATCTTATAAAGAAAATCCATGTGAGTAATTCTACAATTCCATAATAAAAATATAGAAAACACTGCTAATAGTTAACAGGTTGGGCAGCTTCTGTGGAGACAAGTAACTTTACAGATGAATGACATTTCATCAGACCTTTCATTGAACTTAACTGTTTCTCCCTTCATAGATGTTGCCCGACCTGCTAAGTATTTTAGTGTTTGTGTCTTTTTATATTTCAAGCATACTCAAGTTATTGTTTTCCACAATTCCATAGTTATTCCTGATGTTGGGGGAGTCCAGAACCAGAGGCCACAGTTTAAGAATAAGGGGTAGACAATTTAGAATGGAGTTGAGGAAAAACTTTTTCACACAGAGGGTTGTGGTTCTGTGGAATGCTCTGCTTCAGAAGGCAGTGGAGGCCAATTCTCTGGATTCTTTCAAGAAAGAGTTAGATAGAGCTCTTAAAGATAGCGGAGTGAAGGGATGTGGGGAGAAGGCAGGAAAAGGGTACTGATTGTGGATGATCAGCCATGATCACAGTGAAATAGTGGAGCTGGCTTGAAGGGCTGAATGGCCTACTCCTGCACCTATTGTCTATTGTCTATTATCTATTCAGTTGTACCCGTGTAGACCATTTTGTGTAATACATAGCATGAATTTTGCTGCATTTTTGCAATGAAATTGCAACTGAACATTTTAGCATTTGGCTGCCCATTGTTAATTGCATATTTTTTGTGGGAGAATAAATTACCTTATATTCAAGGTTTCTTTCTCCACCCAACTATTCCCAGAGTCAACTTGGAAAATTAGCTTTTATCTATGTTGTGATATTCAATTTATAATATAGCTATAACAATATTGATATTACAAATATTCACAGAAGTTATCTATTGTGAATTTATAATTTCAAAAACGGCCTCCCACCTTTGGTTGCATTTCTTATTGGGCTTAACACTTGAAAGGAGTTATTGCTAAAGTTCAAATAAAGTATGTATACGTCACTTGCGATTCAGTTTCTTGCAGGCATTCACAGTAGAACAGAGAAATACTATATAACCAATGAAAAACTACACATAAGAACTGACAACCAATGTCCATAGGAGGACAGACTGTACAAATACAATAAATAATACTGAGATCGTAAGTTGTAGAGTCCTTGAAAGTGAGTCTATAAGGTTCAAGTACATTTATTATCAAAGTATATACATTATCCAATTAAAATTCATCTCCTTCCGGGCAAAGAAACCCAAAAGAACCCTTAAAAAAAGACCGTCAAACACCCAATGTGCAGAGAGGATAAAAAAATTGTGCAAACGATAAAAGTAAGCGAGTAGCATTCAGAATGGAAGTGAGTCCATGAAGCCTGGGGTGGATGGAGCAGGCCACAGCCTCCGTCTCAGTTCAGTGCACAGCCAAGTAAACATCACAGGGCCCACAGGCACAAAGCCTGGAGCAGCCAGGGTCTATAGGTTGGGGAGTCAGTTCAGTGTTGAGCTTATTCAGGAGCCTGATGGTTTTTAGTTTCTAAACGTCATCTGCCCACTGAAAACTGCAAAATCAGAGGGAGAATTGTTTTTAAATGATTTTGAACATGTTTCACAATTCTCACCAACAATGCTAAAAGACAGCAAATTGATTGCTGCATTTATTTTGATAGGTAGAACATAGCACAAGGGAGATTAGGGTGTTCCCCTGGGTTATTATAAATGTTTTAATAACTGTCAAATATACGATAACGGGTCTTTTAATTATATAATTAAGTGAATTGTGTTAACTGTTGGAAAAAAGAATGCCTTTTGTTATATTATACTGAAAGTGTTGGATTAGCCAGCTGCTTTGCATTCAAGCAGGCTCCTTGTTTGCAAGATGGAGGGGAGGGAGATTCTGTCTATCCCAGTCTTGTTTTTTTTACTGGTAGATTCTGTAAATGACTGTGGTATTCAAAGAATTGCAATAAGAGTTAAATAACTGGCAAAATCTTTCTCACTGAACGTTAGAAGATAACTTGATTTCTCACTGTAAATAACCATGACCAAGAAAATATAATTTTAGCACCATTTTTTAGATGACCATCCACTGTGCTGTTCTTTGAGACCTAGCTGGAGGTGTCCTTGTTCTTCAATATATACTTTATTTTCATCTTTCCTCTGCTCTCCTCACATCTGTCCCACATACATTCGGTAACCAGCTGATCAAAGTCAAAGCTGTATTTGTCATATGCAAATTAGATGTGTAAGAGGTGTAATAAAAAACTTACTTGCAGCCGTATCACAGGGACATGGCATCATATAAGCAGCATTCACAATAAATTATACACAACTTTTACAAGAAAGAACAATTAGAATTTAAAAAAAAAGTATTTTAGTGTAAAGTGATCATAGTGTTAAAGCAATTAGGGTTGTGCAAGTTGTTTCAAGAACCAAACGGTTGAAGGAAGGAATTCTTGAAGCTAGTAGTGTTGGACTTCAGGCTTCTTCATCTCCTGCCTCTGGTAGCCACGAGAAAATGGCATGGCCCGGGTGGTACGGATCTTCATGATGGATCTTGACTTCCGGAGGCAGTGCGTTGCATAGGAACTACAAGAAGTGGGGAGGAATGTGCCCGTGATGGTATGTTCTCATCTGACTAGATAGGATCTGGCAACAATTGAGAAACTTGACTTGGAATATCAAAGAGCACTGGAATTTCAACTGCTAGTGCAGCTCAATGTTAGTTCTGAGCTATCCATATCAATAATTTCAGACAACACACATAAAAGTTGCTGGTGAACGCAGCAGGCCAGGCAGCATCTATAGGAAGAGGTACAGTCAACATTTTGGGCCGAGACCCTTCATCAGGCCTCGGCTCGAAACGTGGACTGTACCTCTTCCTAGAGATGCTGCCTGGCCTGCCTTCACCAGCAACTTTTATGTGTGTTGCTTGAAATCCAGCATCTGCAGGTTTCCTCGTGTTTGCATCAATAATTTCAGAATCAGGTCTGATATCACTGACGTACCGTGTATCAGGTCTGATCTCACTGATGTACCGTGTATCAGGTCTGATAACACTGACGTACCGTGTATCTGGTCTGATATCACTGACGTACTGTATAGAGTGACATTTGTTGTTTTGCAGCAGTACAACAAATAGCAACTACGTAGACAAGAGCAAAAAATAGTGAGGTAGTGTTCATGGGTCGGTTCTTTATCTTCAGAAATCTGATGGCAGAGGGAAAGAAACTGTTTCCAAAACGTTGAGTGCATGTCTTCAGGCTCCTGTACCACCTCATTGATGAGAAGAGGACATGTCCTAGGTGGTGGGGGGGAGGTCTTTAATGCTGGATACCTCCTTTATGAGGCATTGCCTTTTGAAGATGTCTTCAATGCTGGGGAGGCTAGTGCCCATAATGTAGCTGGTTGAGCTTGCAACTCAATGTCATTGCAATACACTGATTATATTCTGAATCTTTATACGTTGTTGGTAGCTGATAGCCAGTAGCATTAGGTTAGTAAGAATTAGTCACTTTATAAAGTATGATCTTTCACTGAGAAACTGCTTCAGTAGGATCATGGTAGTCCCCAGAGGACCTTGTATTGTTGTGGACAACACAGTTCAAATCTCATCAGAGCATTAGCGGAATTTAAATTCAAGTCATTCCAAAGCTGGATGATAACTGGATTAGTAATAGTGACAAAAAAAAACTACCATATCTACCGTATGTAAAACCTGTTAGGTTTAATAGTGTCCGGGGAAGAAAACTGCCTGCCCTTATCTCGTGTGGTCTAGGCGTAGTTAATCCTTGCTCTCTGCAGTGGTCCAACATGGACAGTTAGAGATGGATGCTAAGTGCTAGTCTTCAGAGTAATATTCAAGTCCCAGGAAAACATAAATGTAAAGAGCTGTACCTATTTTAGTCTCTAACAAGTTGTATTTTTGATTGAACGGCCTACTCAAAAGCAGTTGTTACATATACTCAGTGGCCGTTGTATTTGGTACGGAGTGCATGTGTATGGTCTGCTGCTGTAGCCCATCTACTCCAAGGTTCGATGTGCTGTGCCTTCAGAGATGCTATTCTGCACACCATTGTCATAACGCGTGGTTATTTGAGTTACTGTCACCTTCTTGTCAGCTTGAACCAGTCTGGCCATTCTCCTCTAAACTCTCATTAACAAGGCATTTTCACCTGCAGAACTGCTGCTCACTGATGTTCAATGTTTTCGCACCATTCTCTATAAACTCTAGAGACTGTTGTGCATGAAGATCCCAGGAGATCAGCAATTCTGATATACTCAAACCACCCCGTCTGGCACCAACAATCATTCCACAGTCAAAGTCACTGAGATCACATTTCTTTCCCATTCTGATGTTTGATTTGAACAACAACTGAACCTTGTGACTATATCTGCATGCTTTTCTGCACTGAGTTGCTGCCACGTCACTAGTTGATTAGATTATTGCATTAATGAGCAGGTGTGTAATTGTACCTAAAGTGGCCACTGAGTGTAAATACAGACAGGAAAATAAATAATGTAAAACCTGGGTTGCTTTAACTGATTGAAGAACATCTTTATGCAAATAAACATTGCCAGATCAAGCAATGATGAATGTCTGAGTTTCAAGCACTTCAATACAGAATAATGTTTTTTGATTAGATATTCCCAATGGCAAGTGAAGCTTCTTACAAAGAGTTCTGCTTCCAAAGTTGACAACAAGGTTTGCAGTTGAAATGTAACAAAACTGTAATCAGTTGTATTCAAAGCAGTTGAATTTTTATCGTGTTAATGATGCTGTTTGCAAGTTTTTGTTTTCGTGCAACAGTACTAATTTATTCTGACCATCACTGTTGGCAATCAACAGCATTTGCTGCGGATTTCGCTCCAGATCTTGTCAAGAAGCTGACCTTTCTTTGCAGACTAATGCCAGCAGCATCAAAAACCATAGAAATCTGTTTCTGACAGTGCAGGAAATTAAACGTAGGATTTTTTTTTTGAAAAATGACTAATGACTTTATTTGGTCTGTGAGTTATATTGATCTTTACTTAGTAAATGGCAATCATGTCATGAATTTTATTTTTGTTCACCATTTCCAATGCTGTAAAAAAAACTGTGTGATGAAGTTGCTTGAATGACTTGTTTGTGGAGGCCTCCTATTAATAACTTAAACTAAATGCTAGGGTGGAGGGGAGTGGCTGTGGCCAAAGACGACTGTCTTTGTATTCAGCTTGGTCAAGATCAGGAATTTGCTGAGTGCGATGTCGTGGGCGCATACCATTCCATGACACCAAACACTGGAGCTCCACTGTGTAATGGTATCCAGTAATAATGTGTTTAAATTCTGGTTGTGTACAGTTTCTTCGGCTGTCTAGCCTGAACCAGTCTAAAAATAGTCAGGAGTTTAACCAGTTGAAATGCTGAATTCCTTTTCAAATCACAGTATCTTGTCATATCTCTACTGTTGGTTGCCTGTTACAAGTTGTCACAGCCCATAGCATATGCAAAATGGCTAAGAATTAACAGACCATGCTTGATTTGTGAGAGCAGCAGTTAAGGGAATATTGATGACACATGCAGGTTATAACCTGTGCTATGCTTCAGCTTTACAGAACTGAAGCTAACTGTCAAATCTATTTCACTCTTAATTTAGAGAACCACTATCTTTAACACCAGCGACTCCAGGCCCATGGAAAGAGAATAGATATTCGATAACTTAAGACAAGTCTCTCTACCTCTTAAAGATTTTTGTTGGCAAGTCAACTGGAAAATAAATGCTAAAGCCATGCATCAGCAAAGGCAAAGAAGTATTAATCAATTCTGACAAATTCTTTTAATTTCCTGCAGCAGATGTAAGTCAGACTTCTGAAAATCATAGAAAATATTGACAATAGCGTTGAGGTCTATTTCAAATAAACGAGTTTATTGAAGTGCAAATACACTGCAGGGGCAAGCATGCACTGATCAGTTTCAGACCTTTGCAGTATTCTTTTTACAGTTAAATAATTATTACTTAAAAGCAGACTTTCTGCCAAATTATAGTCATTCTTTAAAATTCACAGTATAAGGTTAGTGATCAGAATTCACTGTTTCTTTCAGATGTGGATGACTTTAAGTTTGACCCGTTTGGTAACTTCAGCAATGGCTCGGCAGTGAGCAGCTTGACCAGTTATGATTGGTCTGAGAAAGAGGACCCTGGCTTCCAGATTAAGAAGCAGCCATCGTACTTTTTTAATCCAGAAAGCAGATCCTTATCCTCCACATCAGTGCTACGGAAGAAAGAAACTTCTTTCGGCAGCTCTGAGAACATCACTATGACAACTGTCTCCACGGTAACCACATTCTCAGCTGAGGATGCAAGCTCCCATCATAAGTTTGATGCCTTTAGAGACTTCAAAGATACTGCAGAGCAGACCAAAGAGAAAAAGGAAAGTAGTAATACTGACTTTGGGGATATTGCAATTACTTCATCTAGGGGGGGAGAGATTACAGAGCCTAATGTGGCAGAATCAACCCTGGGTGACGCAGAACAAAGTACTGAGGTCCCCGTCACAAATGGGGCTTCCTCTGAAGAAACAAAAACTGAAACCTTTGATGAATTTGGAGAATTTCAAAGTGAAAAGCCCAAAATTAGTAAATTTGATTTTCTAATGGCTAGTTCCCAGGGAAAGATGAAATCCAGCGAAGAGATGATCAAGAGTGAGATGGAAACATTTGACCTTTCCGTACAAGGTATGTAGTGACAGTCTGTATCTAGTCCTAAATTGATATGGTAATATTACTACCTAAGCTCAAAATTGGCTTTTGCAAAAGCATGTACTTGGTGAAAAGAAAATTTAGATTTCTGGGAAAAAATGTTCAAATTTTAAAACTACAGTTAGTTGTATTGCCTGTTTTGAGTTTACAAAGAGCAACTTTATAAACTTGTGTACTAACCTACTTCAAGGAATTATTGAATATTTTATGCACTGAGTTTCCTTCTCAATGACATCATTAACAGCAGCTTATATTTATGTATCTTTAAAGTAAGATATGTCCCAGGGTTCTTCATAGATGCCAGATTGAAGAAGGTATAACTAAGAGGGGTGATTGTTCATTTGGGAAAAGGTGAATTTTAATGGAGAATTTTAAGAATGATGAGAGAGAATGTTTAAAGAAGGTTTTCAGAGAGTGGATCTTAGCTTTCCAAAGGCATGCTCACTTGCTGAAGTTTTCTCCTTTGTAGAGCCAAATTCTTCTTCCTATTCCCTCAAGCCATCACCAACCTGTGAAAGTCAACATTTCTCAAGATTGCCAGTGTTAAATCTTTACATTTGCTGTCAAATCCATTCCTGAGATTCTGCAACATTTCCATGTTCTTAAAAAAATGCATTTTGCTTTCTACTCTGACATTTCAGAGAGTTGGGTAAAAAGGTCGGTCAGTACAAGATATTCACAGAAGAAAAATATTCCATTAGAGATTGAGATCTCAGGGAGATTCTTGACCTACAGTGAAATCCAGCTATCTATATCAAAATTCTCAATACGTCTAAATAATTGGCACATTTTTAAAACTCATGGTGTCTAATTGTTAAATCTGATTCTCAGTTAAGTACTCCTGGCTTTTATGAGTAGAGGGGATTTGTTAATGTTGCTGACAAAAGCCTTGAGTGAGAGCTCCCCTTCCTGTGATCACGTATTTAGTAAAACTCCAATAATCTATCTAATTCTTCAGAAATCCTGGTGGTCATCTTCTAACTCACTCGTGAGTCTAGGATGTAAGTTGGACTTCCAGAGCACAAGTATACAGACACAGCTGGGGGGTGGGGTGCACAGTATGGTCAGGCCTAAGCTCCGAAGTCAGCAGTGTGTGCAGTCGGAGCCAGCATTGGAGTCTAAAACACTAAGAGTCAAAAACACGGCTATATTTGGAGCTAGGATCCTAAATACTTGTTTATTTCCCATTCCCTTTGAACTCATGGGTTCTTTGGAAAATCTATTATCCTACTGGTGTAACACGTTTTAAAAAAATGAAATTGAAGTGTGTTATGGTATTTACAGGAATATCATCCCATACTCCAATAAATCTGCTGGTCTGGCACCATCATGCCAGATTATTGAGTTTTATTGACCAGGCACACAAGAAGCTGGAGGAACTCAGTGTGCCGTTCAGCATCTTTGGAGGAAAATGGATGGTAGATGTTTCAGGTGAAGACCGTTCATCTGCACCTGCTGAATTCCTCCAGCTTCTAATGTGTTGCTCCAGGTTCCGGCATCTACAATGTGCTGCTTCGCAATTTTTGTTAAGGTGACTTTCTGTCATAAACCCCGTGTTTAACACAAAATTTCAACCTAAAAACTGCAGGATCTCATAAAAGGAGCCTGAGCCTGGGAGATAAGGAAGTAACCCGTGCCCCAGTACCTTCAGAGCAGGCGTTCAGGGACCGTTCAAATACACTAAATGAGAAACCAGCAGCACCTTTGCCTGTCATCAGAGACAAATATAAGGACCTGACTGGAGAAGTAGAGGTAAAGATCCTATATTTAAGAAATGTTGATTAAAAACTGTGTTGGATAATATTTGGAAATTATACTTTAAAACACTGCACTGGACAGGCTACTAGGTCTATTGATGTTGTACCAATCTTAATGCCACCTTCTACTAAATAACCTACTCTGGTGTATCATCTATATCCCTCCATTCCCTTCATATTCATGTGTCTATTTGAAAACTTCTTAAACTCCCCCATACTGTCTTCTTCTACTGCTAACCCATCCCTACCACTCTCTGCGGGAAAGAAATTGCCTTTCACTTCACTTTTATGCTACCCATGCCCCCTCTCCCCATCTTAAAAACATGTTCTCTGGTGTTTGACTTTTCTACCCCAGGGGAAAAAATCTGATTATGTATCTAAGCCTTCCATAATTTTGAAAACCTCTGCCAAACTCTCAGCCTCCTATGCTGTAGGGAGAACAACCCAAGTTGTTCACTTTGCACTGAGGAAGTAAATATGATTGTTTTTAACATAAAGCTTTCAGTATTTCTGGTTTTCTTCTGTCAAACCACAGATACTTTGATGTTTCTCTGTCAGGTATCTTTTCTTTCGGTAGTGTTCTCTTCTCGGTAGTGTACTCTTCTCAGATTCAAATCACATTCTGGAAGCTTAAGCGGAAAAAAGATCAAATCTAATGTCCATTACAGGAACGAAGTGAGTGGGTGTGGCCTGGGGGCCCCACGACAGTGTCGCAGTTAGCGCAACACTATTGCAGCTCAGGGTGTCGGAGTGTTGGGTGTCATCCCACATCCTATAGATGGATTGGAAGGTTAATTGGCTGTTTAAAATAATAGGTTAATGGCAAAAAGAATCAAAGTGGGTCTGTAAATTGCAGAGGTACAAAGAAATGAGGGAGCAATCTTGGAAGCTAGCATGGACTCAATGGGCCGAGAGGCTATCACCTGTGTCATTATAGGCAGAGAGCACTGCATATGGAATTTGTGTGGGAATTAGTTTCCAATAAAATTATCTTTGTGTCTTTTCCAGGAAAATGAACGCTACGCATATGAATGGCAAAGATGCTTAGAAAGTGCACTGCAGGTAAAACCTTCAGCATGTTATTTAGCAAAGCATTGTCATGTTATGCCAGAGCAAAGTCACACATATACATGTTGACTGTATGGAGTAATACCACACATAAACAGACCCTTCAACCCTATACCACAGTAGTGGGTGATTCCTGAGAAAAGAATGGGATATTTCTTAATATAGCTGCAGATTGACGTATGGACATATTTGAAGTTCAAGCAAATATACAGAGATTTGTACTTGCCGCACTCTCAAGTTGAGTTTTAAAAGTTGTACATTATTACTGTATAGGCAGTCCTACTTGTCTAGAGGAAATTATGAATTACTGATATATATTGACAACCAATTACTTGCTGAACACAGTAGTCTTAGATGATTGGGGGGGATACTGCATTTTAGGTAAATGAAATCTCTCTTCACTGCAGATTAGCATAAACATTAAGTCACTATGGAAATAAAGTGATTGAAATTAAACTTGGTATTTAATTTCTCACTGTATCTCATCCTCCTGCTGTGAATAGTTTTGTTAGCACTTTATTTAGTTGTTCTCTTCCAGGACAGGACAGGATCACTTCTCCTGATCTCTACTCTCTCTTTTGAAGTGCTCCTCAAAATCTCACTTACAAAGCTTTTAGTTATCTACCCTGTGAGTCAGGCCTCCTGCAAGCCTACACATACCTGGTCTACAATACCCAGCAGGCCTATCTTGTCAGCATTTCATAACCGAATTCACTCAACGGGATCCGAATGATGAGCTAGGCAGCAGGCAGTGTAGTGCAGAGATCCCACTTCCAAATACCCTTAAAAGCTATGCTAGTCATTAAATGGCTCTGACTAGCACAGAATCTGAGAAACACTTACCCCATCCAAACCTGTTGGAACTTCTCAAATCACATACAAGCCCATGTCTTCCCTCAGCTCAAATGGCAGAAAATGGATGGTTCCCGTTAGAACCACCAGCTACAATCACCAAGGCTTGTGCCCACTGTCATGGGGAAGTACTTTGGAACATAGTAGGCATTTAAAACACTGCATAAATACATACTTGTGAGGGATTTTTCAGATCAACTTCAAGTAAGCTGCCAATGTTAATAGATTTTCAAATAGTTGACTCACTTTTTAAAGATACTGTTTACCTTAAGTATACATACTGTTTAATTGCCCATTAGTGAGTATAACAATTCATTAGCTGTTCTGTTTCCATGTACCAGTCTTTTATATTTTGTTGTAAATATAAAGTTTTAAAAGACATTTTTAGGATATCTTACAGAGCCCTATATAAGCTTTTCTTCTTTTAGGTGATCAACAAGGCCAGTGAGACTTTGAATGGAATCAGCAGCTCATCTGTGTGTAGTGAAGTCATTCAGTCGACCCAGGGCATGGAATATCTCTTGGGTATGGTATCAAAAGACATCAATTATTAATTTCTATTGTGTTATTAATATTTAGGGATTACTGTTATTTATTGAGAGCCTGTAACTATGTTGTCCTCTAGGAGAAATACTAGCAATATTTCAAGATTCAAGATTGCTTAATGCCATTTCCAGTACACAAGTGTAAAGGAAAACAAAATAATTGTTACTCCAGGTCTCCACAGCACATAAAAATTACAGTAAGATAAAGAACACCATAGTAAAAAAAACACAATAAATATAAAGAGATAAGATATTTATTGTATGTCCATAAAGTGACACTAGACATAGGAGTGTCTGACAAGAAACTAGAAAGTAATGGAGGGAGCGTTATTGGGTAGAGGTGTGGATCGGCCTTACTGCTGCAGAAAGTAACTATTTTTGAGTTTGGTGGCCCTGGAGTGGATTCTACATAGCCTCCTCCTTGATGGGAGTGGGACCAACAGTCTATGAGGAGAGTGGCAACAATTATTAATTAATATTATTAATTTTTAGGGGGTTACTCATTATTTATTGAGAACCCATGCGTATGTTGTCTTCTAGAACAGACAACAGCAATATTTTGGCACCAAAGTAGAAAATAATTTTCTGAAAAAATGTCAACCTCCTATTTGTAAATTTTATTAAGTCTCCAGATAGACACTTCAAAAATCATACTGTGTATACTTTGTAGTTTGTGGTTGAGGTTGAGCAGATGATTGGCCTCGGGCTTTTACATTGTGATGTTAAGCCAACATTTGATTAGGCTATTCATTCCTACCTTCACTGCTACTCTCTACCCACCCCCACATTGCAAACAGTCTGGCTCCTCTCTAAACCTTGTCTAGCGGCTTGCGAGCTAGAGCCTGTAGTGTGTCAAATTGCAGGTAGGATCCAGCAATTGGAATTTCATCAAATATTAAATGTGTTTACATTATACATATCCTCCAATTCAACTTTGACATTCTTCATTCGTAACTTCACATAAAATAATTTAGCAGGTGTTCTGTGTGTATTTTGAAAATCGCAAAGGGTCTTGACTCCATTCAGTGAATATAGCTAATATTTTAAAGTATGTAATTTTAACTCAGGCTGGCAGGGAGGAATTCTCAAACCACATACAGCCTGTGGTGTCATTTTCCTTAGCTATTGCATTTTTCAGTTATTTCCCCTCCACCCTAAAGATTTTGGATGTTTTTGGAAAAGACTAGATAGCCATGTAAGTCTTGCTTTGCCTTATTTAAATTACAATTTCTCATACAGTAGTTTTCGTATTGATTGCCTTTAGGCTATTTCACTGCAAAGTGCTTCACAGCTCAGAACAATGCTGTCTCTACCCATGCCGGTCTACGTGCTATTTCTACTTCTGTGTGTGGTTAGGGCAAATAAAGGCACTAGTAAATGAAAATTGTATGGCTAAGTTTCTCTGTCATTGATGCTGTGCAGCCAGGCACAGTTGATTGCTTCAGACACTCCATGAAATGGAAGTTCAAGTAGAAGTTGGCAGTGCTTGCTGCATGAACACTTAGTGGCCACTTTATTAGGGTTCTCCTGTACCTAATAAAGTGGCCACTGAGTGTATGCCCGTGATCTTCTGCTGCTGTAGCCCATCCACTTCAAAGTTCAATGTGTTTTGCAGTCAGAGATGCTCTTCTGCACACCACTGTTGCAACATGTGGTTATTTGAGTTACTATCACCTTCCTGTCAGCTTGAACCAGTCTGGCCATTCTCTCTCCAACCTCTCTCATTAGTAAGGCATTTTTGCCCACTAAATTGCCTCTTACTGGATGTTTTTTTTTGTTTTTCACACCATTCTCTATAAACTCTAGAGACTGCTGTGTATGAAAATCCTAGAAAATCAGCTGCTTCTAAGATCCTCAAACCACCGCATCTGGCACCAACAATCATTCCATGGTCAAAGTCACTTAGATCACATTTCTTCCCCATTCTGATGTTTGGTCTGAAAAACAACTGAACCACTTGACCATGTCTGCATGCTTTTACAAATTGTGTTGCTGCCGCATGATTGGCTGATTAGATATTTGCATAAATGAGCAGGGGTACAGGTGTGCTAAATAAAGTGGCCACTGAGTGTACAGTGAGTCCATGATAACCCACTGGTTCAATAAATAAACATGTTACCCCTGCCCCATATAAATGCAGTGCAGCATAGCCTGTATTTAAAGTATTAGCCAGATGCCAGTGTTTATGGCACAGAAAGTTGGTGTGTGTGCAACCAAGGAGATTTCTTTGGTTTACGGCAACATCGTGGTGGATGGGCCATAAACAACAGATGTTTGGGCTCAGCCATGATCTTATTATTCTCTGATTAACTGAGTCATTGGGGTGGCATGGCAGCTTTACAGCGCCATGACTCAGACTCAATTCTGTAATGAGTTTGTACGTTCTCCTCATGACCACTTGGATTTCTTCTGGGTGCTCTGGTTTCCGTCCACATTCCAAAGGGGTGCGGGTTAGTAGGTTAGTTAGTCACGTGGATATAATTGGGTGGTGTGGGCTTGTTGTGCTGTATCCCTCTAAATAAAACTAAAAATATTTCCTTCCTGGAGTTCATGTCGGCAAGCTTGAATCAAGTTGGTTCATTTTCATGCAGTCAAATCTGGGATCTTGTTCTCCATATGACATGTATGTATAGTTGGCATATGAGAGATGTTCATGTTTGGGTCTTGTCTGAGTTCTCTATATTTATAGAAATCTAGAAAACAATAAATTAAGTAAATACTCCCATTTGATGGTATTGTGATGTAAATGTTGATTGCATGACATCACAGTATTTAGTATCGAGAGCAATCATGCTGTTTTACTAACTTGATTTTTAATTTTAAGTTATATGAAATTGTTGTAATGTATGTAAAAGAAATGCTTTTGGAATATCTTAGTTTAGAGTGGTTGAGAAAATATCAAGAGCACTGTGTTATTAGAAACATGGTGTTCGGTGAAATAATTAGTTCACTTCCAAAGATCTATTAACAATAGCACTGTAGGATTGTTTAGCAAACCCTTGTAATAGGCTGAAGTCGAGTGCCATTTGTTTCTGTATTTTAACATTTGGTGCATTGATTTCTTTTGTATTTTACACAGCTACTTTGCGAGAATAACTAAAGGGTATCTTGATATTTAAAGATGCAGATGGTGGGTTGAAAAATTACATCATGAATATACTGGCTCGCATGTTGTAACTCTTAACATACAGATTTAGAATGAGAAACGAACACCGGACCTATTAACCAACATTTTTCAACACTTTATCACCCCACTCTTTCTGATCATTTTACTGTATGCTATAGCAAACACAATTTGCAGACTACATGTGGAATGACTCACTTGTTTATTTCTTAATTCCCCATTACAATTTCTTCCTATAAGATGCACTTGTTAATGTTTGCTACTCTTCTTCACACATTAGTAGAAGCTTTAATGTTTTTATAGTTAAGTTACCTAGCGAACTAAAAGAGATGGCCCAAAATTAATCAGCTCTTTCTCAAAACTATTGGATAAATTAAATCTGTCTGCGTGGTGTGCAACCTGTGAAATAAGTTCCAAGCAACTCAGTTTTAGGCAATTAGCTTGAAGAAAAATGGTTAAGTGATTTTAAAAACAGGATAAGAGTCGATGCAGATGTGTGCCTACTGCAGTGAGCTTCTATGCTGGTGAAACAGGGAACTGTGAAATGTATCTGGTGACAACAGGTTGAATGATTTAAGTTGCTCTGTGGACATTTATCCTTTTATAATCACAATAGAAAGATATATTTTTGTGCAGAAAGGGAATGGAAGAATATGGGTTTAAATGGAAAGGTGATTTGAGGCTGTTATTTTATTGAATGTGGAGCCAGACTCATGGGTATAAAGAGCCTAGTTACTCTGTTTTTTTTATGTTCTTAATTCCATATTAATCCTTTGTTATGTTTAAAGACAAGTAGTTTTCCCTTTGCTTAGTTTTATTGTAGAATATATAATTAATTAAAATGAATTAATTTCTGGAATAAACTCAGTGGATTTTGGTTAATTAAAACACATTGGGACCAGTACATTTTGGCCAAATTAGCCGAAGTTTTATGGAAATAGTTAAAAAGGTATATAAAAAAAGACAAACTGATGTCCTTGATTTGCATCTTTGTCGATTTCGATTATAAAAGCTGAATACTTTATTTCATTAACATTATAGAGTAAACATCAATAACCTTCAGAATTCTAGTCTTTGACAAATAATGAACTTTTATCCTTTATTTTGTTTCTCCCGTTGTGGTCAATTATATACAGTAATTAATTAATTTTGCTGTTCTCAGACCCTGTGTTTTAATTTACAGCCTTCACATCAGAATTGTCCAATGCTATCATTGGTTTTTACATGCAGATTAGTGAAGCATGTCTAGGGCATGTGATTTGTTGCTGAGTGTCTTGCCACTTCAAGAGCTCTAATTTCTACCTCATCGCACAACTTACCTTGTCAGTGTTTCCTGTCACAGGCACTTCAGCTTTAATTAACAACATGATTCAAAATGTTCCATCTCTAAGTCCCCTGAAGGATTACAGTGTTTTCTTCCTGGTTACTGTAATAGCTGTCAGAAACTGCTTGGCATATAGGTACCAAAATGATGCAGTAAGCTGACTACAAAATTAGTTGTTACAGTAGCCAGGTTATCATGTGGGCATTTTTCCCAGCAATCATTTGTGCATCCAAACACTCCACTAAGCTGCTAAAAAAAATCCTGAAGTTTTTCAACATTTAAGCTGCCATACAGTATAAATATAACAGCACAATATAGCTGCAGAGAGAGTACACTTGTCTATTAGTTACTAGCGTTTATTTGCCTTTGCAATCCGAAGAAGCTCTGCCCACTAATGCTTCTTCAGATTTTAACCTTATAGGGTGCTTTCCAAGTCCATTGTAGTGATGAAGTCAAAATTTGTTGTTTGAAGGCTAAGAGGCACTGATTACTGGCTGCTGATTGACAATAAGTGGCTGGTGAATGTGCAAAATAAGAGAGCTAACTCTGATTTATAATAAACTGCTATAGGTGATTTTTTTTGTAGTTTTGCCAATTAGAAAGTGGCTTCTCATATTTCTAAGACCCTGTTAACCAATTAGACTGGTTATCTTGTGTGCCACTCAGAATGAGTTCCCTGGAATAGGAGCAATAGTGGAATTAGCCCTTGATGTCATTAGAGCATTTAAGTGGGTTACCAGCAACCCTGCTGTACCAGGAACGCGGTATGAACCCATTACCTCCCACTGTGCTGTGCTGGGATTCTGATGTGAGTCTCTGCTCTGCATTGACACTCCTGCAGCAGTGAAATGGTGACCTCAGCAGCCCAAGGCTTGGTGTGGAATGGCAATCTGCAGACGCTGCCTTTGAGGACTGGCTTTGGACAGGCTAAGAGGAAAGACGCAGGACTCAGGGCTGCACCCTTGCTGGCATGATGAGTGCAAGCATTGCTGAGGACTAGCAGCAGTTGTTTCCTGTGTTGTTGATAGACCACCAGAATCCTCTGGTTGATTGTGTGTAAGCCATCATCTTTATTTATTGGCTGCACTGCTATCCCCGGCTTTGGGATATAACAAGTACAATGGGCAACAGGAGCAGCAGTTGAAAGGGCAGGACAGGCTTCATGGCATAGCAGTACACAGACTGTGAGCATGTCTCCAGTAGATTACCTGTTCGTATCAAATGCATGAAAACAAATGTTTTCCAAAATGGTGCCAGAGAGTGGCGACATTTTGTGTGTAGCTCTCAAGGGAATCATCTGATATTCCCATTCAGAACGAATGCATATGAAATCTTAAACACAAGAGGTCCCGATGAAAGGTCTCAGAACGCAACTGTTTATTCCTTTCCATAGATGCTATCTGACCTGCTGAGTTCCTCCAGCATTTTGTGAACTCAGCTGAAATCACTGCAGTTAGCAACGACGTTTCAAGTACTTTATCAATCATTAAAAGCCAGGACTGCAGACCACTCAGAGAGTGAATGTAGTGGTGGAAACATCTCCATTGTTTGAGAAAACATGGCTGTCAGAGTAGGCTGCAGATAAAGCTGAAATGCAAGGCTCAGGGTCCACACCTCCCTACCATCATCCTGTCTAATGTACGGTCTCTGGAAAATAAAACTGATGACCTCAGGGCAAGATTGCAGTCCCAAGGGGAAATCAGGGACTGCTGTGTATTTGCTTCACAGAGACATGGCTCAACCTCAGCATTCTGGACTGAGTGCTCCAGCCCCAGGGGCTTACCTTCCATGAAATGGACCTGAAAAAAGCGTCAGGGAAAGGCAGGGACAGCAGTGTTTGCTTCATGATTAACTCATTGTGGTGCACAAGTGTGGCAGTTCTGTCTCAGCCCTGCTAGCCTGCTATTCTATCTGTCAAGGAAGTTTGTTACTGTCACCCTGATTGCAGTGTATATTCTACCCCTGACCAGCACGACCACAGTACTGCTGCCACAACACAACACATTTCACGACTAATATCAGTGACAATAAACATGATTTTGATTCAAATCAGCACTGAACAATGTACCAGTATGTGATATCCATCAGATGATGATCAACAGCATATCCTAGTGGGCTAGACGATACAAATCAATCAAATCAAATCAAGTTTAATTGTCATTCAACCATACATGGGTACAGCTGAATCATCCTCTGGGGCCAAGGTACAAAAACATACACACGTGTTCAAAATAACAAGAAAGAAAGAACTTAGTCATGTAAGAAAACTAATTTTTTGTCCAGGTCCCTGAGCGACGTCCCACAAATTAATGGTCCCCGGCAGTCCAGCCTGTAATTCCACTGATCCACCACTGGAGGACCACACCAACGGGAGAGGCCACCCCCAACTGAGCCCGGACACCATGCTATAACGCAAGCCTGAGGGCTGAGGCCCAGTCCTAGCTACAAACAAGGCAACACTACTACTCGTTGCCTGTCTCGCCACCAAACAAGGGAAGCAGGCCTGTGGCAATCAGTGTCCAACAGGGTCTTGCAATCGCAAAAGAAACATCCAAGACTGTCACTCACGGTTTTGCTGCATGCCGCCTTCACGCCAACTCGAAGGCACCAACTCCGATTTCTACAAGTAGCACACAGCAGCATGGTCTCCACCCAGGTCAGCTCTTCCGAACCCAAACTGGCTTCTGCAGCCTAACAGTCCAGCTCGAACCCCCAGGTCCGACGGTCCGGCTCTAATCGCCTGGCCCAACAGGCTGATTCGACCTCCCCACCCAGCGGGCCGACTTGCCTTCTCTAAGCCGCCAGCTGGCTACTCCAAACAATGAGTAGCTCACTGATGAGGTGGACCTGCTGTACAGGTAGTTATTGGAGTTGAGAATAGTCTTACTATGTATAAAGACATATTTATCAAGGAAGAAAAACACCTTTGGTTGGCCCCCGAGAGGCCACTGCGTGTATACGCTCTGCCATCTTATTGGAAGAACACTTGTTGTAGACTTTACATTAGTTGCATTTAACCAAG
Organism: Mobula birostris; assembly: GCF_030028105.1. NCBI lineage: Eukaryota > Metazoa > Chordata > Chondrichthyes > Myliobatiformes > Myliobatidae > Mobula > Mobula birostris. The sequence goes on from NC_092394.1 coordinate 17,745,845, forward strand.
ACACAACAGTTTCTAATGACTTTGTTATTTTACCCAATCACAGAAATTGCCTTTGCACCCATCTTCTCTATGATGCACACTGTTCTCCCTCCTTTTTTTCCCCTTCCTATCTCCCTCTCCCTTCCCCCTTGCCCTTTCCCTCTCACTCACTCCTTCTCCTGTCGTTCCCTCTCCCCTCTTTCTTTCTCACTCCCTTTCCCTCTCTCTTTCTCTCCCCCTTTTCTCCCTCCCCTTTCCCTCTCCCTTCCCCTCTCCCTTCCCCCTCTCTCTCCTCTTTCTTTCTCCCTTTCTCTCTCCCTCTCTTTCTCTTTCCCTCTCTTTCTCCCCTCCTCTCCTTCTCTTCCTCCCTCTCCCTCTCTTTCTCCCTCCTACTCTTTTCTCTCCCTCCCCCACCCCTCCCACATCCTCCCTCACCCCTCTCCCTTCCCTTCCCCCTCCCTCCCCCCTTTCCCTCTCTCCCTCCCTCCCTCCCTTTCCCTCTCTCCCTCCCTCCCTCCCTCCCTTTCCCTCTCTCCCTCCCTCCATCCCTGGCTCCATATCTCCCTCCCCCCTCTCTCCCCCTCCCACCTTTCTCTCTCTCTCTCTACCCCCTTTCTCTCTCTCACTCCCTCTACCCCCTTTCTTTTTCTCTCTCTCTCCCTCCCCCATGAAGGATCTTCAGCCTGAAATGTAAACGGTTTCACATTCCTCAGTTGCTTCATGACTTGCAGCTTTTTCTGTTAATATTTCAGATTTCAAATGTAACCATTTTTTTCACCATCAAGAGTATTCTATTTTACCTCAATTCTCCAGGTTATGTTCTGTGACATTTGAATGATTTTTCATTTAACTGTGAATTTTGAAGTGACTTTTTAGTCAATTTTGAGTCATGAACAAGGAGATTTAGCTGCAAAGTAAGGGGCTGTTCATTTAAAATTGATATATACATAAAGTTCTTTTCCAAAAGTAATGAAACTCTGAAATTTTCTGCCCCAAGGATGATGGAGGCAAGATCATCAGATACTATATATATAAGGCAGACTTAGACAAATATTTGAAAGATCCTTCTTATCTCTACGTAATGAAATTGTTTTTGACTTGTATAGCAATGGTTAATTTATATTTGATTACCATACTAGTTTACTTTTTATTATTTTGATTCCTCAGACTGTTCTTTCCCTCTACCATCATTGTATGATTTTTTTTATAACAGCCTAATTGCTCCAATTTGTAGAGAGGGATAGTTTTTGGGCAAGTTTCCGGGTTGCAGAGGGATTGCTCATAGTAAGTTTGTTGGTTGGTTATTGTAATACCTTCCCTTAACATTTAGCAATTGACTAAAAAGTCACCTCGAAATTCACAATTAAGTGAAAAATCATTCAAATGTCACAGAACATAACCTGGAGAATTGAGGTAAAGTCGAATTGTGGTGAAAAAAAAGAACGGTAATATTTGATTGATGTCCTTATAAACCAGGCCCTAAGTCCCTGGCTTCTTTCTAATGGGTCATTTTTTCTGGGGCTATTATGCCCACAGATAAAGAGGAACCTGAAAAACCAGATTATACCCAAAGGCAGCATTTGTTATAAATACTAATTGGATCATTGCTGTTTCCATACTCTTTATGCACCTAAAAAGATATTTTAACATAAACCAGATCAGAACAAAGGAAATTAACCACTTCAACCATAGTTTAAAAAAAAATACTCTATTTATAAAAACTGCTAGGCATGCTTATTATGTAATTATGAATCCATCTAGCTGTCATTAAGTGAACACTGTGTTCTTTTCACAGGGGTAATAGAGGTATATAGAGTCACCAAACGTGTTGAGCTCGGAATCAAAGCTACAGCAGTGTGCAATGAGAAACTCCAATTACTGATGAAGGAAATAGAGAAGATCTGGAGTAGTCTTATGATATTCATGTCACTCACTCCCCTCACGGTAAGACTGCCACTGCATTTCAACCGAATTTTCCTTCCAGTCAAATTAGTTTTGTACTTCCATTGTATGCTGGGATAGCGTTTTAATGTTACAATTGAAAATGTTTCTGATACTAAGTGGTAATATTTTGTACATTCTACCCCATAGTATTCGAGGCACATTCCCAAGTAGGGAATTATGGATAAGCTAGCATACGTTTTGTTCCATCTCTGCCCTTAGCAAAAATAGTAAAGTTCAAATTTTATATATAATCCACCTCCAACAAGAGGTTTTACTTTTGAAGATCATTTACCAACCCTATTTTGTTTTGATCTCTACATTGGAATAAAAATTTTATACAATCTAGTAATTTTGTAGTTACAATGGTTAATTGGCCTATCGGTTAATTGGAGCAGCCGCTTATTTGAGACAACTCTTAAAGAATCAAGAAAATAGCCTGGATTTCCTTTGTTAATTTGTAACACTGCCACTTAATTGGGGCAGGAGACTGTTGCCAAACAGGTTATAACTGGTGTCAGTTGCGCACACTTTTATGGCCATTAAACATTAAACCGTGCTTAGAAGAGCTTTTAAATAGCATCAGTTGCACGCTGAGAAAGCTTTTGATTCGGTTAGTTGGGCATTCCTATACAGAGTGTTAGGAAGATTCGGCTTTCAAGAAAAGTTTATTAAAGTAATTCAGACTCTATATGACAGCCCTACAGCCCGAATTAAGATAAATGGGGACCTCTCTGATTCCTTCATCTTAGAGAGAGGCACTAGACAGGGATGCCCAATTTCTCCTCTCCTTTTTGTGCTATATATTGAACCGCTTGCCCAACTAATAAGACAGAGCGAAATCGTAAAAGGTATCAAGGTGGCAGGGATTGAACAGAAGGTGGCGTTATTCACGGATGATGTTTTGGTCTATCTGAGTAAACCACAAAATCATTTATAGGATTGTTTACACTGTTGGATGACTTTGGGAAAATATCAGGTTATAAAATAAATGTAAAGAAAACGCAGGTTATGTCCCTAAATTATACACCATCCAAAAAATTGCAGGATACATATGATCTTAAGTGGGAAGCTAAATCATTAAAATATTTAGGAATAACCCTGCCGAAGGATCTTTCAACACTGTCACAGGTAAATTATGGGCCATTAATCTCAGAGATAAAAGCAGATATGCATAGATGGAATCTTATCCCCTTTTTAAGTTTAAATTCAAGGATAAATACTATAAAAATGAATATTCTTCCTCGGTTATTGTATCTTTTCCGTACTTTACCGGTGGAGGTGGATGATAATCAATTCAGGGAATGGGACAAATGGATTTCCCGCTTCATTTGGCAAGGAAAGAAACCTAGAATTCGATATAACACCTTACAATTAGGGAAGGAAGGAGGAGGTATGGTTCTTCCTTGCCTGAGAAATTATTTTTATGCCTCACAGATATCCCCTCTGTTATATTGGTGTAATAGGGAATATAAGGCTAGATGGAAGGAAATAGAATTTGGATTAGTTGACAGTTTTCCTCTTCGGGCCTCAATAGCTGACAAAGGATTGATGGCCCAGTTGGAAAAATTTAAAAACGCTTGGATAAATCTTACATTAAAAGTATGGCAGAAGGTGGTTAATTCATGTGGAATTAATAACATGTTAAAACTCTTTAGATGGTGTGCATATGATATCGAATTCCTTCCCAACAGAGGAGATAAAAGATTTGAGCTATGGATAAAGAAAGGTCTTACAACCTACCTCTCATTTATAGATAAAAGAGTATTACAAAGTTTCCAAGTCCTGCAGGACAAACATGGCCTAGAACATAATGACTTTTTTAGGTACCTTCAAGTACGAAACTATGTTAACCAGAGTTGTAGATATACAGACCTATCAACAGTAGAATTAGAATTTTTCAAGATTCTGAATTCGGCTTGCAGTTCAATACCTAGTAAATCAGTTTCTCGATTATATAATGCACTCTCCCATGCTAAAAATGTAAATACACTGTATATTAAAGAGAAGTGGGAGAAAGAAGCGGGGTTGGTACTTTCAGAGGAGGCTTGGGGGAAAATCTGCAGCTTTCAATGGTCCTCGACTAATTCTTTGACTTGGAGAGAACATTGTTGGAAAAACATTATAAGATACTTCAAGACCCCATATCAGGAAAAATATAAAGATACAAATGTGATATGTTGGAGAAGGTGCGGCTCCAAGGGGGCAAATCATTTTCATATTTTTTGGGATTGCCCTAAATTAAGTCTATTTTGGGAAGGTATTCATAGAACATTAGTTAAGGTACTTAGGTCCCAGATACCTCTGAACTTTGAGACGCTCTATTTGGGGCATGTATTGTTTCTTGAACAGAAGGAAGATATAAAGTTGCTGCAGGCCCTCTTAGCGGCAAGTAAGAAATCAATCACTAGCAAATGGCTAAATCCAATACCACCTACATTGGAAGATTGGTATGAAATTATCTTGGAAATATTTAAAATGGAAAAGTTGACTTACTCCCTGAGAACTCAAAAAGAAAAATTTTATCAAATCTGGAATAAATGGATTGAATATATAACCCCAATGCGAGCAGACTTTAGATGACTCTCCTAATGATTTATACTGCTCTTCTCATCAACACAGTAATATTGCTAACGTAAGCACCCCTAGTCTAAATGTTTGCTTTTTTTGTTTTCTTTTGGAAAATAGAGAATTAACACAAGTAAAGGGAAAGATTTGGGAAAGGGATAAAAAAATGAAAAAATTAAGTAAATAAGTACATAGGGATTGGATAATTATGTCTGCAGGCAGGAGCAAGCATGAACAAATTAGGATATAAACACCTACAATGGTTGATACATAGGCTTATATACAACATTTTGGACCAGTGGAAATGGTCCAGAAGGGTTATATGGAAACTATTATTACCATTTTTCTTAACAACTAATTCCATTACTTAGCCTAATAGGTTAGATTTACCACAGTACATAATTATCTATTTAAATGTTTATTTTCCTTTTATATCATCTCAATGTGTACTTAAGAATGTATAAATAATTGTAGTTTTATACATATAAAAAAATGGAAAAGGTTATATGTGTGAAAAAAGTACATGATATTTGTGAATTCTTTATCCAAATAAAAATAAAATTTTTTTAAAAATTTAAAAAAAAAATAAATAGCATCAGTTGCATGTCTTTGTGTTCAAAAAGCAGTGATGTTTGTCACTGATGGTTGATGAGAAATAAATGATGAGACAATTCAGAAATGTTTTGCTCACTGCAGTTTCAAGCATTCAGGCTTGCAGATACCAGAAATGGCCAGGAGTGAAAATAAATGATTTCACTACTTCAAAAAGTTAGGAACTAGAAGAATTTCAAGGTATTGGCAATCATCTTGAATGTTACAATGAAAATGAAGATTTGGAAGATGTAATCATCGAAAAGATTGTATGGAGGCAGTCCATTATCTGCAGTAGGTGTCTGCAATGATTTTGCCCATTTACAGTTAATCAGCAGAACACAGCTGAATTTCTCCATCAATAACTAGTAGGAGTTAATACACTGTTTTATAATATTAATAGTGTTATAATTTATTCTGTGTTTCATTTAGATACGTAATTTGTCACAGTTAAAATGGTAATTTGTCTTTTTAAACCTTTCTATTTCCATGAAACTTCAGTTAATCAGGGCACCCATTTAACTGGGTTAAAATGTGCTGGCCCCAAAGTGTCCCAATTAGCTGTAATTCACTATATTTGACATTTATGTTCTTCATACATGTAGAATAGGCTGCAGCTTTCTATTTTTTTACTTTAGTAATTTAAGTTTAGATTCAGCTTAATTCAGATCAGAAGTTGATATGATTTTCCCATGAAATGAAGTCAATAGCTTTGAGCAAATTATCAAAGAAATCAAGTGATTTTTAAAATAAAAGTGCATTGAAGCAGAAAATTAAAGCTATTAAATACATTGAATTTTTCTTTATATACCTGCATTCCTTTGGAATAATGCAGAAGGTAAGGAAAATGTTTCATTTTGTTCACAGATGAGAATTTTATGTCAGAATTAAATTGTAACAGTGTGTTATATTAAGTTGAGAAAAATGAATCCTAATGATTATGGTGTTTTTATTAACGCCACTTTGAGAAATTTGGGAACTAAATATTTCCCACTTGTTCAGTGAAATTTTATTATCTGCATACAGCAAAAGACAGGAGACAAATGAAAATCTTACAAAAAAAATTGTTGGTAATGTGTTACGAATAAATACTTTGCCCTTCTCCATCAGATGTCCTGAGAATTTTTTTTTACAATGATGCAAGCCCGTTCTCTATCTGATAGTCACTTATCTGGTATTTCAATAAAAGTAATTTTTTCTTCCTTTATTTCCATCATATAAATAAAGGAACTAGCATTATTGACCACATGGTACAATCACAACTACAAACATATATATATATATATAATGTTATATACTCTTGTGTACACTGGACAATACACTGCAGATACCGAAAATCTGAAATAGATGCTGTAAAACTTTGCAGTGTACTTTTTAAAAATTTACTATGGTTGTATGCTTAAATGCATCATAAAAATACATGTTCATAATATACACAATGAAGTAAGAAAAGGCTGCATTGGCAAAAGAAATGACATTTTCCTTGAACTTTAATGCATTTTCAAATCCTGTTGTTTTCCAGTGCACACTGATTATGATTTTATAACCACAACCCTTTCAGAGTCTTAGAACAATACAGAAATAGGCCCTTCAGCCCATCTAATCTGTGCCAATCTATTGTCCTATCAATGTGTACCTAGATCATAGCCCTTCAAACTCCACCCATCCATGCACCCACCTGTCCAGAGTTTTCTTGGATAACTTTTAACGTCAGTGAACTGACCTCCATCTTAAGTTATAGTGTTTATTATCCATCTTTTTTGTGAATGCTGCTTAAAGATCCATCGTACAGGTTTGGGGAACATAAATGATGAAAATATTTGTTACGTTCTTAAGTTATTCCTTTATGCCTCAGGAGAATTATAGCTTAGATGGGATCTGAAGTGATTCCCTGGGCAACCAAATTGAAGTGTTTTGACAAAAGCTATGATTGTCTGATCTTCTCTGAAACAGCCATAAATTTGTAGGAAAGGGTGAATGATGTTTAAAACTTGTTTTTTTTAAAAATATTTTTAAGAATGAAATTAAAAGAACTGGTGAAAAACTGTGAGATTTCTCAAAGTTTTTCATTGGTTCTTAAATTTCAGCCTTGTCATAACTTCCCAATATTCCTAAAGAAAAGGATCATGGGAAATCTAGCTAATGTTTATTATTTAACTTTCTCTTTTATCTTTCTCTACATATATAACGTTGATATGTACCACGTGTATTTCATAGATTTTTATGTCAATTTTCCAACTGCAATTGCACTTTGAGTTACTATTCTCAACAATCCAATCTGCTGAGGCAGCCTCTCAGTCTCGCTGATTGGCTGAAGTGGTGTTCTGCAGACTACTTTTGCCTTTCCTTTAATATTTTGTGAGGCTGTGACTACACATAGTTGTTGCAGTCAATTACTTAATAAAATTCCCTAACATTTTAGACCAAAACTGGATGTCGCTGTACTTGTTGAAAGTGGTTTCTTCAATTTATCTAGGGGTATACACACAGTGGTCGCTTTATTATACATACCTTTAGACCTATTCATTAAAGCAAATATCTAATCAGCCAATCACATGGCAGTGACTCAATGCATAAAAGCATGCAGACATGTTCAAAGGGTTCATTTGTTGTTCAGACCAAACATCAGAATGGGAAAGAAATGTGATCTAAGAGTTTTTGACTGTCAAATGATTGTTGGTGCTAGATGGGGTGGTTTGAGCATCTCAGTAATTGCTGATCTCCTGGGATTTTTACACACTACAGTCTCTTAAGTTTACAAAAGAAAAAACAAAAACATCCAGTGAGTGGCAGTTTTGTGGGCAAACACACCTTGTTAATGAGAAAGGTCAGAGGAGACTGTCCAGACTGGTTTAAGTTGACAGGAAGGTGACTGTAACTCAAATAACCACAAGTGGTATGTAGAAGAGCGACCTTGAGTGCACAACAAGTCGAACCATGAAGTGGATGGGCCACAGCAGCAGAAGACCACAAACATACACTCAGTGGCAACTTTATTAGGTACAGGAGATATCTACTACCGAGTGTGGTGTAATAGAATTGATAATAACATTTTGTACAGCAGGAAATGGACATTGGGATGCACCCAACAAATGCATTAATTTACATAATGACTGTGATGGAAAATCTAAACATTGAAATCAAAATATCTGTATCTTAATTGTATATGTAATTTATTTACATTCATTGCAGCCTGATGAAAACTCTCTGGATTTCTCTTCCTGTATCCTGCGTCCAGGAATAAAAAATGCTAAAGAGCTAGCCTGTGGAGTTTGTCTGCTTAATGTTGACTCCAGAAGCAAGGTAAACACAAGGTTTCTCATTTCTTACTTAATGAACTAAGATTTTAAATTAGTAACTTGCATGGAGCAGATCTAGCCTAGTTAACACCTGTCTATGGCTATTGATGTGTCTCTTTTCCTTCATTAATAAATTAAAACCTGCAGCTGAAGAAACAGCAAATGTTTCATGATCTCATTGGATTTGAAGCCTCGGTTGGTTGCACAGCGATTTGAGCTGCAACATGAACTACTCCCATCGCAGTCTCATTTGGCCCAGAGTAATGCCTTGTCCATCTCATCCAGATGGTCAGGTACATAGCAGGGTTCAGAAGGAACTAAATCTTAAGACACAGGAGATGTTGCAGGTGCTGGAAATCCAGAGCAACACACACACAATGCTGGAGGAACTCAGCAGGTCGGGCAGCGTCTATGGAGAGGAATAAATAGCCTGTGTTTCTGGCTGAGAACACTTCAACAGGACTGGAAAGGAAGGGGGAAGATGTCAGAATAATAAGATGGGGAGAGGGAAAGGCGTACAAGCTGGCAGGTGATAGGTGAAACCAGGTGAGGAAGAAGATAGGTTGGTGGGGTACGGGGATAAAGTAAGTAGCTGGGAGGTAATAGGTGGAAAAGGTAAAGGGTTGACGAAGAAGGAATCTGATTGGGGAGGAGAGTGGACCTTGGGAGAAAGGGAAGGAACAGGGGCACAAAAGGGAGGTGATAGGCAAGTGAAGAGAGGGAACGGGTAAGGGGTAGCCAGAATGGGAAATAGAAAAAGAGAGGGGGGTAGAAATTACCAGAAGTTAAAGAAATTGACATTCATTCAGGATCGAGGCTATGCAGACAGAAGATGAGGTATTGCTCCTCCAGCTTGAGAGTGGCCTCATCATGGCAATAGAAGAGGCCATGGACCAACATGTTGGAATGAGAATGGGGAGTAAAATTAGAATTGGTGATGACTGGGAAATCTTGCTTGTTGCTGGACTGGCTATGAAGTGGCACCTACATGCATAAAAAACTTCTTGCCTCAACACCACTTCATGCAGTCCTTTCAATCAGTGTTAACTTAATGTAATGTGGAGAGAGCTAAAAGTAAGCAGTGTGAGGAGGGATAAAAACTGACATTTTGAAGATGAAATCATTCCACTGTTGTGGTACTAACTATATAATGACGTCACGTCTTACTTATTCCAGAAGGAAGAAAACTTGGAGGATCATCCAAAACAAGTATGACCTTCTAAAAGTTATATCCAAAATCTGCCAAGTTGCTATGAATTGGGGCAAAATTAATATTAACTCTAGAATTGGCACGGGGATAAATTTGTTATCTGTCCTTTCTTGCACTATAATTTTGGGCTCTTGAGTTTCTTTAGAATTGTTTAAAATCTATCATCTCCTTCCAACGGCTGATGGGTTCCTTTTCCTGATGGTGTTACAGTGGTATTTTTGGATTGCATGGGGAAATTGGTGATGCATGGATCAGGACTGGGTGGTTTTAACATGCATGTTAATGAAAGGTTATGCATTTTACTAATAAAACTGGAATTCCTTGCATTTAACAAATAAAAAATATATTGTTAAATGCAGTAAGGTATGTCTTCAAATGCTTGCTTGCATCAGTGTGCAGGTTCTTTATAGAAACATAGAAAATAGGTGCAGGAGTAGGCCATTCGGCCCTTCGAGCCTGCACCGCCATTCAGTATGATCATGGCTGATCATCCAACTCAGAACTCTGTACCAGCCTTCCCTCCATACCCACTGATCCCTTTAGCCACAAGGGTCATATCTAACTCCTTATGGTAGAAACAGATCTCACTCATGATAAACTTGTTCTATATAATAGACAAATTAGGGACCTGATTAACCTTTCACAATGCAATGGCGCAATTATGTCTCCCATCATCATAGAACTTCACAGTTTTAGTGATTATGCTCAGAAAAAATTGTTGATGAGCATGATTCAAGATTAGAAGTTTATTCATCAGTCTGTGATGTGTTTGTCGATCTTGACAAGGGCAGTGGTGTGTCTGTCAATAGCTAGGAGCATTCAGACTGAATTAGACATATAAAGCAGTAACTTCTGCTGGGCAAGAACACAAGAACTAGGAGCAGAAGTAGCCATAGGATCCCTTGTCATTCAACAAAATCAAGGCTGATCTGATCTTTGGCCTCAACTCTGTTTTCCTGCTTGAACCCCATAACCCTTGATGCTCCTGTATTCCAAAAATCTATCCATCTTAAATGTACTACATGATTCAGTATATACAGTTCATTATGTCAGGGAATTCCTAAGATTCATAAGTCACTGGGAGAAGACATTTCTCATCATTTTAGACTGAAATAAATAATAACCTTCCCTTAAGTCTATAACCTGCTGACCTTCCCTCCAAGAGAAACATCATCACTTTGTCAGGTGCCCTCGGAATCGCATGTTGCACTGAAATCACCTCCTTGTTCTAAATTGACTTACCCAAGGCTAACGAGTATTTACAGCTGGAACAGAATCAAACTTTAGCAATGATTTCTACAACATTAAAAAGAGATCACTGTGCCAGTGGTCCCCATTAAGGGTTCAATTCCCACCGCTGTCTGTAAGGAGATGGTACATTTTTCCCATGACCGCATGGGTTTCCCCCAGGTGCACCAGTTCACTGCCACATTCCAAAGGCCTACGGTTAGGGTCAGTGAATTGTGAGTGTGCTATGTCAGTGACGGAAACATGACTCTTACAGCCTGCCCCAGCACCATTTTCAGGCCATGTTTGGTTGTTGTCACAAGTGACACATTTCACTGTATGTTTCAATGCACATGTGACAAATAAAGCTAATCTTTTATAGAGTGCCCAATTCTTACATATCAAGAAAGACTCTTTAGCTGAATGTTAATTGATGCTGGCTACAATAGAATCACATTCAAGCCACATTAAAGGGCAGGAATAGAAACAATAATTGAGCAGAATAATAGTACCACATCACCAAATTTTTCTCAGAATATTACACAGCTATCTGCAACCGATGAAGTGTAGTTATTGTACTGTAGAGAACATGGTTCCCACGAACTATGATAATGACTAGATTATTAGAGAGATCAGTTTTAGTCAGGACATTTGGAATTACCCCTTCAACATAATACCACAGAGTCTTTTACACATAACTGAGAGAGTCGAGGGGTAGTTAGCAACTTCTCACCTGAAGGAGGTCATCTTTAACCATGTAGCATTATGTCAGTACTTCACTTTAGTGTAAAAATTTTTCCACATGTATTCAAGACATCTTTTGTTCAGTTGTAAATATATAATAGCCCATTATGCCAGTACTAAATGTGTGACTGTAATTACTTTATTAATCTCTTGATAGTTACTTCACAATATATTCTCCTGGATCAGTTTTTTTTAAAATCTTCTTTAGAGATTCATGTTGGATGATCTCTCTTTGAAGATTCCGAAAGTAATTCATTGGTTTGAAGTGTATAGGCCGATAAATACCATGAAAAATTAACTAGATCAGTTTAATTATTGATTACTAGTCAAAAACACTGTCAGTCACATGCATGTCTGAACACATCATACCTTATGTTTATTTTTTAAATGTTCACCTTCGGCAGACTACTCCACAGAAGTAACTACGACATTAGTCCAAGTAGCACATGATTTCTGAGTGAAACTGATTTTCAATCTTCTGTACATTGTGACACAATTTAAAAAAACAAAGCATAAACAAAATAAAGTATGGTCCATGGAATTGTTTTGGTTCATTTCAGAAATGCAGACGACTTTGATAGTTTTGCCGTTGAAAGGCAAGTGACATGATGTGCTATCAATATAGATTTGAAGTCCTCTGTTGAAGGAGAATCTTTGTTAGAATTGTCTGTACAAGAAATCACCCAGAATTACATAACCATTTCAAACAACAATGGACACCAGTCATGGCTCAGTTTAATGGTTGCTCTGATAGCTAACTGCTTAGAGACCACTAGTCTCATCAATGAGGGCTGTATTGGTTACAATGCCAAAGGCAAACCAGTTGTTTTTTAATGATACAGATGGACCAAGATTATCAATTTATTCTTGTTACAATCAATATTTTGGTCCTGCTCACTCAGATGAGAAAGTATCAAGTTCTGGCCAACATCCTAGGAAGGTCCAAGATTCAAAGTCTGTTATGTGCATTCTGCAGAAAATTGTACTTTTAACCCAGGACATGTGCAGCTAAGAGCATAGAACAGTACAGCACAGGAATAGGCTAATCGGCCCACAATGCTGTGCTGAACCAGCTAAAAAGCAAATCAAAAACACCCAAACACTAATCCCTCCTACCTATGCCATGTCCATATTCGTCCATCTTCCCCACATCCATCTGCCTATCCAAACATCTCTTAAAAGCCTCTAATGTATTTGCCTCTACACCATACCAGGCAGCACATTCCAGGCATCCACTACTCTCTGAGTAAAAAAACTTAGCTCTCACATCCCCCTTGAACCTAACCCCTCTCAGCTTCAATGTGTGCCCTCTGGTATTAGATATTTCAACTTTGGGAAACAGATACTCTCTGTCCACTCTACGTATACCTCTCATAATCTTGTAAACCTCTTATCAGATCTCTCCTCAGCCTCCAGTGCTCTAGAGAAAACAGCCCAAATTTATCCAGCCTCTTGTGATAGCACATGTCCTCCAAAGCAGGCAGCATCCTGGTAAATCTCCTTTGTACCCTCTCCAAAGCTTCAACATCCTTCCCATGGTGGGGTGACCAGAATTGTACACAATACTCCAAATGTGACATAACCAGTTTTATGAAGTTGCAAAATAACCACCTGACTTTTGAACTCAGTGCTTCAACTAATAAGAACAAGCATTCCATAAGCCTTCTTAACCACCTTATCGACCTGTGTAGCCACTTTCAAGGAGCTCACTTTTGCTTTCAATCACTTGGTGAACCTTCAGCTGGAAGATGGCATAGCCAGGTGTCAGATGAGAACATGATCATGTTCTCCTTTGAATTTCTCAATTGTGTATAGAATTGCTTTGGAAATGTATAGAGGCAACAGCTGTTGATCGAACTCTACGTTAATGAGGGAGTCAATACCATAGAACAGAAAGGGCAAGTTGTATTTGAGTGATGATATACGATTTCACGGCATATAATAAGGCCAGCGCTATAAATGCATTTGAGAATGATAGAATATTTATCTTGGAAAGACTAAAATTATAGCCTGTGAGCCTGTCACTGTGCTTGAATTCAAATTACACTGTAATTGTCAAAGTAATAATTAAGACATTGCTGCAAGAATTCATAGTTACCCATTTCTGTGGAACTGGAACAATGCATTAGTTTTAAAGAATGATTGCAGGTAATTATGTAGAAAACTTGTTGTAATTTTTTCTATGTAGAATAGTGAACTCTCTAGAGAATTTTCTTAGTAGAAAGTAGGTGTTGAGGAATTCTTCATCCTGCTGTTATAAAATATAGAAGGAATTAACCCTTTCAGGATTAGAAAACATTAATGCTCCAATGTTCTATTCTTTAAAAGTAACACTGTGTTCTTGTTAATGTTATAACATAAAACACTTGGAGGTTATAGAAATATTTTTATATATCCCAGAATAAAGCATGACTATCATTTAAAAGATGGTAATTCATCCATTACTTCAAACCCAACGCAGATTTTGGTCTGTTGGTGTGCTATCAGAAAAGTTGAGTTAATTTCTTCCCTTTCCTCTACAGTCTATTAGTATTTGGTCCTTTTGTTCAAGTAAAATGCAATGTTATCCTAGATGTGTTAACCACAATGACATAAAATAATTAAATAGACTAAGGGTAGGGTATTGATTGATCTTGATTGACAAATGACTAAACACAAGAGTTTCTGTAGATGCTGGAAATCTAGAACAACACATACAAATGACTATATAGTCATACAACTTACGTAATTTTAATGGGGACTTAAAAGAGAGTGTGAACTTAAGTAATTATTGATAGATTTTACTGTCGGGCTATTTGATCATATTTTGGTGTGTGTGTGTATATATATATATATATATATATATACACACACACACACACACATATATATGATAAATTTCATATTATTGATTTGAGATTCATTTTTATCATTCTTTACTGTTAAAATGACTACAAATAGCCTCATCATATTTTCTCCAGTGTTTATCTGGAGAAAAGTATTTATCTGTGTATAAGATGATGAGATCGTGTGGATAGTCAGAGGCTTTTTCCCAGGGCTGAAATGGTTGCCACAAGAGGACACAGGTTTAAAGTGCTGGGGAGTAGGTACAGAGGAGATGTCAGGGGTAAGTTTTTTACTCAGAGAGTGGTGAGTGCATGGAATGGGCTGCCGGCAACGGTGGTGGAGGCGGATACAATAGGGTCTTTTAAGAGACTTTTGGATAGATATGTGGAGCTTAGAAAAATAGAGGGCTATAGGAAGCCTAGTAATTTCTAAGGTAGAGACATCTTCGGCACAACTTTGTGGGCCGAAGGGCTTGTATTGTGCTGTAGGTTTTCTATGTTTCTATCTAGATTCCTAATGGATTTTAATTCAGAATTGAATGAATCTGGCTGAATGTTATGTCATTTACCATTAAATATAACAATTTCATGGCACATTTAATTGCCACATTTTTCCACATCAGAGGTCACTAATATTGGCCAGATCTCTTCCTGGAACGATTTTTGTTATATCACTAGACTGACTTTTAACTTGCTTCATTAACAACCTTCCACACCCCCACCCCCTTATATGCTGCTTGGTACATCTTTCCTCATGTAAACCGTGTTCTAATGGTGATTCTGCTGTGAGAGCTCAAAGATGGATTACCAATTAAGGTTTTTTTTAAGGTGTGGCATTTGTAACTGCCAACGTGAAGAATGACTTTACAATGAATGTCAACTATATTGATCCTTATATCCATACAATCTAGGTTAATGAAAGTAATTTGCAGCATTGACCTATCTGGCACTCATGTTCAAAATCTGTAGAATTTTATCTTTATTTTAAGCTGCAGTTCAAATTCAATTAATGTTCATTTATTTATCCCTTATATATTGCAACTTATAGTTCGCATTTATGTCCTGTCAGCTTCCAAATTCAGTCTTCTGAAGCACAATTTGTTTCCCACAAGACGGAATATTTGTATGGGCCTATTTTCAGTACAGATTCATTCTTCCTTGTACATTATTCAACATGAGCTTTGATTAGCTGTTTTAAAAGTCTGATGTTATTTGAAGACCTTCTTCATGGACTCCTATGATCCCATACTGGGTCTACTGTTTCTTGAACTCTACCTGTAAGGGTACCGCTTTCCTAAGACTACAATAAATGATTTTACAATTCCAACTACCTAAGGCTTCATAGAACAAATCCTTTCACTCCCATTGCCTTTTGTTCTAAATTAGATATCAGATTTTAAAAATTATTTTCTGATGAACATTGGGTATGTTGTAGAGCTATTATTTGAAGAATACCTTGTGGAAAATTTCTGATTAATACTGTTGCAAATATGGCCATCCTTAGTAAACTGACCAATCAGATTACAAATAAAAATGAATGCTTCAGAGAAAATAATGATAGATTATTTTTGGTTTCCACTAGTTTTAAATGTGGAATGCTGATTCACGAGTACCTTTGAATCTCATAATTTCCAAGCATGTGGCTTGCCATTTACATTTAATTCAAGACTACTTTTATTTCCTGATTTGTAAGAATAAATTTTAACTCAGGTGAATGTAGTGACATAAAAAAATCAGCATTTTGTGAGCCATTGTTGATGATAATACATGGCTCATTGACTTGTGATACACATATATTTGTGCGTTGTTAGAACTCACAACAAATTATACCTCCCTCCCCCCGAAAAAAAATGCTGTGAACCTCAATAAGGATCAACATTAAAAAGTTTCTACTGTATGCTGTAACAAATTCCCCCCAATTCAATCAACAACGCTGTTTGAGTGTGACGATTGAAAGCTTAGTGACAATGATCCTGAATTTTGAATAATCCTGTTTACTTTAAATCCCTTCTCCTTGTATTTATTTGCTGTTGTCCATACTCTTTCTAGCCCTCCAGAAGCTGGGGCAGGAACTTTGTATTTGATATAACCCTGTGGGAGCCCTGTGAAATAAAGCCAACAGCAATTACCATATGACTATATAACAATTACAGCACGGAAACAGGACATCTCGGCCCTTCTAGTCCATGCTGAACTCTTACTCTCACCTAGTCCCACTGACCTGCACTCAGTCCATAACCCTCCATTCCTTTCCTGTCCATATAACTATCCAATTTAACTTTAAACGACAACATCGAACCTGCCTCAACCACTTCTGCTGGAAGCTCGTTCCACACAGCTACCACACTCTGAGTAAAGAAGTTCCCCCTCATGTTACCCCTAAACTTTTGCCCTTTAACTCTCAACTCATATCCTGTTGTTTGAATCTCCCCCACTCTCAATGGAAAAAGCCTATCCACGTCAACTCTATCTATCCCCCTCATAATTTTAAACACCTCTATCAAGTCCCCCCTCAACCTTCTACGCTCCAAAGAATAAAGGCCCAACTTGTTCAGCCTTTCTCTGTACCTTAGGAGATGAAACCCAGGTAACATTCTAGTAAATCTTCTCTGTACTCTCTCTATTTTGTTGACATCTTTCCTATAATTCGGTGACCAAAACTGTACACAATACTCCTAATTTGGCCTCACCAATGCCTTGTACAATTTCAAGATTACATCCCAACTCCTATACTCAATGCTTTGATTTATAAAGGCCAGCATACCAAAAGCTTTCTTCACCACCTTATCCACATGAGATTCCACCTTCAGGGAACTATGCACCATTATTCCAGGATCCCTCTGTTCTACTGCATTCTTCAGTGCCCTACCATTTACCATGTATGTCCTATTTTGATTAGTCCTACCAAAATGTAGCACCTCACATTTATCAGCATTAAACTCCATCTGCCATCTTTCAACCCACTCTTCTAACTGGCCTAAATCTCTCTGCAAGCTTTGAAAACCTACTTCATTACCCACAACTCCACCTACCTTAGCATCACCTGCATACTTACTCATCCAATTTACCACCCCATCATCCAGATCATTAATGTATATGACAAACAACATTGGTCCCAGTACAGATCCCTGAGGCACACCACTAGTCACCAGCCTCCAATCTGACAAACAGTTATCCACCACTACTCTCTGGCGTCTCCCACCCAGCCACTGCTGAATCCATTTTACTGCTTCAATATTAATACCTAACGATTGAACCTTCCTAACTAACCTTCCGTGTGGAACCTTGTCAAAGGCCTCACTGAAGTCCATATAGACAACATCCACCGCTTTACCCTCGTTAACTTTCCTAGTAACCTCTTCAAAAAATTCAGTAAGATTTGTCAAACATGACCTTCCACGCACAAATCCATGTTGACTGTTCCTGATCAGACCCTATCTATCCAGATAATTATATATACCATCTCTAAGAATACTTACCATCAACTTACCCACCACTGGCATCAAACTCACAGGCCGATAATTGCTAGGTTTACTCTTAGAACCCTTTTTAAACAATGAACAACATGAGCAATACGCCAATCCTCCATCACCATCCCCGTTTCTAATGAGATTTGAAATATTTCTGTCAGAGCCCCTGCTATTTCAACAGTAAGGTGAAAATAAATCCCAAGGGTTTCTACAGTTATATTAATAGCAAAGGATAGTGAGGGGAAAAAATTGGTCACTTAGAGAATCAGAGTGGACAGCTATGTGTGGAGCCAAAAGAGATGGGGGAGATTTCAACAAAATCCCTCAAGGTCCTACGGGATATCCCGTCAGGACCTGGAGACTTATCCACTTTTATATTCCTTAAAAGCGCCAGTACTTCCTCTCCTTTAATCATCGTAGTTTCCATAACTTCTCTACCTGTTTCCCTTATCTTACTCAATTCAATATCCTTCTCCTTAGTGAATACCAAAGAAAAGAAATGATTCAGAATCTCCCCCATCTCTTTTGGCTCCACACATAGCTGTCCACTCTGATTCTCTAAGTGACCAATTTTTTCCCCTCACTATCCTTTGCTATTAATATAACTGTAGAAACCCTTGGGATTTATTTTCACCTTACTTGCCAAAGCAACCTCATATCTTCTTTTAGCTT
The DNA here is from genome assembly GCF_030028105.1 of Mobula birostris. Lineage (NCBI taxonomy): Eukaryota > Metazoa > Chordata > Chondrichthyes > Myliobatiformes > Myliobatidae > Mobula > Mobula birostris. Next base: position 17,764,371 of record NC_092394.1, read on the forward strand.
TTCTAATTTCTTTCTTAAGATTCTTTTTACATTCTTTATATTCCTTGAGCACCTCATTTATTCCATGCTGCCTATATTTATTGTAGATATTTCTCTTTTTCCAAACCAAGTTTCCAATATCCCTTGAAAACAATGGCTCCCTCAAATGTTTAACCTTTCCTTTCAACCTAACAGGAACATAAAGATTCTGTACCCTCAAAATTTGACCTTTAAATGACCTCCATTTCTCTATTACATTCTTCCCATAAAACAAATTGTCCCAATCCACTCCTTCTAAATCCTTTCGCATCTCCTCAAAGTTAGCCTTTCTCCAAGCAAAAATCTCAACCCTGGGTCCAGACCTATCCTTCTCCATAATTATATTGAAGCTATTAGCATTGTGATCACTGGACCCGAAGTGCTCCTGAAAACAAACCTCAGTCACCTGACCTATCTTATTCCCTAACAGGAGATCCAACACTGCCCCTTCTCTAGTTGGTACCTCTATGTATTGCTGCAAAAAACTATCCTGCACACATTTTACAAACTCCAAATCATCCAGCCCCTCCACAGTATGGTCCTCCCAGTCTATGTGTGGAAAATTAAAATCTCCCACAATCACAACTTTGTGCTTACTACAAATTTCTGCTATCTCTTTACAAATTTGCTCCTCCAATTCTCGCTCCCCATTTGGTGGTCTATAATACACCCCCATAAGTGTTGTTACACCTTTCCCATTCCTCAATTCCACCCAAATAGCCTCCCTAGACAAGCGCTCTAATCTATCCTGCCAGAGCACCGCTGTAATATTTTCTCTGACAAGCAATGCAACACCTCCCCCTCTTGTCCCTCTGATTCTATCACACCTGAAGCAATTAAATCCAGGAATATTTAGTTGCCAATCACACCTCTCCTGCAACCATGTTTCACTAATAGCTATCACATCATACCTCCAGGTATCAATCTATGCTTTAAGCTCATCCACCTTTCTTATAATGCTCCTAGCATTAAAATAAATGCATTTAAGAAATTTTCCACCTCTTACTCTCTGTTTATCACTAACAGTGCAAACAACTTTACTATTTTCTTTTTCTTCCTTCTTCCCTACAACTGTTCCTACACTCTGGTTCCCCTCCCCCCTCATATCTAGTTTAAATCCACCGGAGCCTCTCTAGCAAACCTACCTGCAAGAATATTTGTCCCCCTCCAGTTCAGATGGAAACCATCCCGCCGGAACAGGTCCCACCTTCCCTGAAAATCTGACCAATTATCTATAAATCTGAAGCCCTCCCTCCTGCACCATGTCTTCAGCCACGTGTTGATCTGCGCTATCTTACTATTTCTAAACCCGCCTGCACGTGGCACTGGCAGCAATCCTGAGATTGCTATCCTGGAGGTCCTGTCCTTTAGCTTGGCGCCTAACTCCCCTTTCAGGACCTCCTCACCTATCCTACCCACGTCATTGGTCCCTACATGGACCACAACATCTGGCTGCTCACCCTCCCTCTTGAGAATACCGAGAACTCGATCCAAGATATCGCGGACCTTGGCATCAGGGAGGCAACAGACCATCCGGGATTCTCGATCTCTTCCACAGAACCTCTTAACTTTCCCCCTAACTATCGAATCGCCTATCACTACTGCTCTCCTCTTTTCCCTCCTTCCCTTCTGAGCTGAGGGTCCAGTCTCGGCGCCAGAGATGCAACCACCGCAACTTGTCCCTGGTAGGTCGTCCCCATCAACAGTATCCAAAACGATGTATTATTGGTGGGAACGGCTACAGGGGTGCTCTGCTCATTCTGTCTATTCCCCTTCCCTCTCCTGACAGTCACCCAGCTACCAGTCTCCTGACTCTTAGGGGTGACTATCTCCCTGTAACTCCTGTTTATTTCTGTCTCTGCCTCCTGGATGATCTGAAGTTCATCCAGCTCCAGCTCCAGTTCCCTAACTCAGTTTGTCAGGAGCTGCAGCTGGATGCACCTTTTGCAGGTGTAGTCATCAGGGACGATTGTGCTCGCCCTGACATCCTGCATACTGCAAATGGAGTACGCGACTGCCCTAACTGCTGCCTCCATTACCTACTCTTAAGGTAATTAGATTTATTGAAGGAACTTACCCGGCCTTACCTCACTTGTGAAAGGATAAGTTAACCCATTTAAATAGTATACCGAAAATATTTTAAAATTTCTTCCTTGTCCTTTCCTGATTCAACAGCAAACAAAAAAAGCACTGTACACATGTTAAAGGTTATTAGAAATTACTTTTTTAGTTATATAAAGAGTAAAATACAGAAATAGAGAAAACTGATTAATAGAGTAATAAAAGAAACAAAATAATACTATCACTAAACGGATCACTAAACCACACCACACAATAAACTGCTAGAGGGAACTGCAAGTCCCTCTCCCTCTCAACGTCCTTGTCTCTATCTCCCACTTCCACAAAGAAATTGCCCCTTATTATACCCTTCAAGACCCTGTGCTCTTACTGCTTTCCCAGACTTTTCACCATATCTACTTTCAAGGCTGTAACTAGTACTCACCCCAAGTTCTCAAAGCATGGATGGGAATTGGTTCCCTTGTACTTTTGCAAAACACTATTTTGCTTTGCAAGCTTCCATTTTTTGTTACATATTTTAATATATACCAAGGAAAAATCAAATGTAACTTGGTGTTGTTTTGCCTGCCCTTCACATCATAAGACCATAAAACATAAGAGCAGAATTAGGCCATTCAGCCCATCGAGTCTGCTCTGTCATTCAATCATGGTTGATCCTGAATCCCATTCAATCCCATACACCTGCCTTTTCTCCATATCCTTTGATGCCCTGACCGATCAGGAAATGATCAACTTCCGCCTTAAATATATGCATGGACTTAGCCTTCACTGCAATCTGTGACAGAGCATTCCAGATTTACTACTTTCTGGCTAAAAAAAATCCCTCCTTACCCCTGTTCTAAAGGCACTGTATTCATGTGGGGCACTTTGAGCCATAAGTATCTTTGTAAACGTGTGTGTTTTAATCCCAGTATTTCCACTTGTATATACAGTAACTACATTTGATGGGAAATATTTATGCAGACATTAATGTATATTATATCTGTGTTTCAGTTTTACATCTAGTTGTGTTTAATCTTTTATTCTTACCATTGTTTTCTTCTTTTCAGGCCTTTAACTCAGCAAGTGACAATTTTAAGTTATCTTATGGTGGTCACCAGTATCATGCCAGCTGTGCCAATTTCTGGATTAATTGCGTGGAGCCTAAGCCACCAGGCCTCATCCTCCCAGACTTGCTCTGACACATAGTCATGGGAGCTGGATGCTGTTAAACATGTCCACTTCTTGCACCCCATTGACATTTCACACAGATCAGTGGATAATGCAAGGTAGCCTGTAAAGCAGATCAATTTGCAACTTTTATTTTTTTTAAGTATATTTAATGTTATTTACATGAGCTCCTGTCTAACAAGCAAGGTTGCTTACGTTCTGCTTCCAGAAGATACAGCAGCACTTCAGATTGAACCAGACCTAGACTTATCTGTTTGTTCCTAGTTACTTGAAATCTAGAAGTTGTAGTTGCATTTAATAGTTGCAGCGAAACAACTTTGGTATAGATCTTAATATTTTTAAATGGGCAATCTTATAATGAGGTGTTAAATTCATTCCAGTTTTCTGATTGTTGGAAAAAAATTATAAAAGCCTAGATTTTAAATTAGTCAAATGAGTAAATTTTTCACTTTCACTCCTTTAGTTCTCTGCCGGGGTACTGAGTGGAATGAATGATAATAGCTAAGGTGTCATAGAAAGAGGAGAAAAGCTCAGCACCCCAGCGGATGTAAAGTTACCCTAATGTAAAAATGTTGTCCAGATGCAGACCTTGCTCTTCCTGAAGCCCAAACAGAATGTAGCAGGGTAGAGGATGCATCTTGCAGTGTGGATGCAGTGGGTGTTGTTTACAATAGTTCCTCAAAATGTGAAAGCTGTTAAAAAAATTGAGTTGTTTTTTTGGTTTGTGAATTTACTAAGTAACACAAATAATACATAGCAATTTCAATATTCCAGTCTATTTATTTCTCCCCCCAGAGGGTCAAATGAAAGCCCTCATGAGCCACCTCAACCAGCCACTGAGTTAAATCGGGCAAACCCATGTGTCCGAGTAGCTGCTCTCAGAGGGTAACTTGACTGGAGAGTGCAATGTAAAATGAGCAATGTTGGACTAATGTCTGTTATAAATCTCTGCTATTTGACCTCCTTGGAAATAGAACTAACAGCAAACAGCTGAATCAGTACTGCTGTAGTTACACCCCACCCCACCCCGGTCAAAATTAGCCTGAATGTATCACCTGTCCCAGTAATGGCATCTTTTGTTGCATTTCTTCAAAGCAAGCTATATTTCAGGAATATTGTGTAAAGGAGTTCTAACATGAATATTCAAAAAGAAATTGAAGCAACAATATAAATTTTAGAAGGTTTGCTGTAGTTGTCTTAATATACATTTATTTAAAACGAAATAACATTCCCATTTGAAAACATCCCAGTTTTCTTGGGAGAAGTTTATTGTTCTATAATGGTGTACAAAATCATACAAATTTTTATTGGTTTAGGTCTAAATTTTATGTTTTACAATTTTATATTGCAACATTTAATCTCTAATGGTCCACCTCCTTCCTCATCCTCCACCCACTGCATCAGCAGTCATCCAATTTTAATATCTTCACTTTTCCTTTCTTTGCAATGTCATTGTGTGGATATTGCATGATTCATGTTATGTATGTTGATAAATACTGGAGACCACAGTGAAGTAAGCCCCATCAAAGCATGGACTGCAATTTATTTGTGCAAACGGGTTTAGTGAAAGCAGACTTGAGTAACAAGCACTGTTACTGAAATAGGGAGTTTTGTGGTCATGAGGCCAATGGTGCACTACCTCAGGAATTGGAGCATTTAGTGATTAAAATGTGGAATTCTACAAGAATAATCTATTTCAATAAAGGTTTAGATGTTTATTTTTTCCAGGGTACTTTTTTTGAATTTTTTTCCTTGCATCTTCACTTATGGTTTAAGTTCATGCAACAGACATTTTGTTTCGCGGTAAGCTACCTACTTGAAGAAACATTTTTAATTGTTACTGGAAGAACGGAAATAGAACACATTTAACTTTTGTCAAGATAGAGTCAGTGTGCAGTGAAATTTACAATCAATCAGTTCTGTGATGGTTACAATAAATACTCTCCAAGATCATGATCTGCGTGTTTCAAAGAGTCAGCTGTGACTTTGTAGATCACAAACCTTGGTTTTATGTGAAGGAATACACGTGAAGTACTCCAAAAGTAACCCTTAATCGTTAGAGAAGGTACTCCCTGAACAGTATTTGCATTATATAAACTCTCTGAACGGTGATTCAACATTTTTGGTTCTGCAGAGCTACAGGCCAAATTATTGACTATATCAGCCCAAGTGGAGGATATTTCATTTAATTAATCTATTAATGTGCTGATCTTAACTGTAAATGCACTTTTTAATATTCCTTTTATCCACATTGATAATTATTTTATATTGATACGTGTGGGTGGGTAATTACACTGTTTTAGCCTGCTTTGTTTGAATTAATTGTATGTAAATGTATGCTTTCCTGTTATTAGCTGTAACCATTCAAAATGGAAAAATTAAGAATGTGATTCAAGTGTTAAATCTTAGTCTAAAATGTTGCAATAGTGTTCGCACAGTAAGCTTTTACTGTTGGAGACTTGGGCAGATGAAATAAATATGACATGTCATTCCTCTCGATAATGAACATTAATTTTGATTTGGCATGGCTTTTAAATTACGATTTTAATAAAGCATTCATGTTCATAATATTATTTGTCAATAGATGTTGATGATGAAGCCTGCTTTGTATTTCCAGTATTTTTGTATTTAGTTGAAAAGTAATACAGGTAAGAAATTGAGTCAAACGGTCTCTTATATGCAGTTTGATGTAATCTGATGCCCTTTTTCCGTAAAGACTGAGTACCAGAGTTTTAACATCGGATTGGATACCTTTTCATTGCCAATAACTCTAGTGTCCTAGGTTACTGTATCCAAGGTTACACTCTAGTTGCTGTAGAAACCTTGTGAATCGTAATGGAATGTGTCGCAGCCATTCTTGTGCAGCAGGTGTTATCTACTTATCAAAGCATCAATACAACATTAAAGATTTCAAGGGAAGTTATGTTTCAAAGAATTTATTGGAAATTCTCATTTATTTTCCACAGATTGAGCCCTACTGGCGTTCATATTTTTTATAGAATGTCCAGGTTTTTAAAAATCTAGTGATCACCTTTTACTGCAAGGTTTAGACAGAGAAATCAAATATTTAAAAGCAAATCAGTAGTTTCTTTCATATTCTCTTATCTTTACCAAAATATTTTCAATTACTTTGAAATTAGTCACTTTGAGTTAATTAATGATTTTATGGAATCAGAAAATAGTATTATAATCCACCTAGCCCATTCCAATTTCTCAGAAAGTTACTATACATAAAAATAGTGGTTGACAAGAGCGTTTTTGTTAATTTTGAATAGGAAGCTACTGTTCTTTATTCCTCCATTACTCTCTCTTTTTAACTATACAGTAATAGATGTACAGTATATGACAGACCGTAATATTATAATAAGAATTAAGCACATTCCTACCACTGTAAGTTGCCCCTAGTGTGTAGGTGGGTAGTAGAATCTGGGGGAAATTGATGGAAAGGTGGGGTGGGAGGGGGGAGATAAATTGCAGTAGAAGTAGTGTAAAGATGGGAAAGTGTGCTGTATGTTTTAGAACTCAATAAATTATAAAATTGTAGGTCTTTGAATATATTCAATTTCATCTGTAGAATTTCCTTTGGTATCTATCTTGAAATATCTGTTTGGAATAATGTTATTCTATTCATCCTTGAACTGGTTTATTCACTCAGATAAATAAGCTCCTCTCTGTATTTGTTGTAAAAGGCCAACACAACTAATAATCATCTCTCAAATCCATCTTAATTATTAGCTTTGCTGCTCTTTGTAGAGAGTTCAAGATTAGTAATTCTGTCAATGATGTAGCTGGTGGTAAGGCCAGTTATATAAACTAGTTAACAACAGCATTCCTTGTCCATTCGTCCCTCCCCACTAAACTCTTTCTCAGCAATTAACATGCAAGAGGTCAAAGTGCTACACGTGCCCATTTACCTTCTCCCTCATCTCCATTCAGGGCCCTAAGCAGTACTCCAGATGAGGCAATACTTCACCTGCTAATCTCATTAGGGTAGTCTATTATGTCCAATGCTCCCGATGCAGCCTTCTCTTGTAAATTGGGGGACTGTTTCATCGAGTCCCTCTGCCCCATCCATCAAAAGCAGAACTTCCCGGTGGCCAAACTATTTAATTCCCATTCCCATTCCTAATTCGACGTGTCCGTCCTTGGCCTCCTCTTGTGCCACCATGAAGCCATCTTCATGTTGGAGGAGCAACTCCTTATATTCCATCTGAATAGCCTCCAACCTGATGCAATGAATATTGCTTTCCACTTCCAATTAAAAAAAATCCTTCCCCCTCCCCTCTTCTGTTCCCACTCTGGCCTCTTATCTCTTCTCACCTGCCTATCACCTCCCTTCTAGTTCCATACTCCTTCCCTTTCTCCTATGGTCCACTCTTCTACCAGATTCCTTCCTCTCCAGCCCTTTACATTTCCTAACCACCTGGCTTTACCTGTCTCCTAGCTATCCTCCTTTCCCTCCCCCTTCCTTTTTATTCTGGCGTCTTCCCCTTTCACTTCCATTCCTGAAGGTCTGTGCCCAAACAGTTAACTGTTACTTCTGTAGATCCTGCCCGACCTGCTGAGTTTCTCCAGTATTTTGTGTTTGTTGCTAATGATGGCATAAGCATTTTCCACCATCTCTTCCATATTTCTGATCTCCCTTTGTTCCAAAAACCTTCAATCCAGCTGGTATTATTTTATGAATTAACATTAGATCAGAAACAGCAAAGCCAATTACTGCAAAAGCTTGCAATCTACAGTGATACTGCATCTAAACAGATTCTCCTTTGCACCAATCTAAGGCCAAAACCTTACCTCCTCCTCTGTATCTTCTCGTGGAGTTATTTCTCCAGTTGCACTTTAATCAAAAATTCTGTATAATTATAACTTTTTCCTTTATGAAGTGTTTATGAGGAGAGTGAGCTTTCTTTTCAGTCAGTGGATGCAGATTGATATTTGTGCAATGCCAAGGGTGGGAACAGCACAAAAGATATCCAAGGCAGAAGAAAATCTGAAATGTAAAGGTGCAGATATACTGGTGCAACTTCTTTGACACAGAGTAACTCAGATTTTAATACTTTTATGACAAGTTCTTTACCAGTTAATACACCACATAGTAGGGAGGTGGGAACTTTGAAATTTCTCCCAAACCATATGTTGACTCACAAGCTAATGAATATAAATCACTATTTTGCTGAACAAAATAATTGATTTGATATGAAATTGTGTTTGCAACCATGCAGAGTTGCTTTCTGTGGTATGTTGGAATGCTTACAAGATGATTCTGGTAATACATTGAATGAACATGTTAAAAGATCTATTTAGCATTTTAGCTTTCAACTATTTGATATAACTTATGTGGCAGCTTTGCTTTTCAACTGTACCTTTAGTTTGATCAGCTGGATAAACAACTCCCTTGAACCAACCCCAAGGAACAATTCATGCATATAAAGGCTTCAATTGACTTTTGAACTATGTGACCAAATTTTGGATGATTTGTTTTTAAACTGAACCTATCAACAACAGTTACTGTTTAGTAACCCACTGAGACTTTTTATTAAACTATAAATAGAGCTCAATAATTTTTAATTTCTAACATTTGTATATGATGGAAGTATTTCTTTGCAAAGCTACTCTTTTGTGTTTTAGTGTATTAATGTTACTCTAGGCCAGGGTTTCCCAACCTCTTTTTATGCCATGGTCCAATACCATTAAGCCAGGGGTCCCTGCACCCCAGTTTGGGAACCCCTGCTCTAGGGAATGAATTGCAGGAAACTTGCTGTGCAGTGCGCCTTGTAAATATTATTCCAGTGATCAGATACAACAGTCACATCATAATATGTGTTCTGCGTGAGAGAGATAATAATTCTGTGCTGATTCATTAATATGTGTGCTGTGTAAATAACCTTCACTCTATTCGCTATAGACCCTGATTACTCTTTGTAAGAAAACAAAGGAAAACAGTTCTTAGTAGAAAAATCTTGAGACACCTCTAAGCTTGATAATATCTGAACCTATTCTGAGAATTTAGTGTCATTGTGGAAGAGAAGTTATATTGAACTATTTGAAGTGCTCAAAGATGTTTGGTCTTTTGTCTGTGATGAAATATTTTTCCTACTGAGTAATGCAAAATAGTGATCTGAGAATTGTGCCTTTGAATTAAACAATTGTTAGTTATGTAAAATTTGACAGTTTATTGTGTCAGTGTGCTAAGAAAAGTTGTTATTTCTACTTTTAGAATCAATTTCCACACACATTACCATTTGTTCTTTTAAAAAAAAGACCAATTTAAATAAACTTACCAGCTGCTGAAATGTAGTTATTATACATTTACTAAATCAACTAGAAACTATCAATATTATAAGCCAAATATATTCTGGGGTTAATTGTAAAATTTTATACATTTGAGTATGTGGTATGAGTCCCCTAATGAATACCAGTCAGGGTATTCATACATGTTTTCAGGGGAGCATAATATGCCACTGAGGTTTTCTGTGTACAACCATTGCGTGTCTTCTATTCAGCTGCCTAGACATTGAGCTCTGAAATTCATTCCCTATATGTGTGCTCCCCAAGGCACTGCTTAAAACACATTAATTTGACCAAGCTTTTGGCCACCAGAAATCTTCTTGTGCAACCCTGTATTGATTTCTATTAGCTACAATTCCTCTAAGGTCCCTTAGGATGTTTAAGTATACTAAAGTAGATTATAAAGGTTATTGTCATATAGCAATTGTTGGAGATGATTTCACGGCATGGATTAATCTGCTGGGAAATGCATTACATTGAAAGTCTAATACCATGAAGATCAAACACTTCGACTGGAAGATGTTGATTATACATGAACAATACATAGAGGCACCATATGATTTTGAGTTACAATGGATTCTTTCATTGCTTTCCAAGTAGTGAGGAAACTGGTGATTTAATGATACAGGGAACCCAGCTGGATTTTGACCTTCATAAACAATGTGCCAATTAAAACAAATATATAAACATTTTGATTAATATTTTAAAATGTGTTTTTATTTGTTTAGCAAATGTGTGTGGTTGGTACCCTGGAGAGATAAACCAGACACTGGGTTTTATCCATTTCCCCCCGTGCTTTGGTGATGTTATGCAAATAATTATTTACTTCCTCTAAACCACTGCACAAAGCAGCTCCTCAGAAACCTGTTTGTGCTGACTGAACTGTGGAAGCCTTCTGATAGAGCATAGAACAGTACAACACAGGAACAGGCCATTTGGCCTACATTGTTATACCAAACCTGCTAAAAAGCAAATCAAAAACACCATGTCCATATCCCTCCATCTTCCTTACATCCACCAGCCTATCCAAACATCTCTTAAAAGCCTCTACTGTATTTGCCTCTACACCATACCAGTCATCCACCACTCTGAGTAAAAAAACTTACCCCTCACATCCCCCTTGAACCTAACCCCTCTCAACTTCAATGCATGTCCTCTGGTATTGAACGAAACAGATATTCCCCTCTACTCTATGCCTCATAATCTTAAGGATATAAACCTCTATCAGATCTCCTCTTAGCCTCCAGTGTTCCATTGAAAACAAACCAAGTTTCTGCAGCCTCTCATGACAGCACATGCCCTATAAAGCAGGCAGCAATCTGGTAACACACATCAAAGTTGCTGGTGAACACAGCAGGCCAGGCAGCATCTCTAGGAAGAGATACAGTTCGTCGAAGGGTCTCGGCCTGAAATGTCAACTGTACCTCTTCCTAGAGATGCTGCCTGGCCTGCTGTGTTCACCAGCAACTTTGATGTGTGTTGCTTGAATTTCCAGCACCTGCAGAATTCCTCTGGTTAGCATCCTGGTAAACTTCTTCTGCACCCTCTCCGGAGCCTCAACATCCTTCCAGTAGTGGGGAGACCAGAACTGTGTGTAATACTCCAGAGGTGGCCTAACCAGAGTTTTATAAAGTTGAGTTTGACTTTTAAACTCAGTGCCTTGACTAATAAAAACAAGCATTCCATAAGCCTTATTAACCACCTGATCAACCTGTGTAGGTACTTTCAAGGAACTATGAACTTGGATCGTAAGATGGCTCTGCTCAGCAACACTGTTAAGGATCTTGTCCCTAACAGTGTGCTGTCTCCTTGCATTTGTTCTACCAAGGTACAACACCACATTTATCTGGGTTAAACTCCATCTGCCATTTCTCTGCCCATATCTACAACTGATCTATATCACGCTGTATTTTTTGTCACTCTTCTACACTATACATAACTCCATCAATCTTGGTATCATCTACAATCTTATAAACCCACCCATCTACATTTTCATCCAGGGCATTTATAGCTATCACAAATACCAGAGATCTCTGCAGACCATCGCTGATTACAGATCTCCAACTCGAATAAATTCCTTCAACCACTACCCTCCGTCTTCTATGTGCAAGCTGGTTCTGAATCCAAGCAGCCCATTTGCTACAGACCCCGTGCATCTTAACGATTCTTCTGGATTAGCATCCCATGTGGAACTTTGTCAAATGACTGACTAAAATCCACGTAGGCAACATCCATTGCCCTACCCTCATCACCTTGTCAAAATCTCAATCAAGTTGGTAAGACATGACCTGCCCCTCACAAAGCCATTCTGGCTCTTCCTAATTAGGCCATGTGTTTCTAAATGCTCATAAATACTATCCTTAAGAATCTATTCCTAGTGATTTCCCTACAACTGACGTAAGACTCACGAGTGTATAGTTCCCAGGATTTCCCCTTGTTCCCTTCTTAAACAGAGGTACAACATTAGCCACTTGCCAGTCCTCCAGGACCTCACCTGTGGCTGGAGATACTGGTCAAGGCCCCAGCAATCTCATCTGCCTCCTTCAATAACCTGGGGTAAATCCTATCAGGCCTTGGGGACAGATCCATCTTAATGCTCATAAGGAGGCCAACACTTCCTCCTCCCTGACCTCTGAACACCCTAACTTATTTATACACAAAGCACTGATCCCCAGGTCCTCTATATCCTTTTCCTAGGTAAATACTGAAGCAAAGTACTCATTAATACTTCAATCACATTCTCTGCATCCAAGCAAATGTTTCCCCCCTTTATCCTTGGAGTGGTCCCACCCTCTCCCCAGATATCCTCCTGCTCTTGATGTATGTATAGAATGCCTTGGGGTTCACCTTAATCCTACTTGCCGAGGACTTTTCTTGGCCCCTCCTAGCTTTCCTCATTGCCGTCTTTAGTTCTTTTCTGGCTTCTTTATACTCCTCATGTGTTTCATTTGATCCTAACTTCCAAAGCTTTACATACTTTTATTTTTCTTCATGACTAAATTCATCACCTCTCTGGCCATTCAAGGTTCTCTTATCTTTCCTTCCCTGTCCTAACAGGAACATACCTTCCCTATAGTCTGTAAAATTGATCTTTAAACACCCTCCACATGTCTGATATGAACTTGCCAGAAAAAAGGGTATTCCCTATTAACTCTATTTAGTTCCTGCCTAATGCCCTCATAATGTTCCTTACTCCAATTTAAAACACTCCCTCAAGGACTATACCTATGCTTATCTATAGCTAGCCTGAAAGTTAAGGAGTTGTGGTCACTGTTCCCTAACTGCTCACCCACTGAAAAGTCAGACACCTGGTCAGGCTCATTACACAACACCAGTCCTCTCCTCTTGCTAAGAAACCTTCCTGGATACACTTAACAAATTCTGCCCCATCTAAACCCTTTGGACTAAGAAGGGCCCAGTTTACATTAGGGAAGTTGATGAGAAGATACTCTTGGGCTTGTTACTTATTAGCTCTTCAACCCAATTAGTCTCTCAAGGACAGGTCACAATTATCTTACTATCCTGCGCCACCAAATTGTTCCATCACTACTGTGTTAGATGTTAGGTAAAAAACCATATAACACATAGGACCTCAGTATTTGAGCATTATTTTGGCTTGTACAACTATTGGTTGAGATTGCCAACTCTGTTTCAGGTGGTTTGATTTTACGACAGGTGAGCAGGAGACACGCCCACAGCTTACAGGTATTATCACGTTTACCTGCAATTGTATTTCTTTGCGTTCCACCAGCAGTTGTAGAAGGAGATCGGAAAGGCAGTACATAAACAGGTGGAGGAAGTAGAGAGGTCTAAGCCCTGGCTGCTGGGCTGACCACTTCTGGTTGCTTAGGAACCTTCCATCCTATGAGAATATCGGGAATTTCTGAAGAGCTGACAAACCTATAACACACCTGGCAGCCGCCTTACCAACTCGCTAAAGAGATCTCAGGATATCTGACTCATTTTAAAAACAAGAGATTTAGTTCCAGAAATATTAGGAATTTATTTGTTGGGGGCCGGAGTTTGGGGATGCTCAGACACCAGTCCTCAGGAACAGTGACTGGAGCATCACCATGGGAATCTGCCTATCCCTATCATAATAACAATTGGTCTTATCTGTCCATCATGTCCGACTGACACTTTCTAATGTTTTCCTGCAATAGTCACCGCACAAATTATATAACTGGATACAAAGAACATAGGGACATCAGAAGGTGGTTAAGTGCGAGCATTAATAGTTCTGTTATGAATTTGTTATTGCTGTAAGGTTTAAAATATGCTTACAACTGTATGATTTCATTGAGTTTGTTAATGTTAAACTTAAATTTCTGATCTAAACTCTGTCAGTCATCAGACCAAAAATACCTATCTATAATTCCCTCTTTAACTAATGTGGCATAATCCATGATTTATATTTTATTTTCCTTCTTCTTTAAATGTACTACTGCGAAATGCTTTTACATTGCACAGTGGAAGGACTGTAAGTTTTCCCTAGCACGCTAGATACAAACAATATCTAAATCTGGCGAGGAAATCATCTAGAAGGAAAAAATAAGGCGTCTGCAAAAATTTTGTAGACATGGGAGAAAAGTGTTAATCTAAATGTTGTTCGACCACTTGTGGTACCAATTACTGTTCACCCATTCAAATTGCACTCTGACAGCCGTAAAGCTTGAGGGTGGATTTGTAAACAAAATGCCACTCTTGTCATCACCATTTTTCCATGATTATTATTCTGCGCATGTAACAGATTACAACGACAGTCTGCCAAGAGCATTATACACTCACAATAGGCTCAGAGCTTAATTGCCGACTCAGACCGCAAAAAGAAAAAAAAATCACGGGAGAACAAGTGGAACCTTGCACTGCCTGGGCAGCGTGGGATTTATTCATTCGGTCGGACAGTTAGCAGGTTCAATAAGAATTAATGTGCAGGAAAGGGTTATACACTTCTACAACGCTTAAGCCACGCTTTTAAAATTCATATCGGTGAGGAACAGGAACAAAAGGTCCAATGAGGAAAACAGGAGCTCGACAGAGCGTTTTATATAACTGCCAAAGATGGAAAAGGTTACTGAAACCAGCCAGACAGAACTGGAAGTGATATTAGTCATGGAATCATCCTCCCTCCCGAATCTGCTCATGTCTGACCTGCTATGCAAATTGTCACATCTACGCTCGTCAGGAAGTCAGAGAAGTATGAATGTTGATTCAGATTTTCTAGAAAACACAACAAAATTAAATGAAATAAGAAGAGGCATTGAATCGAGTGGCAGTCCTTGCCCAAAGCTGCCTAATTAAATATCTGTTCACCTTGGGGCAAAAATGACACGAGATTATAGAAATTGTTGAGAAGATGCACGTGCATACACGCTGTGCTACTTTAGGCAAAAGATGCACCAAGGTTCGAATCCAATTTAACACAATTTCTCATTTCCAACCACTAAAAGACATGGATTTTTTTTTACATTGACACAGCCACAATCAAGGCACTGTGATTCAGAAAGTGGGGAAAAAAACTCAGGGAATTTGCACTCGCAGAGTTAGAGCTATACAGTGCAGAAACAGGCCCTTCAGCCCAAGTAGATTGTACTGACCAAGTTGCCTAAGTGAGTTACTCCCATTTCGAATCACACCTGCCAACACTTAAGGCCAAAATGTTTACATTTCCCCAATTCTACTAACTCCTTCACTTCAGCCAGTCTTTTGGTCTCTCCTCGGTAAAATGCTGCAGTTTGATATTCAATGATAGCAATAATTTATAAATCATAATATCTAGTATTAATGTAATTCTAAACTATATTCTCTATCTTTTTAATCTATCCATAAAATAGTAAACTTTTGCGTAAACTTTTAAAATAGTAAATTTTGTCTGCTTTGCTTTGGATTTCCAGCAACTGCAGACTTTCTCATGTTTAAAATAGTAAATAAGCCCTTAGTTACTTCGCCATTTCTTTTACTGACTCCTGGATTCATCGTCAGGTCATGCAAGGGCCATCATGAAGCCAATGCAGTTGCAGGTTTGGGTCAACAATTGTATGCTCCAGAGTTATATTATGAAATTCACAACAGGCATAATGTTTAACAAAGCAAGAGAAGAAATGGACATTCATGTGAGTACCTTTTATCCATCTGTCCTGGTCAGAGCTTTGGGGTGAGGGGTGGTTGAAGGCAGGTGCAAGTTATTTTTTAGCCTGTCGTACCAGGCAGTCAGCCATTCTTGTCTGGCGCGTAGTGTCGGGATTGGTCTCCTTTCGGATTAACCGGGTCACGATACGAACGTTCCTGACTCGACCCTTTTTTTTAACGAGGCCGAGTGGCTAGCTCGACGCTCAACCCGGCACGGATGGAGGTATTTGAGTGGGTGTGTAGGATAGCTATTTTTAGTAGGGTGCAAACAGCACTTGGCTACTGAACCTGTGTACCAGTGGAGGTGGTGGCCGCTTCACTGAGTCAGTGTACTGAAGCAGGGGGTGTTGGTGGCCACCGCACTAAACCCGTGTGCTGTATCACAGGAGGTTGGTGGCCACTAAAGATTGGCGCATTTCCGTGATAGCTTCAGAAGTTGAAGCAAGAGGACTACCAGAATGTAAAATTAATGGAATTATCGATCTTTTAAAGACTGCATTTTGTGACAATGCTACAACCAACCAAACTCTTTCCCCAGTCACAGTGACCGTGGTACTGTAATGGTCTTGCACTATATGCATTTTTAATGTGTGTGTGTTTGTGATAACTCTGCACGCTAGTACCCTAATGTGCACTGCTACTGACTCTGAATATGAAGTAATATATATAGTGTGGAGAGTAACAATCACAAAGAGATCACCTTGTAACAAATCAAGTACATGTTGTTTCTACATGTGTTTTAAATGGTGCTGTTGTGATCAACTAGTTGGTGACAAGGACTAAACAAAATGCTGAAGGAACTCAGCAAGTCAGGCAGCATCTATGGAGGGGAGTCAACAGTTTATGCTTCAGGTCAAAGATCCTTCATCAGGACCCTGTTTCAGATTTTTAAGCATCATGTAATCCAGGAAATTATAGGCTGGTAAATTTAACGTCGGTAGTAGGTAAGTTATTGGAAGGAGTACTAAGAGACAGAATCTACAAGCATTTGGATAGACAGGGACTTTTAGGGAGAGTCAACATGGCTTTGTGCATGGTAGGTCATGTTTGACCAATCTATTGGAGTTTTTCGAGGAGGTTACCAGGAAAGTGGATGTTGTCTATATGGACTTCAGTAAGGCCTTTGACAAGGTCCCGCATGGGAGGTTAGTTAGGAAAATTTGGTCGCTAGGTATACATGGAGAGGTGGTAAATTGGATTAGATATTGGCTCAATGGAAGAAGCCAAAGAGTGGTAGTAGAGAATTGCTTCTCCGAGTGGAGGCCTGTGACTAGTGGTGTGCCACAGGGATCAGTGCTGGGTCCATTGTTATTTGTCATCTATATCAATGATCTGGATGATAATGTGGTAAATTGGATCAGCAAATTTGCTGATGATACAAAGATTGGAGGTGTAGTAGACAGTGAGGAAGGTTTTCAGAGCCTGCAGAGGGACTTGGACCAGCTGGAAAAATGGGCTGAAAAATGGCAGGTTGAGTTTAATACAGACAAGTGTGAGGTATTGCACGTTGGAAGGACAAACCAAGGTAGAACATACAGGGTTAATGGTAAGGCACTGAGGAGTGCAGTGGAACAGAGGGATCTGGGAATACAGATACAAAATTCCTTAAAAGTGGCGTCACAGGTAGATAGTGTCGTAAAGAGAGCTTTTGGTACATTGGCCTTTATTAATCAAAGTATTGAGTATAAGAGCTGGAATGTTATGATGAAGTTGTATAAGGCATTGGTGAGGCCGAATCTGGAGTATTGTGTTCAGTTTTGGTCACCAAATTACAGGAAGGATATAAATAAGGTTGAAAGAATGCAGAGAAGGTTTACAAGGATGTTGCCGGGACTTGAGAAACTCAGTTACAGAGAAAGGTTGAATAGGTTAGGACTTTATTCCCTGGAGCGTAGAAGAATGAGGGGAGATTTGATAGAGGTATATAAAATTATCATGGGTATAGATAGGGTGAATGCAAGCAGGCTTTTTCCACTGAGGCAAGGGGAGAAAAAAACCAGAGTACATGGTTTAAGGGTGAGGGGGGAAAAGTTTAAAGGGAACATTAGGGGGGGCTGCTTCACACAGAGAGTGGTGGGAGTATGGAATGAGCTGCCAGATGAGGTGGTAAATGCAGGTTCTTTTTTAACATTTAAGAATAAATTGGACAGTTACATGGATGGGAGGTGTATGGAGGGATATGGTCTGTGTGCAGGTCAGTGGGACTAGGCAGAAAATGGTTCAGCACAGCCAAGAAGGGCCAAAAGGCCTGTTTCTGTGCTGTAGTTTTTCTATGGTTCTATGTTTCTTTCTTGAGAATTTGGGGAATGTTGTCGTCTGTCTCTGGATGCCGATAAAGATGAGCCTGAGTAGGGAGCGTTGTATTATCTTGTGAACTCAGTTGGAAACATCAACCAGCAGCAAGCAATGGTGCTTTTGGCGTGCAGGCCAAGATGATCAATAAGGGTACCACAGATAACATCAGTAGCTTAACTACATGGAAACGTTGAGGTCTTTTCCTTGCAGACAATATTCCAGAAGGGAGGAAGGTTATTTTACTCTCAACTGTAGATGTTGTGATGAATAAAAGACAGGCTCCCCAGAAAACAGGAGAGGAGGAATTTGTCAGGTTGGCCAAAATAGTCTGACAATAGGTTTGTACAAGAAAGAGCTGCTGAGGTAAAAGAAGACGCGTGATTCTATTCAGTGGCAAAGCCGGCAGCAGAATCGGAGCCAGGTTTAATATCACCGGCATATGTGTGAAATTTGTTGTCTTTGTGACAACAGAGAACATAGAAATCTGCAGCACATTACAGGCCCTTCGGCCCACAATGTTGTGCTGACCATGTAACCTACAATGCAACGCATAATAATAGAGGAAAAAATGTGAATTACAGCAAGAGTATATATTAAGTAGTTACGTTAAGTAGTGCAAAAATAGAAATAAAAAAGTAGTGAGGTAGTGTACATGGGTTCAATGTCCTTTTAGGAATCGGATGGCAGAGGGGAAGAAGCTGTTCCTGAATCGCTGAGTGTGTGCCTTCAGGCTTCTGTTCCTCCTGCCTGATGGTAGCAATGAGAATGAGGCATGAGCTGGGTGATGGGGGAAGGGCTGGAAGTTCAAGTTCTGATGCTGTTATGAGTATCCCATGTTTTAACAGCAGGAATAAGCATCATGATGAAATTTAGGCATACTTTGTTGTAGATGTGGGGTGCATTGCTAAACAGTAAATGGGTGGTACAAACTGGGGTGAGATGTCGCAGGATTCTATTTCTCTTGAAGTCCATACTCACAGCTCGCTGCTCAGCAAAAAAAATCTGAATTCCAAGCAGCATTTGACAGTGGTCAGACATGGGCAGGATCTGCAACATCCTCAGAGTGGGGATAAGTTGGAGTCAAGCTAAACCACATCCTCTAGGAAAGGGAATTGTCACCTGCAGGGTAGATGTTATCATTGTGTGAATACACATGGTGAACATGGCACATCTGTCTGGACTAATTCTGATGACAAGGGAAAACTGTGAACTGTTTGCTCAAAAACAAAGCCAAAACAATGACAAACTGAAGCCAGTAGGCAGTGTGAAAGTATTTCGAAGGAATAGTAAGACCCGCATTGTTTATATGGGTTAAGTGAAGAAAGTGGTGACTCATATGTATCAAAGGCTGAGCTTTCTGTACGTAAGAATACATGTAGTGAAAGAGAGCTTCAGTGGAAACTAACATGAGTGTTACCGTTTCAGTGATGTGTGAGATGGCAGTGGCCGGATTATGTTGTGCTACGCTGGGAACTATCTGCCATTCTTACACCATTCTACTGCAGATAGGGATATGCAAGGCTACAGTAGGAAGTATTTGGAGGAAAGCAAAGTGTCCTCATCTAATTGCCTCAGGTGAGGATCCAATATGAGAGTTCAGGTGAAGCAGCTGGACCAGGGAGAGACCAACAACAGAAAGAAAGTGTTTGCATCAGTACCCCAAGTGCTTTCATGATAAGCCTGGAAGTGTTAAAGTTCCGGAGGTGAGGATTCTTCTCAAAGGTAAATCTGTACCTCCCTCAAAACACAACTTGTGCTTTATAGTGAGGAAACAGGTTGGGGAAGAAATGAAGCAGATTGATGTAGTGAAGGTACACGGCAGCATTAAGGTCCATGGGGATTGTGTATGAGAAGGTAAACTGATGCTAACTGTGAAGAATTTCTGTGGACTTCTCTGTATATTTAAAGCAGAGATTGATAGGTTCTTAATTAGTAAGGGCATCCAAGGATATGGCGAGAGGGCAGGAGAATGGAGTTGAGTGTGATAATAAATCAGCCATGCTGGGAGGGTGGAGTAGACTCATTGGGCCAAAAAGCTGAATTTTTTTCCTCTATGTCTTATGCATCTACAGATTTCCTCGTGTTTGCGTCTTATGGTTTTCTGATGTGTTGGTCCATCCAGGAAGAGTGGATCTTGGTAAACATTTGACATATCATGTGGTTGTAATGGGCAAAGGTTTGAAGGAATACAATGAGAATGAGAATCAGAATCACTTTGGACTGTTCCACTACAATAGGCTTCCATTTGTGATAGCATCAGCCCCAGGCATCTTCTGGGGTTGGTGCTCCAAGGAATAGTGCCAGATGTCATAGGTGCTTAGCAGATGACTGGAATAAGAGTGTAGAAATGTAAAAAGGATCAATATGATATACTTTGAATCTGAGAAGCAAAAGAATTGTTGAAGAGAGTCAAGTATAGCTTTTCGGTCCCTGAAGTAGCTTATCTCCACTATATGGAGGTGCAAGAGACAATAGACAATAGATGCAGAAGTAGACCATTCGGCCCTTCGAGCCTGCACCGCCATTCTGAGATCATGGCTGATCATCTACTATCAATACCCGGTTCCTGCCTTGTCCCCATAACCCTTGATTCCCCTATCCATAAGATACCTATCTAGCTCCTTCTTGAAGCATCCAGAGAATCGGCCTCCACTGCCTTCTGAGGCAGCGCGATCCACACCTCCACAACTCCCTGAGAGAAGAAGTTCCTCCTCAACTCTGTCCGAAATGACCTACCCCTTATTCTTAAACCATTCGTATGATGAAAGACTGGATCGACTAGGCTTATACTCGTTGGAATTTAGAAGATTGGGGGGGGATCTTATTGAAACGTATAAAATCCTAAAGGGATTAGACAGGCTAGATGCAGGAAGATTGTTCCCGATGTTGGGGAAGTCTAGAATGAGGGGTCACAGTTTGAGGATAAAGGGGAAGCCTTTTAGGACCGAGATTAGGGAAAATTTTCTTCACACAGAGAGTGGTGAATCTGTGGAATTCTCTGCCACAGGAAACAGTTGAGGCCAGTTCATTGGCTATATTTAAGAGGGAGTTAGGTACAGCCTTTGTGGCTAAAGGGATCGGGGTGTATGGAGGGAAGGCTGGTACGGGGTTCTGAGTTGGATGATCAGCCATGATCGTACTGAATGGCGGTGCAGGCTTGAAGGGCTGAATGGCCTACTCCTGCACCTATTTTCTATGTTTCTATGCCCTCTGGTACTGGACTCTCCCAGCATCTGGAACATATTTCCTGCCTCTATCTTGTCCAATCTCTTAATAATCTTATATGTCTCAATCAGATCCCCCCTCAATCTCCTTAATTCCAGCGTGTACAAGCCCAGTCTCTCTAACCTCTCTGCGTAAGACAGTCCGGACATCCCAGGAATTAACCTAGTGAACCTACGCTGCACCTCCCCCACAGCCAGGATGTCCTTCCTTAACCCTGGAGACCAAAACTGCACACAATACTCCAGGTGTGGTCTCACCAGGGCCCTGTACAAATGCAAAAGGATTTCCTTGCTCTTGTACTTAATTCCCTTTGTAATAAAGGCCAACATTCCATTAGCCTTCTTCACTGCCTGCTGCACTTGCTCATTCACCTTCAGAGACTGGTGAACAAGTACTCCTAGATCTCTTTGTATTTCTCCCTTGCCTAACTCCACACCGTTCAGATAATAATCTGCCTTCCTGTTCTTGCTCCCAAAGTGAATAACCTCACACTTATTCACATTAAACACCATCTGCCAAGTTTCTGCCCACTCACCCAGCCTATCCAAGTCACCTTGAATTCTCCTAACATACTCATCACATGTCACACGGCCACCCAGCTTAGTATCATCAGCAAACTTGCTGATGTTATTCACAATGCCTTCCTCTAAATCATTGACGTAAATCGTAAACAGCTGTGGTCCCAATACCGAGCCCTGTGGCACCCCACTAGTCACCACCTGCCATATATTGAGACCACAGATATTGGAATCTGGAGCGAAGAAAAAGCAAGCTGACAGGGCCAGGCAGCGTCTGTGGAGGATCTTTGTCCTAATGCAGTCTCAGTTCTGCTACACGGTCCCAAACCAACCATAGATACTCCCTGGCCCACTGAGTTCCTCTAACAGTTTGCTTTTTCTTATCTTGGCTATGAGAGGTACTGAGTGACTCCAGCCAGGTAAAGGCAAGATAAAAGCATCCAGTCCAACCTATGAGGTACACTCATTACTTCTTGAAGACTATAAACGCACTGATGTTGTTTTGTCACACCACATGGAAAATGGAAATGAGTTCAAAACCAAAACTTGGTTTTGCTTCAAGGTTGCTTTTCAAGGTTAGGTTAGTTTATTGACATACACCAGGTGCAATGAAATTCTTTGTTCACATGAAGCTCAGTAAAGACTATACACGGCAATAATACATACAACAATCAGTGCAAAACAGCAGAATGTTGCAAAGACTGTTGTGCAAAAACAAATGCTCAAGTGACTGAGGGGGGTAAGAGTAATCAAGCACACGAGACCCTACTGAATATTACTCGGAAATGAGAAAAGGGTTGTCTATCGAAGAGCTTATATTGTTGGAACATTATGAATTTCATAGATAAAAAGTTTCTGCTGGCTATCTTTGGTGAATTCATGGGGATGCCTCCAGTGGCCTGAGTCAGAATGCAGAGATGAACGTTTGCACAGTCTGCATGTAACTGTGTTCTGAAGTGCAAGAATGGAAGGTGCACTCCAAATGTGGGAGTGCTGAGTCAGTTGTCTAGCCTTCAACCCCCTTTCTCCTTCCAGTATCTCGAGTGTCATGTTGTCTGCTCAATTAGTAACACAATTGATTCTTGCTAAAGCAGAGCAGTGCTGGACCATTGCTGCATTAGAGGTATTTACTTGTGAATGAAGCATTAAACATTCATCTCCCTTAAGAAATAAAGATGTTGAAGGTTTATCCACGGTCTTCCATCCAGTACTTTCCCCTCAATCAATGCTCCTAAAACAGATTATCTGTCTACTGTCACCTTGTCACTGCACACTATTTTTCCTACAATTGGGAATAATTATATTTCCATAGGATTTTATGTGGTATAGAACACAGAAGCAGACCATTCAGCTGCATATAACCACGCTAACAGTGATAAGGAATTTCTTTAGTCAGAGGGTGGTGAATCTGTAGAATTTGTTGCCACAGGTGACTCTGGAGGCATATATTCTCCATTAGTCAAGATGTGAAAGGTTACAGGGAGAAGGCAGGAGAATGAGGTTGAGAGGGAAATGGAGCAGCCATGATGAAATGGTGGAGCAATCTTGATGGGCCAAATGGCCTAATTCTGCTCCTATGTCTTATGGTCCTCTTGAGCCTCCTCCGATCTTTCCCTTTGTAACCATTTCAATGTAACCATTTCCCTTTCTTTCATCTGTCTTGTCCAGCCTCCCTAAATGTAAATTACAACACTCCAGATGCCGGAGATCTTCAACCTGAAAAGTTAACAGATTCTGAACCTGCTGAGCATTTCCAGCATTTCCTGTTTTTATTTCCTCCACTTTTCAACTAAACTGCTCCCCGTGGGAGTGAGTTTCTCATTCTCACCACTCTTTGTGTAATCATTTATTCTCAATTCCCCATTGGATCTCTTATTAGCCACCTTATATCAACAGCCTCTAGTTCTGCCCTTCCCCACACATGGAAATGTTCTCTCTACATCCACATCATCAGAAAATTCCATAGCATATAAAAGACCTTGATCAGATCACCCTAGTCCCGTTTTCCATCTGAAAGAGACCCAATCTGTTCACTCCTTCCTGATACCACACATTCATGTTCTGGATATCCTCTCCATACTTAATAATATGGACATACAGCCTCATACAGTGGGCAGCGTAGTTCGCAGGCTGCGGAGTGAGCTGGGAGCAGAATGAAGGCTTAAGGGCTTCGGCTCAACGGGCTTAGGTGGAAACGGGCCAGGCGAGGAAGGTTTGGTATTCATTTTTTGTTGTTATTTGAGGAGAGGGGCAGTATGAGTGTGAGGGCAGTTTGTTGTTCTTGGTGCCAGATGTGGGAGGCCTTGGAGTCTCCAAGCCTCCTGGACGTCCACTTCTGCGCCAGGTGCGCCGAGAACCAGCTCCTAAGGGACCGCGTTAGGGAACTGGAGCTGCAGCTCGATGACCTTCATCTGGTCAGGGAGAGTGAGGAGTTGATAGAGAGGAGTTACAGGCAGGTGGTCACACCGGGGCCATGGGAGGCAGACAAGTGGGTCACGGTTAGGAGGGGGAAGAGGAAGAGTCAGGTAATAGAGAGTACCTCGGTGGCTGTGCCCCTTGACAATAGCTACTCCTGTTTGAGTACTGCTGGGGGGGACAGCTTACCTGGGGGAAGCGACAGTGGCCGTGCCTCTGGCACAGAGTCCGGCCCTGTAGCTCAGAAGGGTAGGGAAAGGAAGAGGAGGGCAGTAGTAATAGGGGACTCAATAGTTAGGGGGTCAGATAGACGATTCTGTGGACGCAGTCCAGAGACCCGGATGGTAGTTTGCCTCCCTGGTGCCAGGGTCCAGGATATTTCTGATCACGTCCAAGATATCCTGAAGTGGGAGGGTGAGGAGCCAGAGGTTGTGGTACATATAGGTACCAATGACATAGGTAGGAAAGGGAAGAGGTCCTGAAAGGAGAATATAGGGAGTTAGGAAGGGAGTTGAGAAAAAGGACCTCAAAGGTAGTAATCTCGGTATTGCAGCTTGTGCCATGTGACAGTGAGTATAGGAATAGAGTGAGGTGGAGGATAAATGCGTGGCTGAGGGATTGGAGCAGGGGGCAGGGATTCAAGTTTTTGGATCATTGGGACCTCTTTTGGCGCAGGTGTGACCTGTACAAAAAGGACGGGTTACACTTGAATCCTAGGGGGACCAGTATCCTGGCAGGGAGATTAGCGAGGGCTACTGAGGTGACTTTAAACTAGAATGGTTGGGGGGTGGGAATCAAATTAAACAGGCTAGGCGAGAGGAGATTAGTTCACAACAGGGGGATGGGAACCAGTGCAGAGAGACAGAGGGGTGTAAAATGAGGGTAGAAGCAAAAAGTAGTAAGGTGAAAAGTAAAAGTGGCAGGCCGACAAATCCAGAGCAAGCATCAAAAAGGGCCACTTTTCAACATAATTGTATAAGGGCTAAGAGAGTTGTAAAAGCGCGCCTTAAGGCTTTGTGTGTCAATGCAAGGAGCATTCGTAACAAGGTGGATGAATTAAAAGTGCAGATTGTTATTAATGAATTATGATATAGTTGGGATCACAGAGACATGGCTCCAGGGTGACCAAGGATGGGAGCTCAACATTCAGGGATATTCAATATTCAGGAGGGATAGACATGAAAGAAAAGGAGGTGGGGTAGCATTGCTGGTTAGAGAGGAGATTAACGCAATAGAGAGGAAGGACATTAGCCGGGAGGATGTGGAATCGATATGGGTAGAGCTGCATAACACTAAGGGGCAGAAAACGCTGGTGGGAGTTGTGTACAGGCCACCTAACAGTAGTAGTGAGGTTGGGGATGGTATTAAACAGGAAATTAGAAATGCGTGCAATAAAGGAACAGCAGTTATAAATGGGTGACTTCAATCTACATATAGACTGGGTGAACCAAATTGGTAAGGTGCTGAGGAAGAAGATTTCTTGGAATGTATGCGGGTTGGTTTTTTGAAACAACATGTCGAGGAACCAACTAGAGAGCAGGCTATTCTAGACTGGGTATTGAGCAATGAGGAAGGGTTAATTAGCAATCTTGTCGTGAGAGGCCCCTTGGGTAAGAGTGACCATAATATGGTGGAATTCTTCATTAAGATGGAGAGTGACATAGTTAATTCAGAAACAAAGGTTCTGAACTTAAAGAAGGATAACTTTGAAGGTATGAGACGTGAATTAGCTAAGATAGACTGGCAAATGACACTTAAAGGATTGACGGTGGATATGCAATGGCAAGCATTTAAAGATTGCATGGATGAACTACAACAATTGTTCATCCCAGTTTGGCAAAAGAATAAATCAAGGAAGGTAGTGCACCCATGGCTGACAAGGGAAATTAGGGATAGTATCAATTCCAAAGAAGAAGCATACAAATTAGCCAGAAAAAGTGGCTCACCTGAGGACTGGGAGAAATTCAGAGTCCAGCAGAGGAGGACAAAGGGCTTATTTAGGAAAGGGAAAAAAGATTATGAAAGAAAACTGGCAGGGAACATAAAAACTGACTGTAAGAGCGTTTATAGATATGTGAAAAGAAAAAGATTGATTAAGACAAATGTAGATCCCCTACAGACTGAAACAGGTGAATTGATTATGGGGAGCAAGGACATGGCAGACCAATTGAATAACTACTTTGGTTCTGTCTTCACTAAGGAGGACATAAATAATCTTCCAGAAATAGTCGGGGACAGAGGGTCCAGTGAGATAGGGGAACTGGGGGAAATACATGTTAGTAGGGAAGTGGTGTTAGGTAAATTGAAGGGATGAAAGGCAGATAAATCCCCAGGGCCAGATGGTCTGCATCCCAGAGTGCTTAAGGAAGTAGCCCAAGAAATAGTGGATGCATTAGTGATAATTTTTCAAAACTCCTTAGATTCTGGACTAGTTCCTGAGGATTGAAGGGTGGCTAATGTAACCCCACTTTTTAAAAAAGGAGGGAGAGAGAAACTGGGGAATTATAGACTGGTTAGCCTAACATCGGTGGTGGGGAAATTTCTAGAGTCAGTTATCAAAGATGTGATAACAGCACATTTGGAAAGCGGTGAAATGATCGAACAAAGTCAGCATGGACTTGTGAAAGGAAAATCATGTCTGACGAATCTCATAGAATTTTTTGAGGATGTAACTAGTAGAGTGGAAAGGGAAGAACCAGTGGATGTGGTATATTTGGATTTTCAAAAGGCTTTTGACAAGGTCCCACACAGGAGATTAGTGTGCAAACTTAAAGCACACAGTATTGGGGGTAAGGTATTGATGTGGATAGAGAATTGGTTGGCAGACAGAAAGCAAAGAGTGGGAATAAACGGGACCTTTTCAGAATGACAGACAGTGACTAGTGGGGTACCGCAAGGCTCAGTGCTGGGACCCCAGTTGTTTACAATATATATTAATGACTTAGATGAGGGAATTAAATGCAGCATCTCCAAGTTTGCGGATAACACGAAGCTGGGCGGCAGTGTTAGCTGTGAGGAGGATGCTAAGAGGATGCAGGGTGACTTGGATAGATTAGGTGAGTGGGCAAATTCATGGCAGATGCAATTCAATGTGGATAAATGTGAGGTTATCCACTTTGGTGGCAAGAACAGGAAAACAGATTATTATTTGAATGGTGGCCAATTAGGAAAAGAGGAGGTGCAACGAGACCTGGGTGTCATTATACACCAGTCATTGAAAGTGGGCATGCAGGTACAGCAGGCGGTGAAAAAGGTGAATGGTATGCTGGCATTCATAGCAAGAGGATTCGAGTACAGGAGCAGGGAGGTACTACTGCAGTTGTACAAGGCCTTGGTGAGACCACGCCTGGAGTATTGTGTGCAGTTTTGGCCCCCTAATCTGAGGAAAGACATCCTTGCCATAGAGGGAGTACAAAGAAGGTTCACCAGATTGATTCCTGGGATGGCAGGACTTTCATATGATGAAAGACTGGATCGACTAGGCTTATACTCATTGGAAATTTAGAAGATTGAGGGGGGATCTTATTGAAACATATAAAATCCTAAAGGGATTGGACAGGCTGGATGCAGGAAGATTGTTCCCGATGTTGGGGAAGTCCAGAACGAGGGGTCACAGTTTGAGGATAAAGGGGAAGCCTTTTAGGACCGAGATTAGGAAAAACTTCTTCACACAGAGAGTGGTGAATCTGTGGAATTCTCTGCCACAGGAAACAGTTGAGGCCAGTTCATTGGCTATATTTAAGAGGCAGTTAGATATGGCCCCTGTGGCTACGGGGATCAGGGGGTATGGAGGGAAGGCTGGTGCAGGGTTCTGAGTTGGATGATCAGCCATGATCATACTGAATGGCAGTGCAGGCTCGAAGGGCTGAATGGCCTACTCCTGCACCTATTTTCTATGTTTCTATAAATGTAAACAATGGTCTTAAAGTGCAGACAACCAAACTCACTGCTGTGCTGGCACCACACTTCCTCAGACCTTGGTTTACTTTCTTGCTGCGTTTTCTAACCCATCATATGAACATTTTGTAATTTGTCTATTTGTGTGATCAGACATTCCTTGTGTTTTCCTACCTCACCTAATCATGCACTTTGTTATTAGGACATTCTTGTTCTTGCTACCAAATGTACCTCCTTATATTTACTGCCTGAGTCATTTATGTGCAACTTATAAATCTGTATGTGCAGGAGTATATTCGGCCCATTATATTTGTGCATAACCCAAACCCATCTTGCATTTGGTTGGTAGCCTTGTTGGTATCAGCTCCTCAAGTACACATACACAGATTGTTCCAATGTGATGAGTGTATTTGTCTCTTCCACCCTTTCAGACAGTGAGTTCTAATCCTTTACCACCCTCAGGTGATGATTTTTACCTCATCTCCCTTTGATCCATTGATGACCTACTTGTGCCTATGGTTCTTGGTCTTTGATCTCTATGAAAAGAGAAATTGATGCTTAATATTTACACTCTTCCCACATTTATATCTAAAATTCAATATTTATTATGAACAAACTTGCACAGAGCTGTATTTGTCAATATGGAGTGGAGAGTGAGTTTGTAAATCTGGTGGGAGCAAAGGATGTTGGGAATGGCGAGTGTGGAGCTGCAGTGGAGGGGTGTGGGATAGGTGGCAGAGGAGGAGTTCCGGGGGCAGAGGGTGGGGGGGATGGTGTGGGTGCTGACACACCCAGCCCTCAGACACCAGGCAAGGTCATTTGATTCCAAAAAATTGGTTTATTGATCATTACAGAATGCCTCTCCGATGTTTCCCTCTCCCTCCCTTTTTCCCAACCGTGATTCCCCTCTCCTTGTCCCCTTCCCACTCTCAGTCCACAATAGAGACCCATATCAGAATCAGGTTTATCATTAGGAAGCGGTACCTCTTCCTATCGATGCTGCTTGGCCTGCTGCATTCACCAGCATTTTTATGTGTGTTGCTTGAAATTCCAGCGTCTGCAGATATCCTCGTGTTCAGGTTTATCATTGCTCAGATGTATTATGAAATTCATTTTTTTTGCTGCAGCAGTACAGTGCAATACATAAAATTACTACAGTACTGTGCAAAGGTCTTAGGCACTTTACATGTATGTAGATACAGTATATGTGCCTAAGACTTTTACATCATACTGTATTTTGAGGTGGATGAGGTGGAAGGGGAATTGACTGATCATCAGGGAAGTGACCCTTAAAAGGTCAATTACTCTCTTTTGGTTGGGGAGTTGAAATGGAAACTGGAGGAAAATAAGAGAACAGGAAGACCAAAGCAACTAAAGTGGAAGGAAGCTCGTATTGTTGTGGGAGCTAGAAGATAGTGAAGGGTTAACAGAGGTAGGACTATTGTGGGAGGGTGGACCCAAGGTGAGAAGGGCTCAGGGTTTGGGAAAGAGCAGGGGGTAAGTGTGCAAATGGAGAGTACGGCAAAGATTGTATGTGATTCATGAGTCTAATATTCAATTGGCCTCCTTCCAAGATGTTCCCGTGTGGTTCCTGCTGTCACAAATGAAACCCCATGTGACAGATTAATGGAAACATCACGTTTAACAGCAGTGAACAAAGTACAGTAGATCAAAAACTGGGAAGAGGAAAGAAAAGATAAATCTCATCATTTCTTGTATCATTTAGGGATTTTAAGTAGCTGCCAATCTGACCCCTTGACTCCAAAACACCAGAATGTTTAATCTGCTCAGGATAAAATACTTTTTAAATTGCTGTTTTTCAAGTGTATCTGCTGTTTCCAAGTTTTCCTTTTCTTGAATCATAGCCTGTAGTTGTTCACTGAGATCTCGAAGTTCTTCTTCATTTGTCTCCATCAGGATAAAATACTTTTAAGGCACTAACAATGGAATTTGATTTTCAACAACTAACCACTACTTTCCTCTTTAATGAAAAACCATTAAAGATGTACATTTCCATTGTTATAATGATAGTCCGTTCATTATGTGCCATGTCAGACAATATGGACAGTCATGGTCTTTCTGTGATTGAATGGTGAAAGGCCTTGATAGAGTGAATGTGGAGAGGATGTTTCCTATGATGGGAGAGTCTAAGACCAGATGACACAGCCTCAGAATAGAGAGGTGTCCTTTTAGAATGGTGATGAGGAAGAATTTCCTTAGCCAGAGTGGTGAATCTGCAGAATTCTTTGCCACAGGCAGCTGTGGAGGCCAAGTCTTAAAGTATATTTAAGGCAGAGGTTGATAGATTCTTGATTGGTCAGGGCATGAAAGAATACAGGGAGAAGGGACTGAGAGGAAAATTGGATCAGCCATGATGAAATGGCAGAGCAGAACTGATGGGCCAAATGGCCTAATTCTGCTCCTATATCTGATGGTCTTCCATAACCATAAATGTTCTTGGCAATTTTTTCTACAGAAGGGCTTTGCCTTTGCCTTCAGCTGGGCAGTGTCTGATCGGCGGTCTCACAACCAAGACTTGTGATACGCACCAGCTGCTCATACGACGATCCACCAGCTGCTCCCACGGCTTCACGTGACCCTGATCGGGAGGGGAGGGGGCTAAGCAGGTGCCACACCTTGCTCAAGGGTGACCTGCAGGCTAGCGGAGGGAAGGCGTGCCTTACGCCCCCTTTGGTAGAGACATATCTCCAACCCTACCACCTCTATAATGGTAGTACATTGTGTATTACCCATGGTAGCATTTTAATTACTGTGGACTGTCGTTCTGTTAAATGAACAGACTCATTTAAAATTACATTAATGATTCTCTGATTAATAATTGGGATTTTCAAAAGGTGAAACATGGTGAATGTCACTGGGATTCCTGCTTTTACTAGAGGATGAGCAAACCAGTCCTAACTTCAGCGTCCCTGACCTTGGTGAATGGACTTAATAGCAGCTCAGAAGACACAATTTATTTTTAAAATCATGTGTCTGTAGTTGACCTCACTTTACAGTCATTCATAACCCTCTGGCTGAGATCTTGCTACACATAAGGTAATAGAAATTTCCCAGAGCCTTGTTGGGGCTTTTGAGAGTTGTGTGATGTACTATATAGCTTCTCTGAGGGTTGTCATTTTGCATGCCAGTTCCTGAGATCCCGAGGGTGATGTAGGAAGTCAGTAATGACGACACCTGTGAGAGGCAATTGCAGCTGCAGCTCCTCATAGACTGTGTGAGGGAACTGGAGCCAGATGAACTCTGTATCATTTGGGAGACTGAGGGGTTGATTAGACAGGATCTGTAGGGCGACAGCCACACTTACGCTGCCTGACCTGGGTAGCTGGATGGCTGTTAGGAAGGGAATAGGCAGCCAGTGCAGGGCATCTGTGGCTGTTCCCCTCAATAACAAGAATACCACTTTGGATACTGTTAGGCTAAATTTTTTTTTATAGGAATCCGTTAGTCTCGGGAGATCACGGATTTGTGCCTTGGAAAGTTTCCAGGGCGCAGGCCTGGGCAAGGTTGTGTGGAAAACCGGCAGTTGCCTATGCTGCAAGTCTCCCCTCTCCACGCCACCGATGTTGTCCAAGGGAAGGGCACTAGGGCCAATACACTCTCAGTGCCCCTTGGCACTGGTGTCATCGCAGATCAATGTGCGGTTAAATGCCTTGCTCAAGGACACAACACGCTGCCTCAGCTGAGGCTCGAACTAGGGCCCTTCAGATCACTAGACCGATGCCTTAACCACTTGGCCATGTGCCAACACAGGCTAAATTAACAACCAGGTAAAAGCGGTGGTGACAAGGTCGCCAGCTCTGAAGGGAGATTCTGCGGGTGTGAAGGGGTCTTACAGGTGCCAGGGTCGGGGACGACCTGGATTGGGTCCAGAGCATTTTTAAGGGGGAGGGTGAGCAGCAAAAAGACAAGGTATTGGTACCAGTGACCTGGTTAGGAAAAATGAAGAGGTCCTCAAGAGCAAATACAGAGTTAGGAAGGAAGTCAAAAAGCAGGAACTCAAAGGTAGTAACCTCTGAATTGCTGCTGGTTCCATGCACCAGTGAGGGCAAGAATAGAATGATTTGGCAAATGAACTCATGGCTGAAGAACTGGTCAGGGACAGATCTCTTGGTGGGTGAGCATTTCGGACACAGTGGCTACAACTCTCTGACCTTCAGTATAACCATGCATAAGGATAGGATGACGGTATGGAAAAGTATTTAATTTGGCATTGAAGGGGCTAATTATGATGCTATTAAGCAGGAACTTGGGAGGGTAAACTGGGAACAGAGCTCAACAGAAATGCAAAGGTTGTCTCAGTTGCAATTGCATGGGGTTTTGGATAGATTTGTCCCATAAGCGTAAGAGTGCTGAGGAATAAAGGGGAAGTCAGAGGAGGTAAGGGCGGGGGGCGGGGGGCGGGGGGCGGGGGGGTTCCTTAATACTCCAGTATTCACCAGTGCAAGGAACCTTGATGAATGCAAGGTCAGCATACTGTGAAGACTTGGTGTGTCATCTAAGACTTTGACAAACTTCTCTAGATGTGTGGTGGAGACTATATTGACTAGTTGCACCACAGTCTGGAGACACCGATGCCCTTGAACAGAACAGCCCACTCTGTCATGGACAAAGCCTTCCCCACCATTGAGCACATCTACGAGTGTTGTTGCATGAAAGCAGTATCTGTCATCAAGGACTCCCACTGTCCAGTCCATGTTCTCCTCTTGCCTTTGCCATCAGGAAGGAGGTACAGGACCCACACTCTCAAATTCAAGAAATTACACGTTAACCATCAAGCTCTTGAACCAGAGGGGATTACTTCACTCATCCTCACTCACCCCAACATGGAACTATTCTCCCATCCTATGGATTCACTTTCAAGGACTCTTCATCTCGTGCTCTCAATAGTTGTAGCTTATTTATTTTTTTTTGTTTCTTTGTTATTTACTGTGAAATTCCACAAAAAAAAATTGAATCTCAAGGCTGTATATGGTGACATGCATGTACTTTGATAACAAATTTATTCTGAATTTTGAACAGGCTATTGTGATGGAGCATGTCAAGGTCAAGAAAGAGCCAGTGTTGGAGCTGTTGTAAAGCATCAGCACACACAACTCCCCAGGGCCAAATTGGTATCCCCAAGGTTAATAAGGAATGAAAAGAGCCTACTGACAATTTTTGTATTGACACTGGTTACAGTAGTACCCGAGGACGGCAAATATCCTGTTGTTCAAGATGATAGGGATAATTCTGGGAACTGTAGAACAGCAAGCCCTACCTCGTTGATGGGTAAACTCATAGGGAGGGAGTTTATAAGCATGGTTTTATTAGGAATAATCAGCACGGCTTTGTGAAGGGCAGGCTATGTTTCAGGAGCTTTTTTTGAATTCTGAGGAAGTGACTAAACAAACTGATGAAGGTAGAGCAGTGGATGTGGTGCATTTGGATTTTAGTAGAGCATTTGATATTGTCGGCTCATCCAGAAAATTGTGAGGTATGGGACTCACGGTAACCTGGCAGAATTGGCTGGTGACCAGCAGACAGGGTGATAATAAATGGAGCATAGTCTGCTTTGTCTTTTTGTGTTGTTCCGCAAGGATTGGTTCTAGGACCCCTGCTCTTTATAATTAACTTTTTGAGAAAGTAGGATGGGTTAGTAAGTCTGCACTTGACACAAAGGTTGGTGGTATTGTGGAAGGCTGTCGTAGTTTACACTAGGACATAGAATGAGTTGAGAAGTGACAGAAGGAGATCAAAACAACAAGGTGTGAAGTGATTCACTTTGAAAGGTTGACCTTGAAGGCAGAGTAACAGCAGGATTCTTAGCAGTGCGAGGGAACAGAGGAAGCTTAGGGTCCAAGCCCATGGATCCATCAAAAGCTGCTACGCAAGTTGATACGGTGGTTAAGAGGGGATATGGTTTGTTGGTCTTCATTAGTCAGGGGACTACGTTCAAGAGCCACTAGGTAATGTTGCAGATCTATAGGACTCTGGTTCGACCACAGTTCGAGTATTTTGTTCATTTCTGATCACCTCATTATTTATGCTGCCTGGCTTAGAGAGCATGTCTTATGAGGAAAAATTGTGCAAGGTAGGTATTTCACTTTGGAGCAAAAGAAGATGAGAGACAACTTGATAGAACTGTACAAGATTATGGGAGGCATAGATAGAGTTGACAGTCAGCACCCTTTTTCCAGAGTGGCCATGACTAATACCAGAGGATGATTTTCCATCGGACCATTCTAATTGTCTAATCACTTCTTCCAGACCAAAGTTCAAGATATTGGTATATCAGCAGAGAGGGGATGGGGGACAAAAATTGAGGAAGCGGATTTGGCTAGGATTATGATGCGCGAGGGTTAGTATGCTAAATCTGGTCTCCACCTGTCTACAACCTTGCTATGGGAGCAAGTCTTCATCACAAGTCTGTACCAGCTGACCCTTGTATAAAGTCAACCACAGGTAGCCTCTTCCGTCAGGACTGGAATAGAAGTAATTCACAACACCGAGGTGAAGCTCCAAAATGAGAAAGCCAGGATTAGTGGATCTGTTAATATCTCAGAACATAGAATCAATGGAGACCAAATAGCAAGGCTAATCAAATCAGACAAATGGTTGCAATTTTATATAACAAAACACTTTTTTATTTCTTTGTTGTTGATAAAGCTCTTCATACATCACAATTCTCTTTAAAGAAAACCAGTTACGAGCAGTTCCAGAGAAATTCTATTCTGTTCACACTGCTTGGTGATCTTTGTTCAACTTTACAAACACTCAGGCAGAGGGCCACCCGACACATCAGTTAGAAGGTGTGCTCCAGAAAGGGACAGGTCCCGATCAGTCTGAGTAACCTACACTGCCCAGGGAACAGTTCAAAGAGGTCCTTGCAGATCAGAACAAAGAAAGTGCACAGACGCAGAGGTGTGAATCCATCACAGAGAACAGACCTCAAATCGGTAAACCCCAGAAGATAAACATACACACTGAGAAATATCAAAGCACTCACTGGGAAGCTAAATGCAAAGAGTCTTAATTGGAACAAAGTGTTTAAAATCAACCTTTTGCAAAACAAAATCCCTGTTGCTCCATTCACTCCAAGTTTTTCCTCTGTAAATTTGTGCCTTAAATTTAAAAACAAAATAGCAGCGCTCTTTTAACACTTTACCGATGTACTGAGATCTTGCGTCACACTATTCAACATCTCTGCTTGGTTAAAACACACCTCGCGTTTCAGCAAGGCCCTTGTTAAAAAAAAGTAGCTCACAGGACGCAACAATGACGCAGCAGTGCAAATCAGATCGTTACATTTACATTTTATGTCTTGTTCAAAACGAACTTGAGCTATGATCTTCCCAAGTTCATAGCAGCAACTTTCAGGTGGGAGAGAGAGAAATGGAGGCTGAACTTCATAACGTCCACTAATCAAGCCAAACTCTCCATCCTGAAGCCTACCAAGTGCCCACCTCAAGCCAGTATCACAAATATCTCCCTGCATGTCCATTAAAAAGGACAACGATTAAAAACATTTAAAGATAAAATAATTAGGATTAATTTTAGAAATGTTTAAAAATAATTTCCACTATCGAGCTGTACAAGGCCCACCTTGTTTGAACAGATTTACATCACTGGTATAGCTGAGGGCCTTGTAGGGAAAGAGAATGCTGATGCTCAATCCATTTATGACAGATTCAGCAGTAACTACAGGTTAGTATTTCCATCAGATTTACAATCCTACAGGAGACTTAATTTTATTATACAGTGTTGCAGAAGATTAGTCCCTCAGGTTATGTTAAATGCCCCAGAAAGGGGTGAGGTTCCTGGTTTCCTTTTCATAAATGTCTGCAATTACCCCGATGGGAGACTGCACCATTTTAACACTGTTCTTGCCGAAGAGCTTCCGCTCGTATTCTATCAGCTGTCTCCAGAAGCCCACGTTGGGGCGAATGATGGGGCGGCGGGATTTGACCCAGTTATGAGCCTCCAGCAGGGAGATCTTGTGGAACTTCATCAGGTAGGCGATGCAGAGGGAGGCAGATCGGCTCACCCCGGCCACGCAGTGCACCAGGGCTGAGCCGTGCTTCTTGCTGATGCTGTGGATCTTGTCGGCAATGCTATCGAAGTAGAGGGAGAGCGGGGCATGTGGCAGGTCGGCCACAGGCACTTTGACATACTCCACCTCCGGCCAGTTGGCGTTGGGAATCTCCATGGTGGCATTGATGATGCAGGTAATGCCCTTGGACAGGACCAGGTTGCGGTTGGCAGCTGCATTCCCACTGCTGAGGTAGAGGAACGGGGTTATCTGCGCGATCCCTCCCAACACCCCACCGGTCACCAGCCGGGGTTTGGAGGAGGGACCAGGCGGGGTGCGGTGAAAGAAACTTTGACTGCGGGAACTCATTGAAGTGTTGCCTAACGGCCGGCTGCAAGGGAATGTCAGACAGTCCACAATCTGACTGCTGGGATCAAACTTCCTGCCACACGCTTTC
This sequence comes from Mobula birostris, assembly GCF_030028105.1. Taxonomy (NCBI): domain Eukaryota; kingdom Metazoa; phylum Chordata; class Chondrichthyes; order Myliobatiformes; family Myliobatidae; genus Mobula; species Mobula birostris. The sequence continues at coordinate 17,800,894 of NC_092394.1, forward strand.
CCTTCTGCTCATCTTAGTGGACCTGCAAGACAGTTTACAAAAACATTATTACATCACAAACACAGGAGATCCTGCAGATGCTGGAAATCCAGAGCAACACATACACACACAATGCTGGAGGAACTCAGCAGGTCAGGCAGCATCTATGGAAATGAATAAACAGTCAACGTTTTGGGACGAAACCCTTCATCAGGACTGAAAAAGGAGGAAAATGCCAGAATAATAATTTTTTTTAAAAAGCAGGAGAGGGGAGGGAGGAAGAGCTGGAAAGTGATAGGTGAAGGCAGGTGGGTGGAGAGGAGGGATGAAGCAGCTGGGAGGTGATGGGTGGAAAAGATGAAGGGCTGGAGAAGAAAGAATCTGATAGCAGAAGAGTGGACCATGGGAGAAAGGGAATGAGGAGGAGCACTGGGGGAAGGCGACAGGCAGGATAAGAGCGAATAGAAGAAGGAAGGGCAAAGGGGAAAAATTACCTGAAGGAGAATTCGATGTTCATGCCATCAAGTCAGAGGTTACCTAGACAGAATGCTCCTCCACCCTGAGGGTGGCCTCATTATGTCAGAAGAGGCAGCCATAGACCGATTTGTTGGCACAGCAATGGGAACGGAATCGGGAGCACAGTTGGAAACAGCAGCCTGCGTGCCTTTCTGTTGAGGCATTGAGTTCACCAGTCGAAGTCGCAATGCAGCTTTATACAAAGCTCTGGCTGGGACACAGCAGGCGTATTGCATTCCAATTCTTGTAACCCCAATCAAGAAAGGATGTTGAGGCTTTGCAGCCCATTCATAAAAAGCTTACTAGGATGTTGTCTGGATAAAAGATGATGGGCTACAAGGAGAGATTGGACAAACTTGACTTGTTTTCTCTGGAACGACAAAGGCTGAGCAGAACCCAACGGCAGTTTAAGGTTATAGAGACCAGATACACAGTTGACATTCATTGCCCCAGGGACATAATATCTAAATACTAGAGGGCATGTATTTAGAATGAAAGGGGTACTAAATGTAATAACTATTAAATTTAGGGCAAGTTCAAAGGAGATGTGCAAGGCAAGGTCAATGTTTTATCTACTCACCAATTTAAACCATTCATAAAGTTTGCAGGAGTCAGCTTTCACACAAGAACAGTCACCCCACCCTTGGAATTTAATCAAGTAGTATCTTTTCAACTGTGACAAATAACAGCTGTTTAAAACAAGCTGGTCAAGATACTTAAGCATCAGATTCAACCAACACTTCCATTGATGCAAACACGAGGAAATCTGCAGATGCTGGAATTTCAAGCAACACACACAAAAGTTGCTGGTGAACGCAGCAGGCCAGGCAGCATCTCTAGGAAGAGGTACAGTCGACGTTTTGGGCCGAGACCCTTCATCAGCACTAACTGAAGGAAGAGCAAGAGATTTGAAAGTGGGAGGGTGAGGGATGGAGCCAAGAGCTGGACAAGTGATTGGCAAAAGGGATATGAGAGGATCATGGGATGGGAGGCCCAGGGAGAAAGAAAAGGGGAGGAGGGAAGCCCAGAGGATGGGCAAGGAGTACAGTGAGAGGGACAGAGGGAGAAAAAGGGGTGCTCCCAATGTGACCTTCTATATATTGGCGAGACCCGACGCAGGCTGGGAGACCGTTTCGCTGAACACCTGCGCTCTGTCCATCAGAAAAAGCAGGATCTCCCGGTGGCCACACATTTTAATTCCACGTCCCATTCCCATTCTGATATGTCTATCCACAGCCTCCTCTACTGTCAAGATAAAGCCACACTCAGGCTGGAGGAACAACACCTTATATTCCGTCTGGGTAGCCTCCAACCTGATGGCATGAACACTGACTTCTCTAACTTCCATTAATGTCCCACCTCCCCTTTGTACCCCATCCGTTATTTATTATTATTAATTTTTTTCTCTCTCTCCTTTTTCTCCCTCTGTCCCTCTCACTATAACTCCTTGCCCATCCTCCGGGCTTCCCCCCTCCCCCTTTTCTTTCTCCCTAGGCCTCCCGTCCCATGATCCTCTCATATCCCTTTTGCCAATCACCTGTCCAGCTCTTGGCTCCATGCCTCCCCCTCCTGTCTTCTCCTATCATTTCAAATCTCCCCCTCCCTCTCTCAAATCTCTTACAATCTCCTTTCAGTTAGTCCTGACGAAGGGTCTCGGCCCGAAATGCCGACTGTACCTCTTCCTAGAGATGCTGCCTGGCCTACTGCATTCATCAGCATTTTTTATCTGTTACCTTCTATTGACATTATTTTAGGAAACCATCCATAATACTTCAGACGAAGCGGGCTCCTGATCTCACAATCCATCTTATTTTGACTTTGCACCTTAATGCCTACCTGCACTTTCTACTCTACAATACTATATTCTGCGTTATTTTACATTTAACTACCTCATTGCACTGTTGTAATCAATTGCTCTGTATGCAAAATGTCTGTACTGTATTTCAGTGCATGTGACGATAATGACCCCACTCGAGTGCAATGCTATACTCCAATAATGCATTCTTCTCCCTTAATAAATCGACAAACTTCTCAAACCAATCAAGAACTACCAAAGCAAACATAGCAGTGACAATGAAGGCAGGAGTGGGCTCCTTACAAAAGGCAGCAAGATGAAAATGGCAGAGGTTTTAAACAAATACTTATGCCTCCCTTTGCAAATAAAAAGAACATATGCCAGAAATACTGCTGGACTGGGATCAAGAAAGAAATGAAACTGAAGGCAGCACAAGTTGAAAACAAAGTAGAGAAGCAGGTGAGCTTGAATACTAATAAATCCCTTTGGACAGGATGATTACTTTCCAGAGATCTGAAAGAAATGGTGAGAAAGATGCTCCAGTATTTAAAAATAATGTGACCCTGGAATTGTTCCTCTGGGTAGGGAACGTGTCTGCACTATTTACCAGAGAGCAAGAATAAAATTGACCTACTCGCTTCACATTATGGGTAGTGAAAATGTTGGAATCTGTAACAATGCAATAATAGAATCCCAGTATTATGCAGAATCAACATGAATTTATGCAAGGAAAACCAATTTTGATTCATCTGCTGGAGTTCTTTGAGTATGTGACTACAAAAGTAGATAAGGGAAGTCAACAGATGTGATGCATTTGGCTTTTCAGAAGACTTGAATCAATGTCTTACGCAGGAGGTTTGTCAACAATGTCAGAGGATACAGAATTGGGACTAACACACTGATGTAAATTAACAATTGGTTATCAAACAGAAAGCAGAGAGTGGGACTAAAAGGATCTTTCCCAGGCTGTCACCTGCAGAATACCAGGGTCCTAGCTCTTCCCCAATCTGAATCAGTGATTTGGCCAAGGGGATTGAATGTCATATTTCCAAGTGTGATGACATTAAAGCAGATGGGATGATGGGGACAGCGGCGGATTTAGGGTGAGGCTAGCTGCCTGAGCAGTGGAGAACAGAGAATGGTCTATACAAGAATGTTTAAAAAGGAGAGAGAATAAGTCATGCTGATGCTCAAAGGGACGCGACGTGCACCTGTACACAAATTCACTGGTAGAGAAGCAATTAGTAAAAAGCAGAAGTGCACATTGGTCTTTGATGAGATCTAACTAATGGGACTAAGGAAGCTCTATCATGGAGGTTTGGGGAGACTACAGCTGAAATACTATATAGTTTTGGTCTTATCACAATGTCAGATTCACCAGACTCCTTCCAGGAATGACAGGATTGCCCTCCAAGATGGGATAAGTAGCCCATATATTTATTCCCTTAGTTTAAAGGACAAGACTGGGGTGGAGCCTAGAATCAGGGCTCTGTTTCAGAATTAAGAGTTAGGCTGTTGAGTCTGAAATAAGACGTTTCTTCAATCAGAAGGTGAAGTTTTGGAAAGCTGTGGTGATACAACATCGAACTCATTCGAAAACATCAATATTTAAAAAGATATACATGAGAAAGCCTGCAGATACTGGAAGTCCAAAGCAACACACACAAAATGCTGGAGACTTTCAGGCCAGGCAGCATCAATGAAAAGGAATATATAGTTAACGTTTCTGGCTGAGAAGGAAGGGGTGAAGATGCCAGAACATAAAAAAGGTGGCAGGGGTGGAGGGGAACCAGGCTAGCTGGAAGCAGATAGATGAAGCCAGGTGAGTGGGAAAGGTCAAGGGCTGGAGAAGAAGGAATCTAATAGAAGAGAGTGGACCATGGGAGCAAGGGAAGGGGGGGGGGGGGAGAGAGACCAGGGGGAGGTAATAGACAGGTGAGGAGAGGTAAAAGGTCAGAGTGGGGAATAGGGGAGGCGAGGAAAGAATTTCTTCACCAGAAAGAGAAATCATTATTGTTGAGGAGGCTAGCCAACTGGAATACGAGGTGCTGCTCCTTCGCCCTGAGGGTGGCACAAGAAGCCATGGATTGACACGTCGGAATGGGAAATTGGAATTAAACTGTTTGGCAACAGGAAGTCCCGCTTGTGGCGATTGGTGCAGAGGTGTTTGACAAAGCGGTTCCCCAATTTATGACGGGTCTCACCAACGTAAAGGAGGTTCCATCGAGAGCACCGGACACAGCTGATGACCCCAGCAGATTTGAAGGACTGTTTGGGGCCCTGCATGGAGTTGAGGGAGGTAGTGAGCGGATAGGTGCAGAACTTAGACCACTTGCAAAAGTGCCAGGAGGGAGATTAGTGGGGAGGGACAAATGGGCAAGGGAATCATGGAGGGAACGATCCCTGTGGAAAGTGGAGGGGGAGGTTTAGTGGTAGGTTCCCTTTGTTTCTGGCGAAAGGTGCTGAGGACGATGTGTTTGATGTGGAGGCTGATGGGGTGGTAGGCAAGGACAAGAACTCTTAACACTGCTATCGAGCATAGCAGCAAAAATACAAAAAAGGTGAAATAAATATGGATATATGCAAGAAGTGCCAGACATACTCATTAGCATCAGCAGGGTTTCAGAGGGATCTGACTATTGATTTGGTTCTGCTGTAGATTTGGTCCAAAAACAGCCAAATGCTTTCACTGTTCTTTCTGCAGATGTCAATATGTACAGTGCATTCATCATTAGCTGTGTCCCCCCCCCCCCCCAACCTTCTTCTATTGCAGAAGTCCCACTGCAACACTTGGCTTCTCCTGAACCAGCAAATCACTGAAATTTCTTCCCCAGTGCAAGGAGAAGTTCATGTTGCTATAGCACATTTCAACAACTGCACAGAGTCCATTCCCCCTGCATAGTGGTAGGCATGCTTTTCAAAAACATTTGATAGAATTCAACCTGCAGTTTGAGAGGGAGAAGCTAATATCAAATCTATCAGTATCACAGAGGCACGAGGGGGGAAGCTGACCAAAGTTGACTGGAAAGGGACACTAACCGGGATAACAGTGCAGCAACAACGGCTGGAGTTTCTGGGAGTAATTTGGAAGACGCAGGACGAGTTCACCCCAAAGACGCAGGAGCATTCTAAAGGGAAGATGAGGCAACATGGCTGACTAAAGAGATCAAAGGCAGTATAAAAGCAAAACAGAGGGCACCTAATATGGCAAAGTTTAGTAGGAGGCTCGAAGACTGGAAGCTTTTAAAAAACCAACAAGGCAACTCAAAACAATAAGGAGGGAAAAGATGAAATATAGAGGTAAGCTAGCCAATGATGCCAAAAGTTTTGTTTTTAAATATCTAAAGAGTAAAAGAGATGCAAGAGTGAACATTGAATTGCTGGAAAACGATACCGGAGGGTACTAATGTAAACAAATAAATGGCAGATAAACTCTTTAAATCTTTTGTGCGAGTCCTCACTGTGGAAGACACTAGCAACATGCCAGAAATTTGAGGGAGTCAGGGGCCGAAGTGACTGTAATCATTATTACTAAGTAGAGATACTTGGTCTGAAGGTAGGCAAGTCACCTGGACCAGGCAGACTACCCTCACCAACCACCCCCCATCCCCATGGTTCTGAAAGAGGTAGCCAAAGAGATTGTGGAGGCATTAGTAGAAATCTTTCAAGAATCACTGGAACGATTCCGGAGGACTGGGAAGTCACTAGGTTTATTAAAATGAAAATTGATAGGAAGGATACTCTTGATTAGTAAGGATGTCAAAAATTATGGAGAGAAGGCAGGAGAATGGAGTTCAGAGGGAATAATAATTAATTATTATTCAGCTGTGACTAAGTGACAGAAAAGACACAATGAGCCAAATGTCTTATGGTCTTACGAGGGGTGATTGATAAGTTCGTGGCCTAAGGTAGACGGAGGCAATTTCAGAAAACCTAGCACATTTATTTTTCAACATAGTCCCCTCCTACATTTACACACTTAATCCAGCAGTCATGGAGCATACGGATCTTGGACCTGCAGAAAGTGCCCACATCAGGGGTGATTGATAAGTTCATGGCCTAAGGTAGAAGGAGATGAGTTATACAGCTCTTGTTACATGCATGTGCAGTTCAACTCTGAGTGATTATGTAGAAAGTTTGATATTAATAACCCATCAGGGGTGATTGATAAGTTCGTGGCCCAAGGTAGGAGGAGATGAGTTATTAATCTCAAATTTCCTGCACAATCACTCAAAGAGCTGAACTGCACGTGCGTGTAACGAGAGCTGTACAACTCAATCTCCTTCTATCTTAGGCCATGAACTTATCAATCACCCCTGCCATGGGCACTTTCTGGAGGTTCAAGATCCGTATGCTCCACGACCGCTGCACTAAGTGTGTAAATGTAGGAGGGGACTATGTTGAAAATTAAATGTGCTAGATTTTCTAAAATTGACCCCTTCTACCTTAGGCCACAAACTTATCAACCACCCCTCGTAAGTTTGCAATATTACTAGGTAGAACCGTATAATCAACCTTAATATTTCTCACTGCTTTGCTCGAGAAAACTGATAATTATAATTTAGTAAAGTCAGAGCAGTATGAAAGTTGACAATAACCGGCACAAACACCATTCACCAATGTTTGTTATTACAAATTAATAATGCATTTGGTGTTCAAATATTCATAAACTGGCTCCAATTCTAACTCTGCTCAGATGGATTTTTCCTTTTCTATAGCAGTGAACTTTGCAATGAAAAAATTCCAATTTTAACGAGATTCAGATGTTGAAATTCAGCTGCAGTAACACATGCTAAATTCACACGGTAGTGAAAGGCACAAGTTCTTGATATTGAGTATTGCTTCCACAATTCCAGTGTACAGACATAACTACATCCATATTTGACAGGACAGATCTATAGCTGCATTCAAATTATTCTCAGTACTAGACAATAAGCTGCACTATTGTGGGGAGGGTAGGCACAAACTGGTCTTTAATGCTGTTGATGAAAAAGATGTTTTCTAGGTCACAGTTTATGAAATTTCTCCTGACTTACGAGGCAGAAATACAGTAACAGTGGCTTCAAATTTCATCACCCTGCAAATATTTGAAAAGCATTTCTATGATAACAGCTATTACTTTACAGTAAATGCAGTCTAGCTTAATTCAGGGCAACACACGCGCACGCACACACAGGAATTCAGCATCTATGGAAATGATGCTGCCTGACCTGCTGAGTCTCTCCAGCACTGGACTTCTCCCCTTCCTTTCCTGTCCTGAAAAAGGGTCATGACCCAAAACACTGACTGTACTCTTATCCATAGATGCTGCCTGGCCTGGTGAATTCCTCCAGCAATTTGTGTGTGCGTGTTGCTCTGGATTTCCAGCATTTGCAGAATCTCGTGTTTATGTCCAGCTTAATCCAGAATAACTGGGGGGGGGGGGGGGTGGAAATACTGCCGAGACTGTTCTTAGAATACATGGAATATAGTTAGAATAGTTTTACATGGTCTGCTAACTTAATCAAGAAATCATTGCTGCAGACTGGTGTGGAGGGAAGTTACTGGGTATATTTAAAGTGATAGGCTGTTGATAAGTGTCAAAGGTTACCAAAGGCAGCGGCAGAATGAATCTAAGAGGAAATAATAAATTTGTCATGATCAAATGACAGAACATATTCGATGGGTCAAATGGCCTAATTCTGCTCGTGTCTTATATTTGCGATGACAATGGGGTGCATATGACTATGTTACAGCTCCTGAAATGCCATGCATCAATTTGTCTGACCCTGCTGCATGGTGATAGAGGTTCTGAGGACACCGGATTTGGTGCAGTGAGTGACAAGAGCACTAGTTATTATTGACTATGTAACAGGGTTTAGCTCAGGCTCTTTAGTCCAGCAAGGACACTGGTTGACAATGGAGTGGGGAAGGGAGGGGTGGGAGAGCAAGTGCGTTATCAAACCAAGTAACCAGAACCACTACCAGAGTATTGGGCTTCAGCGTCCACTACTCTGTATGGGAACAGAGTGCCAAGCAAGCTGGGAAGCTCTTCAAGCTCGTGGTTTCACAGCTAACAGACGGCAATAGCCTAGGTGGACACCCACTGCTGGCTCTTAGAATTGACCAGTGACCCAGATTGTAAGATTTAGACCCTATCTCAAGTTCATGGGTGCTCCGGAGCTCAAGGTCCACACAGCCAGCCATCAGTAGTAAAACCCTTGTAGAGTTTTAAGCTGGTACCCAAGGCAAGTTCCTTTCTGGATGACCCTTCCAGCTGCCCTCCACACAAATCTTGGTGTACTTCATTGCCCCCATCCAATACAGACATGCTGTCCACGTCAGCCACCCTGTCCTCACCTTCCACCCACCAGCCTTCCACTGGAGATGGATAAACATATGGACAAAGGTTAACATTTAACCAGACAAGGTTGTGCAGACACAGCTGGCTTTCAGAAGCAGTAACAGCTTGTCAAAGCATCTACCATTAGGTTGCACGTGGAATTTTACAGCTGTAACCTTTCTGATTGTCCACATCTCCTCCCTTCACTCTCCCAGCTGTTTGCAGGATTTGTCCTTCAAGATCAGCTTGCACTGATTAGAAATGACTAATCCTCAATGTTAAATCTATTCTCCTCATGACCTGTTCCACAACCTCCAGTCACCTACAGGGAATGGGCAAAGCTATTTGTTTTCAAGATCAAATGACCAATCAGGTTATAACTGGGTGGTTGACTTAACCGATGAGAATGGGTGTTGACTTAACCAATCCTGGGACTCTCTAGCCAGCAATGCTGAGAGCATCTTTGCCAGAAGGGCTGCAGCAGTTCACCATGACCTTCTCCAGGGCAAGAAATGCCAACTTTGCCAGCACCACCAGGTTCTGGACAAGAATGAGAAGGCCACCATACCAACTCTGGAGATGTGATCTATTGCTGCACTTCTTCAATCGAACAACTAACCACTTGACTCCACCTCTTGTAGTACAATCACTGTGATTTAAATTTAATTAACTCCTTTTATCTGTTGACTCACTGATCTGTTTTAATTAAAACAATGGATCATTAAACTTATCAAAACAGGCCACACGGTGACAGAACTAGTAGAGCTGCTGCTTCATAGTTCCAGATTCCCAGGGTCAATCCTGATCTCAGGCACTGTCTACAGTCTGCATATTTTCCCTGTCATCACGTCGGTTTCTTCTGGGTGCCTCCAAGGATGTCTGGGTTGGCCACTGCAACAATTACCCCTAGTTGTAATGCAATCACTCGAGTGAGTGTGATGTTCTCCTAGGAGTTGCCTTTCAATATATTAGGGTAGATTTCTTTAATGGAGGATGCTTGTGCACAACTTTAACATGGGGAGGCTGATAAACAGGCTGTCACCACAGGGTCCTTGACAGGTTTGGATCAGTGACATGGAATGCAGGACGACTGGGGACTCTTCCAAGCTACACACATAAAAGTTGCTGGTGAACGCAGCAGGCCAGGCAGCATCTCTAGGAAGAGGTGCAGTCGACGTTTCAAGCCGAGACCCTTCGTCAGGACTAACTGAAGGAAGAGTGAGTAAGGGCGTCCAAGCTACAGCCTTTCTCTGCTTTCACTGTTGTGATGTGTCATGTCTTCTGCCAGCTCCACCATTGAAGTGTTGGTTGGATCCCGCTGTCCGGAATCTCCCCCTTGACCTTACTGACTTGAAGCACCAGATGGCTCAACTCCAAACGGCAGCATTGAGATCTCAGGAACTCACAAGCCTCTTGATCATGACAAGGTGGATGCCAGTGGTAGAATCTGGGGTGGGGATTCAGATTGCCATTGTGGCTGATAGTCAGCATGGATGGAATGGAATCATTTCCTCTCTCAAACTCCTCAACTTGAACATGTGGTCTTCTGTGACCCCGCTCATGAAACCTTGACTTCCAACCCATGTCGCAGTTGAATTTCAACTAAGCCCTTGCTGTGATTTTTGCTTCCTTTTCAAATAGCCACTTACATCTTGATAATGAGAAACTGCAACCCTTACGAGGACTAACATCATTTCTAGATCAAAAGAATTCATTTAGCAATGAGTCACTGAAACCTGTGCTGCTCTCACGATAACGCTGAGCTTTCTCCTCTATTCTGAGACATTAGGTTCTGCAGTCTTTGCCCCCACACTAGTAGTTAATTTCTTCTGCTGAATTGTGATATTTAGATTGTCGGCAAATCATGATCTGAATATCTACTTTGAGCAGAAGATATTACCTTAACATTTGGTTTTAAAACTGCCCAGATTTTGCATATAATAATACTGAACATTTTACCTTCCTGAAAAGCATTTTCCTCCATTCCATGTTCTTTTAGAACAAAAGAGAAATTGTTGGAAACACTCAACAGGCCTGACATCGTTTTGGTTAAAGCTTTTGTTGATAACCTCTCAAAGCAGACAATGTCAGGTTGGAAACACAAAAGATTTTGCAGTTTCTCCCCTATCAGATTCCTCCTTCTTCAGCACTCGACCTCTTCCACCCATCACCTCCCAGTTTATTTCCATCTCTCCTCTCCCACCCACCTTATCTCATCCATCACCTTCCAGTTTGTACTTCTCCCCCTCCACCCATCTTATTCTGGCTTCTTCCACCTTCCTTTCCGGTCCTGATGGATCCAAAATGTGAACTCTGCCCGACCTGCTGAGTTCCTCCAGCATTCTGTGTGTGTTACAGAAGTTGGGTTAGATAACATTTCGAAACCTTCTCTCTGCAAAGATGTTGCTTGACCCAAGGGTTCCCTGAATTGTACCTAGGTTTCAGATTTATAGCAACTGCAATATTTTCAATTTTGTTGGGACTAACCTTGAAAAGATTCACAGTAAGTGGCTGTACATCATATGGTGCCACACAGTTAGCCTCACCCCAATCACAGCCTTCTTAACAGAGACAGAGACCATGTCAGGGATCTGTTCTGAGACCTTACCCTTCGTGATTTTTATAAATGACCTGGATAAGAAAGTGGAGGGATGTGTTAGTAAGTTTGCTGATGACATAAAGGTTGGAGGTGTTGTGGATAGTGTGGAGGGCTGTCAGAGGTTACAGCAGGACATTGATAGGATGCAAAACTGGGCTGAGAAGTGGCAGATGGAGTTCAACCCAGATAAGTGTGAAGTGGTTCATTTTGGTAGGTCAAATATGATGGCAGAATATAGTATTAATGATAAGACTCTTGGCAGCGTGGAGGATCAGAGAGATCTTGGGGTCCGAGTCCTTAGGACGCTCAAAGCAGCTGCGCAGGTTGATGCTGTGGTTAAGAAGGCATACGGTGTATTGGCCTTCATTAATCGTGGAATTGAACTTAGGAGCCGAAAGGTAATGTTGCAGCTATATAGGACCCTGGTCAGACCCCACTTGGAGTACTGTGCTCAGTTCTTGTCGCCTCACTACAGGAAGGATGTGGAAGCCATAGAAAGGGTGCAGGGGAGACTTACAAGGATGTTGCCTGGATTGGGGAGCATGCCTTATGAGAATAGGTTGAGTGATCTTGGCCTTTTCTCCTTGGAGCAACAGAGGATGAGAGGTGACCTGATGGAGATGTACAAGATGATGAGAGGCATTGATCGTGTGGATAGTCAGAGGCTTTTTCCCAGGGCTGAAATGGTTGCCACAAGAGGACACAGGTTTAAGGTGCTAGGGAGTAGGTACAGAGGAGATATCAGGGGTAAGTTTTTTTGTTAGAAACAGAGTGGTGAGTGCGTGGAATAGGCTGCTGGTGATGGTGGTGGAGGCGGATGCGATAGGGTCTTTTAAGAGACTTTTGGATAGGTACATGGAGCTTAGAAAAATAGACGGCTAGGGGGATGTCTAGTAATTTCTAAGGTACGGATATATTCAGCACAACTTTGTGGGCCGAAGGGCCTGTACTGTGCTGTAGGTTTTCTATGTTTGAGGTACATTAAATAGAACAACAAATCTTAATCATATGCAGAAGTATAACAATAGGACCAGTTGTCAAGCTGCCTGGAGATAATTACGGCATAGAATTCAGGCAATCTAGCAAATCCCAGACTCAATAATTCAACAACTTTGAACAGTCTGGGCGGAAAATGACGAGAGATTTTGGTTCTGGTCTGTCCGCCCCCAGGAAGATATGACAGCCTTCTGCAGATTGGATATTTATAAGGATGTTGTCAGTGCGGAGACAATTAATTTTAAGGTGATTGGAGGAAAGTTTAAGGGTAGCTTCTTTTTTAAAAAAACCAAGAGTGATGAGTGCAGGGAATGTCTTGCCAGGGGTGGTGATAGAGGTGGATACGTAATGGACATTTAAGAGGCTCTTAGATAGTCAGATGGATGACAGAAAATAGAGGGCTATGTGGGAGGGAAGGGTTAGATTGATCTTGGACTAGGTTAAGAGGTCGGCGCAACATTATGGACCAAAGGACCTGCACTGTTCCGTGTTCTATGTCGTAGGAAATGGCTGAATAGACCAAGGTTTCTTTTGTTTGGAACAGGAGGAGAGATTGAATAAGGCACAGACAGGGTGTGCAAGAGGACTCGTTTCCCTGGACAAGTTAGTGATTGGGCCTGAGGTTGGGGAGATACGAGAGACAAGGAAGCATGTTAAGTTAGGAAAAGATCGTGGTCTGGAGCTCTGGTAGGTGCGGAAACCTCAGTTTTCATTTGAAAGGGGGACATGTACTCAAAAGTCAACAGATCAGACACTGGTGGGGGACATCAAAGACTGCTGCAGATTCCAGCATCTGCAATAAGCAAACAATCTTCTGGAAGAACTCAGCAAGTTAAGCAGCATCTACAGCAGAAACGGTCAATATTCTGCAACCTAATGCAGGGTTTCTTTCTATCTAGAACATCTGTAGTTCCTATTCCCCTCCAGACATGATGCTTAACCCACCGAGTTCCTCTAGGAAATTGATTTCTCACAGTGCCACTACCTTTTTCCTGCTGCCCTGAATTTAAAGCGGAGCTTGATAGGCCCTTGATTAGGAAGGTAACAGCAAGAAGGCAGAAAAACTGGGTTAAAAGGGACAATAAAACAGCCGTGATGAAATGGCGGAGCAGACTTGGTGGGTCAAATAGCCAAATTCTGCTCATGTCTAATGACTTATGGTCTAACACAGTGGTCCCCAACCTCCGGGCCGCGATGCACGCAGGGGTGCAGTGGTAGCCGAAACACACGCCTCTGATCTGGGCCGATATTTACGTGCCGGGCGGCACCTAATTAATTCGCTTGTTTATTTCGCCTTTTTTCTTAAAGATGTGCTGGGTGCGTTCCCGCTACCGCTGCATGCTTCGCGGCCCGGAGGTCGGGGACCTCTGGTCTAACAGGTCAAACAAACATCCTCCCCTGTGCTGGTAACAAGGGCAGCACAGCTAGAAGAGCTACTGCCTCACAATATCAGAGCCCTAGGTTCAATCACGACTCCAGGTGCTGTCTGTTTGGCATTTGCAGGTTCTCCCTCTTGACTGCCTGGATTTCCTCCCACATCCCAACAACAAACAAATGGGTAGTATGTTAACTGGTCACTGAAAAAAGTCCCTAGTTTTCAGGCAGGTGGTAGAATCGAGGGCAGGGGCGGTGTCTGTGGGACTAGTGCAACTGAGTGGTTAATGGTCAGAGCAGACTTGATGGGCTGAAGGGATTGATCCATACCAAATCATTCCAAAAATTTATCAGATTACAATGAATAGCACTGTACAATTCAGAGGAATGCCAGTCTGGATTAATGAGACACTTGCAGTATGACCCATCAGCTAAAAGTGCAGTTCCAAATGGATTTTAAACTTTAGGAGTGCTGCAGGCACACTGATGCACAATGGTGGCTCCGTGCTTCCGCCCACCCACACTGTGGGCCTACTGTACTGTTGCTGGGCAACAGACTGGGCTGGGTGACTAATTCATCGGCTGCTGCCTAGCCCATAGGCAGCTTGTACTGAGGAGGATTAACAGGGTTACGGGTGCCCTACATCAATTACTGAAACAAAAAGAGACAAGGGTGTATTCTGAGCTCATTAAAATGACAGCACTCTTGCTAAATAAATCGTTAGATAGGAGCCTTCCAGCATGCAAAGCTTCTTTCTGTCCAATTTCCCCTTATAATTGGAACAAGTATTTAATTATTGGAACTTGGTGAAATATGGAACTCCACTAATTGCCATCTTTCCATGATAACCTAATCACATCGTTTAAACTGAAATGAATTTATCAGGGTTAGGGAGAAGGAAGAGTGTGGCAACTCTCCCTCTAGCAAGAGGAACAGAAGATGGCAATGGGGGAAAAAAAAATATCAAGAACATTCTGCACAAGGGGTAGTGGAAATCCAGAACCTGTTCACAGAAAAAAGGTCTGCACGAATATAGTGACAAGTAATACTTGATAAGTCTGATGGGAGAGCTACACCCAGAAAAAGGAGCAGCAGGCAAAATGGCACGGAGTCACCAAGGCTAATCATGATCTCCACGGAAGGTGGAGCAGGCATGAATAGGTTAAAAAATGTTTGATAGGGCTACATGGCCCCGTCCACTGATCATGGCTCATCCTTTACCAGCACAATCCCCACAATCACATGTTACCGACTGAACACAATGACCAGGCCCCGCAGCCCTTCAGTTGGCGAAGTCACCATGCTCCAAGTGAAGAAACTTAACATCTCAGCCACTATTCAAGTATGTTCTCCCTGGTCTGAGAACCTCAGTCAAGGGAAGCATGCTCAGCCAGTCGAACCAGCTCAGCCCTGTAAGTATTAAGAACAATCTTCTCATTCTGAGGTTTGAAGAATACAGGCCTGGTCCACTCTCTTCTCACATGAGACCCACCATCCTAGAACCGGTCCAATGAACTTTTGCTCTGCTCCCTCAGCAAGTGCATGCTTCTAGATAAGGAGACCAAAGCTGTACACACCATTCCAGGAGTGGCCTTGAAGTTCCATATGACTACTACAAGTCTTTCTTTATTCAAAATTATCTGATGGTCTAAGTACCATTTAACCTCCTAATCTCTCGTTTCACCTGCATGTTAGCCTTCATCTGTGCAAAAAAATACTTTGTTACCTTTGAACATCAATACTACCCAATTTCTCACATTTTTAAAACAAAGTAGAGAATCTAGAACTAGACAAGCTCACATTATATTCCACCTGCCATGTTCTTACCCATTCCCTCAGGCTGTCCAAATCTCTTGGCAACGTTGTTACATTCTCTTTACTTACAATCCCACCTCAGCAGCAAACCTGGAAACCGATTTATTCCCCTCAGCCACACTGAGGATATAGGATGCAAAACTCGGGGGCCCAGGCACAGATCCCAGAGGTTTCTAATCTCAAGAATAATCAGCTTGGTTCCTGCTTGCCTTCTATTTGGAAGATCTCTCCAAACATTTACTCCCAACACCCAATTCCTTGTGCTTGATCCTTGAATAACCTTCAGCATCAGACTTCATCCATTAGTCCTGCTCATCCAAGTCATCTCCCATTCTTTGTCCAGACCCTCATTAAAGCCAGCCACCCCCTCCATTGACTCCAAATCAGAATCAAGATTTATCAGCACTAACACATGACTGTCTACAATTCCTGATGCCTTGAGAAAACAGACTCCTCCCACCTCTGTCACTCCCTTTCTTCCCCCCGCCCCCCATCGGGGAGAAGATACAAAAAGTTTGAGAACCTGTGCCGCCAAACTCAAGGACACTTCTACCCTTTCGTTGTACAATAAAGATGAATCTGATCTCTCAGTCTACCTTGTCCTGGCCCTTGCACCACATTTGTTTACCATCTCTCTTTTCTTCCCCCCTTTCTCTCTACCTTGACGTACACGTGTATGGAATGACCTGTTTAAAAAAACACATTTCACTGCATTTGGTACACGTGACCATAATAAACCCAACCACAATTGTTGGTTGTGTGAGGCCAAGGTTTTGAGTTTAGAATCCCACTGTTCTCTTGGGTGGGACACAAGAAATGAAGTCTGACAAACTGGTGACATAGGACAATCAATGAGTCACATCTCATTTACCTCAAAGATCACAAACACAGTCACCAGCTACTATCAACCATTACACAGTCAGCAGTTCAAAAGGACTTCACCTTCACCAGCACTTCTAGGGACTGGCCAGTAAATGGGCCCTTGCCAATCCATTACAAAGGGTTGAATACTTATTGAACAGTTCCAAAAAGCTAAAAAAAATTATAGGCATTAGACTTAGATCATTTGAAATTATGAATGCAGAAAGCTCGATTTAGAATTGATGCCAGCAAGGAACCAAACAGCCCCGAGCTGGCGGAAGATGGCATTTTCTTTGCCAACCCTTTTCTGAAAACTGGCTAATGGAATTTTGTCACTACTAGAAGCAGAAGATTGCCACATGTCAAATTCCATTCCAACCCTGTCTAAATGCCCTGTGAGACACTTCATACTATGCATTAAATTTCAGTTCCACCACTTTATACTGAACGAGGTCAGATCCATCGCAGCTGGGCAAACTTTCAGTTCCCTGTCACAGGCTCAAAGAGATCTGGCAGCCACCAAATGTTTTTAAAATTCATTATACACACAGAAATTTCAGAGGTCCTTACATAGAAACATAGAAAATAGGTGCAGGAGTAGGCCATTCGGCCCTTCGAGCCTGCACCGCCATTTATTATGATCATGGCTGATCATCCAACTCAGAACCCCACCCCAGCCTTCCCTCCATACCCCCTGACCCCCATAGCCACAAGGGCCATATCTAACTCCCTCTTAAATATAGCCAATGAACTGGCCTCAACTGTTTCCTGTGGCAGAGAATTCCACAGATTCACCACTCTCTGTGTGAAGAAGTTTTTCCTAATCTCGGTCCTAAAAGGCTTCCCCTCTATCCTCAAACTGTGACCCCTCGTTCTGGACTTCCCCCAACATCGGGAACAATCTTCCTGCATCTAGCCTGTCCAATCCCTTTAGGATCTTATACGTTTCAATCAGATCCCCCCTCAATCTTCTAAATTCCAATGAGTACAAGCCCAGTTCATCCAGTCTTTCTTCATATGAAAGTCCTGCCATCCCAGGAATCAATCTGGTGAACCTTCTTTGTACTCCCTCTATGGCAAGGATGTCTTTCCTCAGATTAGGGGGCCAAAACTGCACACAATACTCCAGGTGTGGTCTCACCAAGGCCTTGTACAACTGCAGTAGTACCTCCCTGCTCCTGTACGCGAATCCTCTCGCTATAAATGCCAGCATACCATTCGCCTTTTTCACCGCCTGCTGTACCTGCATGCCCACTTTCAATGACTGGTGTATAATGACACCCAGGTCTCGTTGCACCTCCCCTTTTCCTAATTGGCCACCATTCAGATAATAATCTGTTTTCCTATTTTTGCCACCAAAGTGGATAACTTCACATTTATCCACATTAAATTGCATCTGCCATGAATTTGCCCACTCACCCAACCTATCCAAGTCACCCTGCATCCTCTTAGCATCCTCCTCACAGCTAACACTGCCACCCAGCTTCGTGTCATCCGCAAACTTGGAGATGCTGCATTTAATTCCCTCATCCAAGTCATTAATATATATTGTAAACAACTGGGGTCCCAGCACTGAGCCTTGCGGTACCCCACTAGTCACCGCCTGCCATTCTGAAAAGGTCCCATTTATTCCCACTCTTTGCTTCCTGTCTGCTAACCAACTCTCCACCCACACCAATACCTTACCCCCAATACCGTGTGCTTTAAGTTTGCACACTAATCTCCTGTGTGGGACCTTGTCAAAAGCCTTCCGAAAATCCAAATATACCACATCCACTGGTTCTCCCCTATCCACTCTACTAGTTATATCCTCAAAAAATTCTATGAGATTCGTCAGACATGATTTTCCTTTCACAAATCCATGCTGACTTTGTCCGATCATTTCACCGCTTTCCAAATGTGCTGTTATCACATCTTTTGATAACTGACTCTAGCAGTTTCCCCACCACCGACGTTAGGCTAACCGGTCTATAATTCTCCGGTTTCTCTCTCCCTCCTTTTTTAAAAAGTGGAGTTACATTAGCCACCCTCCAATCCTCAGGAACTAGTCCAGAATCTAACGAGTTTTGAAAAATTATCACTAATGCATCCACTATTTCTTGGGCTACTTCCTTAAGCACCCTGGGATGCAGACCATCTGGCCCTGGGGATTTATCTGCCTTCAATCCCTTCAATTTACCTAACACCACTTCCCTACTAACATGTATTTCGCTCAGTTCCTCCATCTCACTGGACCCTCTGTCCCCGACTATTTCTGGAAGATTATTTATGTCCTCCTTAGTGAAGACAGAACCAAAGTAATTATTCAATTGGTCTGCCATGTCCTTGCTCCCCATAATCAATTCACCTGTTTCAGTCTGTAGGGGATCTACATTTGTCTTAATCAATCTTTTTCTTTTCACATATCTATAAACGCTCTTACAGTCAGTTTTTATGTTCCCTGCCAGTTTTCTTTCATAATCTTTTTTCCCTTTCCTAAATAAGCCCTTTGTCCTCCTCTGCTGGACTCTGAATTTCTCCCAGTCCTCAGGTGAGCCACTTTTTCTGGCTAATTTGTATGCTTCTTCTTTGGAATTGATACTATCCCTAATTTCCCTTGTCAGCCATGGGTGCACTACCTTCCTTGATTTATTCTTTTGCCAAACTGGGATGAACAATTGTTGTAGTTCATCCATGCAACGTTCAAATGCTTGCCATTGCATATCCACCGTCAATCCTTTAAGTGTCATTTGCCAGTCTATCTTAGCTAATTCACGTCTTATACCTTCAAAGTTACCCCTCTTTAAGTTCAGAACCTTTGTTTCTGAATTAACTATGTCACTCTCCATCTTAATGAAGAATTCCACCATATTATGGTCACTCTTACCCAAGGGGCCTCTCATGACAAGCTTGCTAATTAACCCTTCCTCATTGCTCAAAACCCAGTCCAGAATAGCCTGCTCTCTAGTTGGTTCCTCGACATGTTGGTTCAAAAAAACCATCCCGCATACATTCCAAGAAATCATCTTCCTCAGCACCTTTACCAATTTGGTTCACCCAATCTACATGTAGATTGAAGTCACCCATTATAACTGCTGTTCTTTTATTGCACACATTTCTAATTTCCTGTTTAATACCATCTCTGACCTCACTACTACTGTTAGGTGGCCTGTACACAACTCCCACCAGCGTCTTCTGCCCCTTAGTGTTACGCAGCTCTACCCATATCGATTCCACATCTTCCCGGCTTATGTCCTTCCTTTCTATTGCGTTAATCTCTTCTTTAACCAGCAACGCCACCCCACCTCCCCTTCCTTCATGTCTATCCCTCCTGAATATTGAATATCCCTGAACGTTGAGCTTCCATCCCCGGTCACCCTGGAGCCATGTCTCTGTGATCCCAACTATATCATAATCATTAATAACAATCTGCACTTTCAATTCATCCACCTTATTATGAATGCTCCTTGCAGTGACACACAAAGCCTTCAGGCACTCTTTTACAACTCTCTTAGCCCTTATACAATTATGCTGAAAAGTGGCCCTTTTTAATGCTTGCCCTGGATTTGTCGGCCTGCCACTTTTACTTTTCTCCATAGTAGTTTTAGTTTCTACCCTCACTTTATACCCCTCTGTCTCTCTGCACTGGTTTCCATCCCCCTGTAGTGAACTAACCTCCTCACGCCTAGCCTCTTTAATTTGATTCCCACCCCCCAACCATTCTAGTTTAAAGTCACCTCAGTAGCCCTTGCTAATCTCCCCGCCAGGATACACACAACTATTGTAAAGATCAAACACTTAAGCACACACACCAACAGAACTCAAGGTGCTTAGGTGAGGTAAATATTGTCAGAAGACATCACAAAATAAAGCCCTCTCTCACATCTATTGAGTTATGTCATTATTTTCTCGCTATAAAACTGTCTGATAAGCCATTTGTGGTGAAGTGTCACTCACTACTGTTAATATAACTAACAGCTGCATTCCCCTATTCAATTCAAGAGATTCTGCAGTTGTGGGAAATCCAAAGCAACAAACAAAACACTGGAGGAACTCAGCAGGTCAAGCAGCATCTATGCAGGGGAATAAGCAGTCAACTTTGAGTGGAGACTCCAAAATTAAACTGTGTACATGTCTTCATCACCTCAAGCTCTGCTTCATTGCCTGACCACCCCTTCGAAGGCAATACATACTAAATTTGCCAATAAAACCCACATCCCATCAATATCACCCCTTCGAGGGCAATACGTACTAAACTTGCCAATAAAACCCACATCCCATCAATACCATTCACATTAAATGAATTCCCCCAATGCAGACCCATCATACCAAATGTTTTTCTCTTAACTGTGCCCTACCCCACTTACCAGCCTGCCAAAGGACCTTTGAGTGTTTGTTCCTTCAGCTATTGATAAAATAGTTTATATCATTTGTCAGCAATTAAATAATCGCAATAACAAAAATCTAGTTAAATCTGTAAAATGTGAACTGACTTATTTCAGACAGGTTGAATTTCTGCCTCGTGATGTAGAAACTTGCCCACTGTCACAATTCCAGCCTCATCATCAGTGACTGTATTTACTACAGTCAGTTACAAGGCCAGGTCGCTGTCAAGTCCAGCACAATGATAGCACCCCCTGGAACAGCAAACATCCTGGCGCTCTTGCTGGTACAGAAACTCTGTGGTCCAATCACACATGCACATCCCCTAATTGGAACCAAAGTGAGAAACGTGGAACAATGCCTCTCATTATTGAAGTCACACATCACACAGGTACAGAGAGCTTCACAGCAGATCCAAAGTGCCAGAGTGGGCAAGGATTACACCCCAACTCAAAATAATGGAGCAAAGGAATGTTCATTTAAAAATGAGAAACAGTGTATCACCAACTCATTAAGTAGTCAGATCGATAGATTCACACAAAATGCTGGAGGAACTCAGGAGGTGTTAGGCAGCTTCTATGAAGAGGAATAAACACTCAATGTTTTGGGCTGAGACCCTTCCACAGGACCTTGGCCCTAAATGTTTATTCCTCTCCATTGATGCAGCCCGAGATCCTGTAGAGGTGTGTGCTTGTGTGCGCACTTCTTTAAATTTCCAGAGTCCTGAAGAAGGGTCTCAGTCCGAATAATCATTTCCATAGATGCTACCTGACCTGCGGAGTCCTTCCAGCATTTTGTACGTGTTGTTTTGGATTTCCAGCATCTGCAAACTTTCTCATGTTTATGATCTGCAGCATTTCTTATGTTTAAAATAGATTTTTTTTTAGTACGATGCAGTAAATTCTGGTTCACAAAAACCCTTCTTAATTACAAGTGAGAAACCAACCATTTGTTGCCGGCAAATTAACATATGTAACCCAAACATTAAGCAATGTCTGGGCCCCGCTTTCTGCACTCCTAAACCTGTGGACATTTTCATATTGTGCTTAGATGATTAAAAAAAACTGTAGTGTACTTGATTTGCAATACTGTAGCTTGTTAAAATACATGCCTCACTTCTCTTCCACCACCCCAGATATTTATCAGTCACTGGTGTGTGACTCCACAAGGGTGGGCTACTTTGCAGTATCCTGTAACTTCACTCAGGACCAGAGCATACATCAGGGGCCACTTTATTAGGTACTCCTGCTCATTAATGCAAATATCTAATCAGCCAATCATGTGGTAGCAATTCAAGGCAGGAAAATATGCAGACATGGTGAAGAGGGAAGAAGTGTCATCCAGAAATGACTTTGACTGGGGAATAATTGTTGGTTTGAGCATCTCAGAAGTTGCTTATTTGGGATTTACACACATGTCTCGAGTTTACAGAGAATGGTGCAAAAAAAAACAAAACAAATCCATCCAGTGAGTGGCAGCTCTGTGGGTGAAAGTGCCTCCTTAATGAGAGAGGTGAGAGGAGAATGGCCAGGTTGGTTCAAGCTGACAGGAAGGTGGCAGTAACTCAAATAACCACACGTTACAACAGCGGGGTGCAGAAAGCAACTCTGAACACAACACATTGAATGCTGAAGTGGATGAGCTACTGCAGCAAATGACCAGCATGAACATTCCCTCAGTGGCCACTTTATAGGTACAAGGGTACCTAATGTAGTAGCCACCTAGTGTAGGTTGACACTTCAGCATAGTGTTGAGGGGATGCTACTGTGTCAGAGATGCTTTTTTTAAAAAAAAGTAATTAAATCACACGCTCTGCTTGAACATTCGAAGGAACCAAGTTCAGAAAAAAGAGCAAGCAGTTGCCGAACACGGCCCAAGGCCAGCAGACAAGCTTTGCCCCTTCCTTCCTCTAGGGAATGGATATTCATGGCTGGAAGGCCTGGATCTTCTCTCACTCCCAGAGCTGGGTGTCCCCCAAAGTGCAAGACGATCATGAAATATCAAGTGGTTTTGGATGCAGATTAGCGGGTCAATCAGTACCTCAACATCACCATCAGACTCTCTATAGAGGCTGACCTGAGGCAGCACAGTTAATAGAGCTGCAGCCTCACAGTGGCGGGGATCGAAGTTCAATTCTGACCTCGTGCACCGTTGTGTGTGGAGTTTGCACAGACACCCTCATCCCAGTTGGTAGGCTTGTTGCCTACTGTAATTTGACCCAGGTGCATAGGCTAGTTGATGACAATATGGGGAGAATAATGAAAGATGCAAGATTACTGGAAGTGAATGGGATAGTCAGTGCAGATTGATGGGCCAAAAGGCGTTTACATGTTGCAAATGACTCAATGATCTGGCAACTTCCTCTCCAACATTCTTAGAAGAAACCCAAGCAGGCTCCAGAAACAAGAGGTATTGCTGTATTCAGTTACCGCCAGTTCAGGGTCCCAGCAGCAACTCTGGAAGACAGTAAATTCCTTGAATGCAGCAAGGGAGGATGAAGAGTTAGTTAGCGGGGTTTCTGATCAGTTCTAAATATTTAGCTTCACAATTCATTTGCCTGCACAATTGTTTTAAAATGACAGATTCCACTCCTACAGAAAACAAGCTCACGGCATGATTAAAAACAAAGGCATTAGATTCCACCCCAGAAATTAAATCCCTCAGCACAAAACAAGTCTGAGTTAAGGGATCCTCAGTTGCTCTGGAAACTTAATCCCTGCTTACTGTGAAAGCTGGTTTCAATTTTAATTGTAGCATCGAAGGTCCAACCCACCCTAAAGTTATATTAGTCCATTAGGAACTGCATTTGGAATGGCTGGGATAAACCCACGAAGGTCAATAGACAGGCAGGAATTCCAAACCTTGGCTATTGGAAGCGAATGAGACCAAAGTTTAATCATGGAGGATTTATAAGAGCTGTGTGTTATACTGAAAAGAATTTGCATATATCAAACTTCAAAGTATATGCCTGATTTAGGGGAATACTCAAACTGATCCAAACCACAAAGCCCCTTTCATCTCACTGCAACACATCGACAGGTTAGTCCGGTAGAAACAAGGCATCAGACCAATTCCAGAAGAGGCAAATACCCCCTCAGTAGTCCCTCCCCACCCCACCATTCAATTGGTATTGACCTCCATTAGCCAATAGGATTAGGAAGCCAAAATAAAAACCAACTCAGGCTCTTTAGAAACAGCTTTCAAGTTTAGAATGTAGCACGTGAGTATCACAGCAACCCAAATCCTGCAGTTATCCATTAAGAGCGTCACACACTCAAGTAAAGGAACAGCTTAATCTGTCCAAGAAACAAATCTGGGATTAAAAGGCCCAGCGACTAACCACAGTCACCACTTAGTCTTGCCCACACTGCACCAGAATATGTGGATCCCAGATCGACCTCTACAGACACCTGAAGAACCAAGAGTCAATCCCCTAGAAGAACAACATACTCAACTCGAGATTGCACTGCTATACCAGGATCAAAATTTAGCATACCTTTCATTGATCAGCACATCTAACCTTGTTTGATAAAACAGACACAGCAAAAAAAATGCAGACAGCCATCTAGTTCATTATGTGCTTGGTTACAATGAACATGCCGCACCATAGCTGTAGTATAATGTCACTGGCCATGAACAACATCTCACACATTCTGCCCAATTCATTCACCGCGCAAGTAGCTTAGCTGTCTGCAAGTGTAACGAACACTAAATGCCTGTTCCTCTCCACAGGGACTGTGAATCCTTCAGCAACAGAGATCACATATTGCTTCTCAAACAGCTAAAACCAGAGGCCACCCCCCCCCCCCCAATCCCGCCATAGAACACACGCTCTCACTTCGGTGGATTTGAAAAGCCATGAAACGAGTGCTGTGTGCACTGTTATCCGCCCTCCCCGATGTACAAGTGTCACAAGAACAGAGCACCACCAATGGAACCTGCTGGCCGTGCCCAGTTTGGAAAGGTTTGTTCCTAATTAAAATTGACCAAGGCCACCTGCAACTATATCAAACAAATGACATATCAAAATTCCGTAGCACTGTAGAAAAATTCCTCATGACTAAACCACTTGCCCTTTCTTCAAAGAAATTTCAAAATAGATTCTGGACATAATTATTACTATCAAAAGTATGCACCACCTCATCTATACTTTGCTCTGCCTCAGTGAAAAGCAGCCAGCATAACTAAAGACCCCACCCACCCTGGGGCCACCACCCATCAGATAAAACATCCAATAACCTGAAAGCATGTACCAACCAGGCTGAAGGACCATGTCTACCCCGCTGTAATCAGACTCTTGGGTGGCCCTCTTGTACGATAAGATGGCCTCTTGACCTCACAATCCACCTCGTTATGATCCTGCACCTTATTGTTTACCTGCACTTTCTGTGGCTTTGACACGTTATTACTGTACTTTCTTCCAGCTCAGTGCACCGATTTGATCTGTATGAACAGTGTGTGAGACACGCTTGTCACTGAACATACAATGACAATATCACTAACACCACTTAACTGGACTAACGATATCACATTGGTGAGGTGTGGAACATTGCAGGTTGGAAATTAGTCACCATGACAGCAGAAAGGAGAGAACAACCAAAGAAAACCCTGCTCTCCAGTGAAAGAAAGACAAAACCTTACTCACCAGCAGGTGTCCAGGAACCTGTAATAACCGCCCACTTTTCCATTATTCTGAACGGAACCAGGCCATGTTATTAACCAAGCTCCCTTCAGCAAAGGCAACACAAACAGAGCTGCACATGAAAATGAAACAGGATCCAGCAGCACAGAAGGCCCAGTGTGCTTGTGTCATAATTTCTATGATTCCAAAATCCAGAGTGTCATAGTCAATAGTATTTTTAAATATAAAGTTTAAGCAAGTGTACTTGTTAGAGTGATGTAGGATGGGTCAATCTGCCTCAGAACCACCAAAAAAGATGCTCCGGTCAATGTCAGTGAACATTTTATAATGGAGGATATCTTTTAAGAAAATCTGGTTGCTTTCATATCTAGAATATGAAAAAGATTTAGAAATGAATTATAAAAATCACAAATTTACAAGCCAGAAAGAAGCCTTTCAATTGCCTCTCCACACGCAACATACCCAGACTGATATAATATTTGTAAACTGGCACAAGCAAAAGATGTTAAAAATCTCCACGGGTAGCTCCGAACCGTCAGTAGCACTCAAACCTTAAGGTCTTAAGGTACCAAGTGTTAATATCTGCACACAGAAACCTAGGTAAATACTGTGGCATTTGGGCTATACAATTGTTATTTTTCTTGTAGTTTAGCATGGTTGCGTTTTTAATATAATCACTTGTATGCGTGTGATTGTTCAGTGAGTTTCTCAGTGGTTACAGAGCCCTCTTTACTTTTCTGAAAACTTCTTGGTTTCAGTGGTACGTGTCACGTTACTTGGGTCAGGATATTTAATTGGCAACTGTTATCTGTGGGAATTTCAAAAGGAATCAGTGGTCTGGTACAAGGACACCAGACCACTTTTGTTTGCCCTCTTCCCCCCTCCCCACCCCCCAGGCTCTCTTCCTTTGCTCTTTCACTGCTCCTCTCCCTCTTTGACTCTCACCATGCCTCTCCCCGTGTTTCCTTTGTTCTTGTAATGCTTAATAAAATGATTGTAAGTAGCAAGTCTTTTGCCTCATTCTTAACTTCAGAATCCTTGGATTGCAAAATCATTGGAATCCAGCAATACCCAAGTGAAAGACTGAGGCTTGCTTTCAACTGAAACGTGCATAAAGTGTCTTTCCTTACTAGAGAACAAGGAGTTTTGACATTTTTCCATTAAATTGAATATGGATACACTTCCTGTAACAACACAGTTACTTCCTGTCACGGTGTAACTGTGTTGCACGTCAGCTTCCCCCTAGCTTGCTGTCAGAAATGCACGTCAATCTCTGATAGCAAAACAAGAGCTGGGATCTGGATATCCCAATCCACTGCTTCAAAAGATTCCTTGTTAATTATTCCCAACCAGTCAGATAGATCATGGCAGAAGAGGGACCAGGCCACATCATTCCAGTTGCTTTCATGAGAATTTGGTGCTCTTTTCATAGAGCAGAGTAATAACTCACTTGGGTGGGTAGCACGAGTCCTTCTAATAGGGGGGGCCTGTCTGCACTGTGCTCGAGCCCTACAATGATCTTCCGCACCTGGTCAAAGGTCAAAGCAAATTTATTATCAAAGTACGTATATGTCACCATATACTAGCCTGAGGTTCATTTTCTCACAGGCACTTATAGAAGAATAAAAATAATCAATTAAAATGACAGACAGTTCTTGAAAGTGAGTTCATAAGTTGTGGAATCAGCTCAGTTTTGAGGTGAGGGAAGTTAATTGAAAGATTAAGTTGTAATCTCAAACGTGGCTCGACAGACGTCAGTAACATCCAGAGAAATGCTCATTAAGCATAGGTACAGAACAGAGTAATAAATAGGCAAATTCAATTCAATGATTAGGTGATCAATTTCGTTTTAAAAGAACAAGATCCTTCGTCTTGCCGTTGCTGCATTTGAGATCAAGGTGGATACATTAACCCAAGTGAAATAAGCCCTTACTTCATTTCTGACGTTGACCTGAAAATTACTTAGAGATACAGCACAGTAACAGGCCTCTCCAGCCCACCGGGCCCACACTACCCAATTACACCCACGTGACCAATTAATCCACATCTTTGGAATGTGAGAGGAAACCAGAGCACTTGGAGGAAACCCATGACATCACAGAAAGAACATACAAACTCCGTACAGACCAGCAGCAGAATTGAACCCAGGTCGCTGGTGTTGTGATAGTGTTGTGCTAACCACGACACTACTATGTTACTTGTGTTCCAGAGCTAGCTGCATGTCTGGTCATGCATGTTCAGTGTAGCTACTCAGGGGTCCAACTGCATCCTGTTCACAAAATCCAGGAGAAAACACGCCAGCTATCACATCTTCAACCAATTCTATCTTCAATAAAGCGATGGAACATGTTGGGAACAGTAACTGTCAGGCAACAATGACTCACCAACAATCTGGTCACTGACACTTGGCTTCTACACAACAACTCAGTACCTGGCTTCATTGCACCTGTGGCCCAAAGAGAAGAACCCCAGGAGGGTGAGGAGAAAGACAGCATTTGATAGCAAAGGACATCAAGACAAGGAAGATTGGAATCAGTGAAAACTAGAAGAAATTTCAAGCACTGGCTGGAGCTATGATGGGCTGGATGCCATGGAGAGTTGATGATATCCAATTTTCACTTGATACTTTGCACCTCAGTATCTTGGGTCCAACCATCTTCAGCTGCTTCAACACCTTCCATGACAAGGTCAAGAAGTTAAGTGTCAGTCCCATTCACAAAAAAAATTAGAAAAATGAAATTAGAGACAAGAGACCACAGATGCTGGAATCTGGAGAAAAAACTGCTGTTGAAATTTTGTGGGTCAAGAAGCTTCTATTGAAGTAAACAGACAACCAACCTTTCTGGTCAAGATTCTCAATCTGGACTAGATGAAGAATCGTCAACTGTCCATTTCCCTCCATAGAAAATGAAGCTACTTGCACGCATATTGATTGAAAACTGATAATGGGCAAATTACTTACACAAGTAAAGATCAGAATTGAACCAACTCATCTTGACATGCAGCCAAATTATCAGCTTGGAATTTTTTTTTTTTTTTTTTTAATCATTTCTGGTCCAGTCAAACTCATCATTAAACTGAACGACTGCAGGGGTGTTCTGCAGCAAACAACTCTCCACCTGATGCTGCAAAGACTTTCCACTATCTACAAGACATAGTAGGAAGTCAGCACCACTGTTCTGACAGCAAGCATCAACCACACTACAACCTCTGCTTAAAAGAGCAAAGACAGCAAACATGAGAGAAACGGCCATCAAATTCTCTTCATTCCAACTTGGACACTATTGCCATGCCATCATCATTGGGTCAACAGCCCAGACTCCCAACCCTATAGTGGCTTGAGTGTTCATCAGTATTCTACAACAGCTGTTCAAGATGGTGAATGCCAATTGCCTTCACAGTTAACCATTTTGAGAAATTGATTTATATTGTGAATGATAATAGGAAAAGAAAAACAATTCGAATAATCACCCAAGGTGGTAATCAGAGTATTCTCACAGTGAACCTCACCCACCCGGAATCCAATTCCATTTACACACAAATCACCTCCCACAGGCAAGGAGGCAATCTGCAGTGAATTACCCACCTCCTGATCTCAAAGTGGGAAATAAACAGCAATGAAAACAAGCCTAACATTTTATGAATGGACAGCTGTACCTCAGTCATCAAATGGTTATTAACTCCTACATGGCCACAGCTGCATTTAGTGACAGAACTTTGGTGGCTGTCAGTCAAGCATGATGCTAGGACTTGAAAGACCAACTTATAAAGAGAGACTTTATTTATCAGAGCTTAGGAGAATGAATGGTCTTACAGAGATGTATGAAATCATGAGGTATATAGATTTGGAAATAGAGTGCATTCAACCCAAATTAAAGAGCTAAAAACTAGAGGGCAGAGACTCAAGGAGAGAAGAGAGAGATTTAAGAGAAACTTGAATGGCAACTTTCTAAAATAACTTTACGGGCAAAAAGTTGCCAGAGGAAGTGGTTGAGGCAGGCATTAACAACTTTTGAAAGACAGTTGCACAGGTACATGGATTGGAAAGGTTGAGAAGGTTCAGTGCCAATTACTGGCAAATGGGACTAGGTCAAATGGCCATCTTGGTCAACATGGACCAGTTGTGCCAAAGAGGCCATTTCCATGCCAGATGACTCTTTCACGCCCCCCCCCCCCAACAAGGTAGAGTTGGGTTGACTGCGTAGTCCCTGGAACAAGATGGAAAGCCACAATGAAAAGGCTCCTGAAGTGAGTGGGACCTCCAATCTTTGATATGTGCAGAACCACGAATATTAGATTATTAAAGTCTGTCCCGAGCCTTGTGGCCCATCAGGCCAGTGCTTATGCTGGTTTCTGTGGTGTGAGGCGATTGAGAGTAGGAGACTCCCCCCCCCCCGCCCCCCAGATAGGACGCCAATCTATCGCGAGGTTAACCCCCAGTATTTTTGCCAGTACCCATTCTCAGCTGGGTAGACTGGAGCATTGTGTGGTTAAGTGGCTTGCTCAAGGACACACACGCTGGCTTGGCCGTGGCTCAAACCTACGACCTTCAGATCACTAGTCCAATATCCTAACCACTTGGACACACGCCACAACGAATATTAGAATAAGCTGTTAATGGCAATATTCATTGATGGACAACCACCAACAGTTAAATAAACATTTATAAAGAATGCCATCATGCTTTGTTAACATTTGTTGTCAACTCCTAAATTTCTGGTTTCTATACTGTATTCCATTTATTACAGGTGCCTTCCCTTTTTAGGCTGTGTAGTTCTGCCCTCCAGGCAGCGATGGTGCTGTTGAGCTTGAATTGCCTGGAGGGTTTGTTCATGCTCCACATAACCCATCTCCAGCCTCTCTTCACTCAGTGGTCTACCTCCTTAATGTACACTTAGGAATAATGCAATTGCCTCAAAAAAAAACCACTCCAATGGCTACTTCATGTTCTAAACACACTGGTAAAAATTCTGCTAAAATTGCTTAATAAAGTACCAGATCACAAGTCTGCATGGATTGTGGGTCACTTCTTATGGACTGGTACCACCAGACAACATGATGGCTTGACTCTCTGAACACACTCTCTCAGGACTGTAACTTCAGGTGGAAGACCTTTGAGATCTAACCCCCGAGAAGCAACACAATCTAACACCACCTAAATGCAGGAACCTCAGGTAGCACCAACAATTCCTTCCTGCTGTAAATAGAGTCAGAGCACTCCAGCATAGAAAAAGGCCATTCAGCCCATCCACCCATGTCTAGTCCCATCGACCTACACCAGATGACAACCCTTCATACCCCTACCTATCCAAATTTTTCCTCAAGTGTTGAAATTGAACCCATACCCTTCCACTGGCAGCTCATTCCACACTCACCACACTCCGAGTGAAGAAGTTCCCCTCATGCTCCCCTTAAACATTTCACCTTTCACACTTAACCCATGACCTCTAGTTCTAGCCTTACCCACCCTCAGTAGAAAAAGCCTATTTGCATTTACCCTTTCTATACCCCTCATAATTTTGTACACCCCTATCAAATCTCCCTCATTCTCCTACGCTCTTGGAAATAAAATCCTAACCTATTCAAACTTTCCTTATAACTCAGGTCCTCACATCCTGGCAACATCCTTGTACGTTTTCTCAATCTAACTGACATCTTTCCAGTATTTGGGTGATCAAAACAGTATTCCAAATTAGGCCTCACCAACATCTTATACCACTTCAGCACAACATCCCAACTCCTACACTCTATACTTATGAAGGCAAATATGCCAAAAGCTTTCTTTAGGACCAGTTCTACCTGTGATAACACTTTCAAGGAATTTTAGATCTGTATTCTCAAATATCCTTGTCCTCCCACACTCCTCAGTACCCCAACATTCACTAGACAAGTCATACCCTGGTCTGTCCGTCTGAAGAGCAACACCTCAGACTCACCTGCATTAAATTCCAGCTGCCATTTTTGGATCTGTTATTCGCAGAAAGTGTATGCACACCAGAGGGGGGAAAATGGTGTCAGGAGTCCTGAGAATCACAAATGGAGCTGGGAAAGTGTGCAAGCGCAGCCACATCGAATCAGAAAGGCCATTCAGCCTATCACGTGTGTGACAGTTTCCATCCACGCAAACATATACATTGAGGGGAAAATTAAACCGAAAGAAGACGATTTCAATTTCTCGGCCACTACATCCGTGCCCTCTCCAACTGGGCCGCTGCTGGGGGGGGGGGAGAAAAATCACACTATATCAAACTTTTAATCCCCCCCCCCCACTTTCCCCGTAGTTTCACGGCACCGAGGATGGGCACAAATTGAGATGAAGGAAGAAGGTCGGCGGGAAGTGTCGTCCTGGCAACACTTCCCTCAAAATAATCACACAGCTCCCCAGCGTCGGTTCTAGCAAGTTCCCCGTGTCGCCTCGGGCGCGAACGGCTGCTAATCGATCCGAGCACACGCAGACACTTTCCCGTCTGCCTCCAACACAGACAGCCGCTGAAGTTGGAGCGGCGGCGCAGCTTGGCCGGCCCCCGGCGGAGAGCGTTGGAAATGGAGCTCAGCGCTGAAACAGAAACAGACTCGGTGAAGTCAAGCGACTGCCCCGGGTGTCGCAGTAACCAGCGTTTGAAAGCGGTTCTCTAGACAGAATGTGGACCACATCGCCACCAGAGCACCCCGGCAACTAGTTCAACACCAACCCTCGCCCCCTCGCCCAAAATAAAACTACAGCCCGAGGAAATGTCCATTCAGAGGGACCTGTGACCTTATTTACCTGGCAATGGTTTCAGAGCGATTGTCGCCACACTGTGTTTAAAGACTTAAAAAGAGAGGTTAAATAATTGGATTGAAAAGGGCTTCCCCCTTTATTTCCTCTTTCCCCGCCGCCCGGCTCCCACTAATGACTCTACCATGCTCCGCTGAGGCTCCATCTCGCCCTCGTCCTCGCTCTCCCTCGTTGCTCGCAGCGGGGACGCCTGGTTCAACGAGCCCGCCTGCCACCTTCTCTCCCGCAGCCTCTCCGGAGCACACTCGCCCGCGATGATCCCCGAACCCGATCGGGAGGAAATAGAAGCCGCGGCTCCACCCCGCAGCCTCTTAAAGCGGGCACTGAGCGCACTCGGGTTGCGCGATTTAAAGGGACAGTCCACTCAACCCCTTCCACCGAGCAGCAGCTCCAGAGCCGGGCTCGTTGGGCTCACAGCTGGAAACGCCTTTCTCTTGGATCATTCATTTATTGTGCCTTGACATCAATCCTTAAATTACAGTTTCCATATAGAAAATCAGTATCGGGTGTCTTACCACTGTCGTAAAATTTGCTGTTTTTGCGGCAGCAGTACAGTGCAAATCCGTAAAGTACAGTATACTATATATTACAATACGAATATATATATTTATCTATATCCCGTACTGAGCAGATATGAATGATAAGATGGATTCTTGACCTTATAATCTACTTTGTTATAATCTTACACCTTGTCTACCTGCACAGCACTTCCTCTGTAGATGTTACACTTTATTCTGTTATATATATAGAAATATAGAAAACCTACAACACAGTACAGGCCCTTCGGCCCACAAAGCTGTGCCGAATATTTCCTTACCTCAGAACTACCGAGGCTTACCCATAGCCCTCTATTTTTCTAAGCTCCATGTATCCATCCAGGAGTCTCTTAAAAGACCCTATTGCTTCCGCCTCCACCACCACCGCTGGCAGCCCATTCCACGCACTCACCACTCTCTGCATTAAAAAAACTTACCCCTGACATCTCCTCTGTACCTACTTACAAGCACCTTAAAAATTTGCCGTCTCGTGCTAGCCATTTCAGCCCTGGGAAAAAGCCTCTGACTATCCACATGACCAATGCCTCTCATTATCTTGTACACCTCTGTCAGGTCACCTCTCATCCTCCGTCGCACCAAGGAGAAAAGGCCAAGTTCACTCAACCTATTCTCATAAAGCATGCTCCCCAATCCAGGCAACATCTTTGTAAATCTCCTCTGCACCCTTTCTATGGTTTCCACGTCCTTCCTGTTGTGAGGCAACAAGAATTGAGCACAGTACGCCAAGTGGGGTCTGACCAGGGTCCTATATAGCTGCAACATTACCTCTCGGCTCTTAAACTCAATCCCACGATTGATGAAGGCCAATGCACCATACGCCTTCTTAACCACAGAGTCAACCTGCAAGCTGCTTTGAGCGTCCTATGGACTTGGACCTCAAGATCCCTCTGATCCTCCACACTGCCAAAAGTCTCACCATTAATGCTATATTCTGCCATCATATTTGACCTACCAAAATGAACCACCTCACACTTATCTGGGTTGTACTCCATCTGCCACTTCTCAGCCCAGTTTTGCATTCTATCAATGTCCCGCTGTAACCTCTGACAGCCCTCCACACTATCCACAACACCCCCAACCTTTGTGTCATCAGCAAATTTACTAATCAATCCCTCCACTTCCTCATCCAGATCATTTATAAAAATCACAAAGAGTAGGGGTCCCAGAACAGATCCCTGAGGCACACCGCTGGTCACTGGCCTCTATGCAGAATATGACCCGTCTACAACCACTCTTTGCCTTTTGTGGGCAAGTCAGTTCTGGATCCACAAAGCAATATCCCCTTGGATCCCATGCCTCCTTTTCTCAATAAGCCTTGCATGGGATACCTTATCAAATGCCTTGCTGAAATCCATATACACTATATCTACTGCTCTGCCTTCATCAATGTGTTTAGTCACATCCTCAAAAAATTCAATCAGGCTCGTAAGGCATGGCCTGCCTTTGACAAAGTCATGCTGACTATCCCTAATCATATTATGCCTCTCCAAATGTTCATAAATCCTGCCTCTCAGGATCTTCTCCATCAACTTGCCAACCACTGAATTCTCACTGGTCTATAATTTCCTGGGCTATCCCTACTTCCTTTCTTGAATAAGGGAACAACATCCACAACCCTCCAATCCTCCAAAACCTCTCCTGTCCTCATTGATGATGCGAAGATCATTGCCAGAGGCTTAGCAATCTCCTCCCTCACCTCCCACAGTAGCCTGGGGTACATCCC
Organism: Mobula birostris; assembly: GCF_030028105.1. Taxonomy (NCBI): domain Eukaryota; kingdom Metazoa; phylum Chordata; class Chondrichthyes; order Myliobatiformes; family Myliobatidae; genus Mobula; species Mobula birostris. Next base: position 17,835,214 of record NC_092394.1, read on the forward strand.
ATCCTCTCCCGGTGACTTATCCAACTTGATGCTTTCAAAAAGCTCCAGCACATCCTCTTCCTTAGTAACTACGTACTCAAGCTTTTCAGTCCGCTGCAAGTCATCCCTACAATCGCCAAGATCCTTTTCCGTAGTGAATACTGAAGCAAAGTACCTCTGCTATCTCCTCCGGTTCCATACATACTTTTCCACTGTCACACTTGGTTGGTCCTATTCTCTCACGTCTTATCCCCTTTCTCTTCACATACTTGTATGATGGTGGAGAATCAGTTTTGCCTCCAAACAATTTTGCTTGGAAGCCAAATACACCTGTGGGAAAATAACCCTGGGTCCACTTTGGGTTCCTTCACTCACATTAGTTGAGACGTATCATCTAATAAAAATCGCTTGGAGATTTGAGAGACTGCAAATTCTGGAATCTGGAGCAAATTCAAAATGGTGGAGGCAAAAATCTTTCCAGCATCTTGAGTGGTTATGGCTGACTTCTCTGTTTGGGTCATCAAGTCTGATCTCAACTAAGCCGTTCACCATGTTGCTGAGTTCCCAGTTTCTGTAATAAGCCATGACTGAAAGATGATTAAGAATGTTGTTGATATCTTCAGGCCTGGTAGCTCTAGAATACCCTGACCTGAAATGTTTTCACAGTGAAGCTCCAAGTTTTGAAAAGCAGTTACTATGTAAGTTCCTGAAATGAAAGGATTGCCTTATCACAAGTGGCTGAAGACATTAAATCCTTAACATGAGAAAATCTGCAGATGCTGGAAATCCAAAGCAACACACACAAAATGCTGGAGGAACTCAGCAGGCCAGGAAGCATCTATGGAAAAGAGTAAACAGTCGATGTTTTGGGCTGAGGCCCTTCATCTGGTCTCGGCCTGAAACATTGTTTACTCTTTTCCATAGATGCTGCCTGGCCTGCTGAGTTCCTCCAGCATTTTGTGTGTGTTACATTAAACCCTTATTCTACTGGTTTGAGGAGAGTAAGGGGTGATCTTGATAAAACATTTAACATCCCAAGGGGTCTGAGTTTCATTGTTGGGAGAATCACGAATGAGTGATAAAACGGATTCCTGATCTAACAATCTACCTCATCATGATCTTGCACCTTACTGTCTACCTGCACTGGACTTTCTCTGTAGCTGTTCCACTTTATTCTGCATTCTGTCATTGTTTTACCTTGTTCTACCTCAATGCGTTCTGCAGTGAATTGATCTGTATGAACAGTATGCAAGACAAGGTCTTCACTGTCTCGGTACATGTGACAATAATAAACCAATTTCAGTTTCAAAGTTACTAGATGGGGGGGGGAGTGATTTGAAAGAGAGCTGGTTGGGAACCTCTGGTGGAGGATGGTGGATGGAGAGAGCAGTGGATCTTGAATTCTCCACAACAGAGGGCTGCAGAGACTCGATCACAAGGATTATTAAAAGAGGGAAACTCAGGCAACTGAGGGCAGTGGGGTAACTGGCACGGAGGAAGAGGTAAGGCTTGGGGAAGAGCAGTCATGATCAGACTGAAAGGCAGGGCAGTAACATTCAGTGCCTCTGATGGACCAACTGGCCTACTCTTGCTCCTAATGATTTAAACTTGATTTAAAGAGATTAGCTTTATTTGGCACATGTACCTCAAAATCAACAGTGAAATGTATCATTTTGTGTCTACAACCAATCCTTTCCTAGGAATGTGTTGGAGGCAGCAGGTGTCACCACGCATCCAACGCAAACATAGCATGCTCAAAAATCACTAACCGTAGCCCATGTCCCATCTTTGGACTGTGGGAGGAAACCGGAGCACCCGGAGGAAACCCACATGGTCACGGGGAGAACGTACAAACTCCTCACAGATGCCGGCGGGGATCGTACCCCGATCCTATATTGCTGCCGCTGTAAAGCGACTGAGCTAACTGTCATGCTACCGTGATGCCATGTCTTGTGGGCTAAAACGATCTTGGCAGGTGTAATCGTGTGCAAGTGCGCGCCGTCCACAATACGTGCTGCAGCTGCTGATCAGAGCTTTGTCGCTATCAACTCTTACACCACACAAAAGAACTCGAGGAACTACAAAGGAAAGCTTCTATATTGGACATGTATTTTTAACTCCTCACCAGTGACGGGTCAAAATTATGGAACTCCCATTCCAACGGTACAGTGGCCACTTTATTAGGTACACCTGCAAATATCTAATCAGCTGATCACGTGGCAGAAACTCAATGCATAAAAGCATGCAAACGTGGCTAAGAGGTTCAGTTGTTGTTCAGATCAAACATCAGAATGGGGAAAAATCGTGATCCAAAAATGACCCTGACTGTGGAATGATTGTTGGTGTCAGACGGGGTGGTTTGAGTATCTCAGAAACTGTTGATTTCCTGGGATTTTCATGTACAACAGTCTCTGGAATTTACAGTGAATGGTGTGAAAACAAAAAAAAAACATCCAGTAAACAGCAGTTTTGTGTGCGAAAATGCCTCGTTAAATGAGAGTGGTCAGAGAAGAACGGCCAGAGTGTTTTAAGCCGACTCGAAGGCAACACAAATTCAAATAACCACATTACAACACTAGTGTGCAGAAGAGCATCTCTGAATGCACAACATGTCGAATCTTGCCGTGGATGGGCTACAGTAGCAGAAGGTCACAAACGTACAATCAGTGGCCACTTTATTGGCCTCCTACACCTAATAAAGTTGCCACTCAGTGTATATCCACCAGACAGAAGGCAACTCATCACCACCTTCTCAAGGAAGGGCAATAAATAGCCAGCTGTTCCCAAATCCCATGAATAAATTTTTAAAAATTAAATTCAAAGTTCAAAAAGATAACCATGATGACAATTAACTAACAGAGTGGGTAACTCTTCGCTCGCCAATCCAACATTCTGCCAAAAGTTGAAAAAAATTACAAAGTCCTGCCACTGAAGTCCATAAAGATTGAGATAAGATAGAGACAGGAAAGTTGTTTCCACTGATGGGTGAGACTAGAACTAGAGGTCATATCCTCAAGATTTGTGGGAGTAGATTAGGATGGAGATGAGGAGGAACTGCTTTTCCCAGAGGGTGGAGAATTTGTGGAATTCTGTGCCCAATGAAGCAGTGAATTTACCTCAGTAAATATATTTAAGACAAGGTTGGATAGATTTTTGCATAGTAGGGGAATTAGGGGTTATGGGGAAAAGGCAGGTGGAGATGAGTCCATGGTCAGATCAGCCATGATCTTATTGAACAGCGGAGCAGGCTCGACAGGCCAGATGGCCGACTCCTGCTCCAATTTCTTACGTTCTTATGCCCTTATGAATTCAGAGGTATTTTTGGGCAGACTACTGGAGCACTGCCTGTTGATCTGAGACTTTGCCAGGATTAACTTTATGAGGTGCTTGAGGAATATAAAGAATGTAAAAAGAATCTTAAGAAAGAAATTAGAAAAGCTAAAAGAAGATATGAGGTTGCTTTGGCAAGTAAGGTGAAAATAAATCCCAAGGGTTTCTACCGTTATATTAATAGCAAAAGGATAGTGAGGGATAAAATTGGTCCCTTAGACAATCAGAGTGGACAGCTATGTGTGGAGCCAAAAGAGATGGGGGAGATTCTGAACAATTTCTTTTCTTCAGTATTCACTAAGGAGAAGGATATTGAATTGGGTAAGATAAGAGAAACAGGTAGGGAAGTTATAGAAACTATGATGATTAAAGAGGAGGAAGTACTGGAGCTTTTAAGGAATATAGAAGTGGATAAGTCTCCGGGTCCTGACAGGATATTCCCTAGGACCTTGAGGGAAGTTAGTGTGGAAATAGCAGGGGCCCTGACAGAAATATTTCAAATGTCATTAGAAACGGGGATGGTGCCAGAGGATGTTGTCTATATGGACTTCAGTAAGGCCTTTGACAAGGTCCCACATGGAAGGCTGGTTAGGAAGGTTCAATCCTTACGTATTAATATTGAAGTGGTAAAATGGATTCAGCAGTGGCTGGATGGGAGATGCCAGAGAGTAGTGGTGGATTGCTGTTTGTCAGATTGGAGGTCGGTGACTAGTGGTGTGCCTCAGGGATCTGTACTGGGTCCAGTGCTGTTTGTCATATACATTAATGACCTGGATGATGGGGTGGTAAATTGGATGAGTAAGTATGCAGATGATACTAAGATAGGTGGAGTTGTGGATAATGAAGTAGGTTTTCAAAGCTTGCAGAGAGATTTAGGCCGGTTAGAAGAGTGGGCTGAAAGATGGCTGATGGAGTTTAATGCTGATAAATGTGAGGTGTTACATTTTGGTAGGACTAATCAAAATAGGACATACATGATAAATGGTAGGGCATTGAAGAATGCAGTAGAATAGAGGGATAGTTCCCTGAAGATGGAATCTCATGTGGATAGGGTGGTGAAGAAAGCTTTTGGTATGCTGGCCTTTATAAATCAGACCATTGAGTATAGGAGTTGGGATGCAATATTGAAATTGTACAAGGCATTGGTGAGGCCAAATTAGGAGTATTGTGTACAGTTTTGGTCACCGAATTATAGGAAAGATGTCAACAAAATAGAGAGAGTACAGAGAAGATTTACTAGAATGTTACCTGGGTTTCATCACCTAAGTTACAGAGAAAGGTTGAACAAGTTAGGTCTTTATTTTTTGGAGCGTAGAAGGTTGAGGGGGGACTTGATAGAGGTGTTTAAAATTATGAGGGGGATAGATAGAGTTGACGTGGATAGGCTTTTTCCATTGAGAATAGGGGAGATTCAAACAAGAGGACTTGAGTTGAGAGTTAAAGGGCAAGGGTTTAGGGGTAACATGAGGGGGAACTTCTTTACTCAGAGAGTGGTAGCTGTGTGGAATGAGCTTCCAGCAGATGTGGTTAAGGCAGGTTCGATGTTGTCATTTAAAGTTAAATTGGATAGCTATATGGACAGGAAAGGAATGGAGGGTTATGGGCTGAGTGCAGGTCGATGGGACTAGGTGAGAGTAAGAGTTCGGCACGGACTAGGAGGGCCGAGATGGCCTGTTTCCGTGCTGTAATTGTTATATGGTTATATGGTTATAAGTTGCTTGGCAGGATGTAATGATATATTACTTGGACTTTTCTCTTTCCCATACCCGACCACAGACGTGTTGCGGGTGACAGTGTCATTGTGTCTTGCTGCTCCATTCATTCCATGTAGTCATGGGCACTAACACCTGGATCAATGGGCTTCAGGAAACCCATTTGGAAGTACAATGGTACTTTCCGATCTTGATGAACTTTTCAAATTTCCTGAGCTGTGGGAGGGCGCAGAGGGTCTCATGCTTCTTTGGAGCCCTTTGAAATCTTTCCCAATCCCAACTGAAATGGTTTTGATGGATGCGCATCCCTGCAAACCTTGCAAGTGGTCAACAGTAATCCTAGGTTATTTAGAATGGCCACCATTTCAGTTTCTAAGAAGTACTTTTTCCATTTTCTTTGAGTCACCCCCCCAACACCGGGGAGGCACGGTACCGTCAACAACCTGGATTCAATTACACCACGCCAATGTCCCCCCACATTGCAAAGATGTATGGGTTAGTAGGTTAATTGGACACATTGGCACAAGTGGGGTGGTACAGACTCATGGGCCAGAAGGGTCTGTTACCCTGTTGTATCTCTAAATAACAAACATGGTGATGGGGAAACAGTCCGCAGCTCAGAGCAGCGCGACTTGTAACCTTCACAGGAACAGACCCTTTGGTAAAGAACTTCTGCAACCTCTACAAAGCCTCGACATCCTTCTTACAATGGGGTGGGCAGAAATTAAGGCAATAATCCAGCAGAGACCTAATTAGAGTTTTATTCTGAATCCAAACAGCCAATTTACTGTGGATCCCATGGATCTTAACCTTCTGAATGAGACTTGTCCTCTTCAAGGACCATGAAGATCCTTGTCAAATGTCTTACTGGAATTGATGTAGGCAACATGCACAGTTCTACCTTCATCAATCACCTTTGTTACCTCTTCAAAAGACTCAGTCAAATTATCAGTGTGGAGCCTGAGTACTTCAAATCCACCAAATATTCACTGATGATTTTCTAAAAGCAGATGAATGATGGGGAGTTTCTGTTCTCAAGGGTAAATGGAAGTTTAGGGGTGAAGAATTTTCATGGTAGAGTAGCGGTTAGCACAACTACTAAACAGTGCCAGTGATGTAAGATTGGAGTTCAATTCTCGCCGCTGTCTGTAAGGAGTTTGCATGCTCTCTCCATGACCGTGGGCTTTCCTGTGGGTGCCCTGTTTTCCTTCCACATTCCAAAGACGTGAGGGTTAGGGTTTGTGAGATGCAGACATGCTGTTTTGGTGACGGGAGCACGGCGACATTCACGGGCTGCTGAGCACAATCCTCACCAATTTGATTTGATGCAAACAACGCATTTCACTGTATGTTTCAATGTACACGTGAGATATAAAGCCAATCTAAACTTCAATCAGGAACATTCAAACTGAATAAAATTTACCAAAGGGTAAGGAACTCGTTCGTATTGTCATACAGCACAGAGACAGGTCGTTCGTTGCACCAATTCTGCACAGCTATCAAGCCCTCATTTACAGTAATCCTACAGTAACCACATCTTTTTCTTCCCACATCCCCATCAACTCCTCCCAAGGTTCCACCGCTCACCCACACACAAGCAGCAACTTAGAGCAGCCAGTTAAACTGCCATGGAGCGTGGGAGGAAATCAGACAGCCGGACGGTACCCACATGGTCACAGGGACAATGGCAACTCCACATGGAGGCAGTGGAGATGAGGATTGAACCTGGTCACCCAACTAGCTGTGCTACTGCGTCACTCCAACAGCATGACCATAACGTAAGATTCATTTTTATAAACACAAGAGAGTCTGTAGATGCTTGAAATACCGAGCAACACACACACACACAAATAGCTGGAGGAACTCAGCAAGACAAAAAGCATCGATTGAGGGGAATGAATAGTGGGCGTTTTGGGCTGAGACCTTTCATCAGGACTGGAAAGGAAGGGGGAAGAAGCCGGAACAAGGAGGGGGAAGGGAAGGAGTACCAGCTGGCAGGTTTAGGGCAGACCGGGTGAGGGGCAAGGCGGTGAGCGAGCAAGGGAGAGTGAAGAAAGAAGCTGATGGGTGATAGGTAGAAAGGGTACAGACCGTAAGATATAGGAGCAGAATTAGGATATTTGGTCCATCGAGTCTGCCTCCCCATTTCATCATGCCTGATCCAATTTTCCTCTCAGCCTCAGTCTCCTGCCTTCTCCCCGTATCACTTCATGCCCTGACCAATCAGGAATCTATCAACCGCTGCCTTAAGTAGATAAAGACTTGGCCTCCACAGCTGCCTGTGGCAACGAATTCCACAGATTCACCATTCTAAAAGGATGTCTCTTCTGAAAGGACTGAAGAGAAAGGAATCTGATAGGAGAAAAGAGTTGACTATGGGAGAAAGAGGAGTAGGCGGGGCAGCAGAAGGCGGTGATGGGCAGATGAGGAAAAGAGGAAGATGAAAGGGTAATCAGAATGGGAATGGAAATGGAAAAGAAAAGAGAAGAGAATGGTGAAGGGTTGGAGAAATTGATGTTCGTGCCATTAGGTTGATGGTTATCCAGACAGAATATGCGGTGTTGCTCTTCCAATCATGCAGTTCTTTATGTTCACATCACATGTTCCACAGTACATTGGCTAGTTATTACTGTTGCAGTGTTCAAATGGCAGACGATATTACTGTGAGTTCCCTACAAACAGGATTTTATTTCCTCCTCCTCCTCCTCGCTGACAAACAACACTGGCACACCCCAAGGATGCGTGCTTAGCCCACTGACCTACTCTGTATACCCATGACTTTGTGGCTAGGCACAGCTCAAACACCATCTGTAAGTTTGCCGATGACACGACTATTGTAGTGAGATTGATCAGCTGGTTGAATGACGTCACACAGCAGCCTTGCACTCCGTGTCAGTGAGACCAAGGAACTGGTTGTGGACTTCAGGAAGGGAAAGTCAGGAGGACACACACCAGTTGTTATTGAGGAGTCAGCGGTGGAAAGGATGACCAGCTTCAAGCTCCTGGTCATCAGCATCTCAGAGGATCTATCCTGGGCCCAACGTATCGATGCAATTACAGAGAAGGGACAACAGTAGCTATACTTCATTCAGTGTTTGAGCAGATTTGGTATGTTGACAAAGACCCTGGCAAGTTTCTACAAATGGACCCTGGTTGCATCACTGACTGGTATGGAGGCATCATTGCACGGAATTGGAAAAAAACTGCAGACAGTTTTAAACTGAGCCTCTCCATCATGGGTACTAGCCTCTCCATTGTGAAGGACATATACAAAAGGCAATGCTTCAGGAAGGCGGTATCCATCTTTAAAGACACCCATCATCCAGGACATGCCCCCTTCTCATTATTACCATCAGGGGGGAGGTACAGGAGCTTGAAGACACACACTCAAAGTTTTAGGAACAATTTCTTTCTCACCGCCATCAGATTTCTGGTCCATGAACCATTAACACTACCTATTTTCTTCTCTTTTTGCACTAGATATTTATTTATATATATTCCTTATTGTAACTTATGCTTATTTTTTATTACTGTACTGTACTGCTGCCACAAAACAACAAATTCCATCAACACAAGAAAGTCTGCAGGTACTGGAAATCCAAAGCAACACACGGAAAATGTTGGAGGAACTCAGCAGGTTAGGCAGCACCCATGGAAATAAAGTCAAGGTTTTGGGCCAAAGCCTGGTTTCAGGACTGAAAAAGAAGGGGGAATAAAAAGGTGGGGGGTGTGGAAGGAGGATAGCTAGGTGATAGGTGAAGCCAGGTGGGTAGGAAAGGTAAAGGGCTGGAGAGGAAGGAATCTAGGAGAGGAGAGTGGACCATAGGAGAGAGAAGAACCAGAGGGAGTGATAGACAGGTAAGAAGAGGTATGAGGCCAGAGTGCGGAATAAAAGAAGAGGGGAGGGAAAACAGTTACTGGAAGGAGAAATCAATATTCATGCCATCAGGTTGGAGGATAGCCAGATGAAATATAAGGTGTTCCTCTTCCACCCTGAGGGTGGCCTCATCTTGGCACAAGAGGAGGCCCTGGACGGTCACGTTGGAACACATTTTATAACCTTAGTGATAAAAATCTGATTCTGAATCTGAGTCATAAAATACTTTTTCTACCTTCCCAGTACTGTAAATCTATCCTTAACTTCAAATCTTGACTAAGCAAGTTTGTGCCTTAGATCCAGCTTGCTTATAATATTTTTTAATGCAGATTATATCAGATCTTGTCAGAAGCACCTTCCCTGAACTTTTTTAAATTCTTATTTCTTATTTTTTCCCTTGGCACTACTGTTCCTCTCAGGATAAGTGCAAGTTTATCTGCATTGCATTTCAGCTCACTTGCAAGCTCCACTGTGGGAGCATAAATCTGCATTATCACAGACATCAGAAAATAATATCTTTCTTAACTCATGTGCTTGTTGATAAAAATGTGGCTAATTTCTCTTTCAGGTAAAACAAAACAGGACAGTTTATTAAAACGTGCCTGGTCAGGATGTGCATCCCTCCTTTGATCACTTTATGGGCATTAGGAATTTGGAATATATATATAATTAAACAAGTCATGCAATAAATAAAATTAGCGAGGTAATGTTCATGGGTTCAGTGTCCATTCAAAAATCATATGGCAGAGGAGAAGAGGCTGTTCCTGAATCAGAATCAGAATCAGGTTTAATATCATCGGCATATATCGTGAAATGTGTTAACTTTGCGGCAGCAGTACAATGTAATACATGATAATAGAGAAAAATAAACCATGAAATACAGTACGTTTACATACATACATATATTAAATAGTTAAATCAGTAGCACAAAAAATAGGAAATAAAAAAGTAGTGAGGTAGTGTTCATGATTTCAATTTCCATTCAGAAAGTAGAAGGCGAAGGGGAAGAAGCTGTTCCTGAATCATTGAGTTTGTGTCTTCAGGCTTCTGTGCTTCTTTCCTGATGAAAGCAATGAAAATGAAGCATGACCTGGGTGATGGGGTCCTTAATGATTAGATTAGATTATGAGGACATGCAATCCTCTTTTATTGTTATTTAGTAATGCATGTATTAAGAAATGATACAATCTTTTTCCAGAATGATATCACGAAAACACATGACAAACCGACTTAAAAACAAAAAACACATAATTATGACATATAGTTACAACAGTGCAAAGCAATACTGTAATTTGATAAAGAACAGACCATGGCACGGTAAGAGTCTCAAAGTCTCTCGAAAGTCCCATCATCTCATACAGACGGTGAACCTCCAGCGCTGCCAACTTGCCGATGCAGCATCCTGGAAGCATCCGACCACAGTCCGACTCCGAGTCCATCCAAAAACTCTGAGCCTCCGAACAGCTCTCCGACACCGAGCACCAAGCACCATCTCTTCCGAGCGTTTCGACCCCGGCCCCGGCAACAGGCAATAGGCAAAGCCGAGGATTTGGGGCCTTCGTCTCCGGAGATTCTCGATCGCACAGTAGCAGCGGCAGTGAAGCAGGCATTTCAGAAGTTACTCCAGGTGTTCCTCCATGCTTCTCACGGCTGTCTCCATCAAATCCGGATTGTGCACGGCCCCCTAGTTACACATACGATGTCATTCGGAACGGCCGCGCACACTGTGTCGCGCCGCCATTTTCTCCTCCCACCTTTTTGAGGCATCGCTCCTTGAAGATGCCCTGGATGCTACAGAGTCTAGTGCCCTTGAGTGAGTTGATTAATTTTACAACTCTCTGCAGCTTACTTCGATCCTATGCAGTACCCCCACCCCCCCATACCAGACAGTGATGCAGTCAGTTCGAATGCTCTCCATGGTACATCACTGAGAGCGTTTCCAGTTAACTGTAGTTTTATAGTGAGATTAGTTACATTACTACCCACCCCATTTGTCTGGTAATCTTTTCCAATATGCCCTGCACTTTGCCTCAATGCATTTGTGTATCAACATTCACGGCAGTGCTCTCTGCTTTATAAAACTGGATTTCTTCCCCCTTTGCCTTCTCATACTCCCATTCTCTGTGTCGAAGACTTGGTGGCCATCGCCTTTTCTATCCCAGTTTACTCCCTTTAGTTTTGCACTAAGCTGGTCTTAAGTCAATGCAAATCTTCATTAACTTCTTTCCATTGAATGACTGGTCTTTTATTTGAGGATTCTGAAGGGATAAATTAATCCTGTAGAATAAATTACTGTGTGAGGTCCTTTATTTCACATTTAAAAGGGCTGACCACTGAATGGTCTCTTCTGGAGATCTTTCCTACTAAATTGCATGTTTTGTACCTGCACCTGAACAGCTTCCTTTTAAACAATTGACATGTTTTGCCTTTGTTTCTTGTATCACATTTGCTAGTAATGGATTTTGATTTTCTTTTTGTTTGCCAAGCATTTTGGATTTGGAGTGGCACAGATCCGGTTGCCATGGGAACAGTTATAATCCTGCACTGTGATGAGAATCCTTTCTAAGTGGCCATTTGAAGGTTTAAACCAAATTGGTTGCCATAGCTAGGTGGCAGTGGCATTCAGATGTAAATTATGCTTATCGTTCAAACCCCTTGCCTGCAATCCAAACCACACTCTCTGGAGTTGACTTGCTTCCAAAAAAAGTGGTCGCTGAATATAGGTGTGAAGATTAAAGATTACATTTATTTGTCACATCTGCATTGAAATATCAATACATGAAGTGAAGTGTGTCTTCCTGCGTCAAAGACCAACACAGTCTGAAGATTGTGCTGCGGTCAGCCCACAGGTGCCTGGCAACAAAGTAGAATAGCTCACAATTCACTAACGCTAACCCATATGTTTTTGGAATAAGAACATAAGAACATAGGATCAGGAGTAGGCCATCTGGCCCGTCGAGCCTGCTCGGCTGTTCATTAAGACCATGGCTGATCTGACCATGTGGGAGGAAACGTGAGCACCCAAAGGGGACTCACGTGATCAGGGGCGAAGAACGTACAAACTCCTTACAGACAGCGGTGGGAATCGAACCCCAGACCGTGACTGGGTAGCCGCTATGCCAACATGCTGCCCTGAATTCCACTAACTTGGAATTGCATGCGGAGTGGCTGGTTAAACACAACACAAAACAGCAGCAAGGACAAACAATTCCATACCTAACACACAAACACACATACACACACACACCTCTTGTCATGCGAGGAAAAATATAAACAGCTTTCAGCGATACCTTGTTATTAGAGGCTAATTATTACAATAAACCTGTTGGTGTGGAGGTTAATTACAGCCCAAACTGGGGCTCATCTTTCAATTAGCTGAATTCCTGGGGGAGAGAGAACGTATCAAGTGGCTGCAATAATATAGTCAGACTATTCATCAGCAATTACCATCTGACAAAAATGTAAACCGAACATTATGTGTGGTCGCAGATAATTTTCCTATAGTTATATTTTGTATTGGCTGTTTACACACGCTCAACGATTCAGGAACAGCTTCTTCCCCTTAGTCATCTACTTTCTGAATGGACATTGAACCCATGAACACTACCTCACTGCTTTTTAATTTTCTATTTTTAACTACTTAATATACATATACGTATTGTAATTCATGTTTTTGTCTCTATTATTATGTGTTGCACTGCACTGCTGCTGCAAAGAGAACAAATTTCACAACAAATGCCGCTGATTAATATTAAACTCGACTCTGATTCGCAAAGCTGTCGATCGCATGGACGCCATTCAGTGTGGATGTTGAAACCTGGATTCAAACGGGGCATCAGTGTAAATGCTGCTACCACAGCACAGTGGCACGGCAGGTAGAGCTGTTGTCTCACAGCTTCAGTGACCCCCCCCCGCCCCAGGTCCAATTCTGACCTCCGGCACTGCCTTTGCGGAGTTTGCAAGTTCTCCACGTGACCACCAAAGCCTTGCTGGCCCTCGGGATGACGTGCTGTTGTATATTTCCCTCAAGTGTTGATGGATGGTGGGAGAATGAGGGGCATGTATGAGAGAATAAGTGGGGGGGGGTGGAATTGGGATTGATGGGATTTTCCTGAGAGGCAGTATGGGTTTAATGGGCTGAATGGCTTCCTTCTATGTCATTCAGGAAACTGAAATACAGTAAGAGGAACGAACAGGTCGCTGAAGCACTTCAAAGAGTAGTTGAGTTGGTCACATATCATGAGCGAGACTGGATGGGGTTAAGCACCTTCTCTCTGCCAGCTGCAAAAACCAGGAAATCCCATTCCCATTCGGGCAAGTCTGTCCATGGCCTCTTCTGCTGCCACAATGAGGCCAGACTCAGGTTGGAGGAGCAACACCTCATATTCCATCTGCGTAGCCTCCAACCTGGTATGAACATGGATTTCTCTAACTTCTGGTAATTTCCTGCCCCCTCTCTTTTTCCATTCCCCATTTTGAGTTCCCGCTCACCCCTCCTCACTTCTCCTCCCGGCCCATCACCTCCGTCTGGTGCCCCTTCTCCTACCCTTTTTTCTATGATCCACTGTCCTCTCCTATCAGGTTCCTTCTTCAGCCCTTTACCTCTTCCACCTATCACCTCCCAGCTTCTTACTTCATCCACCTACCTTCCCCCTCATCTGGTTTCACCTATCACCTACCAGCTTGTCCTCTTTCCCCCCTCCCCCCATATTCTTACCCCTTCCTTTCCAGTCCTGATGAAGAGTCTCGGCCCAAAACATCAACTGTTTATTCCCCTCCATAGATGCTGCCTGACCTGCTGAGTTCCTCCAGCGTTTTGTGTCTGTTGCTCAGGGTTTTCTGGACCAAGTTTGGGTCTTGCCATTATTTGGCCATAAACTGCAATATTCATGCAATTTAATTTCACATTCTACTACGAATGCTTTCAGAAAGGGCAATTGAATATCAAAATTATGTCTTTTTATGTTTTATTGATTTCACTAAAGCATTCGACAAAATGCAACATGAAAAATTATTTCAAATTCTTGCTAAACTAAACATTGACGGAAGGGACCAACAACTGCTTCAAAATTTATACTGGAATCAAACGGCGGCGGTAAAAATTGATGGTAGTATAGGGAGTTGGACTAAAATTCAGAGAGGAGTTAGACAGGGATGAATTGCCTCACCGGAATTATTTAATATCTATAGTGAAATGATTCTCAGAGAAATAGACCTAGATGGGATAAAAATTGGAGGAGTTAACATCAAAAATGCAGACAATACCCACCCTAATAGCAAGTGCTGCAGAAGACTAACAAATCCTCCTAGACAAAGTACAACAAACAAGTGCGGATTTTGGTCTAACCATCAACTGTAAAAAAAACAAATGTATAGTAATATCAAAACAGCAGGATACTCCCAACGGCCAATTGTACATCGGTAAGCAAGAGATTGAACAAAAGACCAGCTTTAATTACCTTGGTAGCTTTATATCACAAGATGCTAGAAGTAAAGTAGAAATAAAAAGAAGAATTGTCATTGCCAAAACCAACTTCCAAAAAATGAAACCCATTTTTACCAACAGACACATTTCTATGACAACAAGGCTTAGGCTACTAAAATGTTACGTCTGGACAATCTTGCTGTATGCTTCCAAAACATAGAAACATAGAAAATAGGTGCAGAAGTAGGCCATTCGGCCCTTCGAGCCTGCACCGCCATTCAGTATGATCATGGCTGATCATCCAATTCAGAACCCTGTACCTGCCTTCCCTCCATACCCCCTGATCCCTTTAGCCACAAGGGCCATATCTAACTCCCTCTTAAATATAGCCAATGAACTGGCCTCAACTGTTTCCTGTGGCAGAGAATTCCATAGATTCACCACTCACTGTGTGAAGAAGTTTTTCCTCATCTCAGTCCTAAAAGGCTTCCCTTTTATCCTCAAACTGTGACCCCTTGTTCTGGACTTCCCCAACATCGGGAACAATCTTCCTACATCTAGCCTGTCCAACCCCTTTACAATTTTATACATTTCAATAAGATCCCCCCTCTTTCTTCTAAAACATGGACTATAACACCAGAACTCCAAAGAAACTTAGAAGCAACAGAAATGTGGTTTCTTAGAAGAATGCTGAAAATATCATATAGAGATAGGGTAACTAATGAGACAGTACTCCAACGTGCCCATACAAAAAGATCTTTAATGAGAACACTAAATGAGAGGAAACTTAAATTCCTGGGCCATGTCATCAGAAAGGGAGAAATAGAATGCCTTACATTACAAGGCCGTATGCCTGGGAAACACGGAAGAGGAAGGCAAAGAAGACAATATATGGACACTGTGAAAGAACTAACAGATCTAAGTGTGCGAGATATCATTGACGCTGCGAGGGATCGTTCAGTGTAGAGAGCCATGATCGCCAAGTGTATAATGCTCAAGGCACATGAAGAAGAGGAACTCTGATGAGGTTTGGATTTAATGGTATTTGGATTAGTACCCCAAATGACATACTCCATTTTATGAAGTACAACACTGATAAATAAGAGAGGATAGTTGCAAGGAGATGCTCATTCAAGACACTGTATTTAAATGCAATTGACCTGTCCAAACTAATGAAAGCTACATAATAATTAATTGAATTAATATTACAGGCAAGTGACCCATTGTTGTCAACTTAACAATGAACTAAGGCTAATATATGGCTCAGATGAGATTGTCTGTTGCTTTAGCTCTGGGTCTGTACTCACTGGAGTTTAGAAGAATGAGGGGCGATCTTATTGAAGCTTATCGAATATTGAAAGTCGTAGATAGAGTGGACGTTCAGAGGATGATTCCTATAGTGAGTGAGTCTAGGACCGAGGGTACAGCCTCAGAATACAAAGGCACCCCTTTAGAGATGAAGAGGAATTTCTTTAGCCAGAGGGTGGTGAATCTATGGAATTCATTGCCACAGATGGCTGTGGAGGTCATCATTGGGTATAGTTAAAGTGGAGCTTGATACATTCTTGATTAGCAAGAGCATCAAAGGTTACAGGGAGAAGGCAGGAGAATGGGGTTGGGGGAGGGGTGATCAATCAGCCATGATGGAATGATGGAGCAGACTCGATGGGCTCAATGGGCTAATTCAGACCTATGTCTTATGGTTTTATGGTCTTACTCGGACAACTAGATCTCTATTGGACCGAAGTGTTGTACACAGCTTTGTGCGTTGGCCATTACTTGCGTTTTGAGAACACTGTGAGTTTGATACAAGAGTGCTGATGGTTAATGAGAAGAAAAAGTTGGAGTTAATCAGCAAGTCGGGCAGCACCCGTGGAGAGAGAAACAGCATTAATTTTTAGGCTACTGACCCGGTATCAAAGCATTTTATCAGAGCTTGAGGAGTTAATAAAGAGGGAATAAAAGAAAAGCTTTCAGAGAGCACACTTTGTGTCTCTTTCAAGGCGTTAAACTGCCATCCACCAAATCTCTGTCCATTTCTGCCTTAGTTTCTACTGCTCTTTGCTACCTTCGATGACAGTCATGGGCAAGCACAGTACCGTAGCGGTTAGCACAAAAGCTTTACTGCGCCGGTGATTACTGATCCCCACCACAGTCTGTAAGGAGTCTGTACGTCCCGTGTGGGTTTCCACCGAGTGCCCCGGTTTCCTCCCAAAACCCAAAGACGTATGGATTAAGGTTAGAGAGTTTTGGGCATGTCACGTTGGCGTCGGAAGCCTGGCGTCACTTGCAGGCTGCCTCCAGCACAATCGTCAGATTGCATTGGCCATTGAAGCAAAACGACACCTTTCACTCAAATTTTCCAGTGTTAGTGCGTCAAATAAATAAAGCTAATCTGTGTTGTAGCGGGTCAATCATTCATCATGTACGTCGGAGCAGGGGCTTTATGTTACAAGACCTCAAGAATTAGAATACACAGAATATGCCGATTTTTTTTTTGCTATGGAACATTTATCCACAATGTCTAATTATATTTAAATCACTCTGAGAGGTCCTTAGGGCAGTGTCTCAGTGAAGCCATCTACAGCTGCTTAAACACCGACCTTCCTTCCACGTGAGGTGACAGGAGGGGATATCTCTATTTGCAATTTCTCTGACAGCACTCTCCAAGCCTGCGATCTGCGTCAGTAAGAAGGTGAAGGGCGGCAGAAGCAAGGGAGTAACAACCCCCCACAGATTACCCTCCAGGTTACGCACCATTCCAACGTGTAACAACATCATCACCGGATCCAGACACTACATCCTCTCAGATTGCAAGAGTACCCACAGCAGTTCAAAGAGGCAGCTCACCGCCATCTGCTCAAGGGCTATTCTAAACGCTGGTCTAGTTCTGGCTCAGATATTACTTTAGCAGGTACATACTCTCAGTGGCCACCTTCTTAGGTATGACCATAAAACCATAAGACATAGGAGCAGAATTAGGCCATTCAGCCCATCCAGTCTGCTCCGCCATTCCATCATGGCTGATCCCGGATCCCACTCGACCCCATACACCTGCCTTCTCGCCATATCCTTTGAAGCCCTGACCGATCAGGGAACTATCAACTTCCGCCTTAAGTATACCCACGGATTTGGCCTCCACCGCAGCCTGTGGCAGAGCATTCCACAGATTCACTACCCTTTTCCTCCTTACCTCTGTTCTGTTCTGGTGATCTGAGGGGGTTGTTGTGTTTGACCCGGTGATGATGTAAGGCCATTCATATTGTTACACGTTGGGACGGTGTTTACAGAGTGGATCCTGGTGTAGTCCTCTGCTGCTGTAGCCCCTCCACTCGACGTTCAATGTGTTGTGTATTAAGGATGCTCTTCTGCATGCCACTTTGTAACATGTGGTTATTTGAGCTACTGTCGCCTTCCTGTCACCTTGAACCAGCCTGACCATTCTACTCTGACCTCACTCATTAACGTTTTCACCTGCAGAGCTGCTGCTCACTGGATGTTTAATATTGTATGCACCATTCTCGGTAAATTCTAGAAACTGCTGTGTGAAAATCCCAGAATATTAGCAATTTCTGAGATACTCAAACCACCCCGTCAGGCACCAACAATCATTCCATGGTCAAAGTCACTTAGATCACATTTCTTCCCCATTCTGATGTTTGGTCTGTACAACAACTGAACCTCTTGGCCATGCCTGCATGCTTTTATGTATTGAGTTACTGCCAGATGATTGACTGATTTGCATTAATGATCAGTATACAGGTGTACCTAATAAAATAGCCACTGGGTGCATATTCTGGCTCCTTAGAGCAATATTTTTGCAGACCTTGTCTATAAATGTAAACACTACCCCATTAAGTGCGACCTACTGTCTTGTTCTAAATTGCTTGTTGCACTCACAGTGTGATGGATTAAAACTAAGGGCATGTGCAATGTGCTTTAACAGGAATTCTATTCTGTCATTGTTCTCACAAGGGTTTGCTAAAGTTTCTTTAGCGGTACAGTGCGGAGTAAGCCTTTCCAGCTCTTCAAGTCACGTCACCCCAGCAAACCCCACAAACCCAATTAACCCTAATCTAATCAAGGGACAATTTACAACGCCCAATTAACCTGCCTGGTGCATGTTTGGACTGTGTGAGGGAACTGGAGCACCCAGGGAAACCTCTCGCATCCCACAGGGAGGATGTACAGAGACTACTTACGGAACGTTGCCAGAACTCCCTGGGCTCTAGTAGCGTCGTGTTAACCGCTACGCCACCAATGCCGTTTTATATGGAGAAGGCTTGCAGCGGTGGAGATCTAAATTACAGCCTAGAAAATTAAATGTAGTATTGAAGATTGCACATCTCATATCCCTCTGTAATTATGTGAAAACACTATACAGAAAAACAGCGAAAATCCAGCATCCTTACAAACCTGGAGATGCCAGACTATGAGATTTTCCAGGCTATTGATGTTACTCCAAATACCCACATATGTTGTTGACTATTCCTTTTACCTTTTTATTTGGAGCTGCAGCATGATAAAGAGGCTCTTCCTGCCCAAAGAGCCCAACCTGTCCATTTACACCCTTGTGACCTATTAACCTTCTCATCCGTACATGTTTGGAATGTGGGAGCAAACCAGAGTAGCTGAAGAGAACCCATGTGGTCACAGAGCGAACAAACTACTTTTGGACAACAGAGGAAGTGAACCAGTGTCACTGGTGCTGTAATAGCATTATGCTAACCACTAGGGTGCGCTGCAGTGGTATAATATGTAGCCCCCCCGCCCCCACCCCGGTACAGGCTCGCGCAACTCACTTTTGCCTGGGGGAGCAGCCTTTGGCCCCACCAAACTGGGTAATCAAGTTTGTGTGGATGCTGTGTGATGTACCCCACCCCGCCAGATAACAGGCAATACACCATATGCAATTAAATGATTACACTTTATAGATATTACTGGAACTATGTTATTGATAGAGATAAAATATAAAAGGAAAGTAAAAGGCGCCAAACTTATCAAAGTTCAGCCACTTCGTGCACAACAGTTGGAGCTCAAGTAACGGAGTCTTCTTTCCACCATTCGATCCCTTCTGACCTCCTCGACCCGCCACCTGGGACCAACCATGGTGGTCGACCAGACGCTCCTCATGAGTCTGTCTTCGTCTCCTCTCCTCGCAGAAGACCCTGGGCCTCGGACTCCCGCTCGGGGCCCGTCCCGTCGGTCAGCTTACAGCATCGCGTCTCCTCTCTCGGTCCCCATCGCACCTTCTGAGCCAAAGCCCACGCAACACAATAGCTTACAGACACACAAGAAAGAATAACATCTATCCCAATTGGTTCGTTCTCTCTCTTATCAATAATATAACCCAAACAAGCAGAGAGAGAGAGAGAGAAACTCCATACATTGCAGTTAACATAACAAAGAAACCATTTTGATTAGCCTACGCAGTAACGTAAAAGAAGAAACCCCTTACAATAGAATACATTTTCGTTGAACCTGTTGAAGTTAAATAGAGTGGGAAATACTCACAGACTCTGTATGTTGGATCTCAAAGTTCAAAGTACATATATGTCAGCATATACAACCCTGTGATTCATTTTCATGCAGGCATTCACAGTAAATACAAAGAAACACAATAGAATCAATAAAAAACTGCACATAACAAAGATGAACAAACAACCAATGTGCAAAAGACAACAAATTGTGCAAACACAAAAAAAGGGGAAAACAAAAGATGATAATAATAACAACAACAACAACAACAACAACAACAACAAATAAATAAATAAGCAATAAATATCAAGAACATGAGTTGCAGAGTCCTTGAGAGTGAGTTTACGGTTTGTTGAAACAGTTCAGTGTTGGGGTGAGTGAAGTCATCCCCTCTGGTTCA
Organism: Mobula birostris; assembly: GCF_030028105.1. Lineage (NCBI taxonomy): Eukaryota > Metazoa > Chordata > Chondrichthyes > Myliobatiformes > Myliobatidae > Mobula > Mobula birostris. The sequence continues at coordinate 17,855,415 of NC_092394.1, forward strand.
GGAGCCTGATGGTTGAGGGGTAGTAACTGTTCCTGAACCTGGTGGGGTGGGACTTGAGGCTCCCGTACCTCCTTCCTGGTATTTTCAGTGAAAATAGATGATGGCGATCCTTGTTAATGGATGTTGCCTTCCTGCAACAACACTCCTCATAGATGTGTCCAGTGGTGGGGAGGACTTCACCAGTGATGGACTGGGCTGCATTCACCACTTTTTGTCGCTTTTCCATTCAAGAACATTGCTGTACGAGGCCGTGATGCAACCAGACAGGATACTCTCCACTGTGCATCTATGGAAGTTTGTCAATGTTTTAGATGACATGCCGAATTTTCGCTAACTTCTGGGAAAGTATTTAGATTTAGATTATGAGGACACGCAGTCCTCTTTTATTGTCATTTAGTAATGCATGCATTAAGAAATGATAGAATTGTTCTCCGGTATGATATCACAGAAACACAAGACAAACCAAGACTAAAAAAACTGACAAAAACCACATAACTATAACATATAGTTACAACAGAGCAAAGCAATACCGTAATTTGATGAAGAACAGACCATGAGCACGATAAAAAAAAGTCTCAAAGTCTCACGAAAGTCCCATCATCTCACACAGACGGTAGAAGGAAGAAAAACTCTCCCTGCCATGAACCTCCAGTGCCGCAAACTTGCCTATGCAGCACCCTGGAAGCACCCGACCACAGCCGACTCTTGAGTCCGTCCGAAAACTTCGAGCCTACGACCAGTTCTCCGACACCGAGCACCGAGCACCATCTCTGCCAAGCGCTTTGACCCCGGCCCCAGCAACAAGCCATAGGCAAAGCTGAGGACTTGGGGCCTTCCCCTCCGGAGATTCTGATCACACAGTAGCAATAGCAGCAAAGCGGGCATTTCAGAAGTCTCTCCAGATGTTCCTCCGTGCTTCTCATGGCTGTCTCCATCAAACCAGGATTGTGCATGGCATCCTACTTCACAAATACGATATCATTTCGGAGCGGCTGCGCACGCTACGTCGCACCACCATCTTCTCCTCCCTTTGGGGAGGAGAGGGCAGTCGTGCCCTATTTGCATTGGCACTTATCTGCTGGATCCAGGACAAATCCTCTGAAATGGTAATGCTGAGGAATGTAAAGTTGCTGACCCTCTCCGTCTCTGATCCCCATGTTCAAGGACTGAACAGAGGATCTGAATGAATACAGCACAGCTCAATAGACTTTATAAAAGCAGTCGTAGATGAGTGTGTCCCACAAAATCATTCAGAGTCTTTCCCAACCAGAAGCCCCGGATGAACCATGGGACCTGAGACCTGCTGAGGGAGAGATCAACGACATTCAGGTCGGGTGACCGAGCAAGGTACAAGATGTCCAGCGCGATCTCCGGAAAGTCACCTCACAGGCGAAGTGGCAATTCCGGACTAAACTTGAATCACTGAAGGATGCTGGACAACTGTGTCAGGGCTTGAATGCTTTTACCTCTTGCAAATGAAGTGAAATGATATAGGTGACAACAAGGCTTTGCTTCCAGATGACCTCAATGCCTTCTATACTTGCTTTGACCATCAAAATACAGAGGAACCTTCATGAACGCCCACAACCACCGATGATCCTGTGATTTCAGTCCCAGAGGTTGACGTGAGAGTATCCTTCAGGAGGGTGAATCCCTAGAAAGCATCTGGCCAAGTACTAAAGGCCTGTGTCGATCAGCTGGCTGGAGTTTTCACTGATGCCTTTAACCTCTCGGTCAGCAAGTTTAAATATGGTACGTGCACAGTTTGTTGCAATTGGCAACAATCAAGAAGAATAATTTGAGCTGCCGCAATGACTATCGCCCAGAAGCACTCACATCTACAGTGATGAAATGCTTTGAGAGTTTGGTCATGACAATAGACAATAGGTGCAGGAGTAGGCCATTTGGCCCTTCGAGCCAGCACCGCCATTCACTGTGATCATGGCTGATCATCCACAATCAGTATCCAGTTCCTGCCTTATCCCCATAACCTTTGATTCCACTATCTTTAAGAGCCCTGGCCATCTCTTTCTTGAAAGCATCCAGAGACTTGGCCTCCACAACCTTCTGGAGCAGAGTATTCCATATATCCACCACTCTCTGGGTGAAAAAGTTTTTCTCAACTCCGTTCTAAATGACCTACCCCTTATTCTTAAACTGTGGCTTCTGGTTCTGGACCCACCCATCAGCGGGAACATGCTTCCTGCCTCCAGGGGTGTCCAATCCCTTAATAATCTTATATGTTTCAATAAGATCCCCTCTCAGCCTTCTAAATTCCAGAGCATACAAGCCCAGTCGCTCCAATCTTTCGACATATGACAGTCCCGCCATCCCGGGAATTAACCTTGTGAACCTATGCTGCACTCACTCAATAGCAAGAATGTCCTTCCTCAAATTTGGAGACCAAAACTGCACACAGTACTCCAGATGTGGTCTCACCAGGGCCCTGTACAGCTGCAGAAGGACCTCTTTGCTCTTATACTCAATTCCCCTTGTTATGACGGCCAGCATGCCATTGACTAGACTGAACTCCTGCCTCAGCAAGGAGATGTTGTTATTTATGGCACCATTCAGTCAAATTTTCAATCTTCCTTCTGTAAGCTGATTCCTTGCCTCTTCCGATTTGGCCAATAACAGTGGTGACGTCAGGAAGCTTAAGTATGACATTGGAGCTGTTCTTAGCATCAAAGCCATAGGTGTGAAGTGAGTAGAGGAAGCGGCTGTATTGTTGGAGACTGTGGAGGAGATGTCGTTGCTGATCTGAACTGACTGGTGTCTGCAAATGAAGAAACTGAGGATCCAATTGCACAAGGAGGTATTGAGGCCGAGGTCTTGGAGCTTATTGATGAGTTTTGAGGGGATGATTAGGTTGAATGAAGAGCTGCAGTCAATGAAGAGCACCCTGATGTATGCATCTTCACTGTCCTGAGTTGAGTGAAGAGCCAATGAAATTGCATTGGCTGTCGATCTGTTGTGACGGTAGGCAAACTGGAATGGATTGAAGTCATTCCTTTGGAAGAAGTTGATAAGCTTCATCAACAGCCTCTCAAAACATCTTATCACTGTGGATGTAAGTAGTACTGGACAATCGTCATGGAGGCAGGTTACCGCGTTCTTCTTAGACACCAGTATAATTGAGCCTGTTTGAAGCAGATGGGTACCTCGGACTGCTGAGGTTAAAGATATCAGTGGATCCGGTTTCTAATGTACACACATTTCTGACCCCTGGTGTTCCAGATCCCAAGTCTGGATCTGGCCGTTTGACCTACTCACAACGTGGACCAGAGACCAGGCCTCACTCTGAACCCCACCCCCGCTCACACCCCAGACTAAAAAATACGCCAGAAGCCGCATCAGTGGAAATAGCGAACAATCAACATCAGAGTATTGGCATTTTAAAAGTAAATGCTTCTAATATTCTACATACACAATAAATTCTGCAGACACTGGAAACCTTGAGCAACACACACTCAAAGTGCAGGAGGAACTCAGCAGGTCAGACAGCTTCTCTGGAGAGGAATAAACAGTCACTCTTCTGGGCTGAGGCCCTTCATCAGAACTGGAAAGGAAGAGGACAGAAGCCAGAATAAAAAAAATGGGGGGAGGGGAAGGAGTACACGCTGGCAGGTGATGGGTGAAACCAGGTGAGGGGAAAGGTGGGTTGGTGGTGGGAAGCCGAGAGATGATAGATGGAAGAGGTAAAGGGCAGAAGAAGAAGGAATTTGATAGGAGAGGGGAATGAGCATGGGAGAAAAGGCACAAGAGGGAGGTGATGGGCAGTTGAGGAGAAGATAATGGGCGAGAATGGGGAAAGGAAAAAGAGAGAATGGGTAGTGGCAAAATCAGAAGTTAGAAGCTGAAAATGCAGAGCAAGATGCAGTAAATGGAAGAAGATTTAAAGTACATGTATATTTTTTCCCCACATGAAACATGTTGCTTTGAAGTGCTAATACTCTTCGTAGACAACAGAATTTATATCCAACCAGATTTTACGTACACTAGAGAAAAGATAAACCAGTCTGATTTTAGTAACACAGATCTTCGTTGCATATTGTGATGACACATTTAATATTTACCTCTGATAATTCTTCCCTCAGTCATGTAACTGCTGGACTGGGTGACCTGAGGCTGTATTCATTTTTACATCCTCCTGAACTCAAGGCAAACGTACTGCTAGAACCAAGATGCTACTATTGTAACTCCACTGGTGAGCACTGCATTCGACAAGCTAGATCCAGTTGTATGTGAAACTAGGATGTGTTATCTCAGCTTTCCTTCTTATTTCAAAACTGTTTAAATGTTATTCTCTTGTAGAAGGTTTGTGTAGCTTTAATAGTTACTGCTAAACCTATTTGTACTGACATTTATGTGACCTACCTAATGCTCAAGTCACCGAGCTATTATAATTCTCCTCAGGAGTCTGCAGAGATTCTGGATGTCATCAGAAACCTTGGTAAACTTCTATAGATGTGTGGTGGAAAGCTGGCCACGTTACAGCTTGGTATGGCAGCACCAATGCCTTCGAGCAGAACATCCTATAAAAGGTAGTGGTTTCAGTCCAGTATGTCATGGGTAAAACCCTCTCAGCTATTAAGCACATCTACATGAAATGTTGCCGTAGAAAAGCAGCATCCATCATCAAAGATCCTCACCACCCAGGCCATGCTCTTTTCTTACTGCTGCCATCAGATAGGAAGGTACAGGAGCCTCAGGACTCACACCACCAGGTTCAAGAACAGTTACTACCCCTCAGCCATCAGGCTGTTGAACAAAAGGGATAATACACATTCTACTTCTGGTGTCCCACAACTGATAGTCTCACTTTAAGGACTCTCTTGTTATTTCATGCTTGTTTTTCGTTGCTGTTTATTTATATCTGCACTTGCACAGTTTGTTGTCCGTCGATCCTGTTTACAGTTACTGTTCTATAGATTTGCTAAGTATTCCCTCAGAAAAAGAATCTCGGTTGTATGTGGTGATATGTATGTACTCTGATAATAAATTTCATTCTGAATTTTGAACTTTGAACTCCCACTTTTAGATCATTTTTTTTTGGAAGCCAGTTTGGAATTTGATGTCCTAGTTTGACAGCTACTGAATTTACATTTTATCCCAATACACCCTCACACTTTCAGACAACAGCCATTGTTGGTTTTCTTTCACAGAGCAAGATCTGCCCCAACTTTCATTTACTGATTCATTTGGGAAAACTGCAGCCTGCAGTAGAGTCACTGAACAGAGTCGAAGAACATTACAGCACAGAAACAGGCCCTTCAGCCCATCTAGTCCATACTGAACTATTATTCTGTCTAGTCCATTGATTTGCACCGGGACCCTGGCCCTCCCACCCATGTGCTTATCCAAATTTCTCTTAAATGTTGAAATCAAGCCCACTTGTGCGGGCAGCTGTTCCACACTCTCACCACCCCTGAATGAAGAAGCTTCTTCCTCATGTTCCCTTTTAACATTTCACATTAGAGGCATCTGGATAGGCACGTGAATGTGAGGAAGATGAAGAGATATGGACATTGTGAAGGTAGGAGGGATTAGTTTTTTGGGGGGGGGGAACGTTTGATTTATTTTTTAGCTGGGAGGGCCTGTTCCTGCGCTGCACTATTCTATGTTCTTTCACCTTTAACACATGACCTCTAGTTCTAGCCTCACCCCCCCAGTAGAAAAAAACCTGCTTGTATTTACCCTATCTATACCCCTCATGATTTTGTATAGGTAAAAAAAAATTACCAAGCAAACACTGCACTTTCAAAAGTGCTGTCCATTCCTCCTTCAAATGAACAGAAAATGGACAGGATCTCGGCTTAATGGCCCATGGAGACTTCCCACAATGCAGCGTTGTGCTGATATTGGAATCTCACCAGTTGTCTGCTCAGACCATGAGGAAGCCCTATAGCTGGATTGACCATCTAGGAATGGATTGGTCATATGGAGTCAGTTGTTTCCTTGGCTGTTGTGACGGGGAGCATTAAAAACAGAAGAGGTGAATGCTTCTATTGGCACCTTTAAATTGGAGCCAACCTCAGAGGGCCAAGAATCACTTTACCGCTGTCACGTATTTTTAAGCAAGGAACATGTTGTCCTGTCTGGTAATGTAGACATTCATGCTGATGGTCCAATGGAAAGTCTGTTCCTCAACAATGAGACATTTCACCAGCATGGTTGGCACAATATTGTGGGCCAAAACGCCTGTAAAGTGATGTAGATATCTATGTTCTATGTTCTATGTTCAACTCTGAACTGATTCCACAACCTAAGGACTATATAACTCAAGTGCTCAGCATTATTTATTTAGCATTCATTCATTATCCATCTATTTATTTATTTATTGGCCATTAATTAATTTTCATTTGTTCAAATTTATTTATTTATCTATTTGTGTATTTATTTATTTATTGTGTATTTGCAGTTTGTCTTCTTATCCACATTGGTTGTTTGTAAGTCTTTGTGTATAATTTTAAATTGATTCTATTGTATTTCTTTGTTCTACTGTGGATGCCTGATCTCAGGGGAATATAGGGTGACATATATGTACTTTGATAGTAAATTTACTTCGACTTTTCTTGTGTACCTTCTTAACCATCCCACTCTCCCCATCTCAAAACGCAACAAGTGGGCTGGGTGGAGCCTAGCAGAGCTGGGAGTACCGAGCATGCTCATTCATTCGCTGAGTCAGTGAGGCCGGCTGGAGGCCGTTCTTCCCGTCCCTGCTCCCACTCTCATCACTGCTGTCTCTGTGAACCCCCGCCCCCCACACACTGTTTTCCTTCACCTCTGATTTCGTAACAGCTCGGATTACCAACAGTTCCCACTGACAGAACCCTGTGGTAATCCGGGGACTGCTCGTACGGGTTGAAGAGGAAGGTGACAGCATCCGAGAACGCAACCCAATGAAATAAGTGATCTTTAAAAAGTAGTGCTGCTGACACAAGATGGGCCACAGCAATCAGTATGGCGAGATATCGTCTTGTGGGAGGCCCTATTTAGATATGTGCAGGAAATAGTTGCTTTAATCCAATGCCATTAGAAATATTTCTTGCCTGGCGGGTGATGGGGAGACCATAACACATAGGAGCAGAATTATGCCATTTTGTCCATTGAGTGTATAACACCATTCAATCATGGCTGATTCATTTTCCCTCTCAACAGCATACTCCTGCCTTCTCTCCATAACCTTTGACGCCCTTACTAATCAAGAACGTATCAACTTCTGCTTTAAATATATCCAATAACTTTGCAAGACAAGAGGCCAAGAAGCAGAGTGAGGCAATCGGGGAATACGTTACCTCATACACTTAGCCTTACTTTGCAGTGTTGTGTCCACGTGCAGGGCCTGGCTCAGAGACGAATCAATTCAGCCAATGCTGCAAATGCAGACGTTCAACCTAACATGTAAAATTGCTTTGCCAATTGAAATGGCATCCAAGAATGCAAAAAACATTTTCAGTTCACATTCGAGTTGTCAGCAAAGTGATCAAGTCTGACAGAGGCTGGTGAGAGCAGATCAGACCAATGCCATTGTGCAGTCAGCATCACTCATCGCTGGTCTTGGTGAGTGATAGTCCCTGCAACTAGAAAGGTCACATTTTGTCAGCTGAAGATCCAAGGTTAAGATAAACACTAAAAACAGTTTTAATGTCCAAAACAGCAACTGAAAAGTGGAATTTGTGGTTTGAAAGTTAAGGAACTGTATAGTCAGCACAAGAATTAACCATGGGGAACAGGTTGCTCTTCCGGTGAAGCTATGGAAACAACAGAGTACTGACATGGATACCACTACCGTACTGCTGCTGACTGTGGGGTAGCGAGTCGAGGAAGATCTCTGAGCAAGCTCTGCCATGTACAGGGGTCCCCCTCACCACAGGGAGTTGCATTCTCAGAAAGCTGCCTCTATCACAACTTTCCATAACCTTAGGCCCCGTCATGGACTTATGAAGAAAGGTTGTGTGAGCTAGAGTTTTTCTCTTTGGAGCAAAGAAGAATAAGAGGTGACTTGATAGATGTGTTCGAGATGATAAGAGGCATAGATAGAGTGGATAGACAGAGACTTTCTCCTAGGGCTGAAAATGAGCAATACAAGAGGGCCATTGGAGAAGGTGATTGGAGGAAAGTATAGGGGGGAAAGTCAGAGGTAAATATTTTACACAGAGGGTAGTAGGCATGTGGAACATGCTGCCAGGGGTGGGGGTAAAGGCAGATAAATTAAGACTCTTAGATAGGCACCAGAAAAAATGGAGGGCTATTTGGGTGGGAAGATTAGATTGATCTTGGAGTAGGTTAAAAGGTTGGCACAACATCCTCAAGACACAAGACATAGGAACAGAAGTAGGCCACTTGGCCCACTGAGTACGCTGTGCCATTTCATCACGGCTGATTTATTATTTGTCTCAGCCCCATTCTCCTGCCTTTTCCCCATAACCTTTGACACCCTGATTAACCAAGAACTACTCAACATCTGCTTTAAATTTTTTCAATGACTTGGCCTCCACATCACTCCATGGCAATGAATTCCACAGATTCACCGCCCTCTGGCAAAAAAATTCTTTCTCATTTCTGTTTTAAATGGACATCCTTCTATTCTGAGGGTGTGCCATCTGGTCCTAGACTCACCCACTAAAGGAAATATGTTCTCCATATACAATCTGTCTAGGTCTTTCAATATTTGATATGTTTCAACGAGATCCCCTCTCATTCTTTTAAACTTTAGCGAGTACAAGCCCAGGGCCTTCAAACACTCTTCATGTGACAAGCTTTCATTCTCAGAATCATTTTCGTGCACTACCTCAGGACCCTTGCAAATGCCTGTACATCTTTTTCTAGATAGAGGAACCAAAACTGCTCACAATACTCCAAGTGCAGTCTGACCAATGCCATAAAACGCCTCGGCAACACATCCTTGATTTCGTATTCTAGGCCTCTCAAAATGAATGCTAACATTGCATTTGCCTTCCTTGCTACCAACTCAACCTGCAAGTTAACCTTTAGGGAATCTTGCACAAGGATTCACAAGTCCCTCTGCACCTCTGATTTTTTTGAATTTTCACCCTGTTTAGAAAATAGTCTACACCTTTGTTCCTTCTACCAAAGGGCATGGCCATACACTTCCCTACACTATATTCCATCTGCCACTTCTTTGCCCATTCTCCCAGTCTGTCCAAGTCTTTCTGCAAACGCCCTGCTTCCTCAACACTACTTGTCCCTCCACCTATCTTTGTATTGTCTGCAAACTTGGCCACAAAGTCATCAATTTCATCACCCATATCGTTGACACATAACATGAAAAGAAGCATTCCCAATACCGACCCCCTGTCGCTGGCAGCCAGGTGTAATTAGCCCCCTTTATTCCAACATTTTCCCTCCTGCCAGTCAACCAATCTTCTATCCATGCTAATAACTTTCCTGCGACACCATGGGCTCTTATCCTGTTAGTAACCACATGCGCGGCACCTTGTTAAAGGCCTCTGAAAATCCAAGTAAACAACATCCACTTTGACTATCCTGCCGATTATTTCCTCAACGAATTCCAACAGATTTGTCAGGCAATATTTCCCCTTGAGGAAATCACGCTGACTTTGGCCTATTTTATCATGTGCCTCCAAGTACTCCAAAGCTTTGTCCTTAATAATGGACTTATATAACTTCCCAACCACAGATGTCCAGCTAAATGGCCTATAATTTTCTTTCTTTTGCTTCCCTCCCTGCTTAAAGAGTGGAGTGACATTTGCAATTTTCCAGTCCTCTGGAGCCATTCCAGAATCTAGTGATTCTTGAAAGATCAAGAATCTAGAGCCTCTATAATCTCTTCAGTTACCTCTTTCAGAACTCTGGGATGTCCATCTGGTCTACCTTCAGAGCTTGACTTCCCGAGCACCTTCACCTTAGTTATAGCAACTGCACTCACTTCTGCCCCGACACCTTCGAATTTCTGACGTACTGCTAGTGCCTTCCACATTGAAGACTGACACAAAGTACTTATTAATTTCATCTGCCATTACTTTGTCCCTATTACTACCTCTCCAGCGTCATTTTCTAGTGGTCCAATATCAATACTCACCTCTCTTTTACTCTTCATATATCTGAAGAATCTTTTGGTATCCTCTTTGATATTTTGGTTAGCATACCTTCATATTTCAGTTTTTCACCCTTATGGATTTTTTAGTTTCTTTCTATTGGTTTTTACAAATTTCCCAATCCTTTAACACCCTAGTAATTTTTGCTCTATCATAAGCCATTCTCTTTTGCTTCTATGCTGTCTTTGACTTCCTTTGTCTGCCACAGTTGTGTCATCCTGCCCTTAGAATACTTATAACCATATAACCATATAACAATTACAGCACGGAAACAGGCCATCTCAGCCCTTCTAGTCCGTGACGAACTCTAACTCTCACCTAGTCCCACCGACCTGCACTCAGCCCATAACCCTCCATTCCTTTCCTGTCCATAGATCTATCCAATTTCACTTTAAACGACAACATCGAACCTGCCTCAACCACTTCTGCTGGAAGCTCATTCCACACAGCTATCACTCTCTGAGTAAAGAAGTTCCCCTTCATGTTACCCCTAAACTTTTGCCCTTTAACTCTCAACTCATGTCCTCTTGTTTGAATCTTCCCCACTCTCAATGGAAAAAGCCTATCCATGTCAACTCTATCCAACCCCCTCATAATTTTAAATACCTCTATCAAGTCCCCCCTCAACCTTCTACACTCCAAAGAATAAAGACCCAACCTGTTCAACCTTTCTCTGTAACTTAGGTGATGAAACCCAGGAAATGTTCTAGTAAATCTTCTCTGTACTCTCCCTATTTTGTTGACATCTTTCCTATAATTTGGTGACCAGAACTGTACACAATACTCCAAATTTGGCCTGACCAATGCCTTGTACAATTTCAACATTACATCCCAACTCCTATACTCAAAGCTCTGATTTATAAAGGCCAGCATACCAAAAGCTTTCTTCACCACTCTATCCACATGAGATTCCACCTTCAGGGAGCTATGCACTATTATTCCTAGATCCCTCTATTCTACTGCATTCTTCAATGCCCCACCATTTACCATGTATGTCCTATTTTGATTAGTCCTACCAAAATGTAGCACCTCACATTTATCAGCATTAAACTCCATCTGCCATCTTTCAGCCCACTCTTCTAACTGGCCTAAATCTCTCTGCAAGCTTTGAAAACCTTCTTCATTATCCACAACTCCACCTATCTTAGTATCATCTGCATACTTACTCATCCAATTTACCACCCCTTCATCCAGATCATTAATATATATGACAAACAACATTGGACCCAGTACAGATCCCTGAGGCACACCGCTAGTCGCTTCTTCATCTTTGCAACGTATCTATCCTGTGCCTTCCGAATTGCCCCCAGAAACACCTGCTGTTGCTGTTCTGTCATCATCCCTGCTAGTGTACCCTTCCAATAAACTTTGGTCGGCTCCTCTTTCATGTCTCTGTAATTCTCTTTACTCCACTGTAATACTGATACATCTGAATTTATCCTCTCCCTCTCAAACTACAGGGTGAATTGTATCATATTATGGTCACGACCTCCCAAGGGTTCCTTTGCCTTCAGCTCCCTAATCAAATCTGGTTCATTACACAACATCCAATCCAGAATTACCTTTCCCCTAGAGAGGGTTCAAAAACAAGCTGCTATAAAAAGCCATCTCATAGGCATTCTACAAATTCCCTCTTTGGGATCCTGCATCAACCTGATTTTCCCAATCTACCTGCATATTGAAATCTCCCATGGCTATTGTAACATTGCCTTTTTCTATTATTACATGCCTTTTCAATTTCCCATTGTAATTTATATCCCAGGTCCTGGCTACGTTGTGGGTCAAAGAGCCTGTACTGTGCTGTAATATTCTATGTTCTATGTTTATGGTCATCTACAAGTATGGCAGCTGGAAATAATATAAAAATTGACACTCAAATTCTGCATCGATCATGAGACAAAAGAGTGATATAAGGCTGTTTGTAATGGTGGTGCAGAATTCCATGTGATTCCTTTCAGACCTTGTGATTGTGCTCGGACCCTGGCATCAATTATTGAAAAAGGAAGTGAAATGGACGTGAAGGAAGGAATAAAACTATGTAAATGAATGCACGAGAAGTTAGCAAATGAAGCTTAAGGTCTTCAATCATCTCCACTGCCACAGTGTGCCCAAATGCAAGTTGGAAAACTCCTGATATTCCATTTGAGTGCCCTGCAGCCCAATGTCACCTTTATTAAGTTTTCCAGTTTGGGATAGCCCATTTTCCCTGTTCCATTCCCATTCCCAACAGTCCACCCAGGTTCTCTCTCCCTTTATTCGCCTTTTCCACCACCTCTTCTTCTTCCCTGCCCCACTGGATTTATCACACTTCCTCACCTGCCCCCACCGGTCCATCACCTACGTACCTACAGTATCGCCCAAAGTCACTTTGGCCTATTTTAGCATGCGCCTCCAACTTCTATGAAATCACATCCTTAATAATGGGCTGATATATCTTCCCAACCACTGGTGTTTTCTTCTCCCTGATTCACCTTTCCCATCCACTTTCCTTCCTGGTCCCATCTGCTCCCTGACCTGGTTCCACGTAGCATCTACCAGCCTCTGTCTCAGCACTTCCTCCTCTTATGCCTGGCTCTATTTGCCAATTGTCTCCCCTCTCCTCTCCTCATCTGGTCTCATCCATTGCCTTCCAACCTCTTTCTTACCCTTCCTTCTCACTTCTATAGACTAGCTATGTACCTTCCGTACTCTCAGATCTCCGATGCAGGGTCTCAGTTTGAAATGCTCACCATTTCCTTGTCTTCAAAGACCCTGCTTGATCCAGCTGTTTATTTCTTCATTTCAGATTCCAGCCACTGTAGTTGCTTGTGTCAGCAAGTGAGGTTCTCCTTGCTCACTACAAGCTGATGTTGGGAGCTAACGTGTTAAGTTATGGTGTAAGTGCAGTGACAAGAAACATGATGTACAATTATCACGCAAAACTCATCACTTCCATTTCTTACAAATATCGACACAAATCAAGAAAGAAGCATGCTTTCACAGGGCAGATCTTTTATCTGGTGACCAGTGATATCAAGTCCAAAATCAATAATATCTACTATGACAACAGTGAAAGTGCAAAGATGGACAATCCTATCACAGTACAATTGTGTGGTTGAGTTTAGAAGATCCAAGCATCACAGAAGCTAGAAAGACAGAAAACAGAGAGTGGGAATAAAGGGTTCCTATTCTGGCTGGCTGCTGGTTACCGGTGGAGTTCCACAGGGGTCGGTGTTGGGACTACTGCTTTTTACGATGCATGTCAATGATTTGTGCTATGGGATTAATGCATTTGTGGCTAAATTTGTCGATGATACAAAGATAGGTGGAGGAGTGTGTAGTGTTGAGGAAACAGAGAGCCCGCAGAGAAACCTAGGTAGTTTAGGGGAATGGGCAAAGAAATGGCAAATGAAATACAATGTTGGAAAGTGTATGGTCATTCACCTTGGTGGAAGAAGTAAACTGGCAGACTATTATTTAGATGGGGAGAGAATTCAAAATGCAGAGAATGCAAAGGGACTTAAGAGTCATTGTGCAGAATACCCTAAAGGTTAACCCTCCAGACTGAGTCAGTGGTGAAGAAGGCGAATGCAATGTTGGCATTCATTTCTAGAGGTATAGAATATAAGAGCAGGGATGTGGTGTTGAGGCTTTATAAGGCACTCGTGAGACTACACTTGGAGTATTGTGTGCAGTTTTGGGCTCCTTATTTTAGAAAGGATATACTGACATTGGAGAGGGTTCAGATAAGATTCACGAGAATGATTCCAGGAAAGAAAGGGTTACTGTTAGAGGAACGCCTGGCAGCTCTTGGGCTGTATTCCCTGGAGAATGAGGGGGGCTCTCTGAAACATTCTGAATGTTAAAAGGCTTGAACAGATTAGAAATGGCAAAGTTATTTCCCATGGTAGGGGAGTCTAGGACAAGAGTGCACGACTTCAGGGTTGAAGGATGTCCATTTAGAACAGAGATGCAGAGAAATTACTTTAGTCAGAGGGTGGTAAATCTGTAGAATTTGTTGCCACGAGCGGCTGTGGAAGCCAAGTCATTGGGTGTATTTAAGGCAGAGATAGGTAGGTTCTTGATTAGCCAGGGCATCAAAGGGTTTGGGGAGAAGGCAGGGGAGTGGGGATGACTGGAAGAATTGGATCAGCCCATGATTGAATAGCAGAGCAGATTCGATGGGCTGAATGGACCACTTCTGCTCCTGTATCTTATGATTTTATTGTCTAAGCCCCACCTTGATTGAACCACTGTTTGAGATTTCTGATGTTCTAAGTGAAAGTGGGGCCCACATAATAAGTGTGATTGGTAAGACCTTTCCAGTAACCGAGTCTGAAGTTACTGATAAAACACAGAAAGACCTAACTTTGAAAATGGTCTATGGAAAGATTTTGAAAGGATAGATAATATTCGACCCATGTACAGACAAGGAACTGAAAGTGTTCCATAATTATTGCAGTGAATTCTATTGTGAGCAGCGATCCCGCATGTGGAAGGTCAGAATGAAACCAGTTGCAAGAAGCTCCACTTCTTGCCCTAATTTAGACAGTGATATTGAATCACTGGTAAGAACTAAATTAGCTGTCAAACTGTGGGAACAAGTCACCAAAACCACTCTTACAGTCACAGCCATGGGAAAATAGATCATTTCAGAGAGTATATAAGACCATAAAACATACTGTAGGAGCCGAATTAGGCCATTTGGCCCATTGAGTCTGCTCCACCTTGAATCATGGCTGATTTATTATCTGTCTCAACCCCATTTTCCTGCCTTTTCCCAGTAATCTTTGACTCCCTGACTAATCAAGAACCTATTAACCTACACTTTAAATATATCCAATGACATAGCTTCTACAGAAGTCTGTGTTATTGAATTCCACAGAATCACCACTCTTTGGCTAAAACATTCCTCCTCGTCTCTGTTCTAAAGGGACATCGTTCATTTCTGAAGCTGTGCCCTCTGGTCCTAGATTCCCCCACATGGGAAACACCTTCTCCACTTCCTCCCTACCTAGACTTTTCAATATTCAATAGGTCTCAACGAAATCCCTTCCTTATTCTTAAAAACTCCAGCAAGTACAAGCCTTGAGCCATCAAATGCTCCTCATGTGTTAGCCCTTTCATGTAGAGTCTGTGAATAAGAACTTTCTGCTAATGGTGAAAGTGGAAGCAAATGAAGCATGTGGGTTCATATACCACCACTGAACAGATTATAGACAAGATGTGGTTTACAAAGCTCATTTATCGACAGTGGCCATCAGTTTGAATTTACTCATCTTTATGTGGAGCCGCTATGCATTCAGTCAGAACAGAAAGCCCTCGAGAAGTAGAGACTTTCAAATCTTTGCACCAAAACATTGCTGCATTTTGAGTATGAGAAGACTGAGAGCACGTGTGAGATTTTTAAAACCAAATATGGCTTCTAGAATTAAACAGAAGCCATTAAATCAGTAGTGTTATTCTGGTATTAATCAGAAATAAAAGGCATTTTCAAGCAGAATGCAGAAATTAATGTTTTTAGCTCACCTCAGCAAAGTGGGAAATAGGAAGCATGCTAGAGGTATGTGAAAGACAGTAGAGTAAGGTTGGTGTAAATGGCAATCAGATCTGTCAGGGATGAATCAAGTCTAGATGTTGAATGAACCTCTTGTGCAATAAGATGGACTCTTGACTTCATGATCTTTATGATTTTGTTATGAATTTGCACCTTATTGTTTACCTGCACTGCACTTTCTTTGTAGATGTTACATTTTATTCTGCATTGTTATTGTTTTACCTTGTCTTACCTCAATGCACTGAGTAATGATCTGATCTATGCAAGACAAGCTTTTCACTGCATCTTTGTACATCTGACAATAATAAACCAATTGAAATTTCATTTCAAACTTGACAATAGTAAGATTGGATCCAGTGTTCTGAAGTAGATTCAATAAGAAACCTGTGGGAATAGGAAGATCTATTGTAGAGCAATCAAATGTGAACATAGATGTATTACTCCTATGCCAGAGTTGTTTGAGAAAAGAGGAGATTCGTTTGCAATGTATTCATAACCATGGAATGTGCTCTTCTATTTGTAGCAATATGTTCATGTTGTTAACACATTTTACAGTAGATTCACATAAGTGTGGCTGCTCACAAATGTTCAATCTGCAGCTAAAGCCTTCATCTTAAAGTCCTAAGATGTCCAACTGGTGGCTACTTTATTAGCTACATCAGTACGCCTGCTCATTAATGCAAGGATCTAATCAGCCAATCATGTGGCAGCAACTCAATGCATAACAGCACGCAGACATGGTCAAGAAGTTCAGTTGTTGTTCAGACCAAACATCAGAATGAGGAAGAAATGTGATCTAAGTGACT
This sequence comes from Mobula birostris, assembly GCF_030028105.1. Classification (NCBI taxonomy): domain Eukaryota; kingdom Metazoa; phylum Chordata; class Chondrichthyes; order Myliobatiformes; family Myliobatidae; genus Mobula; species Mobula birostris. The sequence continues at coordinate 17,871,839 of NC_092394.1, forward strand.
TTGACCATGGAATGATAGTTGGTGCCAGACAGGGTGGTTTGAGTATCTCAGAAACTACTGATCTCTTGGGATTTTTATGCACAACAGTCTCTAAAGCAGGAGTTCCCAAGCTGGGGTCCACAGACCCCTTGGTTAATATCAAGGCTTCATGGCATAAAAAAGATTGAGAACCCCTACTCTAAAGTTTACTGAGAATGGTGTGAAAAACAAAAGACCTCCAGTGAGCAGTAGTTCTGTACGTGAAAACACTTTGTTAATGAGCGAGGTCAGAGGAGAATGGCCAGACTGGTTCAAGCTGACAGGAAGGCGACAGTAACTCAAGTAACCATACATTATGGCTGTGTGGAAGATCATCCCAAAATACATAACACATCAAACGTTTAAGAGATGGGCTAAAGCAGCAGAAGACTATGCTGGGTTCCACTCCTGTACCTAATTATGTGGTCACACAGTTCGTATACTCTTCTGTAAATTAGCCTCTCCCTCATCTGGAAGCATTTAGGCTGCCTTCAATCCATTCTGAAGGCATTACTTTTGCCTTTACAAGTAAGCTCAACAAACCAACAAGAATCTCAGATTTGGAGCATAAAAATGAGATGTTGTTCTTTCTCAGTCTGTGAGCTCGAGCCCCTGAGATTAATTGTAGACAAATCTGCTCTTGTAGAATTAGAACACCACAGTAATGCATTGTTCTCTGGGATACATAAAATGTTAATTTTAGTTTCAGTGTTTTTCATGGCTTTGAGAGGATTTGGCTTTAGCTGCATGTAAAGATAATGTCTTATAAGATGCTTTATTGGGAACATTAAAGCAAAGAAAATAGAAGCAGCCAGCCATACAGTCTCTGTTCTGCCATTTTGCTATCTGATACAATCATATTCCTGCTGCATCCTCACAATTACCCATCAAATACTCAAGTATCCATGAGTACTAGCAGCAACTGAGCATCTGCCGACCATCCTTTTCACAGCTATTATCATTCTGTGAAAAGAATCAAAAGTACTTTGCAAACCTACTTGCCTGAGTGCACCTCTACTTTCCGTGATATACTCCATTAAAGGAGTGGTTTGTTTTTGCTCTGTGCAACCAACCTAGATCACATCACATTGCAAGAGGTATCTGCAGGCAGCTGGGTACAGCCATCTGTGAACTTAAACTAACATTGTGAAGCATCGAGTGCCAGAGACTCGGCAACCGACAGAAAACAGGCTGCACTTGAATTATGGAAACAAATGGGAGATGGTTCCTGGGACGAAAATGTTAAAAAGGTTTCTCAAAAAAAATAAAACAAGCAATTATATCTACCCAGGATGTGATCTAAACCAGCTTCCAAATTAAACTAATTGTTCTGTTTTACAGATAAATATATAAATATGAGATTTATTACATGAATAAGCATGCATCAGAACTAATATCTGAGTTAAGGATTAGGTCACAATTATCTCAGTGAATATTTTCTGCAAATGTGGAACTGGAAGCTGACTGGGAGGAAATAATGAAATGATTCATAACTGTAGTTGAAAATGTCCATCTGCCTACTTACTTAATTGCTTTTTTAAAAAAAACCATAAAATAAAGTTACAAAGACATTTGACACAGGAACCGATCCTTTGCTCCAGTACTGTAGGAAATGCTAGACAAGGGTGCAATCATAATGCTTAAAAGACATTTCAACAGTATAGGAAGGGTTCAGAGGGATAGGGGCCAACTGCAGGTAAATGGGACCAACTCAGGTAGGCACCTTAGCATGAATGAGTTGGTTCGGGAAAGGTTCAGAGGGATAGGGGCCAACTGCAGGTAAATGGGGCCAACTCAGGTAGGCACCTTAGCATGGATAAGTTGGGCCAAAGGCCTATTTTATATGCTGTGTAACTTTATGACTCTACCCATATACACTAGTCCATTTACCAGTGCTTCGTTCATAGCCTTCTAAGTATTGGTGAATGAAACACTTATCAGATACTTCTAAAATGTTCTTCCCTCAGGCAGCAAGTTCCAGATTCCAACTAGCCCCTGAGTGGAAAACTCTTCGTCACTTTTCCTCTGAACATGTTATCCCTACCTTAAGTCTATGCTCTATTTTTAGAGATCTCTCCTTGATGAGAAGTTTCTTGCTATCTGCCCTATCCAATTCTGTATTCCTCCATCAGAAGTGGACCAAGGAAGATGACATTAATGTTCAAAGTAAATTTTTTTTGTCAAAGTATGTATATCACATACCACGTTTGGATACATTTTCCTGCAGGTACCACAGGAAAATAAAGAATTACAATAGAATCCATGAAAAAGCACACATAATGAAGACCAAGATACATCCAATGCGGAAAAGAGGAAAAATTGTGTAACTAATAAAAAAAAGTTGAGACATAATACTGAGAATATGAGTTGTAGAGTCCCCAAAAGTTGTGGACTCCCCGGTTGTGGAGCCATTTCAGCACTGAGGTGAGGAGAGCCATCCACACCAGTCCAAGAGCTCGATGGTTGGAGGGCAACAACTGTTTCCAAACTTGATGGCATGGGACCCAAGACTCCTGCAGCACCTGCCCACTGGTAGTAGCAAGAAGAGAGGGAGACGGGTCAAATGCAGGCAGATGGGATGGGCCCAGGTAGAAGATCTTGGTTGGTACAGAGTAGTGGGGCTGAATACCGGTTCATTTTCCACTCTCGGGTCTTGCCATTTTAATCTGGCTCGAAGTCCACCCTGGTGCCCTCTCTTCCAATGATGGCCAAACTTCATATGGTTCAAGGTGCTGTACCTGAGAGTTATGTTCACCCAATCCTTCAAGAGACCACTAGTTTGTTTAGATGGTTCTTAAAGAGAAATTACAGGCTGCAGATTGCAGCAACTGCATTTCAGAAGAGGACTTATATCCAGTAGAATATCTAGCAGTTATATGGCAGTTGCCATATATCACCAGCACCATCTTGTCCTATAAAGTAACTTCAATAATATCTTGTCCGGAAACATGAAAGAAGCATTTGATTTAGTAGCCCTATCAGCGTAAATATTTAGTTTGTATCATGGATAGTTTTTCAAAATTAGAGTTATAAATTTACAGAATGTGTAAGTGGATCAGAAACTGAATCGGAATCAAAATATATTGTGAAATTTGTTGTGTTGTGGCAGCAGTACAGGCAATACATACATATACTGCATATTATACATGTAATAGATTCTGCTTAATTGGGACCAGTGTATTTTAGCCTAATTAAGTGGGCTGATCCAATTAGTCAATGTTTAATGGAAATAGTTAAAAATGTATAAAAAAGACAAACTGCTGTTTAACTGACTAACAAGTTATGTATTTAAATGAAATACAGAGCAAATTATGTATTTAAATGAAATACAGAACAAATTATGTATTTAAATGAAATATAGAATAAGTTATGTATTTAAATGGAATATAGAACACTATCCATACTACTGGTGGTTGCCTGTTGTATCTGAGGATGACAGAAAACTTGAGCAGAAGAGTTTTTAAAGTGGAAAAGCTGTGGCACTGGGGCAGCTCCACTCTCTCAAACTCAGAGGTCCGGGGCCAGTGGTATGAGTAGTCATCACAAATGGGGTCTTCCTTGGTTGCAGTGGATGTCCATAACTTCTTCTCTGCCTCATTGTGCCCTTTGCTCTCCATGTAGCATTGAAGAACCGCCTTCCTGGTTGTTGAATTTCACTATGGATCTCATCCGCCCAGACCGGCAGAACTGACCTTGTATGCTAGGACAGGCATGTCCCTATTTCACTGGGGTATGAGACCTACCAGCTAACGTCATCTGGTTTAAACCCGCCTGTTGAAGTGGTGTACCAGGGTGTGACCACTTTCATATGCAAACAGCTACTTGGAACCATAGCTGAGTGTCTGGTGGGCACCAAAGGTAACATTCAAGGTCAATAACTTCAAATTCTTTGTCGTTCCTGTTGCGTATTTAATATTTCAGTAATATTGGTCAATGTATTGTTTGATTAAGCATTCTTTGTTATTACATAATTAATTATGGGTTATATGTAAAAGTATGTGAATGGCATACGTCATTATGCCACTATGTCATGAGTGTGCACGTCACTAAATTAAAGAACAAAGTAGAGTACACCTTTATCAGTCTCCCCGTGCTTTTCTTTCAGTTAGCTTCTGCAATTACAGAACATAACAGTTCCTAACTTGTTCAAGTAATGAAATCATTTCATTTTTCACTCCCGAGTTCGAATCCAGCCGGCTCCCTTGCACGCTTTCCATCCGTGCTGGGTTGAGTGTCGAGCAAGCAACTCGGTCTCGTAAAAATAAGAAAGCCTGCTAAAAAAACGCCGTCATGACAGCATCTCGATGACTCCACTCGGAGTTAAGGGCTTTCTTCTTCTTCTATAGGTAGTGGGAGCTCATCCCCATTACCACCTCCAGCTCATCATGTCCATATTATTGAAACTAAACAACAGGAATTCTGCAGATGCTGGAAATTCAAGCAACACACATCAAAGTTGCTGGTGAACGCAGCAGGCCAAGCAGCATCTGTAGGAAGAGGCGCAGTCAACGCTTCAGGCCAAGACCCTTCGTCAGGACTAACTGAAGGAAGAGCAAGTAAGGGATTTGAAAGTTGGAGGGGGAGGGGGAGATCCAAAATGATAGGAGAAGACAGGAGGGGGAGGGATGGAGCCAAAAGCTGGACAGGTGATAGGCAAAAGGGGATACGAGAGGATCATGGGACAGGAGGTCCGGGAAGAAAGACAAGGGGGGGGGACCAGAGGATGGGCAAGAGGTATATTCAGAGGGACAGAGGGAGAAAAAGGAGAGTGAGAGAAAGAATGTGTGCATAAAAATAAGTAATAGATGGGGTACGAGGGGGAGGTGGGGCCTAGCGGAAGTTAGAGAAGTCGATGTTCATGCCATCAGGTTGGAGGCTACCCAGACGGAATATAAGGTGTTGTTCCTCCAACCTGAGTGTGGCTTCATCTTTACAGTAGAGGAGGCCATGGATAGACATGTCAGAATGGGAATGGGATGTGGAATTAAAATGTGTGGCCACTGGGAGATCCTGCTTTCTCTGGCGGACAGAGCGTAGATGTTCAGCAAAGCGGTCTCCCAGTCTGCGTCGGGTCTCGCCAATATATAAAAGGCCACATCAGGAGCACCGGACGCAGTATATCACCCCAGTCGACTCACAGGTGAAGTGTTGCCTCACCTGGAAGGACTGTTTGGGGCCCTGAATGGTGGTAAGGGAGGAAGTGCAAGGGCATGTGTAGCAATTGTTCCGCTTACACGGATAAGTGCCAGGAGGGAGATCAGTGGGGAGGGATGGGGGGGACGAATGGACAAGGGAGTTGTATAGGGAGTGATCCCTGCGGAATGCAGGGGGGGGGAGGGAAAGATGTGCTTAGTGATGGGATTCCGTTGGAGGTGGCGGAAGTTACGGAGAATAATATGTTGGACCCGGAGGCTGGTGGGGTGGTAGGTGAGGACCAGGGGAACCCTATTCCTAGTGGGGTGGTGGGAGGATGGAGTGAGAGCAGATGTACGTGAAATGGGAGAGATGCGTTTAAGAGCAGAGTTGATAGTGGAGGAAGGGAAGCCCCTTTCTTTAAAAAAGGAAGACATCTTCCTCGTCCTAGAATGAAAAGCCTCATCTTGAGAGCAGATGCGGCAGAGACGGAGGAATTGCGAGAAGGGGATGGCGTTTTTGCAAGAGACATAGAGAAGAGGAATAGTCCAGATAGCTGTGAGAGTCAGTAGGCTTATAGTAGACATCAGTGGATAAGCTGTCTCCAGAGACAGAGACAGAAAGATCTAGAAAGGGGAGGGAGGTGTCGGAAATGGACCAGGTAAACTTGAGGGCAGGGTGAAAGTTGGAGGCAAAGTTAATAAAGTCAACGAGTTCTGCATGCGTGCAGGAAGCAGTGCCAATGCAGTCGTCGATGTAGCGAAGGAAAAGTGGGGGACAGATACCAGAATAGGCACGGAACATAGATTGTTCCACAAACCCAACAAAATGGCAGGCATAGCTCGGACCCATACGGGTGCCCATAGCTACACCTTTAGTTTGGAGGAAGTGGGAGGAGCCAAAGGAGAAATTATTAAGAGTAAGGACTAATTCCGCTAGAGGGAGCAGAGTGGTGGTAGAGGGGAACTGATTAGGTCTGGAATCCAAAAAGAAGCGTAGAGCTTTGAGACCTTCCTGATGGGGGATGGAAGTATATAAGGACTGGACATCCATGGTGAAAATAAAGCGGTGGGGGCCAGGGAACTTCCATCTGTGGCCATCTGTGGCCTTTGCTCTGTGGCCATACAAATTCAACTTCATTACTGTAGCCCTGATCAGAACAATAACCCCTTCCAGACCCTGCCTGACCTGTGTGCTTTCAGAATTCTTCTGTGCCATGTTTTTAATTAATACTGTGGGGTGGTTTCATCCCAATCCACAGGAAGATGCATTCTGGAGTTAAATATTTAAGATGTCAGTACACTGAGCAGCACCTCCGTGTAGGACTGAGAAGAGTCAGATTAAGAATTTTCACAGGACAAGGAACCAAGCAGAGTCACGGGTCATTTGAAACCCCAGGCAATGACCTAGATTCATCTAAATGCAAAAACAAGGTAAAGTATATGAAGGAGTAAAATACTTCCATAATCCATTAATAACAAGGACAATCAAACTTTGATCTCTTAGATTAAATGAAGCCAGATACTCAGTATAAAACTGACTGTACATTCTGTACTTAATACAGGGGATCTACACCCAGCACATGATCTAAAATCAGCTTCTAATTGTTAGCCATGTACACTCACAAACATGCATAGGAAGGCACATAAATACATGTTTGTACAGTATATACATGAACAAGCATAAGCCACAGCAAAATAATTTTCCCAGATATCAGAAATTTATTCTAGCTCCTTAATTTAACAGGAAAACATTTTTAAGAGGAATATTTGTGCAAAATTCAAGACATCCAAAAAATAATACTGGAAAAAATTTGTTTTACTTATCACGTGTAACCTGGGTAGCGGGGTGGAGATACATCTCCTTCCCTCCGCCAGCCTGCAGGGCAAGGTATAGCACCTGCATAGAACCCCTCCCACCCTAATCAGGGTCACGTGAAGCCATGGCAGCAGGTTGTGGCTGGTTGTACCAGCAGCTGGTGCAGATCACAAGGCCATGCGACCACTGATGCCAGGCAGACGATCTCTGGGGAGTCTTGATAAAGGCTGCAGTCACCCGTCTTGTGAAGACACTGTCCAGAAGAAGGCAATAGCAAACCACTCTTGTAGAAACAGATTGCTAAGAACAATCATGGTCATGAGATCATGATCATCCATGTCGTATGACACAGCACATAATGATGATGATCACAAGATCACAAGACAAAGGAGCAGAAGTAGGCCATTCGGCGCATCCAGTCTGCTCCGCAGCTCCCCCATGAGCTAAACTATTCACCCATCTAGTTCCAATTTCCGGCTTTTTCCCCGTATCCCTTGATACCCTGACTAATTAGATACCTGTCAATCTCCTCCTTAAACACCCTCAATGATCGGGCCTCCACAGCTGTATGTGACAACGAATTCCACAAATCCATGACCCTCTGGCTAAAAAAATTTCTCCTCATTGCTGTTTTAACTGGGTACCGTCTAATTCTAAGACTATGGCCTCTTGTCCTGGACTCACCCACCAAGGGAAACAACCTTTCCACATCTACTCTGTCCAACCCTTTCAACATTCGAAACGTTTCTATGAGATGCCCTCTCATTCTTCTATACTCTAATGAATACAATCCAAGAGCCATAACATCGAAACATTGAAACATACAGTGAGATATGTCGGTTTGAGTTGAGAACCAACACAGTCCGAGGATTACACTGGGGGCAGCTTACGAGTGTCGCCATGCTTCTGGTGTCAACATAGAATAAATCTAAACAGGAACAAAAAAAGATGAAAATAATTCACATGACACGAGGTTGACGAAGAATGTAAAACTAACCACACTGTACATTTATTTCTCTTGATAGCTGCTGCATCACGTTTCACTAATTCTCAGTAAGTATGCACTCCCCCCGTCCCCAACCTCAGTTATAAATTTCTTTGACTCGATGCTTCTTGTTTTCTTTCAGAATGGATCTAGCCCAACGGAAATATTGAGGATGTCATATTTAACCAGAGCTGCACTTGGAGCTGAAGCAGAACTCAATAATGACAAGTTTAATAATCAGCTGGCATGTTCAGTCACCCATTCCCTATCCAATCCCATTCTCCAAAACACCAGTGCATCAGCAAACAAGCTTTGCTGGCATGCATTTTAGCCACAACACTTATCATTATAGATAGTGTGTAGGGCGTTAAAGTAAATGCATCATTCTTGAATGCACATTTTTATATCCATGCATTCAAACATACAGTATTCTTAAATGTCACACACTGAACTGCATTGTTAGGAAGAAAAACAGAATGGAAAATGGAGACACAAGGGATGCTGGAAATCTGGAGCAACACACAGAAAATGTTGAAGGAACTCACCAGGTACAGGAAAATGAACAGTCAATGTCTCATCAGGGCTCATTGAAATGTTGACTGTTCATTTCCCTCCATGGACACTGCCTGAACTGCTGAGTTCCTCCAGTATTTTGCATATATTACTCTGAATTTCCAGCATCCGCAGAATCTCCACTACATTGGCGAGACCGGTCATAAATTGGGTGACTGCTTCGTCGAGCACCTCGTCTTCATCTGCCAAAAGTAGAACTTTCTGGTAGCCAAACATTTTAATTCCAATTTACATTCCTGTTCTGACATGTTGGTCCATGGTCTCCTCTTGTGCACCGATGAAGCCATCCTCTGGGTGGAAGATCAACACCTTATATTCCAAACAACAGGAATTCTGCAGATGCTGGAAATTCAAGCAACACACATCAAAGTTGCTGGTGAACGCAGCAGGCCAGGCAGCATCTCTAGGAAGAGGTACAGTTGACGTTTCAGGCCGAGACCCTTCATCAGGACTAACTGAAGGAAGAGTTAAACATGAGTTAAATATTCCGTCTGGGTAGCCTCCAACCTGATGGCATGAACATCGACTTCTCTAACTTCCGCTAATGCCCCACCTCCCCCTCGTACCCCATCTGTTATTTATTTTTATACACACATTCTTTCTCTCACTCTCCTTTTTCTCCCTCTGTCCCTCTGACTATACCCCTTGCCCATCCTCTGGGTTCCCCCCCCCCACTTGTCTTTCTCCCCGGACCTCCTGTCCCATGATCCTCTCGTATCCCCTTTGCCAATCACCTGTCCAGCTCTTGGCTCCATCCCTCCCCCTCCTGTCTTCTCCTATCATTTCGGATCTCCCCCTCCCCCTCCCACTTTCAAATCTCTTACTAGCTCTTCTTTCAGTTAGTCCTGACGAAGGGTCTCGGCCTGAAATGTCGACTGTACCTCTTCCTAGAGATGCCGCCTGGCCTGCTGCGTTCACCAGCAACTTTGATGTGTGTTACCTTATATTCCATCTGGGTTGCCTCCAACCTGAGGTATGAATGTCAATTTCTCCTTCCTTCCTTCTTCTATTCCCCACTCTGGACTCCTACCACTTCTCACCTGCCTGTCACCTTCCTCTTAGTCCCCTCCTCCTTCTATGGTCCACTCTCCTCTCCTATCAGATTCCTTCCTCTCCAGCTCTTTACCATTCCCACCCACCTGGCTTCACCTATAGATAATAGACATTTCTAGCTATCCAGCTTCCTCTCCCTTACTGTTTTATTCTGTTACCTTCCCCCTTTCTTTCCAGTCCTAAAGAAGGGTCTCAGTCCAAAACGTCAACTATCTATAACTTCATAGATGCTGCCTGACCTGCTGAGTTCCTCCAGCATTTTGCGTGTGTTCTCATGTTAATGATTTGCAGAATCTCTTGTGTTTTTAAAACGTTGATTGGTCCTTTCCCTCCATGAATGAAGCCTAACCTGCTGAGTTCTTCCAGCTATTTGTCTGTGTTGCTCTGGAATAGAAAGCTGATTGTACTGGTGATGTCCAGCAGGAATAGATACAATGGGAAGCTCCAAGTTGTCACAAGAATTGGCAGTGTACAATAGTGAAGAATTTCTCAATAAATAAAAATTGGTAATGAGTGTAAAAAGAGATAAAGCAAGAAACATTGCACAATTTCAAAGAAAGTACAAGAGCACAGACGTCAGGGAATGTTTCCTTCATATTTGGGAAACAAATTAAATACTTTGCCTTCTTTGTATGTGGTTGTTGTGTTTTTAACATTTAAGTAATTTTTGAGCAATATTGTAAATATATTGTTTGATTAAGCATTCTTTGTTGTTTACATAAAGCATTGCGGGTTATGTATAAAAGTACGTAAATGGCATACGTCAACACGCCACTATGTGATACGAGTCAGCACCATGCTTAAAGTAAAAATGAAGATATACAAGTTATTTCCTGGTTCCTTTGTTTTCCTTTCAATTAGTTTAATGTTTTGGAGTTACAAAACATAACAGTGATAACAAGGAAGTTTTAAACAAACCTGAGCTGACCATGTTACCATTGAAACACAGCGAGGCATTCAAGTTTAAAAAAAAGTGCAGCAGGAAACGGTCGAGTAACAGTGAAGCACATGTTTCTTCAGGAATGGACAGAGACTATCGAATTAAAGAAGGAAGAAAATGGAAAAATTCATGGATTCATAAACAGTGAGTACTGAGTAATAATAATCATAAAAAGAGCAGAAATGGCCGGCTACATCATAAAGGTAGGTGTGTTCGTTCCTCAACATATAACTGGCTCATGTAAAGTGAGCTAATTGCACAGTATTTTGAAGCTAATTAAATAGCCAATGAGAAGCAAGCACCAGTTTTGCTGAGTGCATTGGGTTTAAAGGGATACAGTTTACTTAGAAATTTGACTAACCCAACCAAACCAGCCGAAATGAGCTTTGCTGATAGGAAAGTAATGCAGGAACGTTTAGAACTGAATCCATTGTTGTTTGCAGAATGTTTTAGGTTTCATGAGTGGAATTAAAAAGAAGGGGAGTCCATTTCAGTGTATGTGGCTGAATTGAAGATGATGTTTGAGTATTGTCGGTTTAATGATGCTTTGAGCGATCGGCGACGCTGGAGGTTTACCATCTGTGTGAGATGATGGGAGTTTCGAGAGACTTTGAGACTTTTACTGTGCCATTGTTTGTTCTTATCAAATTACGGTATTGTTTTGCACCGTTGTAACTATCTGTTATAATTATGTGGTTTTTGTTAGTTTTTAAGTCGGCTTGTCATGTGTTTTTGTGATATCATTCTGGAAAAACATTTTACCATTTCTTAACGCATGCATTACTAAATGACAATAAAAGGGGACTGCATGTCCTCATAATCATAATAATTATAATTTAGTTTGTGGAATCTTACAAGAAAGTATTCAAGAACGGCTCCTAACTGAAGCATGACTTACATTTAAGAGAGCAGTTGTACTAGCTGTATCAATGGAAACAGCAGAGTTACAGTCAGGAATGAAAATATGCATAAACAAAATTGCAATGTCCAAACAGAAACCTGCCTGATCGAACAAATTGTGGTACTATTGTGGCAGGGGTCACATACACCAGACCAAAGCAGAGTTAAAGGCAAAACTTGCAGAAAATGCAACAAAGTAGAACACATACAAAGAGCATGTTGGGCAGACAAAAACAAATGGGCTAAACAGGGAAGAGAAAAAGATAAAAAAGATAAAAAAGTCAAGTTGCAATTTCAGTAAGAGCATTAATCTGTCAGGATTGGCAGTCCGGGCACCAGCTCAGAAGAGCACCCACCTCTTGAAGCTTCTAGTTTACATGGAGAAACATACCCTCGGGGTCCTCCGAGAGGGAGGGAGAATGATGGACCCAATCGGACGGATACAGTTAATTACAGGGAACAACTATGACCAAGAGCTAGGATAAGAGGCTCTGAGTGTCCAGTGTGTTGGTGTGGGAGAGCATTTTCCAGCATTAAAGGTTTACGAGTCCACCAAGCAAAGCTGAAGTGCTATTCCATCCCAGTGGATGAAGATTTCTTCACCAAGCACAGATGATGTGGTCTTTTCAACCACTGATTCACAAGCCACAGCCATTTGCTCTGGAGAGCGTCATCATACTCCAGGTCAGACGAGAGATAACCCAGGTCAGGTTTCAGACCACAGTACCCAGGTAGATTCTTCGCATGATGGCGGTGGTGAGGAGGTAAAGAAGAAGAGGAAGGTCAAGTGGCCAGCAATGGCAGATGAGAAGGCTTGGCAGGTATTTGATGAGGATATCAGTATGATGTTGGAGAACACTGTTGGGAACATCAAAGAGAAAGTTGGAAATGAAGGGCCATATGATTTACGATGTTGGAAAGTACAGGCTTGCTTTGGTTGAGTTGAAGAAAACAAAGCCTACACAGCAACCAAGCAGGCGCCAGAAGGAGATTAGTAGGTTGAGGAGAGAGCTTAGATCGTTCAGACAGAGGTGGAAGGTAGCAAGTGACGGTGACAAGCCAGGGCTTGCTGATCTCCGAGAGCATTTTCGAATAAAGTTAGCATCACTCCGTCGTGCAGAGTCACAACGTAAAAAGAGAAAGAAGAGAGAGAAGGCAAGAAAGTCATTCTTTGAGAACCCTCACGAGTTCGCAAAGAAACTGCTTGAACAAAGTAAGAGCGGGCAGCTTAACATCTCTCAACAAGAACTTGAGGATCACCTAGCAAGCAGTTACTCTAATGAACAGCAGGAGGCTCCTTTGCTTGACATTTCAGGGCTTGTGAAGCCTACCAGGCCAGGAGTGAAGTTCGATCTGTCAGAACCCAAACTGGCAGAAGTCGAACGGTTCATCAGAAAGACAAGGTCAGGCTCAGTGCCAGGACCTAATGGAGTGCCGTATAAGGTGTTCAAGAAGTGTGAACAGCTGAGGAAATACTTATGGAGATTGTTAAAAGTGATGTGGAGACAAGGTGTTGTTCCTTTGTCATGGAGTGAGGCTGAAGGAGTATACATCCCGAAGGAAGAGAATTCTTCTACTTTGAATCAGTTCCGACCAACTTCACTCCTGAATGTAGAGGGGAAGATTATGTTTGGCATTCTGGCAGAAAGAATATCTTCATTTGTGATTGAAAATGGATTAGAAAATACATCTGTGCAGAAGGCATGAATACCAGGCTTCCCAGGATGCCTTGAACATTCTAGTATGATATGGCATACCATCCAGGAGTCAAAAAGGTTGAGAAGTCTGGCTGTAGTCTGGCTTGATCTGGCAAATGCATATGGTTCTGTTCCCCAAGTCCTGATTGTGTTTGCGATGGAATTCCTATGGATTCCTGCGAAGGTGAGGAACTTTGTTATGCAGTACGGTTTTCCACTCAGCAGTTTACAACTAGGTGGCAGAGCTTGGATGTTGCAATCCCAATGGGATGTGCAATTTCACCCACCCTTTTTGTGTTAGCCATGGAGGTTATTGTGAGGGCTGTAGAATCAGTGGGACCAGGTGTTGCACTTGATGGCGGAGAGGAGTTACCACCAATACGAGCGTTCATGGATGATCTTACCCTTTTGGGTCCCAGCACGGAGGCAGTGGAAAATGTACTATCTAGACTCGAGGAGCTAATGGATTGGGGAAGAATGAAGTTCAAGACCAAGAAGTCAAGGAGCCTTGTTCTTAGGAGAGGAAAGCTGGTTGACTTTCATTTCACCCTTTGTGGAGAGGAGATTCCATCCATTCAGGACCAACCAGTTAAGAACCTCGGGCGATGGTACACAGAGGAGCTGAGAGACACCAAGAGGGTTCAAGAGACAGCAGAACAGATCAGCAGAGGTCCGATGTCTGTTGACAAGTGTGGCTTGCCTGGCAAGTTGAAGTTGTGGTGCTTGTAGTACGGACTGATGCCATGGATAATGTGGCCGCTAACTGTCTGTGAAGTGACAGGCAATGGAATGGAAGATCAACAAGTATGTGAACAAGTTGCTTGGAGTACTGAGCAGCCTCACCAATGTTGCAATCCACAGTAGCCAGACAAAGCTTACCATCCCAGTGCAATGCCTTGTTGAGGAAGTCAAGGTAGCCAAGGTAAGATCATTCTTGATGCTTCGAGACTCAAAAGACCCTGTCATCAAGAACACCCAGCTGGATGTGAGATCAGGCAGGAAGTGGTCAGCCCGTGTAGCAGTTGATGAGGCAGAGTCTAGATTGAAGCACAAGGAGACGGTTGGGGCTATCCAGCTAGGCCGCCAGGGACTTGGATGAACAACCCACAAGTGGTGATCATCTTCTACAGGTAAGGAGCGCCGTGAGCTTGTAATACAAGAAATACGAGCGGTAGAAGAGTAGAAGAGGTTAACTAAAACAGCTGGCCTGGCCAAACAAGGAGCTTGGACCCGGTGGGAAAGTGTTGAAGAACGACACCTATCTTGGAATGTTCTGTGGCAGATGGAACTGCTCCACATTTCTTTTTTATGCAGAGCAGCGTACGATCTGCTCCCAACACCTGCCAACCTCAGCACCTGGTATGAAGATAAGACAGACAGGTGTGCTGCTTGTGGCGAGAAGGGAATACTTCAACATATCTTGAGTGCATGCAGAGTCAATCTTTCCAGCGGCATGTACAGTTGGAGACATAACAACATTCTCAAAGTTGTAACAGAAGCGGTTGAACGGAGAGTACTGCAGCACAACTTATCTCATGCCCCACGCTGCACAGAACATCGCATATCATTTGTGAAAGAAGGCTCCAAGTCAAGGGTGTACAGCATAGGCTCACGATCAAGCATACTTTCTTCAGCCAATGATTGGTGTGTCAAGGCCAACCTGGATGGGAAAGGCAGTTTCCCGGAGCAAATAGCTTTCACAACATTGCGTCCAGATACAATCGTATGGTCTGACAGCTGTAGAGAAGCGGTTATTGGTGAACTCACAGTCCCCTGGGAAGACAACATCGATGAAGCAAGTTAACCAGATATGCAGAGTTAAGATCAGAGTGCAGAGACAGAGGGTGGAAGGTCTCATGCTATCCATTCGAAGTAGGCTGCCGTGGGTTTATTGCGTTCACTCTCCAGAAGTGGCTGCGTGACCTTGGCTTCACTAGAAGGGAGATCAAGTCAACCAGCAGGGCTGTAGCTGAGGCAGCAGAGAAAGGATCAGCATGGGTGTGGACCAAGTATGTCCAGAGGGGCAGAGAGTCAGACAGTGTATACATATCTTGCAAACCCTTCAATGGTTGCATAGA
Organism: Mobula birostris; assembly: GCF_030028105.1. Taxonomy (NCBI): domain Eukaryota; kingdom Metazoa; phylum Chordata; class Chondrichthyes; order Myliobatiformes; family Myliobatidae; genus Mobula; species Mobula birostris. The sequence continues at coordinate 17,887,034 of NC_092394.1, forward strand.
CACCTGAAGAGCAGAATATCTGTTGGATGGAAGTGACCAACAACTCTGATAGAGGCAGATGCCAAGTTTTTAAGCTCACCAGTGGGAGGTGGTGTTTTAGCACTGCTGGCCCACCAACTCGAGGGAGTCTTGATCATAAGCGGGCCGAATCTCCTGAAGACAGGTGGCAGATCAACTGATGATCCCACTGGTGATAGCACAGGACAGTTAACATCTTAGTCCAAGTGTATTTTGTAACTCTGCATGCTGTTGATGAAAAATCTGATAACGATTAAGAGTGATACAGGTCTGTGTAGCCTAAAGATTTACAATGTGAAAACTAAAAATAGACAAGCAATATGGCTTACAACATAAGTGAATGGCAAGTTACTTAAAATGGAATTGAACACTGGGTTGGCTGTTTCAGTCATTCCATAAAACAATTTTGAATGGCACTTCAAAGATACTAAACTGAAGCCTGCAGATACCTAACTAAGAACATAAACCAGAGAAAAGATCATGTGGGAATGATATTCGTAACAGTGAAATACAACAAATCAAATCAAGTTTAATTATTACTCAAACCATACATACTGTAAATACAGCTGAACGAGACAGTGTCCATCTGGGGCGAAGGTGCAAAGCATTTAAAATTAGCAAGCAAACACTCAAAAATAGCAAGTAACATAATTCAAAATATCGAGCAAAGAAGCACATTCACTTGGAAAAATAAACACATATAGTCCAAGACCCTGCGCAACAATATCCAGCAATCAATGGTACGATCTCCTGGCAATGTACAGATGCACACAATCCAGCCTATCATTCCACCACTCAAACACAGGAGGGCAGCACCGATAGGAGAGGCCAGGCCCCAGCCAAACTCAACCATGCTATAGCGCTTACGCTGCTGCAGACCAGCCCGAGGCTTGAGGCCTAGTTCTCACAACTGAGGCTACACAGTTCCCATGTCAACTGTCCCTCCATCAGACAAAGGTAACAGGCTTGTGGCAACTTACATTATCACTGTCCAACAGGTTCTTGCAATTGCAAGTGGTATGTCCAAGGCGATCTCCCATGGCTATACTGCACCAACTCTGATGCTTCCGAGAAGCAGGGAACATTATGACCTGCAGTCGGGTCAACTCCCCCATACCCAAACCGGCTCCTCTGATATCCCAACAAGCTCCTTCGACACCTCGGCCGACCCCTTTGACACCTCGGCCGACCCCTTTGACACCTCGGCCAGGTGCGCCGCCAACACTAGTCCAACTACATTGATCAACAATCAGCTCACTGGTGGAGTAGCCCAGCAGTATCCGATGTTCTTTGTAAAATAAAAAACAAATTTTATGAAGAAAACAGCACCTCTGGTTGGCTCCCGAGAGGTCGCTGCATTCACATGTGCCACCATCTTACCGGAAGTAAGAACCAGCAAGCCAAATTGGGCTTGTATGTGGTAAGATTAGACGGCCAGCTTTGTGGGGACGTGAGGGGCTGAGACAACTACAACTCGATTGGCGATAAATTCGCCATTTACATGCCACCATCCCCTGCAATAGAGTCAACTGAAAATGAATTAAGAAAGGTTCTGGATGATGCCACACTGCCTCCATGTTGTACACCATGAACCATTGCCCAACAGAAGGCAAACAGGATTTAGTGCCAACCTCCGTGCCTCTGGTTGGAAAGCCAGTTAGACCAAGGAAGCACCACGGTGCTCAGAGAAATTGTGAAGGTGACGAAGACAGTGGTAATGACTACAACAGCTTTTGTAGGCAACGTATTTGAGAAAGTTTCTGCTATGTTGATTAGACAGTTACTTGTGAAATGCAGCTTGGTTTTAAGCTGGAAGAGAGTTCAAGGAGCTTCAAGAAAGTTGCAAGAATTCAGCTTTTTTGAGCATTAGGAACCAGAATCTACTCTGTGCATATTAAGGTAATTGCATGAACTTCAAGTGGAAGACAAAAAAGCTGCTTGTAAAAGTGGATGCAAGGACCAAAGCCCAGAAAGATCAGTGGAAGGCCACAAAGAAAGGAGTCAATGGAGATATGAAAACAGAGGATTCGTCAGATGATGTAGTGGTTGAGGAAACCAAGGGGAGAGATCAGATCATAAAGGGAGCAATAGAAGGATTAATAAGAGAATACTTCAGAGAACTAAATGAATCTTCCCAACATCAGATGCACAACCTAGAAAAAAGAAAAAGGCAAGAAAAAAAAGACAAGTTGAAAAAGGGCAAGAGATAGAGAGAAAAAATGTAAGTGAGAAAGATAAGAGAGAAAGAACGTGAGAAAGAAAAAGAACGGAAGCGAGAGTGTGAATGATATCGGGACCATGAGTGAGACCATGATAGGGATTGTGAGAGAACCAAAGATAAGGAAAGGGAGCACATTTGAGAGAGGCATTGAGAACAGGATAGAGGGAGCGAAAGAAGCTGGGATGGGAGAGAAGCAAGGAGTGAAGGAGATCCAGTGAGAAAAGCCGAGAAAAGAACAAAGGTGTCCAGAGCTGTCAGTAGCACTTACTGCAGTCTCAGAGTCAACTCCTACAACCACTTCGGAGGAGGCCCTAGAACCTGAGATTGTTTTCACAGTCACAGGTCTCATTTGCCGAACAGAGTGATGTCCCTTGTTGAGGAAGCCATTAAGCCACAAGAGTAAGAAAGCCTTCACAACAATTAAATCTTTAGACCTGAATGGGAGAATTTACAATTTACCATGCTGTGGATATCTATATAGTTGTTATATCATATCATATACTGTATAAATTGTATGTATATATACAGTGCCTATAAAAAGTATTCACAACCCTTGGAAGTTTTCATGTTTTATTGTTTTCAACATAGATTTAACTTTTTTTTTTGATACTGATCAACAGAAAAAGATTCGTGTCATAGTGAAAACAGATCTCTACAAATTAATCTAAATTATACAAATATAAAATACAAAATAATTGATTACATAAGTATTCACCTCAATTAATATGACACACCAAATCATTACTGGTGCAAACCAATTGGTTTTAGAAATCACATAATTAGTTAAATAGAGTTCACCTCCACATCTCCAAATGGAGAGTTAAGGTGTGTTTCAACTGATTGTAGTAACAATACGCCTGTATCTGTAAGGTTCAATTGCAGGTGAATGAGTATCCTGGCAAAAACTCCACCATGAAGACCAAAGAACACTTGAAGCAGCTCCTCGAAAAGGTTATTGAAAAGCATGATGGGAGATAGATACAAGGAAATTTCCAAGTCACTGAATAACCCTTGGAGTACAGTTAAGTCAATCATCAAGAAAAGGAAAGAATATGGCACAGCTGTAAATCTGCCCAGAGCAGGCCGTTTTCAAAAACTGAATGACCATGCAAGAAGGGGACTAGTGAAGGAGGCCACGAAGAGGCCTCTGACAACACTGGAAGAGTTACAAGCTTCAGTGGCTGAGATGGGAGAGACACCGCATACAACTGTTGCCTGTATGCTTCACCAGTCGCAGCTTTATGAAAGAGTGGCAAAGAGAAAGCCACCAATGAAAAGCTCATATGAAATCTCAGCTAGGGTTGCCAATATGACAGAGCTTGATCAGTTTTGTAAAGAATGGGGAAAGATTGCGGTGTCCAGATGTGCAAAGCTGATAGAGACCTATCCACACAGACTGTAATTGCTCCCAAAGGTACATCTACTAAATACTGATTTGGAGGGGGTGAGAAATTATGCAACCAATTATTTTGTGTTTAATAAACAGTGAAGACTTTCCAGGCGCAGATCCATGATCTTGCAAGACTAACGGATGTCTTTACTAATTGAAATAAGTTTAGACCAAATTGTAGAAATTTCACTTTGACATGAAAGTCTTTTCTGTTGATCAGTGTTAAAAAATCAAATTAAATCCATTGTGATTCAATGTTGTAAAACAATGAAACATGAAATCTTCCAGTGGGGGCAGCAGTAAAGGATGAATACTTCTTTTTATCAGCACTGTAAGTTGAGAGTTATAGGCACTCCTCAGTCGTGGTTGGTAGCTCATCTAGGAGAAGGAAAACTCTGATTTCAAACCTCTGTTGCCTTGTGGTTATACCCAACTCATGGGGGAAGCTCCGGGGGTACACCCCGAGGGAAAAATTCAGAGCTGGAGTCCCTTAGGCAGTCAACATCGACTGACAACTCTTGCGACACTTCTGGTGCCAAACTGTATTGGTCTCTGCTGTTCCTTTGGGTTTGTCAGATGTGTGGAGAGGGGGAGCTTGCTACACGGCCAACAGCTTGCTCTCCATATCGTACTGCCCTGGCTTGCATATCTAGGCAGCCAGGATGCAATATCCATGGTCAACTCTGACCGACGGAAGCTTCAGTCAGTCAAGTCGAGATACATCCTATATTGAGTTGGAGTTCATAGCTAAGCAGGGAGGAGTGTTGTGTATTTAATGTTTCAGAATATTTGAGTAATATTGTAAATATATTGTTTGATTAAGCATTCTCTGTTGTTTACATAATGCATTGTGGGTTATACGTAAAGGTATGTAAATAGAATGTGTATTCATGCCACCACGTGATACATGCACACGACTTACTTAAAATAAAAATGATCATACGAGTTAATTCCTAGCCCCCTTGCTTTCCTTTTAAAAGCTGGCACAAAGGGAGCTCTGTCCATACAAACTGCAGTTTATGATGTTGTTTAGATTATGCATTTACCATATTGAGCAAAACATATCTCTTTCTGGGATGTGTTTCTGAATGAATCCTGTTTCAAAAGACCATCATTTATTAATATTTATATTATTTTGTTTATAGATATAAGGATTATTCTGAAGTTTAATTATGGACAGGATCCTCCTACCCCGAACACCAATTGGTAAATTGGTTTATTATTGTCACATGTACCAAATTAGTGAAACTCTTGTCTGGATGCCTAACTCACATTTCCCATACGGATCCTTTACTCCCAGATGAAGGAAGGTCAGTGAACCCCTTGTGGGCAAAGGAGTATGCTTCAAAGATAACAACAAAATCGCCTGAAGAAATTCAACATTATATCTAAAAACTGGGAAGACATTGCACTCAATGGATGCACCTAGATGAAATCTGTTCAAGAGGGAGCTGCGCTACATGAGAAGGACCTCTGCTGTGCCATAGAGAACAAGCAGCAGCTGTGAAAGGAGAGACTGAAAAACCAAGACCCAATAACCACAGTCACCACTTACTCTTGCCCACACTGCACCAGAATATGTGGATCCCACATCGGTTTTTATAGCCATCTGATGACCCACCAATAGTCAATCCTTTAGGAGAACATCACAATTGAATCGAGTGATTGATTTAACATCCCAAGTGGGATTGCTTCTTGTCAACTGCCTAAAGACAACTTTGCACAAGGTCTTGTAACGGGGGAAGTAAGGGGCTAGAGAATGTAGTCTTTTTCTCTGGATAGAGTCCTCTCACTCAAGCTAACAAACCTTGTCCTTGGTCCAACCTTGAGGATAAATCCACTGATGAATCATTTGTGCAGATAAAAGAAATGAGCACAGTCTACTGTAGATTAATGTAAGCATGCCCCTGTATAAATTGATGGACTATTTTCACAAAGGCTTGAAGTAATATTGACCATAAAGTTGATGTGTATTCCTGCAGTTTATTCACTGTATGATGATTACAGATGAAGTAGTTGTTCAAGAAAAGGCAATCTTGTAATCTAATGAAAGCAGCTGGAATCAGTGCAGTGTGAACAAATCTCCATGCTGTACTGAGGCCATGTTTTACTGTCTGGCTAATCAGTTTTACCTGCTCGACCACACCTATTATATGTTTCCTTTGTCAAAGTATCCACCTTGTTCACCAATTTGCCACCCATCACTTATACATGTAGTTCAGACAGCCAACAATTTAATTGATTACTTCAGTGACACAAAACTGCAGAGGGCCTATTCTGCATTGTACCTTTAAATAATTAATTAATGATATTTTCAGGGTACGTGATAAAATAGGCAAAAGTCAGTATGGTTGCCTTAAGGGGAAATCTTGCCTGACAATCTGTTGAAACAGACAAAAGAGGGTCAGTGGATGTTGTTTACTTGGATTTTCATAAGGTTTTGACAGGGTGCCGCACATGAGGCTGCTGAACAGATAAGAGCCTTTTGTGTAACAGGAAAGATACTGGCATGGATAGAAGCTTGGCTGACTGGCAGAAGGAAAACGTTGGGAATAAAGAGGGGCTTTTCTGGTTGGCTGCTGATGACTAGTGTTCAGCACGGGTTGAGGTTTGGTCTGCTGTTATTTGTTAATGATCTGGATGCTGGAATTGATGGCTTTATGGCCAACTTTGCAGATGATACAGATAGGTAATGGGGCAGGTAATGTTGGAAGCAGGGTGTCTGCAGGACTTGGACAGATTAGAAGAATGGGTAAGGAAGTGACATGGCAGATGGAATAGTGTAGGGGAGTGTATTATCATGCACTTTAGTAGAAGGAATAAAGGTGTAGACTATTTTCCAAATGGGAATTAAGTTCAGAAATTGGAGGTGCAAAGGGACTTGGGAGTCCCAGTGCAGGATTTTCTAAAGGTCAACTTGAGTTGATTGTAAGGAAGGTAAATGCAATGTTAGCATCATTTTGGGAGGACTAGAAAATAGGAGCAAGGATGTAATGCTGAGGCTTTATAAGGCACTGGTCAGACATTTGGAGTATCATGAGCAGCTTTGGGCCACATATGAGAACAGATGTGCTGGCATTGGAGAGCCCAGAGGTTTAGAAGAATGATTCCAAGAATAAAATGGTTAATGTTAAGAGGAGCTTTTAATGGCTCTGGGACTGTACTCCCTGGACTTTAGAATAATGGGGGATGGGGGGAGGTGGCGAGATCTCATTGAAACTTACTGAACATGGAAAAGCCTGGATAGAGTGAACATGGAAAGTGTGTTTTCAACAGTGGGAGAATCTAGGACCAGACAGCACAGAATAGAAGGATATCCTTTTACAACAAAGATGAGAAGGAATTTCTTTAGCTAGTCAGTTTGGTGAATCTGTGGAATTCATGGCCACAGACAGCTGTGGAGGCCAAGTCACTGGGTATATTTAAAGCTGAGGTTGAGTTTCTGGATTAATAATTTAGTTCTGGCTGAAAGAACAAGGCAGGACAAGAAAGGATTCATTGACTTGTTAATGGTAATAAACTGCAGCAGTGCTATTATCAAAGTTTCCAAAGATGAGAATTGGCATTGATGTTGATGGGTTAAAAGTGCCAATTGACTACAGATCAATAAATTTCTCCAAGCACTGGTCTCTAACCTTACTTCAGAATTTTCCTAGCATGTTTTTGTCGCGTTTTTCAGAAATAGGGTCCAGAATTTGAAATTATTACAGCAAAAGAAACTGGAAATGGAAATATACATGTGGATGTTGGTCTTGGACACTGTCACACTGACAACAGTCCACCTATCCTACCAATGGATTTACAGGATTTTGCAGAGCCAATTGGCAGTAATGATTTCGCCAGTGCTTTCAGATTTCTATGTGTCCATGTCCATGAAGCATACACAGGGTATCCACAAGACTGTAAGATATAAGAGCAGAATTAGGCCATTAAATGCAGCCAATGCTTGGCCTCCACAACCCTCTGTGGCAACAAATTCCACAAATTCACTACCCTCTGTCTGAAGAAATTCCTCATCTCAGTCCTAAAGGGATAATTTATTCTGAGGCTGTGCGCTTGTTTCTTGGTCTCTCCTATTAATGGAAACATCCTCCCCATGTTCATGCTGTCCACGTCGTACCTACTTTATGTCAGTACTTGGTCATTGAAAACTCGTTTCTTCAGTTGGCTAAAATGGATAGCAACAAAAATGGCAGTTGTTTTTGCTACCAGGTTTGGATATGGCCCAAGTGAAGAATGAGAGGCACTGAAGCAGGTTGATAGTTCACAAACTTTATTACGAATAATGTTTAAGGGAAAATAAATAATAAATGCTAGGCCAAATAGGCCGTTAACTAAAACTCTCAAATGGGAACCGAAGCCTATACAGCGGCCGAAAAGAAAATCTAAACATTAAATGAATACCGCCAGTCTTCGAAGTCAGTTGACTCAAAAGTACAATTTCGCAAGGAAAAGGCCGAAAGCAAAATAGACAGCAAAGCGTTGCTGTTCTCTGTCCAAATCTCGACAAGCATGACGATGACAGTATGGAGTTAAATACTATTATGAATAAATAATTAGCTGACACATGCAAATTCAGAAGCGCAATTGCTGTATCTACCTTGCTGCCGAATCCGTGGTTATGACAGTTTTGCAGTAAATGACACCAAAAACTTACTAAAGCATGTGTGTATTATCTCAGGTAGCATGGAGTGAGCTGAATACCATACTTAAGGAAATACTGAGCTGTGGGTGGAAAACTGGTATTAATAATCAAACGTAATTCAGGAGTATCCCTTTCATGAGATAGGAGATTGGTAATTAAGTATATGAAAACACAATTTTATCAGTGAATTTAATTTCTTTTTACAGATCATCAGCCTTGGCTCCTAATATTTGCCAAGTCTTCACCACAACATTCAGATTAATTTATTTTATCACATATACTTTGCAATGTGTCACTTGCGTTAACAAACAACACAACCCAAGGATGTGCTGGGGCAGCCCTGAAGTGTGTCCGCACATTCAAGTGCCAACATAGCACGGTCACAATGATCAGCAGACGACAAGCAACAACAAAACTATAAACCTCTTTGCTCCCTCCTAACCATGCTCCCACTTAGGCACACACACACAGACTGTCCTCCAACTCCAGGACGGCCCACCTCAGGGCCTCCAGCTTCCAGTGGACTCACAGATCTGAGGTTGTAATTGAAGTGTCCTCTGAATCAAATGATGGACTGGAGGCAGTGTAAGTTCTTTTTTATCCAGTCTGGTGATTATATCCATTTGTGATTATGTTAAGATTATAGATCGCAGAGTAAGTTAAAGGGTTGGCACATTGTCAAGGATATAAACGTCGAGGAGAGCTGGAGACAGCATGTGTTAAAAAAGCTGCTGGACTCATATGGCTGATTGTCATTTAAGTATGAACTAACCATTCTGAACACTGAAGGTAAGTATTCAAAAGTAGTATTGTCCCAATCACATTTTTGATTTCCTGACAGTCCTGAGAGATGTTTCTTCTAAAATAGTGCTTTGAGTGAAACTCCTTACTAATTTCCATTTTGTAAATCCAATCTCAGCCAACTGGATTTATTTGTTGTGTATTTAATCTTCTGGTTCATGTAATGTTGCTTGGAAATGCAAAAATTTATCACTCCCCACAATAAAATTAGGATTTCATCTCAAGAAAATGTCTAAAACAGTAAATTCAGTGGAGCAAATTTAATCATTTTTGGTAATAAAAAAGTTTTAAAATACATCTTTATAAAAAGCATGTTTTATTGTACTTTCACACTACATTTACCAAAACACAAAAGATCCATAATCTGACAGTGAACAAATTCCAATCTTTAAAAAAAATAAATAAAAAAGATGATGTTTTTTTCCATTCTGTACATCACTGACAAAAGAAATCAGAGGTTGCCAGGTGACAGTCAGTTTTGTGTCAAGGTTGCCTAGTGACAGCCTTGGGTCACCTATTTAAGCTTTAGTAATATATCCTTCTCGAATCAGGAAATCATAGATCTTTCTAGTTTTGTTCACATCTATCTTAATGAGAGTCCTTGCCTGGGCTAGCTTTAAACCACCTAACCTGCTGCTTTCATTCATTAAAGCCGACTTGTATTCCAAGTATGCTCCAGGAACCAGTCGCACCATCTGACATAGCTGGGAAATGGGTGGAGGAAGGGTAGAAAGAGAAAATCCACAAACAGCATTATTCCAACATAAATTAAAACATTTTATCCAAATTTCATGTTTATAGGAAGGCTACGACATACCAGAACAATAAAATGTGTCACTCATCTTTTTCTAAGTAGCAGTATTTCTAAAATTTCCATTTTAATAATACCATTGAGATTCTGCTGCTTTCTCTTAAAGGTAAAAGCTATTGCAAAAACTACTTTAGAATATCAGGTTAACTCGCAACATCTTGGTTGGAACTAGAGGTAGCCTGAAGAAACTGTAAGTAACCAAAATAAAATTTGATTAGAGTTATCGTATTCCTCCCCACCAATAACACTACAATCTTATACTCCTAGAGTTAGCAGCATTGAGACTGGTGCCTGTACCTCTTTTTCCTTATCATTGAGTTTCTCTGTCCCAGGTAGGCCCGTGAGGTTCAGTGGGGGTGCATTTCTCCGACCTGCTCCATCCATAACAAATAAAAGGAAAACAAATGGAATTTCAGTAAAGAATAGTACAGATTAAAAAGTTAATCTTCCACACTTCTTTGGGTAAGAAGCTGATAAAACAGCATGCTAACTGTTCTACGTTTACCATGGACTTAAAATATCTGGGGTTTACCACAAATGTGTAAATGAATTTAGCATAGGGTCTGAATTGGTAATGAAGTGAGCAATAACAAGTGATTGGAACATTCTTTCCTATACAAAAAGTACATCAATTCTATTTGAAATATTTCTCAAAAGCAGTAAGGAATGGGCAATAAATTTGGCCTTGCCAGCAGGGTTAATTTCCTGTGAGTAAACTGGAAAAGTCAAAGTTAGTGAACTCCAAACACTTTGTAAAGCTGCTAACATTACAACTATTGGGACAGTAAGGAAGAAAGGGAGCAAAGGATTACTGCTGCAATAGCTGGTTGATAGAGAGTCAGTACTCAAATGCGAAACACATGATCTCTTAGTGGAAACAATTATTGTACTTATCACTTGGAAATTCAATACACTCACTGAAAAGCTATGCTTTAAAGAACCTTGGGTCAGAAACAAGAATTTAATTTAATACCAATTCTCTAACTTGTACTCCCTTCAAGCATACTTCCTATCAGGATAGGGATATTGCCCATATACTCTCAGATTCACTGATAAAAGAATTGAAAAATAACATAGGTGCTGGAGCTGACTTTTAATTGCAATGAAATATGGCAAATATATTTAAAATATGCTGTGATTACGACAATGACACCTTTTTGCAGTTTTCAGAGATTTTTTTTGTAAAACCCCTCCTTAATATTTTGTTCAACTGGAACTGAGGCAGGAAATGGTCATTTTCAGTATAAATGAAATGAGATCGGTGGGAAAGAATAACGATATACTCTGCAGTTTGGAAATGAAGGGAAAAGAGCAGACAATGAAAAGCTCAACTCAGAATATCACTTTTAATTCTTTCAATAGTACATTAACCTAAATAAATCCAAGACTGTTTAAAAATCCAAGTTAGGATTTCTTGGGGGACAATTTTTTTGAGCAAAGATTAAACTTAAAGGAAATATTTGAAACTGGCTGAGAAAAGTTAAGGTGTTACAGTAATGAGCTTTGATGACACGAATAGTTTATTTTAATTTAAAACATAAACCTAATTATTGATGTGACAAATTAAGCCAAACCAAGCAATAAATGCAAGTATTTATTTGAACAACAATGCTTTAAATGATGCTATATGTGATAGACTGAATGCAACGTTCACTGGGAATTGAAAGGAGGGTGGTCTAGACAATTAAGCTCAAGCTATTTCAAAAGTCATTACTCTGTTTCAAATAGTAAGGCCTTTTAGAGGACTTTTCTAATCTGCTAGAAGTTGCAGGGAACTGATGGCATTTCTAATACACTTGAATTTCTTTTATGACTAAATAGTGAAATCCTATAAATTAATAACTCAGAATAGAACAAAAATTGGTTGAATTAATTGGTTATTTATTTACAGTATTTTCAAAGTATATTTAAAAACAAGTCATTTTGCTTTTGTTCAGGAAATCTAGTGTATGCAACTGTGACAATTAATTTATTTGACCAAAGCAATCTCTGTCTGAAGCTATCCGGCAAGTAAGAATGACTCCAACTATTTGCAAGAGAAACGGGGATGTGAGATGTAGTTTATTTACCAGGTCTAATTTCTATCATATCATCAGTGGGTTTTTCTGCAAGTTAAGAACAGCTTTGTGCACTTCACTCTAAGCCATGAATAGCAGCTACTCACCAGCTGAAGAAATGATTGGTGCCGCTGGGTTTAGTCCTGAATCACTGAAACAAAAGAAGTATGAAAAAATAATGAAATTGGTACATTTCTAGAACATGAAAGGCACTGTCTTTATAACATATATCTAAAACACTGGTAATTAGAACTGAGCAAACTTTTGCATTTCACCCTCAAAATTGAAAATGTATTCCCTCCTCACCATGTTATTCAGGAAGTATGCAAGGAAACACAAAGTGCTCAGCAAGGAACAAATGTACCCTTTTCAGCAACTTCATGGGAATTTCGAGTGAATTTTAAAAGGAAAAGGGATTTTATTATCAACAATGTATTACATGCTGAAAACCTAGCAAATATACACAACACACTAATTACCAAGAAAAACATTCAAGATTCAAAAAACTTTATTGTCATTCTAACCATACATCAGCTCTGCAGGGCAGAATGAGACAGCGCTCCTCAGGGGCAGTGCAATCATAACATAACAAACGCAACACTAAATAATAAACATAACAATAAATAGTAAAACACAACAGCCACATGTCAGTTAAATCAGTTATAAGTGTCCAGTGCATGTTAAAAGTGTCCAAAGCAGAGTCAGGTGGAGCAGCTATTTAGCAGTCTGACTGCCTGTGAGAGGAAGCTGTTTAGTAGCCTTGTGGTCTTAGTTCTGATGCTCCTGTAACGTTTGCCAACATCATTCACTGACTAAGATTGCCTGAAATCTATATTGTAGAATGCTTGCACCACAGCAAGTGGTTATTTGGTCGATTGTGCCTGTGTCAGGTCTCCATCTTAGAAACTACACTAGTTCTACCTCTGGCACTTTCTCCATATCCTTGCAAATTTTTTCTTCACCCTAAATTAAATTAATTCCCCCCTGAAGACTGCAGTGAAACTTTCTTCCATCACATCTGCAGGCAGTGCATTCCAGATTCAAAGAAAATGCTTTGTAAAATAGTCTCTCCTCGGTTTTACTTTTCTGGACCACCTTCAACGGACCACTTTCATTATTAGCCTTCTAATAATGTGGTGACCAGAAACTAACACAATACTCTAGTTGAGCCTAAACCAGTATCTTATAAAGGTTCTGCCCTGTCACTTTCACTTGCTTGTACACCTATTTTCTAGGTCCCTCTGCTCCTGTGCCCTTTCTAGGAAGCTTCCTTTCTTCTTTATGTTCTCTCCTCATTCTTTCTGACAAAATCCATCATGTTAGATTTCTCTATGTTAAACTGCATCAACCAGGACCCTGTCTATTCCATCAGTGTGCCTGTTGTATTCCCTTCACGGTTCACAATGCTGACAAATTTTTAGTCGGGTGCACCTCCATGTCCAGGTCATTAATAGAGATTCAAAAAAATGTCAGTGAATGTCTTTTATGTTTAGTAAAATACCTTTTATAGTCAGAATTTATGTAATTCTAATCAACCTTAACTAAAATATGCATGTTCTTCTGACATTTGTGATAAAGAAGTAAACTAAATACATGCGGGGCGCTGTCATGACAATCTCTTTTTTTAGTATGCTCATCGTACGGTGTGTCTTGGGCATCTGAAACCTGGCGGTGCCCATCTCTCTCCAGGTATTTTTTTTATATGAGGTCAAGTTGTTAGCTCGACACTCAACCCAGGCACGGATAGAGAGCGTGCAAGGGAGCCGGCCAGATTCGAACTCGGGACCTTTTGCCCCGAAGTCCAGCACTGACGCCACTATGCCACCAGCTGGCCTCCAGTTATGTTTCATGGTAGTTGGTGGAAACTTACACCACAGACTTACTTAAGTAACTTTGAAATAACTTATCTGAAACATCTACAGCATGGCTTCTGCACTGAATATATAAAGCTCATTGGTGTAATTCTGCCTACATTATAACTACAAGCTTACTTGTAGAGTTGCATGAACACAGAAATGATTAATAGAGCAAATAATTCAGGATCCCTTAAGTAAAAGGACAAAGTTCAATGCGACGAACACATGAGATTGATGAAATTTCATAAAGTACTGTGCAAACACACACACATATATATATATAATAATATACAGATTCCAAATAATTAGTTTATAAATCATTACAGAATGTCTCTCTGGTGCTTCCCTCTCTCTTCTTCTTTTCTCAACCATGATTCCTCTTCTTCTTGCCCTCTTCTCACTCTCACTCCACAATACAGACCCATATCAAAATCAGGTTTATTATCACTCACATATGTCATGAAATTTGCTATTTTTTTTGTTTGCAGTAGCAGTATTGTGCAATACAAAATTATTACAGTACTGTGCAAAAGTCTTAGGCACCATAACACGCGCGCTCTCTCTCTCTCTATATATATATACATAGACACACACATACATGCCTCAGACTTTTGCTCAGTACTATACATTACAATGTGATCCGTCTATTTCCATGTTTATTAATTCAGTTATGATTGACCAAATGACAAATTAGTGCGTCCCATATGTTACTCAGTGCAACGTCTGTGCTGAGACAGAATCCTTTTCTCAAGGTGCAACTGCACAAGGGTGCAAATTGAATCACTTGGAAACCACAGAAAATTTACGTAGTGCTAGATTCAATGACAGACAGCACATTTTTCATGAGGATGTGATTAGAATTGGAATCTTAAACATTTCATGATGATCTGGAAATGCAAGGCCACAGGGAAAGGAATCATCTCATTCACGAGCATGATTCAGCCTTCACTTTGGAAAAAAAGCAGTTTAAAGTAGTCCAGCTAGTGAATTGCAGTGAATCTGTTGAATTACATCTAAAGTGATGACAGTCTAAACTAAATGACACAAACCTAACTTAATGATTCAACATTTCTATCAAGTATCTCAGGAATAAAAGAGGAACCCATTTACTGTGTGCCAGGATCCAGCTGAGGGTACACATGGGTACATTAAGCTTCAGAACTCTTCGACGACTCTCATTACCAACATTGCCAATTCTCCATGAAGTGAAAGAACCAAAGTGTAATTATATAAACTATAATAATAAAAATTCTATATCACAAAGGACTGCAGAGGTCAGTCTCTGGAGAGGGGGGTAGGTTTAAAGAGGAAGGAATTGAAGAGTAAGAGGAACTGCACTGGAGAGGACATGAGGCCTGAGGCAGATCAAAGAAGATTATTCACACTGTTGTGAGCTCTTGCCTCTAGATGACCGGGGAGAACTCACATTGCTGCTTGCCTGTGTAACCACTGCTGACAAGCACTGGAGTCCTGGAGGCACTGAAGCACATCTGTGAGCATGCAGCGCTTTAGGCGTTCCTCCTCACGATGCACCTTCAAGCAGTCATATACTCTGGCACCTAGATATGAAAATACCATTAAATAACAGTATGCGGAATACCAATATTCTATCAACTTTCTTTAAAAAATCTCACATAACAATAGATATGTAAATGAATGTTTAATTTACAGAATCTAAAAGTTAGTTTTTGAAAGTAGAAACAATCAATGAAGTGGTATCGGGAAGAAATATGAGGCCAATGTTAAAGAGATTTAAGATTTTACCAGTGGTCAGAAGAACTCACACCACAGAATATATTTAGCACTCTCCTCTCTGTACACCTCCAAATTAAGTATGATATTATTCAATCACATGGAGCTGGTTATGGCAACAAAAATATTGCTTACACCATTGGTAACAACCAGAAGGCACTGAACCTTGATAACAGTCTGCATGAATCAGATTTTAACTAATTTTGTTTTACTTTTCTAATTTATAAATGGATTTTTTTGATTATGAATTTAATTAAATTCATACATTAACTTCAAATTTCAATTCTGAAAGTTAGTCCATATTTACAATGAATTAATTTAATATTGTTACCTTATTCCTTTTCAGAATATATGGATAAAAATGCAAGTAACTGAGTTATACAGCTCTTGTTACATACACGTGTAGTTCAACTCTGAGTGATTATGCAGAAAGTTTGAAGTTAATAATTCATCTCCTTCTACCTTAGGCCACGAATTTATCAATCACCCCTGCTGTGGACCAGAGGTCCAAGATGCTGACTTCTACAAAGAAGGGATCTGTATGCTCCACGACCACTGGACTAAGTGTGTAAATGTAGGAGGGGACTATGTTGAAAAATAAATGTGCTAGGTTTTCTAAAATTGACTCATTCTACCATAGGCTACAAACTTATCAATCACCCCTCGAATGTCCTTTCAATCCAAAAATCTCACCTCCAACTCGACCCCGAAATATTTCACAATTGAATACCCTCTACTATTTGGGGTGGAGGATGCCACAGATTGATAACCCGTTGATTTATAAAGTCTTGTGTCCCAACTCCTGTATATCCTGAGATAATGCCTCTAGTTTTAATCAGAGAATTTAATAGCCATGAAAGTAAAACGCCATCCAGTGGAGAGCTCCACTCTAACCCAAGAGCTGCTGCAGGAGTAAGAATGAGGATCAATACATTTTGAGATATTTATAAACCACTCATTTGTCAGATATTTCTGAAAAATGAAATTAATTAAAAGGTTACATTTTATTTGTAATTCTTTTACATAGGAATTACATCTCCCAATTCTGTCTTCTACATTATTCTACCTACACTAAATGCTGGAGGAATTCAGCAAGTTAGGCAGCATTTCTAGCATCTGCAGAATCTCCTGTGTTCTACATTACTCTGATTCCTGTACTTAACTTCTTTTAAAAGTCAATTTAAAATGGGGGTTGATCTTTCTCTTGTACTGCTCTTTGTAACAAATGGATCTGAACCACAGTTTATGCATGTTTAAAAAAACTCTACAGAGGAATACATCAAAAAATATAAGCCAACAGCTGTGATTAACATTGGAGTCATTCAAAAACAAAATGGTGCTACTGGGCATCAAGCTGTGGAGATGATTTTAAATTGAGCATTCCCTGCAGAGTGATGTTGCGTAATAAAACCGCAAGTGCCAATGCAAATTGATCATCAAACAAAAGAAGAGGAATAAATAAGCTAACTGAAGGGAGAAAGGAAATTCACCAAACCTAATAACTTCAGTTTACAGAGAGGTACTTGTCACCCTTATTCTTTGAGCTTCATCATCAAGATGTATGATATAGAATACCTCACGCCCATGGCATAGATATATGAATGTGTATAGGCTGCTTCTACTTCAAACTTAATACACACCAGATGATCAGCAGTTTTAGGATTCAGGTAGGCTTTTGATTCCTACTAATTGTTTTACAGTGTCATCAGGAAAGAAAAGATTGATGACACTGTTAAAATGACTTAAGGTTTTACCATTGGACAGATGAACTTACACCACAGTGTAAATGTTGCCTCTTCCTCCCCTTACATCTCCAAATTAAGCAACAGATCAGATAGAACTGGTTAGAAACAAAAATACTGCCTGCACCAATTTTTGGTTATAAAAGGCACAGGTACATTGATAACAATCAGAAGGTACTGAATCTTGATAATACTCTATCAAATTTAAATGCTTATCATTGCTTCTGCTTTTCTAATTTACAAACTTTTTTTTTAAAAGCTGCTACTAGACCTAGAATTCAATGCAAAGCTTTTATTTGCATATATTACGTAAAAATATTTTACACGCATGCACAGTAAAATTATTTCATGGTACATTTAACTGGCTAAGATGCTCTTTATAAAACAGCTTTCCTCTTTCTTCCAGCATGCTTGTATTTACAAGGTTATTCTGAGAAACAGAAGTTATTGAATAGCATTCCCAAATAATTCACCACGGAATGTGAAGATTCCTGCCCTTCTGTATTCTTGCAAACGCTTGATTTCTTTCCGGAGTTCAAAATCCACTGTGGAGAAAGGATATGTCAAGAATTGGAATTCTGTAATTTAATTTGTGTAACATTATTATTCCCCAGGGACCCACTCCAACCACCTTTTCATGATAGTTTATATTTCCATGACCTAATATAATGCAAAGCTGGTTGATAAAATTCTATATTTTGTGCTCTGAAAACAAACCTATTGCTTTGTGTGTATATTAAGACAGTTAAAAAGTACAAAAATCACTATTAAAAAGATAAATTCAGTGGCCACGTTATTAGGTACATCTGTTCATTACTGCAAATATCTATTCAGCCAATCATGTGGTAGCAACTCAATGCATAAAAACATGCAGAAGTGGTCAAGAGGTTCAGCTGTTAATGAGACCAAACATCAGGGTTAAGTATCTCAGACACTGCTGATCTCCTGGGATTTTCAAACACAACAGCCCTTAGAGTTTACAGAGAATGGTGCAAGAAACAAACAAAAAAAATCCTGTGAGCAGCAGTTCTGTGGGTGAGAACACCTTCTTAATGAGAAAAGTCAAAGGAGAATGACCAGACTGGTTCATGCTGACAGGAAGGTGACAGTAACTCAAATAACTATGTGTTACAACAGTGGTATGCAGAAGAGCATCTCTGAATGAATGCACATGTCAAACCTAGAAATGGATGGACTACAGCAGCAGAATGCCTGTACCTAATAAAGTGGCCAATGAATCTGAATTCTAATTAAGATCAAAATAAGCAATGGAACATACTATCATCATAAGAAAACAAACAAATGCAAGTACCACATACATGAATGACTTTCAATAAACTTATCATGTTCTGTAGGTCCCAATAGTCTTGCAAAGTGTCTCATTGCTTCATAGAGGTCTTGAACTTCTTTAGGATATCTTCTTTCAAGAACTGCAATTATAGAAACAAATAATTCTGAATGTATATTCTCTATGCTTATGTGATGCAATTGCAATTATCCCAGGAAATGCTTTATAATAATGCACAAAGCTTTTGCATAATTAGCTCCAAAAGATCCAATGGCTCTTTAGCTGCATCGACATCCTTTAAGTATTCAGGGATAATCAATGTGTTTCTACGTTTTACCATCAACCATTATACATAACAAACATCAACTGCTGATGAGTCACTAATGACTTCTGAGACTGGAAGACATATTAGTCCTACATTTTCTGCTTTCTTAATTTCTCTTAGAATGTTTTTCATTCTTTTGTTTGATGCACACTTTACTAAGGCCTGCTGTTTACGTATCTCAGTATTAAGCTGTTTTCATTATCTTCCTGTTACTTTTGAACACCGCCTTTTTAGTATCTATGTAACAGACATTCTTTTCCTAAAAGAGTTGGGCAAGCAACAAGAGGCACTTCAGAGATAAAGGCCATTGGGAAAATAGAAAAAATCATTTTTCCCTTTCTCTCCACCCTAAACATTCTTGCCAGTTTTAGCATCTTATTTCTCATCAGGGCCATCTTACTTTCTCTCTACTGACTTCAAATGGATTTTCCATGTAGCCCACGGGAGATGCATCACTTGGCCTTTCACCCCTTCCTTCCCATTAAACAGTGGGTGAAGCAGTACTTCACTTCACTACATTTGGTGTTCATAAAATGCCCACCTCTGCACTAGAAAAACCAAACTGAGATTGGGTCATTGCTCTGCTGGTGCTCCACAAAGTTTCCAGTTGCCTGGCACTTTAATTCACTAACCCACTCCAACTCTGACTAGCCTCCTGTAGAAGGCGCACGGTAAGCTTGAGGTACAACACCTCACCTTCCCTCTGGGCATGTTGCAGCTTTCCAGGCCCTATACCGTAATCCCCAATTTTGGGTAACTTGCCCTTTCTTTTGATTGTATCAAAGCTGGGTAATTCTGCTTGTCATCATTTTGGCCCCGTTTTTTGTATTCTATTCATATAGTTTGGCTTACTGGGCATGTCCCACAGCCTCACCAATAACAACATAATAAACAAACAAAAAGGCTTAAAGTGCTAGCAGCTGCCCACAGTAAGCCTTCTAGACACTCCCCATCAGAGATACTCCCCATGTTTTACCTATCCTTCCCTTACCTTCTCTACTACTGAAAATAAACTTTAAAAAAAATCTCCCCATTTCTTAGGAAGGATCCCAGATCTGAAATGATAAATGTTTCTAATCCCAAAGAAGCGGCCTGACATTCTGAATGTTTCTAGCATTTTCTTTTGTATTTCAGACTTCCAGCATCTGCTGATTTTGACTGTCATTGGCTGGTTTCCCTCCCCAATCTCAATAGGATCCCCTTCAACCTAACCCAACAAGCACTAGAAGATTTATGGAAGCTACAAAGTGTCCTTATTTGCTATCAAGTTTATTTAAAATTGCAAATGTTAGATCCATTGTGAATACTTAAATATATTAATTTAAATTGCATCTTTCTCTTCAATTCCTCTCAGAAAGCAAAATATGTGAGAACTTTCTTTTATATTAGCCTTAGATCATAGATGTTTACTGCACTATGCTTAGAATTTTACAGACTGTATAAACTGATTTTATTTTATGGGTCTACTTTTTGTCATGTGCTCAGGATCCTGAAAGACTTCTATTGTGCCGTAGTTATGCTGAATATGAGCGAGCATATTCCAATAGTATGTGTGTTGTTTTAATTTGAGCTCAGTTTCTATAGCTACTCTTTTTGAATGAGTCAAGGAGCTTTCGTGAGATACAAGCTAATTAATTAATGGTTAATCATTGGCTTTGAAGATATTCTGATGTTACTCAAAACACCCAAACTCTATTTTTAATATTTGCCTGCCTATTATGTATTTCCAGTATATAGTGTTTATTTTTTAAATTTATAAATAAATTTTAAACAAAATAATGCAAAAGGAAAACTGATCACTATTCTGTAGAAACACATAACAAATTATAATACATTTTAATTAGTTGACAAGCTAATTTTATCTTAGTGAATCTATTTCATAACCACAGAATATCTTGTACAGTTGATTTACCATGACCTATTTTCAAAATCATTTCCCGATCAGCAGATTATAAATATTGATAATATTACTATTAAAATGTGTTATAGAGAAGCTGCCTGCTTTGGTATTACAATTAATAAAATTGTACACGAGTAGAATGGCAAAAGCATCCTTAACTGACTGGTGCTCAACAATAAGCAATTGCAAACATGTTTGTATTAAAGCATTTTGCTTTGCAAGCTGGTGAACTGATGAGAACAACAAATCAAGGAGATATAACCAAGGTTTACCAATGTTTGAAGAGACAGGGTGTGAGTTGGGACAGTCAGCACAGCTTTCTGTATGGTAAGTCATGTTTGACAAATCTCTTGGAATTGTTTGAGGGTAGATGAAGGTAGGGCTGTCAATGTTGTCTGTAGGGACTTTAAAGTAAGGTGCTTTACGGCAGGCTAGTCTGCAAGGTTAAATTGCAGGGGATCCAGAAGGAGACAGTGGATTGAAACCATGGAATGAGCCAATGTTTGGCCGGTTTAAGTTGAAAGCCACTTGTAAATGTTGGTGTCAGGATCAGAGGTGAGTGACAGGCCAGTGCTTAGATCGCTGCTCAGTGAGGTTTACTTGTCTCTGCGCTGAACTAAGACTGTGACTTGTAACTAACAGCCTCCTGAACTGGCTGCAGTGATGGCTGGCTTCGCGGCTGTGATCTCACTTTCGTGAACTTTAGTTCTGAATGTTATTTGCATGATTTATTCTTTTTTTGGCACATTGGATGTTTGATGGTCTTTTTTTAAAAAATGGGTTCTATTGGGCTTCTTTGTTTTATGGTTGCCTATAAGGAGACAAATCTCAGGGTCGTATATAGTATACATATTTTGATAAGAAATGTATTTTGAACTTTGGATTCATAACTGACTTAATGGTAGGAAGCACAGGGTGATGGTCGAGGATTGTTTCCTGGACTGGAGCCCTGTGTAGTGGTGTACTGCAGGACATGGTGCTGGGACCTCTGGAGTTTGCAATTTACATAAACAATTTGGATAGTAAGTTTCAGGATATTAAAAGAGGTGGTGGTGTACATGTTTAGAAGATTATGAAAAATTACAGGGATCAGCTAGGTATGTGGTCTAGGAAATGGGTTTCAATACAGATAAACGGCGGGAGGAGAAGATGGTGGTGCGATGCAGCGCGCGTAGCCTCTTCAGTGAAATGATATCGTATTGTTAAATAGGGGCCATGCACAATTCTGATTTGATGGAGACAGCTGTGAGAGCACGGAGGAACATCGGGAGTAACTTCTGAAATGCCCGGTTCGCTGCCACTGTGCGATCAAGAATCTCCGGAGGGAAGGCCCCAAAACCCTTCGCTTTGCCTGCTGCTGGCAGCCCGGGCTAGAGTCGAAGCGTTCAGCAGAGATGGTCCTTGGTGTCGGACGGCTGGTCGGAGCTCGAAGTTTTCGGACGACTCAGAGTCGGACTGTGGTCGGGTATGGCAGGGAGAGTTTTCTTCCTTTTCCCGTATGCGAGAGATGTGGGACTTTCGAGAGACTTTGAACTTTTTACCGTGCTAAATGGCCTGTTCTTCATCAAGTTACGGTATTGCTTGCACTGTTGTAACTATATGTTATATTTATGTGGTTTTTGTCAGTTTTTCAGTCTTGGTCTGTCCTGTGTTTCTGTGATATCACACTGGAGGAATATTGTATCATTTCTTAATGCATGCATTACTAAATGACAATGCAGCCCCCCTGGCCACCCTCAGGGTCGCTCGGCTCGCTGTCGTCTAGGGAAACAGCCTCGGCCCCGCCAAACTGGGTAATTCGTTTGTGTGGATGCTGTGTGAGGTACCCCACCCCGCCCAAATAACAGACAATACACCAGATACGATTAAATGATTTACAGTTTATAGATATTACTGGAACTATATAATTAAAAGAGAATAAAATATAAAAGGAAAATAAAAGGCGCCACACTTATCAAAGTTCAATCTCTTCGTGCACAAAACCGTTGGAGCTCAAGGACCTTCTTCTTCACCCTGTGACCCCTCGGACCACCTCGACCGGCCGCCTGGGACCAACAACGGTGGTCGACCAGACGCTCCACACGAGTCCGTCTCCGTCTCCTCGCCGAACGTCCCGCTCGGGGTCCGACCCCGTTAGCGGACTCACAGCACCTGGTCCATCCTCTGTCTCGCTCTCCCGCCTTCTGCCCCAAAACCCCGCGCATACAGTATCTTCAAATACACCAAAAGCATAACAACTATCCCAATTGGTTAATAGCACCCTCTTATCACCCTCTAAACCACAACAAGCTGCTAGTGCAAACTTTCTCAGCGTTAAAGCACAACAAAGCCGCATTCCCCAGATTAACATAACAAAAATCGCCATTTTAAATGTAACAAAAGAAAGACCCCGTACACTCTCCCCCCACCTAAAAAAAGTCATGTCCTCATGACTTCTAAATAACTCGCCACCCAGTCCTACAGACACACAACACACACATACACACAGTGACAGTGCTCCCCAAACAGTGGACCTTACTCCCGTCCCACGGGCGCTAAATAGGCCAACCTATCTGGGAGCTTCTTAACCCTCTGAGACCTCCGTACCCCCTCACCTAAACCCACAAGGCTCAGACACTACTAGGGATACCTCGGGCCTGCTTGCCAACTCCTCTCTCACTCAGGCCACCACTACAGCTCGGAGCCCCCTGTCCCGTGGCCGGGGCCCCGCCTCTCCTCCTTCCTGATCCTGCCGTAACTCAGACTGCCCACAGCTAGCCCTCCCCACTACACCTGACTCAGTGGGAGAAGGGCCAAAGGTCTCTTCCTCAATCACGGGGAAGTTAGCGAAAGGCAGCATGTACCACATGTGCAGCACATCATCCTTCGAATCCGTATTCTTCCTCATTCCTTCGATCGGTAGCTGCTGTTTGAGTTTCTCCAAACTGAAACATTTAGCTGGGGCTACCCCTTCAGCCTCCTGCAGTCGAGACGTCAGCTTCTTCGGGGACTCCTTCAACTCTCGCCACAGCCTCAGCAGTTCTGACTCAGGTTCCTGGCCATCTCAATCTGGGACGCAGTTACCCCACCAGCTTCTTCCACCCTGACTTGAAAAGCAGCAGTTAAAGAATGTTCAGCCTCCGGTTGTTTCTTCCTGAGGACGTCTTCCAGGTCGACTTTCAGTTTTTCCACTTCATTTAAACTCACGATTGTCACCTTCAGGTTCCTTTCAAGCGTCCGCCTCCCTTCTCCGAGATCTGTCCTCCATTTCTTTACCTCCTCCGGAGTGTAGTCAAACTCCCCTCCCTGGGCTCTCGGTTTTCTGTTGACCTTAGTCAGAACACTTCCTTGATCTTCCCCAACTTGTAAATCTTCCAATCTATTCTGAATGGACGTCTTGAGTTTCTGCTGATCCCTTCGAAGGTGGGTCATTGTTTCTTCTCGCTGGATTAATTCGTCAGTATATGACCGCAGTGCGATGCAAATCCCCTCTCTTCCCTGTGTCTCATTCAGATTGACGACCTGGGTTTCCATCCCCCGGTCCACCACCGTCTGTCCCAACACCAGGAAGTTCAACTGGTATGTCGGGTCATTTTCCTCACATTGCACCAAACTCCTCCGGCCAAAAACTCCTCCACATTTGACACTTCGCTTCGGTCGCCCGGGCTCAGCCACTCGCCTCGCCTCATAGTCCCCCCAGGCGAATCCAAGCTCTAGGCGGTCATCCACATACGTCAAAACTCCACACACCTTCACTTCCCCCATGGTTTTCCTCATGCCCCGCGGGAAGGATGCAGGGGCTCCGAATATGCCCTTGGGCATCTTTTCGGATCGGAAGAATCCTAGGGAACTAGTAAAGGCCATCTTCGG
Source organism: Mobula birostris (assembly GCF_030028105.1). Classification (NCBI taxonomy): domain Eukaryota; kingdom Metazoa; phylum Chordata; class Chondrichthyes; order Myliobatiformes; family Myliobatidae; genus Mobula; species Mobula birostris. The sequence goes on from NC_092394.1 coordinate 17,911,689, forward strand.
ATCAACAGCCGCACTCCTCAGGATCTGGCAACATCCACCCCTCAGATGCAGCACATTAAACCACGTCGCATCATCCACACACACGCTGCCTGCATCTTCCACGCCGCCAGGGTCCAGTTGCCGCGACCTCTCTCTCACTGAGGTGTCTTCAGCGGTCAACTCCCCTCCCTCGTGGTGGTTCGGAGCGTCTACTAAGAGGGTCTCACCCTCAGCTACTTTCCCCAAGCCGTACCACCGCTGGGTCTCATTTAAATTCGGTACTGGCTCAAGGCTGCTACACACGTCCTCAGAAGCAACTCGACACACTGGGTGCCCAGAAAATGCCTCCATGAACTCCAGGGTCATTAACCAATCATCATCTTCTGGATAACTACTGCCACTAGTACCCAAAGTCTCCGGTGCCCTTGCGGTTGTCAAGGATAAATGCTTCAGACACCGGTTGTAAAACGAACTGTAAAACAACTTGATCTGTGCCCCGGGGTCGAGGATAGCTTTAGCATCGCTTCCCTCTATCCATAACGACACCCTGGGGCGTGGCCCCTCTAAGTCTTCAGGAATAGGGTCTTTTCCTTGCGGAAGTTCAGTGGTACATTGCTGGAAATGTGCTTCCCCAGAGACCCCAAGCCGTTCCCCTCACTGGGCCTCCACTAAGTTTCCCGACACCTCTCTGATCAGCTGAACAACTGATCCCCTGAAATGATCCGCCTGGCACTACAAGCAATTTAGCCGCCCTTCTAGCCAGAGAAGACACACTGAAAACTTTCCCCCCTCTTTCAAATAACTGACAGCTGTCACTACGGTGTAAGTGAACCTGACAGCTCTAACACCGTCACCAGCCCGCCTACTCAAACTTTCAACCAATCCCTGTCGCTCTCCCTCAACCAAGCACTGCCACTCATCTAACAACTGAGAGATCCGCTCCGCCCACGTCTCACACGCCTCCGCCCCTCCTGGGGTGGACACTATCCCCAGTGCCAGGCGGAGCCTGCCAGAGCTAGAACATTTATTCGCAGACTCTACCTCCAAATCAGACCACTCTTTCCTCTCTCTCCCAACTGCATGGACAGCCCCGAGTGCCACCTCTAACTCGCCAATGCTAGTCTGAACTCGAACAAAGACCGCACCCACAACACATACAGCAATCACCAGCAAATAACCCACAGAGACACACATTACAGATTTAATCAGGGCACCCACACAGCATACCAACAGACTCAAGCATCCCGGACAAGCCCCCACAATGCAGCCCCCCTGGCCACCCTCAGGGTCGCTCGGCTCGCTGTCGTCTAGGGAAACAGCCTCGGCCCCGCCAAACTGGGTAATTCGTTTGTGTGGATGCTGTGTGAGGTACCCCACCCCGCCCAAATAACAGACAATACACCAGATACGATTAAATGATTTACAGTTTATAGATATTACTGGAACTATATAATTAAAAGAGAATAAAATATAAAAGGAAAATAAAAGGCGCCACACTTATCAAAGTTCAATCTCTTCGTGCACAAAACCGTTGGAGCTCAAGGACCTCCTTCTTCACCCTGTGACCCCTCGGACCACCTCGACCGGCCGCCTGGGACCAACAACGGTGGTCGACCAGACGCTCCACACGAGTCCGTCTCCGTCTCCTCGCCGAACGTCCCGCTCGGGGTCCGACCCCGTTAGCGGACTCACAGCACCTGGTCCATCCTCTGTCTCGCTCTCCCGCCTTCTGCCCCAAAACCCCGCGCATACAGTATCTTCAAATACACCAAAAGCATAACAACTATCCCAATTGGTTAATAGCACCCTCTTATCACCCTCTAAACCACAACAAGCTGCTAGTGCAAACTTTCTCAGCGTTAAAGCACAACAAAGCCGCATTCCACAGATTAACATAACAAAAATCGCCATTTTAAATGTAACAAAAGAAAGACCCCGTACAACAATAAAAGAGGACTGTGTGTCCTCATAATCTAATCTAAATGTAAGGTATTGCATTTTTGGAGATCAAAACAGTAGAGCTTCATCAGTCAGGGTATTGAGTATGGGAGATAGGAAGTAATGTTGCACTTATAAAATAATGTTGATGCTGCATTTAGAGTACTGTGTACAGTTTTTGGTTCAATAATATATTGTTAAACTCTAAGAATGCAGTAAAGATTTACCAGGATGTTGCCTGGTTTTGATGGCTTGAATTACATGGAAAGACTGTGAAGACCGGGACTTTATTCCCTGGAACATAGGCGACTAAAGGGAGATCTGATGGAGATCCTGTGGGACATAGATAGGGTGAAAGCAGAGTTTTTTTTTCCCAGGAGGGGGTGCTAAAAGCAGGAATGAATAGGTGTAAGATCAGAGGAAGAGATTTAAAAAGGGACATTAGGGGCAGCTTCTTCATGCAAAAGGTGGCGTTTACTGTATTTGAAATGAGCTGTTAGAAGTAGTGGTTGATGAGGGCACATCAGCAACATTTAAAAGACATCCAGGTAAGCACATGAGTAGAGGGCTATGGACAAAACATGGGCAAAAGGAACTAGCTCACTGGCAATACAGATGCCATGGACCAGTTGGTCCCGCTTCCACACTGTGTGGCTTCATGACTCCACGAGGATTCAAAAAGAGAAGAGGAAAGTGTAGAGATTGAGAACATGGGGGTGGGGGAGCTCCAAGCTGTGGGACACAAATGAAAGAAATGGCTAACAATCTGGAAGCAAATGCGAATGAGGTTTACCGAGCTCCTATGATATGAAGCTGCCAAAAGATTTAAATATGAACAGGAATGGAACAAAATCTGGACAGGAAAAAAATGGATGAAGCAAGTGCACAGTGCAGAGGATGAGAAGTTCTTTGATACGAAAAGAATAGTCAAGATCAGAAAGGACAAAAGCATGGATGAAAATAAGGGTAGTACAAGAGAGAAAGTGATAGAAATGGTAATGTTTAGAGAATTAAAAACTTAATGCGTAATATTGATTATAAATGAATACTACAATGCTCAACTTAATTTAACGCTACATTAATGGACTTGGACAGCAACCACTACAGCTAAAGCCCAATTTGCCAGTATAAAGATCAAAGGAATTAACAAATTAAAAACTCAAATAGGCACAAAAGGATTAGACAACAATAAAATTGACCACATTTGCACCATGCTTTCCCACACAAAATTCCTGATTTATTCTATGAAATTAATAAAGTAGCACTATGTTGAAACATTTACTTCATTTAACATATGGGTACCAAAAACAATTGCTTAGTTGCATCAGCAAGGCATTTGACAAGGTACCCCATGCAAGGCCTATTGAGAGAGTAAGGAGGCATGGGATCCAAGGGGACATTGTTTTGTGGCTCCAGAACTGGCTTGCCCAAAGGCGGCAACGAGTGGCTGTAGACAGGTCATATTCTGCATGGAGGTCAGTCACCAGTGGTGTGCCTCAGGGATCTGCTCTGGGACCCCTACTCTTTGTGATTTTTATAAATGACCTGGATGAAGAAGTGGAGGGACGGGTTAGTAAATTTGCTGATGATACAAAGGTTGGAGGTGTTGTGGATAGTGTAGAGGGCTGTCAGAGGTTACAGTGGGACATTGATAGGATGCAAAACTGGGCTGAGAAGTGGCAGATGCCAGGTAAGTGTGAGGTGGTTCGTTTTGGAAGGTCAAATATGATGGCAGGATATAGTATCAATGGTAAGACTCTTGGCAGTGTGGAGGATCAAAGGGATCTTGGGGCCCGAGTCCGTAGGATGCTCAAAGCTGCTGCGCAGGTTAACTCTGTGGTTAAGAAAGCATACGGTGCATTGGCCTTCATCAATCGTTGGATTGAGTTTAGGAGCCCAGAGGTAATGTTGCAGCTATATAGGACCCTGGTCAGACCTCGCTTGGAGTGTTGTGCTCAGTTCTGCTCGCCTCACTACAGGAAGGATGTGGAAACCATAGAAAGGGTGCAGAGGAGACTTACAAGGATGTTGCCTGGATTGGGGAGCATGCCTTATGAGAATAGGTTGAGTAAACTCAGCCATTTTTCCTTGGAGCAACGGAGGATGAGAGGTGACCTGATAAAAGTATATAAGATGATGAGAGGCATTGATTGTGTGGATAGTTAGAGGCTTATTCCCAGGGCTGAAATGGCTAGCACGAGAGGACACAGTTTTAAGGTGCTTGAAAGTAGGAACAGAGGAGATATCAGGGGTGAAGTCTTTCTTTTTATGCAGAGAGTGGTGAGTGCGTGGAATGGGCCGCCGGCGACAGTGGTGGAGGTGGATGTGATAGGGTCTTTTAAGAGACTCCTAGACAGGTGTATGGTGCTCAGAAAAATAGAGGGATATGGGTAACCCTAGGTAATTTCTCAGGTAAGGACATGTTCAGCACAGCTTTGTGGGCCAAGGGGCCTGTATTACGCTATAGGTTTTCTAAGTTTCTATAATTTATTCCAGGTTAAAAAAATAGCAAACAGCAAATGTTAGTTGATGTACTTCTTCACCAATAGCGTGAGGATCTGTGATAATTGTTTTTTAATTTTAAGGAGAATAACATAGGAGTTGCAGTTCAGAATGACACATGATTTCTTCAGATCTGTAAAACTATAAGCTTGCATTTAGACTTACTGGATACTTGCTGACACTTACTCTGAAATTTCCTGAGGTTAATGAGCCCATGGTCTCTCAGAATTCTGTAGAATGCAAAATTCAACAATTAGTAAGTATCTTCTACATTAGTGGTAGAATCAAATCATTTAATAGTTCAATGTCGTCACTGTTTTCACTGATAAAAGCATTCTCCTCCAAAACATTTATTAATTATATAAACAAGCTCTCTGCAGTAATAAAGAGCACAAAATAGCTCACAAGAGGTAGGGATAGGTGGGAGTACAATTTACCACTTTAATGGTCCCAGGGGCTCAAATACAGATTACACATCCTTTTCAAAATTGGCTTTGACAGAGATAAAATATTCTGTGTTATGTGTAAGGGTAGAAGGAGTCACCGGCTTTAGCGTCCAGGAGTTGATCTGTTGGTCAGAACTTAAACTGGTTAAACTATTTTGCAGTCTTGAGTAAAGTGATTTGGTGCATCACTCCAAGCTTAATCTTACAAATTTCATACAGTATGTTCTGGTCAGGAAATAATTTTGTACAATACTGGAAGCTCAGAAATTTAACTGTGAAAATATCAATATCTGAACATATTAGAACACCACTGCATGGATTTTAGTGCACTGACTTTTCAGTGGGCAAGTGGTAACAAAAAGCATGATATGCTCACAGATGGATCAGTACACTACATAAATTTGTTTAGTACTGAGGCATTCTATATAAAATAGCTCATTTGAATACTTCATTAGTAATCATATAGTCTGAGAAATCCTGTGGCCAAGAAAAACATTATATAATTCCAAGTTTGTTTTAAATTCCCAAATGGCATTTATGCTGAGCAGAAGTCACAAGCTCTTGATTTTTCTTTTGGTGAGTTATAACAGCCAAATTTGAAATGAGAGTGCACTTTACAACAAAATCAGAAGGGAATTATCTTCAGCTCCCCTCTACCCAGGAAAAGATATACTGAGCTAGGAGCAAAGTTGATAATTTCCAAAACTGTTTACTCTGGTTTAAAAAAAATGACACCAGTTTCAACAACAATCAGATTCATGCACATCACGGACAAGAAACTAGTTTTGCAATTTCGCATTTTTCCGCCTGACCTCATAAAATAGATTCAGGGGATAGTCCTTGTCACCCTGCTAATATTTTGCCCAACCACAAGCATGGTGTAACACTATTATGTCTACTACAGGACCTGTACTTTGTGGGACCCTTTTACCTATGGTGTTAACTTTCCAAAACTGACTAGACAAAGAACCATCTGGGAATGCTTCAGTCAGAAGGAGGTAGCGATACTGTGAAGCTGTTGTACATAGCCTGCCTCAGGAGCTCAAGAGCCCCAGTGAATTATTTTTATTGGACCTTTCAAATAAAAACCCTTTCTTATCAACAGAGGGAATTTCAATGCTTTTTTAAAAAAGCATAGGAGATGTGGGAGTAGAGTAGGAAAAAGATAGTGAGAGGAAAAGAACTATGCTGCCCAGATGGCTAAATTTGCCAAAATGTTTCAGTATTTGGTTAAGAATTGCCACTCAGAACCCTTGCTACTGATTTGGATAATAAATCTAGGTCTCTTCACAAAAGAGTGTGTATCAATGTGCTACACGGTACAAACGCATTATTTTTTGGCTTTTGTTTAGACATGCATGCACTGCTAATGATTGATAACGAAAATCGCTAGTATTGCCTTAATTGTGACAAACTCCTCAAATGTGGTTAAAATATTGCTAGAAAATCTTGCTTACAAAGATTTATTTACATCCATTTTCCATTATATCTGGAACTTTCTCACACATAGCAGAATTTAAGGCTGAGGTGCAAAAATCTGTATGCTTAGCACTGGTATGTAACTGAAGGAAAGAATCAGTTTGTTTACAAGATATAAGCAAACATACAGAAGAGGCGATTCATCATGATTTTTCAAAATAAAAACAGAAAAAAAATCCAGGTGTATAAAAGGTCAAACTAATTCAGTAGGAACTTACTTTTTTCTTCGCTGTCGCTCTTTTAATCTAGAGTGATAGATATCTACCACAGCAAGCTTCAAAGCTGTTCAAAGTAAAAATATTAAAATGATGAAGGGATTACTTCAGCAAACACCAGCATTTAATCACTGTATTAAAAAGAGAAGGTTGAATTGTTAAATAAACTGCTAAGAGAGAATAATATAATTTGACTCTCTTGAATAGAGTTAATACATAGAACAGCACAACACAAGAACAGGCCTTTCGGCCCACAATATTGTGCCACACCAATTAAATTAATAATCAAATGGCTAATTAATCTCTTCTGCCTACGCAATGTCCATATCCTTCCATATTTCTCACATTTATGTGTTTTCTTCAGAATTACATTTTTTGGTTACATTTTAATAAGTTCTAGCAATAAGGGAGTCAAAAGCAGCGGTGTGACTTCAGTGCTATAATGCAACACGCTGCAGAGCAAAATATTGTAGTGACTGGTGAGCAAACTGAAACCCTTACTGTAATTTTTGTGTATCCAGAAATACTGTGCTTGCTATATAAGAAATTGCCGAGTTAAACCCATCAATATTCTGAAACAATTTCCACTATAATTTATTTTGGCATCTTACTACAACAGACAATTGCAAGTTATTTTGTTAAAAGGAGAATTAAAAAGCTCTCCTTGCATGAAGGAAAAATCATAAAAGAAGCAGTTATGTTTTGATAGGTTTTACTAAGCTAGCAAAGGATATACTGTCAATCAAAACACTCACCGTGCAAAATATCTGAGTCATCCTCGACAAAATCAATGTCCCTCAAGTCCCATTCTGCATAATTATCAAATTCCTGTTTGAGAGATATATGCACCACAGTTTAGTTATCATTCAGTTTATTTTAAATAAATGCAATAATTTGAAAAGCAACTGCTGCAACAGTTATTGGAAGGAAGCTGGTCAGCCTCGGCCTTCCACTAAATTGTAATTGTCAAATACAAACCAACTGTTTATTCCCTCTTCAACACTGTCAGCTTGACGTTGCAGCATGTGCTCCCTGTTAACATGTCCCAAACTGGGATCTTGAAAGTGGCCTTCTGGCCATAATATTTAGGCCAGTATCCAAGATATTTCAAACATTAAAAAATTGAGGCTACCTGATGATAGAGGGGTGGCAGAGGGACACAATGTGACCAGCTTATGCAAGAAAGAATTGCAAATCGATGAGAGTCCTGTCTGTGTGCATGAGTGGGTGGGAAAGAGGCTTGTTTTACTGTTGTTTTGCTTTGTTGTGTTGTTGTTGCTCAGCAGAACAACATAAGCAGTAATACCATGGGCATCATGGGCATGCTATGTAGGTACTTACCATAGTAACACTTGCATGCTGCCCCCAGCACATCCTTGGGTGTGTTGGTTGTTAACGCTAACAATGTACAGTACAGTGCAAAAGTCTTATGCACCTGAGACTTTTTATATAAATTTTGTTTTAGATGTTTAAATTTTGTCTTCTGTACTAGTGTCAGCAGAAAAGAGCAAATGTTAGATTTCCAAACACACATTTTCCAAAAAAAAGTTAGAGAAATTTTTGTACTTCATTAAAGAAAGTTACATACTAAATAATAGATGACTTTTCAAATTAAAACTTGATTACTTTGTAGGTATATAGCCCAGTGCATGATTAAACAAAGACAGTAAACAGGATGCTAATGATCAATGACAAAATGAACTGAATGAACTAAACTGATTAAATCAAAATGAAACAGGGTAGAAGGATTCAAACTGGATGAAGGACAACCAAACTAAAAGGTAAGGATGTGCCAAATGTGACAGTTTAATCTTTAAATCAGCATTCTTACACCATGGCAAAGAGTGAGCATAGCAACAAGACAGAAGGCCATCCTGGATCAGCAAGGTCTCTCCCAAACAGAAATTTTGCGTCAGATGGGAGTTTCAAAGTATGAAGAAGCACAAAGAAACAGGCACGGCTGAGGACCCGAAACACAGTGGTCGGACATAGAAACTGAGTGCAGTAGACAAGAGATACATCCAACTGACGTCTCTTCTATATTGGAAGAAGTCCAGCTCTGAACTCACAGAACCATCTGGATCCCAAGTACACCGCCCTACAGTCCAGAGAAGTCGGAAGTGATCTTCATGGAAGAGTTGCTGCTAAAAAGCCATTCCTCCAAAGTGGAAACAAAACCAAGACAGTCACCTACGCACAAAAACACGAGGACTGGGCTGCTGAAAAAAGGTAGCAACTGCTCTGGAATGATGAGTCAAAATTTGGAAATTTTTGGCTCAAACAGGAGTCGGTTTGTCCTCAGAAAAACTGGAGAGCACAGCATGGATGAGTGTCTGCAGCCCACAGTGAAGCATGGCAGAGGCTCCCTGCAGGTTTGGGGCTGCATTTCTGCAAATGGAATTGGTTTTGTTGTTTCGTATGGCAGGTGTTTTTCTCTTCACAATTTTAATTGTTTTTTGTCAAGCCTCTCTTCCAGCTCAAGGCCGCATTGATGGGATGCGGCAAAGCCGTCTTGGATCTGACTGAGAGGGCATGTTTGGACCAGGTGGAGGACATCCTGGGTTGGGGCACCACAAAGGCAAGCTGGGGTTTGTTGGGTGCCCCATCGGTGTATTGTTCGTGCTGTTTTAACATGTTGACTTCTGAGTCTATTTGTACCTGTCCAGTTTTTTCTGGTAGCTATAGTAAAGCCTGGAAGGAGCAAGGTGGAGATGTTGATCAGATCTCTGCCAGCGGGTGTGTTGGTATTGGTGCCATTCAGTGTGTTTGTCTTAGGACTCAAGGTTTTTCAAGCTGTAGAAAGGTCTACGAGACCTGAATTGGGAAGTTGGAGGAGCATTTTCAGTCGAGTTTCTCCATGACCTGGATCAATACATTGACTTCATGTGGAGGCTTGTGTGTTTCAAGGACTCCATCAGGTGATATCAACTCAGGGCCATGCATGTTGGAAAGGCTGTAGATGAGATGCCAGGCGAAGATTGATCCAACCTGGCTCTCGAACAGACTCGCCTCTGCTCCTCCCGGGCCTCAAATTGTCATCATCATGGAGTTGATGATCTGGTCAGAATGAATGGGATCCTCAATGCTGAGAAGTGCAAACAGATTCTCATCCATCATGCAATAGCAACAGGGAAGTGTATCATCAGTTCCAACTTAATTCTGCAGCAGGAAAATTACCCTAAACTCACGGCCAAGGTCATCAAGAACTATCTTCAGCGAAAAGAACGACAAGGAGTTCTGCAACAGATGGTAACGGCCTCCACAGAGCCCTGATCTCAACGTCAGCGAGGCTGTCTGGGATTACCTGGAGAGACAGAAGCAAGCAAGACAGCCAAAGTCTGCAGATGACCTGTGGAAAGGTCTCCAAGATGCTAGGAACACAATCTACCAGCCAATTTTCTTATAAAACTGCACAACAGTGTACCCAAGAGAATTGATGTAGTTTTAAAGGCAAAGGGTGGTCACATCAAACATTGATTTGATTTAGTTTTTCACTCTTTACTGCACTTTATAGTAATTTTTTTGATATTTAGGAAGTTATAATTGCATTATTTTTGAAAGCATCTCTGCTTTAAAGAATTCTTTTACATGTGCCTAAGATTTTTGCACAGTACTGTATTTCACTGTATGTTTTGAAGTACCTAATAAACCTGAATCGCATTCTAAGAACCGAAGTCAGTATTTATAGTATTTGTAATCAGCCATTCGTACAATAATCTGACATGGAATACTTCTGAACTTATAACACTGATATAAACTATTCCGCCTGACTACTGATACTAGCGTCTATGCTCTCCACACAGTTCTCACCATCCTTTCTCTAACCCCAATTTAAATCCTCTCACTTCCATTCTCTCTCCCCTAATTATTCAAATCTCCATTGAATACATTAATGCAATTTTTCTCAACTGCTCCTTATGGTAGCAATTACCATGCTCGATGTGGCCTCTGGGAACTTAACTGGCATCTTACCAAATAACAAAATAAATTCATGCCGCTCTCTTTTCAAAAAATCATTCAAATAATGATCCCCAAATCCAATTAAGGTACTTACCTCAACAAAGTCTGCTCGTGCTGGCATATATCCTGCCATGTCCCTTGACAGTGCTGAATCAAATGCTGGTCTAGGTGGTTCATCAGAAGCTGTGTTAATTAGAAAACAACAGCAATTTGCTTTATAATGATGAAGTACCAATTAATAATGCAAATATTAATTCTCAATGATGGATAACATAATGCAATTGTTTCGATGGAATGAGCACCAATGAAATATTAATTTCTCTCCCCCCACCCCCCAATCGCATTGTCTCTCTTGTACTCCAAACTTGGAGCAGAAATTTGGCTCCTAATATGTTAATGTAATGGTATAATGGTCTCAATAGTAACTGACCATTCAATGGGATGAGCGCCCTATCCATCAAGTCACCATCTGATGTCCCACCTGAATAAGCTTGGAACACTTGTCCCTTTGAGATCTGGTAACAAAAGCTCAACCGTAGCACTCTTTATAGCACCAAGAGAAAGCAATAACTCAGCAGAGGTCAAGACTCAAACCCAGGCCCAAGATCTTCCAAGGATCATTTAGCTCGTCCAACCAATGGAATTCCATAAACCCAATCAAAGATCTGCCACATTTAAACCACTGAGGAAGTCACCTTCCACTTTGGCTTTTCACTTTTCCACTTTCAAACCCAATGATAACTCACATCTGAATGTGATTGCTGTATCAAGGTCTTTGGATTCTTCAGGCTGCTTCAAACTCAGTAATGTTGAGGAAAACAGTGGATTGTTAACAAAATGTTTCATGTAGTGCTTCTCACAATCCTCCTTGGATTTTGTACGCATTTGATTGGCAACGTCTTGCCTTCAAAGAAAGTTATTTTTGAAAAATGATGGTTAGCAAATGCATTTGACATTCTTTTAATATAGTGGAAAGTAATAGAAAACAATTGGCTTACAAGGCACCTGTGCTGCATTATCATGTGTGAAATGATCCAAATATATGCCTTAAAAGTCTGTGCAATTCTAAGCGAGTTAATGTTTTTCCACTCATTTAACAACTATTGAATACATGTAGCACCTTCAACACAGCAAAGTGTTACAATCTGCTTCAAGGAATATTATGAAGATCTGACACTAAATAACATCTTATTTGTATGGCAACATTAATCCACCATAAATGTCCCTAAGCACTCAAGAGGTGTATAAACAAATAGAAAACTGCAAAGTCATAGGGGGATTTTAGTGCACCTGGCTGAAACCTTGGTCAAAGGAGTCGGTTTTAAGCAGTAGCAGAGATGTAAGAAAGTTGAGGCACTTTCAGGAAGAAGTTCCAAGCACAATAGTCACAAAAGGGAAAAAGGATTAAAATCAAGGATGCTTTGGACATACCTACAGGAGCCACGTAGATCCAAGAATCAAAGAGGTAGTGAAAGTTACAGAGATAAGAAGTGAGAAGTTCACTAACAGATTTGAAAATGATGAGATTTTTAAAACCAAGGCGTTTTTTAACCAGGTCCAACACTGATGAGTGAACGCTGAAGTTATCAGGTCAGTTGACTAGAAGGTTTTGTCAAAAATAGTGGTTTTGAGATCCTTGTAGTGACAAATTTTGGGAAGGAAATGGTTATAAATTGATTGAAAAATAAGCATGAGAATCTTAAAATTGATGCTCAGCTTGAGAACTTTGACTGAGAGAACGTCAGAGAACAAAGTTTGTGGTGTGGCTTTGGTCATCCCACTATTTGGTTAAAGGAAATGTTTGCTCATCCACTACTGGACATTTGCCAAGAGATCAGATACCGGGAGGTCAGGTTGTGAGATAAATGTGAGTGCCATCAGATTCTCCAGTGGTAAGAAATAAGAGCCAAGAATAGATCCTAAGAAGATTTTATACAGTCAACAGTGAGGGAGTGGGTAGAAAGCTATCAGTGTTTGTGTTTTTTTATTTGATACTGTTGAAGATGTTAATAGCAACACTGGTGAGTTGTTTCTTTGCGCATTGGAAGTCACTTTGGATAGAATCAATCAGAATTGAAAATTAGTAGCTTTGAGGAATTTTAAGATGTACATACATTAGAATGGGCCAATGTTTTGAATTCACAAAATGAGATGGTTACCTTAAATTTTAAGAGTCTGGTGATAAGGGCTACATATTCAAGATTCATCTACCATGAGACTTTGCGGGCAAAAATTGACCAAATCCTCAAATGAAAATTGCCCAGTTCCACTGATTATGATGTTAAGAATACGGAGTAGATTTTAATTAGGTGTAAAGGCAAGTTTTAAATATTCTTTCAAATCAAAAAATACTTGATTTACTATAAAACTGCACATTGAAGTGGTTTAACGGTTTATGTTACTCATAGACAGCCATATAGCTTTATTAAAAATGTTAATGTGCACTATTATGTTTAGCTGCGCAAACAAAATTATTTGAAGTCACCTCACTAAAATACATTAATGAATTCCTTTTGATGGAAAACGAAGTTTCGTCTGAGAATTTCATGTGCATGATTAAAGAAATTTATCTTGGTAGGAATTTGAAGTGCAAACAAAAATTCAGGGTAATATTTATAATAGGCACTATTCTTTATTTAATCAGACTTGTTTTATAAACAATGATTTAGTATCTTAAAGCTCATTCTGTACAAGAATCCATCATATTTTTATGCTTTATCTGAATAAGATATTTTGTAAGTTCACTTATTTCCAAACGATGGTAGGCAAATTTATTGAGCAACAGTACTTCATTTTGTCAAGCTACACAATCCTTTAAAAGTGGAGGACTGGAAAATATTGCGGAGATTTGGAAAATTATGACTGCTTTAATAGAACACCATTGTAGGCAACGATAACTTCAACAGGGAGCCTGCTAAAAATTACCTTTGACATTACAGATGAGTAGTTATTTATATATTATCACTCCAAATAACGTACTATTTACAATATAGCTAGGCTTTTAAGGAGTATAGGTTTGCGATGAGATACTTTTTGGCAAAGATATATGAATGGTATAGCGATTAAGGGTAAAAAGGAACCAACGCATTTCAACTTTAGCCAAAAAGGCACAAAGATTTTTTTTTCCTCCTTTATTCAACTTTGTTAAAATATTAATATTTTGTTGAACAATTGCTAATAAGTTAGTGTTCTCTCCCCACACCCTTTCAAAATCCCAGATATTACAAAGAAAAAGGAATAGTTTGATGCAAAAATTGTTTATTTTCCATTGTAGTCAAATTAGTGATAAGAGTTAATTCAACCTAAGATAGATATTCAAATGCTCCAAATTTGAAATTAAAAAAATTTATGTTATGATTATGCATTTAATATATACAATATAGGGAGGAGAAGATGGCGAAGCGACGCAGCTCGCAGCGGCCACTCCAGTGGTGATGTCCGTTATTTGTCAAGTAGGGTGCCATGCACAATCTTGATTTGATGGAGACGGACGTGAGAGTACGGAGGAGCATGTGGTGAAACTTCTGAAATGCCTGCTTTGCTGCTGCTGCTACTGTGTAGTCCAGAATCTCCGCAGGGGAAGGCCCCGAGTCCTCGGCTTTGCTTGTTGCTCGGCAGCCGGGGTGGGATCGAAGTGTTCGGCAGAGGATGATGCTTGGAGAGGTTGGTCGGAGGCTCGAAGTTTTCGGATGGACTCAGAGTCCGCTGCGGTCGGGTGTTTCCAATGGTGCTGCATTGGCAAGTTTGCGGCGCTTGGAGGTTCATGGCAGGGAGAGTTTCTCCCTTTTGGCATCTGCGTGAGATGAGGCGGCTATTGGGACTTTGAGACTTTTTTTTTACCGTGCCCATGATCTGCTGTTTATCAAATCATGGTATTGCTTTGCACTGTTGTAACTACATGTTATAATTATGTGGTTTTGTAAGTTTTAGTCTTCGTTTGTCCTGTGTTTTCTTGTGATATCATTCTGGAGGAACGTTGTATCATTTTTTAATGCATGCATTTCTAAATGACAATAAATGAGGACTGAGTGTCCTCATAATCTAATAACTAACTTAATAAATTAAGCTTAAAAGGTTCAGAATGATATTCTGCATGAAAATAAGGTGAGGAACTCAGTTGGGTATTGTGCATTTTTTTTATATGACTCTGTGATCAATGGGAAATATTAAGACAGAGAAAACAAACAAATTTTGGCTTTCAAGTGTTGACATATAACTCAATCACAGCAAATACCTTAAACACAAGATATGGGTAAACTCATATCTGTATCACCTGTCGCATAATAACTCCTTAGAACTTACTAATGATTTGGAGCTTTGGCTCATTCAATGAATGGAAACTCAATCTACAATACAAAAGACCAGCACATCTGTTGGTATGAATAAGAATGCTGTCACTCAATAGCAATTTTTGTGATGAACCCTACAGTTAAATATAGGCAGCACAGTTAAATAATGTAGTAAGTTACCAAGGATTGCAATGAATGTTCTTTACCCATAAAAAACAAGAGAAATGGGATTTGAATCTGGTGCAGTTGTGATGGCTGTACAAGGGATAATTGGCTTGCTCTTGAACAAAATACTAGCAGGCAATAAAAATATTGGTGGAACCCTGGCATAAAAATGATGCAAAAAGTTTTCTGGATTTTTAAAAAAAATTGCAAATGAAAGATCAGTAATGTTACCAGTTTCCAAAACCACAGTCCATCACAGCCTCAAGTAACGCCATCTCCTCTTGAGCCGTCCAGTTTGGATCCAAAATTGGAAAATCTGATGTCTGTTTGTGAACAATGAAAAAGAAAAAGCAATTTAAACACAGCACCATTTGTCTTACCAGTCCCAATGTTAAGTATGGAAATTGAATCTCATTGTCACTGTTGATTTCTGCCTGACTGAAAGAACAAGAGGTGGATAAATTTAAACACCTTCACTCAAGGTACACAAATTTCCATCAGAGATTGATCCATAAATTTAGCCCATCTTACTTTGAGAGTAGATAGAAATTATGAAAGCATTAATGCATACAGATTACTCAACCCAAGTTTGTTCTGCCCTTTAAAAACACTGATTTGGCATATCTTTATAATCTTAATTATTTCTTTCATACTTTCTGTAGTTTGGATCATGGCCCAATATCTAGGTGTGACATTCAAGAGAATCCAGCAGAACTACTTGTTCTTACTTTACACAAAAACTATCCTCCCCAAAAACAAGATTTTTAAAAACTCAAATATGATGTCCACTATTGTGGTGCCTTCCCTCAGCATTACAAACCCAATTTTGTAAACAATAAGAATGCCATTTTTACTCCACAATGAACTTACTTTCCTAAATTGTTTAGGAAGTGATCAGAACGATCAAAAACAAAAACCCATATTTAGTTTCCACTATCTATGTCTAGGAGAATTTTGAAAATCTCTATACTTACCATTATTTCATAGCTATGATCACTTTGGTGTTTCTTGTACTCAAACCCTCTGGTAAAGCACTACAAACAAGTAAAAAAGATATTCTTCACCTCAAATTTCGTAAAAAACATTTGATAAGTATGGTAAGCTGTTCAAGTAGTGGAGAAAAATGCTATTTTGTTTTTGTTTTAAATAATCAACAGGTTAGGCAGCATCTGTGGAGCAAAAATAGATTTTTTTTCTTGTAGGTTGATGACCACTCATTTATTTCTCTTTCCACAGGCACGGCCTGATCTTCTGAGAATTGATAGCATTTTGTTTTATTTCAGATTCACAGCATCTGCAGTTTCTTACTTTTTAATTAAAATAACTTCAGGAAATTAATTATATCGTTCTATTTTCTTGTGCTATTTGCAATCAAGATTCCAATTGATTCACAAGTCCTCGCTCTTTATTATACTTTTTTTAAGTAGTCACGAGTACTAACTCTTTATTGTTCTGCCAAAATGTAACAAAACTTGCCAATTGCTTCTTTAGAAAAACTCATACAGAAAAGTCAATTTATAAATTCAGATGTTAAATTACAGCAAAATCAAATTACTGAAACAATGAACTGTTATTCACGCACTTTGATTATTTGAGTTTTCACTCTGAACTCCATAATCATAAATGAGTATCTGAGAAAAAGAATTTGTGGATCTTCCAGATTCTGGGAGTAAAATGGAAATACTGTTCAAAATGACTGGAAATTATTTTGTTGCGGGGTAATATCAGGGAGAGAAAAGGACCTCCCACAGTCAACAAAAAGTGCAGATAAGACATAAGAGCAGAAGTAGGCTATTCAGCCCATCATGGATGCTCTGCTGTTCTATCATGGCTGATTTAAGACCATAAGATATAGGAGCACAATTTTAAGCTTTCTGGCCTAACGAGTCTGCTCCCACAATTCATCATGGCTGATTTAGTTCCACCTCAGCTCCAATTTCCTGCCTTCTCCTTGTAGCTCTTCATGCCATGACTATTCAGGAATCTATCAACCTCCGCCTTAAATATACCCAGTGATGCAGTCAGCATCATTCACTGCTGGTCTCGGTGAACGACTGTCACTGCAACTAGAAAGCGCACATTTTGTCTGCCTGCAGATCCAAGGCTAAGATAAACACTAAAAGCAATTTCAATGTCTAAAACAACAAAAAATGTGGAATTTGTAGTTTGAAAGTTCATTCATACAGGGAAGAGGAACTGTATAATTGGTACAGGTATCAACCACAACTAACAGCTTCCAGTAAAGCTATGGAAATAACAAACACAGCACTGACATGGACACCACTACCGCTGCTGACTGTGGGGTACAAAGTTGAGGCATGTATTTGAGCAAGTTCAGCCAGATACAGGGATTCCCTCGCCATGGGGGAGCTGCATTTTCAGAAAACTGCCTGTATCATGATTTTTCATAACACAAAGCTTCATGTTTAATGAAGAAATGCTGAGCAAGCTAGAACTTCTCTCTTTGGAGAGAAGGAGGATATGAAGTGCTTTGATAGAGATGTACAAGATGATAAAAAGCAGAGATACAGCTGAAATGGCCAACACAAGAGGACATGATTTTAAGGTGATTTGAGGATAAGGGGAAGGAGGATGTCAGAGGTAAATGTTTTACATGGAGAACAGTAGGTGCGTAGAACACTCAGCCAGGGGTGGTGGTAGAGGCAAATACACGAAGGACATTTAAAAGACTCTTACACAGGCACGTGGATGTAAGAAAAATGGAAAGCTATTTGGGTGAGAAGGACTAAATTTACCTTAGAGTAGGTTAAAAGATCTATAACATCTATAAGACCATAAGACATAGGAGCAAAAATTAGTCCATTCAGCCCACCAAGTCTGTTCTGCCATTCCATCATGGTTAATTTATTATCCCTCTCAATCCCACTCTCCTACCTTCTCCCTGTAACCTTCCACACCCTAATAAACCAAGAACCCATCAACCCCTGCATTAAATTTTCTCAATGACTTGGCCTCCACAGATTCACCACTTTCTGGGTAAAGAAATTCTACCTCATCTCTGTTCTAAACGGATATCCCTCTATTCGGAGGCTGTGTCTTCTGGTCTTGAGACCATAGGAAACATCCCCTCTAACAATGCCTTTCAACATTTGATGTTTCAGTGAGATTCCGCACCCACCCCCCCACTTCTCCTGAATCCCAGTGAGTACAGGTCCAGAGCCATCAACTGCTCCTCATATGATAAGCCATTCAATCCCAGAGTCATTTTCGTGAATCTCCTTTGAATCCTCTCCCACGTCAGCATATCCTTTCTTAGATAAGGGGCCCAAAATGCCCGTAATAATACAAGTGAGGCCACACCAGTGACTTATAAAGGCTCAAAATTACACCCTTACTTTTATATTCTATTCTTCTTGAAATGAATGCTAACATTGTATTTGCTTATCTCACTACTGACTCAACCTACGAATTAACCTTTAGGGAATTCTGCACAAGGACTCCCAAGTCCCTTTGTACCTGAATTTTGAATTTTCCCTCCATTTAGGAAACAAGCCATGCTTTTATTTCTTCTACCAAAGTGCATGACCATATAATTCCTGACACTACATCTGTCACTTCTTTGCCCATTCTCCTAATCTATCTAAGACTCTCTACTTCCTCAAAACTACCTACCCCTTCACCTATCCTCATATCATCTGCAAACATGGTCACAAAGCCATCAATCCATCATCCACATCATTGACGTACAATATCCCAACATAGGCCTCTTAAACACCACTAGTCACTAGCACCCAAACAGAAAAGGCTCCCTTTATTCTCACTCTTTGCCTCCTGCCAACCAGCTATTGCTCCATCCATGCTTGCACCTTTCCTGTAATACCATGGTCTCTTAACTTGTTAAACAGTCTCATGTGTGGCACCATGTCAAAGGCCTTCTAAAAATCGAAGGACACAACATCTACCAATCCTCCTTTGTCTATCCTGCATGTTATTTTTTCAAAGTATTCCAACAGATCTGTCAGGCAATTTTTCTCTTGAGTGAACCATGCTGCCTTTGGCCTATTTTATCATGTACCTCCAAGTACCCCAAAACCACATCCTTAATTACCTCTAACATTTCCTAACCATTGTGGCCAAACTAACTGGCCTATAATTTCCTTTCTTCTGCCTCTCTCCCTTCTTGAAGAGTGAAGTGACATTTGCAATTTTCCAGTCTTCTGGAACCATTCGAGAATCTAGTGATTCTTAAAAGACCATTACTAATGCCCCCAAAATCTCTTCAGCCACCTCTTTCAGAACCCTGGGGTGTAGACCATCTGGTCCAGTAGACTTCCAAAATTTTCAGTTTCCCAAGCATCTTTGTGTGGGCACGTAGCCAAGTGGTTAAGGCGTTCGTCTAGTGATCTCAAGGTTGCTAGTTCGAGCCTCAGCTGTGGCAGCGTGTTTGTGTCCTTGAGCAAGGCACTTAATCACATATTGCTCTAGTGTCTGTGCAAGGAGTGACGCCCCACACAGATTTCCAATCTGCGCCTTGTAAGGCATGAAAATGCCCGACGCAGGCCTCTCATGGTCTGAGTCGACGTTCCCCTCCCCTCCCCCCAAGCACCTTTTTCCTAGTAATTGCAACTTCACTCACTCCTGACACTCTCAAACTTCTGGCGTACTGCTAGTGTATTCCACAGTGAAGACTGATGCAAAATACTTATTCAGTTTGTCTGCTATTTCCTATCCCCCACTACTACCTCTCCAACATAATTTCCCAGTGGTCTGATATCTACTCTCACACTTTACTTATCTGAAGAAACCTTTAGTATCCTCTTCAATATTATTGGTTAGCTTACCTTCATAATACATCTTTTTCTTCCTTATTAACTTTTTTAGTTGCCTTCTGTTGGTTTTTAAAAGCATCCCAAACCTCTTAACTTCCCACTAATTTTTGCTCTATTATATGTCCTCTCTGTGGCTTTTATGTTGGCTTTGACTTCTCTTGTCAGTCATGGTTATATCATCCTGCCGATAGAATACTTCTTTGCGATGTATCTATCCTGTGCCTTCCAAATCGTTCCCAGAAACTCCAGCCATTGCTATTTCACCATCATCCCTGCTAGTGTTCCTTTCCAATCAATTACGATCAGCTCTTCTCTTGTGCTTCTGTAATTCTCTTTGCTCCAATGTAATTCTGATATTTCTGACTTTAGCTTCCCCTTCTCAAATTGCAGGGTGAATTCTATTATATTCTGATCACTGTTCCCCAAGGGTTCCTTTATCTTAAGCTGTCTAATCAATTCTGGTTCATTGTACCATACCCAACCCAAAATTCAGCCACAAGTTGCTCTAAAAAGCCACCTCGCAGGCATTCTACAAATTCCCCCTCTTGAGATCCGGCACCAACCTGATTTTCTCAATGTACCTACATATCAAAATCCCTCATGACTATCATAAGATTGTCCTTTTGACACGTATTTTCTATCTTCCACCACTGGTTGTCCCCCTCAACAGTATCCAAAATGGTATATTCATTATTAAGGGAAACAGCCACAGGGGGTACTCTGCATTAGCTGCCCATTTCGATTCTTTCTTCTGACAGTCACCCAGTTACTTGCCTCCTGCAACCTAGGGATGATTACCTCCCTGCAGCCCATCCATCACTTCCTCAATTTCCCGTGTGAGCCGAAGGTCATTGAGCTGCAGCTCGGTACACCTAATGTAGATGTGGTTATCAGGGAGGCTGAGGTCTCCCAGAATTGCAACATGTCACACAAAGAACACAACACTGTCCCTGGAGCCATTCTCACTGCACTGTGCCATAACAAATGAGGAATGAAGAATAAAGAAGAAACTTAAACACAAAATAATCTGCAGATGCTGGGGCCAAAGCAACACTCACAACACGCTGGAGGAACTCAGCAGGTTGGGCAGCAGCCGTGGAAAAGATCGGTCGACGTTTCGGGCCAGAACCCTTCGTCAGGACTGTAGGGGGAAGGAGCAGAGGCCCTATAAAGAAGGTGGGGGGAGGGTGGGAAGGAGAAGGCTGGTAGGTTCCAGGTGAAAAACCAGTAAGGGGAAAGATAAAGGGGTGTGGGAAGGGAGGCAGGGAGGTGATAGGCAGGAAAGGTGAAGAAAGAATAGGGGAAAACACAATGGGTAGTAGAAGGAGGTGGAACCAAGAGGGAGGTGATAGGCACCTGGGGGAGGGGGCAGAGTGACATAGGGATAGGGGAAGGGAGGCAGAGGGAATTACCAGTTGTTGGAGAATTCTATGTTCATACCAAGGGGCTGGAGACTATCTAGATGGGATATGATGTGTTGCTCCTCATATATAAAGAAGAAACTTATCAGGTATTTACCTCACCCAAGCCTGATCAGCCAAAGCTACTCCAACACTGGCTCACTCACACAATGGCCACTCGGCTTGCCCCTACCTTTTTTTATTTGCCCTTTCTGATGAATCCCGTTCACCGATTGGGAGCAGTCCAGCTCTGAAAACTGCCACGACCTATGTGAAATCGCTCCTGTTCACTGATTGGGCGCAGTCCAACTCCCTCTCAACTTTTATTATTCTTCTCAACCTCATTCTCCTGCCTTCTTTCTCTCCATAACCTTTGACGCCATTACTAATTAAGAACCTATCAACCATAGCTTTAAATATACCCAATGAGTTGGCTTCCACAGCTGCCTGTGGTAATGAATACCACAGATTAAGCACACTCTGGCTAGAGAAATTCCCCTTATCTCTCTTTTAAAGGAACATCCTTATATTCTGAGGCAGTTCCCTTTGGTCCAACACTTTCCCACTATAGGAAACATCCTCTCCACGTCCACTATATCTAGACCTTTCAATATCACTATAGCCCAATAACACTCTGGGCTTTTATTTTCAACTCAATACACTCTCAAAATAAATATAAATATGCCTTATAATATTGTAAAAACATTAACATGCATTAATAAACACTGACAAGCTGTTTACAATTAAATTACTAAAAACAATGATTAGCTGTGTGAACAAAGGCTGAATTTTATTAGAACAGTGCATAACATGGAGCCACTTGACACAAGGGGTCTGAAAACCAATCACCCTATTTATACAGTAACTGGTTTCCCAATGTGCACATACATTACAGATATTTGTTATGAAAACAATTTGAGATGGGACTGGTGCCTGACTTTGCAGGTATGCCAATCTGAAAATAAGCGCATAACATGGACTGATTAGAGTAGGTTATAAAAGGATAAGTTGTGTTGAGCCCAATTTTTCATTTTGCAGGATATGTTCTCTAGTACAAATCAATGCCAACTTTTAATACCATAATTTAATTTCATTACCCTGGACTGCAACGTTCATGGATAGACAAAAGACAAAAACATGAGAAAATCTGCTGATGCTGGAAATCCAACACAACACATACAAAATGCTGGAGGGACTCTGCAGGCCAGGCACCATCTATGGAAAAGAGTAAACAGTCAACCTTTCAGGATGAGACCCTTCATCAGGAGGAGGGAGTCAGAATAAGAAGGTGGGGGAGGGGAGGAAGAAGTACAAGGTGAAACAGGGAGAAGGGGTGGGGTGAAGTAAAGAGCTGGGAAATTGGTGGAAACGACAAGAGCTGGAGAAGGGGGAATCTGATAGGAGAGGAGCACAAGAGGGAGGTGATGGGCAGGTAAGAGGAGAAGATGTGAGAGGCAAACATGAATGGAGAATGGTGAAGGAAAGGAGTGAGGGTAATTACCAGAAGCTCAAGAAACTGATGTTCAGGCCATCAGGTTAGAGTCTATCCAGACGGAATACAAGGTATTGTTCCTCCAACCTGAGTGTGGCCTTATCGTGGCAGCACAGGAGGCCATGGACTAATATGTTGGAATGGGAATGGGAAGGAGAACTGAAATGGATGGCCACTGGGAGACACGGTTTTTTGAAGTAGATGACCAAAGGTGCTCAATGAAGTGGTCTTCCTGGTGCTCCTCCCCCTTCCCTTTCTTCCTTGTCTTCTGTCCTTTCCCAGCTCTTTACATTATGCCCTCCCCTCTTCCAGTTTCACCTGCCACCTTGTACTTCTTCCTCCCCTCCCCCACCTTCGTATTCTGACACCTTCCCCCTTTCCCTTCCAGTCCTGAAGGGTCTCAGCCCAAAACGTTAACTGTTTACTCTTTTCTATAGATGCTGCCTGACCCTGCAGAGTTCCTCCAGCATTTTGTATGTGCTGCTATTCATGGATACAGCTAGGGTTGACACGTAAAACATCATTGCTAGTTAAACACTTTCTGACTGGAATATTAGGGTTAAGTTATTCTAAGGCTTTGATAGATTAGACTGCGGAGAGGGTGTTTCCTGTCACAAACAAGAAAAAATCTGCAGATGCTGGAAATTCAAGCAACACACACAAAATGCTGGAGGAACTCAGCAGGCCAGGCAGCATCTATGGAAAAAAGTACAGTCGACATTTCAGGCTGAAAACCTTCAGCAGGACTGGAGAAAAAAGATGAGTAGAGTTAAAAGGTGGGGGGAGGAGAGGAAGAAACACAAGGTGATAGGTGAAACCAGGAGGGGGAGGGGTGAAGTAAAGAGCTGGGAAGTTGAGTGGTGAAAGAGATACTGGGCTGGAGAAGGGGGAATCTAATAGGAGACGACAGAAGGCCATGGAAGAAAGAAAAGGGAGGAACACTAGTGGGAGGTGATGAGCAGGCAAGGAGACAAGGTGAGAGAGGGAAAAGGGGATGGAGACTGGTGAAGAGGGGTGGGGGGGACCATTAACAGAAGTTCGAAGAAATTGATGTTCATGCCATCAGGCTGGAGGCTACCCAGACAGAATATAAGGTGTTGTTCCTCCAACCTGAGTGTGGCCTCATCACGGCAGTAGAGGAGGCCATGGATAGACATATTGGAATGGGAATGGGAAGTGGAATTAAAATGGCTGGCCACTGGGAGATCCCGCTTTTTCTGGCAGACAGAGCGCAGGTGCCTGGTGAAGCAGTCTCCCATCTACATTGGGTCTCACTTATAAACAGGAGGCTACACCGGACACAATATATGGCCCGAACAGATTCACAGGTGGAGTGTTGCCTCACCTGGAAGGACTGTTTGAGGCTCTGAATGGTAGTGAGGGAGGTGGTGTACAGGCAGATGTAGCACTTATTCTCCTTGCAAGGATAAGCACCAGGAGGGAGATCAGTGGGGAGGAATAAATGGACAAGGGAGTCATGTGTGGAGCAATCACTGCAGAAAGCAGGAATTGTGTGTGTGGTTGGGGGGGGGGGAGGAGATGTGCTTGGTGGTGGGATCTTGTTGGAGATGGTGGAAATTGCGGAGAATTATGTGCTGGATGCGGAGACTGGTGGGGGGGATGGGGTGAGAGCAGACGTGTGTGCAATGTAAGAGATGTGGTAGAAGGCAGTGTTGATGGTGGAGGAAGGGTAGCAACTTTCTGTGAAGGAGGAGGACTTCTCCTTTGCTCTGGAATGAAAAGCCTCATCCTAAGAACAGATGCAGCAGAGCCAGAGGAATTGAGAGAAGTGGATGGCATTTTTACAAATAATAGGGTGGGAAGAGGTATAGTCCAGGTAACTATGAGAGTCTGTGGGTTTATGATAGACATCAGTAGATAAGCTATCTCCAGAGACAGAGCTCAAGAAAGGGGAGGGAGGTGTCGGAAATGGACCGGGTAAATTCGAGGGCAGAGTGGATGAAGTTGACGAATTCTGCATAGGTGCAGGAAGCAGCACCAATGCATTTGTTGATGTAGCGTAGGAAAAGTGGGGGGGTGGCCACCAATGTAAGTTTGGATATTAGACTGTTCCACATGGCCGACAAAAAGGCTGGCATAGCAGGGACCCTTCCCAGTGCCCATGGCTACACCTTTTGTCTGAAAGAAGTGGGAGGAGCTAAAGGAGAAATTATTAAGAGTGAGGCCAAGTTGCACTAGACAGAGGAGAGTGGTGGTGGAGGGGAAATGGTTGGATTTGGTGTCCAGAAAGAAATGGAGAGCTTTGAGGCCTTCCTGTTGGGGAATGGAGGTGTACAGGGACTGCACATCCATAGTGAAAATACAATGATGGGGGCCAAGGAACTTGAAATCATTGAAAAGATCCAGAGCGTGTGAAGTGTCACTGATGTAGGGAGGAAGGGACCGAACTAGGGGAGATAAAAGATTCAAGGTATGCAAATATGAGTTTAGTGGGGCAGGAGCAAGCTGAAACTATGGGTGTACCTGGACAAGTGGGTTTGTGGATCTTGGGTAGGAGGTAGAAACAAGAGGTATGGGGTGTGTGAACTATGAGGTTGTGACTGTGGATGGGAGATCCTCAGAGCTAATAAGGTTGGTGATAATGTGGGAAACAATGGCCTGTTGCTCCTTAGCGGGCTTCTGTTCGAGGGGTAAGTAAGAGATGTCTGAGAGTCGTCATTGGGCCTCAGCAACGTAGAAGTCAGTACACCAGACTACTACAAATCCCCCTTATCTACGGGTTTGATGGTGAGGTCAGGATTAGTGCAGAGGGAGTAGACAGCAGAGCGTTCGGAAGGAGTGAGGTTGGAATTGGAGACGGGATTGCTGATGCTTCCTGTAGTGGGTGAGTCTTGGACAAGATGACACTGCCTCAGAATAGAGGGACATCCATTTAGAAATAGAGATGAGGAGAAATTTCTTTAATCAGAGGGCAGTGAATCTGTGGAGATCACTGCCACAGGCGGTTGTGGACTCCAAGTCCTTGGGTATATTTAAAGTGGAGGTTGATAGGTTCTTGATTAGACAGGGCATCAAAGGTTGTGGGAGGAATGCAGGAGAATGGGTTTGAGAGGGATGCAGAATCAGCCATGCTGGAATGGCAGAGCAGATTCGATGGGCTGAATGGCCTAATTCTGCTCCTATGTCTTAAGGCCTTATCATTAGAGCAAAGTAGCAAAAGACAGGCAGTCCTTGGATTGCATAAGAGTACTCTTCCTGAGAATTGTCCGTAAGTTGATTCTCCCCAAGTCAGAAGTGTCCATTTTCTATGTTAGTTAATAATGTATTGCTTTACATACATCTGCTTTAATTTTCATTTCATTGACTATTCACTCGAACACTACCCATAATTAACCAGTATATACACTGTATCCAGTTATTAATGTATACCACAAAACATATTGTTATTGCTTTCTTGAAAAATATGTGGGAGCAATTGTTTAAAGTTGGATTTCCTTAACTCGGCCCACCCATAACCCAGGGAGGCCCTCTATAATAATAATGACTTTCATGCAGCATTAACATTGTTGAGTACCTGTAAGCATATAAGCAAAGGAGGCGGCCCACAGTCTGCGCACTTTATGTAAGGCTCCATTAAGTAGGAAGAGCAACCACGACATGGTGGCTGATCAAATGGGTCACCTGAAACAAAATGGAAGCACACAACTGAGCAGTTACCAACTCTGAATACTATAATAAAACTGCAAATACATTGCATACTCTCAGTCAACATCCATATGCAAAAATGGAAATGTTAAATTTTCATGCAGGCACTTCAGCAACTCCACAAATCATCCTAGCACTTTATCAAATCATCAAACGAAATGTTTTTGCAGAACTAATTTTTAAGTGCTCTGAATGTGGCCTTCCATGTTTGGTGTGTACATTTTAACTGGATAACATTAAGCAGTAATAAGGACATATTTGTATAACGCTGTTATGAGTTAAATTCCAGGACTTGTCCCAGCAATATTTAAGAAAATTCAACATCGGTAGCAGAACAGCAAGCAACTCAGAAGGAAACTAGCATAAGCAGAGATAGAAGGTTTAGAGTGCTGTTGCACAAGTTTTCCATTGCTACAGTGCATCTTGAATACTGCGCGTGCTGCTGCCATGTTAGATAATAGTGGAAGAAACATATCTTTGTAAAGGGGAAAGATCTGAAGATAAAAATCATTAGCTATTTGTTTGTTTATAGGTAAAAGAATGATATGGCTTCACAGCTGAATAATTAAAGGAATCTTTCATTATGCAAATAATGAAACAAATTTCATTACGATGTGAAACAAATTCTGATTCTGTAAGAAGAGTACTATTGTCTCGATACCCAAAGGAAACAAGGTAATGTGCCTAATGACAAGCATGGGTCTGACATCCACCATCATGAAGTGCTTTGAGAGGCTGGTTATGGCATGCATTTTCTCCAGCCTTTCAGGTAACCGCAACCCACTGCAAATTGCCAACTGCTGAAAGATCTATGGCAGATGTAATCTCCCTGGTTCTAAACTCATTTCTGGACCATCTGGACAGTAGATATCTGTGTTGTTATTGTTTACTGACTACAGCTCCACCTGAATACTATAATCAGGAGCAAGTGCATTGCCAAATCCCTAAACCAGGGACTCAACACCTCCCTTTGCAACGGGATCCTTGACTTCCTGGCCAACAGACCCACAATCAATAAGGACAGGCAGAAACACCTCTACCATGATATTGTCACACTGGCACCCCACAAGGCAGCATCTTCAGCCCCCTACTCCACTCCCTATACACTCACAACTGCATGGTCAGCTTCTGTGCTAACTCCAGCAACAAATTTGCAGATGTAACCATCATGGTGGGCTGTAGATAACAATGAATTGGAGTACAGGAAGGAGATAGAGAACCTAGTGACATAGTGTCATAACATCAGCAAAACATTGTCTTCAGGAAGAGGCAGGGGTGGGGGAGTGCCTACACATGCTCCTGAAGAATGAAAGACCCCAAGGATCCCAGACTTTATCTCTTATTCCCCCTTCCCAGCAGTCAGAAGATAAAAGCCTGAAAGCTCATACCACCAAACTCAAGGCCAGCATCTATCCTGTTATTATGTTTATTGAATGGTTCCCTAGTATGGCAAGATTGACTCTTGCCCTCGCAACCTACCTCTTTTCACCTTACTGTCTACCTGAACTGCACTTTATTTCTACTTTAACACTTTATTCTGCAATCTTATTGTTTTACTCTGTACTACAGAAGTATGTATAGGGGAATGCTTTGGATCTAGAGATTATAATGCTATTAGTTTCAAGATAATTATGGAAAAAGATAGGTCAGGATCTTGGGTTGAGGTTCTAAATTGGAAAGGGATCGGGCAAGTGCGGATTGGGACAGGTTGTTTTCTGGCAAAGGTGTGTTTGATGAGTGAGGGGTCTCGAATTTGTATGCTTCTGTCAGAATAAAAGGCAAGACTAACAGGTTTAGGGAACCTTGTTTTCATTGAGACATTGAGACCCTGGTTAAGAAGAAGGAGGTATAGGCAGAAAGGAACAAATGAGGTACTCAAGGAGTAAAAGAAATGCAAAGGAACACAGAAGGAGGAAGACAGGAGGGCTAAAGGGCAGCATGCGGTTGCTCTAGCAGACAAGGTGAAGGAAAATCCCAAAGCCTTCTACAGATATTTTAAGAGAAAAAGGATAGCAAAAGACAAAATTGCTCCTCTTGAACATCAAAGTGGTCATCTATGCATGGAGCAGAAAGAGATGGGGGAGACCTTAAGTGGATACCTTGTATTTACTTGGGGTATGGATACAGAGTTTATAGAAATCAGGCAAAACAGCAGTGGGCCATATACAAATTACAGAGAGGCAAATTAGGGTGAATTAATCCCTAGGGCCTGACAAAGTGTTCCTTGCTAGTGCAGAAATTGCAGGGGCCCTGTGGAGGTATTTAAAACATCCTTAGTCATGGTGAAGTGCCAGAGGATTGGCAGCTAATGTTGTTCTGTTGTTTAAGGCTCTAAGAATAAACCAGGAAATTATAGGCTGGTGAGCCTGATGTCAGTAGTGGGAAAGTTATTGGAAAGTATTCTAAGGGACTGGATATATATGTATTTGGATAGACAGGGACTGATTAGGGCAGTGGTCTCCAACCTCCGGGCCGCGGACCGATACACTACCGCGAAGAATGCAGCGGTAGCCGGAACGCACCTGACACATCTTTAAGAAAAAAGCCGAAATGAACAAGCTAATTAATTAGGTGCCGCCCGGCACATAAATGTTGGCCCAGGTAGGGATTGGGCAGTACCTAAGTAATTAGCTTGTTTATTTCGGCTTTTTTCTTAAAGCTGTGTTAGGTGCGTTCCGGATACCGCTGCATTCTTTGCAGCAATGTAGCAGTCCGCGGCCCGGAGGTTGGGGTCAACTGGATTAGGGAGTCAACATGGTTTTGTGTGTGGTAGGTTGCGAAGAGCCAATCTTATAGAGCTTTTTGAGGAAGTTACAAGACCTTCAAGGAAGAAATAGAGCTTTGACCAGCAACCAATCTGGATATCGGAACTTTTGAGAGGAGGGAATTTCACTCAGACCCACAGCCCGAGTAGGAAAGAGAGCAGTGAGTCATAACAGCGAAATAGAGCTTTGACCAACGACTAATCCATGTTTGGGATTGATTAACAAGAGCAAATTAAAGGAAGGCAGGGGCAAGCATAGTGGCCATAGTCAAGAGTGGTGACTTTGAGGTTTCAGTCAGAGAAAGCAAAGAAAGGAATAGCTCTAGGTTTTTCCATTCCCTTCTTTATATCTGCTCAGTTAGGACAGCAGAAATGCCAGGCGGGATAATTGAATGCTTCTCTTGTGGGATGTGGGAAGGCAGGGAGATCTCCAGTGTCCCTTATGACTACAACTACAAAAAGTACATCCAGCTGCATTAAGGAGATCGAGCTGGAACTGGATGAACTCTGGATCATTCAGTAAACTGTAGGGTTGATAGGACATATAGAGAGGTAGTTACACCCAAGGTGCAGGACACAGGAAACTGGCTGACAGTCAAGAACGGGAAAGGGGATAAGGAGCCAGTGCAGAGTACCCTGTGGCTATCCCCCTCAACAAAAGGTGCTATTAAAAAGTATTTACACCCTTTGGAACTTTTTTACAACACTGAATCACAGTGGATTTAATTTGGCTTTTTTTGGGCACTGATCAACAGAAAAAGACTTTCGTGTCAAAATGAAAACAGATCTCTACACAGTGATTTAAATAAATTACAAATATAAACGAAATAATTGATTGCATTAGTATTCACCCCCTTTAATATGACACACCAAATCATAACTTATGCAGCCAATTGGTTTTAGAAGTCACATTATTAGTTCAATGGGGATCAACTGCGTGCTGTCAAGGTGTTGCAATTACTTGTAGTAAAAATACACCAGAATCTGGAAGATCTAACTGCTGGTGAGTCAGTATCCTGGCAAAACTTACACCATGACGACTAAAGTACACTCCAGGCAACTCCATGAAAAGGTTACTGAAAAGCACAAGTCAGGAAATGGATCCAAGAAACTGAAAGAATATGGTACAGCTATAAATCTGCCCTGAGCAGGCTGTCCTCAAAAACTGAGTGAACGTGCAAGAAGGGGACTAGTGAGGGAGGCCACCAAAAGACCTGACAACTCTGGAGCAGTTACAAGCTTCAGTGGCTGAGATGGGAGTGACTGTGTGATGAAGTTTAAGGGTGTTGGGGAAGTAAGAAATGATTCTCTGATTCTGTTAAATAGCGGGTTAAAATTAGGTGCCAGCTTGTGTATGTTCTGTTCTGTGAAAAGTTGGAGAGACTGTCCTTGACTGAAAAGAAAACTGCCTTCAGTTTGTTTAGATTAACAGCTCATAGCTGTCCCTTTGAGAATGATCTGTGGGCTGCATTCACACATGCTGCATACATCATGTCTTATGAGTTCACATATTGAACTATGTTCCTGCCTTTGTCTATTCAAGTTTTAATGATAAGGCAAGAAGTTGTCTGTAATTAAAACCCGTGATTTAGTGTACTCTCTTATCTTGGTAATTAAGTTTTGTTGCAACTGATTTGGTGGGAATATCCATGAAACTGACTGTTCTTTGCTTCGCCAGTTCTATAAAATGTCATGTTTCTGAGTGTTAGACAGAAAGCTCATTTCAAGCGGCCAGAGAGACAGAAGTCCTGTCTCTCTGATGTTCAGGCTCTGAGTTTTTCTCACCAACTGAGTTCAAACAAATAAACAGGTGAAAATCTGAAGTAAAGACTTGTGCGTGGTGTGATTATTTGGTCCGGCAAATTTAAGTTTACATGTGCATACAAAAACTGTTGCATAGGTGCTTCACCAGTCGCAGCTTTATGGGAGAGTGGCAAAGAGAGACTCTAATATCAGCTGAAAGAAGGTTCTATGGTCTGATGAAAACAAAATTGAGCTTTCTGGCCATCAGACTAGTAAGCCAGACACTGCACATCATCAAAAACACACCATTCCTACTGTGAAGCATGGTGGTGACAGCATCATGCTGTGGAGATCATTCACTGCAGCAGGCCCTGGAAGGCTTGTGAAGGTAGAGGATAAAATGAATGCAGCAAAATACAGGGAAATCCTGATACAGTCTGCAAGAGAATGGTGACCTGGGAGAAGATCTATTTTCCAGCAAGACAATGACAATAAGCACAAAGCCAAAGCTACACAGGATGGTTTAAAAACAACAAAGTTAACATCCTGGACTGGCTAAGTCAGAGTCCAGACCTCAATCCAATTGAGAATTCGTGGCTGGATTTGAAAAGGGCTGTACACTCACTATACCCATACAATCTAACAGAGCTTGAGCATTTTGAAAAGAAGAACGATGAAAAATTGCACTGTCCAGATGTGCAAAGCTGATAAAGGCCTATGCACAGATTCAAGGCTATAATAGCTGCCAAAGGTGCATTTACTAAATACTCACATGAAGGGGGTGAGTAATTATTGTGTTTAATAATTGAAATAAATTTTGACCAAGTTGTTTTCACTTTGATACGAAGAGTCTTTTTCTGTTGATCAGTGTTTTTTTAAGAAAAATCCAAATTAAATCTATTGTGATTCAATGTTGTAAAACAATGGCATGAAAACTTCTGGCGGGGGGGGGGGGGAGTACTTTTTTATTGGCACTATATATCATTTTGGATACTGTTGAGGGAGTTGACCTATCAGAGGAAAGGCACAGTGGTTGGGTCTCTGGCAGAGAGTCCAGCTTAATGACTTGGAAGTGGTGGTGGGGGGGGGGGGGGGAAGAGAAAAGGCATGTTGTGGTGATGGGGGATTTGTTAGATAGAGGAACAGACGGGAGGTTCTGTGAGATTCCTAGATGGTATGTTGCCTCCTGGGTGCCAAGGTCTAGGACATCCTGGATCAAGCCCTCCATTCTTAAGTGGAAGGGGGAACAGCCAGAGGTGGTGGTCCATGTAGGAACCAATGGCATGGGTAGGATGAGTGAAGAGGTTCTGAGAAGGGAATTGATGGGAGTTAGGT
Organism: Mobula birostris; assembly: GCF_030028105.1. NCBI lineage: Eukaryota > Metazoa > Chordata > Chondrichthyes > Myliobatiformes > Myliobatidae > Mobula > Mobula birostris. Next base: position 17,943,852 of record NC_092394.1, read on the forward strand.
GCTAAGTTAAAGGTCAGGACCTCCAGGGTTGTGATCTCAGGATTACTACCTGTGCCATGTGCTACTGAGACCAGAAGTAGGAAGATTATACAGTTTAATATGCGGCCAAGGGATTGGTGTAGGAGGGAGAGCATAAGGTTTTTGGATCATTGAGCTTTCTTCCAGGGAAGGTGGGAGCGGAACCAGAGGGGGACTAATATCCTAGTGGGAATGTTTGTTAATGCTGCATGCTGGGGTTTAAACTAGAGTTGTAGCGGGATGGGAATCAGAGTGCCAGAACAGTTAGCGGAGAGATTGTGGAGGCAGACGTTGGTAAGACCTCAGATAAAGTTAGGAATCATAAAGTTGAGCATGGTGTGATTAGTGTCTTCAGCTATGTATACTTCAATGTGAGAAGTATCGGAAGAAAGGCGGATGATAGTGCTGAAGATGAGGTAGCTGGTTTACAAACAAAGGCAATGTGTAGTGTGGAGAAGCTGTTGATGGAGCAAAATTGCTGTCAACAGGACGAGCTGCAACATAAAAGGCGGACAAAATCGAAAAGGATGAATACAAGACTGAAGGTGTTATATCTGAATGTGTGCAGCGTATGAAATAAGGTAGATGAACCTCATTTGCAGATTGGCATGTATGATGTAGGCACCACTGAATAATGGCTGAAGGAAGATTATAGCTGGGAGCTTAATATCCAAGAGTACACACTGTATCAAAAGCATGTGCAGAAAGGCAGAGGGGGTAGCATTGCTCTGTTGATAAAAAAAAATTAAACCAAATCATTAGAAAGAGGTGAGATAGGGGTTGGAAGGTGTTGAATCATTATGGATAGAGTTAAGGAACTCCAAGGGTAAAAACACCCTGATGGGAGTTGTATACAGACCCCCAAATGGTAGTAAGGATGTAGTCTACAAATGACAACAGGCGATTGAAAATACATGCGAAAAGGCCAATGGGGGATTAACAGTCATGGAGGATTTCAGTATGCAGGTAGATTGGGAAAATCAGGTTGATGCTGGATTCCAAGAGGGGGGGATTTCTAGAATGCCAGTGAGATGGCTTTTCAGAGCAGCTTCTGGATGAGCCTACTAGGGGATCAGCTATTCTGGATTGGGTGTTGAGCAATGAACTGGAATTGATTAGAGAGCTTAAGGTAAAAGAACCCTTCGGGCAAGTGATCATAAACAAAGTGTAAAAGAAAGGCCAAAGTGGATTATTGGACTGCTGGAAAACAATGCTGAAGAGGTGGTAAAGGGGAACAATGAGATAGTGGAAGAACTGAATCAATATTTTGCATCAGCCTTCACTGTGGAAGACATGAGCAGTAAGACGGAAGTTCAGGTGTCAGAGAGCATGAAGTGTGTCAAATTACCATAACTAGAGAGAAGGTTCTTGGGGAAACTGAAAGGTCTGAAGGTAGATAAGTCACCAGGACCAGATGGAGTACACCCTGGAGTTCTAAAAGTGATGGCTGAAGAGATCGTGGAGCTATTAGTACAGATTTCAAGAATCACTAGAATGGTTCTGAAAGACTGGAAAATTGCAAATGTCACTCCACTCTTCAAGAAGGGAGAAAGGCAGAAGAAAGGAAACGTTAGGCCAGTTAGTCAACCTCAAGGTACTTGGGAGGATCATAATGGGCAGCAGTCAGCTTAGTTTCCTCAAAGGAAAATCTAGCCTGACGAATCTGTTGGAATTCTTTGAAGAAATAACGAGCAAGATAGACAAAGGAGAATTGGTTGTTGTGTACTTGGATTTTCAGGCCTTTGACAAGGTGTCACGCTTGAGGCTGCTTAACAAGCTATGAGCCCATGGTATTGCAGGAAAGCTTTTAGCGTGGATAAAGCAGTGGCTGATGGGCAGCAGGCCAAGAGTAGGAATAAAGGGAGCCTTTTCTGACTGGCTGCTGTTGACTAGTGGTGTTCCACAGGGGTCTGTGTTGGGACCGATTCTTTTTGCGTATATGTCAATAATTTAGATGATGGAATTGATGACTCTGCAGTTTGCAGACGACATGAAGATAGGTGGAGAGGTAGGTAGGTAGAAGTAGAGAGGCTACAGAAGGACTTAGAAAGATTAGGAGAATGGGCAAAGAAATGGCAGATGGAATACAGTGTCAGGAAGTGTATAGTCACGCACTTTGGTAGAAGAAATGAAAGGGCTGACTTTTTTCTAAATGGAGAGAAAATACAGAAACAGGTGCAAAGGGACTTGGGAGTCCTTGTGCAGGATTCCCTAAAGGTTAACTTGCAGGTTGAGTCTGTGGTGAGGAAGGCAAATACAATGTTAGCATTCATTTCAAGAGGACTAGAATATAAAAGGAAGGATGTAATGTTGAAACTTTATAAAGCACTGATGAAGCTCTCTTGCAGTACTGTGAGCAGGTTTGGTCCCCTTATCTTAGGAAGGGTGTGCTGAAACTAGAGAAGTTTCAAAGGAGGTTCACAAAAAAATGATTCCGGGATTAAATGACTAGTTATATGAAGAGCGTTTAATGGCTCTGGGCCTGTATTCACTAGAATTCAGAAGAGTGAGGGGTGACCTTATTCAAACCTATCAAATGGTGAAAGCCCTTGATAGAGCGGATGTGGAGAGAATGGTACCTATGGTGGAAGAGTCTAGGACTAGAGGGGCATCCTTTTAGAACTGAGATGAGGAGGAATTTCTTTAGCCAGAGAGTGGTGAATCTGTAGAATTCTTTGCCACAAGCAGCTGTGGAGGTAAAGTCTTTATGTATACTTAAGGCAGAGGTTGATGGGGTCTTGATTGGTCAGGACATGAAGGGATTTGAGAAGGCAGGAGATTGGGACTGGGAGGAAAATTGGATCAGACATGATGAAATGATGGAGCAGACACTATGAACCAAATGGCATATCGTATGGTCTTGCCAGAAAAATTGATGAAGGCGAGGCAGTGAATGTTGTCTACATGGACTTCAGCAAGGCCCTTGACAAGGACCTGCAAGGGAAGTTGGTCAGGAAGGTTCAATCACTTACTTCAGGATGAAGTAGTAAATTAGATTACACACTGGCTTTGTGAGAGAAGCCATAGTTTGTTTGTAGATGGTTGCCTCTGACTGGTGGCCTGTGACTAGCAGTGTGCAGCAAAGGTTGGAGCTGCGTCTGTTGGTGTTTGTCATCTATATCACCGATCTGAATGGTAATGTTCATCCAAAACATGTGGATTAGAAAATTTACAAATGACACCAAGATTAGGACAGCGAGAATGGCTATCAAAGCTCGCAGTGGGATCTGGACCAGCTGAAAAAATGAGCTGAAAATGGCAGATGAAATTTAATGCAGACAAGTGTGAGATGTTGCACTTTGGGAAGATAAACCAAGGGAGGACTTGCATGTTAAAGGATAGGGCACTGAGGGATGCAGTAGAACAGGGGCTTCTGGCAATATAAATCCATAATTCCTTCTAAGCAGCAGCATAAGTAGAGCTTTTGACACATTGGCCTTCATAAGTATTGAGTGCATGAGTTGGGATGTTATGTTGAAGTTGCACAAGACATTGGCGAGGCCTAATTTGGAGTATCATGTCCAGTTCTGGCTGCCTACCTACAGGAAAGATGTAATATTGAAAGAGTGCAGAGAAAACTTGCAGGGATGTTGCCAGGACTTGAATTACTGGGAAAGGATATAAGGGTTGGGACTTTATTCCCTGGAGCATAGGAGGATGGGAGGGATTTGATAGAAGTATACAAAACCATAAGGGATATCACCATCATCAGGTGCCGTGCCCAGTTTGACTGCCATGGCCCACACACTCCTATTTCCAGTCAAGTGGATCAATTCATTGGTATTCATTTCCATGACGGATATAGACAAGGTAAATTCAAGCAGGATTTTTTCCGCTGGTGTTTGGTGGGACTCAAACCAGAGGTCATGGGTTAAGGGGGAAAGGTGAAATGTTTAAGCGGAACATGATTGGAACGTCTTAGTTCAGAGGGTGTTGAGAGTCTGGAAAGAACTGTCAGCACAAATGGTGGATGTGGGGTTAATTTAAACATCTAAGAGAAATTTGGATAGTTACATGTGGGGGGGGGGGAACAGAGAGAATTTGGAGGGCTATGGTCCAGGTGCAGGTTGATGGGACTAGGCAGGATAATAGTTTGACATGGATCAGAAAAGTCAAAGGGTCTGTTCCTGTGCTGTAGTGTTCTGACTCTACGACTCTACGTCAATGCACTAATTGTAATGAAATGGATCTGTATGGACAATGTACTTTAATACATTATGACAATAGTAAATCAATTAAAAAATCATGACAATATAAAAGACTGCACATATTTACAGTACAATCCTTTTTCATTTTAAAGGGCCTCGAGACTTAAAAGAATTTCTCATGCAAATACCAAGTAGCACTCTAACTGAATGAAAGGACTCTATAAAATACCTGAATACTTAGACATCCAATGTTTCAGTGGGATATTGATCTATTTACCCAATGATAGCATGGAAGTGTCATGTTGGAAATCAAGAAGATCAAAACACAAATATTCTCCTTACCCATGCCAATTTGCCATGCACTATTGTTTATTTGCCCTGAACTTTTCAAGTACACATTGTTGTTTTACCTTATTCAAACTGATTGTACTGTGTAATGTTTTGAACTGTATAAGCTAGAATGCAAGACATTTGCCACTGTATCTTAGTCCATGTGACAATAAACTAAAATCAGGAAAAAAAAATCACCTGTATTTCAGGTGAATTTCATTAATTTACAAGAAGATAACACGTGGGATAAAGATTAGGGCACAAGGTCCGTCTGCCATTCAAGATGACAGTTAATCTGATTTCTGGTCTCGATTTTTTATTTTCCTGCCTGATCTCCCTGGTACTTTTGGGGGGGGGGTGATTTATAGTAGGGAGGGAGGAGTTGGGAATCTATTAGCAGAGTTCCCTCAGCCACACCAACCCCATCCAATGAAACTAAGCTTAACTGGCATTGGGGTGAGAGCGGAACGCCCGGCGCCTCAGCCGCCAGCACCCTCCTCCGTTCCAGACACGGGTCTGCGGCTTCCCCCCACCAGGTCGTTGGGGGGCGAGGGGGCGAGGGGGCGAGGGGGCGAGGGGGGTGGGTTACAGGGAAGTTTACTCACTGCCAAATGGCGCCAGCCGGTCCATGTTTCGCAAACCTCCGTCAACTCTGGACGCAAGACGGCAGCAAGCACTGTGAAACGATCAGACAAAATCCGCTGCCGCAGCTCTCCTTCAGAAAACCCGCTTTGCCGCTACTGGGCCAAACCACTTTCCCCTCCGCATCGCCATTTTGAGTTTTACATATATGTTCGACGGCCCGCCCGCAAAATGTCTGCTCTGTCAATCAGGATGATTGACAGACGCGTAACCGATCAGAAATAGGGATGCCGCAGTTGCACCCGCCCACAATTATGACGTATTTTTGCGCAAATTTTAAAACTTTTGCCATGAGACCCAGCGTTGCTATGAGTGGCTGAATGTTTGTGGAATTTAGAGTTTAAGGCTGTTGCTTATTTGTACTGTATGTGACTTTAATTATTGAAATATAAATTGAGTAGGTAAAGGGGCATGCATAGCTTTCACTTCCTGGATTTATTTTAATTTTTGAAACAAGAATTTTATTTGCGCAATTGTACCTTATCCAAAGCAGAATTGTTTTTTCTCATAAATATTCTTAGTTATATATGTAGTACTTGGTAAATGATGCGCTAGCATTGGATGAGTAAGTATTACGAAAAGACGTTTTGAAGGATTAAACAAGAAAGATAGATTATGGTAAATTATCGGGATCCCACAAAAAAATTGAAAAGAAAGAATAACTTTGAGCAATGTTAATGGAGGATAACACGTGGGATATTTAGTAAACCTGTTGTTTTACAATTTCGGTTCAATTTTGATCTCTGGTGCAATTTGCGTGTTTTCCACGTTATTCTTGTGACTGGGTTTGTGCAAATAGAAACAGAAACGCTAGAAACACGCATCGGATTAGACCGCTTTTTTGGGGGGGAATTAAAAAAACAGTTAACGTTTCGGTTCGAAGATTTTTCGTTGAGCTCAGATGATGGCTGATTTGTTGTTTCCAGCAACTTTCTGTTTTATCGCTGAAGTGTTGTACTGGAGTTCAGGTTTAACATGAGCAACTAAGAATGTAGGTAGACAGTTGGGTAAATGATTATTGCAGGTGAATATTTCTCATAACAAACATGTCGCAAATGTCGTCATGCTTATTTTGTTCACGTAGTATTATTTAATTCCTCGATATGCTCTGCCAGACCGACTGAACTTTTGTATGCTGCATTGCCAAAGAAACCACTTGACAATTCTGAGCAGAGGATCTATTTCTTGAAGAGATGAAGTTGGAGAAATAAATGCAATTGTCGTATTTTCCTGCTTAATGGGTTTAAATGACAGATATTCGCTTGCAACAAACTGTTCATCTTGAACTATGAATTGCAAGTCTCCCCACTCCCCCCCCCCATGCCTAGCGATACTCCCAACAAGCAGGAGACTCAAAAGCTTGAAGACCCACGCCTTAAGATTCAACAACAGCTTCTTCCCCACTGCAGTCAGGTTCTTAAACTGAACTAAAAGCCTTAACACTACCTTGCAGCGTATGTGTTTTTCCCCCTCAATCCTGCACAGGTTTTGTTTATTTTGCATATAGTTGCTTGTAATTTATGATAACTTACATTTATCCTGGTCATATAATGTTCTTTGCTGTTGCTCCAAACAATTAAACTTTCATGCCATTTATAGCTTGTGTATGTATGCCTATGATAATTAACTTGAACTGAATGCTTTTGGTAAAGTGCAACAAAGGAAGAGACCATATAATAGTAGGATACTGAATGATGTGAAGGAATTGATCCTTAAAGGTTGCAGATCAAATTAATATGGAATCAAAAGTATTTATAAGCCAAATCATTAATTTTTTTAATATTTCAAAATATACATTATATGCAATATCCACAATCAATACTCATACAGCCTGGTATGGAAACACCACTGCCCTTGCACAGAAAATCCTACAAGAAGTAGTGGATACAGGTCATTCCATCAGGGGTAAAGCCCTCCCCACCACTGAGCACATCTACACAAAACATTGTAACAGGAAAGCAGCATTCATCATCAGGGACCCCACCACCCAGGACATGCTCTCTTCTCACTGCTGCCATCAAGATGAAGGTACTGTACAGGAATCTTAGGTCTCACACCACTGGGTTCAGGAATGGTTATTACCCCTCAACCATCAGGCTCTTAACTGAAGAGGATAATTTCACTCAACTTCACTTGCTCCATCATTGAAATGTTCCCACAACCTATGGACTCACTTTCAAAGACCCTTCATCTCATCATCTCGATATTTATTATTTATTTATTATTGTTTCTTTTTGTATTTTCAGTTTGTTGTCTTGTGCACACTGGTTGAACACCCATGTTGGTGTGGTCTTTAATTGATTCTATTATGGTTATTATTCTGATATGGAGTTACAGGTATTGAATATGTCTGCAAGAAATGGATCTCAGGGTTGTATATGGTGACATATATGTACTTAGATAATAAATCTACATTGAATTTTTGAAGTCTTTATGTATTCACTGTACCATCTTTTCAATACATTCTCTTATCAACACCACTCATATTCCCTCTTTAATACATCTGTGAAGTGCTTGAGAATGCTAAGGAGGGCCCTGAACCTCGGAGTTTGATGGTCAAAGGTGTTTCTCTACCAAAAAAGATAGTGGAGCAAGGTTCAGTGGAATGGAACACTGCATGGCACCGAGAACAAGTCCATCCTTTACAACCCCAGGACAAAGTGACAGCTGGTTCCTGCCCACTCCGGGTCTACAACAGCTTGATGCAGCCACACACAAAGGATGGTTACATCATTGAGTATGTTTATCCACCCTTTCCCTGAAGATCTGTACAACACGATCAGATGGATGTAACTCGTTCTGGATCTTCAGTTGAAAAGAAAAAATGGCTTAAGTGTCTTCCATGGGTAATGGCTATACTGTGTCATGTATAGCAACACTGAGAATATCTAACACCTACTCCCACATTGAACCTCTGTTTCACATTGGGTATCTGCTCTAACCAATCCTTGCCAGGCACCCTGGCTCCTGTGAAGCAAATTCCCAACCCCTTCAGATTGTTAAACCTAATAGTGAAAGGAAGGAGGATTGGTCAGGCCAGATGCTAGAGAATATGGTCTCAATCTTGCTGAGACTAGCTCTGGCCCAAGGTCAGCAAGGATGAGGCCATATTCTCTGGTTAGGTCAAACTGGTTGGAGGTTCTAATCAATCTGCAGTTCGGCAGTGAGTCTGAGAATAAAATCCATATACAGTGTCGCTTTAATCTGACAGCCTCCACAGCCTAGTCTCTTATTCCTGTATTCTTCTTGATAAATTCAGCATAAGCTTAATACAAACAATACAGAGGAAAGTATGCAGCCATTGATTACATTACCACAGCTTGAGAACTGCATACAGTTCTGGTCATCACGTTATGGAAAGGTGCTAGTATAGTACACTGGAAAGAATACATAAGATATTTATAAGGACTTTGCCAGAGCAGAAGAAATTTACCTTTGAAGAAAGATTTTTTTGAAACAGAAGTTGTTTAGAAGATATTAGACTGTATGAACCCTATACAAAGCAAAAGGGAAGGGTGTGCTCCCCAAGAAATAGATTTATTATAATTGTCAAAGGATTAGAAAGGAATGGTGGAACGAGTATTTTACTCAGAGGATGTTGGCAGCCTGGAACTCACTGTCCTGAACTGTGATAGTGCCAGACACTTGTCGCGTTTAGTGAAGAGCTGGGATTTGACCTAGTGCAGGAAGGTGGGAGTTAATTCCTTTGTACTGGCGTTAACAAAGATGGGCCAAATGGGCTTCTTCTACATCATACATTTACTATAATTTTAACTTTTAAGCAGGCATATCCTTAACAGCAATGATCAGATTGCGTCGGAAAACACAGTTCTATCGCCTTAAAGGGTGCAATCGGTATAATCTCTGTGTTGTACAGTGGACTGTAATGATTCTTGCAAACACCTCACTTATTAAGACCTCCATATTCCTCTCCCATTCCAAAACGGTATTTGGAAAAAAAGAAATATTCATAAACCTCTCAAAAGAAGAGCATGTTTGCTCACAAGCCTTACAAAAATGATCTTAAAAAAATCCTGGAACTGACGATCTGAAATTAAACAAATATTTTGAGGATTCTATTTCTTGTTTGCTTTCTGTTGCTGGGAGTAGATTGCCATCTGCTGGTTATAACAGATTTTTAGAAACATTAAAAATGCTGGTGGAATGCAGCAGGCCAAGCATTTTTTGTGTGTTGCTTGAATTTCCAGCATCTGCAGATTTTCTCATGTTTGCGTTTAGAAACATTACCTTGGATAACTTTTGGATTTAGTTTTTCAATTTTAAAACTTCCATCTCTTCCCCATCCCCACCAATTCATTGACCCTTTGCTGACAAGGAAATGGCCAAAATTCAGTTGTGTATAATGACAGGTCTTTAATCGGTCAAAAGATTGTCAGTTGGCCATGCCGGAATATTTGAAACACTTTCCCTTTGTAGATTCCCACTAGGAAACAAAATTATCCAATTTGTTTTCCAAGGCTGCAGTACTATCATCTCTGTAGTAGATGATCTGCAAAACTTTACTGCCAAATTCATCGTTCATGAAAATCATTCCAGAAAATGTGTTTGAGGTACAGTATACAGTTAGATATCTCAGTACACATGTGAACTGGAGAGTGCTATGAAGAAGCAATGGGCAGTGTAAATTTTATTATGAAATTAATTCATAATTAAACAACATACCAACAACATGAGCTACTCAATTTAACAGTGAATCAGCAAATACTGCTTTTGAAACCATGAATTATTCTAGTTAATGGTACATGCGCAGATTTTTGGTCTCTATCTTAAAGGACATTAAAATAATGTCCTTGAAGATACAGAGCAAGCAGTCCGGTTCCGTGCTGATTCTAATTCTTTTTGCTTTGTGTGTGATTGCTTCTACAAGTTCATAGCTGAAAATCATTCGTCAGAATGTTAACATAGAAAGCTTATCGATAGACAAATAAATAACATTTGCTACAGAATAAGAACTTATATTTTAATGTCACTTTTAAGCACATCTATTTAAACTTATGGGATTTATTGCAGAAAAGATATTTAAGTTGCTGAACAATTTTTTTATAGAAATGACAAATGTGAATCGCTTTGCTTGTGAAGGACAATTCTGCAATAGTTTGAAAGAAATTTGACACTCTCCTATTTGCTGCAAGTGCCCACCAGCACCATTCAGAACCATATGGCAGTGATAAGTCATCAGAATGACTTTACATTTATGAAGGTACTTCAAAATAGAAAGTGAAACCCATTTCAAATTGTTTTGGGTTTACACAAATCTCTTGGTACTTGAATTTCAGAAACTTTGTATTACAACTAGGGAGGATTGAAATGAGATTGGCAAGAAGGGTTGGATCCTAAGCAGAAGCGTGGCAATTGAGAGGCAGGATAGTAACAGAAAATACAGTGAAAGTAAATTGAAGGGGCAGAACAGGAAGGATCATGATGAGCAGTGATTAAATTGCATTTACTTCAATGCAGGTAAGTCTGACAGGTAAGGGGTGAATTTAAGGCATGGATACCTACGGAGGATTGGCATGTTATAGCCATTAGAGAAACATGGTTAAGGGTAGGACAGGAGTGGCAGCTTAATGTTCCGAGATACACGTGCTTTAGGCAAGATAGAAGGGAAAAGAGGAGTGGGTGTTGTCTTTTTTGTCACTTTGGGACGAGTGACCATCGTTCTGTTAGTTTTAAAATAGTTATAGAAAGGGTCAGAACTGGTTCGCAGGGGTTTGAGTTCAGAATTAGGGTGAGGTGAATTTTGACAGCATTAGACAGGAGCTTTCAAAGGTTGATTGGGTTAGATTGTTTGTGTGCACAGGGACCTCAGGCCAGTGAGAGGTTTTAAAAGAGAGATAGCAAGAGTTCAAGGACTACACGTTCCCATCATTAAAGTTGAAAGCAAAGCTGCGAGGAGTTGGGAACTCTCGATGTCATGGAATATTGCAACTCTGGTCAAGAAAAAGAAGGCAGCTGGAAAGCGTTCTGAAGGATAAGATATACAGGGCACGATTTGATTATTGGTAGCCAGTGTGGCTTTGTGCATGGGAAATCTTGTCATAAATTTTAATCATCTTTTTGATGAAGTGATGGGGGGGGTGGGATTAATGAAGGGAGGTCAGTCGACATAGTATATGTTGATTTCAGTAATGCTTTTGATAAAAGTTCTGTATGGCAGGCTGCTGTGCAAGATCAAATCACATGACATCCAGGAAGAGCTAGGAAACTGGTTACAAATTGGCAGGATGGAAGGAAACAAAGGTTGATGATGGAAGGATGTTTCTCAGTCTGGTGGTCTGCGACTAGTGGTGTGTCCCAGGGTCTGGTTGGGCCCACTGTTCTATGTCATCTACATCAACAATTTGGATAATGTATAAAGAATAAGTATTAGGTTTGCAGATGACATAAATATAGGTGGTGCCAGAGATGGTGAAGAAGAGTATTAAATGTTGCAGCTGGATCTTGATTAGCTGGGTATGTGGGCTGTGAAATGACAAATGAAATAGATAAATATATTTTGTAAGGACGTATCAAGATCAGACTTCTACATTGAAAAGGAGGATAAGTGGGTACTGTTGTAGAACAGAGAAACCTTGAAGCATAGTTCCATTAAAATGGAGTCACAGGTAGACAGGGCAGTGAAGAAGGCTTTTGATGTGCTGGTCTTCATCAGGCAGGGGATTGAATATAGGAGTTGGGAGGTTACGTTGTTACTGTACAAGACATCGGTAAGGCAACACTTTGAGTATTCTGCTTAGTTTTGGTTATCCTGTTACAGGAAAGACATGATTAAATTGGAGAAGAGCAAAAAAAATTATAAGGATGTTTCCAGGTCTCGAGGGACTGAGTTTATCGGGAAAGGTTAGACAGGCTGGGCCTTCCCTCCTGGAGCGCAGGAGACTGACAGCCATCTCATAGAATATCAATATGAAATTACAAGGGGTGTAAGTAAGGTTAGTGTTCTTTTTCCAAGCTTGGGGAATTGAAAACTAGAGAACATAGTTTTAAAGTTAGAGGTGAAAGGTTTAATAAGAACCTGAAAGACAACTTTCTTTACACAGTGCGTGGTAGATACAGGGACAAGCTACCCGAGGAAATGGTTGAGGCAGGTAAGTCAAATACCTGTTGGAAGCACATGGACAGGTATATGAAATTTAGTGGGATATGGCTCAAGTGCTGGGAAATGGGATTGGCTTGAATATACACCTTGGTGGGCATGGGCACATTTGAACCAAAAGGCTTTTTTCCATGCTATATAACTCCATGACTCTAAGTCTCACACAAATTCCGTGTATTTTTTACTAGGTTTTTTAAAAACTCAATAATAAGGTCTGTTGGAAAATAACCAATTTGCAAGTTTACTTGAGGACAAGGTGTCTAATCACCCTCTCATAATGTAGCATCTTAATACATCAGATGTAAACAATACCTACCTCACTGCCATATTTAAAGAGCGGCATATGGAAAAATAGATTCATCATCAAAGATACCACAATTTGAGGTAAAAATAAAAAAAGGCAAGGAAAAATGTCAAGGCTGTTTTATCACTTATATTTATATTTTGCTAATTATCTTTAATAGTACATGACTTTAACGTTTCTGAGGTCCAACTTGGTAATTCTATATGGGGAAAAAACCTTAAAGTCTTTATATTTTTGTCTGTTGCAGCTAAGTCAGGGAGGAAAATAACATTCAGAAGTGAAAGATCAAGTGAATAATTTTGGCACGTCAAAGACAATGTTATTCTTTCAAACTGATCTTTTGATGAGGTCTGTTTATTTTTAGCAATATGTTAAAGATACTTGTTAAATTGCTCTTTACACCATAAATCTCCTTCATTGTGTGTTTGAAGCATTAGAAATGAAAATTAACTTTTTATACCCAATTTATAGTGGATTAAACAGAACTAAAATCAGAAGTTTCAGTTACAAACTCCAAAGTCTAAATGTAAAGATACATGCTGTAAATTTCCCTTTGAGTACTAACACATCTAAAACAGACATTCAATGTTAAATTACCTACAACAACAACAAAACATTCTTGTGTTTGTACAACAATCAAGATTCAATCCTGGAACAACACAAAAGATAGCATGACAGTAATATTTATATTATACAGCTTCCAACCATCAACTTAAGATAAACTAAGGAGTACTATGAATAGAGAGAAGAAGAAACTTTTTTTTTTGCTAAGCATAGAACTCTTTGTAAAATGTAACAATGAACAACAATTTGCAGTAGGTGGATAGTATTCTGTTTCGGTACAGGGTACGGTGATTGTTTACCATCACCTAGAAGTTTGATATAAATATAAACCAAAAAAGTATAATTTTTCTCTTGCTGATTTTCTTTTAAGTGAGAAATGACATTCTCCACAGCACACACCAATTACACTCCCAATATTCATGGTAATTATGTTAATTTATGCCACCAAATATTGACAAAGCACATGTTCCCTTCCAAGGCAGGTTATTCATCAAATTTTGAGTGGTAACGAAGACCATATTGCAGAGATAATTTCTAGGATTTCAAGTGAAATGATAGTGTGTCTCATCATAACCTGAAGTTAAAATCTTTAACAGAACTGTCTTAAATGCAGTCAGAGTCATAATTTAGTTGTCTGCTTCTAAAAATAAAACTACTTAATAGGGACAAGATTAAATGTGCTTGTATTTTAAACACACTGACAAAATGCAGTCATATTCACAAAAGTAATTCTCACTGCCAGATAGTAACTAATTGCACTGCCTTCCCACGAGTGTTTGTTACCGTACACTCCAAAGCCAAGACTGCAGATATCGCCTTCGGGGATTATTACAATGAGGTGTTGAAGTGGAACCTAAATTACAGAGAAAATATAAAATAAACCTTTGATATCTCATATGGTATAACATTTTCTGACAGACCAGGTTTTAATTCTGTTTGACTTAATGACAATTACACGATCAGGTGAATTTCATTTAGGTCAGCACATTTGTGTATTATTTTATTTCTTCCTGTAAACCAAAATTCTCCCTTCACTTAAACTGTTGATCTTTTTTTAAAGCATATTACGATCTCAACAATTTCATTTTACTTCAGAATAAAACAACAATGTATGTACAAGAAGACTATGCAAATGCTAACCTTATGGACTATCTGCCATTTTTGCTGAACAAGTCCAAATGTACCTGAAGGTGACAGCACAGGTAGATAGGGTGGTAAAGATGGTGTACAAGATGCTTGCCTTCATTAGCCAGGCATAGAGTATGAGTATTTGGAAGTCTTTGTTCAATTTTATAAAAACATTGGTTAATCCAAAGCTGGATACTGTTTTGAGTTGCAACATTACAGGAATGATGTGATTGCATGGAGGAGGGTGCACAGGAGATACACCAGGATGTTGCCTGAGATGGAATGTTTCACTTATGAGGAAAGACTGGAGAAGATGTTTTTCTTGGAGTAAAAGGGGATGGGGAGGATCTTGAGAGAGGTTTAAAGTGAAGAATCAGATATTCAGAAGTGTTTACTTTCTATGGTGGCTGCAACCTGGAGTATACTGCCTTTGAAGGTGGTGGTGGCAGGTACTCAAACATTTAAGCAGCATCTGAAGGTATACTTAAATAACCAAGATATAGAAATGCTGATAAATTGAATTGGCATTGATAGAACATCTTGGTTGTCATAGACATGATGTGGTGAATGACCAGTTTCTGTGCTGTATGACTCTGAACCCCTGGAGAAATTGTATTGGTCCTGAAAAAGTCAAAGATTGGCTGGAGAAGGCACTTTTATCTCACTGAGTCAAGGATTGTATCAATTTTAGTGAGAAGGCCAAGCAACCGCCTGTTTTTTTCAACGTACTTCTGGCTCCACATTTAGATAAGTAATTATCTAAAAAAAACCTTACATTTTCTTTAAAGACAAAATAATTTTACTGCATAAGGTCTGATAAAACTTAATCCAACAAGTATCCCTGGTGTCCAATCCTCTATTACCTGACAACTATGAGCTTCAGCTCTCCATGTAGAATGTTGTGAATATTGACGGTATTTTCATTATATCAGAGCTCTCTTGGAATCACTCTGTCCAGAAAATTTTAGGTTCAAAAACCATTAAATTTGTAGTTCAGTGCAGTTTTGTAGTACAGGGCATATATTCTTTCAAATATTATAAACTAATATATCATGGTCCATTCTATAAGATTCAATCTTATAAATAGTTGTACATCATCCCATTGGTAATTCACGGCATTTATGTTTATTTGATATTGTGTTGCTAAAACTGGCTGCCATATTGTTGTCTCAAAGAAAATTATGGGAATCACTGTGTGATTTGAATGCCTGTTTATGTTTCTTCATACAAGAAACCTGCAACAACTTTGTCCTAACCTGTTATCACTGTGCAGATGATGTATAAAGGACATTGAAACCCTGTTTTATAGAATTTTCATTTGAGCCCACTTCTGAGTGAAGTTTATGGCCTTGAGCACTCATTTTTAGCTTTACTTTCAAGGTTATGCTAAAGTAAAGATCAGTTAAAGGAAGATGAAAATTAGAAAAAGAGCATGAATTTGATAAAAGCACATTGCACCATTCTTAAGTCATGGCAAATCCTTTCACAACACTCCCTCCATAAAAAGAAAGTTGTGTCCACTCATAAGAAACAAATGTAGAAGCCAATTTGCACTTTGTGAAATGAAAACTCAAATTTGAACCAATCAATTCTTTTTTCTGCCTTGTCTATTTCATATAGGTCCAAATGATTATTAATATAACTAAAGCTCAAAGCCCTATAGTATAAGTAGTACCACTGTGGCCGTAGCTTTAATTCTCTACATTTACCTGTCTGTTGCGTTGATGAAACATAGATCACAGGAATAGTCTGTATCCTTGTCAAGAAGGCATTATAAGCTACAAGAAAATAATAAGTTACAGTTATCATTTGCAGTACTGTATTTTATATTAACTAAAACAATTCTTTAAACTTCTGTGCCTCGGGTAAAATTCACTGTAATCACTTGGATAAAAATAACTAACTCTTCACTTGAAAATCTCCGATAATAAACATGACATTTAAAGGGCACATAAAATTGAATTTTGAATAGGTAAGGTATTTCTAATATTCTTCAGACTGGCTGCTCATGCATTCCATAATCTACAGGAGTTAACTTTTCCCATGTTAAACCATCCCATGCTACATAACCAAACTTTCTCATACCATCATCCAATGACTATAAGTAAATGTAAATGGTTTGCTTCCAGACTTGGTGATGCTACATAGTACATTTCACAGAAAATTTGTACAGACATTGGAGAATGTATCAACTTGATTTTTCCTTTTACTCTGAGAGAATTATTTAGAGTCATAGAGTAATAGGAAACTACAATATAGAAACAGGCCCTTCGGCCCAAATAATCTGTGTCAAACTATTAATCTGCCTAGTCCTATTGACCTGCACCAGAGCCCTCCCATGTACCTATCGAAATTTCTATTAAATGATAAAATCAAACCCACATTCACCACTTCTGCTGGCAGCTCATTCCACACTCTCACCACCCACTGAGTGAAGAAGTTTTCCCTCAAGTTCCCCTGAAACATTTCACCTCTCACCCTTAACGCATGACGATGTTTCACCAGAGTCAGCAGTTTGTTTTAAGGGTAAGAAGCAAAGATGGTAAGATTAGGGAACCCTTGTTAACAAAGGAAGTTGAAGATTTGATCAAAAATAAGAAAGAAGCATATGTCTGGTATAGGTATTTGGTATCAAGTGAGTCCCTTGAGGTGGATGGATTTGATGATCCACTGTCATTTTGTTTCTGGGATGTGGCACTGTCATTTTGTTTCTAAGATCCAACTCAGTTTAATACAAGGAGAGAATGTAAGAGAGAACTTAAGAAAGGAATTAGGTAGGCAAAAACGGGACGTTAACTGACCTTGGCAAGGTCAAGGAAAATCAGAAAACCTCATAGATATATTAGAAGCAATTGAAAGAGTAGTTGGTCCTTTTAGGGATCAGAAAGAAATCCTATCTGTGGAGCAGTGGCTGTGAGTAAGATCCTAAATCTCATCTG
The DNA here is from genome assembly GCF_030028105.1 of Mobula birostris. NCBI lineage: Eukaryota > Metazoa > Chordata > Chondrichthyes > Myliobatiformes > Myliobatidae > Mobula > Mobula birostris. Next base: position 17,961,042 of record NC_092394.1, read on the forward strand.
TATTCACTAGGGAGAGGATGATGGAAAGTTAGGGGAAGGATTCACTGATATCTTGGAATATGTTTGTGTCAGGAAGGAGGAAATGTTACTGATTTCTTGCACACATTAGGGTGGATAAATCCCTAAGACATGATGGGATCTATCCCAGCATAGTATGGGAGGTAAGGAAGGAGAATTCTGGGCTTCTAACTAAGATTAGCTGTCCTTAACAAAGATGGAGTAATGTTGCTGGGAAAAAAGACAATGGGAATAAGCCAGGAAGCTACAGGCCTGTGAACCTTACATCAATAGTAGAGAAATTACCAGAAAAAAATTCAAAGGGACAGAATTTATGGTTACTTGGAAAGATGGGGACTGATGAGGAAAACTGGATCCAGAATTGGCTTTTTGATAGGAGAGTGGTCATTGTGAATTCTGACTGGCAGTGCAGCATAGGGATCAGGGCTGGGACCATTACTGTTTATCATATACCTAAATGACTTGGATGAGAATGTTGATGGACAGATCAATAAGCTTCTAGATGACACAAAAATTGGCAGAGTAGTAGATAGTGAAGAAGGTTGTGGAAGGACATAGAGGACACTGATCAGCTGGAAAGTTGGGTGGAGCAGTAGCAGATGGAACTTAATCCAAGTTTGAGAAAATACATTTTAGGATGTCAAATTATGACAGGGTGAATACAGGGTGAGTACATAGAGACTTTGGGTGTATGTTCACAGCTCATTAAAAATGGTGAGACAGGTGGCTAGGATAGTGAAGAAAATATTTGGAATGTTCATTTCATAGGCCAAGGCATAGAGTATAAAAGTTGGGATGCAACATTGCAGCTGTACAATATACCGATTAGGCTGCACTTGGACTATTGGTGTACAGCTCTGGTCACCTCACTACAGAAAGTATGAGGTAGCATTAGAAATAATGAGAAGAGAAGAGATTCACCAGGATGTTGTCTGCAATGGAAGGCTTTACTTTTAAGCACAAATTAGAGAGGCTGTGTATTCTCACTGGAATATAAGAGGTGAAGGTTGAACTTTCGGAGGTTTATAAAATTATAAAGGTCTTAGAAAGATTCCTGGAGTGAACATAGAACATAGAATAGTACAGCACAGTACAGGGCCTTTGGCCCACAATGTTGTGCGGACCCTTAAACCCTGCCTCCTATATAACCGCCCACCTTGAATTCCTCCATATTAGATTATGAGGACACGCAGTCCTCTTTTATTGTCATTTAGTAATGCATGCATTAAGAAATGATACAATGTTTTTCCAGAATGATATCACAGAAACACATGACAAACCGACTTAAAAACTGACAAAAACCACATAATTATAACATATAGTTACAATAGTGCAAAGCAATACCATAATTTGATAAGAACAGACCATGGGCACGGTAAAAGTCTCAAAGTCTCTCGAAAGTCCCATCATCTCACGCAGATGGTGAACCTCCAGCGCCGCAAACTTGCCGATGCAGCATCCTGGAAGCATTCGACCACAGTCCAACTCCGAGTCCGTCCGAAAACTCCGAGCCTCCGACTAGCTCTCCGACACCGAGCACCATTTCTGCTGAGCGCTTCGACCCTGGCCCTGGCAACAGGCAATAGGCAAAGCCGAGGATTTGGGGCCTTCCCCTCCGGGGATTCTCGATCACATAGTAGCAGTGGCAGCGAAGCGGGCATTTCAGAAGTTTCTCCAGGTGTTCCTCTGTGCTTCTCATGGCTGCCTTCATCAAATCAGGAATGTGCATGGCCCCCTAGTTAACACATATCGATATGATTCAGAACGGCAGTGCGTGCTGCGTCGCGCCGCCATCTTCTCCTGTCCAGTAGTCTCTTAAATTTCACTAGTGTATCTGCCTCCACCACTGACTCAGGCAGTGCATTCCACACACCAACCAATCTCTGAGTAAAAAACCTTCCCCTAATATCCCCCTTGAACTTCCCACCCCTTACCTTAAAGCCATGTCCTCTTGTATTGAGCAGTGGTGCCCTGGGGAAGAGGCGCTGGCTGTCCATTCTATCTATTCCTTTCAATATCTTGTATACCTCTATCATGTCTCCTTTCATCCTCCTTCTCTCCAAAGAGTAAAGCCCTAGCTCCCTTAATATCTGATCATAATGCATGCTCTCTAAACCTGGCAGCATCCTGGTAAATCTCCTCTGTAACGTTTCCAATGCTTCCACATCCTTCCTATAGTGAGGCAACCAGAACTGGACACAGTACTCCAAGTGTGGCCTAATTTTATAGAGCTGCATCATTACCTCTCGACTCTTAAACTCTATCCCTCGACTTATGAAAGCTAACACCCCATAAGCTTTTATGGGGTGGGGAAGCACAAAGCTACAGAGTACAGGTTTGTCAGAGGAGAGTAATTTAAAGGAGATCTGAAGGTAATGTTTTCATACAGAAGGCCATGGTAACATTGAATGAGCTACCAGAAGAAGTGGTAGAGGTAGATATAATGTTTAAAAAGCATTTGGACAAGAACTTGTATAGATGAGCTGCAGAGGGATACAGATCTAAAGGCGGCAATTGGAGTTGGTGTGGATAGGAATTACAGTTAGTAAGGCCAATTTGGGCTGTGCTTATTTCCCTGCCATACAACTCTATGAAAGGAAAAACGCAGTGCTAAATGAGGGGAGAAAGTGTCTTTGAGGGTTATGGTTAAAACAAGACAGAAACATCATTATTTGCACTACATTTGATGAATATAGTCATTATCTGGAGCCTTCTAAATCAAGCAAATTTATCAGTAACGAACATCAAATAATGTCAATAAAATATACCTTTTCTTTCATGAAAATGCAACAACACATAACTGCCATCTGTTGCTAAGGCACCAGTTCATACTCTTCTGACATTTTACAATCTGTGGCAGAATTCTTTAAACTGATACTGTACAAATTTTCAGTTATTAAAGTACAGCTGTTCTGGTCATGGCATCAGTAACTGCCAATGACAAACGATGCAATGGTACTCAACATATTTTGCAACAATGCCAATGGGACTTTTTCAATTTGTTAAAACTCTGTGCAAAGATCAAATGCAAGAAGGTTTTGTGCTATCTATATGTTTTAGCCCTTCATTTGGTAGTGTAATTTCCAAGTTTAGCAGAGCAAGAAACCTCCACTTGAATGTGATACAGTGAAACAAACAACAGAAGGCAATAAATATGACTGAATTAGTATTTAAATATTGGTACAGTATTTACCAATAAAGATGACTGCTGTTGTAGCCAGGACTGCAAATAAGGTGAACATCAGAACCTGGTAGGATTCTACTAGCTGATCAAAGAACGTAGGTTCCTCGAAAGGTAAATCTGCTATAACATATACAAAATAACTTTTCATTGGTTAGACTAAGATTCTTAAACTGCCATACAGTGATCCTAAATAATTAGATGTATTTAGTCAAATCACATTATCTTTGTAATGGAATTGGATAATTTGACAAAAAGCTTTTAACCTATACAAAAATGAAGCCATCAAATTGCATGTCACACCACAGTTTTTGTGACTTCATGCAGTTATTCAAAAACACGTACATAGGAAATGAATATACACTTAAAATCTTTCACTTACCATTTCTACCAGAAAAGATTAGATTATGCTATTGGTTCCTCTTTGTAAATCAAACTAAAAGGATATTAACTCCACTTTCTTATTTAAAAAAACTATTTACTTTAAGATAAATATTTGTGAAAACAGTAGGAAGTGGGAATTCCATAACTCACTGTGTATGAATAAATAAATTAATATATCTATACCATATGCTCCTACTCTCTGGCTGACATGCCTGGCAGAACCTAAATAACATCAGTGAGTAATAGTGTTACTGTTTCACTGTCCAGGTTTTTTGTAATTGTTTATATATTTTACCTATTAAAGTGATGATGACAATAATCAGAATTATTTTTAACTTTCCAGGGTGAATGATGGGGAATAAATAAGGTGGATGCAAAAATCAGAGCAGAACTGCAGAAATAGCGACCAAAGGTAAATGACTAACTTTGAAAGTGCAAACAGAGATTCAGCCCCAAAGGTGGAAATGTTGAAAGGGAGTGGAGTATTACAAGGACATTAATAAAGATTTTCTGATACAATGGGATGAAGTACTCAAGGTGGCAAAGTCAATACGTGGCCCAGTATTCTGGTTTAGCTATTCATATGATAGGAAAGATTACAATAGACAATAGACAACAGGTGCAGGAGTAGGCCATGCTGCCCTTCGAGCCAGCACCACCATTCACTCTGATCATGGCTGATCATCCACTATCAGCATCCAGTTTCTGCCTTCTCCCCATAACCTTTGATTCCGCTATCTTTAAGAGCTCTATCCATCTCTTTCTTGAAAACATCCAGAGACTTGGCCTCCACTGCCTTCTGGGGCAGAGCATTCCACATATCCACCACTCTCTGGGTGAAAAAGTTTTTCCTCAACTCTGTTCTAAATGGTCTACCCCTTATTCTTAAACTGTGGCCTCTGGTTCTGGACTCACCCATCAGCGGGAACATGCTTCCTGCTTTCAGCATGTCCAATCCCTTAATAATCTTATATGTTTCAATCAGATCCCCTCTCATCCTTCTAAATTCCAGTGTATACAAGCCCAGTCACTCCAATCTTTCAACATATGACAGTCCCGCCATCCCGGGAATTAACCTTGTGAACCTACGCTGCACGCCCTCAATAGCAAGAATGTCCTTCCTCAAATTTGGAGACCAAAACTGCACACAATACTCCAGGTGTGGTCTCACCAGGGCCCTGTACAGCTGCAGAAGGACCTCTTTGCTCCTATACTCAGTTCCCCTTGTTATGAAGGCCAGCATGCCATTAGCTTTCTTCACTGCCTGCTGTACCTGCATGCTTGCTTTCAGTGACTGATGTACAAGAACACCTAGATCTCATTGTACTTCCCCTTTTCCTAACTTGACTCCATTTAGATAATAATCTTCCTTCCTGTTCTTTACCACCAAAGTGGATAACCTCACATTTATCCACATTAAACTGCATCTGCCATGCATCTGCCCACTCATCCAGCCTGTCCAAGTCACCCTGCATTCTCATAACATCCTCCTCACATTTCACACTGCCACCCAGCTTTGTGTCATCCGCAAATTTGCTAATGTTACTTTTAACTCCCTCATCTAAATCATTAATATATATTGTAAACAGCTGCAGTCCCAGCACTGAACCCTGCGGTACCCCACTGGTCACCGCCTGCCATTCCGAAAGGGACCTGTTAATCGCTACTCTTTGTTTTCTGTCAGCCAGCCAATTTTCAATCCATGTCAGTACTCTGGACCCAATACCATGTGCCCTAATTTTGCCCACTAATCTCCTATGTGGGACTTTATCAAAGGCTTTCTGAAAGTCCAGGTACACTACATCCACTGGCTCTCCCTTGTCCATTTTCATAGTTACATCCTCAAAAAATTCCAGAAGATTAGTCAAGCATGATTTCCCCTTCCATGCTGACTCAGACCTATCCTGTTACTGCCATCCAAATGTGTTGTAATTTCATCTTTTATAATTGACTCCAGCATCTTTCCCACCACCGACGTCAGGCTAACCAGTCTATAATTCCATTTTCTCTCTCCCTCCTTTCTTGAAAAGTGGGCAACATTAGCCACCCTCCAATCCACAGGAACTGATCCTGAATCTATAGAACATCGGAAAATGATTACCAATGTGTCCACGATTTCTAAAGCCACTTCCTTAAGTACCTGGGATGCAGACCATCAGGTCCCGGGGAATTATCAGCCTTTAGACCCAACAGTCTATCCAACACCATTTCCTTCAGTTCATCCATTACCCTAGGTTCTTTGGCCACTGTTATATCTGGGAGATTGTTTGTGTCTTCCCTAGTGAAGGCAGATCCAAAGTACCTGTTCTACTCGTCTGCCATTTCCTTGTTCCCCATAATAAATTCACTCTTTTCTGTCTCCAAAGGCCCAATTTTGGTCTTAACTATTTTTTTCCTTTTCACATACCTAAAGAAGCTTTTACTATCCTCCTTTATATTCTTGGCTAGTTTACCTTTCTAGCTCATTTTTTCTCCATGTATTACCTTTTTAGCTATCTTCTGTTGCTCTTTAAAAGTTTTCCAATCCTCCGGCTTCCCACTCATCTTTGCTATGTTATACTTCTTCTCTTTTATCCTTACTGTCCTTGACTTCCCTTGTCAGCCATGGCCTCCCCTTACTCCCCTTAGGATCTTTCTTCCTCTTTGGAATGAACTGAACCTACACCTTCTGCATTATTCCCAGAAATACCTGCCATTGTTGTTCCACTGTCATCCCTGCTAGGGATTACAGAAGGGTGAGGAAATAATGGACCCAAAGAATGTAATCCATTGTGTTGAAATCACAAGAGATGAGGCCACTTGATGTGATGGAGTCACAGAAAAGTACAGCAAAGAAACAGGCCCTATGGCCCATGTAGTCCATGCCAAACTATTTAAACTGCTTACTCCCATCGACCTGCACAGGGACCATAGCCCTCCACACCCCTACCATCCATGCACCTATCCAAACTTCTCTTAAACATTGAAATCGAGCTCGCATGCATCACTTGTGCTGGCAGAGTGTTCCAAACTCTCATGACCCACTGAGTGAAGAATGAGGAAAGAAAGCTGTGGTTATCCCTGAGAAAAAATATAATGATACTTGGGTGCCTTGATTAGTTCAGTCCTAACTGCAGGAGTTTTGAGGGTTCTCCAGCCCCCATAAGCAACTTGAGACAGGGCTAGACACCCAACCTCAAGGAATCCAAGAATGGTGTAATAGTCGGGTTTTTAGAAATACAATTCTTTCACTCCATTTTGTTCTTTTTTTTAAAAAGAACAGAAAATATCGACAGAAGAAAATCGACATATTTTATGATACACTACTGAGTTTTCATGTATTATTCCAATTTTAATATTTAGAAAGACAATTTTGACATTATAATATTTTAAATTTTCAAGGCATTCAGTTCTAAGTCTTAAAGAATTAAATAAATCCATTAAAGAAATCTTCCACTTAAAAAGAGCTCATTAAATACTGTGGAAAGAAAAGGTAATAATGCACATATAATAGTGGTAAATTTTACCTCTTTTACCAATGTTGGCTCCACTCCTCAGGAATGTGACTGATGTGTGAAACACCTGCCTTGTCAGTGGGCTGAATACACTGATATTGGTGCATGAAAATCCATGCTGAAGAAGGCTAAGATTGGCAACACTTAGTGTGTAAACAATGCTGGGCACAGCATGTAATTTGATAGGCTGACTCACCACAATGGCAGGTGATTGAGAACGGACCTAAGGTTAGAATTAAATAAGATGATATGAATGTTTTTATACAGTTATCAATATATTTCATTGTACAAAAATATCTGACCTCACGGCCAAAAAATGTACACTTGACCTCATTGTCACAAGTTATAAACAGATAAACCAGGCAGTGTTGCTGTTTCTGATCATTATATGATTGTTATTAATAGTGCATATCTGTGGACATAAGATGAAGTCACAATCAAACTTATCTGTGAGATCTCACAGTCAAAATGACCATCAAATACACATATGGGTATGGTGTCAAGATGTTACAGGGTGCATAGTGCTGAATAATATGTATCCCAGTAATAGGTAAATGATTGTAAAAGAAAGGGCGAAGGCAACAAAAGGAAAATAATCAGTCACATTTAGCACTAGTATTACTAATATTAGTAATAGTACTACTACTATTATTTTATTAAAACTTTGTTAGACATGTATATTCCAAAACCAAGCTATTTTGTCTCCACAATTACTAATTCAATAATATTTTTCATGGATTCCTAAATAAGTGCCAAAGTATACTATGAAACAACTATCTAACTATTAATTCCTCTTATTGTTGAAAAAATATTTGAATGCAATTTAACACACGGTTAATGAGCTGGAAATTTAAGTGTATCTACTTCAAATTTGTTGCAAAAACCAATAAATGTAAGATGCATGTCTTGTCCGTGCAGTAACAAAGGGTTTTTTTTGTCATGTTTCTGTCAAAGTTGCAACAGTTGTGCAGAAAACAGCAAATTTTCAATTATGGTCTATTATACGATTGATATTGATGTCAACTTGTGTCAGTTGACATTTTGTGTTGAGGCCCTTCATCTGGACTGGATTGGTATTTGTGATGCCGTGTCTCAAATTTACAACATACTAATTTACAATAAACACACACAAAACGCTGGAGGAACTCAGCAGGCTAGACAGCATCTATGGAAAAAAGTACAGTCGATGTTCTGGGCTGACACCTTTCGGCAGGACTGGAGAAAAAAAAGATGAGTAGTCATTTTGTGTGTTTTGCTTGGATTTCCAGCATCTGCAAATTTTTTCTTGTTTGTGATCTAATTTCCAAAACATTGTTCAAGAATTCCTCAGCAATCTTATTTAACTCAACAGTACAATTGTTTACCTCCAATTGATTCAATACTTTATCTATGCCAAAAATGGTGATGTTTACTATTGGCTCTTTATTACTAAGAGCAACAGCTGATTGGTTCATGTAAAATCCAGGGATGAAGGGGATCTCAGTCCTTCCAACTTGTCCTGCATAATGTCCTCCCAGAACAGAAGCTTTCAGAGATACATAGGTGTCTCCCCCTATGCTTAACTCCCTCTGAAGAGAATCTGGTAATTCTTTTATAGTGACTGTACAGCTGTATTGACCTGCAAATTAGAAAGTCTCTTAGTAAATCTGATAAAGAAAGGCACCTATCATAGATACCAATGATTGCAGATTGTATTGTGGTAAATTTTAACATTTAGTCAGATGCATATTTTCTTTTATAAATGAATTGGACTTTATTTTTTTCCTCAAGACTGTTAAAACATTAACTTTTACAGCATCTTTATACTACTTAACACTTTTTAATTTTTTTTTTGCTTGAGGACAGGATTTCAGGAACCCAAAAAAGTGCATGCCAGCACATTTTTCTGGTTTGAAAAAGGTTCAGAAAGACCCAATGCAGGAATATAAAATTAAAAAGACACAGTGGCTGATGCCCTGATCTTCAAAAGTCCTTTCTCTCAATCAATTAAGTGCTATGCTGGAACCCTGAAGAATAGAGGTAAGTTTCAAGAATGTTGACTTTCATTGAGAGCTTACTTCTAAGATATGATATGGGGAATGATCAGTGTTTTACAGGGTTTCACAATAAATCCTCACTTTTGGAGGGCTCTGTGGTACAGTAAAAGTAGATTGATAAACATTTTATCTTATTAATGTTGAGAGTAAGGCCCATCCAGTCATATGCTTCAATGAAAGCAACAGCAATGGCTTTAAGCTTAGCCTCTGAATATACACAAATGCTCAGCTCAACTACTGATGATTGGTCCAGATAGGTAGTTGCCATAGGCTGAACAGTTTCCCATTATTTCTGAAGATTAGGTTCAGTGCCTTAGAAGTCTATTGGAGATTGGAGGTGAGATGCCATAAGGCAAGTAAGATTAAGAAAAGTGTTGGAGCAATGATGTAGCCTTGTCTTACGCTTGTCTTCACATGATTTAGTATGCCATTGAAAGTCTCACTTTGATCTTATTCAATAAAGCTTAAGATTTTCAGTGTGCGTTACAGCAAGACCTTTACGTAAATAGGTTAGTTTCATGTCATTTGAAATGACTTCCATTAATTCCACAGACATAGGCTACAAGCAGTGCATGGCCAAACTACTGAAAACAGCTTTGATATTTCCATGTTAAACTCTGCATGGATGGAAATCCCAAAGTAGCTGTCAGTTACATAGAGTGATGGTGACAAATGTATATCATTGCTTTATATCTGGAAATTTTCAGCACTTCCTGGTAGCAATAATGGGCATTTTAGCAGAAACCTATTTCAAAAACCTGCTTTATGCAAACAACTTCAGGAGTCATAACTGTACAGGAAAGGATTGAAGTCATGTAACCAGCTTTGTAATCATAAGGTTCATTCCTTAAAATGTTCATTTCTATTCACAGCTCCTCAGCTAAGTAACCTGCAGACATAAATTGATCATGGGCAGTAATATGGAGGTCACAGAAACACAGGACGTCTCCAATCAAATTACCTCTCCCAATATACAATCTGAGACCATCACCAAGCCTCAAGAATCATCATTTTGTAGGGAAGGAGGCTCATTAATGACCAGAAAATCAACTGAACCAACCACATTAATACTCTGATTACAAGGTCAGACAGTGGATGTGACTTATCTTCTGACACCATAAATCCTTTCCACCATCTATAAGCACGAATCAAGACCAGGACTTAATACTCTCCGCATGCCTGGACAAACAACTCCTACAACACTCAAGAAGCTCAAAACAATCCATGAAAAAGCAGGCTTGGATTGGTATATGCCATCCTTCAATTCATTCCCTCTATCACCATTGTACCCTGGCTGTAACGCATGCCATGACTTGTACAATATACGGCAGTTACTTGCACAGACTACTCCAAAAGTGTCTCGCAAACCCACGAATTTTATCCCACGAAGGACAAGGGTAGCAGGCTCATGGGGACAATACTACTTGAAGGTTACTTTGAAATAGCACATTATCTTGACTTGGAAACATATTGCAATTGTTTCATTGTTATTGGATCTAAATCCTTATCCAACATCAGTGTGGAGATAGGTTCACCAGAAGAAATGTAATGATTCAACAGAATGCCCTTGTCAGCAATGGTAAGATCTGAAAATAAAATGGCATTATTTAGGGCAATAATTAAATTCTATTAGATATCTTAATATTAGAAATGGTACTAACAAGTGTGAAATCTCGTGACTCTAGAAAATTCTGTTCACAAATTTACCTGTATCTGTAATGAATTCGGGTTCCACAGAGAAAACAGAAGCAGCTAAACCTTGTAACACAATATTATTAAATCGCACAGAGCAGGCAAGGTTTGATTCTGGGTTTAATTTTGACATAGCTTTAACATGAGCAAAACTGCAGTCTCCTGGGCAAATAAAAACAAAGTGTTGTAACGCAATTTGTATACATTTAACTACATATACCAATTCAAAATCATAGAGCAAATAAATATCTCCGTAGCAATTGATAGTAACATTTTGTCAGCCAGATCTAATTCAACACAAGTTCCTGACTTTATCCAAGTCAGGAAAGTTGTAGGAGGGGAAGAGGGAAAGAGGTGGAGAGATGGCACTCCAATCAGGAAAGATATAAATAAAATTTAGTTCAACATATGAAGTAAGTCCTCCCAATGTTGGTGTCAAGGTTACTGTTTAATTAAATCAAATCTTTGCCCATTTTTCTAATCCCACCAGTTAGATTTTTAGTGTTTTTGTGGAGTAACCACTTCTACAGCAAATAGAATGTTATATACTATCTCAGTCTACAACAAACCTTTTGCTCAATAATATGAAGCAGTAGTTACCACTTAGTCTCCCATGGCTTTTTCACAGAGAAACAAGTTAACAGTCTTCTGATGAAATAGGGATAGACAGTGGAGAATAAGGATGTGATGATATAATTCAATTGTTATTTTAAATTCATGCATTGCCTTCTTTTCCCTGTTGTAAATTCCTAGGTGCAAATTTAGATTGTAAACTACCTAGATAAAAAGGAATCGTACTGCAAGAAAGCCTTTCTGTCAGTGAAAGAAATGCAATATTTTTTCTGATGGGCAAATAGTTTCTCAATGACCACTCACCCCTCAGGCTGGTATCTTTGTTCATAGTAGTCACGAGAAATCTGTACACATTAAAGTTAGGAAGACCAATAACATGTTTGAATCCATGAAAGGAAATGGAGACTTTTCCTACACCAGTAACTGTGATCTGAAAGGGAAAGGGGAGAATTATCGTAAAACTGTTACTGAAAATAATGCATATGTTGTACAGGTAATGAAGGTTTCAATGTACTTACAAATTTATGCATTTCTGTTTTTCTTTGACAATTGGTAACATGAACTATGTAATGAAATTTTTGCTCCTATCTCATTTATAAGATTAAATTTGATACGCAAACTAGGCGGGTTTGAGAAAGAAGAAATTAATTTCCATGGCCTCTTACTTTTTTGATGTACTCTTAACAAGAATAATTTTTGTTAATAATTTATTTGTACTAAGAAACCAAGATAAATAGTTTTCCCATCAGTTGCTGCAGTAGCTTACAATAAGTTACTTATCAGAGCGCGTTATGTCAAAGTTAAATGATGAAAAACTTACCTCTCTATAGGTTCTCACAATTCCTGGAATATCGTAATAGATTATAGTTGACCCTGTGCTCCGGGTAACTCCCAATCCTGTGGTAGGATCGATCTGCACAATTTCATTTGATAACAAATACCAGTTCCCAGGCTCACCTAAATGAATGCTTCAGTTTTCATTTCTATATAAATAACTTTGAAAAGAATCAGCATTTTGAAAGCTCATTCAGCATTCTAAAAGATGACAAAAGCACTTATGGAGAACATATCAATAACAGAAACAATTTCATCTGTAATATTCAGCATTTGTTAAAAATTAAAAATAAGAGAAATTTAATGATAAATGTTTATTTTGAATTTAAACTCCTTCAGTATGCTGATATAGAAAAATAAAATTATACATCTTCAATGAGTATAGCGTTTTGGTCTAACAACAAACTCCTTGACCCACTCATAGGAAAGCTTTCTTCCTCTAACAGCTGTGAAGATTATAAGTTATAATTATTGCACCACCTGTAATAAAACAGACAATGTCACAAAACGAAGTGTAGCAACATGCCATATGTAGATAGTCCTAATTAGGTATAACTATGACACACACACACACATATATTATGGAGCAAACAGTGTCTGCCATTACTAAACTTCCTATGATTCTAAGATAGCGGTGGTCATGGTTGTCTGTTGTGTCCCACCAATGAGAGGATGCCACAGTAACATAGAGGTTAGCATATCATTATTACAGTTCAGGGCATGGGAATTTGGAGTTCAACCTCAGCGTCCTCTGTAAAGACTATCTGTATGTTCTCCCCATGGAATGTGTGGGTTTCCTCCAGGTCCTTGGTTTCCTCCCACAATCCAAAGATATCCTGGGTAGGTTAACTGGTTATTCTAAATTGTCCCATGATTAGATTAGGGTTAAATCAGGGTTGTCGGGGTTGCTGGGAGGGCCTATTCTGTGATGTATTTCTGAATAAAAATTTTAAAAACCTGTGAGGTGGAGCTTTTAACTGGATAAGCCATTGCACTGGGGCAGTTCCACTCTCTTAATCTTGGAGGTTGGGTCCAGTGGTATGATCATGGGGTCTTCCTTGGTATCAGTGGATGACCATGACTACTTTTGTACCTCGTTGTGCTCTTCGCTTTCCACGGAATGTTGCAGAGCCGGCTTCTTGACCATTGTATTTCACTGTACATCTCATTTGCCTAGTCGCCTCGGCTTTGCATGCTGAGACAGGGATGTCCCTATCTCACTGGGGTAGGAGGCTGCTGGCTACTCTCACCTGGTTTAGGCTGCCTGTTGAAGTAGTTTACTGGGGTGTGGCTGTGTCACACACAAACAGCTATCTGGAGCCACAGGTGAGAGAGGAGTGTCTGGTAGGAACCAAAGATGAGTGAGATGCCCCGAAATGGACACAACAAGTCCCTTCACCAGAGGTGCTACCCCTTCCCTGGACAGCCCATACATCCTAGTATGTGGTAATAATAAGGTAATTCAACCAGTTTCCTCAAGTGACTTGAACGCCTACCTATGTCACTTGAGGAATGTAAGGCGAGAGACTTGAAGCCATAGCATTCTCTAAGGCAAGTATATAATAAAACAATAAAGTAGTTTAACATTTTCGTTATTGAGACTACCTTTTACTTAAAATTTCAGATTTCAATTTACTTGATGTTAGCTTGCACAGCAGCCTTGCTGGGATGCAATGGTCCAGATCTATAGCTGCTCAGGTAACCAAAATGTTATAATACCTATAGCCTTCTGAAGCAGGGAATTTCAGAGATTTACAAATCTTTGAGAGAAGAAGTATCTTCTCCTCCCAGTCCAAGTGTCTGGCTGTTTATCTTGAGATTCCCTGCATTGTATTAAGTCTAAATCTTATACTGTACGTTGAATTGAGATCATTGTATCTTCTAAGCCATCATTCTTCTAAATTCTGTTAGGTCATTCTGCTCAATCTTGCCTTGTAGGACAAGAATCCCCTTCATTAGTTTAATACACTGATTGAACAGTTGGCTCTATTATCCTAGGGATAAAAGTTGGTTGGTTACATCTAAGATCAATTACAGCAGAATAATACTTTGTTATTAATTCAGATATTTCAGAAAATGATTATTTTAAATCATCAAAGCAACTATGTTAAGTTCTTCTTTTCAGACAACTGACTAACCTTCTTGGCTTACAAGGACACTGGAAAAGCATATTACATCACTCAGTATCACATGCTCCGATATATTGGGCCATATTGCATACTGGATAGGTATTGGAATATAGTCTGCAATGCCTGGATGTTTCTTGTCCCAAACTGCAAGTATGGTCAATCCTACATTGGCAGCTTGAGCCATGTAAGTGTAATTACTGGTGCCAGGACCAATCAGCAGAAGATCATCCCTAAAATGATTTAAAACAAATGTATTAACTTTTCAGGTAATGAAAACTCAATAATATGTCACTTTCAAATTTTGTTCCTGTCACATTTTTAAAGTAGTCATTCTTAAAGTGTAATTAAATATGTTAATAAGAATGGGAACTATGGAACTAGGCTGACAGCTTTATCAATTGAAAATAATTTTGTAATAATAACTTTAGGTCTTAATAATAACTTGATGCTCAGCAATACATTATTTAGTGGAATCATAATCTATTCTGTCAGCCAGAAGGGGCCTGTGTAAAATGAATTCAGACAGCAGGCATTAATTCACTTCACAAAGCAAATCAAAATTTGTCACAAATAGGCACCTTCATAACATTGTTCTCAGAAAACTTTCACGTTACTTTGATACTTAAATCAACAGAAGTAGTACAATGAAGGCATCAAAGAAATTTATTTTATGTCTGAGGAATTTGAAGATTACCAACTTCAGGCACTGATGGATGAAAAATCCATGGCTAGTGTACACCTGCTGTAATTCCAATGGAAGAGTTGTAAATTATTGAGGAAAGTAAACTTTCTGGATCACACACCAGTGATGTGATGTGGATGCCTTCATTTTTGTTTTAAAATTTTTTTTTAGGTAGTCTCCTTAGAAAGATGCCAACAGTAGAAGCACTATTTCTCAGGATCACTTGTTGTTCAGCAGAACATTCCAGTCCCACTAGTGTGTTGGGTGCTTAGATCCATCTCACCTGTTTTAATGGAAATTAAGTGCCTTTTGTAACCTCTGACAAGTTTTTCTTTGTAATTTATTTTTTTTATTGAAGTTCATCATCAAACATTTCCATAAGATGTATTTCAGATACTGTACATATATATCATATAATCATATTTGTCACAAATCTCCACATAATATTTATCTGAGGTACATATATAGAAAGGAGAGGAAAGAAAGAACAATCGAAAGAAGAAAACTATGTACAAAGTAGGGTTAATCTTTTTTTAATAACATATTCATTGACTTGTGAGAATAAAATCAGGCCTACGAGGTGTTATGTAGTTAAACCATTTTTCCCAGTATGAATCAAATTGTTCCAACTTATGATTAACAGATGCTGTTCTCTTCATTTTGTAAATGTCCATTGTAATTTCCATCCATACATTTAAAGTTGGGCTCTCCTGTGATAACCATTTCCTGGTAAGGGTCTTTTTACCAGCCACTAGCTAAATATTTATCTCTTTTCAACCATTCTTGAGGTATATACCCAAAATATATGGTCTTACGCTGTAAGGGTATTTCACATTTAAAGATGTCTTGTAGGGCATTATGTATCCCACTCCAACAGACTTTGCTCAGACAAGTTTTATTGACAATAACAGAGTTTCCTAGGAAGCATTCTGTGTGAGGGGCAGTATTTAGACAAGAGGATTTAGCCTTCCAGATATAAATAAATAAATAATTCTTGCGTTGTTACGTAACCGGCAACAATGAATATCAATCGAGACAGGTTATATAAAAACAACCAAACGTTTATTAAACACGGATAAACAATAAAAAAACGAAAACCTTAACCGGAAGTTAACCGCTATGCAGCCGTTTCAACAAATCCTCACTCGGCACTGGTTCTGAAAGTGTTAAATGTGAAAACAGTTCTTAAAGTGGTAAATTCGAAAGTCCAACAGATTTATACGTTCAATTGGCAAGAGTTATCTTCGATGCAGGTCACTACTCCTTCAACGAAGACTCAATAAGGTCGATCCTTTGTTAAACTGCCGAACAAAACCGACTCTTCTGAATCCTTCGGGTCCTGTACTTCGATAACGTCTTCACTCTCCCATACTACTGCTAGAATAAGGTACATCAACACATCTAGCAAAAATTTCCTGTCCGGTAATATTGTACCCTGTAACAGAACGCAACACTCCCTTTTAAAAATGAAACTGCGTCATAAAAACAAATATGCAACAGAAACGGAGACACAGTACGTTCTAGCTGGAAATCTAAAAACTAAAAACTAACTGCGTCATCTGGGGTCTTCCCTTATATACCTGTGGTGCACATGTCATCACGTGACCTCACATCGGTGGGAAAATTACATCAGGTGACCTCCAAAAGACCATTACATCATTCTCACAAAAAAAATCACAGATCTCCTTGAGGCATGTAACGGCGTAAATCATTTACAAATTCAAATCTGTTATCAATACATTCATTCGGTAGTCTTGATATCACCCTGAGCCATAGAGCAGTTTCTTTAGTTAAAAAATATAACGCAGGACTTAATGCTCAATGACATTGCTTTCTTCTTTATTCCACTACCTCTTTACACCACAGGGGCCTACCAAGTAAGTATATGTTAGAAAGTACAGTTCTAGCAGAAGTGACAATATCTTCCACTAAAGGCATCGTGGAATGCATTTGCTGAGTTCATTTAACATTTAACTTGCTGAATGGGAAGTCTCAAAGGATAAGATGAAGTCTGACTTCAATGGAACAATAAAAACTGAGTGGTGGATACATTCACAAAGTTGTTGCTGTTCGTCCATCGTTGATGTCGATGAGGACCTCACCATCTCGATGGTGTCGAGACTAGCGCGTGACTTGGATTTAAGTGAGGAAGAGTTGTGCAGTGTCAGCCTCACTCTCTCTTCCCAATTCCCATCTTGGTCCAGTGGCAAGACAGAGTCTAGACAGCTGGAGATGGGACTAGGCGCAGTGGATGACCAGGACGTCTTCTGTGTCTTGTCCTGCTCTACGCATTCCACGACGCTTGCAGAGACCGCCTTCTTGACCGTTGGACCTCCCATTGGTCTCGTCCGCTCAATCTGCCGGAGTCTGTCTTCACATGCTGGGATAGACAACTCCCTATCTCACTGAGGGTTTGAGACCCGTCGGCTACCCTCACCTGGTTTAGCCGGCTTGTCGAAGCCATTGCCCGGGGTGTGGCCGCTGTCGCATGCAAACAGCTACGGGGAGCCACAGGTGAGAGCTGAGTGCCAGGTGGGGACCAAAGGTGGACTAACATTCACAAAGTGAAGTGTATGCAAATAGCAATTGTACAAGTTTTGTTTTCATGGGAGACCAGTTAGAGATCACCTGTATCTAAATAAGCAAAAGGAAACTTCTTGGAATCAGTATGGCAAAAATGTTGCTTCATGGGATTGAGGAAGCTTTCCCTATGAACAGAGATTGAGCATTGAGCATGTTCACCATTCTTTGTAGAAAGGAAAAGGGAGGTGAGCTTAGGAAACATTCAAGATTTAGAGGATTGACAGGGTAGATACTCTGGAACTGTTTCCACTAACAGAGAGACCAAAGCTAGGTGACTTTGTCTCAATGTAAAGAGAAATTTCTTAGCAAGGAGTATTGTAAATACATCATGATCTTCCTGAACTTTAGAACAAATAAGAGGCTTCATGAAGTCTGCTCCTGCTTCCATTTCTTAGGTTTTTAGGAATGACACTGTACATGTGCTGCCAGGAAGATGATAATATCTAGAAAATGGACTAATTATCATCTAATTTTTCCATGCAAATAATTAACAAAAGAATTTTTAGTTCAAGAGATTTTATCAATTTTCATCAGAAAAGTGTCTGTGTAGAATTGACCTGGGCACTTCTATTTGCTATTCACATTTGTGCCTTAAATTTATTTTTGATTGTGATCCACTCAAGAGCCTAAGTTGTCTTGGAATAGTGAATGTAGGGGTGATATTTCATCTTGAAGGAGAATCTAATGGGACAATATTTATCGTGAATCTTGGGAGTCCTTGCCCCAAAGGGCAGTGGAAGAAGGTGAGGTAGATGGCTAGCAATAGGTAAAAGGTTAGAGCAGTTAGATAGGAATGCTGAATGAGATTGCATTCAGATCAACCATGCAGGCTTGATGGGCTGAGTGCCCTACTTCTGCTCCAAATTTATATGTAGATGTGCAAATGACTCTCTTTGTTGATCTTAAGAGTATAAATTGTACTTTTTGCACGCAATTTGTCACCTCTCAGATTTATTCACAGTTCAACCATGAGTATATGGAGCTATTTTGAGCTTCGTTCATTATTTTTCATGCTGATATCAGGACAGCTAGCTTATTCTCTGGTGAAACCATAGTGAGTGAGCAAACACTACGTAATTGCTTATTTGTTTCAGTTTTCATATAAAACTATCTATCACTGAAGGAATTAATATGGTGATGATTAGAAAAGTAGAGTGGTTCTCAAACCTCCTTCCTACCTGAATATAAGCAGAGACTAAAGAACAAGACACAAGAAGTGAGTTCAGCAAAGAGATGGCCACAGGAGGCAGAGGAATAGCTATGAGACAGCTTTGAGATGGTGAACTGTGGCTTTAGAAATATACTCATGTTATTACAAAATCATTCAGAATCTTCCCCAACCAGGAGCCCTGGATGAACCAAGAGATTCACAATCTGCTTAGGGCTAGATTGGTGGTCTAGGATTTAGGAGAGGCAATCCAGGAAAGTAGAAGAGGACCAGGTATGACCTCCAGAAGTCTACCTCACGTGCAAAGTGGCAATTCTGGACTAAACTAGAATTGCAGAGAGATGCTTAACAACTATGGCAAAGCTTGAATGCCATCACTTCCTACAAAACCATGTGACATAAACGGCAAATCATAAACACAAAAGATTCTGCGGATGCTGGAAATCCAGAATAACACATACAAAATGCTGAAAGAATTCAGCAGGGCAGGCAGCATCTATGGAAGGGAATAAACAGTTGATGTTTCGGTCGAGATCCTTTATCAGGACAAAATGGCAATGAGATCTTGCTCCCAGATGAGCTGAATGTTTTTCATGCTCACTATGACCGAATATGGAGGCATCTTCAGGAACCCACGACAACCCTGTGATCTCAGTCTCTAAGGCTAACGTGACAGCATCCTTCAGGAGTACGAATCCACGAAAGTCATCTGGCTTAGACGGTGTACCTGGCTGAGTACTGAAGACTTGTGTTAATCAACTGGCTGGAACATTTGTGTAGATTCGACATGCCACCAAAAACTTCAACAAAATTCTATAGATGCACAGTGGAGAGTATCCTAATGACTCCATCACACCCTGGTATGGAAACACCAATGTTCAGCAATGGAAAAGACAACAGAAATGGCAAAGTTTTCCCCATCAGTGAGTACATTTCCATGGCGCAACATCCATTATCAAAGGCTTCCACCATCCAGGCCATGCCATCTTCTCGCTACTAACTTTGAGCTGGAGGTAATAAGCCTTAGGTTCCACATTATCAGGTTCAGGAACAGTTATTACTTTACAACCATGAGGCTCCTAATCTAGCATGCATAACTTCATTTACTACTACTCTGAACTAATTCTTGAGTCTCAGTTCCACTTTAAAGGACTCTTTACATGTTCTCAGTATTATTTATTTGCACAGTTCATCTTCTTTTCAATATTATTTGTCTGTCAGTCTTTATGTATAGATTTTCATAAAACTCTATTGTATTTGGTTCCTTAAAGTTGTTTTAGCCAGGGAGGGCTTGGCTTGTCAGCTGACCTAGGAAAAGGAAATCGTTGATCTCAAATCTTGGCTGCGTTGCGGTTATACCCACTCATGGGGAAGGCTTCAGGAGTAAACCCCAGGGGAAAAAGTTTGGAGCTGGAGTCCCTAAGGAAGTCCTACATTGAATTTGGTGCTGAATGGCAACACCGGTGACACCGCTGGTGCCAAACTGTATTGGTCTCTGTCGTTCCTTTGGATTCATCAGATATGTGGAAAGGTGAAGCCTGCAACATGAGCCAACAGTTTGCTCTCCAGATTGTTCTGGCTTGCGTATCATGTATACAGCTGGGAAGCAACATTCATGGTTGACTCTGATCAATGGAGGGCCTCAGCCTCTATCATATTTCTTTTTTCCTGTAAATGTCAGCAAGAAAATGAACGTCCACGTAGTATATGACAACACATATCATTTTGATAATAAAGTTAATTTGAACTTTAACTTTGAAACCTCACTCTGAGGCACACTATTGTCCATCAAAGAAAATCTCATTTACAGATAGTTTTCAGAAACATTGCATCTTTTCTAGATCACTCTTCATAGATGCACGATATGTTACTGACAGACATGATAAAGGTATATGATCAGCTCAGGCAAGATCTTATGTCAAACTCTTGTGCAAGGACTACTCTCTCCATGAAATTTTCACATTAATCATCGATTTTCTCACCAAACAGCGAGACCTTTGCCACATCTCTCAGTTTATGCTTACTGTTGCATTCGTGCATTGGGATGGTATGGGACTGTAACTGCAGATGGGTAACACCGAAGCCACCTCTTCCCAAGTTCTAATAATGGCAAATTCAATGGATCTCATAACCCCATCTACAAATCGGTATGATGAATTAGCACTTTTCAATCATATCAGTAGAGCTGCAGAGCTCCTTCCCCTTCTCCTGTGTTACAAAGGGGCGTTGAGGGCGGACCCAAGTGCAGGACACAGACACGGAGGTAGCATTAACAGAAGAGTATTTTATTAATAGTTGCCAGGAAGGCCAGAGAGGGTTAGATGCTTACATGTACGTAAACGTTGGACAACAAACTGGAGGAACCTGGACTTGGACTCGGATGCGGAACCTAGACCTGAACTCGGACACGGAGCCTGGACTTGAACTCGGACACGGAGCCGGGGCTCGGACTTGGACATGGAGCCGGGACTTGAAATTGGACACGGAGCCGGGACTTGAAATTGGACACGGAGCCGGGACTTGAAATTGGACACGGAGCCGGGACTCGAACTTGGACATGGGACGACAAAACCAAACAAAGACAGACAATTCATATCTTGGCTCGGAGTAGTGGCAAACGGCCTGCAAAACTCAGCTGGACATGCGACGACACCACCAAATAACGACAGTCAATTCGTATCTTGGCTCGGAATAGCGGCAAACGGCCTGCAATATTCAGCTGGACACGAGACAACAAAACCAAAACAATGACAGACAACTCGTATCTTGACTAGGAGTAGCGGCAAACAGCCTGCAATCCTCAACTGGGCACGAGACGATAAAACCAAACAACGACAGACAATTCGTATCTTGACTCGGAGTAGCGGCGAATGGCCAGCAATTCTCAGCTGCCCACGAAAACGACAGAATTCGTATCTTGACTCGGAGTAGCGGCAAACAGCTGGACACGAAAACGACAGAATTCACGAAGCAACCCTAGGCACTGAAGCAACTTAGAGTCCACTATTTTTGGCGGCCTGGAACATGCATTACCGCCCTGCTCAGGAGACGGACCAGCACTGAACAGATGTAAGCTGGAGTTTTTATGCTGCTGGCTCGGATGAAGATCAGGTGCCCTAATCAAGGAGCCCCGTAGAACACGGGGAAAAGGAAATTAACTGAAATGAGGAGTCAACGGACCAGACTGTGACATCCTGAGCCTCCTTATTGATCATTGGTCTCATAATGCGTGTTGCTGCCTGTGATAAGATATGTGTCCTCAAGGATAGATTTACCTGTGGGCCTGGTGCACAAGTGTATGTGGGTTATGAACCTTATGAACTAAATTGGGTCATGAACCTTGTAAAATAGCACAAGTTCTGCTTAGTTCTGCGTAGAAACTACAGCATGATGTCTTTAAGCTACTTTTGGGCAATTCTGCACCTTTTATGGGGAATAACCTATGGTGTTTGCTACACGTAGCAACAACTCAACGCACCAATTTCTGAGCAAAACAATGGTTGATAGGGATTAGCTTGAGGAAGTTTTTATATTGATAATAAATATTTAATTGGTAGCAATATGTCCCTTAAAACACTGAAGTCAAACATTAAAAGATTAATTACATAATAATAATATTAATTACATAATTATTTATATAGCACCTTTCATACATTAAGATGCAGGCTCAAAGTACTTTACATACAGTGGATTGAAAAGTTTAAAACATGAAACAAAATTAAAAATCATAAGCATTATATGGAGTAAATTGTGAGAATAATTAAGCATATATTTAATCAAATAACATTTAAAATTACATCCATTGCTTGTGGAATTTAATGATTTGTTATTATTCAGGTTGATTAATTAATTTGAATCAAATTCCCAACAGAGTCCCAACAGAATTTCTGCAGCTACCATTTCATTTATTGTGTGAATTCTGGAAATATCTGATTTACAGTTACATCAAAATATAAGAATACTATGTAAGAGCAAGTCCAAATGTACTTTATCAATAAACAGTTAATCTTGTCAGGTTCTTTGCTAACAAGCTATACTTTAATTGGGCTGATGAGATTAGTAATACCCACATTTAATTACCTTTCCACAATTTTCACTATTTTTAACAGCCCCTTAACTAGGAGAAACTGGAAAATAAGTTTTATAAAAAGTTTTATATTATACAGCTTCTTGTAAAGTTTGCTGTTGCCAGAAATTTACCATTTTTCAGCTATTTTCCTGCAGTTTAAAAGCCAGGATATAATTTCCAAAAGAAATTAGCAAACCTAAAATATATAGAGAAATTGATAGTGATACATAACAACATAAGTACGTGACCATTTCATCACATCCCTTCATGTCAGCTTGAAAAGTTTAGCTCCTAGTCTGATTAACTGTATCGTCACAGGTTCACCTAAGAAATCCTTAGAATTTGCAGATGCTTTACACATTAATGCAAAAGCTGTGAAAATATGGATATAAATAAATCAATGTTCTAATGCTGATTAATGGGACAATAATATTGAAATGATGTTATAAAACAATTCTAGCTGACTCTCAGGAACCAAAAGAATGATAATTCCAAAATTAATGACTTATAGTTTACTGATTTTTCAAATTGAACTAGAGGCCAACAGCACAGTGGTTTTTCATTAAAAAAATTAAACTGATAATCAAAATAGGAAGAATACATAACATAATATAAAATTATGAATCCAATTAAAAACTATCAGTGATTATTGGGATCAAGCCTTTCTGATGCCCTGCATCAGGTGCCAAATAAAGATGGCTGATTAAAGGTACTAGATGGAGTAAACCCTTTCTGAGCTGGTGGAGTGATCTTATTAGTGGTGGCCTTGGTGCATCACCTTGGAGATTTCTCCTTGATTGTTAATAGTTCATTAGAAGAGTACCAAAATTGCATTGCACATGGGAAGGCCTTGCAGGAGTTTGGCTAGTGTAGCCAGTGAATCTCAGGTTGAGTAATATGATGTATCATAACATTGCAGCAGTTAATACTGCTTCTTCATTGCCCTAGTGACTGGATTCAGTTCTGATCCCTGATGTTTAATACCCTCTAAAAAAATTGACATGAGGCCAGTTAAAGTTTCTTTGGTGGAAACTCTATGTTGATACTGTCAACTAAATACACATAGTGTTTAGTTCCAAGATTAAACATTGAAGTCCTTTAATGCATTTATGATTGCTATTAGATTCAGGATAAGAATTATTTTTCCTTGTAATACAAGCAGTTTAGTGAACAATGCCATGGTTTGCAAGACTGATCTGCTATTTAGAATAAAGTGCAATCACTGAGCCGTCACTTGAAGTAGGGCAGCTATATTTTATACTGAAAAAGCAATCCAAAGGCTAACGGGGATCTTTCTCCTTTGTGTTCTCTTAATCTGTACTTCCTTTTTTGTAAACAACAGGCTAGAATCTTACAGTTTCATTACTACTCAAACTTAAGTCCAGGAATTGATATGCAAATGACAAAAAGCAATCAGAGTACTGGAGATAAGAAATCGCATACGATTACTTGAGTTAAGTCAAGAATTATAGTATCTGCTTTCATATAGAAAAAGAACAGGCTATGGAACCATTTATGGTTTTTCTCAGTATTATAGCAATCCATTTATTAAGGATGTTCCTATCCATCATATGATAAACTTCAGGTATGATAAAATATTATTTAGATATAAACCTTGTAATTCCCATCAGGCACAAGCCTGTATAAATTGACAACAGTGTAGATTTTATTACATATTCCAGCACTAATTTTAAAATGAAAAGACTAGTATATCCACATGGTATATGGAGAAGGTGGAATAAGGATGAATATTAACTACTCATTCTGAAAATATTTTATCCCTACTTCTAATTAAATAAAATTAATCAAATTCCTTTAATATACAGTATATACTTAAAGCAATATATCTTAATTTTATATTAAAGCAATAAAGATCAATTTTGTCATATAACAGATTCCTTTAATCTTTCCTTTGAGATAACACTATCAGTTATCTTAGATAAAAGGTGAAAGTAGTTGAAGTACTGCTCACCTGTTAAGAGCTAAATATAATTCTGTGTTGTGTGCATGAAATTGGTCTCCACTGAGATCATAAAAGTTCACTGTAAAAGTCAAAGTCATTCCAAGAGGAAACGTAGCCAGCTCTTCATTTTTGGCTATGAACAACATAGGACTGGTGACAATACTGAGATATGCCACTGGAGCCACCTAATATGAAAATAACAATTAGAATCTATGTTGACTGTATGCCAAAAGAAATAATTTACTGTTAACCTGTATAAATATCTGTTAACGACAAATACAGCAAATTTTCATCACTTCAAGCTGTGTACTTTTGATAGGTGCTCATAAATCATAGAAGCCAAAGTAGGCCATTCGGCCCATTGAGTCATATGCCATTCCATCATGCATGATTTATTATCTCTTTCAACCCCAGTCTCCTGCCTTCCCCCAGTGACCTTTGATGCCCTTACTAATCAAGAGCCCATCAACCTCCATTTTAAATATACCCAATGATTTGGTCTCCACAGCCATATGTGGCAATGAATTCTACAGATTCACGACCTTCTGGGTAAAGAAATTCCTCCTCATCTCTGTTCTAAAGGAATGCCCCTGTATTTTGAGGCCACGCCCTCTGGTTCTAGACTCAGCCACTATAGAAACATCCTCTCCACATCCACTCTATCTAGGCCTTTCAATATTCAATATATTTCAATGAGATCCCCAGTGAGTACAGACCCAGAGTCATCAAACATTCCTCAAATATTAAACCTTTCATTTCCCAGAATCATTCTCGTGAACCTTCTCTGGACCCACACTAATGCCAGTATTTATTATACACCTTTTCTTCATTATGGGGTCCAAAACTGCTCACAATACTCCAACCCCCTGCTGCATTAATACGGAACTAGACAACGGGGTGACCCATTGGGGCACTCTTTGAGAGAAGGATAGTTCAATCTGATGTGACCAGAATGAGCATTAAATTTTCCTGAATGCTATAGGTATCGCTTTGCTTTGGAAACTGAAGTAGAAAACCTCAGTTTATTAAAGAAGAACGATGCGTAGCAAAGCAAATATAGCTCCTCCTTGTTTAACGTAGGACATTTTTGATGGCATCATTTCTGGCTTATCTGCCATCCAGGACATCTCAAATGTCCTCTTTCTTTAAGGATCATGGTTTCCCTTCTGCCGTCATCAATGATGCCCTCACCCACATCTCCTCCATTTCCCGCACTTCAGCCCTCACCCCATCCTCCTGTCACCACAACAGGGACAGAGTTCCCCTTGTCCTCACCTACCACCCCACCAGCCTCCGGATCCAGCACATTATCCTCTGCAATTTCTGCCACCTTCAACAGGACCCCACCATTAAGTACATCTTTCCCGCTCCACCCCTCTCTGCTTTCCGCAGGGATCGATCCCTCCGCGACTCCCTGGTCCACACATCCCTCCCCATGGATCTCCCGCCCGGCACTTATCTCTGTAAGCCTAAGTGCTACACCTGTCCCTATACCTCCTCTCTTGCCACCATTCAGGGCCCCAAACAGTCCTTCCAGGTGAGGCAACACTTCACTTGTGAGTCTGTTGGGGTCATCTATTGCATCCGGTGCTCCCGGTGCAGCCTTCTCTACATTGGTGAAACCCGACGCAGATTGGGGGACCGCTTTGTCGAGCACCTCTGCTCCATCCACCACAACAGACAGGATCTCCTGGTTGCCACCCACTTCAACTCCGCTTCACATTCCCATTCAGATATGTCCATACATGGCCTCCTCTACTGGCAGGATAAGGCTAAACTCAGGTTGGAGGAGCAACCCTAATCTGAGGAAACACATTCTTGCCATAGAGGGAGTACAAAGAAGGTTCACCAGATTGATTCCTGGGATGGCAGGACTTTCATATGATGAAAGACTGGATCGATTAGGCTTATACTCGCTGGAATTTCAAAGATTGAGGGGAGAATCTTATTGAAATGTATAAAATCCTAAAGGGATTGGACAGGCTAGATGCAGGAAGATTTTTCCCGATGTTGAGGAAGTCCAGAACGAGGGGTCACAGTTTAAGGATAAAGGGGAAGCCTTTTAGGACCGAGATGAGGAAAAACTTTTTCACACAGAGAGTGGTGACTCTGTGGAATTCTCTGCCACAGGAAACAGTTGAGGCCAGTTCATTGGCTATATTTAAGAGGGAGTTAGATATGGCTCTTGTGGCTAAAGGGATCAGGGGTATGGAGAAAAGGCACAGGTACAGGGTTCTGAGTTGGATGATCAGCCATGATCATACTGAATGGTGGTACAGGCTCAAAGGGCTGAATGGCCTACTCCTGCACCTATTTTCTATGTTTTGATGTTTCTAAGTGCGCCTGACCAATTCCTTATAAGACCTCAGCATTACAACCTTGCTCTTATATTCTAGTCCTCTTGAAATGAATGCTAACATTGTATTTGCCTTCCCTACCATCAACTGAACTTGTAGGTTAACCTTTAGGGAATCTGTGTGAGGACTTCCAAATCCCTTTTTACTTCTGATTTCTGAATTTTCTCCCCATTTAGAAATTAGTCTATGCCTTTATTCCTTCCACCAAAGTGCATGACTGCACACTTCCCAACACTATATTCCATCTGCCACTTCTTTGTCCATTCTTCTAATCTGTCCAAGTCCTTCTGCTTCCTTAACACTACCTGCCTCTCTATCTATCAAGTCCACAAACTTGGACATAAAACCAATCAATTCCGTCAGCCAAGTCATTGACATATAATGTGAAAAGAAGCTGTCCTCTAACACCAGCCCCTGAGGAACACCACTAGTCTCTGGCAGCCAAACAGAGAAGGCCCACTTTATTCTTACTCTTTTTTTCCTGCCTGTCAGCAATCTTCTATCTGTTCC
The DNA here is from genome assembly GCF_030028105.1 of Mobula birostris. Lineage (NCBI taxonomy): Eukaryota > Metazoa > Chordata > Chondrichthyes > Myliobatiformes > Myliobatidae > Mobula > Mobula birostris. The sequence continues at coordinate 17,988,715 of NC_092394.1, forward strand.
TGGAGGGACCTCTGACCTGGGACTCGCCAACCTAGGAATTGCTGATCTATGTCCTCAGTACCTGCTGATCCAGCATCTAATACCTCTGGCCTTCAACCCCGGAGTGCTCTGACTCAAACTGTGAACACTGGCTCCTTCCCCTGACTCTTCATTTACTGCTCCTGACCTCCAACTCCCCTTTATCCCTTCTCTAAATCCTAAACAGTTCCCTAACACCTCGTATTGTCCCAAAAACAATCCCTATAGACCTAAATAACAACTAACTCAGAGCCACAACCTCAGTGCTAAGATCGCACTGATAAGTGGCAATGCTTTGTGTGCAGCACCTCTCATAATCAAATATTCCTATTTAAGACTACTACAGTTGAAATCCACAATTACAGTCATTGGTACTTCAGTAAGCAACATTGTTTTAAGACTTTTAAACAATCTATCAATATTCAAAATTAGCAGATGCTGGACTGCAGACTCAGATCAGGATTGCAGTTCCCCTTTAAGAAAATATAAGCATGGAAGCCGAGCAAGTCTGCAGGTATGATTGAAACATAACGGCTTTAGACTTTCTTTCCTGACTCTCCTTCCGGTGAATCTACAGTCTCTGGAAAATAAAACTGAAGACCTTGGAGCAAGATTGCTATACCAGAGGGACATCAAGGAATGGTGTGTACTTTGCTTCATGGAAACATGGCTTACTGGTGCCATTTTGGACTGTTTCACAATTCTCCGTAAAGACAGGACAGCTCCGTCTTTTAAAAGTAGATGAGTATGCTTGATGATTAACTCACTGCAGTGCACAGAGATGGTAATTCTGTCTCAATCCTGCTCACCCAACCTGTAAGATCTAGTGATCAAATGTTGTCCATTTTATCTACCAAGGGTATTTTCTATCATCATCCTGGTAACGGTCTACATTCCATCCCAGGCCAACGTAAGACAGGCATTGGAGGAGCTGAGTTCCATGATTAGTAGTCACAAAACAGTGCATGCGGATCCCTTCCCTGTCATTGCAGGGGGTTTCAATCAGGCCAGCTTGAAGAAGTCTCTGAACAACTACCATCAACATATCACCAGTAGAACAAGAGGATCTAAAATACATGAACACTGTTACCTTCTTCTCCTCCTTCGGCTGTCCATCGATTTTTGATGTTGACTGAGGCCTGGGCAAGGTTGTATGGAAGACCGGCAGTTGCTCATGCTGCAAGTCTCCCCTCTCCATGCCACCGACATTGTCTAAGGGAAGGGCGCTAGGACCCATACAGCTTGGCACTGACGTCGTCGTGGAGCAATGCATGGTTAAGTACCTTGCTCAAGGACACAAAACACTGCCTCAGCTGAGGCTCGAACTACCGACCTTCAGATCGCTAGACCGACGCCTTAACCACTTGGCCACGCGCCAAACTGAACAGTGTTATACCACCATCAAAAACGCTTACCGTGCCATCTTACACCAACACTTTGGGAAGTCTAATCACCTGGCTGTATTTTTACTCACGTTAAATAGGCAGAGTCTAAAGACTGCAGCACCAGTAATGAGATCAAAGGAAGTATGGTCAAGGGAGGCAGAGGAGCGCTTACAGTTTTGCTTTGATTCAGTGGACTGGACAATATTCAGGGATGCATCCTTGGATCTGAATGAAAATGCTACCTACTTCATCAAGACCTGTGTGGATGAGTGTGTGCTTTTGAGAACATACCCGACATACCCAAACCAAAAACCATGGATGAACCAGGAAATTCATAGTCTGCTGAAGGCTAGATCTGCAGCATTCAAGACTGGACAAAAAGTCTAGGTACAACCTATGGAAGGCTATTTTAAGAGCGAAAAAACAATTCTGATTGACGTTAGAGATGGAATCAGATGCACGTCAGTTCTGGATGGGTTAGCAGGCCATTACTTCTGACAAAGCAAACCTAACATCATGAATGGCTGTGATGCTTCACTCCCAAATGAACTTAATGTCGTTTATGCATGCTTTGAAAGGGAGAATAAAACTACACCTGTGCGAATCCCTGCAGCATCTGATGACCCTATGATCACTGTCTCAGAGGCTGACTTCAAAACATCTTTCAAGAGGGTGAACCCTCGCAAGGCATCAGGCCCTGATAGTGTACCTGAGATGGCAATGAAAACCTGTGCCAACCAACTAGCAAGAATGTCCAAGGATATTCATCAATCTCTCGCTGCTGCAGTCAGAGGTTCCTAAGAAGAGCGGGATGAGCTACCTCGATGACTGTCGTCCAATTGTTCTCAAATCCTCTGTGATCAAGTGCTTTGAGAGGTTGGTCATGGCCAGAATCAACTCCTATGTAAGCAAGGACCTGGACCCAGTGCAATTTTTTTCCTGCTACAATAGGTCTACAGTGGATGCAATTTCACTGGCTCTCTACTCGCTCTTGGACAACATGGAAAACAGCAATAATTACATTGGTCTGTTGTTTATTGACTACAGCTCAGTATTCAATGCCATCATTCCCTCAGCATTAATCAACAAGCTTCAAAATCTGGGCCACTATACCTCCCTCTGCAATTGAATCATTGACTTCCTCCCCGGGAGACCACAGGGCGAATTGGAAATAACACTTCCTCGTCAACAATCAACACTGGCGTGCTTAGCCCACTGTTCTACTCTCTCTCCACTCACGACTGTGTAGCTAAGCATAGCTCAAATGCCATCTATGTATTTGTTGATGACACAACTACTGTTGGCAGAATTTCAGATGGTGACAAGGAGGTGCACAGAAGCAAGATAGATCAGCTGGTTGAGTGGATCGTAACAACCTTGAAATGATGTCAATAAGACCAAGGAATTGATTGTGGACTTCAGAAAGGGTAAGTTGAGGAACACACACCTGTCCTTATTGAGAGATCAGCAGAGAAAAGGGTAAGCAGTTTCAAGTTCCTGGGTGTCAACATCTCTGAAGATATATCCCAGGCTCAATATATTGATGCAATTACAAAAAGGTATGACAGTGGCAATATTTCATTAGGAGTCTGAGGAGACTTGGTATGTCACCAAAGACTCTTACAAATTTCTACAGACATACAGTGGAGAGCATTCTACCTGGTACATCACTGTTTGGTACAGAGAAGCCACTGCACAGGACTGGAAAACACTGCAGAAAGTTGTAAACTCAGCTAGCTCTGTCATGGGTACTAGCCTCCCCAGCACTGATGAGACCTTGAAAATGCAATGCCTCAAAAAGGTGGCATCCATCATCAAGGGGCCCCCTCCTCATTGCTACCATCAAGGAGGAGGTACAGAAGCCTGAAGACACACACTCAATGTTTCAGGAGTAGCTTCTTCCCCTCCACCTTCATATTTCTAAATGGATAATATACTCATGAACACTGCCTTATTATTCTTTCCTCTCTTTTTTGCACTACTTAATTTAATTTTTTATATACCTATTGTAATTAGATAGATAGATAGATAGATATACTTTATTAATCCTGAGGGAAATTCATAGATTTTTAAAATTATTAAGTATTGCAATGTACTGCTGTCACAAAACATTAAATTTCGTGACATATGCCAGTGATATTAAACCTGATTTTGATTCAATGGGCATCGTAGTGAGGCACCATGTTGACCAGAAGGGCATGGTACCTTGAGTTGTGATGTGCCCTATCAGTCAAATAACGTGCTTTTCAATGACTCAGAAACAAACAATTACTGCTTAAAACAAATTACTCAGACTGGATACTAACTACTCCAAGAGTACTCTGAGAAATTAACATGATGGTGAGTAAAAGCAAAAGGAGAAAATTAGAGAGTGGAAACATAGGAATAAAAGAATGTAGGATGGGATGAATGGGGTATCAGCAACCTTCAAAACAGAAGATTCACCATCTGGTTTGGCTCCTTAGTATCTGTTAAGATTTGTTATTTGTAAGTGTCTCCAGATGAGAGATAACCCTAACCTCAGAATCCCTTATCAATGATTGATGCATACTGTACCAAACCCTCAGTAAGGCCCAATCATGGGCACTCTGCTTTCCTCTGACATTTTGAGAACTACTGTTCACTTTCTGGCCACCAAGCTAAATGTTTGTGATAACTACAAACTTGCCTGTGTCTGTGTCACCAAAAGAAAGCAGTATAGTTTTGTACAGGAAGAACAACAGCTACAAAATACATCAAACAAAACAGCTAAACAATTTTAGTTTATTTATCACTTAAGCCACTTGTAGGAAATCACATCAACACTGGAAATTTTGTAGAGGTACAAGGTCTTATAAGTAAAACATCAACATTAAAATACTCCACACTCATTAGAACAATACAGCTGTATTGCTATAATAGAGCCCAGTAGATACCAAGACCTACAGACTGTCCTCCCAGTGATGATCCTAGTTAATCAATCTGCAGGGAGCAAGCAGATCCTTTAAAATTTCCTTTAATTTTTAATGAAACACTTTACTTCAACCATCTTTTACTTTCTTTTGATAGAACTAGGCCCTTAACATGTCTTCAAGAGTAAATTAGGAAGGTCCCAAAGATGAACCTTGTTCTTAACTGCTGGTAATAATTTTTTTGAAATTATTCACTCTGAATTGCATTACAGCACCCTAAAGATCAATTAACTAACTTTTACTCATCTGTGTTAGATGGCACTTACCCTCCATTTTGTTTTATTCACATCACAGCAATATTATGATCAGGACATTGCCATGAACTGTATCAAACTGGAAGCACAAGGGACTGCAGATATTGGACCCAGGAGCAACACACAAAATGCTGGAGGATCCTTCATCTGGACCTTGGCCCAAAACATCGACTGTCCATTTCTCTACATAGAAGCTGCCTGACCCTTTGAGTTCCTTGAGCATTTTGTACGCTGCTACATTATCACATTGCATTTTTGGGTGCCATCAAATGTATCACTTACTCTGCTTATAATTTCTCTATAGAAACTAGGGATCTGCTTTGTGTTAGACTTTAATGCACTGCAAATGAAAATAAAAGTGCTTACCCTCACTCCAGTTACAATAGTTTGGTTCAATCCAAAGTATTCGCGTGATGTTATTGTAACTGCAGAAGAACCAGTTCTGTGTCCAGAGACCAAAAGTCCATGTCCATCCTCCATAATCACAGACTTATTATTTGGACATTTCCGCACTTCATAATTGACAAGAGCCTTACCATCCCTGCTCATTCCAGAAAGAAAGTATTAGAAGTTCCTGCTTCTGTGTCATACTTTGAATCCTATCACTATAAAAACAATTTGTCAAGGTGGAAAACAGCAATTCTCAGAATTTCTGATACTTACCATTTTCTTAGGAACAGATTAGTGCAGCACAATATCTGCTGGCCTTCAATTCTGAAGACTAAGCTCAATTAGCCAAGACTATTCATATGAAAACTTTCAATGTTTGCTGACTGCATGGCTGAATTAATCTTGGGATATTTTTAAGTTAGCTTTGGATGGGAAATTACTACTAATTCAACACTAAGTAGGAGAGATAGAGAAAATTAATATTATGTTCGGGTTATAAATGGTGTACGTCACTGGATTTAGCAGGTAGCACCTTACATCTTCTTCTTGTTATCCCAATCTGGAATGTTGATATTGGTGTTTGAAGTGGAATGTTCTATTTCTATGATGGCCACAAAGGTTTAAAAAGAAACCACTTGTGTTGTGACTGATTAAACCTGAATAGAGAAGCTGTAACTGGGAAGTACAAGTCCTTATGAACACAGTAAATCTTCAGGAGAGAGTCCAAGAGAATCTCACCCTCCTGACATAACATGATTTTTTGTACCTTTTAATCATAAAGACAACAATAAACAATTAATTACAGTTTTGATAGCTATAATCAGCAATATTAATGCTTATTTATTTATCTATCTATCTATCTATCTATCTATTTATTTATTTATTTATTTTTAAAAGCATTTAAATATCTTGAATATAGTCAGGTAAATTTGCAGAATTACATACTTACAATGGTTGCACATCCCAACTAGCAGAATTCATTTGAAAATTCACTACTACTGTCCATTTTGAAACCCTCTGAGTACAAACTCCAGACATCCAAAATATATCCCTTTTGTTACGGTGTTGAGGGATGGCTCCATGAATGTATAACTGGCTAGAATGTTAAGTGACATGTTCAGAGACCTGTCCTGAATTAGCAATAGGGAGCAGGGATATGCCTTTAACAATGTATTAATACAGGAAATGGTCAACACACACACACAAAATGTTGGAGGAACTCGGCAGGCCAGGCAGCATCTATGGAAAAGAGTAAACAGTTGATGTTTTGGGCCGAGTCACAGACCAAAACGCCAACTATTTACTCTTTTCCATAAATGCTGGCTGGCCTGCTGAGTTCCTCTAGCATTTTGTGTGTGGCTTGGATTTCCAACATCTGCACATTTTCTCTTCTTTGTGACAGGAAATGGTCTCTTGATAACTTCCCTGATCTCATTCTGAAATGTTGAATAACCACTGATTAACATGAACATGCACCTATCGTCTGCCATCTGTAGTTTCAATGCAAAAGCCATAGAGTCATAGAACATTACAGCACAGAAACAGGCCCTTCGGACAATCTAGTCCATGCCAAATTATTAATCTGCCTAGTCCTATCAACCTGCATCTGGACCACAGCCCTCTGTATCCCTCCCATCCATGTATCTATCCAAATTACTCTTAAACGTAAAAATAGAAGTTGAATCCCTCACTTCTGTTAGCAGCTCATTCCACACTCTCACCATTCTCTGAGTGAAGAAGTTCCCCACAGCTTCCCCTTAAATATTTTACCTTCCACTCTTAACCTCTGACCTCTAATTTTAGTCTTACCCAATTTCAGTGGAAAAAGCCTGCTTGCATTTATACTCCTCATAATTTTGTACACTTCTATCTTATCACCCCTCATTCTCCTACGCTCCAGGGAATAAAGTCCTTACCTATTCAATTTTTCCCTACAACTCAAGTCCCCACCATCTGGCAACATTCTTCTAAATTTTCTCTATACTCTTTCAATCTCACTTACATCTTTCCTGTAGGTAGGTGACCAGAACTGCTCATGATATTCCAAATTTGGCTTCAGAAAGATTTTAAGCAAATTCAACATAACATTCCAACTCCTGTACTCAGTACTCTGATTTACGAATGCTAATATGCTAAATTCTCTCTTTATGACCATATCTACCAATGACGCCACTTCCATGGAATTACAGTATGAACCTGTATTCCCAGATCCCTTTGTTTTACCACACTCCTTAGTGTGCTACTGTTTAGTCTGCAAGTGCTAACCTGGTTTGTCTTCCTTATATCTGCTATATTCATGTAATTCCATAACTCCTGAATAATCCTTAATAAAAGGGCTTTACACCTTTTTTTCCATTGACAATTTAGCGCATGAACTGCATTCACCAATCTAAATCTACCACTAACTTCTAAATTGTTGCCGAGGTGAGTTTGACCAGCATTGTCATGAGCACAGTTACTGTCCATTACTATTTGTCCTGGCTGAGAAGTTAGCCGTGGTTACTCTCCTACCATTCTTGTAGTCCCTGTGAACTGCGATTCTAAGAAAGAAACTAACTCACCGAGAAGTCTGTAACTTCAGTTGGGAATTTGGTGACATGAGTATTTCCTCTATTGGCAGAGAGAGAGGCAAAAGTTGTAGTATTCCAAACACCTACAGTAAAGGAGAATATATTTATCAAAATGCCCTCATTAATCCACGTGCTTTTCTATGTCACACACTTGAAAAAAGCATAGGTAAGTTTGCGGTTATTTTCCAATTACCCTTACTAGAAGAAAATAACTACCTGGATTGAATCAGATGAAAATTTAATAAATCATATTCCATAATAAATAATTTACCATGACCATATTTACAGTTCTAGTGAAGAAAGTATGTATCATATAATATGCTAGATTCTGCTAATAATTGAGATGTACAGGCAATGCAATTTCAGTTATGGCATAATTTGCCAAAAATTAACAATTTTTGTCACATAACATTTTAAAGTTGTATTGGAGAACAAATTTAATTCATGTTTATGTACATACTTCATATTTACCAAATTTACAGTATAACATCACAGGCTTCTGTCCATTGCACTATGTAAATAGTTCAAAAGCAACCAGATTTTTATGCCTTCTCGTCTTCCTTTCACTGCAACTCTGTTGGTCACCAGAGAGATTAAAACCTGGCGCTATTAAAGTCAATCCCATATCCTCCAGACTATTTGAAATCAGTATGTGAAAAATGGATTATTTACTTGAGAATTGATTCTGAATTTACTCAAATTATTACTAAATTGGAATGTAACAATAAAGTACACAAATACCATGATCTGAATCTCATCTGAAAAACTGTCAGCATGTCCTTCAAACTGTCCAGCAGATGGATCCTGTGCCTTCACAGTGACTTTCAAACCTGTTTTCCCTTGTGCTCGGCTATATAATAACATGGCAAAATTATGTTCTGCAGAAAGCTCTAAAGAAATCTATGGAATAAGCATAAGACAAGCATCATTACGATTTAGATGTTACCTTGATGTTTTAAAATTTGTTCACTTCTATTTAAGTTTACGACCAATTGGCTATTTTCCATCAGCCTGCCATTTTGTTATGGGCACTGCTGATGATCAAAGAGAAGTGGTTGGGTTTTCCTGGTCTGAATAGTAATTGGTCAGTCCAAGCTTGCAAATGGGAGGTAGTTTTTTTTTAATCTTTCAGGAGTTATGGAATGGGGGACAGGAGAATTAGATCCAGAAGGCCTGATTGTGTTAAATAAAGACTATTTGCATCTATCAGCTTTGGGCTCCAGTGACTCAATCACAGTCACAACAATTAGAAAGAAAATACTGAATTACAGGAACATTCATTTCCTCAGGACAGAGTTATTTCAAAACAGCATGAGTTTTGCAATAGTTATGACTATAAAACTGTTAGCATTCATTGATGTTATGCCACGAAACTGTCACAAATTGCAGGGTTTCCATGCGTACATACTTCAATATGGGAGTACTAAAGTTTTTATTAGTGGTTCAGTATCCTTTGCAAGGCAGGCTTTTCTTTGTAGGCATTCCCGATTTATTCAAAGGAAATCACTGAAGTGATGAAAATTTTAAATATGTACAAACAAGTTTTGCTGTAAAATACTTTGAAAATATTACATATATTGCATAAAGTGTAACTGAGTATTTAAAAGGAAGAGTAATTTCCTTTTTTAATAACTAATAATAATATGTACATGTGTGCTGCTTTGGATTTTCAGCATCTGCAGAACTTCTCGTGTTTATGTCAATAGATTGTAATTGCTTAAAAATTTTAAAAGATAAAAGGTTTATTTAAATATTTTATTTTAGCCTTAATTTGAATGTCATATTTATTTTGGTGCATGGCAAAGTACTTGTATTTAAAATATTGTTAAAAGTTGTACTTTTCTCCTTTCTGGTTTTACCATATGTGAGAGTTACTGAACATCATTGCTATGCTGCCCAATGTTTCTGAATGGTTGGAATCTAATTGAATTGACATCGGAACAGACACAGAAGTCAGAAAAAAAAAAAAAAAAAATAGCTTTTAGAAGCTATTGATCTAATTGCCTATACAACTTTCCTTTCAAAAAACATCAAAGGTCACAATATCTCTCAGTCAGGGGGATATTTGCATAAACTCTTACACATACCTAGGAAGGAAATTAAATACATTTATAAATGAGGAAGGAAATATAAGAAAAAATTATCACCTTTGACAGAGAATAAACCAAAAACTTTAAGATCTCCATTTCTTTTGAAAATGAATGTAACATATATTTCTCTAATTCTGCTTCCAAACTAAGGTTTCTTAATTATCCTGTTATCTTACAATAAAAAAAATTGCAGAAAAAGTCAGTATTTTAAAATTGGAGAATATAGTTATTTGAAGCATTTAGCTAATGGATGTTAAGATTTTGTTTCTAAATATCAAATTAACGTTATGCACTTGATTAAATATTAAGAGTATGAATATTTGAGAGAAATGACAAATTACCTCTGAGTGTCTGGTGACAAGCTCAATAACTTCCCGTTTTGTTGTTGTCCAATGAAATGTCAGACCAGGTATTCCATTACCAAAGGTAAATGGAGTCTGACAACTTGTGGTTCCTGTCACATGCACTGGTACCTGAAGAGTTAAAATGTGTCATATTTTATGGTTCTGTATCCTTATGCGTAGAAACAGAGCTTAGACTTTCAAGTAGTTTGCTTTTATTCAATACAGAACTGATTTTGCGGTAGAGCTAAGTGTTTATAGTTTTAAAGGACAAATACATGTAGCAAAATATAATTTAAAAATAATGCAGAAGTCTTATCTATTTTGAAGATTTTATTGACTATTGCAAAACAGATAGAGTTAATTCTTTTCAACATTATATGGAATATAAATAGTTAGCAATCCATTTCACCATGAGTTATTCTGATACTAAAAAATATTTTTATAATCTATAAGTTTATTTTATTGATACAAGTTGTGTTAGTGAACTGGAACTCAATAGCATAAGAATACTGGAAAACAGGAGTAGGAGTAGGCTACCACACTCCTTAACCTGCCCTGCCATTAAGTATCAATATAGCCATACAATGTTAGCCTCAGCTCCTCTTCTCTACCAGCTCCCCAGAGTCTTCAATTCCCAAATATTTCAAATTATATCTACCTTCATTTTAAATACTTCTAAAAAACATCAGCCTGCAGAACTCTCCGGGGCAGAGAAGTCTCAAGATTTACCACTCTGTTCAAGAAAGAATTTCTAAGTATCTTCATTTTAAATTACCAGCCCCTTATCTTGAAACTAAATCCTCTTAGAGAGAACATCTTGATATCTACTCTGTTATGCTCCCTGAGCATCTTACATGTTTCAATAAGATCACTCCTTATTCTTCTAAACTCCAAAGACAAACCCAACCGGTTAAGTCACTTCTGACAGTTCAGTCCTCCCATCTCAGGCTAGTAAATATGTTTTGGGCTGCCTCTAATGCCACTGTATCCTTCCTTATGTAATAGGATCTAAACTGTCCACAGTATTCCAGCCTTACTAATATACAGTTAAAATAAAACTTCCATATTGCTAAAATCCAACTACTCTGCCATAAATCCAATATGCCACTTACCCTCTGGATTACTTGCTGCACTTGCCTAACTTTTTTGTGATTCAGGCAAAAGAATTCCTAGATCACTCCAAAATTCACTCATTTGCAGTCCTTTTCTATTTAGATAATAATCTTCCCTTTGATTCAAAAGTGCCTGACTTATTTTCCCACATTAAACTCTATTTGCCAATTTTTACCCACTGCAGTGTCTCCACACTCACATCATAAATCACCCTTCCACCTACTGTTGTGTTATTGGCAAATTGGGTACCTTACATTCTGTCCCCTTTTCCAGATTATTAAATTAGATTATGAGTAAATTATTGAGGTCCAAGAATTGATCCTTGGAAACTCCCTGATGAGAAAGAACTATTTACGTCAACTCTGTTTTCATCGTTCAGCCAATTTTCAATCCATGCTGACTCTTCATTATTTAATATTATAAGGGACTCAAATTTCCTTGTTACAAATAGAGTTGAAATGCATGATGCTAGAGAACCTCAAGAGGAAGTTTCTACCCAGTTTTGCAAGGCAATTCCCTTGCCCTTCTCTTTGCATATAGACACACAGAAGTCACAATATTGTCAGGATGCTGATGAACAATGTATAAAGAACGTACAACAGTTATAAATGTATACACTTCTTGCTGTCCTCAAAATAATTTTATACGATATGAATTCAACAAGCTGGTTATTTGGATTCAATACACATTCACTGCCAAGGGGAAGTTTAAAACAGACATTTATTTAAAAACAGATTGAAGTATTGAAAAGGTCTGGAAGCAGATTTTATAACATCTTCAAAGCACAGATAATGCAAAAGATCACAAGTGAGAAATAAACAAAGGGGGCAGGGTTAAATTTTGGAGAACTAGCCTCTTCCTTTCCTTTAAAATGGTGTGACTCACAATGCAAAAAATATTAACTGGAAATTTATCCTGGGCTGTTATCAATAAATTATATAACAATATTAGCGGAGTGTACTCTACCTGTAAATTTCATTTATTTCAATGGATGCAATATGAATTTCCAGGCAATTGTGTTATATTGTGCATTTTTGTATTCAGAAATAATTAATTTTGTTTTGAGGATATTTTAAAAAATTGAATGTGAACAAAAATATTACTAACAACCAGTTATCTTTTTTGGAATATTACAACTTTTCCCTCTGTCTCTGCCAGCAGATGAATTGCTTATGTCACCATGTTCCCAAATGTAGTCACAGACTTCATGGTAAGTTATTTTCTTTCTTGGAATTGCAGTCCACAAGGAGTATAAGAACTGTAGGAGAGTGACCGCCGATAGCTTCTCAACTAGGACAAGTAATAAGGGGCAGTGACTGTGCCCACCACAGTGCTGGTCAAACTCCCCTCAGCAATAATTGTGAAGTTAGTTAGCGGTAGATTTACATTGGTGTGTGTTGTTCATGTACTAAATTCCCAATGGAAATAAAGTACACAGGCAAGTTGTTCGAGATTGTTCAGGAGTTATGAATAATGTGCATATTGCAGATATTGGGAGGACACACCAGGGTAGGACTTGCAAAGTGAACACTGGGCACTGAGGAGTTTAATGGAACAAAGGGATCGAAGTGTACAGATTCGCAATTCAATGAAAATAGTCATAGTCATAGTCATACTTTATTGATCCCGGGGGAAATTGGTTTTCGTTACAGTTGCACCATAAATAATAAGTAGTCATAGAACCATAAATAGTTAAATAGTAATATGTAAATTATGCCAGTAAATTATGAAATAAGTCCAGGTCCAGCCTATCGGCACAGGGTGTCTGACCCTCCAAGGGAGGAGTTGTAAAGTTTGATGGCCACAGGCAGGAATGACATCCTATGACACTCTGTGCTGCATCTTGGAGGGATGAGTCTCTGGCTGAATGTACTCCTGTGCCCACCCAGTACATTATGTAGTGGATGGGAGACACTGACCAAGATGGCATGCAACTTAGACAGCATCCTCTTTTCAGACACCACCATGAGAGAGTCCAGTTCCATCCCCACAACATCACTGGCCTTATGAATAAGTTTGTTGATGGTGTCACAGATAAATACAGTCATAAAGAGAGTTTTTGGTACATTAACATTCATAAATCAGATTATTGAATACAGGTGTTGGGATGTTAATAGGCATCCGTTAGTCTCCTGAGACCATGGATTTGCACCTTGGAAGGTTTTCCAGGGCGCAGGCCTGGGCAAGGTTGTATGGAAGATCAGGAGTTGCCCATGCTGCAAGTCTCCCCTCTCCATGCCACCGATGTTGTCCAAGGGAAGGGCAGTAGGGCACTGGTGTTGTCACAGAGCAATGTGTGGTTAAGTGTCTTGCTCAAGGACACAACAGGAGGCTCGAATTAGCGACCTTCAGATCACTAGACCGACGCCTTAACCATTTAGCCACGCGCAAAGGGATGTTATGTTGAACTTTCTTAAGATATTGGTGAGGCCAAATTTGGAAAATGGCTGGCTGCTGGCATAGTGGCATCAGCGCCAGACCTCGGAGCGAAGGTTCCCAAGTTCAAATCTAGTCGGCTCCCTTGCACGCTATCCATCCGTGCTGGGTTGAGCATTAGCTAGCAACTTGGCCTCGTAAAAATAAGAAAGCCTGCTAAAAAAATGCCGTCATGATGGCGTCCCAATGACTCCACTCGGAGTTAAGGGCATTCTTCTTCTTCTTCTTCTTCAAATTTGGAAAATAACAAGCAGTTCTGGTAACCTCTCTACAGGAAAGATAGAGGAAAGAGTATAGAGAAAATTTACAAAGGTTGTTGCTGGATCTGAGGACCTGAGTTATAGGGAAAGGTTGAATAGGTTCAAAGAATCAAAGTACATTTATTATCAAAGAATGTATAAATTATACAACCTTGAGATTTGTTTGCTCACAGGAAGCCACAAAGCAAGAAATCCAAAAGAACCCAGTTAAAGAAAAAAAATAATAAAAATAAAAATAAAATGCCAACACCCAATACACAAAAGTACACATAGACTAAGATGTTAACTGTCCTGTGCTAGCACCAGTGGGATCAACAGTTGATCTGACACCTGTCTTCAGGAGAGAAAGATAAGTAAGACAATGGAGCAGCATTTGGAAATGTTAATGAAGAGACGAGAGAGTTTAACGGAAGGAGACACCAGTCTGAATATTGTCAAGACCGGCTCCTTTTGAACCCTGAACTGTTTGAAGTGTGATGGACAGGCGATACCCCAGCAGGGGGATAAAAAGGGGCAGGTTCGCTAAGACACAACACACGACACCACGAGGTAACAAGACCCTGGAAGCGCTGTGCCCCCACAAGTCGGTGGGAGTTTTGGAGGTCTGATCGCGGGACCAGCCATAGACGCACAGGGTGGAAAGATACGGTCGGCGGGAACCTGGTGTGTGTCCGCCCTTGCCTGGGCGCCGGGTTCACCGCTGAAGAACGATCATGTCTGGAACGGAGGGGTCACAGTCGGTGACCTCAGAAGACATTACAAAGGGCTCGCCCGAAAGCTAACTGCGAGGAATATCGAAGGTCTGTTTGGAATCTGATTTGCATATTTATTCGTTCTCTCTCTCTCCCCAACGGCACGACGGCGATTACTGCAAACTGAACTAAACTGAACTCTGTCACTTGTGATTGAACATTTTACCCCCTAGACTGCGATAGAGCTGATTGACCCTATTATTCTAGTTCTGTGTACATGTGTGTTTATTCATTGCTAACCTGTTGCATTTATATCCTTACTATTAGAGTACTGTGTTGCTTATTTCTTTAATAAAACTCTCTTAGTTCCAGTAATCCAGACTCCAATTGAGTGGTCCATTTCTGCTGGTTTGGCAACCCAGTTACGGGGTACGTAACACAAAGAATGTATAAATTATACAACCTTGAGATTTGTTTGCTCACAGGAAGCCACAAAGCAAGAAACCCAAAAGAACCCAGTTAAAGAAAAAAAATAATAAAAATAAAAATAAAATGCCAACACCCAATACACAAGAGAAATAAAAACACAAATCATGCAAACAACTGAAATGAACAAGACAATATTCTGAGCCAAAAATTGAGTCCTGAGATCTGAACTGCCTGGAGCAGGCCCAAAGCCTTGTTTATCAGTTCATCATATTAGTTTGCATGGAGCACAACAATCAAGGAAGTCTTCATAGAGTTAATGCCATAGAGAGAGAGGAGTGACCATTGCAGAGAATGAGTGACATCGGTTCTCACTCCGAATCCCGACACCTTGTCTTTTCAATCTACCTGGGCCGACTTTTAAATTGACCAAACAATGGAACAGAGAAAGACTATGGCGCCCTGGAGAGAAGCTCTGGCCCCTAATCTGGGCCAGCGTTTAAATTGTCTATACAATGTATCGTAATTCGCACTGGGCTGCAGCGCAAAGCTCTGGCCTAGACCACGCCACCCAGCAACTCGCTCTGGGCCTAGATTTTGCCACCCAGCTCAAAGCCACTCTCAAGCTCTTCAAATAAGCTTGATGCCCTGAGCAATCCAACCTCGCACCGGGCCAGTTGAATGGGCACCAAATCTCCTATATCTGGCCCCCAATTTCTCCTTTCGTTGCCCAGAGTGATCCAACCTCACATCTGGACCAGTTGTACAGGCATCAGAACTCCATCTGCAACGATACTGCCACACACCATCTTGACTCATCCCTCAAACTCACCTTGCCATCGCTCCCCCCTTCACTGTTTGCTGTGCTAATTTAACACAATTTACCTCAGAAAAGGTATTTCAAGTGATGTTTTTAGTCGGATTTCTTAATTATTTGACTATCAGAAAGCTGTCACACACGTTCAGTAGCGCCATCTTAACTAGCAAATACTTTATTCTCTGGAGTGTGGGAGAATGAGGACAGATTCAAAAGAGGTGTACAATATTATGAGGAGTATCAATAGGATAAATACAAGTAGGATTTTCCACTAAGGTTGGGTGAGCTTAGAACTGGAAGTTGGAAATTAAGGGTAAAAGATAAAATATTAAAGGGGAAGCTGAGTGGTGTAAGTGTAGAACAAGCAACCTGCAGAAGTAGTGGATGAGGATTCAATTGCAACATTTAAGGAATGTTTGGATATATACATGGATGCAAGGGTGGGGAGGGCTATGATTCAAGTATAGCTGAATGGATCTGGGCAGAATAACAGTTTGGCATGGACTAGATGGGCCAAAGGGCCTGATACTGTACTGTATTGCTCTATGATTCTATTTAATTGTAAGTATACAAAAAGATTAAACTTTATACCTGAGTTCCAGTCTGCAGTCTGGTTACTGGAGCATGGATTTTTATCCCCTTTAGCTGAATCACTTCTACAGCCACTTCATCCTTTTTGCCAAAAAATTTGAAGTTATTGACAAAATTTAATTTTATATTAGTGCAGCCTGCTGTAAATTGTTAGTTAATCTACGTAGATTTCCATAGGCATATGCATGTCCAAACCAACTTAAAATATTGTTCGCATACAATTTAATAAATAAGCATTCAGCTTCACATTGACAATCCCACTCTTCAGAAGTGTAGTGACATTGTATAGTCACAAAAGGGCAGGAAAACAGAAGATAGCCATTACCAAATACATAAGGATGACAAATTGCTGTATATGTGCAGTACAGCACGATTTCATTCGTGACTGGGGTTTGGATTTTTTTCTGAGTGGGAACTGATGACCTTTAAAATACAGCTGTTCTTCCAGCAGCTTAACAAATGTCTAGCCTTCAGGTTAAGAGCCTTGGCTGGAGCCATCATTGCTGTTATCAAATTTACATTGTGCACAGCCTGATATTAGACCTGGCGCTTTGCAAATTCCCAGATTTCAATTTAATGTCCTAGATCTTATAGAAACATAGAAAATAGGTGCAGGAGTAGGCCATTCGGCCCTTCGAGCCTGCACCGCCATTTATTATGATCATGGCTGATCATCCAACTCAGAACCCTGCCCCAGCCTTCCCTCCATACCCCCTGATCCCCGTAGCCACAAGGGCCATATCTAACCCCCTCTTAGATATAGCCAATGTACTGTCCTCAACTGCTTCCTGTGGCAGAGAATTCCACAGATTCACCACTCTCTTGAGTGAAGAAGTTTTTCCTAATCTCGGTCCTAAAAGGCTTCCTCTTTATCCTCAAACTGTGACCCCTTGTTCTGGACTTCCCCAACATCGGGAACAATCTTCCTGCATCTAGCCTGTCCAATCCCTTTAGGATTTTATACGTTTCAATCAGATCCCCCCTCAATCTTCTAAATTCCAACGAGTACAAGCCCAGTTCATCCAGTCTTTCTTCATATGAAAGTCCTGCCATCCCAGGAATCAATCTGGTGAACTTTCTTTGTACTCCCTCTATGGCAAGGATGTCTTTCCTCAGATTAGGGGACCAAAACTGCACACAATACTCCAGGTGTGGTCTCACCAAGGCCTTGTACAACTGCAGTACATAAGTGCTGAAAAACAATTAATGCATGGTTAGGTCTCCAATTTGCATGATAAAAACAATAAAGATTTAAAGAAATTTACCTTTCAGGTACTCTCTTTTTTTACTGTGGATCGCTGCTACAAATTGGACATAGTATTTGCAATGTCAATATACTAAATCTCTAATGACTGAAAATCACCTTAATTATCATTTGAAAATTAATTATCATTTGAAAGCATCGGTAACCTTGGACAGTAAAATATCTCGTATCAATGTAGCTGAAACACAGAGGTCAATTAGGATACACTTTCTGCGCCGATCTACTGCAAGGATTGCTCTAAGCCACTTTATCAGCTTCCTATTTTTGAAATGAGTCAGTCACATTCTTCAGATCATCAAAATGCAAATCAAATTGAAAAAAATGGCATTTCACTATGAGCGCTGAGTACGATTTCTGCAGAGAAATGATAAAAAGTTAAGTTTTTTAAAAAGTGGTATTTATTCTGGGTACAGTGGCATGCAAAAGTCTGGGCAGCCCGGTCAAAATTTCTGTTACTGAATAGCTAAGTGAGTAAAAGATGAACTGGTTTCCAAAAGGCATAAAGTTAAAGATGACGCATTTCTTTAATATTTTAAGCAAGATTACTTTTTTATTTCCATTTTTTACAGTTTCAAAATAACAAAAAAAGGGCCCGAAGCAAAAGTTTGGGCACCCTGCATGGTCAGTACTTAGTAACACCCCCTTTTTTGGCAAGTATCACAGCTTGTAAACACTTCCTGTAGCCAGCTAAGTCTTTCAATTCTTGTTTGGGGGATTTTGGCCCATTCTTCCTTGCAGAAGGCTTCTAGTTCTGTGAGATTCTTGGGCCGTCTTGCATGCACTGATCTTCTGAGGTCTATCCACAGATTTTCGATGATGTTTAGGTCGGGGGACTGTGAGGCACATGGCAAAACCTTCAGCTTGCGCCTCTTGAGGTAGTCCATTGGGGATTTTGAGGTGTGTTTAGGATCATTATCCTGTTGTAGAAGCCATCCTCTTTTCATCTTTGGCTTTTTTTTTACAGACAGTGTGATGTTTGCTTCCAGAATTTGCTGGTATTTAATTGACTTCATTCTTCCCTCTACCAGTGAAAAGTTCCCCGTGCCACTGGCTGCAACACAAGCCCAAGGCATGATCGATCCACCCCCGTTCTTAACAGTTGGAGAGGTATTCTTTTCATGAAGTTCCGCACCCTTTTTTCTCCAAACATACCTTTGCTCATTGCGGCCAAAAAGTTCTATTTTAACTTCATCAGTCCACAGGACTTGTTTCCAAAATGCATCAGGCTTGTTTAGATGTTCCTTTGCAAACTTCTGATGCTGAATTTTGTGGTGAGGACGCAAGAAAGGTTTTCTTCTGATGACTCTTCCATGAAGGTCATATCTGTGCAGGTGTCGCTGCACAGTAGAACAGTGTACCACCACTCCAGGGTCTGCTAAATCTTCCTGAAGGTCTTTTGCAGTCAAACAGGGGTTTTGATTTGCCTTTCTAGCAATCCTACCAGCAGCTCTCTCGGAAAGTTTTCTTGGTCTTCCAGACCTCAACTTGATTTCCACCATTCCTGTTAACTGCCATTTCCAAATTACATTACGAACTGAGGATCGGCTACCTGAAAATGCTTTGCTATCTTGCTATCTTCTTATAGCCTTCTCCTGCTTTGTGGGCATCATTTATTTTAATTTTCAGAGTGCTAGGCAGCTGCTCAGAGGAGCCCATGGCTGCTGATTGTTAGGACAAGGTTTCAGGAGTCAGTGTATTTATAAGGCTTTGAAATTTGCATCACCTGGCCTTTCCTAATGACGACTGCGAACAAACCATAGCCCTAACAAACTAATTAAGGTCTGAGACCTTGGTGAAAGTTATCTGAGAGCTCAAATCGCGGGGTGTCCAAACTTTTCCATGGTGCTCCTTTCCTTTTTTTCACTCTAAAATTGTACAAAACAAAAATAATACACTAATCTTGCTTAAAATGTTGAAAAGAATGTTTCATCTTTAACTTTATGACTTTTGGAGATCAGTTCATCTTCTACTCACTTAACTGTTCACAGTAACAGAAATTTTGACCGGGGTGCCCAAACTTTTGCACGATCTAAAAGAAGAGTCACAACTTAGATAACCTTTCTAAACTGTTATACAAATTCTTGAGGGAAAGTAATTTGCCAGAGCTCAGGGGAACAGCTGGGGAATGCGAATGATATGATTGCTCTACAGAGTACTGGCATGGGCTCATTTTGGACTGAATGGTGTCCTGTGTTATTATGATTTTACAAAAGATTTTTTCATGATAGTGTTGTGTAAAATTGAATGCAAACATTCCAGTAACAAAAAATTGGAAAGTCTAAAGTGACTCACTTGTTTTTGATTTTGGAAAAAAATTGCAGTGAGCCTCTAATACATAAAACAAATAATAAATATTAACCACAAGTCATGATATATAAACGCTGGGTATTTGGGTAGACGCATGCTTTATAGCAAATTCAAAGGCAAAAATAGCATTACCTGAGAGAAAACAACCACTCTTCCTGTGTCATCATCAACAGCCTGGATAATACCAGTCATTTTTGCAGTTCCTATTGCCAAGGCAGTAAGCTGTCCTAATTTATTTACTTTAGCAATAGTCTTGTTACTAATGGAGAAATAAATATTGGACTGTGGTTGTGGACCACCTTCAGGCATCACCTGCAATTAATTGCAACAAAATTAGAAAATGCATTGTGCTTGTAAAGAATTGTCAAAAGTACTTTCATGTATCTAACTAGAAAAGTACATTTTTTGATGCAATGCACTTTTGGATATACAAATGAGAGTCCCACTACAATTTAAAAATAAAGCAGCCAGTTTCTAACAAACTTTCTTATTGCTCATTGTGTATTTGTTTCCCTTTCCTTCAAATCCTGTTGGCTGTACATCGGCCTCAAGCTCTCTTGAGGCAGCACAATTCTTCCCACACCTCATTCTTGACTTTTACTCTGATAATATGATCTCAACCTGAAATCTGTACTAATTCTCTGCGGCTTGACCTGCTGAGTTTCTCCATTGGTTTGTTTTTTTTTTATTCTCTCTCCAGATTCTAGCATCTGCAGTCTATTGAGCCTCCAATGCTTTAAGACGCTCTGGCTAACTCTAACATGGAAACAACTTGCTGGGTCTTCTGTGTGTATTGGTAATTGGTTAACAATTAATTATTGTCATATATACAGAGATACTATGAAAAGCATTAGTTTACATGCCATCCAGACAGATCATTCCATATACAAGTACTACGAAAGAAAATAAACAAAATACAGAAATGTTATAGGGAAAGTGCAGTGCAGATCGACAATTAAAGTGGAAGGGCCATGGAAAGGTTGATTGAGTAATCAAGAAGTTATATTCATCTTTATCGTACAAGGGTCTATTCAAGAGTCTGATAAGAGTGGGATAGAAGCCATCCATGAGCCTGGTGAAATGTGTTCTTAAGCTTTTGCATCTTTTGCCTGATGGGATGGAGGGAGAAGAGGAATGACCAGGGTGGAAGGGTCCTGGATTATATTAGCTGCTTTCCTGAGGCATTGAGAAGTATAGACAGAATCAATGGAAGAGAGGCTGGGCTGCATTCGCATCTCTCTGCATTTTTTTGCGGTTTACATCCAAGCCTTGGAAGCTTTCGATGAGCCCAAAGACGATTATTACTTCAACCATGGAAAAAAAATCCTTGTCCTCACCTCAAAGCAGGAGAGAGACCCATCCTCCAGAATGACCTTCTGTCCAGGGTGAGAAGTGACATACCACTTTGACAAACTGTGATTCTCAAACAGAATTGCAAAAGGCCAATTTCTTGTTTGATAACTTCTCTTGACAAAATGCTTAGAGCAGGACATTGTCATATGAACACCTTGCCACAGGAACAAGCATAAGGACTGCAAGGGATCTACGTACATCACCTGCCCCATGACAAGTGCTGATGATTGTTGGAGCAGCTATTGCTTAGTTAGATGTTATCTTCTTCAGCCCAGCTGCAAAATCTTAGTAAGCAACAGAGGCACTGGTGCAAAAAGATCAATCTAAACTCTCAAAGACATCACTATGTCTCACTGATAATCTGACAACTCTTACCCTTACAGTAATGGTGAAGTGTACAGTTTATAGGCTGCCCTGAATTCTGTCATATTTGATACCTGTAGGAAATTTTTGGTTTCTCACCCAAGAAGAATCAGAACTGAAGTGATGAGAATGACTGGGAAATCAAGGAGCTAGTTAATCATGAAAATTCCAAGCACTATAAATCCACATATTAAGATTCTCAACCATTCTGAATCTACATTGGTTCTCAGTTCTTTGCATGCTACGATATTATACTATTATTTAAAAACATTTAGTTTTATGTCATAGCTAACTTCTGCATTTGTGCAATAAATAAGCATTCTGATTTTACTTGGTTCTGCTAACCTGTATCATACTACCAATGATCAACGTCACTCTCCGTGGGATTAGTTTAAAAGGTGGAAATACCTGCAGCCAAAGAAAATTGCAGTTTAGTATGATGAGAGATATACAGTATATTACAAAGCCTGACTAGTCCTTACTTTTTAAGCATGAGAAAATATGATGTATCCCATTTATTAAAGTATACATTATACAGCATTCATATCTTTAAGAAAGCAACATGGCTTTTTGACACTAAGATCAAAAGTACAATTGACAAATTAGAACCCTAATCGTGAGGTTGAATTTGGCTTGAGACTCTAAAAATCAATAGGGTAATAAAAGCAAATACTGTCCTACCTCAAAAATAGCTACTTTAAAAATCTTAATTTCCCTTTACCGTGTACTATTTTAGTCAACACCTGGGCAAAATATTGTATTTTATAACAGTGTAATGCTTTCACGAAAAGTATTTTTTTCAGCAACTGGTCTGTCATCTGTAGCTTTCAATTTGCTCTTCTACATATAAACAAAAATTAAAATACTGTGAACACTGGAAGTCTGAAATAAAACAGAAAATTCTAGAAATAGTCAGGTCAAACAGTGACTGGGCAGACATCCATACATCAGGGTAAAATGGTTGACAGAGAATATAACAGCTGGTATATGGTCCTTCCACATCCTTGCCTCTATACTCTCTTAAAGCTTATTATATCTCAGATATTCTTCAGCTACGATAGAGGACTATCAACCTGTAACTTCAACTCCTTCTTCCTTCATAGATGTAATCTGAATGCTAACTTTATCTTTTCTAAAGCTGAATTCCTGTAAAAACTCTGAAGAGTACTAGGGTGGAAATTTGGCCAGTTGGAATCCCAGCCAATGTTCTGTTTGGGGCCAATTTAATAATACACTATAGCAAAATTGCTACCAATATGGAAGTCACTGTAGCAAAGGGGTAAAATATAATGAGTTAAATACCCCCTGAAATACAAAATTTATATCTGCTAACAGAAAAAACAGGGAACTCCACAAAGATCTTTTTCCAAATTAGTACAGCCAGGATTCCTAACAAAAAAATGTAAGGAAATCATGAAAGAGAGAAGTGTCCATTAATGTAGTCCAATTTCTACTACATGATTACATCCAGGACCAATACCTGGCATCTATCATGAGGGAAAAATTAGATGATGACTCATGTATTGGTCCTGTCATTACTTGCAGGTTGTAGGACATTAAAGGAGCAGTTAGCAATTTTCAGTTCAGCAGAGGGAAAATGAGGCCCCAAATCTCATTACTACTGCTGTTATCACTTGGTGAAATAATGGAGGAAAAACTGTGCCTTTAGCTTTAGAAGCAAGCTTGTGACAGTACCACAAGCAAAATTACTGAGCAAGATACTGCTACTCTGCTGTTCAAAGAAAGTGACAAGCAAACTCTGCAAAGCATTCTCAGCTAAATTCAGTGCTTTCTGGCTCAGTAGCTAAAGCAGATGTATAGACAGATGCCAAATCTAGCTAACTTTCATTTATAAAATGTGAAAGAAAGACACACTTACCTCAATTTGACGTGGAGCAGAGCTCAGCTTTCGACCATTTTTGTCCCTGACACTTGCTACAAGAGTTGTTTGCCCTAAGGTCATAGCTCTCATTATGTAACTTGCAGCACGTTTATCCAAGTTAGTAATTGGTCTGAAAAAGTTTTTTTTAAATTAAGCAAGTATTTGTACTTTACAACATATTCCAACACTTTCTCAGAACTACAATTCTTTGACAAGAACTATGTGAGGGAATGCATCTATACATAACCACCATTAGTGCAACTGATATTGTATTGTATAACTGGCTGGAAGAAAAGAAAATTTGCTTATATGCAGGAAAGCCACGTCCAACCTTTCAATTGATGAGCTTCCTAAAGCTCTATACAAATTGTCAACAGTTCTATGGTGCAGGTAACAAACTTTTTCAGTTGTATTTTGCTAAAACTAATCAGTATATGACACTGATGTACATTGTGAAAGAAAACAAATCATGAACCATGAATATTGGAATTAAGTGCATTCATAACATTACACTGTGCAGTTCTCTAATGACCTAATAAACTGGAAAATGTATATTCTCCCTCTATCTTTTATCTATTATTTCTCTTTGATCTCACTTCCATTTCCCACTTACATTTTAACTTGTTTCACTCTTGTGCATTTGTTTCTTTCCCTCAACTTACTGTGTCAGAAGGCGGTGGCTGGGAACGGACCCAAGTGCAAGACACAGACACTGAAGTACTAGGTACAGGACTAGGATACAGGGCGATGGCAAGGACATGGACATGAAAACCGGGAACCCGGAACAGGACTGGACAAGAGAGCTAGGAGCCCGGGCTTGGATTCCGAGCCAGAGACTGGACAAGGACCCAGTACCTGGGTCTTGCCTCTGGCTTGGACCCCAGAACTAGGCAAGGCCGAGGCTTAGCAGGCAGGCAGGACGAGGCTGGAGCCTTCAGGCTTAAGGCTAGAGGCGAGGCTTGGCAGGAGGCAGGAGGCTGGAGTCTTCAGGCTTGAGGCTTGAGGCGAGGCTTGGCAGGAGGCAGGAGACTTGAGGCGAGGCAAGGCAGGAGACTTGAGGCGAGGCTTGGCAGGAGGCAGGAGACTTGAGGCTTGGCAGGAGGCAGGAGACTTGAGGCTTGAGGCTTGGCAGGAGGCTGGAGTCTTCAAGCTTGAGGCTACGTAGGCTCCTCCTGGGCAGGGCGCTGTTCACCTGGGCAAGGCGTGGATCACCACCCGACGGAGGCATGGAACAGGTGGCCATTGCTATTATGTTTGCTGTGGTGTGCTGGGGCAGCTGGCTGAGGGTAGCAGACACCAACAGAATCAACAAA
Organism: Mobula birostris; assembly: GCF_030028105.1. Lineage (NCBI taxonomy): Eukaryota > Metazoa > Chordata > Chondrichthyes > Myliobatiformes > Myliobatidae > Mobula > Mobula birostris. Next base: position 18,013,534 of record NC_092394.1, read on the forward strand.
CTAATTCGTAAGGCCAGTGATGTTGTAGGGATGGAACTGGACTCTCTCACGGTGGTGTCTGAAAAGAGGATGCTGTCTAAGTTGCATGCCATCTTGGTCAATGTCTCCCATCCACTACATAATGTACTGGGTGGGCACAGGAGTACATTCAGCCAGAGACTCATTCCTCCGAGATGCAGCACAGAGTGTCATAGGAAGTCATTCCTGCCTGTGGCCATCAAACTTTACAACTCCTCCCTTGGAGGGTCAGGCACCCTGAGCCGATAGGCTGGTCCTGGACTTATTTCATAATTTACTGGCATAATTTACATATTACTATTTAACTATTTATGGTTCTATTACTATTAATTATTTATGGTGCAACTGTAATGAAAACCAATTTCCCCCGGGATCAATAAACATATGACTATGACTAGGAAGGGACAGAACCAACCGCAGGTAACAGCAAGATGGCCTGGCTTACCCGACGGAGGCAAGGGACAGGAAGGGACAGAACCAACTGCAGGTAACGGCAAGACGGCCTGGCTTACCTGGGCGGAGGCAAGGGACAGGAAGGGAGCTAGGTACAGGGTGGCTCCAGGACAAGACTGCAGGCGAGACAAGGCGAGAGTTACCAGCAAGACAAGGCAAGGCTTCAGGCAATGCAAGGCGAGACGAGAACTTCAGGTGAGGCGAGAGTTACTGGCAAGACAAGGCAAGGCTTCTGGCAAAGCAAGGCGAGACGAGAGTTACTGGCAAGACAAGGCAGGGCTTCAGGCGAGGAAACAGGAGGCAGAGGAAGGGATACAAGGAGTAGGACAAGAACAATCCAGCAGCCACGTCCTGGTCTCTGAAGGTATTTATGCAGCCAGCCCCAACGAGCATCAACTGACTCAACTAGAGATCAACAAGAACAGAAACAGGGTAGACAGGAAAACCTGGAGCAAGGGTCAATGGACCGGACCATGAACCGGAATACGGACTTCACGGACCGGACCATGACATACTGTTAGAATTTCTCTTCTTTTACTTCTTGCATGAAACTTTAATTTGTTTCTCTCTAAATTTTCACATTCCTTTTACTCTTTGTCTTTCTTGTCTAAAATATGTGGAATTCTAGTTCAATTTAGAGTTGCTGCCTCACAGCTTCAATTAATGGAAGCCAAGAAAGCTACAAACGCATGACGTTAGTGTGAAGTAGATATTAAATGGCAGACCTAGGATCTTGTTAAGAGGTAGAGAACTTGGGTAAAAAAGCTTTTAAAGCAGGAAATAAATAACTGGCAAAAATGTATCGAAACACACATCTGCTTGATCTGAAAATGAAATTATTAGTAGCATTAAAGAGATGAATATATCTTTTGAAACAAATATAGAACAGAGAACAGTATAGCACAAGAACCGGCCCTTTGCCCTCAAAGCTGTGCTGAACTAATTAGTAATCGAAACCAGCTAAATTAATCCCTTCCGTATACACAATGTCCATATCATTCCATTTCCTGCATATTTTAAGAGCCTTTTCAACATTTCTATCATATTTGCTTCCACCACCAATAATCCTTAAGGGTCTGTGTGATATTAGTTTTGTAAACCTTATATATTTCCTTTTTCTACTTGACTAAATTCACCACCTCTCTCAACATCCGAAGCTCCCTTACCTTGCTGTCCTTCTTACTGGAACATATTTGTCCTGTAGAGTTGACCTTTAAGCACTCTCCACATGTCCACTCTCCACATATTGTGGATAGAGCTAAGGAAACGCAAGGGTAAAAAGACCCTGATGGGAGTTGTAAACAGACCCCCAAAACAGTAGTAAGGATGTGGCCTAAAAAATTACAACAGGAGATAGAAAATGCAAGCCAAAAGGTCAGTATGCTGATTGGCCTAAGCTCAAATAATAATGGGACAGCCTACAGAGAAGAAGTCATCACCATGACACAGTGGTGTCAAGAAACCAACCTCTCCCTCAACGTTGCAAAAACTAAGGAACTGGTTATGGACTACAGGAGGAAAGCAGTCAGGCTAGCCCCTATTGACATCAATAGATCTGGGGTTGAGAGGGCAAACAGCTTTAAGTTCCTCGGCATAAACATCACCGAGGACCTCACGTGGTCTGTACATACTGGCTGTGTGGTGAAAAAGGCACAATAGCGACTGTTTCACCTTTGACGGCAGAAGTTTGGTGTGGGCCCCCAAATCCTAAGAACTTGCTTAAGGTAAAAGAAGCCTTAGGTTTGAATTCACCCTGAAATTTGAGAAGGAGAAGGCCAAGTCAGATGTATCAGTATTATAGTGGAGAAAAGGGAATTACAAAGCCTTGAGAGAGGAGTTGGCCAGAATTGATTGGAAAAGAACACTGGCAGGAGTGACAGCAGAGCAGCAATGGCTGGAATTTCTGGAAGCACCCGTGGCTGATAAGGGAAATTAGGGGTAGTATCAATCCCAAAGAAGAAATATACAAATTAGCCAGAAAAAGCAGCACACCTGAGGACTGGGAGAAATTCAGAGTCCAGCAGAGGAGGACAAAGGGCTTAATTAGGAAAGGGAAAAAAGATTATGAGAGAGAGCTGGCACGGAACATAAAAACTGACTGTAAAAGCTTTTATAGATATGTGAAAAGAAAAAGATTGGTTAAGACAAATGTAGGTCCCTTACAGTCAGAAACAGGTGAATTGATCATGGGGAACAAGGACTTGGCAGACCAAATGAGTAACTACTTTGGTTCTGTCTTCACTAAGAAGGACATAAATAATCTTCCAGAAATAGTAGGGGACAGAGGGTCCAGTGAGATGGAGGAACTGAGGGAAATACATGTTAGTAGGGAAGTGGTGTTAGGTAAATTGAAGGGATTAAAGGCAGATAAATCCCCAGGGCCAGATGGTCTGCATCCCAGAGTGCTTAAGGAAGTAGCCCAAGAAATAGTGGATGCATTAGTGATAATTTTTCAAAACTCTTTAGATTCTGGATTAGTTCCTGAGGATTGGAGGGTGGCTAATGTAACCCCACTTTTTAAAAAAGGAGGGAGAGAGAAACTGGGGAAGTATAGACCAGTAAGCCTGACATCGGTGGTGGGGAAACTGCTAGAGTCAGTTATCAAAGATGTGATAACAGCACATTTGGAAAGCGGTGAAATCATTGGATAAAGTCAGCATGGATTTGTGAAAGGAAAATCATGTCTGACGAATCTCATAGAATTTTTTGAAGATGTAACTAGTAGAGTGGATAGGGGAGAACCAGTGGATGTGGTATATTTGGATTTTCAAAAGGCTTTTGACAAGGTCCCACACAGGAGATTAGTGTGCAAACATAAAGCACACGGTATTGGGGATATGGTATTGATGTGGATAGAGAATTGGTTGGCAGACAGGAAGCAAAGAGTGGGAATAAACAGGACCTTTTCAGAATGGCAGGCAGTGACTAGTGGGGTACTGCAAGGCTCAGTGCTGGGACCCCAGTTGTTTACAATATATATTAATGACTTAGATGAGGGAATTAAATGCAGCATCTCCAAGTTTGCGGATGACACAAAGCTGGGCGGCAGTGTTAGCTGTGAAGAGGATGCTAAGAGGATGCAGGGTGACTTGGATAGGTTAGGTGAGTGGGCAAATTCATGGCAGATGCAATTTAATGTGGATAAATGTGAGGTTATCCACTTTGGTGGCAAGAACAGGAAAAGAGATTATTATCTGAATGGTGGCCGATTAGGAAAAGGGGAGGTGCAACGAGACCTGGGTGTCATTATACACCAGTCATTGAAAGTGGGCATGCAGGTACAGCAGGCAGTGAAAAAGGCGAATGGTATGCTGGCAATCATAGCAAGAGGATTCGAGTACAGGAGCAGGGAGGTACTACTGCAGTTGTACAAGGCCGTGGTGAGACCACACCTGGACTATTGTGTGCAGTTTTGGTCCCCTAACCTGAGGAAAGACATTCTTGCCATAGAGGGAGTACAAAGAAGGTTCACCAGACTGATTCCTGGGATGGCAGCGCTTTCATATGATGAAAGACTGGATCGATTAGGCTTATACTCGCTGGAATTTAGAAGATTGAGGGGGGATCTTACTGAAACGTATAAAATTCTAAAGGGATTGGACAGGCTAGATGCAGGAAGATTGTTCCCGATGCTGGGGAAGTCCAGAACGAAGGGGTCACAGTTTGAGGATAGAGGGGGAGCCTTTTAGGACCGAGGTGAGGACAAACTTCTTCACACAGAGGGTGGTGAATCTGTGGAATTCTCTGCCACAGGAAACAGTTGAGGTCAGTTCATTGGCTATATTTAAGAGGGAGTTAGATATGGCCCTTGTGGCTAAAGGGATCGGGGGTATGGAGAGAAGGCAGGTACAGGGTTCTGAGTTGGATGATCAGCCATGATCATACTGAATGGCGGTGCAGGCTCGAAGGGCCGAATGGCCTACTCCTGCACCTATTTTCTATGTTTCTATATCTTATAGCCTTATGTCAGATGTTAACTTGCCCAGAACAGCTGTTCTCTAGTTTCTGCGAATACTCTCATCATTTGACCTGTTCGAACTTAATGCTCTCCTGCAAGGCTCATACTTACCTTTATTTACAGCTATCTTAAAACTTAAGGAGCAGTGATTACTACTCCCTTAATGTTCTCTCAATGAAAAATCAATCACCTGGCCAGGTCATTACCCAACACCAGATCCACTATGGCCCCTCCTCTTGTGGGACTATTTACATATTGATTTAAAACTCTTGTGGATGCACCTAAAAAAATTCTGCTCCATCTAAACCTCTTACACTAAGGAAATCCCAGTCTATATTAGGGAAATTAAAGTCACCCACTGCAATAACCCCTGTTGTTTTATCAGCTTTGCCTAATCTGCCTACATATATACTGTATCCTGGTGACTTCTGGAGATTCTGTAGTATAATCCCATCAGATTGAATGCATATTTCTTATTTTTGAATTCTACCCATATGGGAAGATCCCTGTATGATGTTACTTCTGAGTGCAAGGACTTTATCCCTGATTAATAGCGCAACTCCACCTACCTCTACCCTTTTACCTCTTCTCAATCTTTTTCTAAACATAGAAACACTGGAATATTAAACTGTGATGTTGAATCAGGTTTGTGAGTCTGGCAAGTGAGACAAGAAATGCTAACTGCAAATCAGTATATTAATCATTATTTACAAACAGTAAAAATAGCGACCCAACATTCATGATCCTCAAGCTGCAAAAACTACAAAGATGAATATTCAACTAACATACTTAGTTAAAAGCACGAGCAGCGCATAACTTCCCAATGGCCAATTGCACCACTTGCCTTAAACAAAGGAAGAGAGGGAACCTCCTACATGTGCTCTCTATATACCGAAGATATTTGAAACTGGACACCAACCAGCTAACCAATGGGAAAATCAGCTGCAGTTTCTAAACAAACCAATTATGACAGAAGCTGCTTTCAACAATCAGAATAAGCCCCCATCCCCCACAGGACATAAGCAGCCATTCAAATATATACAGTATCTTTTGTCTGGTATACTTAAGAAGTCTACCTAAAATTGATTTTTTAAATAACTGAATATGGCTTTGTACTTACTCTAAGATGACAATTGGGGAAGCTGCCTGCAGGGTTATATTCATGAACTGAAAGTATCTGTTCAGAAAGCATTTCTTGAAGTAGTCCAGGATTCTCACGTTTACTACAGCAGATTTTCCAATTTCAATCTGAGGAAAAATTAGGCAAGGAAATAACTTATTTATTTACTGCCTTACCTGCATTTTTCAAACATTTTCCCCTTTAAATTCTTTTGGAGCCTCCCCTACAAAAAGTAGTACAAATTATGTACTACAAACAGTAGTGGATACGGCCCGATCCAGCACGAGTAAAGCCTTCCCCACCATTGAGCACATTTACACATAGCATTGTCACAGGAAAACAGCATCCATCATCAGGAATGCCCACCACCTATGTCATGCTCTCTTCTTCTTGTTGCCATCAGAAAGAAGGTACAGGGACCTCAGGACTCACACTACCAGGTTCAGGAACAGTTACTACAGCTCAAATATCAGGGTCTTGAACCAGTGGGGCTTATTTCACTTGCGCTATCAATGAACTATTCTCACAATCTCTGGACTCACCTTCAAGGACTCTTCATCTCATCTTCTTGATATTTATCGTTAATTTGTTCATTCATTTATTTGTTTATTATTATTATTTTTTCTTTCCTTTTGTATTTGCACAGTCTGTTGTCTTTTACACACTGGCTGTCTGCTCTGTTGATCTGCTCTTTTACTGATTCTATTATGGTTATTGGATTTATTGCGTATGCCCGTAAGAAAATGAATCTCAGGGCTGTATATGGTGACATATATGTACTTTGATAATAAATTTATTTTTTTAGATTATGAGAACACTCAGTCCTCTTTTATTGTCATTTAGAAATGCATACATGCATTAAGAAATGATACAATGTTTCTCCAGAGTGATATCACAGAAAACAGGACAAACCAAAGACTAACACTGACAGAACCACATAATTATAACATATAGTTACAGCAGTGCAAAGCAATACCATAATTTGATGAAGAACAAACCATGGGCACGGTAACAAAAATCTCAAAGTCCCCGAGTCAATCAACTCCCGAGTCCTCGATAGCAGGCAGCAAAAGGGAGAAACTCCCTGCCATAAACCTCCAGGCACCTTCAACTTGCTGATGCCTTGGAAGCAGCTGACCACAGCCGACACTGAGTCCGTCCATCCGAAAACTTCGAGCCTCCGACCAGCCCCTCCGATACAGCCTCCTGAGGGCCATCCTCTGCCGAGCGCCTTCGACCTCACCCCGGCCGCTGAAACAAGCAAAGCCGAGGATTCAGGCCTTCTGCTCCGGAGATTCCGGTTACCACACAGTAGCAGCGGCAGCGAAACGGACATTTCAGAAGTTTCTCCAGATGTTCCTCCGCACTCTCACATCTGTCTCCATCAAATCAGAGTTGTGCACGGTCCCCTACTTGACAGATTACAGATATCATTCACCGGAGAGGCCGCGCGCGCTGCCGTTGCGCCTTCATCTTCTCCTCCAATTTATTTTGAACTTTGGATGTGAGCTTCTTTATTGAGACACACTGTAAATTCGACTGATCTTGGAACCAGAAATTTCAGTTTAGCAGTAGGTTTCTACAATGGACTGAACGGCTTCTTTCTGCCCTGCTAGAATTCTATGTGACTCTCAAGAAATTAATGGGCAAGCCTTGAATATAATTTTGGTGTTCTTGAAGATTTAGATGTGAAAATATATCTTTTACTTGGTCAAAAATTAACCAACTGTTCAGACGAAGTAGCAGATTAGTATTGTACATTTCACAGTACATTATGCTTACCTTATGAATAAGATCCAACTCAATGTCCAATATATCTGATACATGGATCTGTGCTCTGGCTGGACCTTTACAGGTCAGGCAAAGGTCATATGCTTTCATTGTCACTACTCCAGGATGCAGTGGCCTTATCTGCAGCAACAAGTGGTATCAGTATCAACATAGTCAATAAAGGTAAAAATAAGTATTTTTTATAACCTGATACTAACTTGTACATAATTTTTGGCTTCTATGTATGTGGTCGTCAAGATCTCGGAGTCTGTGGTATTAACGAAAAAATATCCCGAGCCTTCACTGAAGTAAATCACTTCCTAAAGAAAAACAAAATGAAAGTTACTGACTCGAACTCAAACACGAGGAAATCTGGAGATGCTGGAAATTCAAGCAACACACATAAAACTTGCTGGTGACAGGCAGCATCTCTTACTAGCTCTTCTTTCAGTTAGTCCTGACGAAGGGTCTCAGCCCAAAACATCGCCTGTACCTCTTCCTAGAGATGCTGCCTGGCCTGCTGCGTTCACCGGCAACTTTTATGAAAGTTACTGAGTTTGCTTCATTTGCTGATAGAACATAGAGCATAGAAATTTACAGCACATTACTGGCCCTTTGGCCCACAATGTGTGCCAACTATGTAACCTACTCTAGAGACTGCCTAGAATAATATGCAGATATCTGATATGCAGATTTAATCTATAATATTTTCATAAACTCACACAATATTGTTCTATAGTAAATCACCAGGGTTTTTCAAGATGATTCTTTTGAAGAGGGAGAAATGGACAATTCTTTAACATAGTGGCTCCTCACATTTCTGTGTTCTCCAACTGTAACAGCTGAGTGTAGACAGTCACACATAGGGAAGATATTATGGGTCTCCTGTAATGGCATTTTTTTTAACCTGATCCAGTCTGGCTGTATCCTGCAGTACAACCATCAAGCAAGCAGACTGCATTGCTGATTGGTTCATGCTGCACAACCTTGGCAATAAAGTACCACGGTCAGTGCTGAAGGAGGAAGAACAAGGAGACTCGGAGATCAGGGACATGAAGCAGAACTTGTACAGCAGTAGAAGCAAGAAAATAATATATATTAGGTTTTTTTTGACGGGGTTTACCCTGGCTTAGCATCATCCATTTCAGCTCCTGGCCAAGTTGAGGAAGCAATAATTAGTTTTGAAAAATAAAAACTCTTATGCAAACCAAATAAAACCTTCTCTATTACAATCCTTAACAAGACAGTACACTGATTATCATTCAGGAGAGTGCAGATGTGTAAAATCCACTCATATTCTATAATGCAAGTCTAACTACACTGAAAGGAACATTAACAATAATCCCTTGACCTAATGACCCGAACAGTTTTGATAAAACCTCTATTTCGTAGTGAGCAGTATCTTGTTTGAACAGAAATCAGCTCTGCATACAATATATTAATGTTGGAGATTCTCCACTCTGCAAATCTAAATATTGGTCAAGTTTTGAATCCTTAGGACTACCATGGGTAAGGAATTGAATGATCAACATCTATCTCCGATGTCCTTACTTCTGCACAGGGTGCAAAGTTACGCAGCCTGATACCTTCCTCTTTCATAATATTGTACCTGGGTTTTGATGTCCTAATACAATGCTCCCCACGTAACTGCAGTACAAATGCTGCTCCCTTTCACTGAGACTGCTTAGATGCCCTTGAGGATCCTCCTCAGGGCCAGAAGAAGCAGTCTAGGATTGCTGGTTGTTAGGCACAGGTGATGGTCCGGCTTGAGGTAATGTAGTAGGAGATTGTTATCCCCATGAGAGATGGCATCAATGTATTGAAAATGAATTTCATGCTAACTACAAATCTCCATTTCATTACAATATCTCCACAATACACCCTACCAAGAAAAATAAAACACAGGTTGTGTTGGAGTTCTGGGGTGAGTCTTAAATCCATGATCTTCTGATGCGATTCAATAGTTTTCTTATGAAATATAATATCAATGTTTCCACATTTATAACATAATGGCAAATTTAGGTCAGCTACAAGAAATTTTCAATAAATTTACAAAACCATTGTTAAATTTTTCTCATTTTGAAAACAAATAAATTTTGAATGAAACAAATTGTAAAACAGGATTATCATAATCCACCGGTGGCTTTATTTTGTGAGTTGTTCATAGAAGGTAAATATTAACTGCCTAGTTCCATCTGGAAACAGATACTGCAAATTTAGTAGAGCTCCAGACCTCAGTACATTGTAAAAAAAAAATGCCATGTAACAACCTTACAGTATGCCCTTACACTTCACTTTAATTTCCTTGATCACTTGCTTAGGATTAGATCACAGGTTTTTAAAGGGTGGTTAGGTGGAATTCAACTTGAATGAGATTTGAAGATTTCTAAAGCTATTTTGTGCACTGTGTCTCTAGACTCTGTTTCACAAAAGAAATCTTGAATTATGTTCTTTAATATTTAAATGAATGTCCTACCAAAATATCAGGATGATTATATACAGTGAGGTTTCTGGGTACGAAGGACACATCATCCACCAGCAATAAGTCAATTGTGGCTGTTACTGACACAAACAAATCATTCACCTGCAGAAAACAAAATATATATATTTTGACAATGAATTATATGAATTCTAAACATAAAAACATAGAAAACCTACAGCACAATACAGGCCCTTTGGCACACAAAGCTGTGCCAAACATGTCCTTACCTTAGAAATTACCTAAGGTCACTCATAGCCCTCCATTTTTCTAAGCTCCATGTACCTATCCGGGAGTCTCTTAAAAGATCCTATCATATCTGCCTCCAACACCGTTGCTGGCAGCCCATTCCACGCACTCACCACTCTCTGCGTAAAAAATTACCCGACATGTCCTCTGTATCTACTTCCAAGCACTTTAAAACTGTGCCCTCTCGTGCTAGCCATTTCAGCCCTGGGAAAAAGCCTCTGACTATCCACACGATCAATGCCTCTCATCATCCTATACACCTCTATCAGGTTACCTCTCATCCTCCGTCACTCCAAGGAGAAAAGGCCAAGGCCAAGTACATTATTAAAGTAAAACCAAATCCCTAGAACAGCTGTCCCCAACCACCGGGCCGCAAAGCATGTGCTACCGGGCTGCGAAGAAACGATATGATTTGGCGATAGGAGTCAGCTGCACCTTTCCTCATTCCCTGTCACGCACTGTTGAGCTTGAACGCACGCGAGGTCATTACCCGCGCGCCATCCATGTCAGCGCGGGAAGGAGATCAACTCCTCGAGCTTGCAAAAGACGGCGGGCTGAAAAGTATGTTTGACATAACATCTCTGCCGGTATTCTGGATCAAAGTCAAGGCTAAATATCCTGAGGTAGCCACGAAAGCACTGAAAACGTTGCTTCCATTTCCAACATAACTCTGCAATGAATGCAACGAAAACTAAATTGCGGAATAGACTGGACAATAAGGAACCCCCTTCGAGTATCGCTGTCTCCCATCACCCTTCGATAGGACCGTCTTGTTGCAGGGAAACAAGCCCAGGGCTCCCACTGATTTCAGCGATATTGGTGTGTTGCAATGATTTTATATGTTCATATGGGGAAAATATGTGCTGTGTGTTTAATATCCAAACATTACTTAAGATGTTATGATGCTATTGGCTTATAAGTGACTTATATAACCACATAACAATTACAGCACGGAGACAGGCGATCTCTGTCCTTCTAGTCCGTGCCAAACGCTACTCTCACCTAGCCCCACCGACCTGCACTCAGCCCACAACCTTCCATTTCTTTCCTGTCCATATACCTATCCAATTTTTCTTTAAATGATAATATCGAACCTGCCTCTACCATTTCTACTGGAAGTTCGTTCAACACTTACTTCAAGCTCCCCTGATAATTGACATCACTATATTCATGTGAGGAAAATATGAGCTGTGTGGTTAATATTAAATTCGTTAGATAAACCCTTTTAGAAACAAAATTCAGTGTATTAGCCACTTATCACTTATATTCCGGTCATGATTAACACCTCCCTGAACAGAATCACCAAAAACGATTTGCAGAAAAAAAATCGGCAGGTACACGCATGTGCACTGGTGCCTGCGCAAGGCGTCATGGTCATTGTAGTCTTCCTCTGGGTAAACACAATGTATTTGACTGCTACTCTTGTCCATTAGCAACCCTATCCGCAACCCCCGCCCCGGGTCGGCCGGTCCGCAAGAATATTGTCAATATTAAACTGGTCCGCAGTGCAAAAAAGGTTGGGGACCCCTGCCCTAGAACAATTGGGTGCTAACTCGTGATGCTGAAAAAAAACATATTGGGATTGCAATGTGTGATTAAACTGCCTCTTTTGGCTGGTCCAGGAAACATACAATATTAATTCTTATTCCTTATTATCATGTTTTCAGTTACTAGTCAGCACTAATAACGCTGGTTATTACCTCAGTGTGGATCCATAGCATCTCATTTTAAAAGTAGCTAGCATAAGTTAAATTTAGTTGGTGCTGATTGAAGCCATGCTTAAAAGGGAAGAAATTTGTGTTTGCAATCACTGATGGAAGGCATTTCGTCAGGTCTTGGCAAATTGCTGAAAGATTTGGAGTACTTTAATGGTAATGAATGGTCCCAACAGCAACAAAACTGAATGTCACTCAGTTTTTATGATTTATAAACTGATATGTTTTGACATCAAAGCTGTGTTCTGTCTAACACAGAAGGCAGGAAATCGCCAGTTCAAAGAATAAAGTGGTGGGTGTAACATCAGGAATAACAAACCAAAAAAGAAACACTGTAGCATCTCAATGACACGCCTTGATAAATATTATTAGAGAAATCATGAGGCTCTGGAGTTAAAATCTCTCAATCCTTAATATGCAGAAGGTTAGACTACTTGGCATCTGCCTTAAATACGCCCATGATTCCCGCTAAGAAATTTAAGATAGATTGGTCTATGTGGGCTGTTTTCTTTTTCTTATTGATTTTCCTCCCTCCATCATGTTACCTGAAGGCATTGACTCCAAGTTGGAGTAGTTATAACATCACATTCTCAAATGGGCTTCTCAAACAAAATATCTGACTATAAAAATTTGACACTAGCCTAATCTGATGTACACTTACAGCTCAGGTTGCTGGTTAGCCAATAAAAAAATTAATCAGGCAATATCATTCAGGGGCTGGAAGAACTCAATGGATCAAGGAGCATCTGTGAAGGCAAAAGGGTGATCAAATTTTTGGGTTGAGACCCTGCATCAGGATTCAGAAGGTAAAGGGGAAAAAGCCAGAAGTGATAGAGACGATGAGACAAAAGTTTGGTGATAGGCAGACAAGATAATGGGCAAAGCCAGGCTGGGCTGGAGGGTGGGTGGTGGTGGGTGAAGAGAGTGTCAGGATGTAAGCTGGAAGCTGGTAAGTGGAACCAGATATTCTGCAAAACTCAACATCCCCATTGCAGACAAAGCACAACAAAGCTCAGGTGCTCTACTGGACTCAAGATGGCATGGTGGACAGGTAGTTCTTTCCTTTTCCATCCCATCCTATCCCCATCAATTGACAAGACTCAATACTTCTACCACCAGTTTCCATCTCAAGTTTCTTCTCACATGACTCACCGATTTTCCCTCCTTTATTTGGTTCCACTTATCACCTACAGGCCTCTAACACTACTCTGCTCCCCACCTGGTTCTATCTGCCTAATATTCCTCCCCCTTATGTTTCCATGTATCATCTGCTTGTTTTGTCTCAAAACTTCCCTTCCCATCTCCTACTTAGCTCCAATTGCTCATCATTCCCCACCTCAACTGGTTCTGCCTGTCACAACTTGCCTCAGTCTTACCCGCTCTTCTAACTTCTACATACTGGCTATCTTTCCTCTACACTCCCAGTCCTGATGCAAGGCCTCAGCAGAAAATTTCAGTCATCCACCAGCCACACAAATTTAATTCAGAAAACACAATTAATATCAGAACATGCCATAAGAGATAGAAGAAAAAGTTCATTTTAAATTCTTCCAATACATTCACAACAAGGTTGACAAAATAGCCCTGACACTGAGTTTCCCCAACCACTTAACTGGCAATAGTTTTCTAAAGATGTATAGAAAACAGAAATTTAAAGATAAATGTATTTGCACTGCTCAAATCTATATTGTTAACTTACTTTGGCTATTATATCAGAATGAGACTTTTGGTAACCGACTAAATTTGCTGAAATGGACACAGTTCCTTTCCTCCTGTAGACCATAACCATTCTATGACCTGTTATTAAAACATACACACTCAGTCTTGATGGAGAATTATAGGAAAATGTTTAGTAAAGCAGAAATCTCTAACAATTTTTATAATGAAAAAAAACATACAGTTCAGTTTGCTCAATTCTAGCAATTTTTTGGTTCTAGATTGAGTTTTACACTTTCTGAATATTCAGAGATCCTGCTTCAATCTTGAAATTGCCGAATTACCAGCAATAATCGAGTTTGAGGCATTCTGATAGTATTCATAATGACTGAATAAATTTATAAAACTTTCAATTCATAGCATAATAAACAGCATGTCTGTTTGCAGCATTACTTAGACACTGGTGCAATGCTTTAATGTGGATCCTGAAACTGGAAGTTTTAAAGTGTGATTCCTTCAATTAGAACCTTCCTTTATGCCTGACTGAGTTAACCTTCCCTTTGACAGCCTGGGAGATGGCAAGATCTCTACAACAATTCTTTCTGCACACACAAAAGTTTAGGATTAAAGGTATGTGCTGAAAAATTCAATTACAAAACACTGTTTTTTCTTCAGTGTTAAGGTAATTGAAAATCAACATTACATTGGAAGTGAAGTACAACTATGATCAGTTCCAGTATCTAGGTTTTATGCCATTCTGGAAATCTGCGCAGGGACTTCCTGACATAACTTTGTGTCTGATGCATTTTCTAGCTCAGGTATGTAGGGAAAACATTATTCTTTATGCAACACACCTTTTAGACCCTTACAGAGGTTGAATCTTTTGAAAATCTTTCAGATTCAGATTTATTTATTACATATACATTAAAACATACAGTGAAATACCCCATTTGCATTAACAACCAACTCACCTAAGGATGTGCTGGGCAGCCTGCAACAGTCGCCACACACTCTGGTGCAACAAAGTATGCCTAAAATGTTTGGCAATATGACACAGAATGCAACAAAATGGAACAAAACAGCAACGAAACAACAGCAAAATAAGCCCTCCTTCCCTCCACACACAGACACATAGAGTCCTCCAACTCCAGGAGAGGGCCTTAGGCTCCTAGGCTTCAGCGAACAGGCAGTGACCTCTGGACCTCCAATCTCCAGCACTGACCCAGGACTAGCCGATGACAGGACACAGTGGCTCAAACTCCAAGTGTGCCAACTAACTGGCCCTTGTCTCTCCTACTCACATGGGCATTCACCAGCCTGGGGCAGTCTAACAACAATGGATGCCCTTCATCCCCAAGTCCACACCACTGGCCTTCGACCGCAAGGCAGAGATCATGATTTTGGATGTTCTCCGTCGGATGTTCTTCGTCCAATATTCATGAGGCTAGGCTTCGAATGCGGAACACAGAGCGAAGGCCTGACTTCCAGCTCCACCATATTCCAGACTCAGAAGCCCTAATCTGACTATATTATTCATGTTATATTATATATAATATAAAGCATCTTGTTATAATGCCATCGAAATATCTTTTAGTGATTTTCCGCTACTGCATGTTAAGTGAAATAATCAATGGTTCTCTGATTCCCTCTCATTTTGAATAATGATGTTATATTTGTTATTTTCCAATTTAATAAAATCTTTTTCAAGTACAGGAAACTTCTAAAATTAAAATCTAATTATTTCACAGCTAATTCCTTTAAATCCTTAGGGTGAAATCCATCAGGGCGCAGGAATTTATCAGTCTGCAGTTTCAGCAAATTTGTTCAGTACTACTTCCATGGAGACTGTAATTGTCCTGAATTCCTCCCTGTCTATTTCTGGAGTATTACTTGGATCTTCTATGGTGAAAGCCTATGCAAAACATTGTGGATTAGATTCTGCTCAGATAAGGCCAAGAAAGAGGAGCTTCATCCTCTTTTCAGACCTTTCAACCATTCATACTACAAATCAACATTACTCAAACCTCCTGAGTCACCTTAAGGCCGTATTATCTTTCCAATCCCCTGAAACAGTAATCCACCTGAGACCCGTCTTGCGTGGCAATGAAGTCATAACAAGAGGTCCCCAAGATAAACAGCAGTTGGTAACGCACAAGAAAATTTCCCCAATCATAAAGAGAATTTATGGTCCACGAAGATTTCAAAGTTTTCAATGTTGAATATGTACAAACATAATGTGCTTCACTAGAGAAGATTACAGGCTACATTTGTATGTTACTATCCAACTCTCACTGGATTCTGCTGTCAAAGAAATCATATTACAGTATAATCTGCAATTATCCTCCAACACATTTCACTTTACTGGAGAAATCATCCTGTTTACTTTATATGGGAAAGAATTTCTGCAATTCAGATCACAAGTTCTGTTTACTACATTCCAATAATTCTTTTAAAATAACTTATGTAGTCTACTTTTGTACTGCACAGTTTAAATAGATTATATTCAAAATACGTAGTTTGCACAGTGTTACACCTAACCCAAGTCATTTATTGAAAAGGTCTGTTATCCCACTGTGACTCTTCACAGTATATTTCTACGGTAATGTGCTTGTTCTCAGTGCAAAATACATTACCATGTAGCCTCTTCTGTCCGCTCCCATCATTTCTCATAATCATTTCCATGTGTATCGTAGGATGAAGACTGCCCAGAGAGGTATTAGATGAATTCCAATTAATTAAGAGTGAGGTAAAGTTATCAAATTTCCTTCCATGTTGATCATACGCGGTCAGCTCCAAAATAGTGTTCCTGCAGAAAGAAACGGGTACCTATGTAAACAAAAAAAAGAATGTGATCATTTACATAATAAAGCTTGAAGTTATTAAATAAATTTTGACAGTATTAAATTAAACTAGTGCAGGATAAAAGCATGCTTTTCGCAAAGAGTAAGAAATCGTAAAGCTATATTATCAGACAGAAATATTAATTGATAGATTTTTAAAATCATAAGCGCAGAGTTTTAAATTAGTAATTCTATTTTGACAGATTTTTGACTTAAGTAACAAAGTAATTTCATAATTTAATCAAAAGAAGTACTGAAAAACAACAATGGAAATGACCTTGGCTGCATTACACATCATTAAGTTTCAGAGGTTTATAAAATTAACTCAAATAGATTTTTTGTACTACAGCATTTCTGACTACTCTCATTCTTTCTGCGGTGATGAAAGATTATATCAGCAAGTGCTTCTGACATGCAAATGTGAATATTAAAACAAACTTTTGGAATATCTGTTTAATATTTGGCTTCAAACCTTTCCAGTTTGCTTTAAACCTTTCCAATTTGCATCATAAATTAAGGCAATAGCAAAAATACTTTATACATAGCTCTACAGAAACCAGTTAATATTAATCTAAGAAAATGTTTAAAATATTAGGACCTACAATACTTTGGGTTGATAGGCTGATTTTGTGCTCAAATTCTACATTATTGTCTAGAATTTCTCCTTTGAATTATTTCAAGTAACATTTTCTTTCAATTTTATTTTGGACTGCCATATTTCAACAGAAATGTGTACATTATTCCATTTTAAACCTGACAACAGTGATTTCATTAACTTTTGAAAGAAATCATCTTTAAGAAATATACAATCTTAAAACCATTAAATATCATTAATAAACAAATAACAAGTTTATTTTTACCAATGTAGAGGTTGCAGCTTGGGCCTCAGCAACAAAGCTAACTGAACAAGTTGGATTTAAAAACGCAAACAACAGGAATTCTGCAGATGCTGGAAATTCAAGCAACACACATCAAACTTTGATGTGAACAAGTTGGAAGAATGTTGAATTATTTTACCCTGTACAAAAACTGCTGAAAGGCTTGGTGCAGAGCACATCATTTGCTCCAATTCCTGAAACTAGAAATCTAGCACTTAGCGTGCTACAACCTTAGGTTTATTATAAAACCCTTGCATGACAGTGAATATGTTCCTTACAATGATACACATTTTTTATGTACTTTAGCTAAATTTCTCACATACATAATACAGTGTTGAAAATAAACGTGACCTCAGCTAACAATTAGAATCGTTTTAATCTTACCAATTGTTTATTATGTTGCAACAGAGGGCATGGAAGACCAAGTTCACGCAACTTGTAAACAGGAGTCAAAGTCACACTGGTGGGCACAGCACAGATAAACTTCACTTTAATGTGTTCAACAGCTGGATTCGGGTTCAGCAAGCTTGGCTGATTTCCAACTTTAAATGTTAAAAACTTAGATGGGAAAATTGAAAAGTTCATTTTAAGGATCACTTAAGCTTTGAGATTTATTTTTAAACTCCAAAATAGTAATCAGACAACAGGCAAGACAGTCAATCAATGCACAGAGTATAATGCATGATCAAGTTACAATCCAC
The DNA here is from genome assembly GCF_030028105.1 of Mobula birostris. Classification (NCBI taxonomy): domain Eukaryota; kingdom Metazoa; phylum Chordata; class Chondrichthyes; order Myliobatiformes; family Myliobatidae; genus Mobula; species Mobula birostris. Next base: position 18,031,371 of record NC_092394.1, read on the forward strand.
ATAAATCACAAAACGCCACCACTCCCTGCCTCAAGGATTAGTGACCTGGTAGGTTTTTCTATCAATATACCTAACAATAGACCAAAAAGCCGCAAATATCATAAATGACTTTACAATACATAGATAATGCTTAAAATACTCTGAAGGTCTGAAAGTGTTTGAAATGCAAAGGAGAGGCTTATGCGTTCAGCTATCTCTGTTGAAGATTCCAAACTATAGTTTTGAAAGTCTTTGTGAAGTTCACTCCTTCTCAACCCTTGATGATCCAACTTGCCCTTTTTGTAACCCTTGATGTTCTTAATGACACTAGCTTCATTCATTTTCAAGCTTTATCATAATATCCTTGACTTTAACAACCATATTTTAATAATTCTAATTTCTTTAACACTGTTCATCTTTGGTTCTACTTTTCAACAACACTTAAACATATCAATGACAGCATCTGCTTGGAAGGCAAGAGCACAATCACCTCTGCCCTCCAAGTGCACGCTCTCCTTACATACAGCATCATACTGCCATAATTAACGTTACCCACATCCTGTCCAGTTGTGATTTGTGATTAATAATTCTTTATTATTTAATCTTACTGCTGTTTTAATCACTGCCATTTATCTTCTTTCATCTATTTATAATAGAATCGCAACTCTCTTGAACTTATCCATTCTGGCAAAACCATTAGACTTCTTTAAAAGCTCATGCAAGTCATCTGTGGTTTATTATCAAAGTATATAACTCTGAGATTCTTCAATTCTCTGGATAGCCATGACACCAAGAAAGAAAAGAAAGGCAGCACGATCAACCACCTCCAAATCCCACCTCCTCACAAAAAACGGACAAAATAGATCAGGCACATCGACTCCCAAATCCCTCCTCCGCACAAAAAAAAAATCGAACAAAACAGATCAGGTACATCAACCCCGAAATCCATCCTCCTACACAAAAAGAAAACCGAACAAAATGGAACAGGCTCTCCATTCTCCAGTACAGAGCAACTGATCAAAAGGCAAGTAACTGACGCTCACCCTCTGCACTCACTTCGATAACTCAATCTCCTTTGTTGCTTTAATTGGCAAGCAATGGAAGCTATAATCAGTGAAATGTAGCCAAACATCAGCTTGTGCCCTGTCCTGCAGCCTGCCTGCCATGAGATTTGTGCACGCTGCCTCCGCCTCCCGTAATCTTCTCGGAGAGTGCAGAGCATTGAAGTATCCAAACGATCTCCAAACAGCAAAACAGAGGATCCAACAGTGTGCAATAACTTGACCGTTGTCTTTTACATGCTTATTATCAGCATCAAAGCATACATTACCAAGTATTCAAAATCACTACACTTTTGAACCAAATATCTTTAATCAAGGACAATTCAAAAATTTCCCTAAACTCAATATATGTCCTGTTACATTCTAACTCATGATCTCCTTAATCAATTATCCTCTTTGATCTGAAGGGTAACATATTTCTTGTTCTGTTTAGGATTCTGAAATAACTAGTAGTCTGGAATTATTTCATAGAAGTCTGCACAAAACATCTCTAATCTTAACAACAGAAAATCAAATGAGTTCCAGAAACTGGGGAATGTCATTTCTTCAACTTCTTAAGCTCCCAAAATGAACCCCTTAGCCTATGACGAAATTACCATAAACCAGAGTGTACCAGCTAAGAAATATGTGGTTATTCTCCACAATAACATTTGAACAAATTGTATCAATTTATTCCATATTTTCGTATATCAAATTGAGAAAATAGTATGATTAACTAGTTTTATTCACAAAAATCATGAGGTTTCATTCTTATCTGGTAAATCAACAACTGATTTACTAATTTTAAAAAAATTGGGATTTAATTTCACCCTTTTCTCTTTCTTACCTGTTCCCCCAAGGACACACATATGACTCTGAACCCATGATGATTTTTCATTTTCACCAAAGGAGCTTGTTGATGTTTGATAATTATTGTATCCTTCTTTTCACCACTCAGTTCTGTGAAGAATCCTGATGGCTCCAGTACCCAAGGTCTGGGACCTCCTTCAAATAGCATTTCTTTTGAAGAAGTTAGAGTGACTATAGCGACAGCAACTGGATCAATAGCCTGAAGTTTGGAGGAGCAGAATAGTAAATGCCCGGGAATCATTCTCTTGAAATTATTAACAAAAACAAGCTAAGGATTTTAATGTATTGGAAGCAGTTCAGAGAAGGGTCATCAGAATAACAATTGGAATGGGCAGATTCCCTTAATAGGAAATGTTACTTGCATGAACTGGGCTTAAATCTGCTAGAGTTTAGAAGAATGAGAGGTTACTTGACGGAAACATTTAAGATTCTGAGGAGCCTTGACAGAGTGGAAATCAATGCTGGAAAAAGCTAGTACTAGGAGTGACCCTAATGAATGTAGTATACAGAAGTGAGTGGGAGGGGTAAGACAGAGGGAACCATGTGAGGTAGGGACTGATGAATAGATAGAGGCAGGGGGAGGGGGTGTTCTGAGACAGATAAGGTAGTTGATAAGTGGAAACAGATAAGGGAAAGAAAAGAAAAATTATAGGACAGGTGGAGCCAGGTGGAAGACAGAGGCTGAAATATGATAAATAGTATGAGCATCTGCAGTCTCTTGTCTCCATTTCACTTAAAAAGATTGGGAACCACTTGCACACGTGATTTTGAGCATGATCAAGAAACCTGTATTTCTGAAATTGTGCTGAACATCAGCGTCATCATAGGTAGAATAACGTATCATAAGTGCTTACTCTAAGTCGATTGTAAGAAGCAATGGTTATGCTGCTGCTGAAATGGACCTCCAGAGATCCAGCACTTGCTGTTAGTAATGTATAACCTGGTGTCTCTGCTTGTACAATTATCCCAGTACAGTGATCCACACCTGGTTCTAAATTCCCTGGAGGGAAAAAAGTGACAAAGTTTTAACTGGTCATAAAGCTGATTTACTAGAAGAATATAATTCCAATAAAACTATCTATAATTAACTTGAAATGTTTTTGTTATTATATACAGTAAGACAGTGAAAATGTATCAAATATCATAGTATAAAACTGGTCTAGTATCAATGTATGGTTAGTCAAGTATAAAACTGCCTCTATTATTTTTAAAATTTCAAATCCTTCATTTTTGGCACAAACTTTGCTTAAAACTGCAAATATTTATTAATTATCTTATTTAAGTTCTTCACAATATGGATTACGTTAGTAAAAGCTGCAAATTTTTTTAAGAACATTAATTTGTAATAGATAATTTATGAGAAAAAAGATAAAAGTAGAAACAAGAAATGTTACTTGGTAGTGTGGAGGAGCAGAGGGATCTGGGGGTACATGTCCACAGATCCCTGAAAGTTGCCTCACAGGTGGATAGGGTAGTTAAGAAAGCTTATAGGGTGTTAGCTTTCATAAGTCGAGGGATAGGGTTTAAGAATCGCGATGTAATGATGCAGCTCTATAAAACTCTGGTTAGGCCACACTTGGAGTACTGTTACCAGTTCTGGTCACCTCACTATAGGAAGGATGTGGAAGCATTGGAAAGGGTACAGAGGAGATTTACCAGGATGCTGCCTGGTTTAGAGAGCATGCATTATGATCAGAGATTAAGGGAGCTAGGGCTTTACTCTTTGGAGAGAAGGAGGCTGAGAGGAGACATGACAGAGCTGTACAAGATAATAAGAGGAATAGATAGAGTGGATAGCCAGCGCCTCTTCCCCAGGGCACCACTGCTCAATACAGGAGGACATGACTTTAAGGTAAGGGGTGGGAAGTTCAAGGGAGATATTAGAGGAAGGTTTTTTTACTCAGAGAGTGGTTAGTGCTTAGAATGCACTGCCTGAGTCAGTGGTGGAGGTAGATACACTAGTGAAGTTTAAGAGACTACTAGACAGGTATATGGAGGAATCTAAGGTGGGGGCTTATATGGGAGGCAGGGTTTGAGGGTCGGCACAACATTGTGGGCTGAAGGGCCTGTACTGTGCTGTACTATTCTATGTTCTATGTTCTTTAAGAAATGTTATTTAAATAGGCTTCAGACACTTGGTTAAGTACTACACTGGAGGTGTGGAGAAAAGCATAAGGAAGCTCATGAAATTAATTGAAATTATGTTAGGAAGGTAGGAGGGTAATAGATTATGCATTCTGTTTGACAACATATAACTAGGAGTATCTCCCAGGATTCTTGACTAAAGTTCAGCTGATCACTATTTTAAATATGTATTAAATGAAGAAAACGACACACAAAGTTGATGATCACACTGAGTTAAATGATACATAACTTAGAAAGCTGAACAAGGGCACAGCCATAGTCTAAATGTGTGGTTAACAGTGCAGCAGACAGAGATAAATGTGGAGACTCACAATGAATACAAACCTAAAAATAATCAGACTATTAATGATGCAATGCTAGGAACTATGAAGCTGAGGAGATACCGTGGAAGAAAATCTTTATTTTGCATATTTAATTGTGGAAAACAGATCTTAAAAGAGAATCAAAGTGAAACCTCAATAGAGTTACAGAATTGTACAGGATAGAAGCAGGCCCTTCAGCCTAACTTGTGCATGTTCATTGTGATGTACTTTAAAGAGAAATTAAGAGTTACTTCCAAGTAATGCATCCGATGTGGGACGGGGAGAGTGCTGCAGAATACGCAGAGTTATTTAAACTTGAATGGGTTTGGATGAACATATCCTAATGCGTTCCTGCAATGTTCTAAATGAGCACTACACAAGCATGACATCATTACGTGCATATCCAAGGCTTCCCAAACACGATTCCTGATTTTTTCCAACTGAGTAAATAGAATTTTGGAACATATAAACTCATTTAATCCAGAAGTATTGAACTCTTCACCAAATGTACAGGAAGTCAGTGCTGCTGGCAAAACTTTCATCTTCAAAGAAATGTTTAATAAAAACAAAATACTTTGTTTTCAGTTGCAAACCATAAAACTGAATCATGCTTTCAGATGTACCTTGAATGACTCTGAATACCCCTTGCTTGTCCATTTCTACTGCCAAGTTCATTAGTGTGCAGTCATTCACTGGAACTGTTTCCATGGCATCTGTCTCCATGAGTCCATAAACCATCATAGGTAGGTAAAGAGACTGAGCAACCTCAATCTCTATTCGGGACTGGACAAAATCTATACTGACCGGTCTCAGCACATTTATCTACAATTATGCAAAATACCAAATTAATTTTTAAATCTACATTAGATTATTCATCCAAGATAATTCATTCATATGGCCCATAAAGAAAGAGTAAAAGGAAGTTAATCTCCACCATGAACACCAGACTTTGTATCTGAGATACTACATGTATACTTCTAAACACAGACAGCAGACTATCAAATGAATCTATCAGTCTTGGGTGAAATACCCAATTACCAACATGATTCATGCAGAAAGTGCCTGCTTCAAATTTTAGTAAAGCACCTATCTGAAAAGAGTTTCTGCATTATGCTACAGATTGGACTTATTGTTGTGCCCATGTTAGACCCAACTTCAAAGCTATTTACAAAGGTAGAGTTTAAAAAAAAACAAGCAACATCTAAATAAAAATTAATATGAGCAAGTGTTCAGAATTTTCAATGAACATTAGTTATCATCATCATCATGTGCTGTGTCACATGACATAGGTGATCGTGGTCTTCCATTTGTCTTCAATCTGCCTGTGGGGAAGAACTGTTGTTCTTATTCTTTTCTCTATCCGTGGTTATGATTGTTCTTGGCAATTTTTTCTGCAGAAGTGGTTTGCCAATGTTTCCTTCTGGAGAGTGTCTTTACAAGACAGGTGATCCCAGACATTAATCTTCTGAGATTATCTGCCTGTCATCAGTGAACGTATAACTAGGACTTGCAATATGCATCAGCTGCTCATACTATCAACCACCAATTGCTCCCATGGCATCACATGACCCTGATTTGGGCTGGGGGAGCCCAAGGTGACCTGCAGGATAGGGGAGGGAAGGAGTGCTTTACACCTCCATTGGTAGCGACATATCCCCACCCTACCACCCATGACATTAGCTAACACTAACAAATATCTTCTAAATTGGTTTGAAATCAATTCACAAATAAACGAACTTGGAAAATAGGATCATCAGTATTAAATAGTTAAGGAAATAATTATTTCTGACTTACTTGCATTTCGCCAAAGTGAATTGGATTTTCCACATCCCTCGCCTGTATAATGCTAAAACCTCGGTTATCACCAGTTGCTATCAAACCTTTTACAGTCACTAGAGCAACACTTTCATTACTTGATGACCATGTGAAGTTCCCACTTCCTCCATTAACCTGGTGAATACAAATGCAAGTTTAAAACACTTTAGAATACAAATTGCACTTTTTTTCTGAATGTGCATTAAATCATGCTTGTTTGCTTGAATTATTCAAAAACCATTTGTAGCAAGTAAGGACTTAAGAGCACTAGACTGGGAAGCATGCAAGCATTTATAACTGGGTGGACAAGGGCATTATCAGATGTCAATACCATTTTCTGCTTGTTTTAAATGACAAACGGTTTGAGAGAAATACTTCATAGAATGATATAGCAAAGGACATTTAAGGACATCTGTGTGGTTTTTTGAGACAGCTTTCCAATTTGTCCCTCTTTTCTGCTCTCTGCCCACATCTCTGCAAATTCAAATATTCTTCCAATGATCTTTCACTTGTTAATATTGATTCATTTTACCACCTTTTAGATACTAAATTTCAGATCAAAACAATCCATTGCTTAAAGGATTCTAGTATCTCATCTGGTTCTTTTGACAATTTTACTAAATCTGCTTTCACTGGTTTCAAACCCCATTGTCAAAAGCAGTTTCTCCTCATCAAGTCTATCGAAATGCTTCTGTTTTTGAACATTTGTAACAAAATCTCCCAAAGAAGTATATGTTTAAAAGCTTTAAATATGGGATGCCCAAGGCAAAATATGCATGAGTTTTTCATATTTACTGATAATATATTTAATAAAAACAATATTGTAAGCCACTATGCACACATAACAAACAATAACATTGAGTCAGAGTACAGGAGGAGATAGAGTACTTAATAACATGGTGTCCTGACAACAAGCTCAATGTCAACAAAACAAAAGAGCTGGTCAGTGAGTTCAGAAAGGGGGCAGTACACATGCTCCTATCTACATCAGCGATGTTGAGGTTGAAAGGGTTGAGAGCTTCAAGTTCCAAGTTCCAATCCTAATTCAACAACGTTGATGTCACAAGGAAGAAAGCTCACCAACGCCTCTTTTTCCTTAGGAGGCTAAAGAAACTTCGCATGTCCTCGTCAACCTTTACCAACTTTTATTGGTGCACCACAGAAAACATTTGACCTGGATGCATAATGGCTTGGTTTGATAACTGTCTGCAGATGACTGCAAGAAACTACGGAGTTGTGGGAACTGCTCAAAACATCATAGGAGCCAGCTTCCCCTCTATGGACTCTGTCTACACTTCTTGCTGCCTCAGTAAAGCAGCCAGCATAATCAAAGACCCTACACACCCTGGATATTCTTTCTTCTCCTCTCTTCCATTGGGCAGAAGATACAAAAGCCTGAAAGCATGTACCACCAAACTCAAGTACATCTTCTGCCCTGGTGTAGTAAGATTGTTAAATGTTGCCGTTGTCCATAAGTTGGGCACTTGACCTCAGAATCTACCCTGTTAAGACCTTGCATTTTATTGTTTATCTGTGCTGCACTTCCTCAATAGCTTTTACACTTTATTCTGCATTGTTATTGTTTTACCTTGTTCTACCTCAATATCCTGTGTAAGGATTTGATCTCTATGAACAGAAATGAATAGAATAGAATAGTACACTACCTTAATTATGTGTCGATAACTTTGAGGCTTGGGGTGCCATGGGAAGACAAGAATACCTGGCTCCAGGAAAATTGGTTTATAAATAATTACTTCTTGTTGGTTGGTAATGGGTGTAGCCAGTTTCTGTAATTATATAAAACAGACTTATAGAAGCAAAATAAATAAAAATTTTACCCTAGAACTCTGACCCTATTAAATTCTTAAGGATATGGCAGAATGACCAAGCTAATCCTCTGTAGTTGGGTGTACTTGTGAGGCAGAGCAGAAGTCAAACAGCAACTAGGTTTCATTTGGTATATCCTGAGGCTCTGTATCTGGAATCTTCTGAAGATCTTTTCACAACCTGCTGCCCTCTAAGTCCTTTCAACTATTCTTAAGCATCTCTGATAACCAGAGACATATACAATTCTAAATGCTCTTAAATAAAATACAAATTGGTTTAATTAAAGATATGAAAGTACAGGAAAGTAATTAAGAACTTTATAATAAAGTCAAATAAAGAAAAAGAATCAAACTTCTTACTAGCACTTTTTAAGTCAAGGCCAGTAACTCTAATCAAAGGCATTGATTGCTAGTGCTCCAGTCTAATTTAGTTCAACACCACAAATTGCCATCATTTGTTTTTTAAATCAATTTTTCATTAGAAACTCAACTGTGCAATGCCTGAGGGACAAAAATTGTTCACGTTAAATTGTGTTAACTGATTTTGCACTTCTTGAGCCTGGGGGAATTAAAAGTATGCGATTAATAACAAATGGACATTAATGCAAGGTCTTTGCATCTTCTGTTGTTCAACTCACCAAAATTAGAACAACAAAAATATAATATCCAAAATTAGTTTCTGCCCAAATTTCTAAGTTGTGAGATCCAGATTTTGCTAATGCTGAAGACTTAAGTTCTAACTGTATTTACAGGGTTAGACTTTTTTTTAATTGTTGTAAACAGAATGCTTTACAATTCACTGCAAAATAAACCTGAAGAAAACTGGCTGAACTGGGATCCAAGTCACCATATTTGCAGGTGGTTTTAGCAGGGTGCCCCCTCAGAATGTAGTGGCCACAAATGCAAGAAGATGCCATGAAAACATTGAATTGATTCCTTGCTCAACCAATGAGAAATTAGTTTAAAAACAAAACTAGATGGGAGAAAAATGTCCATCAAAAGAGTTGGTACTAAAAATGTTTTCCATTCAGGCTTTGAGGGGAGTACCCTCTAATTAACACTTCTGACAGGAAGGATGTCTATGCATAACGTAGTCATCTCTCACATTTGTGTCCTCTGAGAACCTGCATAAGTTCACATAAATGACTGATCTGTTCTCAGAGTTGAGTCAGGGTCACCATCAATCTCAAAAAGAATTGTTTCAGGATCCATACTGCCATTGCTGATAAATGTCACATATGAAACTTCGTTGCTCACTGCTGCTTTAAGTAGTCAGAGATATTACAAGCAGATTTGACAAATTGCTTTTAAATAGTTTTATTTGTGAAAAAATAACACGAAATAGATTTTATCCATTTATAAGAAATTAAATAAATGTGTAATAAATTGCTGCTTTGATTTTTTTGTCTGTCAAATCAAATCTTGGTGTAGTGAGTTAACATCAATACCTATTTTAATATATTAATGTTTCCCAGCAAACATAGTAAACATAAGAAGCACGAGCAAAACAATGTCATACAGTACCGCCATTCCATAAGACCATGGTGATCTAATCTATGACCCAACTTCACTTACCTTCCCTAGGTCCTATAACCTACAATTCCCTTAAGTCTAAAAATCTTGCTCTAATCTAAGCTTTCACTACTTTGATTCCTAAAACTCTGAACTATTTTGGCTATTTCAATATGCAAAGTAATAATTGTATGAATGGCAGGTATATGAGCAAAAAAGAGAAAAAAAATCAGCATTAGATTAAAGCAACATTTACTGCGGAACTGTGAAGAGATGCATAAAAATAGTTTAGTTAAAAATCCACTGCATTGATTTTGCTTCCAGTGTTGTCATGCAAAGTCTATCATCTTTAATGTGGATTGCTATGCCATTAGCAAAAATATGTAAGCAAAATATCATAAAACATCTTCTCTTAGCTATAACACGAGATAAAATACGCCAGAGAGATCACATTTGAAGAACTGCATTGTTTTTAATGACATTGATAAGTCATTTCGCGTAGTGTTTTGTAGCATTTTATCCTTACCTGCCCAGATACCCCAAACAATGTTGCATTAATTACTGCACGGCCGTTCGACAAGACATTGACATAATGATAAGTTCCATTCCTCAGTGTTTTCAGAGTTTGGAAATGCGACTTTGGAAGGACAGTAGCAATATTTAAGTTCTAGGAGAGAACAGAAGTTTCTAAGCATATTGTTTTCCATTATACTTCTAACAAAAGGTTTCCTTTAATTTTATCTGCAATATCATATTGTAGATAAAATTAAAGGAAACAGTGGTTCTATGACTGGAATAAATTGCAGTTGTGGGAGCTAAATTCTTCCATCTAGAAATATTACTCCTTGCAGAATGTTTGCTAGTACCTACTGAATCAGAATCTTATTTATTATCAATGACACGTCATGAAATTTGCTCTTTTGCGACAGCTGTACAGTAAAAGACATTAAATTACAAAAGTAAAAAAAAAGTGCAAATGATGAATAACGAGTTACTGTTCATGGATTCATTCATCATTCAGAAATCCAATAATGGAGGGAAAGAAGCTGTTCTTAAAATGTTGAGTGTGGGCCTTCACATTCCTGTACCTCCTCCCTGATGGTAGGAACGAAAAGAGGGCATGTTTGGATCGTGAGGGTCTTGAGTGATAGATACTGCCTTTATCCTGTGCACTGAAAGGTCTAAACTAGACTGTAGTGCAACTAGTTAGAATGCTCTCCAGTGAACATCGGTAGGAATTTGAAGTCTTGGGTGACATATCCAACTTCCTCATGAAGTATAGCCACTGGTGTGCCTTCTTTGTGATGCAAGCCCCTTGAAGAATTGCAGACTAGTTTTAAATTGTGCAACCTAATATTAACTGGTGTTACCCATTCATGAAATCGATGACACAATAATTTAACAAAAATTGGTTTTCAAATTGCAAATTGTATAAATAACGAGGCAGCATAACATTTGTATGATTCCATAAAACCCTAAGATAAAGGAGCAGAATAAGACTATTTGGTCCTTTGAATCTGCTCTGCCATTCAATCTTGGCTGATATTTTTTCATCCATATTCTTCTGCCTTCTCCCCATAATGGTTGACCCCTTTAACAAGAACATCAATATTTTCTCACATCAGAAGGAACAGAAGGATAAATGGTTCAGAGTCAAGTTTAATATCACCGGCATATGTCATGAAATTTGTTGTTTTGCAGCAGCAGTACATTACAATACATAGTATTAAAAGCTATAAATTACAATAAGAAGTATATATAAAAATAAATTAATAGTGCAAAAAGAGAGGGAAAAATACTGAGGAAGTGTTCATGGGTTCATTATCCATTAAGAAATCTGAAGATGGAGGGGAAGGAGTTGTCTGTAAAACCTTGAGTGTGTGTCATCAGGCTCATGCACCTCTTCAATGGTAGCAATGAGAAGAAGGCATAGCCTGGGTGATGGGTGTCCCTAATAATAGATGCTGATTTTTTGAGGCATCGCCTTTTGAAAGCCCTGAGGAAGAGACTTGCCCTTAAACAGTGACAGTTTATTCATTTCCATAGATGTTGCCTGTCCTGCTGTGACCCGCCAGTATTTTGTATGTATTGCCTTTTGAAGGTGTTCTGGATGCTGGAAAGGCCAGTGCCCGTGATGGAGATGGCTGAGCTTACAACTTTCTGCAGCTTTTTCTGATCCTATGCAGTGTCCCCCTCCATACCAGACAGTGATACAACCAGTTAGAATGCTCTCCACGGTATGTCTTTGGTGACGTACCAACTCTCCTCAAACTCCTGATGAAATATAGCTGCTGCCGTGCCTTCTTTGTAATTGCATTAAGATATTGAGCTCAGGATAGATCTTCAGAAATATTGACACCCAAGAACTGGGCTGATGTGTGTTCTCTCGACTTACCCTTCTGAAATTCTGCCAACAATAGTTTTCATCTGCAAACTTATAGATGGTATTTGAGCTGTGCCTATCCACACAGTTGTGAGTGTAGAGAGAGTAGAGCAGTGGGCTAAGCACACATCCTTGAGGTGTGTCAGTGTTGATTGTCAGTGAGGAGGAGATGTTATTTCCAATCTGCACATATTGTGGTTTCCTGATGAGGAAGTCAAGGATCCAGTTGCAAAGGGAGGTACAGAGGCGTATGTTTTGAAGCTTTTTGATTAGAACTGAGGGTATGATCTTGTTGAACACTGAGCTGCAGCCAATAAACAGCAGGCTGACATAGCTATTACTATTGTCCAGGTTATCCAAGGTCAAGTGGAGAACCAGTAAGATTGCATCTGCTGTAGATCTGTTGTGGAAATAGGCAAATTGCAGTGGGTCCTGGTCCTTGTTTAGGCAGGAGTTGATTCATGACCAACCTCTCAAAGTATTTCACCACTGTCGATGTGAGTGCCACAGAGAATTGGTCGTTCTCCCTGCTCTTCTTGGGCACTGGTATGATTATTGCTCTTCTGAGGCAGGTGGGAGCTTCCAAATGCAGCAGTGAGAGATTGAAGACGTCCTTGAACACTCCCACCAATTGGTTGGCACAGATTTTCAGAGGTCTACCAGAGCCTGATGCCTTGTGAGGGTTCACACTCTTGAAAGATGTTCTGATGTCGGCCTCCGAGACAGAGATCACAGGATCACTGGATGCTGCAGGGATCCGCATCGATGCAGTTTTATTTTCATTTTCCAAGTGTGCATAAAAAGCATTGAGCTCAAATGGGAGTGAATCACTGCCATTGTTGATGTTAAATTTTGCTTTGTAGGACATAATGGCCTGCAAACCCTATCACAGCTGATGCGTATCCGATTCCGTCTATAACCTCAATCAGAATTGTTTTCTTGCTCTTAAGACAGCCTTCTGTCAGTCACACCTGGACTTTTTGTATAGTTTTGGATCACTGCTCTTGAGAATACCACAGATCTAGTTCTTAGCAGACTAAGGAATCTCTTGGTTCAAGCATGGCTTTTGATTTAGGTATGTCTGGTATGTTCTTGAAGGCACACGCTCATCCATACAGGTTTTGATGAAGTCGGTGAGAACTGTGGCATATTATTCAGACTCAAAGATGAATCCCTGAATATTGTCCAGTCCACTGACTCAAAGCAGTCCTGAGAACTCTTCTCCACTTCCCTTGACCATACCCTCTTGGTCCTCACCACTGATGCTGCGGTCTTTAGTCTCTGCCTATTCACAGGGAGTAGAAGTACAGCCAGGTGATTAGACTTTCCAAAGTGTGGGCATGGGATTGCACAGTAAGAATTTTTGATGGTGGTATAACAGTGATCAACTGTGTTGGCTCCTCTGGTTCCACAGGTGATATGTTGGTGGTAATTGTTCAAAGATTTCTTCAAGCTGGTCTGGTTGAAATCCCCCACAATGATAGGGAAGACATCAGGGTACGTAGCTTCATGCCTGCTGATTGTGTTGCTCAGCTTCTCCAGTGCCAGCTTGATGTTGGCCTTAGGTGAAATGTATACCACTACCAAGATGATGGTGGAAAACTCCTTTGGCAGATAAAATGGACAACATTTGACTGCTAGATCTTCCAGGTCAGGTGACCAGGCCTGAGACAGAACTGCCACGTTTGTGCACCACAATGAGTTAATCGTCAAGCATATTCCACCTCCTCTGCCTTTAAGAGACTGTGTAGTCCTGTCTTTGCGGAGAATGGTGAAGCCACTGAGCTACAGTGCTGCGTCCAAATGGCAGGTGTGAACCATGTTTCCATGAAGCAAAGTACATAGCAGCCTCTGATGTCCCTCAATCAGGTATAGCAATCTTGCTCTGAGGTCGTCAATTTTATTTTCCAGAGACTTTACATTCACCTGCAGGATAGTCGGGAGTGGAAGTCCAAAGCCTCTGTGTTTCCATTTAACTTGTAAATCATTGTGGCATCCCTGCTTCTGTTTTCTTAAAGAGAACTGCACTCGCAACCTGAATACGCCGTCCAAGGTTTGTTGATTTTGTGTATTGATAATTTTGTTTACACATCTTAAAACTATACTGTTTACTGAAGTACCCATGGCTATGACTGTGAATTTCAGCTGCAGTAGTCCTAAACAGGAATATTTGATGGTTCCCATCGGAGCTGCACACAGTTGCCCCTTAATGGCACAGTTTTGAGCCATTGGTTCTTTCCAAGTTAGTCTCTTCGGATCTGAAATTTTCACTTTTGTCATATTTCTCATCATAAATTTGCTTCCAAAAGCACAACAAATACATTTGCTAATGTAAATCCTGATTAAATCTGGACAAAAAAATGACAGTATCAAACTTCCCATTCCAGTATTAAAACCATGTATCAACTACTATTAAGCAGTTACAATTATGCATATTCAAGAAACATGAAAAGGAAAGGTTCAGAGGGATATGGCCAAATGCATGAAAATTGAAATGGTAGGCAACTTGGTTGACATAGACAAGTTGGGCCTAAGAGCATGCTTCTGAGCTGTACAACTCTATGACTGTGAACATAATTCTAGAAATTAATCCTGCCATTGTCTTAAGCACACTAAAATAGCACATTATACTCTTCCTCTAAACTTCATTTCAGTGATATCAAAGGAATGAATTTGAGCAAGTGTGATCTTCTGGCAATACAAAATAGCGTGTTTAGTGCTCCCAACAAACCCTCACACAACAAAAACGTTAGATTTTGGCATCTGTCAGCAATACATTCTGAAAGCTACATCTTCATGTATATTCTGCAGATTGAGGTGCATTCAATGGAAGGGTTTTTAACTAACTTTCATCTACTGAAATTAGAATTTGAAAAATTACAGGCAATATATTGGCTTTCCGTTTTCTGATATTTAGATTTGCAAACTGTGCAAAATAAGTAAAAGCATTGTTTTACAGAAAGTGGATTTAGATAGTTGGTCTTATTTTGTTTTCACAACTGACAGTAAATAAGAATCTCTGATTTAATTTCAATCCCTAAAATGTAAGTTACAATAAAGAAATTTCTTTCCTTATTAATAAGCATTATATAACCAAAAAAAGCATTATCAAGAAATAGTTGTGAAGAAGATTCAAGTCTCCAGAGTTGACAGAGATAAGATTCCCTTCAATTAACTCATTCCATAAAACTGTTTATCCCCTGAAGTTAAAACCATGAGAAAGATTGGCTAGCAATAAATTCCTGAAGTGTTATTACTCTGCATTTTAAGCACAAAGTGGTTATGTTCCAGATTCTTCATTATCTGCTATTTTTCAATTTTCTATTAATCTATATTACATTTCATGATCACTTTTGCAAATTACAACATAATACTAAGATTTATTAAAATATCATACTTATCCCCTATTTATTGATTCTCATAAAATATAAATTCACCATTGTTGTAGGTAAATTCTTAGGTGGCAACGAGGTGTTAGAAAGTGAGATAGATCAGCTGGTTGGGTGGTGGTGTAACAACACAAATTTGTATTTAAAGTCAGCAAGACCAAGGAAATAAATGCAGACTTCAGGAAGGGAAAGTTGGGAGGACGTGCACCAGTCCTCATTAAGGGGCCAGCAATGGAAAGAGTAAACAGCTTTAAGTTCCTGTTCGCCAACATTTCAGAGGCTCTGTCCTGGACACAAAACATGGATGTATTCATGAAGAAGGCACACCAATAGGAGTCATTAGGAGTCTGAAGAGATTTAGTATGTCATGAGATTCTATATGTCTATAGATGTACAGTAGATTGCACTCTGACTGAGGAATCACGGCTTGGTATGGAGGCTCCAATACACAAGACCTCAAGAGCTGCAAAGGATTGTAGTCATCCAGCTCAATAATGGGCACTATCCTCCTCACGATCAAATGCGCCTTCAAGAGGCACTGCCTCAAAAAGGCAGCATCCACCATTAAAGACTTTCATCATCCAGGACATGCCCTCTCCTCATTACCACTAGCAAGGAGGAGGTACAGCAGCCTGAAGGCGCATACTCAATGATTCAGAAACAACTGATTCCCCTCTGCCATTAGATTTCTAATGGTCCATGAACCTCATAATTCCCAATCTTTGTACTGCTTACTTAATTTATAAGTTTTAGTAATGTTTGGATACATACATGGAATTATGATATAGTGATTACAGAGACTTGGCTGGCACCAGGGCAGGAATGGATTCTCAATATTCCTGGATTTCAGTGCTTTAAAAGGGATGGGGGGGGGGGAAGGGGAGGAAGGTGGCATTACTGGTCGGGGATACTATTACAGCTACAGAAAGGATGGGTAATATAGCAGGATCCTCTTTTGAGTCAGTATGTGTGGAAGTCAGGAACAGGAAGGGTGCAGCTACTCTATTGGGGGTATTCTATATGCTCCCTGGTAGCAGCAGAGATACAGAGGAGCAGATTGGGAGGCAGATTTTGGAAAGGCGCAAAAATAACAGGGTTGTTATCATGGGTGACTTTAACTTCCCTAATATTGATTGGCACCTGATTAGTTCCAAGGGGTTAGATGGGGCAGAGTTTGTTAAGTGTGTCCAGGATGGATTCCTGTCAGAGTATGTGGACAGGCCGACTAGGGGGAATGCCATACTAGATCTAGTACTAGGTAATGAACCGGGTCAGGTCACAGATCTCTCAGTGGGTAAGCATCTGGGGGACAGTGACCACTGCTCCCTGGCCTTTAGCATTATCATGGACAAAGATAGAATCAGAGAGGACAGGAAAATTTTTAATTGGGGAAGGGCAAATTATGAAGCTATAAGGCTAGAACTTGCAGGTGTGAATTGGGATGATGTTTTTGCAGGGAAATGTACTATGGACATGTGGTCGATGTTTAGAGATCTCTTGCAGGATGTTAGGGATAAATTTGTCCCGGTGAGGAAGATAAAGAATGGTAGGGTGAAGGAACCATGGGTGACAAGAGAGGTGGAAAATCTAGTCAGGTGGAAGAAGGCAGCATACATGAGGTTTAGGAAGCAAGGATCAGATGGGTCTATTGAGGAATATAGGGAAGCAAGAAAGGAGCATAAGAAGAGGCTGAGAAGAGCAAGAAGGGGGCATGAGAAGGCCTTGGCGAGTAGGGTAAAAGAAAACCCCAAGGCATTCTTCAATTATGTGAAGAAGAAAAGGATGACAGGAGTGAAGATAGGACCAATTAGAGATAAAGGTGGGAAGATGTGCCTGGAGGCTGTGGAAGTGAGCGAGGTCCGCAATGAATACTTCTCCGGTATTCACCAATGAGAGGGAACTTGATGATGGTAAGAACATTATGAGTGAGGTTGATGTTCTGGAGCATGTTAATATTAAGGGAGAGGAGGTGTTGGGAGTTGTTAAAATACATTAGGACAGATAAGTCCCTGGGGCCTGATGGAATATTCCCCAGGTTGCTCCACGAGGCGAGGGAAGAGATTGCTGAGCCTCTGGCTAGAATCTTTATGTCCTTGTTGTCCACGGGAATGGTACCGGAGGATTGGAGGGACCGAATGTTGTCCCCTTGTTCAAAAAAGTTAGTAGGGATAGTCCGGGTAATTATAGACCAGTGAGCCTTACGTCTGTGGTGGGAAAGCTGTTGGAAAAGATTCTTAGAGATAGGATCTATGGGCATTTAGAGAATCATGGTCTGATCAGGGACAGTCAGTATGGCTTTGTGAAGGGCAGATTGTGTCTAACAAGCCTGATAGAGGTCTTTGAGGAGGTGACCAGGCATATAGATGAGGGTAGTGCAGTGGATGTGATCTATATGGTTTTTAGTAAGGCATTTGACAAGGTTCCACACGGTAGGCTTATTCAGAAAGTCAGAAGGCATGGGATCCAGGGAAGTTTGGCCAGGTGGATTCAGAATTGGCTTGCCTGCAGAAGGCAGAGGGTGGTGGTGGAGGGAGTACATTCAGGGTGGAGGATTGTGACTTGTGGTGTCCCACAAGGATCTGTTCTGGAACCTCTACTTTTCGTGATTTTTATTAACGACCTGGATGTGGGGGTAGAAGGGTGGGTTGGCAAGTTTGCAGACGACACAAAGGTTGGTGGTTTTGTAGATAGTGTAGAGGATTGTCGAAGATTGTGGAGAGATAATGATAGGATGCAGAAGTGGGCTGAGAAGTGGCAGATGGAGTTCAACCCGGAGAAGTGTGAGGTGGTACACTTTGGAAGGACAAACTCCAAGGCAGAGTACAAAGTAAATGGTAGAATACTTGGTAGTGTGGAGGAGCAGAGGGATCTTGGGGTACATGTCCACAGA
Organism: Mobula birostris; assembly: GCF_030028105.1. Classification (NCBI taxonomy): domain Eukaryota; kingdom Metazoa; phylum Chordata; class Chondrichthyes; order Myliobatiformes; family Myliobatidae; genus Mobula; species Mobula birostris. The sequence goes on from NC_092394.1 coordinate 18,049,522, forward strand.
CCTCTGAAAGTTGCCTCACAGGTGGACAGGGTAGTTAAGAAAGCTTATGGGGTGTTAGCTTTCATAAGTCGAGGGATAGAGTTTAAGAGTCGCGATGTAATGATGCAGCTCTATAAAACTCTGGTTAGGCCACACTTGGAGTACTGTGTCCAGTTCTGGTCGGCTCCCTATAAGAAGGATGTGGAAGTATTGGAAAGGGTACAGGGGAGATTTACCAAGATGCTGTCTGGTTTAGAAAGTATACATTATGATCAGAGATTAAGGGAACTAGGGCTTTACTCTTTGGAGAGAAGAAGGATGAGAGGAGACATGATAGAGGTGTACAAGGTAATAAGGGGAATAGGTAGAGTGGATAGCCAGCGCCTCTTCCCCAGGGCAGCACTGCTCAATACAAGAGGACATGGCTTTAAGGTAAGGGGTGGGAAGTTCAAGGGAGATATTAGAGGAAGGTTTTTTACTCAGAGAGTGGTTGATGCGTGGAATGCACTGCCTGAGTCAGTGGTGGAGGCAGATACACTAGTGAAGTTTAAGAGATTACTAGACAGGTATATGGAGGAATTTAAGGTGGGGGCTTATATGGGAGGCAGGGTCTGAGGGTCGGCCCAACATTATGGGCTGAAGGGCATGTACTGTGCTATACTATTCTATGGTCTATGTTCTGTCTTTGCACTGTGCTGCTGCCACAAAACAACAAATTTCATGTCATATAAGAGACTGATAATAAACCTGATACTGATCAACAATTTTTTTTAATTCAAGGAAGAAAAGTAAAATGGTTATATATATTTTTTCCTCAATGTACTGGGTTCTTGATGTTGGAGTCCTTTGCAATAAGGAGTTGTTAAAGAACGGAATTTGCAATTGCTTAGAAGTACAGAGTGCCTGCAAAGATATGGCAGGTGAGAGTACCATCTCTACATTGCAAAAGAAACCAGTGGCAAATCTTGGCATTCCTAGGTACAATTAAGTTAATCTATATTAAGTGCTACAAACATGAATAACATCTAAAATTTGAAATGGATTAAGTATTTGAATTTTATCCTCAAGAACATTCATACAGAAAGACATTCCTAAAGGTCATAACTGAATTATCAACTTACATCAGATAAATAAACTTTATTACTCTTTTTGTCATAAACTTCCACAGTAAATTCATAATTTCGTCCTACTTCCAGAACCCATCTTTCTCCAGGCAGGACAGAAAAACCTGAATTAACCAAAAGACCAAAGTTTAAATTAATTTCAAGCACTCACTGTGACCTCTAGAATATGTATATGTATTTTAGAAAATCTAACAGATTCATACTTGTTTTTCTTTACGTTCCTTATAACGTGTGTGCACTATATGAATCAAGAAAACAAATGTACCTTAAAAGCTTTGACATCTGATCTTTATACCATATTAAATGGTTAATAGCTGGCAGAGAAACAGCGAAATTATAATCTTGAAACCAAAGTTTTAAGTGATATTATACTAATACATCTTTTAAAACAATTTTTAAAAATTATTTATGTAGTAGAAATTGTAAAAATAATGTGTTCGAAGTTTATTGTGGAGTTAAAGCCGGGACAATTTTATTGTGTGATGGACAAATTGGGATTCAGGTACCTTATGTATCAGGTCAGTTCGCTAACAGCTCAAGTTCCGAATTTACAGCTGAAATCTTTCCCTCTAATATTTCTTATATACTGATACAAAGATGTTTGATCTGTATTGCTTAGCTCCACGGTGAAGCAGCAGCTCAAGAAGAACTACTCCCTGTAGCTGAGATGGGCTTCCATCTAGCTACATTATCATCGTGGAAAAGTTTCCTAGCATCATTGTTATGCAGAAAACTCACCTCTTAGAAAATGATAGAGAGGAAATGGCTGTTACTGTAGATACCAAAGCAGCAGAGCTAATTTAATTGAAACTAAGTACAACTAAAGTGGGTTATGCTTTAATTTATTCCACTTTAATTAGGCAATTTAATATTTCATATCTCAGTTCATTGAACATTCTGCCAGATAAAATCAATATAATACTAACCTAGAAAACCAGCTTGGACAACATATATTGTACAGTTGGGTAGATGAGAAAGTCCCTGCATGTGAATGTCTTTATTTTAGTTAAACCATAATAAGCCTTGTAATATTTTTTTAAAATGTAGAATGACAAATAATTAGTAGTTACTCAGAAATTGTTATATGCTCTTTATTATCCAAGATGTAATTCTGCATAAGGAAATCAAAAATATTTTAATAACAAACCAAACCAACATTAAAATCTAATACTGCATTCATAATAGTGCAGCACTTCAAAGCACAAGTCTCTGACTTCAGCCTTTATGCAAGTTGACTTCATTTGCTGGCTAGTCTAGATTCATTTATATGCACTGAGACAGAATTAATTAGTATCTCATATTAAATATTCCACCATAGAAATGTGATCACGGTTGATAAAATTTCACATTTAGCTTGAGTTTGACAAATTTAAGTCCAAAACTTCAGTTTTAACCTTAAATAAATAAAGGTAATTATATTTATGTGAACAGTCAATTAGTTGAGATAGATTAGGCAAGTTAAAATAGTCCTTAGATAACAGAAAAAGCTAAGGTGTGAATTAGAGTTACAAGAGTTAGCAAGAAATGGTTTATAAAGTTAGAAAGAAAAATGTCATTCAGGAATGGAAGAACTTTAGAAACCTGTGAAAAGTGACTAAAGAATTGACAAAATGGGCAAAAATGAATATGAAAATAAACTGGCAAGAAATGTAGAATTACAGTGCAAGAGTTTCTACAGTTATGTAAAAAGAGAATGTATTGCATCCTAGCAGTTCAGTCAGGTAAATATAGTACACCTAGATTTCTAAACAAAACATTCAGCGTAAAGCAAAGTATTATTGTAAGAAACATAGGATTATGTACCTGAGGTTAACATATTAATATGGATAGCAGACTGATCAACAGATACCAAAAAATAAAATTAAAAATAAATAAGCATAAATGAGTAGTTTTAAGTCAATGAACTAGCAAGTGGGATGCCTCAAAGATCAGTATTGAGGGCTCTGCTATTTACAATCTATATTAATTAGATATAAGAACTGACAAAACATTTGATGACGATTTGAAAAGGTACACAAAGGGTCTTTTAAAATTTTGACAGGTTAAATGAGTGGGCAAAAAGATGGCAGATGGAATCTGGGGAAAGGAAATGTATAGAGATTCCATGGAACCACGCCGAGAGGGCAACATAAAGTCTGATTTTTTATATATATATATATATATATACACACACATATATACACACACACACACACACACACACACACACACACACACACACACACACACACACACACACACACACACACACACCTACCCAACAGGTGGGGGAGTCAAGGTTTACTACCAAACCTTATATGCTCTGTGATCTAAAACTTGAAGTGATCTAATTCAAATAGATGAGATTCTGAGCATAGACAGTGTATGACATTTCATCGCAAGTTAAATCTGATTTGACTGGTTTAAAAGGCACAATGCATTTTTAAGTAGAAAAAGAACAAATTCCAATCATTAAATTAATTGATCTCAGGAAAAAAAATGTAAGGCATGAGAAAAGCAAAACTAAAATTATGCAACAGATAAAAGACTTAAGAAAATGATTACTTGGAAAGTTTTCCACATATTTTAAGTATTACTGTACCAACACAAGAAAGTAAGGAAGTAGCAACTCATTTTCTGCACACATTGCTTGGAGACTCACGTTTGGTCAGTTGCACTAAGTGAGTTAAATAATAGCACAGCATTTTGTACTCTGCCGCTGAAATTTGAATAGCTTTTTATTTCAAACCAGCTATTAAAAAGTTAATTTTTAGTATTTATGCATAGATTTAAATATTCCATCAAATAATAAAATGGATAGACTACATACTACTTTGTTAATGATGAAATTGTTGATTTATCATAACTATCAATTTTCTGTCTTCAGTTTTCTCGTGCAATCACAAAATACACATCAACAGCACATGTTCTGTAATACTAAGACACTACTTTGTTGATATGCTGAAAGAGATGAGTTTTACAGTAACATGGATTTTTTTCATTTTAGCATGTTACTACAGGAAATAAAATTATCTGAACAACGCTGTAATAGAAAGTATGTTTTTGAAAAAAGGATACGTTTGTGGGTAAGAAGTAAGATGGTCCATCCTGTATGGACTCCTAAGACAGTGGAGGAGTCAGAATCCAGCTTTGCAACTGTTCCATTTCTTCCTCCAGCAGAGCTCACTTCATTATTTTGTAATTTCAATCTATACTGTTCAGATGGCATCTCAATTTCTAAAAGAATAATAAGAAATAGATTATTCTAAACATCATAAACAGACAAGTTGAAGTGAAGAGACATGAGTAACTGGTGAAATCTGGACAAAAGGTGTCTCACTGCTGAGATATAATACAGTACAACTGGCTACATTACCTATTACCATTTGATGATGGTTTATCTAATCAAATGCTTTGTTTAACAAGTCATTAAAATATATACAAAGTTTCTTTGGTCTTCAGCTTATAGGCAAATGACCTCTGAATTTAACAATAATCCCTTGCAACTTTGACCACCTTCAACAAAATTCTACCACCAGACAACCTTCCCCTCCCATGCCAGCATTGCAAAGAGGTTATTCACTTTGCAACTTCCTGGTCCACCCTTCCATCTCCATCAACAAAATAGAGGAACGTTGCTGATGAGGCTAATATGGGAATAACATTCTCTTCCATAGATGCAGCAGGAAGTGGGTGGTGGAACCTTTTTTGAAAGTCATAAAATCACAAAGCTGATGCTTTGGAAGCATTTTGTTTTAGGATTCCAATTTAGCACTTTTAAAATGTCCCGTGTGTCTCAAAGTGTGTTGACAAAGTTTTGACACCAAGGTACATGGAACGTTAGATTATGTGACCAAATATTAGTGAAAGGACCATTTTAAGAACGAATGCTAGGCAGGCATAGACGTTCAGATAGGGAATTGTAGACCAATAGTATGTCAATTAAGAATAACAGTGTCTAGAAATAGAGGAATGTGAAACTAGAAAAGATTGCAGAGACGAGAACGGTAATGCTAAAGATAGCTTTGAAAATAAGAATTAAAATGTGAAAATGCAGATGCTGCTTAATTGAAAGCTAGTCAGCTAGTAGAACAAAAAAAGGAAATCAGAAAAAAATTGACTTGGTTAAATACCAGGAAAGCAATCAATGTGAAAATATACAGTTAGTCTGCTTATAGTTAAAAGTGCATCATGTAAACATTGTATTCGCTAGGACATTTTTTTACATCAGGATTTGGAGTTCACTTCCAGGTTGCATTGTGCAGGAAGATTTAAATGTGTTTTTATGTTCTATAGATAAATGAAGAAATATTTGAAAGGAAGCATTTTTCAGGGTTATGGAGTAACTAAATGGACAGAGCCAGGATGAACTCAATAGGCCAAATAGCCTCCTTCTGTGTTGTAACCTTTGATTTTGAAGTCTGGTATACTCAATGATGATAGGACGGGACCTAATTGTCAAAATGCAACTGAGATTATCACTGTGGAGTATCATATATGGAAATAAAGTGAGGACAGAGAATGAAAAGCAGATTGTGAAAAAAAAAATTGGTGAAATTTTTCCAGTCTAGTCATATTGCAAACCTATCACTGAATATACAAATGTAAGACTACAACAAATTGACTCTATAACAAATCGACTCTATAAATAGGAAGACTATTTGCTTCTAAAATGGATAAAACATTCATTTAAGGTCTACCAGAAATCAGCAAAACCATAAAGTGCAGAACATCATTGACAGACATTTGTAGATTAATCATTCTCAATATTCCTACAAGGCGTTTAATGGAATTGGAAAAAAATCCAAGGCTACAATTTTAAGTTATATATTTTGTTCCTTTCCCCTCTCCATTTCTTTTGTTATTAGTATCATTTAATGATATAAATAGTTGAACAGAGTGAGGTTAAATGTGTGGGAGTCGTACCACATTGCTGAAAGTAACATATTGAGAACAATACTTTTTTTATGGAATTCAATACATGTGAAACGTGTATCCAGATCTCTTGTGACAAGTATATTAACAAAGACCAAATGTAAGCCAGCTGTTTTTTAACACACCAAAACAGATTTTGCATAACTCCTTTTTTTTTGCAGTATTCTCCTTAGCAAATGTAATTTTCATGTAAAATTAATGTTGTCTTAACGATGAAAATGCTATGTCCTGTATTTTTACCTGAAGGCCAGGAAGAGGTGTGGCAGTACCTGGGATATTATTTGCAGGGAATCTGTATAAGGGGTATTTTTGTGTCACATTATATGCCTTAGTTGGGTGCATATTCAGGGGATTATGAATCAGGTACTTCACTGGCATAATTTACATATTACTATTTAACCATTTATGGTTCTATTACTATTTATTATTTATGGTGCAACTGTAACGAAAACCAATTTCCCGCCCCCCCCCCCTCCCCGGGATCAATAAAGTATGACTATGACTATACAGTATTAGCCAAGGTACTCACTCTATGGTTATTTCATGAGAGATTTTTAAAAAACAAAGAAATTTAACTTTTGGTTCAATGTTTTAACTCACTGCTAAAGACCTAATGCATTAAACTCGAAAATGTATTTTAATAGCTCAGCTGTTGGTATATATGTATAAAATGCTTCTGTTAATATCAGTACACTAAAAGAAAATTGTTCTTTAGTCTAAAGTCGTTTTCACGCTATCCCAAAAGAACATATTACATTATATGCAAAGTAACATACACAGTTCTGCTTATGGCAGATGCTCATCGGAATTTACCTGTCATTTTTCCATTTACTAATTTAGCAACTTTGTAGTGAACAGAAGCTCCCACTAATAGGTAAACATCATGTGCGGGACTTAAAATTATGTTTTCCAGAATAATAAGACGTATTACTGCAGCAGGAACATGCTAGAAAAAAAACAAAAGCCACAAGTTAGAATAACTCACCACCTCTAATCAATATCCTACCACATTTCAGGCCATTAAATATTTTATCAAGTGATAAAATAAACCTATTGAGGAAGTTCAATTCTGAACCTGCAGGAACTTCAATCCAATGTATTCCCATAGTAACAAAACAATACTAATCAAATCTGTGATACCAGGGATCAAACCACTGTGCTTAGTACTCTGTTGATCAAAATTAATTAACAAATTATCAAGTTAATCACAAATAAAGACCCCCCACAACACAGATTATAAGGCTAGCAGGAAGGAGCTTAAGAAAGAAATTAGGAGAGCCAGAAGGGGCCATGAGAAGGCTTTGGCGGACAGGATTAAAGAAAACCCCAAGGCATTCTACAAGTATGTCAAGAGCAAGAGGATAAGATTTGAGAGAATAGGACCAATCAAGTGTGACAGTGGAAAAGTGTTTAAGGAACCGGAGGAAATAGCAGAGGTTCTTAGTGAGCACTTTGCTTCAGTATCCCCTACGGAAAAGGATCTTGGCAATTGTAAGGATGACTTACAGTGGACTGAAACGCTTGAGCATGTACACATTAAGAAAGAGGATGTGCTGGAGCTTTTGGAGAGCATCAAGTTGGATAAGTCACCAGGACTGGACGAGATGTACCCCAGGCTACTGTGGGAGGCGAGGGAAGAGATTGCTAAGCCTCTGGCGATGATCTTTGCATAATCAATGGGGACAGGAGAGGTTCCAGAGGATTGGCGGGTTGTGGATGTTATTCCATTATTCAAGAATTATTCAAGCCCAGGAAATTATAGACCAGTGAGTCTTACTTCAGTGGTTGGTAAGTTGATGGAAAAGATCCTGAGAGGCAGGATCTATGAACATTTGGAGAGGCATAATATGATTAGGAATAGTCAGCATGGCTTTGTCAAGGGCAGATTGTGCCTTATGACCCTGATTAAATTTTTTTGAGGATGTGATTAAACACATTGATGAAGGTAAAGCAGTAGATGTAGTGTATATGGACTTCAGCAAGGTATTTGACACGGTACCCCATACAAGGCTTATTGAGAACGTAAGGAAGCATGGGATCCAAGGGGACATTGCTTTGTGGATCCAGAACTGGCTTGCAGACAGAAGGCAAAGAGTGGTTGTAGACAGGTCATATCTGGCATGGAGGTCGGTCACCAGTGGTGTGCCTCAGGGATCTGTTCTGGGACCCCTGCTCTTCGTGATTTTTTATAAATGACCTGGATTAAACATAGAAACATAGAAAATAGGTGCCGGAGTAGGCCATTCGGCCCTTTGAGTCTGCACTGCCATTCAGTATGATCATGGCTGATCATCCAACTCAGAACCCTGTACCAGCCTTCCCTCCATACCCCCGATCCCTTTAGCCACAAGGGTCATGTCTAACTCCCTTTTAAATATAGCCAATGAACTGGCCTCATCTGTTTCCTGTGTTATGTACCCCGTAACTGGGTTGCCAAACCAGCAGAAATGGATCACTCAGTTGGAGTCTGGATTGCTAGAACTAAGAAAGATTTATTAAAGAAACAAGCAACACAGTAATCGAAAGGATAATAAATGCAACAGTTCAGCAATGATAAACACACATGTGCACAGAATTAAGATAACAGCATCAATCAAGCTCTATCATTGTCTAGGGGTAAATGACCAATTTCAAAGTGACACAAAAGTCCAGTTCGATTTAGTTCAGTTCGCAGTAATCGTTGCCATGGCGATGGACAACGTGGGGGGAAGGAGAGAGAGATCAAGAACGACTGATCATTCAGAAACGGCTTCCACTCACAGACCGGCGATATTGCTCACAAGCAGCTTTCGGGCGGGTCCTTTGTGATGTCACCTGAGGTCACCGACTGTGACCCCTCCTCCAGATGCGGTCGATCCTCTGCAGTGAACCCGGCACCCAAGCGAGGGTGGACACACACCGGGTTCCCGCTGATCGTACCTTTCCACCCTGTGCGTTTAAGGTCCGGTACTTCCCACCGACTCGTGAGAGGCGCACCGCTTCCAGGGTCTCGTTACCTCGGGTGTCGTGTGTGTCCTGCCTTAGCGAACCTGTCCCTTTTTATCCCCCTGCTGGGGTATCGCCTGTCCATCACTTCAAACAGTTCAGGGTTCAAAGGGGGAGCCGCTCCAGACAGCTCTCTCTCCCATCCCTTCATTACACATCTCCAGATCGCTTCATTGTTCCTTATCTCTCCTTCCCCTGAGGACAGGTGGCAGACCAACTGCTGATGCCACTGATGCTAGCCCAGGTCAGCAAACATCTTAGTTTTATGTGTATTCTCATCACACCTGTGGCAGAGAATTCCACAGATTCACCACTCTTTGTGTGAAGAAATTTTTCCTAATCTCGATCCTAAAAGGCTTCCCCTTTATCCTCAAACTGTGACCCCTCGTTCTGGACTTCCCCAACATCGGGAACAATCTTCCTGCATCTAGCCTGTCCAATCCCTTTAGGATTTTATACGTTTCAATAAGATCCCCCATCAATCTTCTAAATTCCAGAGAGTATAAGCCTAGTCAATCCAGTCTTTCATCATATGAAAGTGCTGCCATCCCAGGAATCAATCTGGTGAGCATTCTTTGTACTCCCTCTATGGCAAGAATGTCTTTCCTCAGATTAGGGGACCAAAACTGTACACAATACTCTAGGTGTGGTCCCACCAAGGTCTTGTACAACTGCAGTAGTACCTCCCTGCTCCTGTACTCGAATCCTCTTGCTATGAATGTCAGCACACCATTCGCCTTTTTCACCGCCAGCTGTACCTGCATGCCCACTTTCAATGACTGGTGTATAATGACACCCAGGTCTCGTTGCACCTCCCCTTTTCCTAATCGGCCACCATTCAGATAATAATCTGTTTTCCTGTTCTTGCCACCAAAGTGGATAACCTCACATTTATCCACATTAAATTGCAACTGCCATGAATTTGCTCACTCACCTAACCTACCCAAGTCACCCTGCATCCTCTTAGCATCCTCCTCACAGCTAACACTGCTGCCCAGCTTTGAGTCATCCACAAACTTGTAGATGCTGCATTTAATTCCCTCATCTACGTCATTTATATTGTAAACAACTGGGGTCCCAGCACTGAGCCTTCCGGTACCTCACTAGTCACTGCCTGCCATTCTGAAAAGGTCCCGTTTATTCCCACTCTTTGCTTCCTGTCTGCTAACCAATTCTCTATCCACATCAATACCTTACCCCCAATACCGTGTGCTTTAAGTTTGCACACTAATCCCCTCACTACTACTGGTGGCCTGTACACAACTCCCACCAGCGTTTTCTGCCTCTTTGTGTTATGCAGCTCTACCCATATCGATTCCACATCCTCCCGGCTAATGTCCTTCCTTTCTATTGCGTTAATCTCCTCTCTAACCAGCAATGCTACCCCACCTCCTTTTCTTTCATGTCTATCCCTCCTGAATATTGAATATCCCTGAATATTGAGCTCCCATCCTTGGTCATCCTGGGGCCATGTCTCTGTGATCCCAGCTATATCATATTCATTAATAACAATCTGCACTTTTAATTCATCCACCTTGTTACGAATGCTCCTTGCATTGACACACAAAGCCTTCAGGCTTGCTTTTTCAACACTCCTAGCCTTTATACAATTATGTTGAAAAGTGGCCCTTTTTGATTTTTGCCCTGGATTTGCCGGCCTGCCACTTTTACTTTTCACCTTACTACTTTTTGCTTCTACCCTCACTTTACACCCCTCTGTCTCTCTGCACTTGTTCCCATCCCCGTTGTGAACTAACCTCCTCTCTCCTAGTCTCTTTAATTTGATTCCCACCCCCCAACCATTCTAGTTTCAAGTCACCTCAGTAGCCCTCGCAAATCTCCCCGCCAGGATATTGGTCCCCCTAGGATTCAAGTGTAACTCGTCCTTTTTGTACGGGTCACACCTGCGCCAAAAGAGGTTCTAATGATCCAAAAACTTGAATCCCTGCCCCCTGCTCCAATCCCTCAGCCACGCATTTATCCTCCACCTTACTGCATTCCTACTCTCACTGTCGCGTAGCACAGGCAGTAATCCCGAGATTATTACCTTTGTAGTCCTTTTTTTCAACTCCCTTCCTATCTCCCTATATTCTCCTTTCAGGACCTCTTCCTACCTATGTCATTGGTACCTATATGTACCACGACCTCTGGCTCCTCACCCTCCCATTTCAGGATATCTAGGACGCAATCAGAAATATCCCAGACCCTAGCACCAGGGAGGCAAACTACCAACCGGGTCTCTGGACTGCGTCCACAGAATCGCCTATCTGACCCCTTTACTATCGAGTCCCCTATTACTACTGCCCTCCTCTTCCTTTCCCTACCCTTCTGAGCTACAGGGCCGGACTCTGTGCCAGAGGCACGACCACTGTCGCTTCCCCCAGGTAAGCTGTTCCCCCCCACCAACAGTACTCAAACAGGAGTACTTATTGTCAAGGGGCACAGCCACAGGGGTACTCTCTAGTACCTGACCCTTCCCCTTCCCCTTCCTAACCGTGACCCACTTGTCTGCCTCCCATGGCCCCGGTGTGACCACCTGCCTGTAGCTCCTCTCTATCAACTTCTCACTCTCCCTGACTAAACGAAGGTCATCGAGCTGCAGCTCCAGTTCCCTAACGTGGTCCCTTAGGAGCTTCATCTCAGCGCACCTGGTGCAGATGTGGACATCCGGGAGGCTTGGAGACTCCAGGACCTCCCACATCCAGCACCGAGAACAGCAAGTTGCCCTCACACTCATACAGCCCTCTCCTCAAATAACAACAAAAATGAATATCAAACCTTCCTTGCCACGCCCATTTCCGCCTAAGCCCGTTGAGCCGAAGCCCTTAAGCCTTCACTCTGCTCCCAGCTTACTCTGCCGCCTGCAAACTCTGCTGCCTGCTGTATAAGGCTCTGTTCCTATTAAATCTTCCGCACTTCACTGCCTGATATCACACGCCTGCGCAGTCCCTCCTCTCTGAACGCCGATGAAAAAGAACGAACAATCCTCTGCACTCCTGCTCCGATTCTCAGACTTCCTTCTCCGAATTAAACCCGAAGCAGTATTTCTGTCCTTTTAAATCTTCCGCACTTCACTGCCCAATGTCACACGCCTGTGCAGTCCCACTTCTCTGAACCCCGATGGGAAAAAAACTAAAAATTCAAAAATGGCTTCCTCCGCACTCCCGCTCTGATTCTCAAACTTCCTTCTCCGAATGAAGAAGTGGAGGGATGGGTTAGTAAATTTGCTGATGACACAAAGGTTGGGGGTGTTGTGGATAGTGTGGAGGGCTGTCAGAGGTTACAGTGGGACATTGATAGGATGCAAAACTGGGCTGAGAAGTGGCAGATGGAGTTCAACCCAGATAAATGTGAGGTGGTTCATTTTGCAAGGTCAAATATGATGGCAGAATATAGTATTAATGGTAAGACTCCTGGCAGTGTGGAGATCAGAGGGATCTTGGGGTCTGAGTCCATAGGACACTCAAAGCTGCTGCGCAGGTTGACTCTGTGGTTATAAAAACATACGGCGCATTGGCCTTCATCAATCATGGGATTGAGTTTAGGAGTCAAGAGGTAATGTTGCAGTTATATAGGACCCTGGTCAGACCCCACTTGGAGTACTGTGCTGTTTTGGTCGCCTCACTATAGGAAGGATGTGGAAACCATAGGAAGGGTGCAGAGGAGATTTACAAGGATGTTGCCTGGATTGGGGAGTATGCTTTATTAGAATAGGTTGAGTGAACTCTGCCTTTTTTCCTGGAGCGACGGAGGATGAGAGGTGACCAGATAGAGGAGTATAAGATGATGAGCGGTATTGATCTTGTGGATAGTCAGAGGCTTTTTCCCAGGGCTGGAAAGCCTAACACGCGAGAGCACAGTTTTAAGGTGCTTGGAAGTAGGTACAGAGGAGATGTCAGGGGTAAGTTTTTTACGCAGAGAGTGGTGAGTGCGTGGAATGGGCAGCTGACGACGGTGGTAGAGGCGGATACGATAGGGTCTTTTAAGAGACTCCTGGACAGGTACATGGAGCTCAGAAAAATAGAGGGCTATGGGTAACCCTAGGTACTTTCTAAGGTAAGGACATGTTCGGCACAGCTTTGTGGGCCGAAGGGCCTGTATTGTGCTGTAGGTTTTCTATGTTTCTAAATTGACTGCAAAGCAATAAATCCAATTTTGTGTAACACAGCAGCTGTTGAATCTCTTGTGTTTATGAGTCTGATTCTGTTCTATACTAGGTTGTATTATATGGATACCATAGCAAGAGACAGATAATATTTCGTGTTGTCGGGAAGAGTGTGAAACTTGTTTTTAAATTCAGAAAACCAAAGTGAACAATTTGGTGACATAATATATTTCTTTATATTGGCAGAATGTAAATGAATTATAGGAATGAGTTCATAAATTAATAGTTTAGATATCAAAATGCAGCAGTTGTTCTGTCCATACTGGATGTCACAGAACCAGTGGACCACTTCTGAGAATTAATCTGCATGTAGTATCAAGCATCAAATGATTTATAAAAACAGAAATATCTATATGTAAATAAACTGGAAGCATATCCCCACCAAGTATATTTAATGACTTGAGAATGAATAGGATTGGCTGCTTCACAAAATCAGCTTGAACCCCTTTGAAAATGTACATATTGAAAAAAATGAACTGACAACACAAAAATCTACCTGAATGTAGCCAAAATACAAGTTAAATGACCAATAAATAAGAATGCTCTCTTCAGAAGTTCACATTTTAACTCTCTACAATTACATTTTGCGATCATTTATTGCTTACTATTAGCTTATTAAGAAAAAGACATTTGGATTTATTTACTTATTAAGATACAGAATGGAATACGTCCTTCTGGCCCTTCGAGCTGTACTGCCCTCAACCCCCCGACTTAATCTTAGCTTAATCACAGCACAATTTACAATGACCAATTAACCTACCAACTGGTACATCTTTGGACTGTGGGAGGAAACCGGAGAACCCGAAGGAAATCCATGTGGTCACAAGGAGAATGTACAAACTCCTTACAGGCAGCAGTGGGAACTGAACCCAGGTTGCTGCTACTGGAAAGCATTGTGCTAACGTGCCATCGTTTATAGCACATTTTCAGTAGTTTACAGTACATTTTCATTTGTGTTCTGGCATCATTGAAAAAGAGCCCAGGGCCTTTCGGAACTTTTCGGCGGGCTGCAATCATAACAATCTCTTGGGGACTCGACAGGGGCCAATAAAAAGAAGTGAGGTGTAATCACAGCAGCCACTGTTGTAGTGGGTAGTGTTAAAATGGCCAGGCTTTGACTCAGTGGGCTTAGGTGAGAACAGGCATAGGCTTGAACTTAGGCTTGAGAAGTTAGAAGTATAACAGGTGTAGGCAGGATAGTAGTTAAGGCACTGGATGTGGGATTGTAGGGTACCTAATAGATTCCTTGATGACTGCAGGAAATACATCCAACCACAGTTCCTGACTGATAAGGTCAAGGAATTGGAGCTGAATGTACTCAGGACCATCCAGGAAGCTGAAAACTTCATAGATGAGATTTTTATTGAGGTGATCACACCCAGGCAGCAGGCTTTAGATAGTAAATGTGGGACCACCAGAAGTAGGAGGAGTAAACAGTTAGTGCAGGGTTTCCCTGTGGCCATTCCCCTCTGCAACAAATATAGCCCTTTGAATACTGCTTCAGGGGATGACCTATTAGGGCACAACAACAGCTGCCAGGCCAGTGGCACTTGGCTGGCTCTGAGTCTCAGTAGAGAAGGGAAATTTTCAGAGTGATAGTGTTAGGAGACTCGATAGTGAGGGGAACGAAGAGGAGGTTCTAGAAACATAGAAAATAGGTGCAGGAGTAGGCCATTCGGCCCTTTGAGCCTGCACTGCCATTCAGTATGATCATAGCTGATCATACAACTCAGAACCCTGTACCTGCCTTCTCTCCATACCCCCTGATCCCTTTAGCCACAAGCGCCATATCTAACTCAAGTCTTAAATATAGCCAATGAACTGGCCTCAACTGTTTCCTGTGGCAGAGAATTCCACAGATTCACCACTCTCTGTGTGAAGAAGTTTTTCCTCATCTCGGTCCTAAAAGGCTTCCTCTCTATCCTCAAACTGTGACCCCCTTGTTCTGGACTTCCCCAACATCGGGAACAATCTTCCTACATCTAGCCTGTCCAATCCCTTTAGAATTTTAAGCAACACACATCAAAGTTGCTGGTGAACACTGCAGGCCAGGCAGCATCTCTAGGAAGAGGTACAGTCGACCTTTCAGGCCGAGACCCTTCGTCAGGATTTTATACGTTTCAATAAGATCCCTCCCCTCAATCTTCTAAATTCCAGAGAATATAAGCCTAGTCGATCCAGTCTTTCATCATATGAAAGTCCTGCCATCCCAGGAATCAATCTGGTGAACCTTCTCTGTACTCCCTTATGGCAAGAATGTCTTTCCTCAGATTAGGGGACCAAAACTGCACAGAATACTCCAGGTGTGGTCTCACCAAGGCCTTGTACAACTGCAGTAGTACCTCCCTGCTCCTGTACTCGAGTCCTCTTGCTATGAATGCCAGCATACCATTCGCCTTTTTCACCACCTGCTGTACCTGCATGCCCACTTTCAATGACTGGTGTACAATGACACCCAGGTGTCATTGCACCTCCCCTATTCCTAATCGGCCACCATTCAGATAATAATCTGTTTTCCTGTTCTTGCCACCAAAGTGGATAACCTCACATTTATCCACATTAAATTGCATCTGCCATGAATTTGCCCACTCACCTAACCTATCCAAGTCACCTTGCATCCTCCTCACAGCTAACACTGCCGCCCAGCTTCGTGTCATCTGCAAACTTGGAGATGCTGCATTTAATTCCCTTGTCTAAGTCATTAATATATATTGCAAACAACTGAGGTCCCAGCACTGAGCCTTCCGGTACCCCACTAGTCACTGCCTGCCATTCTGAAAAGGTCCCACTTATTCCCACTCTTTGCTTCCTGTCTGCCAACCAGTTCTCTATCCACATCAATACCATACCCCGAATACCGTGTGCTTTAAGTTTGCACACTAACCTCCTCTGTGGGACCTTGTCAAAAGCCTTTTGGAAATCCAAATATACCACATCCACTGGTTCTCCCCTATCCACTCTACTAGTTACATCCTCAAAAAATTCTATGAGATTCGTCAGACATGATTTTCCTTTCACAAATCCATGCTGACTTTGTCCGATGATTTCACCGCTTTCCAAATGTGTTGTTATCATGTCTTTGATAACTGATTCTAGCATTTTCCCCACCACCGATGTCAGGTTTACCAGTCTATAATTCCCCAGTTTCTCTCTCCCTCCTTTTTTAAAAAGCGGGGTTACATTAGCCACCCTCCAATTCTCAGGAACTAATCCAGAATCTAAAGAGTTTTGAAAAATTATCACTAGTGCATCCACTATTTCTTGGGCTACTTCCTTAAGCACTCTGGGATGCAGACCATCTGGCCCTGGGGATTTATCTGCCTTTAATCCCTTCAATTTACCTAACACCACTTCTCTACTAACATGTATTTCCCTCAGTTCCTCCATCTCACTAGACCCTCGGTCCCCTACTATTTCTGGAAGATTATTTATGTCCTCCTTAGTGAAGGCAGAACCAAAGTAGTTATTCAATTGGTCTGCCAAGTCCTTGCTCCCCATGATCGATTCACCTGTTTCTGACTGTAAGTGACCTACATTTGTCTTAACCAATCTTTTTCTTTTCACATATCTACAAAAGCTTTTACAGTCAGTTTTTATGTTCCCTGCCAGCTTTCTCTCATAATCTTTTTTCCCTTTCCTAATTAAGCCCTTTGTCCTCTGCTGGACTCTGAATTTCTCCCAGTCCTCAGGTGTGTCGCTTTTTCTGGCTAATTTGTATGTTTCTTCTCTGGAATTGATACTATCCCTAATTTCCCTTGTCAGCCATGGGTGCACTACCTTCTCTGGTTTATTCTTTTGTCAAACTGGGATGAACAATTATTGTAGTTCATCCATGCGATCTTTAAATGCTTGCCATTGCATATCCACCGTCAACCCTTTAAGTATCATTTGCCAGTCTATCTTAGCTAATTCACATCTCATACCTTCAAAGATACCCTTCTTTAAGTTCAGAACCTTTGTTACTGAATTAACTATATCACTCTCCATCTTAATGAAGAATTCCACCATATTATAGTCACTCTTACCCAAGGGGCCTCACACGACAAGATTGCTAACTAACCCTTCCTCATTGCTCAATATCCAGTCTAGAATGGCCTGCTCTCTAGTTGATTCCTTGACATGTTGGTTCAAAAAACCATCCCGCATACATTCCAAGAAATCCTCTTCCTCAGCACCCTTACCAATTTGGTTCACCCAATCTATATGTAGATTGAAGTCACCCATTATAACTGCTGTTCCTTTATTGCACGCAGTTCTAATTTCCCGTTTAATGCCATCCCCAACCTCACTACTACTGGTGGCCTATACACAACTCCCACCAGCGTTTTCTGCCTCTTTGTGTTATGCAGCTCTACCCATATCGATTCCACATTCTCCCGGCTAATGTCCTTCCTTTCCATTGTGTTAATCTCCTCTCTAACCAGCAATGTCATCCCACCTCCTTTTCTTTCATGTCTATCCCTCCTGAATATTGAATATCCCTGAATGTTGAGCTCCCATCCTTGGTCACCCTGGGGCCACGTCTCTGTGATCCCAACTATATCATATTCATTAATAACTATCTGCACATTCAGTTCATCTACCTTGTTACGAATGCTCCTTGCATTGACACACAAAGGCTTCAGGCTTGCTTTTACAACGCTCTTAGCCTTTACACAATTATGTTGAAAAGTGGCCCTTTTTGATTTTTGCCCTGGATTTGCCGGCCTGCCACTTTTACTTTTCACCTTACTACTTTTTGCTTCTACCCTCATTTTACACCCCTCTGTCTCTCTGTACTACTTCCCATCCCCTGCCACATTAGTTTAAATCCTCCTGAATAACAGTAGCAAACGCTCCCCCTAGGATATTGGTTCCAGTCCAGCCCAGGTGCAGACCGTCCTGTTTGTTCTGTGGTGCGAAGTGCCATCAAGATGGTGTGTTGCATCCTAGGTGCTTGGGCCCAGGATGTTTCAGAGCAACTCCAGAAAATTCTCGGGAGGGAGGATGAGCAGCCGGAGGCTGTGGTGCACACCAGCACCAATGACATAGGTAGAAAGGGAGAGTGAGCAGTGAGTATAGGAAGTTAGGGAAGAGGCTGAAGAGCATTATCCCCAAGATAGTAATCTCTGGATTACTCCCAGTGCAATGTGCTAGTCAGGGCAGGAATAGGATGATAGTAGAGGCAAATGAGTGGGTAAAGAAGTGGTAGAGGGGACAGGGATTCAGACTTATGGTTTACTGGGATCTCTTCTGCGGAAGGTGTGAATTGTACAAAAAGGATGGGTTACACCTGAGCCCGAGGTGGGGGGCCAATATCCTTGCGGGCAGTTTTGCTAGAGCTTTTGGGAGAGCTCTAACTAAATTGACAGGGATTGGAACTGGAGTGATAGGGCTGAGGACAGGACAGTTGGTATACAAGTCAAAGCATTGTGTAGTGTGACTGAGGAAGGACAGGCAGATGAGAGGACAAAATTACAGTCAGTGGGATGAGGAGAAGTGTGATATGGGGACAAAATCGAGAAGGATGAATACAGGACTGAAGGTGTTATATTCGAATGCACACAGTATACAGAATAAGGTAGCTGATCTTGTAGCACAGTTAGAGATTGGTGGATACAACGCTGTGGGCATCACTAAGTCGAGGCTAAAAGATCATAGTTAGGAGCTTAACATCCAACAATACACACTGAATGGAAAGGACAGGCAGGTAGGCTGAGGGGTGGCATTACACATGATCTTGGAAGACTATTAACTTTCCCTTTGTTATGTTACTGAAGAATAGTTAGCCACAGTGATTTTCTCCAGAAATACTGGCAGTTCTATCGGGAATTGTTCATTTCTCCCTCTACAACAATGAGAAAGCCCAATACCCCCACGGAAACACACAGTTAAAAGGCTATTGAATGACTACCCCAATGTTATTGAATGGTTCCCTAGTATGATAAGATGGACTCTTGATCTCACAATCTACTTTGTTATGATATTGCACCTTATTATTTACACTCACTATACTTTCTCTGTAACTGTTACATATTATTCTGCATTCTGTTACTGTTCAACCTTGTTCTGCATCAATGCACTGTGTAAAATGATTTGATCTGAATGAACAGCCTGCAAAGCAAGCTTTTCACCGAATCTCAGTATATGTGACAATAATAAACCAATTCTAACTCGATGCATGCATGAACACAAATGGCCCAAAATTTCTAAGAGATGCCTTGCCAGTGTTTTTTTTATTGTGTCTGACATTGCAGTTCTCATGGAATTCAGTGTCACAATACCAACTTCAAGGTGCTTCCCTGTCCAATGAAGCTGTGCCAGACATAACTTCATGTATTTCAATTAAGAGAAAAGGCCGCAATGAAGCGTCAGTTAATACACATACATGATTTGAAATGATTGCCCTACACATTTTTAGTGATTATATTTTTAATTACTAAAACATTTTAATAATTTAATGGAAGGAATAGCATGATTAGTATAAATATTCAAATTGTTTGGCAATTTTGACAGCTGGTTCCAGAAGTGGATTTAATCAACTATCAAAACAGAACTGTTGGCAGAATTTATTCAAATTATGCACAAAGCTAGCTACAGTCAGAAGCTATCAGGTTTTTGAGCCAATGATCGTGGTGAAAAATTGGGTGTAGCCACATATACTAAAGCTATGTATCTCCCAATCAGTGCTTCCTCTTATATCTACAGCAATCTTTTATGCTGCTGAATAGTACGGTTGTTTTTCATTTAAATTATCTTTAATGATTTAACTCTTAAAAAGAAACACAAGACACAAAGGTTGAGTTCTCAATGGCTACCAAATACAAGCCAGCCATATAAAGAATTCAGCATGTGAAGAGACCTAAAACTAGAGATTTTATACTAACCCCAGTCCCATGAAATTCTGGTGCAACCTGAAAAAGAAAGCTAATATTTATAATTTTGCCATGTTCTAAAGATGCTGCTCCTATGGATACTGAACTGTCTTAATTTGTATTTAGTTTTACTAAAATATTTTTTTACAACGACATATGTGCATTCCAACAGACCTACAGAAAATTAGCTGTGATAATAGAAAGCAAAGGTTTCATTGTATGCTAGATTTTTTATATAGTTTCTGATGGTATGGCCTCCACGGATGATCTCAACATCATCTGGGATTACCTGGAGAAATGGAAGCAAGCGAGACAGCCAAAGTCTGCAGAAGAACTGTAGCAAGTTCTCCAAGTTGCATGGAACAACCTACCAGCCAATTTTCTTATCAAACTACACGACAGTGCACCTAAGAGAATTGGTGCAGTTTTAAAGGCAAAGGGTGGTCACACCAAATATTGATTTGATTTAATTTTTTTTTACTGTTTACTACTCTTTATAGTAAAGTTTTTGATATTTAGAAACTTTTCAGGTCATTATTTTTGAAAGCATCTTTGCTTTACAGCATTTTTTACAAGTGCCTAAGACTTTTGCAGAGTACTGTATATTTTTATGTTACTTTGCTGTATCTCCAAAATAAAATAAATACATTGCAGTGCACTTCAATTAAGATGCGATCATGTTCATTGCAAAGATATGCATACTTCTTTTGACCAACAATATTAAAAAGAGCTAAGCAACTTTTTATTAAGTAATTGGTTTCTTGCATAAATAAGAAAAATAACCAGTACCTTATATATGGTTTCCTGCAATCGTGCTTTCAAGTTAGCAGTACCAGTCATTAACCCAGACACAAGAATGATGTCTCCTTGCTTTCCTTCTTTTTCCATTGTTGCTATGTGTTGAGGTGGTAAATAGGTAGATTCTGAAAACTTCAATATTCTGACAAAAATAGTGAAAAGATACAAAAATTACAGTAATTATCTAGCAAAAAATTGTGAGGTTGACCATTTTGAAAAATAGGCAGATGAGTTTGATATGTGCCAAATAATTACCTGGGCAATATACTCAACCTGGAAAAACTCTTTTAAAATTGTTCAGTCTACTAAAACCATCATTCCATCAATTCAAAGCACTTCACATTCACACATTAATATGGAATAAATAGTAAAGTATGCCTACTGTTGCTTAAATGCTGTGTTTCTAATTTCAGTCGAATAAATTATTTCCAAGGAATATACAGTAGTAAAATGAGGAACTGTTATTAAACCCTTGCCATCATCAAATATTTCCCAAATATTACTTGACCAGCATAACTAAGAGGCCCAAGAACTTGACACTTAAGAGTTTTTGCAATTTGAGTCAAATGTGCAACACCACAGAAAACTACGGTACTGAGAGAAATTATCTCCCAGCAAAGTAAAAAGTCAAAGGAAAATGATCAGCCTTAATGATGAAATAAAAGCAACCTGATCAAATTAAATCAAAATTATATATACAGTGTAAGACCTTTAAGTACAAAAACCCCATATTTACTTCACATCAACTAACTGTATCTGAAAATATACTTACAGCTACAACCTTATTTATTTCCATTTACTGTCAAATAATGTGAAATAATTGATTAGTGTTTTTTTAAATCAAATTTCAAAGAAATAACCCTGCTGTTGCTTACCTAATTTTATGGGTTGACTCAGAATTATTATCTACACTTTCATTCTTCACAATGGTCCAATCGAAAACAAATCCTTCCAAGTTGCTAAAAGTATTTCCTTGAAAATAAAAGATAAAACAAATCCACTTTTTTTTTTACTACATTCATTTTAAGGATCTGGGTGTTATTGGCAAACTGGTGTTTATTAACCACCCTCACTGTCCTTAAGGTGGTGGCAACTATTTTTGAACTTTGCTGTCCTGGAGAAGGTGCTCCCAGAGCACTGCTGTGCAGAGGGCTCCAAGATTTAGTGTCTGCAATGATGAAGGACTGATGGGTTAGAATCCCTCCAATTGGTGAAAGACTTTTTTGACAATAATGGTTTTGTTACTTGTCATTCTGTGCCCGAATGTTGCTTCAGTGTTATATACATTCAAGCACAGGATGCTTCATTTGATGAAGAGCTATGAACATTATGCAACTGTCAGCAAACATCCCCATTTAGGACTTTATGACTGGGAGTTCTGAGACTATCACAATTAGCACAATTGCAGTGCCACAGAGCAAAATGGAGGGTATCTTCTGTGTGAAGATATTTTCTGGCTTCTGCATGGACTGTGTCATGGTTACCTTTACAAATGGCACCATGGAAGGATGCAGCTGCAACACACAAACTGGTGTACAAGTAGATTTGTGACTCAATACCTGCTACACACCAGTTTGGCAACAAGATTAGATCTATGATGGTGCATCATAGGCACCTTTTGTAATGTATACCAAAGTCCCCTATCCAGGAAACATTTTAGCACTTGGTGCTTTCAAAGGTTCTTTCAATTTTTGTTCAACGTGGAGAAAACTGATTAACCACCTAAGAAAGAATGGCAGGTGGTAATCAGGAGGTTATACTATATACATATATGCTTAACTACTATGTGGAATAGCTCTCTCAATTTAAACACCAGCCCCCATAAGTTTATGAAAGAACTTTGCCATGTTTGCAATTTGTTCCTTAGTCTATGTTGAGCGATCAATCCAATTTTATTCCTCCTCTGCTCAAATTTCACTGTTCTGGTACAGTTGAGAGAGCAGTTAAGAATCAGCTCTAAGTAGGTCAGGAGTTGCAAGTAGGCCAAGTAAGAATGGCATCCCCTCAAATTATAGATTATAATATCAATTTAAATTTCACAGTTCCATGCTGGGACTTGAACTTGATTCTCTATATTATTTGTACAGGCCTCTGGAATGCTAGTCTGGTACCTTAAGTGTTATGCCATTACATCCATTTTCCATCTTCAGAAAATGAAAGGTACGATTACGACAAATTTCGGTGTAGAAGGTAAATCAATAACCATTTAAAACAGTGAATGAAACATTATAACCACATTTGTTCTTGCAAATACTAGCTTTAGCGCTATTTTAATTAGGTAAGGTACTCAAAGGAGTAGGGCAAATATGCTTGCATTATACTGGTTTTTCCAGCTTTTCCGCTCAGTCCAATTTAGATGCATGCTTAAAATTCAGTGCTGACCTCCTGACAGTGCACTTTGCCCTATGGAGCTCAGCATTCCTTCCCTGCACCTTTCAGAACTGTTGCATTAAAGTCACTCTTCATGGAGCAACCGAACAAATACATAGTTGCATCCAGTGTGAATGCATTTCCTTGTAGTCTAAATATTTCCAGACCTTTGAAATAAATTTTCTTAGTCTTGCTGCCCCCAGCTCTACTATTTCCCTTCAGTGAACTTGCTCTTCCTGGAATATGTTTCTTCCAGTTTTCCATTCTGACACCTTTTGAGCCATCATTAAAAATCTTCAGAGCCTCCTGTTTCACTGTCCTTTTCTCTTTGGACTTCCTTCCTCCTCTACCAACTCAAATTCTGCTCATTCTCTGCTGTCTCTAGAACTTTTCATTTGTGACATAAAGCTCATTAGAATTTAATAACTCTTGCTCCTTATGAATTGAGCACACAATACCTAATAAATATAGTCAAATTTGATCTGTGGCTCATGTGACTTACACTGCACACCTCTTCATCCATAAAATCGCAGTTTAAAGTCTTAAATATAAACTACCAATACAAACTTTAATTACTTCAGTTTTCCATAAGGTGAAAAGTAGACATGAGCATTACTTTTTATCACCTACCAAATCACATTTCTATTAATAACAATCATTTGATTTTAAAATTAAAACAAGAATGATTATGAAGCGTTCACAACATTCTGTTATTTGCCAATTTTAACAGATGTGTGAGCGGTGGGGGGGCAACTATCATATGGGGTGAGAACTCACTGGTTGTCAATCCCATTTAGGGTGAAACTGGTCACTAATGGTATGCAAGTTCCTGAAATGAAGTTAAACTGGGATCTGGTCTCTCTCAGAATATTGATCCCAGGACCACATTGCTCAAGATAATTTACTAGTTATTGGAAAATCCAACCAAATAAAGAAAAGCTGGATGAACACAGAGGGAGGATGGAATAGAAGATTATATTAATAGCCCTATATGAGGTGGGCCAAGAGAATGCTTGTACAGAAGATAAATATTGTTGTAAAGTGCTTGTATCAGTGCATAGACTATTTAACTGTTCAGCCAGCGCTCCTTTGCTTCCCAGCCACACTAATGCCTGTTTAAGCAAAGCCTCCATTTTAGATTTCTCATCCTTGCTTTCAAATCCTTTCATGATCTTGCTCCTTTCTACCTCTGCCATTTCTTTGTACCTCCTTAACTTCCCAGACACCCAAGCTCATCTATTTCTGATCTGTTGAGCATTGATGGAAATTGCTCTATTATGTTAAAACCATGTAAATGGATTTTGTAGATGAAAGATTGTGCCTTTCTCCAATGGTCAGATAAGCTGAGCTCTGGATTAGGAAAGTACTTGGTTTAATTGTGATCCTCACCTAAATTAGCTGCTCTTAGCCAGGGTGGCTGTAGCACTCCAATTAGCCTCAATTTTCCCACATTATAGAAATGAAGAAAAAAATCCAATAGACCTGTTGTTAAGTTATTCCGTGACTTACAATATTTACAGACACATTTCCAGCTGAGATAAAATGAGATTGAGATTGGTTGCGATGTTAATTGTATAGTGTCTCATAGATGATAAATAACTACTTGGGAAAGATAAAGAATTGTACTTAGGCAACAGATGAATCCAGAAGAAATGTTCCTTGAAAAGGAAATTACATTTTATAATCATCAGATCAGGCGTTGGAAATTAAAACAGATAATTAAGTGGATAAAATATAAAAGTCTCTAAAGAGTATTACAAAGCAATCATACCTTCTTCATCCAAGGCTCTAACTGTTAATTTTAACAGTGAGTCATCCACGTACAATTCCCGAGTTGTTGATACAATTTCAATTTGGTTTATTATATCCACCATTACATCACACCGCAACACCTGTCCTGTCACTGAAGAAAAAAAACTATATTACTGCTTTGCAGATCATTTTCAATTGTTTATCCAAGATTCATTAATTATTGCACAGGAAATATCTTCTGATGCACATTACTTTTAAAATTTATCATTACATGCGAGAAAGAAACTTTGTGTCTCTTAATAAGTTATATTCACTTTTCTTTGCCTTTGAGAATCACAAAGCATCTGGAAGTAAGAAGATATATGGTCTGCAAAGGAAATGATGATGATTACCAACAGTGAAACATGCTAGTGACTCTCAACAAATGTGCCAATAACTTTACTTGTCCCAATATTCACCCCAAAATGGTGAGCACCACTCCAACAATGTTGCAACCAAAATCTATATTACTATATTCTACCATGGATAAAAGATTAGCTGACTGGCAGGAGGCAAAGAGTGGGAATGAAAGGGGCCT
The DNA here is from genome assembly GCF_030028105.1 of Mobula birostris. Classification (NCBI taxonomy): domain Eukaryota; kingdom Metazoa; phylum Chordata; class Chondrichthyes; order Myliobatiformes; family Myliobatidae; genus Mobula; species Mobula birostris. The sequence continues at coordinate 18,075,040 of NC_092394.1, forward strand.
TTTCTGGTTGGCTGCTGCTGACTGGTGGTGTTCTGCAGGGATTGGTATTGGGACCCCTTCATTTCATGTTATATGTCAATGACTCAGATGATGGAATTGATAGCTTTGTAATCAATACAAAGATAGGTGGAGAAGCAGGTGATGTTGAGGAAGCAGGGAGTCTGCAGAATGACTTAGACTGGGAGAATGGCAAAGTAGTGGCAGATTGAACATACTGTAAAGTATTACACATTGGTGGAAGAAACAAAGGTGTAGACTATTTTCTAAATGGGGATAAAATTAAAAGATCAGAGGTGCAAAGGGACTCGAGAGTCCTAGTGCAGGATTCCTTACAGGTTAACTTGCAGGTTGAGTCATTGATAAGGAAGACAAATGCAATGCTAGCATTCATTTCAAGAGGAACAGAATATAAGAGCAAAGGTGTTATGCTAAAGCTTTATAAGACATTGGTCAAACCGTACTTAAAGAGTACAGTAATCAATTTTGGGCCCCTTATCACCCTTATGTGCTGTCATAGGAGATTGCTCAGAAGTAGTTCACGAGATTGATTCCACGGAAGAAAGCGTTAATGCATGAGGAGTATTTGATGGTTTTGGGGCTGTACTCGCTGGAATTTAGAAGAATGAAGCAGGATTTCATTGAAACCTATTGAATATTGAAAGGCCCAGACAGAGAGAATGTTTCCTATAGTGGGTGAGATAGAATCAGAGGGTGGTGAATCTGTGGAATTCATTGCCACGGACAGCTGTGAAGCCAAGTCATTGGGTACATTTAGAACAGAGGTTGATGTTTCTTGATTAATCAGGGCGCCAAAGGTTATGGTGAGAAAGCAGGAAAATAGGGTCGAGAAGGACAATAAATCAGCCTTGATGGAGCAAACCTGATGGGCCAAATGACCTGATTTTGCTCCTATGTCTTATGGTCTATATTTCACAATAAATACATCATTCCCTCCAGGTGTTTTAACAAGCAGTGGAAAGATATGAATGGAGATGTGAAAGTGGAAATCTGTAATTGTCTGTCTTAGTTACATTCTTATTTTAAATGATGGCTTCTTTTGAAAAAAATTTAGAAATCAGATATTTAAAGCCTGAAAAAGTGAGTCATGAAGAAGCATACAGAATTATACAGATAAGGACAAAGCAGCAAGGCCACGTTAGCTCTGGCACTAATTGATACAGGAATTTCCAAGGGATCTTCTGGTTTTCAGAAACAGACTATAATAGTTAAGTCAACATGAGCTCACCCAAATTCACTGAACGAAGTTGTAAGTTGCAAAACAGAAGCATTTTGATCTTCTAGCATGGCTGGTTACTGTAAGCAACATATTACACTTCATTTACATATTACAATAGGTAGTGAAAAGAAATTATCAATTCCTGACCTATATTTTTATACTGCTCATTCAAATGCAGAGCAGGTGACCCTGGATTAGATAGTGGGGCAGGGGAAAGGTAGAAAATGTTCTATATTATGATTTTCTGTAATGTGAAGCTGTGTCATCTGCACATGCATTAGGAAAAGTACGAGTTGAAAAGTGTGTACTGTATTCACTTCTTTCTTCTGCATAAATTTTGTAGGAATTATTTTTTAAATTCCTTATCCCAGGGTTTTTGATAGCAATTTTTGAATTCCCTAAGGGTGAATTTCCATTAGATGAATTGTTATAAGGCAGGATTTATCTGCAGTGTGCTTTGAAGTTATCTTAGTACGTAAACATTACAGAACTTTTTATTATCAGGATTCTACACTGACAGCTGAAATGCTCATCTACCCTGAAAACCAGCCTTCAACTGTTCAGAAGATTTTTTTTATGTTTAAGTTCCACTCACGAGGCTGTACTGTGCAGTTATAGGAGCAATGGTAAAATCCTTCGTAGTAACCATGCAATTTTCCATACCACTGATTTGAAAGCTGGAAAGGATCTACAATAATGCATGAAGGATGGGTGGGACTACAACCAGAGGTCATGGATTAAGGGCAAAAGGTAAAAAAATTTAAAGAAACATTAGGGGAAAGTTCTTAGCCATCATTTACCTGTTGCAGCAAGCTCACTCCCACCTGGATGATGCTGGTAGCATTGGGAGAATCACACTTTTTGGTTTCTCTAGTGCCTTCAATACAATCCAGCCACTACTTCTGAGCAAGAAGCTGCAAAGGATGGATATAGACAAATCCACTTTCTCCTGGATTACTCACTACCTGACAGATAGGCCCCAGTTTACATGGCTGGGTAGTTCTCTGACTGGCACTGGGGCGCTACAAGGGTCAGTCCTGTCTCTGTTCACACTGTACATTTCAGACTTTCAGTACAACTCTGAGTCTTGCCACTTGCAGAAGCTCTCTGATGACTCTGCAGTGGTTAGATGTATCAGAGATGGGCAGGAGATGGAATACAGAGGACTGGTGACAAGTTTGTGCAGTGGTGCAGGAGGAATCACCTGCTCCTGAATGTGGCCAAAACCAGGGAGATGGTGATTGATTTTAGGAGGAAGAGGACGATGACGAGTCCTGTATACATTCTGGGAGAAGAGGTTGCAGTGGTAGAGGAGTACAAATACTTGGGTGTTCACCTCGACAACAGACTTGACTGGAAAACCAACAACAAGAAGGGGAAGAGCAGACTCTATATTCTAAGGCAGCTGAGATCCTTTAATGTGTACAGCAAGAGTTGGAGATCTTTTACCAGTCTGTTGTAGCAAGTGCTGTCTTCTTTGCTGGTTTATGTTAGGGAAGCAGCATCGGTGCTGGTGATGCAAAAAGTCTAAATAAACTAATCAAAAAGGCTGGATCCATCCTTGGATACAACCCAAACGCTTTTGAGTTAGTGGTGGAAAGAAGGTCACTAATCAAACTGTTATCCATTATGGACAATCTGGCACATCCTCTCCATGACTTACTAAATTAGTAGCAGAGCACCTTTTCAAACAGCTTCATTCAGCTCCACTAGGATTGTTAAAGGAAATCTTTCCCACCAAATGCAATAAGCATATACAACAGTTCATCTCTATGCAAAAGGAGAAGACATATCACAGTACAATAGTCTCTGCTTTATTACTCGTACATTTCATTGCACATTGGTACATTTTGTGTATATTATTATTCTATACTTTATTATTAGGTAAGTCTGCACACTGCTAAGTATACTTTTAAATGTTGCTGCTGTAACAAAAGAATTTCTCACTCAGGATCACTAAAGTGCTTATTATTAATATAATTATTATTTAACAGTTGATGTTTCGGGATGACACAGTTCATCAGGACTGGAGAAAAAAAGATGGGAAGTCAGAGTAAGGAAGAAGTACAAGTGTGTAGGTGATAGGTGAAACCGGGAGAGGGGGAGAGGAGGAGTAAAGAGCTGGAAAGTTGATTGGTGAAAGAGATAAAGGGCTGGGGAAGGGGGAATCTGACTGGAAAGGACACAAGGTCATGGAAGAAAGGGAAGGGGGAGGTGATGGGCAGGTAAGGAGATAAGGTGAGAGAGGGAAATGAGAATGGGGAATGATGGTGGGGGGGGGTGCAATTACCAGAACTTTGAGAAATAAATGTTCAAGCCATCAGATTGGAGGCTACCCAGATGGAATATCGCTGCTGAGTTCCTCAGCATTTTGTGTATGTTGCTTGAAATTCCAGCATCTGCAGATTTTCTTGTTTGTGTAACATCTTTCCTGACTAGGGGGAATCACTCTGGTTGGCAGGAGAGAACTGTAGCTGTGAAACAATCTCAGGGTCTGAGTCCTCCTCCATGGTGGTTGTGGGAGTTGATTCTGGGACTGCAGGAAATGGTTTGAGAGTTCTGGACCCCTTTCTTCTCATTTTCTCTTTTTTCTAGTTTGTGCATCTTGATCTTAGAAAGGTGCATTTAGTTCACTGGAGTACTCTCTTATTAATCCTTCTATTGCTCCCTTTATGATCTGATCTTTCCTCTTGGTCTCATCCACAACATTATCTGACAAATCCTCAGTTTTCAAATCCCCATTGACTTCTTTCTTTTTGACCTTCCATTCATCCAGCTGGGCTTTGGTCTTTGCATTTACGTAACAATCAGCTTTTTGTCTCTCACTTGAAGTTCATGCAATAACCTTAATACATGCAGAGTAGATTCTTGCTCTTTATATTTACAAAAGTTGAATGTTTGCAACTTTCCTGAAGCTCCTTGAACTTTCTTCCAGTTTAAAACCAAGTCCCATTTCACAAGCAACTGCCTGATTAACATATCAAAAGTTTTCTCAGATATGTTACCTACAAAAACTGGTGCAGTCACTTTCATTATCCCTCTGAGCAGCATGGTCTTCCCTTGGTCCAATATGCTTTCCAACCAGAGGCACAGAGGTTGGCACCTCTCTTGGGCAGTGGTTCATGGTGTACAGCATGGAGACAGTTGTGGCACCATCCAGTTTCTTTCGTAATTCACTTTTAGTTGACTCTATTGCAGGGGATATGGCATGCAAATGATAGATGCATCTCCAGTCAAGTTGTAATTGTCTCAGCCAATCAAAGCCTCACAATGCTGGCCCTCCTGTTTTTACCATATACAAGCATAATGCGGCTTGCTAGTTGTTGTATTTTACTGTTACAAATGTCACTCCCACAGGAGTTTTCTTTTCTCCAGTATAAATTCTTAGTTGGATATGATCAAACTCATTCTGTGGAATGACTAAAACAGCTGAGCCAGTGTCAAATTCCATTTTAATTAATTTGTCATTCACTTCTGGTGTAAGCTTGTCTATTGTTAGTTTTCACAGTGTAAATCTCAAGGGCACCTAGTTCTATGTCACTATCATTATGCAATTTTTCATCAATAGCATGCAGATTAGTGTTCTTTTTGAAACTGCAATTTGACTTTTTCTCTTCCCTGTGCAGTCCATTTATTTTTGCCTGCCCGACATGCTGTTTGTGCGTCCTACTTTGTTACATTTTCCGCAAGCTTTGCCTTTAAATCTGCATTGGTTTGTTGTACAGTATGTGATAACACAAATTGTTCAGCCAGGCCAGTTACTGTTTAGATATTACAATTTTGTGCACACTCACTTTCATTCCCAACTACAACTCAATGGCATCTGTCTGCTGTTTCCATTGATACATTTAAAAGAGCAGTTGAAATAGCTGTAAGTTGTGCCTCAGTTAGGAGCCATTTCTGAATGCTTTCTTGTAAGATTCCACAAACTAAACAATCTCTCAGTTGATCTTTAAGCCTATTACTGAACTGGCAATGCTTAGCCAACTTCTTCAATTCCACCATGTATGCTGAAATGGATTCCCCTTCCTTGTGATTCTGCTTATGAAACCTAAAATGTTCTATAATCAACAATGGTTTCAGTTCTAAATGCTCCTGCATTACTTTCACAATATCAGCAAAGTTTATTTCAGCTGGATTGTTTGGAGCAATCAAGCATCTAAACAAACTGTATGCCTTTAAATCTAACACTCTGTAAATTGGCACTCGCTTTTCATTGGCAATTTCATTTGCTTCAAAATTCTGCTCAATTGGCTCAGTATACATGAGCCAGTTGTCCATTGTGCAATGGAACATCAATCTTTCTGATGTAACCAGCTATTTCTGCTCTTTTTTTTAGAATCAGACAGTACTCACTGTTTATGAAGCATAGATTCTTCTATTTCTTGCCTTTTTTAAAAAAACTTGACCACACCTATCTTCTTTTCTAAAGAGTACATGCTATGCAGTTTTTTTAAAAACTTGAACATCTCGCTACAGTTCAACAGGCAGGCAGTTGTCTCAGGTTTGTTTTAAACTTGCTCATCGCTACTGTTATGTTTTGTAACTCCAAAACATAACTTGAATTGCAAGAAAAAGACGGAACCAGGAATGAGAGTCTAACCTAGTTTTTTTTGCATTTAGCAAGGCTTGCACGTATGACTAGGTTATGTGATGACATTTGCCATTCATGTACTTTGTACATATAACGGCAATGAATTATTTAAATGAACAAGAATGCTTAATCAAACAATATATTTACTGCATTACTCACTTACTACAGAAATGTTAAATGCACAACATCAGGTTCATTGGTGAGATCGATGTCATGGGAGCTGTGTGGCCTTGGTTATTGGGGGATCCAGACTCTCATGCCACCTGGTTGCCTGTTACAGCCACCCACAGGAGGGAGGTGTGGGGCTGCCAGAATCCTTGTAGGGCTGAAGGCTGGCTCTCCCGTCAGCGCTGCTCTCCATTGTTCGCTCCAAGGACGATAAACTGGATTGCCTTCATCTGTCAGTCTGCAGCTGAACCAGTGTGAGATGAAGAACTGCTGCAAACTTGTTCTTGCAGAAATGAGGCTCCAGGCCAACACCCCATGTACCTGGAGCTACTTTTTGTGACAGTACATGTATGTGCTGCGTGTAACCACGTGTACTGTGTTTTGCATCTTGGCCCCAGAGGAACACTCTTTTGTTTAGCTGTTTAAATGTGTATGGTTGAATGACAACTAAACTTGAACTAGCTGCATCACATGCTGTATGAATTTCAATTTGAATTTTAATTTGTTTCCATTAGCCCAACAAATTAATTGTAAGCAGCATGTCACTGTAACAAAAGATGATTTTCTCCACACTCAATTGTATGGCAAAGGCAGATTTAAAAATGTAAAAAGCTATTTAAAACTGAAGTCGATGTGTGAAAAAAACAAACTGCACCATTTAATGCGTTTCAAATTCAAATTCTTTGACAGAGGTAGGGTTGAGGATGCAGATTAGAAACATGAGCATCATGAAATATTTAACTATTTTACAATACAAATAGCAAACAGCATCATTTGAATTGAGCTTCACATTTTCCTAGCAATTCAAAAACACAATAAACCACCTTGCATAAATTTTGAGCACTGCAAAGTGCTTCCACTCTGAAATATTGTTTGAAGTGTAATCAATGTTGCAATGTTGGAAACACAACCAACTGCAAAGCCTTTTACCACAAAACACATGCTGCCCACATTATCTGTCGTATTGTTGCTAATTGAGAGGTATACAGTGGATCAAAATTAAGTTTATTATCACTGGCATACTGTATGTCAAAGATTCAAAATACATTTATTATCAAAATATGTATGCAATAGACAATAGACAACAGGTGCAGGAGTAGGCCATTCAGCCCTTCCAGCCAGCACTGCCATTCACTGTGATCATGGCTGATCATCCACAATCAGTATCCAGTTCCTGCCTTATCCCCATAACCTTTGATTCCACTATCTTTAAGAGCTCTATCCATCTCTTTCTTGAAAGCATCCAGGGACTTGGCCTCCACAGCCTTCTGGGGCAGAGCATTCCATATATCCACCACTCTCTGGGTGAAAAAGTTTTTCCTCAACTCCGTTCTAAATGGCCTACCCCTTATTCTTAAACTGTGGCCTCTGGTTCTGGACTCACCCATCAGTGGGAACATGCTTCCTGCCTCCAGTGTGTCCAATCCCTTAATAATCTTATACGTTTCAATAAGATCCTCTCTTAGCCTTCTAAATTCCAGAGTGTACAAGCCCAGTCGCACCAATCTTTCAACATATGACAGTCCCGCCATCCTGGGAATTAACCTTGTGAACCTACGCTGCACTCCCTCAATAGCAAGAATGTCCCTCCTCAAATTTGGACACCAAAACTGCACATAGTACTCCAGGTGTGGTCTCACCAGGGCCCCGTACAGCTGCAGAAGGACCTCTTTACTCTTATACTCAATTCCCCTTGTTATGAAGGCCAGCATGCCATTAGATTTCTTCACTGCCTGCTGTACTTGCATGCTTGCTTTCAGTGACTGACGTACAAGAACACCCAGATCTCGTTGTGCTTCCCCTTTTCCTAACTTGACTCCATTTAGATAATAGTCTGCCTTCCCGTTCTTACCACCAAAGTAGATAACCTCACATTTACCCACATTAAACTGCATCTGCCATGCATCTGCCCACTCACCCAGCCTGTCCAAGTCACCCTGCATTCTCATAACATCCTCCTCACATTTCACACTGCCACTCAGCTTCGTGTCATCGGCAAATTTGCTAATGTTACTTTTAATTCCCTCATCTAAATCATTAATATATATTGTAAACAGCTGCGGTCCCAGCACTGAACCCTGCGGTACCCCACTGGTCATCGCCTGCCATTCCAAAAGGGACCTGTTAATCGCTACTCTTTGTTTTCTGTCAGCCAGCCAATTTTCAATCCATGTCAGTACTCTGCCCCCAATACCATGTGCCCTAATTTTGTCCACTAATCTCCTATGTGGGACTTTATCAAAGGTTTTCTGAAAGTCCAGGTTTTCTGACATCCACTGGCTCTCCCTTGTCCATTTTCATAGTTACATCCTCAAAAAATTCCAGAAGTTTAGTCAAGCACGATTTCCCCTTCGTAAATCTATGCTGACTCGGACCAATCCTGTTACTGCTATCCAGATGTGTCGTAATTTCATCTTTTATAATTGACTCCAGCATCTTTCCCACCACCGACGTCAGGCTAACCGGTCTATAATTCCCTGTTTTCTCTCTTCCTCCCTTCTTGAAGAGAGGGACAACATTAGCCACCCTCTAACCCACAGGAACTGATCCTGAATCTATAGAACATTGGAAAATGATTACCAATGCATCCACGATTCCTAAAGCCACCTCCTTAAGTACCCTGGGATGCAGACCATCAGGTCCCAGGGACTTATCAGCCTTTAGACCCAACAGCCTATCTAAAACCATTTCCTGCCTAATATAAATTTCCTTCAATTCATCCATTACCCTAGGTCCTTTGGCCACTATTACATCTGGGAGATTGTTTGTGTCTTCCCTAGTGAAGACAGATCCAAAGTACCTGTTCAACTCGTCTGCCACTTCCTTGTTCCCCATAATAAATTCACCCGCTTCTGTCTTCAAGGGCCGTATACAACTCTGCAATATACAACTATGCAGTATATATGCAGTATACAACTCCGAGATATGTTCTCCTACAGACATCTACAAAAAAAAGAAAACCATGGAACCTGTTCAAAGGAAAACATCACAACTCCCAAAGCACAAAAAAATGAACAAATCATGCAAATAGCAAAAAAAACCAATATAAAACATCAAACTACAAAGTCATTGAGACAGTCCATGAACATTCAGTTTCAGTTCAGTTCAATCTAGCCCAGCCCAGTGGAATACAATTAAGAATTACTATAACTTACAATAAATATATCAAAAAATAGTGCAAAAAAGAGCAATAATGAGGTAGTGTTCATGGGTTTATGAACCGATCAGAAAATGGAGGGGAAGAAGCTGTTCTTAAAATATCTGAGTGTATGTCTTCAAGCTCCTGTACCTCCTCTCTGATGGTAATAATGAGAAGAGGATGTGCCCCATATGGTAAGAGTCCTTAATGAGGTTTGCAGCCTTGAGGCACTGCCTTTTGCAGATGTTCTCAATGGTAGGGATGCTAGTGCCCATGGTGTAAAGCTGGCTGAATTTGCAACCCTCTGCAACTTTTTCTGATCCTGTGCACTAGCACCTCCTTACCAGATAGTGATGCAACTAGTCAAAATATTCTCAACAAACATGAGAAAATCTGCAGATGCTGGAAATCCAAAGCAATGCACACAAAATGCTGGAGGATCTCAGCAGGCCAGGCAGCATCTATGGAAAAGAGTAAACAGTTGAAGTTTCAGGCCGAGGCCCTTCATCAGAAGATAATTTTCTCCATGTTACACATGCAGAAATTTGCTAGTCTTTGGTGACATGCCAAATCTCCTTAAACTCCAAACGCTGGGACACAGGGAAGAATTGCCCAGCTATTTTTCAAAATCTTGTCATGGGTATCTTTTGTGCACCTGAGAAGGCTTTAGTTTAATACTGCATCTGAAAAACTATAATTCTTAATGAAGTACTCTTTCTGTGGTAGAGTGGAGTGTAATCCTTGATTTAGCACTGAAGCTTACACAATCTCCAACTACCCCAATGAAAGATACTCAACTCTATTCATGTAATTAATTTGAATTTTCCTGAAATACTCTTACAAAATATTGCAATATTCCTTATGGCATTGCAAAATATTATTTTTGTTTCAAAATTCATATTATGTGATGACAACTTACATTTCCTTTTCAATAATTTGATTATTCCTATTGTGCTTCTCACTGGAGATCTTGAAGCACACAGGGCCTTGACGATGCATTAATCCATTACAAATAATAGCAGAGTATTCCATTAAACTATCACAGTTTGTATGTGTTTAAAGTTCAAAGTACATTTATTATCAAAGTATTTATAAATTATCCAACCTTGAGATTCGTCTGCTCACAGGTAGCCACAAAGCAAGAAACCCAAAAGAACCCAATTTTAAAAAAGGACCAACATCCAACTTGAACTTTGAACTTTTTAATTCCAAGCTTGGAATCTACAGATGTAATGAAGAAAGACTTCTATTCCAACATTGAAAAAGCTTTGGTCTGTATCCCAGATGGAGAAAATTGATCCTCCTGGGCAATATCCAAGCCAGAATCAGAAAAAATGTAATCCCTCCACATTGCAAACAAAAAGAACAGAAAGTTAGCTCTGACAGAGTCTTCCTACTGACAAAATATTTGGAGCACTGTATTGTCATAACAATTCTGTTTTGCCAGAAAGACAAGCACACCTCTTGGCAACGCTCCTGGTCTAGAAACTGGGACCTGCTACATTATGAGAGATGAACAATAATCCAAATAATCAAAAGTTTTGATAAATTGGTTTATTACTGTCACATATACTGAGGTATAATGAAAAACTTTGTTTTGCATACAGATCATTTCATTACAAGAGGATATTGAAATAGTACAAGGAAAAACAATAACAGAATTCAGAATAAAGTGTTAAAGTTACAGAGAAAGTACAGTTCAGGTAAGCAATAAAATGCAAGACCATATCAAGATAGATTGGGAGGTTGAGTCCACTCTATCCCACTTGGGACTGTTCAATAGTCTTACAACAGTGGGATAGTGGCTGCCCTGGTCTTAATCAGTATGTGTTTCTGAGTTTTTGTAACTTCTGCCCAATGGGAGGAGAGAGAAGACAGAATGTCTACAGTGGGTGAGGTCTTTGATTATGTTGGCTGTTCTCCTGAAGCAGCAAGGAGTGCAGACAGGGTTCATGGAGTCTGTGATGTGCTGAGTTGTGTCCACAACTCTCTTTCTTGTAGTCACAAGCAGAACAGTTGCCATATCGAGCCATAATGAATTTGGATAAGATACCTTCTATGCTGCATTGATAAAAGTTTAGTAAGGGTCGACAGGGACATGCCAAAATTCTTTTAGCCTTCAACGTAAGTAGATGTTAGTGTGCTTTATTGGCCATAGCATCAACATGGTTGGAACAGGACGGGCTATTGGTGATGTTCACTCCTAGGAATTTGAATCTTTCACCCTCTCAACCTTAGCACTGTTGATGTTAACAGGAGCATGGGTGCTGACCCACTTCCTAAGGTCAATGACCAGCTCTTCTGTTTAGGATGACAACATGACAACATTCCACTTGGCTCTCCAGCACCTTCCTGTACTGATTAATTGGTATTTGAGATTTGGCCCGCTACCATCCACAACATCAAGGAATAACTGTGGCATTGCCCAATGCTTAATACACTGTTATACTTGTCAGCCAGGTCTCCGCCAAAAACAAAACAGGGATAGAAAAATGAAATAGTTCAAGAAAATCCTCAAACCTTACTTCAAAATAGTTACCATCTCTGCTGACTCATGAGGATCACTGAAGTACAGAATGGCATTGAAAACTTGAATACATTCTTCAAAAGCCTAACAAAAATGGTGGAAAGACTACCACCCATCCATCCTATCAGGTACCTCCTGCCCCACTAATGGCAGGATGTACGAGTCTCATATTGCAGCTAACTCAGAATCAATACAATTGTGGGTAGTAAAAATAAGTTATCCTCAATCCTGAGGGATAAGCTATTTTGAGAGATCTAATTGAGGAATATCAAATGTCCACTCTGTCATTTATTCAATACCAAATTAGTACAGTGGATTCCAGTTAATTGGGCCATCCGTTAATCAGGGCAACTGCTTACTTGGGACAACTCTTAAAGAACAAAAACAAATCGAGAAAATAGCTGGGATTCCATTTTTTTATTTGGGACATTCGCTTAATTGGGACAGAACACTGCTGTCGAACATTTTCTAACTTGCGTAAGTCGCTTGCATGTTGTGTGGCCGTTTGACAATACACCGTGCTTAGAGCAAACAGTTTTTGAACAGCATCACTTGGATGTTTGTGTTCAAAAAGCAGTGATTTTTGTCACCGATAGTAGGCAAATAAATAGTAAGGCAGTTCAAAACTGTTGTTTCAAGCTAGGAGATAGCAGAAACAGCCAGGAGAGAAAATGAAACAATTTCACTACCTCAAGTTAGGAACTACGAAGAATTTGAAGGTATTAACAATCATCTTGAATGTTACAATGAAAATTAAGATTTGGAGGATGCAATTATCAAAAGCACTACTTAAAGGCAGTAGGTGTCTGCACTGATTTTGTTCATTTACAGTCAAAAGAACATGTCAGTGTAAACCGAATGAATCCCTCCATGGATAACTATTAGAAACACAGTTTTATAATACTGTAATAGTTTTGGTAGTGTTCTAATTTATTCTGCATTTCATTAATTACATCATTTGTTACTCAGTTAAACGGCAGTTTGTCTTTTTTATACCATTTTAACCATTTCTATGAAACTTTGGCTAATAGGAACAGCTGATTAATTGAGCCAAAATGTATTGGTTCCGATGTGTCCCAATTAACCAGAATCCACTGTAGTTGAGTTATATTTTCAATTCATGTCTATCCTATAATTATATTAATCACTTGATAGTTACCTGCTTCCTCTGCTATAATTATGCTGGTGAGGCGAGTAGGTTGTGTTGAACGGGCAGATATCACTGCAGTATTGGAACAGTCAGTATCATTCTGATACACAGGTTCAACAGTTGCTATATCTGGTCGTGTTGAAAACCTGCCATAAAAAAGAACTATTCAGTTATTTGATTAGTATGAATACAATATTGTTCACTGTAAACAAGAGGAATTCTGCAGATGCTGAAAATTCAAGCAACACACATCAAGGTTGCTGGTGAACGCAGCAGGCCAGGCAGCATCTCTAGGAATGAGGTACAGTCGACGTTTCAGGCCGAGACCCTTCATCAGGACTAACTGAAGGAAGAGTTAGTAAGAGATTTGAAAGGTACAGTTGACGTTTCAGAAAAGCAGGCTAGGCAGAGATGCTGCCTGGCCTGCTGCATTCACCAGCAACTTTGATGCGTGTTGCTATTGTTCACTGTATTCATTTTACAAGAGTGACAAACTCATATTCATACAACGTAAGCTTCAGTCAGATTCAGAATTTATCATCTCACTTATAACAAACATTGTAGATTAAATCTGAGTTACATGAATTTAATTACTTTATTAGCATGCCAACTCTAATAAACTTGAGGACAATATACATATCTGGAACACACACAAAATACTGGGGGAAATCAGCAGGCCAAGGAGTATCTATGGAAAAGAGTCCATTTACTGCTGTCTGGCCTGCTGAGTTCCTCCATTATTTTGCATGTATTGCTTTGGATTTTCATCATCTGCAATTTTCTCCTGTGTGATATATATCTGGACTTGTTCTTTTTCTCAATACTGACAGTTCCCAGTGTTAGGGATCAATCTGGTATCGTGACATTATGGATGAACTAAAATGAGAACCAATCTTCAGGAAATAAAACCTGTCCATAATTCAACTTCCAACTGGTACTTTATGGCCAATCACTGGTTTCTGTCCCATTTAAACTACAAAAACGAAAACAATAAGATCATAAGATATAGAGGCAGAATTAGGCCATTTGGCCCATCAAGTCTGCTCCACCATTTCATCATGGCTGATCCATTTTTCTCTCAGTTCTGATCTCCTGCCTTCTTCCATAACCCTTCATGTCCAACAAGAATCTACCAATCTCTGCCTTAAATATACCCAATGACTTGGCCTCCACAGCGGCCTGTGGCAACGAATTCCAAAGATTCACCACTTTCTGGCTAAAGAAATTCCTCATCTCCACTGTAAATGAGAGGATACATTTACAATATCCTCTATTTTGAGAGGATGTCCTCTGATCTTGACTCTCTCACCATAGGAAACACACTCTCCATTTTCACTCTATCAAGGCATTTCAACATTTGATAGGTTTCAATGAGATTTTCCCTCCCCCCATTCTTCTGAATTCCAGTGAATACAAGCCCAGAGCAATCAAATGCTTCTCATATGACAAGCCTTTCAATCTCAGAATAATTTTCGTGAACCCTCCTTTGAACCCCCTCCAATGACAACACATCCTTTCTCAGATAAGGGCCTAAAACTGCTCACAATACTCCAAGAGAGGCCTCACCAGTGCTTTAGAAAGCCTCAATATTACATCCTTGCTTTTATATTCTAGTCCTCTTGAAATGAATGCTAACATTGCATTTGCCTTCCTCACCACAGACTCAACCTGCAAATTAACCTTTAGGAAATCCTGCATGAGGACTCCCAAGTCCCTTTGTACCACAGATTTTTGTATTTTCTCTCCATTTAGAAAATAGCCTACCCTTTTATTTATTCTACCAAAGTGCATATTACCATACACTTCCTGACACTGTGTATCACTACTTTGCCCATTCTCCTGATCCAAGTCCTTCTGCAGTCTTTCTGCTTCCTCAACATTACCTGCCCCTCCACTCATCTTCCTATTACCTGGAAACTTGGCCACAAAGCCATCAACTCCATCATCCAATCATTGACATGTAACATAAAAAGAAGTGGTCCCAACACACCCCTGTGGAAAGCCACTAGTTACAGGCAGCCAACCAGAAAAGGTTCCCTTTGTTCCCACTCCTTGCCTCCTGCCAATCAGCCAATGCCCTATTCATGCAAGTATTTTTCCTGTAATATCATGGGTGTTTGTTCAGCAGCCTCATGTGTGGCACCTTGTCAAGAGCCTTTTGAAAATTCAATCAATGAACGCTCATGCTATTAGCACATTGTTAAGGCACAATTCAGGATACATTTGTTTTCATCACTCATGGAGCCAATTTATATTTTGGGTGTCTGGAGTTTATATTGAGGCTTTTGGAACAGACACCAATATTACATACCCAAAGGGGTCCTGCTTGTTGGGATGTGCTACCACTATATGTAACTCTGTGAATTTACATTGCTATATTTCAAATGTTAAAGTAAGTGATCTAAGCAATCATTTATCTTTGTCTCAAAGTATAAAATATTGTGTCACAAGAGTGAGATTCTCTTGGATTCTCCTGGAAGCTTGCTGTGTGTAAAAACAGTCACAACACAGATTCTGACAGGGCTCCGTTCCTTAGAATTGTTTGCAACCTGAACTGTTCATAAATTGGAAATTGATAAAATGTGTGTGGGACAGCATCACAAAAACAGCTGTGACAAGAGAGAAGAGGCCATCAGCTGGTGTTACTGGCTCAGTGAGTGAGTCAGTCTGCTCAGTGCTCAGCATAACATAGCCTCCAATTGTTATGGCTCAAGAGCTCGGGTGATGAGTGGAAGGTGAAGAATGGAAAAAGTGCCTCACTCCCACTTGGTGGACGATGTCTGCAGCCCAGCAGCAGTTGGCAAATCCATCCCAATCCATTCTGCTAGTCTCCCAAACACTCATTTGTATGTAGCAGATATCCATTAGTATGCCGAGCTATACACTATATTTCAAAGTAAGGCCTGTTAAACTACTTAAAGTTAATTATGTTGTAATAGATTAACATTAACATTTTCATTATAATAATTTTAATTAATTTCCTAATTCCAATTGCTACATTTAACAGCTTAAAAACTTCGTAAAATGTATATCCACATTCAAGATTCATTTCTTGATGATTGCATTTCTTACTTTAATAGCTAGAAGGTCCATCTTGTTGAACTGGAAAGAGATCAACCCTCCTACAGTATTTCATTGGTTTTCACAAACTATGGTGTGTCTGAATTTGGAGAAAATTAGAAGTGCAGTTTATGACCCTTCTATTAAGTTTGAAAAAATTTGGAGGCCATTTATTCAGCATTTTCATTTGATGTAATTTGATAATTTCCAAACTGGTTTTATTTCTCTGTACTGTTGTTGGAGGGGAATGGAGGCGTCGACGCTGAGGTTTTCTTCTTTTCCATTTTTCAGTTGTTAGTTTTGCCCAAGTCTTTTAGTTTAGTTTAGTTGTTTTTTTTTCTTTTGGGATGGGTTTTTTTTTCTTTTTTTTTGTCTTTTTCCTTTTTTTTTCCTTTATATTATCCGTGATCAGTTCTACATGTATGGGAGTTTTGGTAATTTCCACTATTTGGTTTTGCAATTACTCTGTTTTTAAATGTAACAATACATCTCATATTATCTGTATTATTGCTATGTTTTGTTTCTATATTTTGAAATTAATAAAAAGATTGAAAAAGAAAAGACAAAAAAAAAGATTCAATCATATAATGAGACATAATTAAATGTGTGGCATATCATTCAATGGGGCATAAAATCTAAAGCAAGTCTACAACATAATACTTTACAAGCACATGACACTCCCATTATTGACTTTACTAATCATTTTTGTTAGTAAATGCTCAATTTCTTTCCCAGTCTCGAGTATGAGATCAAGCAATAGCACAGTTGTTTTCAAGTATCTCAGATCTTTCTGCTTCACCTTAAGCTGAACTTTGTTTCCCCCAAAATAATGTTCCCTGACATTGTACTCACTCACTGCTCAGCCTCTATCCCTTAAATGTAATTCATCCTATACATGTTATTTCCACCCCAGTTTGTGCATTACCTAAAATACAATCACTCTCAATTTATAATGGTGTGAATAATTTACTTTATGGATCCTGATAATTTAGTGACAATTTCACTAAAACTAGTATATCCAGATAATAAATTGCAGATTTACACAAATGATGGATCTAAAGAACAGTGAAAAGACACAAGCATGTGAATCCAATTTAGTTTACGACAACAAGGAAAGAAAAGCTCAGTCTCGTAAACTTGACAATAAAATTACTAGAATTTCATTCAAACACAACTATAGCTCAGCATTTAATACCATCATTCCCACAATCCTGATTGAGAAGTTGCAGAACCTGGGCCTCTGTACCTCCCAATGCAATTGGATCCTTGACTTCCTAACCGGAAGACCACAATCTGTGGGGATAGGTGATAACATTTCCTCCTCTTTGCTGACCAACATTCGTGTATCTCAGGGGTGTGTGCTTAGCCCACTGCTCTACTCTCTATATCCATGACTGTGTGACTAGGCATAACTCAAATACCATCTATAAATTTGCTGATGATACAACTATTGTTGGTAGACTCTCAGATGATGACGAGTGGGAGTATAAGAGTGAGATATGCTAATTAGTGGTGTGGTGAAGTGGAGAGAGTGAGTAGTTTCAAGTTCCTCGGTGTCAAGGTCTCTAAGGACCTAACCTGGTCCCAACATATCGATGCAGTTATAAAGAAGGCAAGATAATGACTATACTTTATTAGGAGTTTGAAAAGATTTGGCATGTCAACAAATACACTCAAAAACTTCTATAGGTGTACTGAGGAGAGCATTCTGACAGACTGCATCACCGTCTGGTATGTCGGGGGGGGGGGAGCTACTGCACAGAACTGGAAGAAGCTGCAGAGGGTTGTAAATTTAGTTGGCTCCATCTTGGGTACTAGCCTACAAAGCACCCAGGACATCTTCAAGGAATGTGTCTCAGAAAGGCAGCATTCATTATTAAGAATCTCCAGCACCTAGGGCATGCCCTTTTCTCACTGCTACTATCAGGTAGGAGGTATAGACACCTGAATGCATATTCACAGCGATTCAGGAACAGCTTTTTCTCCTCTGCCATCCGATTCCCAAATGGGCATTGAATCCTTGAACACTACCTCACTTTTTAAATATATATATTATTTTTGTTTTTTGCACAATTTTAATCTATTCAATATATGTATACCGTTATTGATTTATGAATATTCATTGTTATTATTTTTTCTTCTATATTATGTATTGCATTAAACTGCTACTGCTAAGTTAACAAATTTCACAACACATGCTGGTGATAATAAACCTGATTCTGATTATTCAATAATGTTCTTTTGAGAAAACTTGGCTCTCCCTAGCATGTCGAATGCAGACACTACAAGTGACTGGCATTATTATCCTACTGCCTTGTAAGAGATCAGGGATAAGACAAGGTTTAAATAATTTGTATGATTAAATGTCAAGTAAAGTAGCAGGAGAGGATTGGGGAGGAGTAGCAGTCTACCTTGGGACCCCAACTGGAAAAATGCAAAAAGGGCCAAATTTACAAACCAAGCCACTTCTGAAGTTAATAAATTGTTTCTTGTTCAGGCTTTTCAGAAAAATACATAAACGTTCTTATTAAACAGCTGGCTTAGAAGATATGTATTTCTATGTCAGAGAGCTGAACACATTTCCTGTACGCTCTCAATAATTGCTGTATTTCAAACTAGTGTGCAAGAGACGCTCCTGAACAAGAGTGAAATGCAAGGCGGAGACTGTGATGAGGATAGTAATTGAAAGAATCTCATAGCTCTTTATACCTGGATCAACTCTTTGAAAGAGATCTTTCAATCCCAGTTAATCCCATTGAGAAATCTATGTTAATCCAGCAAAGTAACAATGTTATATGATGATATATCTACACCTGCCAGTGTAGTACACTAGAGTCATAGTAAAGCAGATCTACGCCAACTAGTGTTGTACCCCATTGTTATAAAGTGACCTAACTATACTTGCTAGTGCTCTATTCCAGTGCCACATCATGACAGACCATGGGATGCTACAGTGGCACAGCCAGGACAGCTGCTGCCTCACAAAAAACCTCTAGAGCTGTATGTTTGGAGTTGGTGCTTCCTCCTTGTGACCGTGTGGGATTTCCCTGGTGTGCAAGTCTCCGCCCACATATCAGACATGGGGTTGACTGTTTAAATGGTCACTGTAAACCAAGTTCAAGTTTATTGTCATCCGACTATACACATATACAACTAAAGGAAACAACATTCCTCTGGACCACGGGGCACCCACAAAAGATATATCACAGACGGGACATAAAATAATATTACTTTAAATAAGTTAATAAAATACAATACAAAATGCATGTAGTGCGCAGCAGGGGAAAACAGTAAACAACTCGCTGTCCTAGTCATGAGCTCTCGGTGGTAGCAGCCTGAGGGAAGAAGCTGTTACCCCAATGAATAAATAAAATTGCTTCGAACGAAGAAGTGACTAGTAGAATGTACAGCTGGGGTCCATGAACCCCTAACATTAACCAAGGGGTCCATGGACTCCAGATTGGGAACCCCTGATCTAGAGGAAGTTGATGGTGATGTGGGAAAAATAAAATTACATTGGTGTACTATTAGTGTAAGTGTGGCTTAATAGTCAGAATGGAGCTAATGGGCTGAAGGGTCTGTTTCAGTGCAGTATACATGCACTTAGAACTGGATCTGAACTCTAATCCCCATAAGACTGGACTGGCCTCGTGCCTTAGTACCTCATCTGCGGATCCCTGGTACCTAGGCCCACCATTGAGGGAGCCGAATCCTACCAGTGACTTTCATATACCACTTGCCTATATATACACCCTCCAGTGCTGTGAGTGCTCTCTATCCACTTAGACCATAAGACATACAGTATGAGTAGGATTAGGTCTTTTGGCCCATTAAGTCTGCTCCACCATTCAATCATGGCCAATTTATTTTTCCCCTTCAACCTTACTTCTGCTGAATGACATCACAGGCATTGATCAACATCAATGGAACTGCACTTTGAGAGGGCGAGTAGTTTCAAGTTCCTCAGTATACACACCACTGAAGATATCATCTGGATTGTACACACCGGCTGTGTGGGGATAAAAAAGCACTGCAGCGTCTCTTCCATCTCAGGTGACTGAAGGAGTTTGGCATGAGCCCCAAAATCATCAAGACCTTCTACAGGGACACCACTGAAAGCATCCTGACTGTGTCACCGCCTGGTATGGGAACTGCACCAACCTTGACCGCTGGGCACTACAGAGAGTGGTATGGACAGCCCAGTGCATCTGTGGATGTGAACTTCCCTCCACTGAGAACATTTACAGCAGCAGGTGCGTAAAGTAGGCCTGGAAGATCATCGGAGACACCAGTCACCCCAACCATAAACTGTTTCAGCTGCTTCCGTCTGACAAATGGTATTGCAGTATCAAAGCCAGGATCAACAGGCTATGGGACAGCTTCTTTCTACAAACCATTAGACTTACAAATTCACGTCTGTACATTGTGACAGAGTCATAACGCGAAGAATTTTACTCTGTGATGTTGTGAGATGGATGAAATATTAAAATAGATTCAAAAATTCAAAATTAATATAGAGTTGGAGATTCTTTAGAACTATTAGCAAGCTAGTAAATGGTGAGGCAAGGCAGGTGGGCCTTAGGGGGTAGAAACTGTTTGCAGGTCTGGAAGATCAGAACATTCCTGCAGGGCAGACATGGATCTCAAACCGTTCGTTGTGCTTCGCAGCTGTAATAGCAGATCTGGAAGTTGGAGAACCACCTCCAGGGTTGGAATTTAATTACTGGAAAGTTGGAATTCTGAAAAGGTTAAAAGTTTTCAACCCTGCACCTGAATAATCTTAATTTAAGAAAGCTCTCTGCCTCTAGGGAAAATACTGAATCCATGTTATAGTGATGTTAAACATCACACGCGACTCGAGGAGCAATCCAAAAATAACCTCACATTTTCGATATTTTACTCCATTTGACAACTTATGACCACCCATTTTGTGCCCTGCTCACAACTTTCCACTTACCTCAACACGTTTGTCGACAACACTTAGCCTTTTAACCCAAGTAATCAAAGAGTACTACAAAATAGTTGAAACACCAACACTTATTCCTGTACATTACAGCAGATCTTAGAATCTGAAGTAACAAACAAGGTGCTGGGGGAATTCAAAGGGTCAGGCAACATCTGCAGTAGGAAATGGACACTTGACCTTTCCTGTCAAGACCTTTCATCGGAGCAGCTGAAGAGTCTCGAACTAAAACAGTGATACCTATACCCTCCACAGAGGCTGCCTCATCTGTTGAGTTCCTCCAGCATCTTGTTTGTTGTCACCCCACTAATTTCCCATTGCCAGTATGAAAATTGTTCATTTATCTCTCTCTACTCAGCATTTTCTATCAGTTAACTACTCTGCTATCAAGACCAAAGCATCACCCTTACCCTGTGCCCATTAACTTGTGCATTTGTCATGTATGTGACACCTAACTGAATGTCTTCTGGAAAGGTGAGCTCTATTAAAGATTAACTTTATTTGTCACATGTTAAAAAGGTAATCTTAATCCTTCAAATACACTACATCTACTCTTTACCCACTCTACTTCTGAACTCTAGCAAATTAGTCAAACATGATTTCCCTCTCATAGTATCACATTGACTAATCTTGATTGCCTTATGTTTTGGCCTGCTTTGCCCTGTGGTTATTTCTGCACAGTAGATCCGGCATTTTCACAATGTCAGAAGTTAGGCGAACTAACCTATATTCTAAAATGTTCTATCGCCCTCTTTCTTTAAAAAGTATTTTCAATTTTCTGGATCCATTGGGGTTACTCCAGAGTCAGAATGATTGTTTATCTCAGTGTCAAGAGTCATACAGTACAGCAACAGGTCCTTTATCCCAGTTAGTCCAGGCTCATCAAACTAGTCCCATTTGCTTGTATCCCTCTAAGCCTTTCCTATCCACGTAGTTGTCCAAATGTTTTTGTGCGTTATTAAGCAACACACATAAAAGTTGCTGGTGAATGCAGCAGGCCAGGCAGCATCTCTAGGAAGAGGTACAGTCAACGTTTCGGGCCGAGACCCTTCGTCAGGACTGACTGAAAAGAAAAGCTAGTTAAGAGATTTGAAAGTGGGAGGGGGAGGGGGAGATCCAAAATAATAGGAGAAGACAGGAGGGGGATGGATGGAGCCAAGAGCTGGACAGGTGATTGGCAAAAGGGATATGAGAGGATCATGGGACAGGAGTCCTAGGGAGAAAGAAAAGGGGGAGGGGAAAAGCCCAGAGGGTGGACAAGGAGTATAGTGAGAGGGACAGAGGGAGGAAAAGGAGAGAAAGAAAAAGAATATATATGTATAAATAACGGATGGGGTATGAGGGGGAGGTGGGGCATTAACGGAAGTAAGAGAAGTCAATGTTCATGCCATCGGGTTGGAGGCTACCCAGACGGAATATAAGGTGTTGTTCCTCCAACCTGAGTGTGGCTTCATCTTGACAGTAGAGCAGGCATATCAGAATGGGAATGGGACCTGGAATTAAAATGTGAGGCCACTGGGAGATCCTACGTTATTAATGCAGCTTTCTCGACCACTTCCTTCGGCAACTCATTTTATACACTGACCACTCTGGGTGAAAAAGTTGCCCTTGAGGTTCCCATTAAACCTCTCCCCTATCACCTTCAACCCATACCCTTAGCTCTTAATTCCCCAACCCTGGGGAAAAGACTGTGTGTATTCACTCTATCTCTACCTTCATGATGCAAATACGCCTCTATAAGTTCTACTACGCTCCACGGAATAGAATTCTAGCCAATCGCTCCCTGTAACCAAGTCGTTGGCGGCCTGACAACATCCTCGTCAATGTTTTGCGCACTCTTTGAAGTGAACTAAGATACCAGAACTTTGTCCGACTAGTATACAAGGCCGCGGCTCTCTCCCGACAGCCGTAGGTCAGCTCACCAACCATAGCACCCTTCGTCGGCCTCCAGGGTGAAGTTGACCCTCACGGTGGCGGAGTAAGGCAGCAGGATCTTGGGGACGTTGAGTTTGGCTCCGGCCGAGTAACGGAACAGCACAGCCAGGAGCAGTAGCAGGTCCCATGTCGCAGTCGCCATGGCAACCCTGACAGAACTCCCCCCCCCAAAAAAAAATCCGTATGGGCCGCCACCAAAGAGGGAAAACACTACTTAGAAAGGGACAGGGCTTTCCCCGAGGGTCACCGCATGGTTTTCTTTTCCTATGGACTGCTGCGCTAACTCCGCCATTTGAGACTTCGACGCTGTCGACGGGACCCAGGACCCGCTTGTCCTCGCGCCCACCGCTCCACGCCCCTGACGGTCGCGCGTGCTCGAGTCCACGCCACGCATCCACCACTCCACGACGCCCCCCCCCCACCCCTCCCGAGGGTCGCGCGTCCTTGGGTCCACTGCCACGCGCCCATGGCCCACCCGAGGGTAGCGCGCGTGATCGAGTCCACGCCACGCATCCACCACTCCACGACGTCCTCCCCCCCCACCCCTCCCGAGGGTCGCGCATCCTTGGGCCCACTGCCACACGCCCATGGCCAACCCGAGGGTAGCGCACTGGCTCGCTGTGTGGCGTTCCCTGAGCCCGGGTGGAAAGTGCGGTCTTGCCCCGCGTTTTTGGGCCTGCTCTCGGCTGCCAGAACCAGGACGTAGGGGAGATTAGGTCTGTTGCGTATTCCATGAACACTAGACATTGCAATATATAGTCAGTGGTCGCTTTCTTAGGTACAGGAGTGAAACCTGGTGTTGTCTTTTGCACACCGCTCTGGTAATGTGCAGTTATTTGAGTTACTGACGTCTTCTTGTCAGCATGTCTTGTCATCAACTAATCTGGTCATTCTCCTCTGACCTCTATCATTAACAAAGCGTTTTCGTTCACAGAACTGCCACACCATTCTCTATAAACCCTAGTTGTGCGTGAAAATGCCAAGAGATGAGCAGTTTCTGAGATACTCAAACACATACAAAGTCACTTAGATCACATTTCTTCCCCATTCTACACACACACAATGCTGGAGGAACTCAGCAGGCCAGGCAGCATCTATGGGAAAAAAAGTACAGTCAATGTTTGAGGCAGAGATCGTTTGGCAGGACTCATTCTTCCTCATTCTGCTGTTTGATCTGAACAACAACAGAACCTTTTGACCATGTCTATGTGCTTTTATGCAATGAGTTGTTGTCACACCATTGACTGGTTAAATATTTGCATTACAGAGTAGGTGTACCTAATAAAGTGGCCAATGAGTGTATTTGTAAAATTGAAGTCTCCTGCTTAGCTTGCAATGGTAGGCAAATATTCACTTAAAACAAAAAATATATATTCTTATGTATGAGAAAACATTAAGAGAAAACCAAGGAATGATTTCACTATGAACATGCAATGGGAAATCACTTCTTTATGGCCAGCTGCAAACTATAATGTGAATCAAAAAAATCATACCACACTTAAATAACTAATGTGATAAAGTCACCAGAAGTCATTGCATTCAGAATCCAGAAAAGTTATCCTTTTTTAAAGTTCACAATTTTCTATTAAAGGAAATGTAGTAAATCTATTTCTTTCACTTTGAAAACACAGAATTTACATCAAAGCTTGATGTGGAAATCAGAGCACATAAAATGATTCCATCCAGTTCATTTTTCCAGAGCACTTTGCATTTTTGACATGTGATAGCTTACAGACTGTGCTCTATTGAATCATTTCATTACAAGGTGCATAAGTTATAAGTTCGAGTCCTAAAGGAAATGAGTGGTTCACAATTGTATTCAGTTCAGGTTTTACACTACATGAATGTGCCCGAAATGTAAGGATATGGGCATTGTGTAGGCAGAAGGAATTACTTTAGTTGGGCATTCCATTACTAATTTAATTAGTTAAGCACACCATTGTGGGTCGAAGGGCTTGTACCTGTGCTGTATTCTTTTATGTACTTTCACATCTCATATTATTCACATTGCTTGAAAAAACAATTTATCCAGAGGAATGATATTTCATCTCTATGTCTGGAATTTGTTGTTTTTTAATATTGAGGGAAGAAAAATATTGTGAGCAAAGAAACAATCAATGCCCTATCAAATATTTCTTTTTACTCTTGCAGTGCTATAGCTTTGTTGTAATACCATCCAGAATTCTTGCAGCACAGGAATTCATCCAATCTCTTTTTTAAACCATAGTACTCGTTATCCTAGTGATATCACCCTCATCCAAATAAAAATCAAGATGTTTAAATTTTCTTTTGACTTCTTGACCTTCAAACAGTACTCCTAAAGTCAAGTGCTCTGCATTTAATAGGTGGTCTTTCCGGATCTGGTTTTGCCACAGTCCATTGCTAACGCAATTTAAAAGTGCACCAAATGCACACACAGCATTGAAATGAACAAGGGATGTTAAGGTGCCAATTTTCATCTCTTCTCTATGTTTGGTGAGCTGATCTCGAATAAGATGGAGATCAGGGCACTGCAAATGACTTTGGTATATCCAAACCAAGAAGAGACAAGACTCCTTGCTGTGCTCATGTGGAAAGCTTATACAGTGAGTATACGATCTTACAGCTAGCTGCTTAAGTCAGAAATTTCACCGGCATCAACTTTGGTTGTATGACACTCTACAACTACTGCATTAACATTGAACAGAAATTTCAGCTTCCGTTCCCACACTAATTACTGAACATGTTGCCCCAGTCTGATTCAGGATACAAGCAGTACACCAAGCAAATACAGTTGTCCTCAAGCATGCTACCATCACCAGCTATAATGCCTTTAATTTCATGGGGGTACCCATTGATAAGATGTCCATTGGACCAGCGGGATAATTCGAATGGCTAGCAGCACAGATCAGAGCTGGGTATCTGGCCACAGGGTAATTCAGCTCCTGACACCATAAAGATTTCCCACCATTTACAAGCACAGGTTAGGAGAAAATACTCTCCACTTGCTTGGATGAGGGCAGCTCCATCAGGTGCCATTCGTGTCCTCTCCGCACCTTGTGCCGCATCAGGTGGCAACCTTGCCGTTTCTTTAGCATGTCTGTTTTTTTTTAATGAGGGCGAGTTGCTAGTTCAATCCTCAACACAGCAAGGTTGGAAAGCGTGAAGGAGCCAGCTGGATTCAAACCCAGGACCACTCGCCTTGAAGTTTGGTGCAGATGCCACTACACCACTGGCTGTCTTCAGGTGCCATGATGGTTAAAAACATCAAGTGCATCCCATCCACCAGTCTGAACATTTATTCCTTCCACCAATGCTGCCTGGAAGCGCCAACCAATCTGCTGGATGAACTCAGCAGCTTGAGCAGCATAATAGAAGGAAAGAAATTGCTCACGTTTAAGGTTGAAACCCTATATCAGGACTGAAGCTGTGGAGGAGAGATCTCCTGACGCAATCAAATCTGTAACAGTGCAGGAGGTGATTGCCTAGTGTTTGGTCATGGTCTCATGGTCCAAGGGTTGACTAGAGGAAGTACCCAGGAGCTGTTACCTGGCCTCTGCAAGGTAGAGGTCAATCTGCCTGACTACAATAGCACTGCCCTTGCCTGTTGCTGTATGGAAGCTGCTGTATAAAACAAATTCAAAATACCCTTCAGTTAGTCATCCAGGTTACTCTAACAGCACCTCCCTCACTCATATCCTCAAGGACGAGACCAACAAGTGCATGGAAACATTGCTGACAGTTCCCCTACAGGTTGAAATTTGGTTACACACTGTTTTAATTTGGAAATAACACTTAATTGTTGCCAATTCTAAATCCTAGAACACTCTTGCCTACACTGTGGGAATAGCTTCACTAGAAAGGCTACAATGGATAAAGTCAGTGGCTCAGCACTTCCTCCTCAAGGGCAATAGTTGCTCATCTTGCCAGTCACACTCATATCCTAATAATGAACAAATGAAAGAAAGAGAAGATAGTTTAATTTTCTGAAATTTCTGTGGATGTTCTCTGTGATACATCTCGTCCAATACACTGTAACATTCAAATGGTGTGAAATATACCAAGGTAATAAATACTTCAAATATTTACATTTCCTGTGAAGAATGCTCATTTTACAAAGGATATTTATGAAAATATAATGCATTAAAGTTTATAGAACATAATTTTATTTGTCAAAGATTGTGAAAAAACATAGAAAATTTTACATTTTGTTTCTTTTATACAAGGCAACATATCCTATTAGTTGCACCAAGGAATTTAATGAATACCTACTGTATATTCCACCAGTACAGTCATATCCTTAACATCTCTGCATCTGTACATCATTGAAGTGGATAAAATTAACCTCACTCTTCCAAAGCAGATTGAACTGTTACACAGCACTTCTCATCAAATGAATAACATCCTGTTAAAGACATCGACAATCTCATTTGATTGATGGTTTTAATTAATTAATTTTTTTTTTGGAATGTGTAGCTCAGTACTGTGAATGTCATCTCATAAAAACAATTCACCATATAGTGAAGAAATCTCAAGCAATTAAATCTCATTATTAATCACTTCTAATGTCATGAGTATTGACCTCTAATATTGTCAACCTAATGTGACAAGTGGAATGATATGCAGCAATCATTCATTATCAGTCAATGTTATTTATCATTTGGCATGAAGAGTCTGTCCATTTATAACCACGGGATATCACCGTCTGTCAGCAAGATTACTGAAAACTGCTAATCATGTTTTCAACCAAAAGGATTAGGTGTTGTACAATCAAAGAGTGAAGTAAAGATTAGGATGTACACATACAAGAGATTAAAGATAGAATCTGAAACATTAGCTGAAAAACTTGTCACTTTTAATAACCATTGAACTTATAAATAATTATGATGAGGGATCAGATTCCATATATAAAATTAGATTTTCAGGGTTAGAAGGGAGCTTGTAGCTTAGTATGCCATTAAGAGTTTTGTCATACTTTTAACTTCAGGCAAAAGTTGTTTGCAAATTTTTGAATAGATTATTGCAAAGATTTCATCAGCAGAGCCTATGGAGAAACAGGTTATGACTCTCAGCAACTTTGATTTCTGTGTTGTTACTACATGTATAAAGTGGGGGAGTTAGTGTCAGTTTCATGGTGTAACAATGGCAAACTCTGACAGCAGCATCATACTTCCAACCATGAAATCTAATAATGTTTCATAAATACCCATATATGTAGAGAGGGTGTAACATACAAAAACTGTTTGTTCCTCCATTATTATTTTTCTTTGACATTTGGAGATTGTGGTTTGGCATCAGATGTTAGACTGTTTACATTCAATCTTACTAAAATGAAAGAAATTCACAAGAGATCTGGAACACATTTTAAAAACAGCCAGAGGCTACAAAGTCAGTAAGTAAGTGTTCACCCAAGACAAAGCTCGCAGGGTATTACTTCAGAATGGCACAAATCACACAACATACAGTTAATTCAGATTTCTTCTCTATATATTCCCTGTACCCATCTGGCTTTCATTGCCAGCCACAAGCCTTCAGGCTGGTTTTTGGCCTGTAAGGCAGAATTTCCTATTTAACAAACTTGGAACAGCAGCAAGAGAATGCTGATGAAATCCAATCTTGCTGACACTTCCAACAGATCACATACAGTAAATACAAGAGATTCTGCAGATGCTGGAAATCCAGAACGAAACACACAAAATGCTGGAAGAACTCAGGTTAGGCAGCATTAATGAAGATGAATAAGTAGTTGCCATTTTGGGCTGAGACCCTTCTTCAGGACTAGAAAGGAAGGAGGAAGATGCCAGAATAAAAAGGCAGGGGTGGGGCGAGGGGAAGAAGGATAGCTGGAAACATGATAGGTGCGTGGGAAAGGTAAATGGCTGGAGAAGAAGGAACCTAAAAGGAGAGAAGAGTAGACCAAAGAGAAAGGGAAGAAGAATGGTACCAGGGGCTGAGAAAGAGAAGGGGTAGGAGATCAGAGTGTGAAATAGAAGAGAGAGAGAGAGAGAGAAGGGGAGGCAAAAAACAATTACCAGAAGGAGAAATTGATGTTCATGCCATCAGGTTGGAGGCTACCCAGATGGAATATAAGGTGTTGCTCCTCCACCCTGACAGTAGGCTCATCATGGCAAAAGAGGCTATGTACCGACATGTTGGAATGGGAATGAGGATAGGAATTAAAATGGTTAGCCAAAGGGAAATTCTGCTTTTGACAGGTGGAGCAGAGGTGCTTTAGAAAATGTTCCCATAAATTGCATCGGGTCTCACTAATGTAGAGGAAGCTCTTCAGGAGCACTGGGTACAAAAACTAACCTCAACAAATTCGCAGGTGAAGTGTTGCCTAACCTGGAAGGGCTGTTTGGGGCCTTGAACAAAAGTAAGGGAGGAGGTGAATGGGCAATCTTAGCATATCTGTCACTTGCAGGGATATGTGCCAGGAGAGAGATTAGTGCGAAGAGACGAACAGACAAGGAATCATGGACGGAGTGATCCTTGTGGAAAGCAGAGAGTTGGGGAGGGGCAGAGTGAGGTAAAGATGTGTTCGGTGGCATGATCTTGTTGAAAATGGCAGAAGTTGTGGAGAATGATGGTTTGGATGGGAAGTTTCATGGGGTGGTAGATGAGGACAAGGTAAATTTTATGCCTGTTAAGGAGGTAGGAAGATGCAGTGAATGCATATGTCTGGGAAATGGAGATGTAGGTGAGGGCAGCATCAATGGTGGAGGAAGGGAAACCTCATTCTTTGAAAAAGGAGGATGTCTCTGATGTCTGGACAGGAAAGCCTCATCCAGGAAACAGATGTGGCAGAGACAATGGAACTGAGAAAGGGAATAGCATTTTTATAGGATACAGATTAGGAATTATAGTCTAGACAACTGTGGGAATCAGTAGGTTTATAAAAGATGTCAGTAGCCAATTTGTCTCCAGAGATGGAGACAGAGAAAGTGGAGGGAGGTGTCAGAAATAGACCAAGTGAATTAAAGGGCAGGGTGGAAGTTGGAGGCAAAGTTGATGAAATTGATGAGCTCAGCATGGGTGCATGAAGCAGCACCAATGCAGTCATCAATATAGTGCAGGAAGAGTTGGGTACCATTACTAGTGAAGGCTTGTTCTACACAGCTAATGAAAAGACAGGCAAAGCTGGGGCTCGTACAGGTGCCCATGGCTACCCCTCAAGTCTGGAGAAAGAGGGAGAAGCTGAAGGAGAAATTGTTGAGGGTGAGGATCAGTTTTGCAAGATGTGGAGGGTGGAGTCGGACATGCATTGTGAAAATGAAATGGTCAGGTCCAGGGAACTGAAAGTTGTTGAAGAGATCAAGAGCATGCAAAGTGTTGCTGATGTAGGTGGGAAGGAACTAAACCAAGGGGGATAGAATAGAGTTGAGGTACGTGGACGTGAGTTCAGTGGGGCAGGAGCAACCCCTACATGAACAGTGGACCTACCTGGACAGTCAGGTTTGTGGATCTTGAGTTGGAGTAGAAATGAGTACTGTGGGGTAGGGGAACTATGAGTTTGGTGTCAGGAGATGTGAGATCTCCAGAGTTGATGAGGTCAGTGATGGTGTAGGAGACAGTTTTCTGATGGTCAAGAGTGGTAAAAGGAGGTGTCTGAGCACTGTTGCCTGGCCTCACTCAGGTAGAGGCCAATCTGCCACACTACAACAGCACCCCCTTTCACTGCAGGTTTGATGGCAAGGTTGGGATTGATGCAAAGAAGGTGGAGGGCAGTGCGTTCAGAGGGGGTAAGGTTCGAGAAGGAGTGAGGAGCGCTGAAGTTGAGCCGGTTGGTGCTTCATCAGCAATTGAGATGAAGAGGTCCAGAGCAGGCAGAACACTAGAGCAGTGTTCCAAGAAGATTGTCCAAGAGGGTTGGAGATGGGGGAAGGAATCATCGGTACAGGGTGGGAAACAAGAAGTGGTCTCAGAGACGGAGTCAATGGAAGAAGAGCTCAGCATTGTGGCAGGTGATGAACTTGCTGAGGTGCAGGCGAAGGGGGACAAAGATAAGGCCCTTGCTGAGGACAGGACGGTCCACCTCAGACAGGGGAAAGTCAGAAGGAATGGTGAAGGATAGGGAGGGATTAGAGCTGGGATCAAAGGGGGAAGGAGTGATGATAGTTTCAGAGGGGGGGAGGGTTGGGGTGGGTCTACTGACATTACAGCATATATGTCTGCATAGCTTGGAATCTGCAAAATATAAACTCTGCCCATATGTTTTTTTTCCCCCCAACATTCAGTGATTTTGGAACAGTGGAATCATATTTCTTATGGTATTGCATTACAGCATCAGGAGTTCTCAATACCAAGTAAAAAAATACTTTCTTAATCAGCTTGCAACATACCAGATAAAAGCTTTAAAAAACCACAGGGTAGGAAATTACACATCACATGTTTCCATTTTGAATAGATATTGGCCTGTAGCCTTTTGTTAAATTAATACCATAAACTGGTTAAATATCCTGGTGCTCTACAAGACAATTCCTCCATATAATGCAAATTAAAAATGCAAATACAAATATGCATTTTATCAATGTTAAACAGTAAGTATATTAGTGCCATCGACACTAAAAGCACTTAATACACATCAGATGTTATGAAGTTCTCTGCACAAGGACAGCAACCACTGTGACATAATTAAAGGCATTACATTAGCAAATATGCCAGGAGTCTGCAGCACCTCCCCTAAATCAAAATTTAAGTGAAAACATGGATTATAAGATGAATCTTTTGCTATAGTTACATTGGGGGACTTCGTCTAACTTCAGAGAAATGAGTTAGAAACCTTAGTTAATTCATGACCGTCTCTCCTAACCATTTCCGGCTGGAAGACATATTTAGGCTTTGAACTATTCCATACCTGAGATAGGTGTGACTAAATCCTTCACTGGATTTCCCATCATTTGCAGTGCTCACAGCCCAGAATGGAAGGACATTTTTTTTTGTTATTCCAGCCAGTATTTCAATAGATGGCACAGGATTTATTTTAATGCTGAAGAATAAGAACTTTGCAGCCAATGTCAATTCAGTTACTTCCACAAAGATGCTTCTCAAAGCCTAATTTTAAAATTAACTCTTAACTAGAAGTTTTCTTATGTCAGCATAAAGCTTGCTGACAACATTGCAACAATCTTCCATGATCCTGCTGTTTGCAATTCCAACATCTGTTCCAGGCAGAATCCCTGCAGAGATCAGCCAGAAACCCTGTACAGTATCTGAAAATTGACAAGTGTCATTGGAGTGAAGGTAAGCTCCTCCCTTGTCAATGGCCTGCTAGCCAGCATCCACAACTGTAGTAACACAGGTTAGACTGTTGGCATATTAGCTGTTGCACGGTGTACCACAATCAGACCAAACCTGACACAACAATACAACATTTCTATAGAGCAATTATTAGCATTTCTTTGCTGCCATAAAGCAGGAGAGCAACAATGAGTCCCCCAACATCACAGCAGAGATTGGTTAATAGACTGTGTACCAGATGTGAACCTTTCTCATTTAGAATGGTCACCGATTTACCAGATCAAGTTGTCTAATTTTCAGTGGAAGTCCGTGACATCTCCATAACTGCATTATTGCACTCTTATCATTTCCTGGCATTACTGTGAAGTATAAGAAAACATTCACACAACCTTTAGCCTAACAATTAAAGCACAATATTTTTAAACCCAATCTAGCCACGTTGGCTAATGAAGAATAATACATACACTTCAGTAGTCACACTGGCTGTGTTAACTTTTCCTTTTTGGCTGCAGCCATAAGAAACATTCCCTTCACGTACATTACATGAAAAATGCAATCCTGAACAAACACCAATGTTAAAATGTAAGTTATTCTGCTCCAGTACTTAGTTCAGCCTTAAATTAATTCAGTGATTCTGTTTTTGCTGCACACCACTGAGTTGGAATGCTTGAGTCTTTTAATCATCCACAAACTTAGTGTTATTGTTTCCATTCTGTAAGCAGTGCTTCGGCTTACGGACGAAATCTGCACGGATCAGGCGGTAGAAGTAAATCAGGATCATGATGTTCATCGCGTTCAAGGACAGAGTGATGTAGCCCGCGTGTGGGAGGACACCTAAGTTCTTTATCATGAACCACGTGAGGTAAAACTGGGTAGACAGTCGAAACACAACATAGGTGAAAACATTGATGTACTTGTTATAGTAGTATAGCTGAGAGCTCTGTGCATTCGCCAGCTTTAGGAGCAGTCGAGCATGGAGGAAAATACTGTTCATCTCAACGAACAATGCAATAACAGCTCCAGCAACGTAGCGTTGGGTCAGCACTATGTAGAGGAAAGTGGAAATCACCTGGGTGAAAAAAAGAAACAGCTTGTTAGACAGCAGCTGTTGTGTTTTTATAATTCACATTTCAGGTCATCAGGTTCAAGAGAACTTCCATCAAAGCTTCATCAACGTGAAACATTAACTGCTTCTCTCTGCACAGGTACTGCTCAGGTTACTGAGACAGTAACTTGTGTTAGTACTTAGGACCTGCTCTGTCATACACCTGCACCAGTCCTGGCAATTTAAACTAAAACTCTAGAGTAGAGTGAAAATAATTGGGTATATCTTCACAATTGTATCTGTTAGTCTTGCGAGACCATGGATCTGTGCCTGGAAAGTCTTCACTCTCCAGGGCGCAGGCCTGGGCAAGGTTGTATGGAAGACCAGCAGTTGCCCATGCTGCAAGTCTCCCCTCTCCACGACACCAATGTTGTCCAAGGGAAGGGCATTAGGACCCATACAGCTTGGCACCAGTGTCGTCGCAGAGCAATGTGTGATTAGGGAACACAACATGTTCCCTCAGCTGGGGCTCGAACTCACAACCTTCAGGTCGCTGGTCCAATGCCTTAACCACTTGGCCACGTGCCCACACACAATTGTATACTGTATTATTTAACATCATAGTTCTCATTCATGTATCTCAAACAGTAATATCAATTTGCATTGTAGGAAGGGCCTGAAATCCAGGTCTATGTGAGAAGAAAATATACTAATGTTATATATGTTTACATGGGATTCTGTCATTAACAGACTTTAGAGTCAATGGGATTTAAACAAATAAAACACTTAATGGCCATTTTTTTTTAGGTACGCCTGCTTATTAATGCAAATATCTGATCAGCCAATCACGTAGCAGCAACTCAATGCATAAAAGCATGCAGACGTGGTCAAGAGGTTCAGTTGTTGTTCAGACCAAACATCAGAATGAGGAAGAAATGTGATCGAAATTATTTTAGCCATGGAATGATTGTTGGTGCCAGACGAGGTGGTTTGAGTATCTCAGAAAATGCTGATTTGCTGGGATTTTCACAGTCTCTAGAGTTTACAGAGAACGGTGCGAAAAACCAAAAAAAAAAGTATCCGATAAGTGATATTTCAGTGGGCGAAAATGCCTTATTAATGAGAGATGTCAGAGGAGAATGGCCAGACTGATTCAAGTGGACAGGAAGGTGACAGTAGCTCAAATAACCGTGTGTTACTACAGTGGTTCAGAGAGAGAGAGTACAGAGAAGATTTACTAGAATGCTACCTGGGTTTCATCACCTAAGTTACAGAGAAAGGTTGAACAAGTTGGGTCTTTATTCTTTGGAACGTAGAAGGTTGAGGGGGGCCTTGATAGAGGTATTTAAAATTATGAGGGGGTTAGATAGAGTTGACGTGGATAGGCTTTTTCCATTGAGAGTGGGGGAGTTGAGAGTTAAAGGGCAAAAGTTTAGGGGTAACATGAGGGGGAACTTCTTTACTCAGAGAGTGGTAGCTGTGTGGAACGAGCTTCCAGCAGAAGTGGTTGAGGCAGGTTCGATGTTGTCGTTTAAAGTTAAATTGGACAGCTATATGGACAGTAAAAAGAATGGAGCGTTATGGGCTGAGTGCAGGTCGGTGGGACTAGGTGAGAATAAGAGTTCAGCACGGACTAGAAGGGCCGAGATGCCCTGTTTCCGTGCTGTAATTGTTATATGGTTATATGGCTAAGAGCACAACACAATGAGCCTTGAAGTGCAGTAGGTTCCTAATGAAGTGGCCACTGCGTGTACGTTTGATATGCCTCTTTAACACACAGAATTGCCCGATCAGCTCCAACAAATACATGAGGGGGATCTTCTTCACTCAGAGGGTGGTGAGAGTGTGGAATGAGCTACCAGAGGAAGTGGTGGATGCGGGTTTGTTTTCAACATTTAGGATTAGTTTGAGTAGGTACATGGATGGTAGGGCTATGGTCCAGGTACGGGTCAAAGCAGAATAATAGTTTGGCAAGGACTAGATGGGCCGAGGGGCCTGTTTCTGTGTTGTAGTGCTCTATGGCTCTAGTTTTTCAACACAAAATACTTTCCACTCTTTTGAAATTAAAATTAGTTAATTGAAATTATCAAACTAATCATTACTCACTCAAGTTGCAATTCTGTTGCATCATTTGCATTTTTAAACATGCAAATAAAGGGGTTACTTATTTTTTTAAACCAGGAAATACA
The DNA here is from genome assembly GCF_030028105.1 of Mobula birostris. NCBI lineage: Eukaryota > Metazoa > Chordata > Chondrichthyes > Myliobatiformes > Myliobatidae > Mobula > Mobula birostris. The sequence goes on from NC_092394.1 coordinate 18,110,266, forward strand.
AACCATCAAGTGTTGATCATCTTTGGGCACAGCACAGATTTGAAAAACCACTTAAGTATAAGAATGTTAATTATGCTGTTGGCTGCTTTCACAGTTCGAGTAGATGCACATGAAATTTTCACGCACGCACCATAATGTTTCACTGACATGTAATTTGCAACAATTAATTAAAGAAAAATCTTTTACAGAGCTGGAATTCAGTTACTTTTCTAGACAGAAATAAACAATTTTGCTGTCTTGAAATACTCAATGGTCATAATAATCTTTAAGCACCTGCAGACCCCAGTACGTCCTTCCACTGGATGAACTTTCACCTTACAGCATGCACTCTCCATTCTTTACACACTTTTAAATAACATAGAAAGAGCTCCCTACTGAGTCTATGTAAACTCTCAAGAGCAATCTCATCAATCTCATTCCCCAGCTTATTTCTCCGTATCTATTCTCTCACACATGCCCACCAATTACCTAAAGTCTCAGCACTAGCTGTTTTCTAGAGTCATGGAATACTGACTATTACCTAGTCCCATTGTCTCTCACTTGGACCATGACTCTCCATACCCATCCCAGCCATGTACTTAACCACATTTCTCTCAAATGTTGAAATCAAACCCGCATCCACCATTCCAGATTGTTCCACCATGGGTGGTCACCTACCACCCACCTACCTTAGTAGCGATTTACAATGGCCAACGAGCCCAAGTATTCTTTATGATGTAGCTGGAAACCCGAGAGCCCAGAGGCAGCCAAGCAGTCACAGGAAGAATGTGCAAACACCCAGCTCCTGAGGTCAGGGATGAACCCAGCTTGTGAGGAATGCTGATAGTTTCACATACCTCTGTGTATAATTCTGTGTTGAAACGCTATTGAGATATTAGGTGTGCCTTATACACAATAGAAGGAAAAATTCAAGGTCTTCCAATGTTACAGCCTTCAGAGACTGTTGGAGGACATTTTACTTGGACAGTTTGGATTCAACAGCACAGTGCTGTTCTGCAACAACATCGGGGCAGTTTATGCTTTTACATAAGTGCGTTTGAACACAGGGTGTTAAATGTTCTGATCTATCTGAAATAACTGAAACTGTGCTACAACTGGTTAGGGAAGCAATAGGCATTCATTGTTCCTGCTTCTGATCACTAACCCGTGACCCTGCTGATAGTGACAGTGGAGTCAGGATTAAGGCCTTCCCAATTGCAAGATGAACTTCAAAAATATTGTGGAAGAGTTGTGGATAAGAAAGACAAAATTGAAGAAAGCAAGAATGAATTTCTATTAACTTCTGATTTTTTTCCTCTATTATTATGTATTACATTGCTCTGCTGCCACAAAGGCAACAAATTTCATGGCATACACCAGTGATATTAAACCTGATTCTGATTCTGACTCTGATTCTAAATTTGCAAACATTAATGGAAGTAGACCTTTCCTGGGAAGAGCAGTAACTATTCAAAATAACACAAACACTTCTCATACGTTTTGAAAACATTTTGTATCTGCTTATATTTTTGACAGCTAGACATTTTCCTGAAGTCGCAGTAAAAAAAAAGGTTATTGATAGAGGAATTTCCAAAAATGTCACACATGCTATGGTGAAAAAGATGTCTTGTCTGCATATCTAAGCAGTCAGCACTTTGAAAGGCAATAACAAGTGTATTATTCCCCGACATCTCTTTTGGTATACTATAGTTCATTGTTCAGATTTCTAGAATGTGATTGCATTGGTTGGTAGTGTCTGTGCTGGGATTGGTGGGTTTGGAGTCTGTAATTAGACAGACAAACTAGAAACCCCAGATGCTGAAGACACTAGCAGTATGCTCAGAAATTTGAGAGTGTTGGGGGGGGGGAGCGCAGAAATGAGTATAGTTGCTATTACTAAGGAGAAGGTACTTTGAAAGCTCAAAAGGTCTGAAGGTGGTTATGTTACCTGGACTAGATGGATTACACCCCAGGGTTCTGAAAGATGCAGCTGAAGAGACTGTGGAGGCATTAATAGTAAACTTCCCAGAATCACTAGATCCTGGAATGGTTCTGGAGAACTGGAAAGCTGCAAATGTCACTTCATTCTTTAAGAAGGAAGGGAGGTAGAAGAAAGGAAATTATAGACCAATTAGCTTGACTTCAGTGGTTGGGCAGATGTTGGAGTCCATTACCAAGGATAAGGTTTCACGGTACTTGGAGGCACATGGCAAAATAGGCCAAAGTTTGTATTGTTTCCTTAAGGGGAAATTTTGCCTACAAACCCTTTGGAATTCGTTGAGGAAATAATTGGGAGGATAGACAAAGGAGAGTCAGTAGATGTTGTTTACTTGGATTTTCAGCAGGTCTCTGACAAGGTGCCGCACATGAAGGTGCTTAACAAGAGCCCATGGTATTACAGGGAAGATATTAGCATGGATAGAAGATTGGCTGACTGGCAGGAGATAAAGTGTCGGAATAAAGGGGGTCTTTCCTGATTGGTTGCCAGCGACTAGTGATGTTCCACAGAGGTTGGTTTGGGGAGTGCTTCTTTTCACATTATATGTCAATGATTTGGATGATGGAATTGATGGCTTCGTGGCCAAGTTTATGGATGATACGAAGATAGGTGGAGGGGCAGGTAGAGTCAAGGGTGGAGGGGCAGGTAGAGTCAAGGAAGCAGGGAGACATCAGGAGGACTTAGATAGATTAAAAGAATGGGCAAAGAAACAGCAGATGGAATACAGTGCAGGGAAGTGTACAGTCATGCACTTTGGTAGAAGGAGTAAAGATGTAGGCTATTTCATAAACTGGGAGAAAACTCAAGAATCAGAGATTCAAAGGGACTTCGGAGTCCTTGTGTAGGCTTCCCTAAAGGTTAACGTGCAGGTTGAGTTAGTGGAAGGCAAATGCAATGTTAGCACTCATTTGAGAGGAATAGAATATAAGAGCAAGGACATAATGCTGAGGCTTTATAAAGCATTGGTCAGACAGCACCCGCAGTATTGTGAGTAGTTTTGGGCCCCTTATCTAAGAAAAGATGTGCTGGCGTTGGAGAGGGTCCAGAGAAGGCTCAAGAGAATGAGTCCAGGATTTAATGGGTTAAGGTATAAGGAGCATTTGACAGTTCTGGGTTGTGCTCACTGGAGTTCAGAAGAATGGGGGGGGGGGTCGATCTCTTTGAAATCAGAGGACACAGCCTCAGAATAGAGGGATGTCCATTTAGAACAGAGATAAGAAAGGAATTTCTTCAGCCGCAGAATTCATTGCCACAGATCGCTATGGAGGCCATGTCATTGGTTATATTTAAAACTAAGCTTGATAGGTTCTTGATTAGTTAGGGCATTACTCAGGGACAAAAACATTTAACACGATTCACATGTTATGTAATTTTTCAAGTTAAGCTGAATGCTAAGGGAAGGTACTCTCTGGCTTCGCCATGACACATAACATAACCAAATATACTGCAAATGTTGCAGGTTTAAGTTTGCACAGAAATATTGACTTGAGAAGAAGAAGGTCTCTCCCTGTAGTTCTGACGAGGCTTTGAATGCTGGAAAGAGAAGCTGAGGGCCAAAAGATCAGGGAATGAACTATTAGCAACATAGTTGTGAGACTCTACAAAAAGTGATGGATACAGCCCAGTCCCTCACAGGCAAAGCCTACCTTTGAGCATGTTTACAAGGAATGGGGGCCACAAGAAAGCAGCATCCATCATCAAGGGCATCCACCATTAAGGCCATGCTCTCTTCTCGCTGCTGTCATCAGGAATGAGGTACATGAGCCTTAGATCCTACACCACAGGCTCAGGAAGAGTTATTACCCTACAACCATCAGGCTCCTGAACCTGTGTGGATAACTTCACTCACCTCAACATAAGAACTTAAGAACATAAGAGCAGGAGTAGGCCATCTGGTCCATCGAGCCTGCTCCACCATTTAATAAGATACTGGCTGATCTGGCCATGGACTCATCTCCACCTACCTGCCTTTTCCCTGTAACCCCTAATACCCCTACTATGCAAAAAATCTATCCAACCTTGTCTTTAATATATTTACTGAGGTAGCCTCCATTGCTTCATTGGGCAGAGAATTCCAGATTCATCACCCTCTTGGAAAAGCAGTTCCTCCTCATCTACATCCTAAATCTATTCCCCTGAATCTCGAGGCTATTTCCCCTAGTTCTAGTCTGACCTACCAGTGGAAACAACCTTCCTGCCTCTATCTTGTCTATCCCTTTCATAATTTAAAATGTTTCTATAAGATCTCCTCTCATTCTTCTGAATTCCAGCGAGTACAGTCCCAGGTGACTCAATCTCTCCTCATAGTCTAACCCCCTCATCTCTGCATTGCCTCCAAAGCCAGTATATCCTTCCTCAATAAGGAGACCAGAACTGCAAGCAATACTCCAGGTGCGGCCTCACCAGTATCCTGTACATTTGCAGCACAGCCTCCCTGCTCTTAAATTCAATCCCTCTAGCAATGAAGGGCAACACAGAACTGATTCCACAACCTAAGGACTCACTTTTAAGGACTCTACAACTCAATATGTATGTTTGTATGTATTTATTTAGCTATCTGTCTATTTATTTAGAGATGCAGCACAGTAACGCTCAGTATGTATGTTTGTTTGTATGTATTTATTTATCTATCTGTCTATTTATTTAGAGATACAGCACAGTAACAAACCTGCATTACCCAATTAACCTTCTAACCCATATGTTTTTGGACTGTGGGAGGAAACCAGAGCACCTGGAGGAAACCCACACGGTCACGGGGAGAACGTACAAACTCCTGACAGGCAGTGGCGGGAATCGAACCCCGGTCACTGATACTCTATTGCGCTAACCACTATACTATCATGCTGTCCCATTTGCACAATTTGTCTTCCTTTGTACATTTGTTGTTTGTCAGGTTTTTGTTATTTAGTTTCTTTTCATAAATTCGATTGCATTTCTTTTTCTCTGTAAATGCCTGCGCAAGAAAATGAACCTCAAGCTAGTATATGGTGACATATACTTACTTTGATAATAAATTCACCTTGAACTTTGAACTTAGGCTACTTTTGACCTCCAATACTGTCCGTGTGGAGTTTGTACATTCTCCTTATCATTTTGTCGGGTTCCTCCAGATGCTCTTAGTTTCTTCCTGCCTCCCAAAGACGTGCAGTTTGGTGGGCTAACTGGCCACTATTCATTGTACTGGGTGTGTGGGTAGATGACGGTAGATGAAGGGAATGGAGAAAATGAAAATGGCATTACTGAGGGATCAACACGAATGGGTGCCTGATCCTCAACACAGTCTCAGTACAGCAAATAGCTGTTTTTCTGGCTCTATGGCAACATGTCTCCATGAATAGAGATGCACAAAACTGTTACAGTGGACGATACAGGAGGACACAGAAGGTTGAAAATACAATGGCTAAGGTGCAAGGAGATCTGCAAATCATTTGTAATTAGAAAAGAGATTTTCATTGGAATAAACAGAAAGGAAGGGCCTGGAGCTGGGACAGGCATGGAACAAATTTGTTGATTGTTGGTCGGTGAGAACCAAGAAAGGGAGTTATTGCAGAAATAATAATAATAAATAATAAGTATATTATTGATCCCGTGAGAAATTTCACTACAGTAGCAAAATTTGAAAAGACACTTAGCAATAATCATAATTCTTTATAGGTATCCGTTAGTCTCATGAGACCATGGATTTGCACCTTGGAAGGTTTCCAGGGCTCAGGCCTGGGCAAGGTTGTATGGAAGACCGGCAGTTGCCCATGCTGCAAGTCTCCCCTCTCCATGCCACCGATGTTGTCCAAGGGAAGGGCATTAGGACCCGTACAGCTTGGCACCGGTGTTGTTGCAGAGCAATGTGTGATTAAGTGCCTTGCTCAAGGACACACACACTGCCTCAGCTGAGGCTCGAACTAGCAACCTCCAAATCACTAGATGAACGCCTTTACCACTTGGCCACGTGCCAATACATAATAATAATAATAAATATAACTAATAATAGAGTAACTGGTAACAAATAATAAAATACATAATAATATACGCAATAATAATTTACCAATATGCAATAATAATGTACAAAATAATAAACAGAGACTATTGTACTATGATGTGTGTTCTCCTATCACACAGAGATGAACTGTTGTATATGCTTACTGCATTTGGTAGGAAAGATTTCCTGTAACGATCCTTGTGACAGAGGAGCTGAACGAGCCTGTTTGAAAGGGTGCTCTGCTGCTTATTCAGTAGGTCATGGAAAGGATATGGCAGATCGTCTATAGTGGATAACAAATTGTAGGTGCTTCAACAGTGACAGGCATGAGGTGGAATGGTAATGCCTTATTTGGAACAGGTGGAATGCAGTCAGGGAGACAAATACATTGCTGAATTTAATATAGAATCGAACAGAACATTTAGGTTGAGAAGGTGGACAGAGAGAGGAGTAACAACAAAATGGAATTCACTGATTGGCTTCACAATGACCCTATGGCAAACTTAGCTGGGAATAAAACCCATCATGTCTATGGTGAATGCCATAAATAATCAGTGTAACAATTACACTCATAGTGAAGTTGCCCAGGCTACTGGTGCACAACATTTATTTATTGAGATACAGTGTGGAATCAGCCCTTTCAACCACGCCACCCAGCAATATCCCAATTTAATCCTGGCCCAATCACAGGACAATTTACAATGAAAAATTAACCTACCAACTGGTATGTCCTTGGAATACGAGAGGACACTGGAGCACCTGGAGGAAACCCACATAGTCAAGGAGAGAACGTAGTACAACCTCCTTGTACACAGTGGCGGAAATGAAGCCTTGTATTAAGAAGAGTTGTGCTAACCACTGCGTTACCATCGGGGCCATCTGTATTTTTTCCCTGCAGGTATTAATACCTGGCGGGAAAAATATGTGGAGAGCACTGATTTTAAAAAAAGAATTTGAAACAGCACAGGTGTAGGTGCACTGTACACAAATATATCTAGTTTCCCTCCCCCTGAGATGTACCATCAGTTTTTTCCTGTTTTGCTTACTCCATGGAAATTCTGCCATTGGCAGCAGGGTAACACACACACACACACACACACACACAATGCCAGAGGAACTCAACAGGTCAGGCAGCATTGATGGAGAAAAATAAACAATTGCCATTTTGGACCGAGACCTTTCATCAAGTCTCAGCAGGACCCCTCAGCCCGAAACGTTAACTGTTTATCCCTCTCCACAGATGCTGATTGACCTGTTGAATTTGGATTCCAGTCAGTTTCGACTGGCAAAAACATCTCCTCCACAATCTCCATCAGCACAGTGGAACCGCAGGGATGTGTACCTAGTCCCCCCACCCCCCGCTCTACTTCTCTACTTGCTTTACACCTATGTCCGTGTGGCTCAGTACAGCTCCAACACCATATACGAGTTTGCTGATGACATCGCTGTTGTGGGCTGCATCAAAGGTGGTGATGAATCAGCATTCAAGAGGGAGATTAAAATTTGGCTGGGTAGTGTAATAACAACAACCTCTCACTCAATGTTGATAAAACCAAGGAACTGATGGTAGACCAGGAGAGGGAAACCAGGAACCCATGAGCCAGTAATCATTGGAGGATCAGAGGTGGAGAGGGTCAGTAAATTTAAATTCCTGGGTGTCACTATCTCAGGGGACCTGTCCTGTCCATCATATAAATGTAATTGCAAAGAAAGCGCAACAGCACCTCTGCTTCCTCAGGAGTCTGCAGAGATTCGACATGGCATCAAAAAACTTGACAAATATCTACAGACGTGTGGTGGAAAGTGTGCTGACTGCCTGCATTACAGCCTGGTATGGGAACACCAATGCCTTTGAACAGAACATCCTACAAAAGGTTGTAGATTCAGCCCAGTACATCGCAGGTAAAACCCTCCCAATAATTCAGCACATCAACATGAACAATTGCCATGGAAAAGCAGGATCCATCATCAAAGACTCTCACCATCCAGGCCATGCTCTTTTCTCACTGCTGCCATCAGGTAGAAGGTACAGATACCTCAAGACTTACACCACCAGGTTCAAGAACAGTTACTACCCCACAACCATCAGGCTCTTGAACAAAAGGGGCTAGTTACGCTCATTTACAGACTCTTTCATCATCTTATTTCATGCTCGTTATTTATCGCTATTCTTATCCTTGGCCATAATGCTCTACAATGAGTCAACCCATTTCCAGGGAAGTGATGACCCCCCTCCTGTTAGACTGTTTAAGATAACTTATTCTTTATTTATTCTATTTATATGTCTGTGAATTGGTAATGGTGCTGTCGCACTGTAATTTCCTCTGGGGCAATAAAGTATCTATCTATTTGTACAGTTTGTTGACAGTTTACACTTCCTGATGTTTACAGTTTATAGATCCTGTTTAGAGTTACTGTTCTATAGATCTGCTAAGTATGCCCGCAGACTTGTATGTGGTGACTGATAATAAATTTTACCTTGAACTTTGAGTTCCTCCAGCATTTTGTGTGTGTTGCTCTGGCTTTCCAGCATCTGCAGAATCTCTTGTGTTAACTATCAGCTGTAGGGGGCAGGAAAGAGACTAACTTCTCATGTGATCTTGTAGAACGATCAGTGCTGCAGGGTGGCACTTTGGCTTTTCTTCACAGTTTACCAGTTCCAGTTGACCAAGGCCATCTCCTCTGGCCAATTTTTTTTTAGCGTGTCGCACCAGTCAGCCTTTCTTGTCTGGCATGTGGTGTCAGGAGGGTCACAATATGAACAATATGAACTCTTTTTTTTACGAGGCCGAGTGGCTAGCTTGACGCTCAACCCAGCACAGATGGAAAGTGTGCTTGGGGGGGTGGCCCAACTTGGATTCGAACTCAGGAACCTTTGCTCTGGGGTCTGGTGCCGATGCCATTGCGCCACCAGCCGGCCTCTGCTGCTCGTGAAATAGCACACCCAGAAAGTCCACCTGTTCTCCCATGGAATTTTACAATCTCATTCCGAGCTTCAGCGTTCAGCTTAAACTTGCAGAGTTTTACTTTATGGTTTAATTTCCCCTACGTTCCTACTGAGTCCCCAGTCATCTTACATTCCATGACATTGGACCCGAACCCTGATCTGTGTGGTGGCTCCCTGAGCATCAGCTTCCCCGCATTAAACAAAGTCACGCACAGGTGTTCTCCATTAAGGGAATAGCCCTTCAGGAGAACATTTGTACTCGACTCGAGTGATTATACTACTACTACCTACTATTTTTTAAGCATCTTTCTCCCGGGGCAATACCAGAGGATGTCCGTTTAAGGTAGGTGGAGGAAAGTTTAGGGGAGATTTCAGAGGTAGTTTATTTTTTTTTACACAGAGTGTGGTGAGTTCCTGGAACACACTGCTGAGTTTGGTGGTTGGGGCTAGTAGAATAGGGACATTTAAAAGACTCTCAGAAAGGCACATGGACAGAAGAAACAGAGGGTAATGGGCTGTGTAGGAGGGAAAGGTTAGAATGGTCATGGAATATGTTTATACAGGTTGGCACAACATTGTGGGCCGAAGGGCCTGTAACGTGCTGGACTGTTCCAGGTTTTCACTGTTCTTCTCGCTCCTCTACTACATCCAAAGTGCGGAAAATCTAAAACAATTTAGTCTGGTTCCAAAGGTACGAGCTTGGTCCTATTTCATAAAATTGAAGTCCAACATAAATGGAGAAAACTTATGAAGGCCAAAGATCAAATTATCTTTCTCTTTTAGATGCCAATCTACAGTGAATTTTCAGTTTTGGTGGACAGCATCCTTTGAATAACCTGAAAGTAGAATATTGTTGAAGTTGGAAATCTCAGTTAAAAACAATAAGGGCAGTAAAGCATCGGTGGAGAGAGAATTACACCTAACATTTCCCATTGGTAATCGTTCAGCAGACACTTTCTATAAAACGACTGAGTCCCATAGCTACCTCAAGTATATCTACTCCTATCCTGTCAGTACATCTTCCCTTTTTCCCAATTTGCTTCCACTGCATGATCCCAAGATGAGGCTCCAAGACTTCAGAAATCCCCTTCCTGAAATGAGGCTTCCCCTTTATCATGGCTGACGAAGCACCCACATACATTTGCTCCATTTCTGAGCATCTGCATTCACCCCTTCTCCCTCCACCCTGAGATAGAACAAACTTTGGTCTTCACCTTTTGCTCTACCAGCCTCCAGATTCAATGCATTTTTTGCCATTTCCACCAGCTCTAAAACGATTCCACCACCAGTCACATCTTCCCCTGAGACCCAATGTTGGCATGTCTTTTGCCACGATGAGGATGGAGGAGCAACACCTCATATATACAGGGCCCCACTACTAAACACATCTTTCCCTCTCCACCCCTCTCCGCTTTCCGCAGGGATCGATCCCTCCGCGACTCACTTACCCGCACGTCCATCCCCACGGGTCTCCCACCTGGCACTTATCCCTGTAAGTGTAAGTGCTACACCTGTCCCTACACCTCCTCTCTTGCCACCATTCAGGGCCCCAAAGAGTCCTGCCAGGTGAGGCAACACTTCACTTGCGAATCTGTTGGGGTCATCTATTGCATCCGGTGCAGCCTCCTCTACATCGGTGAAGCCCAACGCAGATTGGGGGACCGCTTTGTCGAGCACCTCCACTCCATCCGCCACAACAGACAGGATCTCCCGGTAGCTGCCCACTTCAACTCTGCTTCCCATTCCCATTCAGATATGTCCATACATGGCCTCCTCTACTGCCATGATGAGGCTAAACTCAGGTTGGAGGAGCAACACCTCATATACCGTCTAGGTAGTCTCCAGTCCCTTGGTATGAACATAGAATTCTTCAACTTCTGGTAATTCCCTCCCCCACCCCCCCATCCCTATTTCACATCACCTCCCTCACAGTTCCGCCTCCTTCTACTACTTCGCATTGTTCTCCTGCCAATCAACTCCCTGCTTCCTCTCCCCCACCCCTTTGTCTTTAAAATTACTGTTTTTTTTCAACTACCAGCATTCTTCAAACCCTCCCCAACGTTCTTCCTTCAGTCCTGACGAAGGGTTTCGGCCCGAAACGTCGACTAATCTTTTCAACTGATGCTGACTGACCTGCTGAGTTCCTCCAGCGCGTTGTGAGTGTTCCTTTGACAACAGCATCTGCAGATTATTTTGTGTTTACCTCATATATTGTGTAGGTCACCTGCAACCTAATGGCATGAACATCGACTTCTCTTGGTAAAGTTTTACCTCCCCCTTCTTTCTTCTATTCCACACTCTGGACTCTTCTCACCTGCCTATCACCGCCTTCCTTCTTCCTATAGTCCACTCTCCTCTCCTGCCCTTTACCTTTTCCACCCACCTGGCTTCACTTATCACCTTCCAGCTCATCCTCCTTCCCCTCCCCTCACCTTTTTACTCTGGGGTCCACCCCTTCCTTTACAGTCATGAAGAAGGATATTGGCCCAAAACATTGACTGTTTATTCATTTCCACAGAAGCTGCCTGATCTGCTGAGTTCCTCCAGCATTTTGTGTCTGTGTTGCTTTGGAGTTCCAGTATCTGCAGAATCTCTTGTGCTTTTATTTTTTAAGGTGATGTGAAGATTTTGTTTTAATAGCCCTATAGCACTTTCCAGATGTGAGCTTTTGGAGATGGCAGTTTGCAGTATGGGAAGTGTTCCGCAATTTTCCCTGCCTGCCTCTTTGTACAAGTTTTACTATAAATAGAAATGTGAATACAAATGGTTCAATATGGAATTCTATATAATCTCTAAGTGTTAAGAGCTTCTATACTAATAGCATATACACTCAGTAGTCACCTTCTTAGGTGACCTTCTTAAGTAGTCACCTTCTTAATCTGCTCATTAATCCAAATATCTAATCAGCCAATCATGTGGGAGCAACTCAATGTATAAAAGCATGCAGGCAGGGTCAAGAGGTTCAGTTGTTGTTCAGACCAAACATCAGAATGGGGAAGAGATGTGAACTAAGGGACTTTGACCATGGATTGATTGTTGGTGCCAGGTGGGTTGGTTTGAGTAACTGCTGATCTTCGAGGATTTTCACACACGACAGTCTCTACAGCAGGAGTCCCGACTTTTTTTATGCCATGGACCAACACCATTAAACAAGAGGTCCATGGGCTCCCATTTGGAAATCCCTGCTCTAGGGTTTACAGAGAACGGTGTGAGAAACAAAATCCAGTAAGCAGCAGTTCTGTGAGTGAAAACACCTTGTTAATGTGAGAAGTCGGAGGAGAACGGCCAGACTGGTTCAAGCTGACAGGAAGGCAACAGTAACTCAGATAGCCACATGTTACAATAGTGGTGTGCAGAACAGCGTCTCTGAAAGCACAAAACATCGAACCTTGGAGTGGAAGGACTACAACAGCAGAAGACCATGAACATCCACTCAGCGGACACTTTGTGAGGTACAGCCTTTGCGAATGCAATGCTGAGCTGAGCCGGTGGTTCAGTAAGACACCACATTCACAAGGACAACTGAGGATCGGACTTGGCCAACAACATCCACATCCAATAAATGTATAGCCTCTTTGACGAGACTTTACCATTTTAATTTATCTGTTTTATTAACATTCAGCTCTTTCTTTCACTGTCAAGATATCGTCAATTAAATGACTGGAGCACAGAAAATGGTACGATTGTGATTAACAGATTACATCTGTACTTTATTTTGTAAGGGCCTGAACCTTAACAGTCGTCTTTTAAGCACATTTACCAATTTATGCACTGTTGAGCAGCAAGAGATTTCTGCAGTGAGGTGGCCTGACAATGGTGTAACTTGGGTTCACTGGAGGCTGAACAATGGAGACTGTGTGTAAGTATCGTCAACAATTTAAAGATATAGTACCAAAGGCGGTGCAGTTCTGTACCAATGGCCTATTCATTTGCTCAACCTTGGCTCAGACATGCAGCTGGGTGCACAGGAAAACAATTCGCATTAGCTAAGTGCCGTGGGCTGTGTGACATTTGAAGTACCCTGCTGTATATTTCTGCATTTTCACTCAGCCTCCTTTAGTGCACTCTCATTACCAAAACTATCAGGTACCTAGGTTTGTATTGTGCGCGTTTGTGCGTTATGTGTTCAAGATCATATTTGTTAATACACTTAATTATAACATGCTCTGGATTGGTCTAAGTTATTCAGATTTTCTTCTAGATATATTAGTATCCTTCACAATCTGCAATCTTTGATTTTATTTGTTAGTAAAAGTTTCTCTATGGAATGCAAATATATACTGTATTTTTTTTAAGAAGTGCAACAATTTTATAGTTAAGCATTATGGAGCACCCAAAAGATAAAGGTGTTTTTTACTAACAATTCAGTAATATTAATTTTTAAGATGTTCCTCTTTAGGGCATCAGTTATGACACTTAAAGTCATGGCCATTTTCTGCGGAACCAATCACATCCTGGAATTAGTGCATGAAACAAGGATGCCATTCTTACAGCTCCCTGGAACATTTTGGAGTGTGCACAATCCCTTGAGAACTCAATATACATGGCCTGCAGGTCCTCTATGAAGCTCCACACACACTCCATTTAGTCAGCTGATCTGGATTTGCCAGATTCTTGGCCATGTGAGTCAAAGGAATCCCCTTTTAACTTATTTTCCGCTAAGATGGACAAGTATGATTTACCTTCATACTCTAGGCTGAACTTAATGGAAAAAAAATAAACAGATCATCAATTTTTACACAAACACTTCAGTGTCACCGATGGGCTTAAAATGCTCTTATTGTAACTACACACTGGATTAATAGGATTTAAGTTTAAATTTTTGTAAGGTAGCCTTTGAAACCTTTTTGTCGATGTTTTGTCTGAGTTGGTGATTCAGGGGGTATTTTCTTAACAACCAATTTCTAATACATATTTAGATGCAACTTCAAAAACAAGAAGTTTGTATTTATAAAGTAGCATTAACAGTGTTGCACAAGAAAATATTGTTCAAACTACTGGGGGGTGTTTATTCGTGTGCACGAATTTTAAGAGAAAATATACACAGGTAATATAGATTCTGGCACTTTACAGTAAGTGCATTCATGCAACCTCGATCAACATTTCATTATCAAAGTTGTAAAGCACTCATAATTGCCCAAAGCATTTAGACCCTGAACTCCCATCTTGCTAATAAGTATGCAGTGAAAAAATATAGGTAGAGATTACGTCTGAAACAATTAATTATCTTTTATTTACTTAAGAGGAATGCAATTTGATTTGTAACTAATGTAGAGGACAAGACTCCACCATAGGGGCTTCCAGTACTGCGTGGGTTTCCTCCCACATTCCAAAAGGCACGCAGGTTAGGATTAGCTGGGCATGCTATATTAGCGCCAGAAGAGTGACAACATTTGTGGGCTGCCCAGCATAATTCTTGCTGATTTGATTTGATACAAACAATGCATTTCACCTTATGTTCCAATGTACAAATAAAGCTAATCTTTTATTTTTATCTTTACCTCTAAATAAACACTGCCCTAACAAAGGAAGAGGTGAAAGCCACTTTGCCGGGGCTTAAACTTAAATAAACAGCACAAACACTCCACTAAAGCAAGGGTTCCCTTCCCTATTCATGCCCAGGCCAAAAACCATTAAGCAAGGAGACCGTGGACCCCAGGTTGGAAACCCTCCGCGTTAAAGGGTAAATTATGAAAAGGACAGTCAAAACTTGCTGAAGAATTGGTTTTAAAAGGACGACTACGGGAAAGAAGAGGGAGGCAAAGGGGTTTCGATGCCAGAGCAGGTCTTGGTCATGAAGGCGGAAAGCTAAAAGCAACATACTACAGAGAATCTACCTCATTATGATCTTGCACTTTATCATTTACCTGTTCTGCAATTTGTTGGTAGCTGTTAAACTTTATTCTGCATTATTATTTTATCTCAATACACTGTGTAATGATTTGAACTGTTAACAGTACACAAGACGCGATTTTCACTGTATCTTGGTATGTGTGACAATAATACACTAATACCATACCAATATCATTAAAACCGATAATGATGGAAACGGATCATGGCGGATGGGAGACCTCATGCAGGATTCCCTGAAGGTTAGTTTGCAGGCTGAGTCACTGGTGAAGAACGCAATGTGATATTAACATTCATCTTAAGAGGACTAGAATATAAAAGAAAGGATGTAACAAGGCTTTATAAGGCACTGGTGAGGCCTCAGTTGGAGAAATGTGAGCAGTTTTGGGCCTCTTATTTAAGAAAAGATGTGCTGACATTGGAGAGGGTTCACAGGAGGTTCCTGGGAATTATCCCAAGAATGAAAGAGTTAATGTTTGAGGAGAGATTGATGGTTCTGGGCCTGCACTCACTGGAATTTAGAAGAATAAGAGTGGAATCTCATTGAAACCTATCAAATGTTGAGATAGAGTCGATGAGGAGAGGTTTCTGTAGTGGGGGAGTCTAGGACCAGAGGGCACAGCCTCAGCACAGAGGGATGTCCATTTAGAACGGAGACGAGGAGAAACTTCTTTAGCCAAAGGGTGGTGAATCTGTTGAATTCATTGTCATGGATGGCTGTGGAGACCAAGTCATTCTGTATATTTAAAACAGAGGATGATAGGTTCTTGATTAGTCAGAATGTGCAACGTTATAGTTATTTCCTTTGGAGACCACACCTGGAGTATTGTGTACAGTTTTGGTCTCCAAATTTGAGGAAGGACATTCGAGCTATTGAAGGAGTGCAGCTTAGGTTCACGAGGTTAATTCCCGGGATGGCGGGACTGTCATATGTTGAAAAATTGGAGCGACTGGGCTTGTATACACTGGAATTCAGAAGAATGAGAGGGGGTCTGATTGAAACGTCTAAGATTATTAAGGGATTGGACACGCTAGAGGCAGGAAACATGTTCCCAGTGTTGGGGGAGTCCAGAACCAGAGGCCACAGTTTAAGAATAAGGGGTAGACCATTTAGAACGGAGTTGAGGAAAAACTTTTTCACCCAGAGGGTTGTGGTTCTGTGGAATGCTCTGCCTCAGAAGGCAGCGGAGGCCAATTCTCTGGATTCTTTCAAGAGTTAGACAGAGCTCTTAAAGATAGTGGAGTCAAGGGATATGGGGAGAAGGCAGGAAAAGGGTACTGATTGTGGATGATCAGCCATGATCACAGTGAATGGCGGTGCTGGCTCGAAGGGCTGAATGACCTACTCCTGCACCTATTGTCTATTGTTATGGGGATAAGGCAGGAGAGTGGCGTTGCGAGGGAAATGCATCAGCCATGATGAAATGGTGGGGCAGACTCGATGGGCTGAATGGCCTAATTCTGCTCCTATACCTTATGGTCTTCTGGAAATAGCCAACAGATTGCCCAAGAATTTAGCAGAGAAAACCAGAGAAAACAAAGATGTTTATCTGTCCGATGAAGGTTCTGAGGGAAGGTTACTGACCTGAAACATTAACTCTGTTTCGCTTTGTACCTATGCTGCCAGAGCTGCTGAAGATTTTCAGCGTTTTCTGTTTCATTTCCTTGTCCATGAAGGGATGGAAACCCAGAGCTGAAACTCACTACTTACCTAGAAATTCATCTCTGACTGGGGGCACCAGAATCAAGTTCAGTGAAATTGTTTGCAGATGCAGAGTCGAACTGTTAATGCTATCATATTGCACATACAGCACTAGTGCCTGGGGATGAATGTCTTGTTAGTAAAGATTCAAACCCTATAATAGAATCTTTCATCTTCTTTAACTCACGATACTTAATGCACTTTAAAAATGTCAAATATGTATTGTATGCTAATTGTACTAAAAATGTTTTCTTCAAACATGTGTTTGTATAACAACATTCAATTAGGTACAATTGATGGATGAATGATTAGGACTAGTATTCCCATAATTTCTGAACACCTGCAAACAACGTGCACAGCTCCCTGTCAATGGTGAAAAATTGGGGCCAAGTCCCTGCTGTTGTCTATTTAAAATATTTGAGTAATCTTGTATATATATTGTTTGATTAAGCATTCTTGTTTAAAATAATTTATTACGGGTTATATGTATAGGTACATGATTTGCATATGTCGCTATGCTACCATGTGATACGTGCGCCTTGCTTAAAGTAAACTTGAAGTTACACCCACATTTTGGACTCCCATATCTTCCTTTGAATTAACTTAATGTTTTAAAGTTACAAAATGTAACACCTGCCGAACTAATGAAATTACCTACGCATTTCAGCCTTATCCCTGTGCTGCAAAATTGTTACGCAGGATTAGAGTAGGTTAGGTGGCCCTTCAGGCCTATTCTAGCACTCACTACAACTGTGGCTGACCCATACCTTAATTCCATCCACTCACAAATACTCTGCATTGCATAAACAGCTTGCCAATCAGGCTTTAACAATTCTGAACAGAACTGCTACCTAGCTAAGAAAAATGGAAGATATGGACTTAAAGGGCAATTTTGATGCCCCTGAAAGAAACCAGCCTTTAACATCTTTATTTAACATTAGCATGTTACAAACTGCTTTGCGAAACATCATTCCAAATGATTGCATTTAATTACATGAAGCCTAGCTGCATGAAGCAAGAACACATGTGGAGCAGACTAGCTGTGCTTTAGCGTTCTGCCACACTCAGCTAGCTCGGCACACGTTAAATTTACTATTTTATTACATTGCTAAAATAATTAACAAAATATTCAGTTAAAGCCCTGGATCATCCACATAAAGCACAAATTAACTACAGACATCTCTGGTGCTTTGATAATTTCCCTTTCACATCCTACTGAAATCCTTCATTTCATGTTCTTGTTATTTATTGTTTATTTATTAATATTATTTCTTTCTTTTTGTATTTGCGCAGTTTGTTGTCTTTTGTACACTGGTTGAACACCCAAATTGGTGCAGCCTTTCACTAATTCTATTATGGCTATTATTCTATTTTAGGTTTATTGAGTATGCCTGCAAGAGAATGAACCTCAGGGTTGTATATGGTGACATATATGTACTTTGACAATAAATTTACTTTGAACTAGTTGGCATCATATCCCCATAGGAGTAAATAATATCTTCAGAATGTTGGCACAATATTTTCATTATAGAGGTTATGCATTCCTGTCTCAACAATGATCCACCAGTTTATGTTATTCCCCTTTGCCACAAACTTATTAATTGTGTGTAATGTTTAATTGTTTCTGAAAAAAACTCAGATATTAGCAAGACTCTCATTTTTTTCCATTTTTTTTTTCAAAATAACAAACACTTGAAAATAACCCAGAGCAAATATCAGCTCAATATGTTCATATTAAAACCCTTTATCATCTTAGCTGCCAGCATGTTAATTTTAAACACCTCCCTGCTTCTGCTAAACTATTATGCAAAAATGCTTCAACAACTTGCAAGACAAAATTACTCCAGATGGCAGAAAAGTGCCCCAGAATTTTATGCCATTCAGAGAAGACAGAAGAAATGGATGGCAGACTGAAATTGGCACTGAGATTTGTTTTGGAAAGCAGGTCTGAGTTGAGGGTGTAACATTATTACATTTTCACTGTTGTGCTCCGGGGAGAATATTTTACAATTCACAGTACAAGCCACATTTAACTTCTGTTTGAAATACATTTTGGAGCACTATTCACACACCCTGCCCGAAATTCCTGAAGTGTGCTGTCAGAAACAAGATTCACCATTTGGTGCACAGCAGTAAGAAAAGTGCCCTAGATATTTGATTAGCACAATTCTGAGAGCTAAACTTTGGCACCAGTCTACATATTTCACCCTCACTATCATGTTAAGTAGATGCATTTACATTAGCTCTTCCCGTTTGAGAACAGAAATAGCACTGTTTATAATTCTACATGTATCACAAGGGCATATTCATTAAACACTTTTTATTCATATTCAGTGCAAAAAGTAAAATGGTTTCATTGTTCTCTGGTGATTTCTTCAATGTCTGGTTGAGAGCTGATTGTCAAGATGTAAATTTATCAGCCGCCTGGCCGAGTTGTGAGATTCCAGACTATAGTGATCTTATGATTAACCTACATATTAATATTAAAATTTACATGACAGATTGTCAGCAACTTAATAGGCACAGGCTAAAAATAAACTTCAGGCGCTGTTTTCTCCAGCAATGAAATGCTGTATGTAAAATGCTAACATTTATAATGCTGCTCTGTAGATCATAAGATTGAAACTGCATATTTTCAGCATTGTTAAGTCCTTCCTATTGCAATATTTTATTCATCTATCAAACAAAAATCTGTTTGCCATATATATCAAGTTTGTTTTCTATGAACTAATAACCTTTTTCATTGAATACAGAGTAAAACTGAGCATGTAATAAGACATTGGTTTACACATTCTGCCTCTTTTCACCCTCACATTATAGTTGGCCCACTTCTTCTAATGGAAGGTCACTGGTTGATCAGCTTCAGTTCAAATATTTATTTATTTGTTGAGATACAGCGTGGAATGAACCCTTCTGGCCCTTCGAGCCGTGCTGCCCAGCAACCCCCGATTTAACCCTAGCCTAATCACGGGACAATTTACAACGACCAATTAAACTACCAACCAGTATGTCTTTGGACTGTCAGAGGAAACCCACGCAAACACCGCAAAAACATACAAACTTCTTACAGGCATGGTGGGAAATGAACTCAGGCCGCTGGTACTGTAAAGCGTTACGCTAACCACTACACTACTGAGCCGTGCAGCAAAACATACAGTAAAATGCATCATTTGCATCAACGCAGCCTGAGGATGTGCTGGAGGCAGCCCGCAAGTGTCACCCATGCTTCCAGCGCCAATATCGCATGCCGACAACTTACTAACCCTAACCCGTACTTCTTTGGAATGGAGGTGGAAACCAGAGCTGCCAGAGGAAACCCACGCGGTCTCAGAGAGAACAAGCCCCTTACAGCAGCAGCAGGAATTGAACCGTGATGGGGGGGGGGGGGTCACTGTTGCCATAATAGTGATACACTACCATGCCACCCCATGAATTCAGGTTGTCCTTCCACTGGCACTGGCTAATTTATTGTCTATCACCAGCATTTCTTCAATTTCACATTTACATCTATGTGAAGTTTTCAAAACATTTAAAACTTCTTATTATAGTTTGTTTACCCAGGAGGAACAAGAATTATTTTCTTAAATTCATTTTTAGGATAAGATCGCTGATGACCATTTTCCTAAATTCTCTTTTATGATCAGATATTGCTGACAAGATCAATATTCATTAATTACTTGTCATTGAGAAGGTTGTGTATGGTAAGTCTTCTTCACAAACCTCTGCAGTCCTTCTAGTGAAGGTGCCTCTACAGTGTTGTTGGATAGGAAGCTCACTGACTTAGATCTAATGACAGTGAAGGACGAGTAATATATACTCAAGTCAAGATAAGACCACAAGACCATAAGACATAGGAGCAGAATTAGGCCATTCGGCCCATCGAGTCTGCTCCGCCATTCTGTCATGGCTGGTCCTTTTTTGCCCCCTCCTCAGCCCCACTCCCTGGCCTTTTCTCCGTAATCTTTGATGCCACGTCCAATCAAGAACCTATCAAGCTCTGCCTTAAATACAACCATTGACCTGCCCTCCACAGCTGCCTGCAGTAATAAACACCACCCTCTGGCTAAGGAAATTTCTCCGCATCTCTGTTTTAAATGGATGCCCCTCTATCCTGAGGCTGTGCCCTCTTGTCTTGGACTCCCCTACCATGTGTGACATCCTTTCCACATCTACTCTGTCCAGGCCTTTCAACATTCAAAAGGTTTCAATGAGACCCCGCTCATTCTTCTAAATTCCAGCTAGTACAGACCTAGAGCTATCAGATGTTCCTTGTATGATAACCCTTTCATTCCTGGAATCATCCTTCTGAACCTCCTCTGAACAACTCTCCAAAGCCAGCGCATCTTTTCTTAGATGAGGAGTCCAAAACTGTTCAGAATACTCAAGGTGAGGCCTCACCAGTGCCTTATAAAGCCTCAGCATCACACCCCTGCTCTTGTATTCTAGACCATGGAAGGTCGCATTCCATATGTTCACTATCAGATGTCTTGCTGATAAAAAGTGCAGGTTTGAAAAGTGCTGCCAGAATACCCAAGGCTGGTAGTTGTGCTGCATTTTGTGGGTCATTTATACTGGAGCCACTGTGTGCCAGTGGTAGTTTAGGGTGGATAAGGAGGTAACTATTAACTGGGATATTAAATCAAGAAAATGACCATCACCAGTACTATGGTAAAGAACAAACTGTCAGAGTTACACACTGACAAGTCTTGTGTTCTTGATGGGCTTTGTTCTAGAGTCTTAAAGGTGACAAGTGAGATACAGTGGTTTCTATGGACAGGAATAAACATTTCGGGCTGAGGCCCTTCATCAGGACTTGATAAAGGGTCTCAGCCCGAACATCAACTCTTTATTCCCCTCCATAGATGCTGACTGACCTGCTGAGTTCCTTCAGCATTTGGTGTGAGTTGCTCAAGGTTTCCAGTATCTGCAGAATCTCTTGCCATACTGAGATAGATGATGCACAGGTTTTAATTTTCCAAAATTCCCTGGATTCCAGAAAGGTTCAATCAGATCGGAAAATGGTAAGTATAATTCATTTATTCAGAAGGGAGACAAAGAGCAGGGAACCAGTTTAAGCAGTAACATTGTCACTGAGTTCAAATCTGGCTGGCACCTTGTGTGATTTCCATCCGTGCACAGTTGAGCGTCGAGCTAGCAACTCGGCCTCATTAAAAAAAAGTCAAATCCTATGGAGATGGCAAAAATGCCTCCCGATGTGACACAAGGCTTGAAAAGGAACAATTGTCACTGGGAAGGTGTTAGAATTTATTATCAAGGATGTTGAGAAAGGCACTTAGAACAATTCAATGCAAGATTATCATTTTTTTTGAAAGTGAAGTAACATTTCACCATTTATTGGAGTTCACTGAACAGCGTCACATGAACATTACCTCACTACATTTTTATTTCCTATTTTTTGCACTACTTAGTTAATTTAACTATTTTATATATATTTAACACACACTTACTGTAAGGCAGTTCTCTTTTTTCCCCACTGTTCTCATGTATTGCATTGTATTGCTGCCCCAAAGTTAACAAATTTCACAACATATTAAACCTGATTCTGATTGGGAGATAACATGTTCTGTGGATAAGCGTGGATGTACTATACTTAGATATTCCGATGGGATTTGATAAGATGCCTTCAGAATGTCTAAGGTTCAGTTCAAAAGCATACGAGTTAGTGTAACACTTTACAATGCCAGCGACAGGGGTTCAATTCCCACCTCTGTCTGTAAGGAGTTTGTGTGTTCTCTCTGTGACTGCATGGGTTTCCTTTCACTTTCCAAAGATGTAAGGGTCAGGGTTAGTAAGTTGTGGGCTTGTTATGTTGGTGCTGGACACTTACACATCCTAGCACATCCCTAGTCAGCGTTGGTCATTGACGCAAACAATATATTTCACTGTTTCGATGTTTCATTGTACGTGTGACAAATAAAGCTAATCTTTAACCTTTTTCTCTTCCAAAGCTGCTGTTTTGAACGATATGGAAGAAAATAAAAGCTCACATTGTAGGAGGTGATACAGTGACACAGATTGACTGGCTAACTGGAGAGAGAGGGAGTCAACATAAATATTTTTCTTCCTCCAGGGTGGAAGAACAGAAGAAATGGTGTGCCACAGGGATTGAGGTTAGTAAATGGCAGCGCAGGCCTGGGGCTTCAGAGTGCTCATTTTCCTCCCAATTCGTACCGATGGTATTAAACTTCTTGCGAGTTATTAGAATTTCCGCACCCAAGTACGTGGAAAGTATTTCACTTACTAAACCAGCCAGCACAATCAGAGACCCCATCCATCCTGAACATTCACTCCTCTCCTTTCTCCCACTGGCCATAAGATCCAAAAGCCTGAAAGCACGCACCACCGGGCTCCCACTGTTATCCAACTCTTGAACAGACCTCTTGTGTGACAAGATGGACTCTTGGCCTTGCAATCTACCTTGTTATGATCTTGCACTTTATTGTTTACTTGCTCCACACTTTTTCTGTAGTTGTTACATTTTATTCTGCATTGTTATTGAGTTAGTACAGCTGCTCTCCTCGTACGTTTTTGATATTCTCAGATTTATGTGATTGCTGGACTGTAATTCATATTGGTCTCCTTCAGTTTTTCAGTGTTTTCCTTCTTGTGACTGATTGGCCAGAGGGTAATTTGTTAATTTTTTGTGTGTGAGAGTGGGTTTTGGGGATTTTGATGCTACTGTTGCTGTGCTTTTCCAGGAGTGAGGGGGTCAGGGGCTGTTATCGATGCTGTTTTTCTGTGAGAGGGGTGGAGTATTTCATGCTATTGCCGCTGTTTTTTTACGGGGGGAGGGCGGGGGTTTTTATCACTGTTTCTTTTCTGTGGGGGATGTTGGGGTTTGCAAGTTTTGTTTCATTTCCTTTTGCTTGCTGGGGGGGGGGAGTCGATGTCTTTTCTTTCAACAACACCCCATAGCCTTTCTGTATTTCATGGCTATCAGGAGAAGACGAATATCAGAGTTGCATTGTACATGCATACTTTGACAATTTAAAGTATGCCTTTACCTCGTTCTTCCTCAGTGCGCTGTGTGAACAGTATGTAAGACAAGCTTTTCATTGCATCTCAGTACATGTGACAATGATAAACCAATAGCAATATCAATTCCATCAGGCTTCCCCGATGCACCTTGTCAACGGTGGAAAAGCATTAGGGTTCAAGAGGCAAGTCAATAGCTGCAGGATCCCCAGTCTTCTGACCTGTTCTTGTAGCTGTGGCATTTATATGCCTGGTCAATAATGATGCCTATAATGGTAATCGTAATGCCACTGAATATCAAGAGGGGCAGTTAGGCTTTCTCTAGCTGGAGATGTCTAGTGCCCAGCACTTCAGTGGAGCAAATATTGTTTTCCTCTTATCAACCCATGTCTAAATGTTGCCCAGATCTGGCTGCAGACAGGTAAGAGCTGCCTCCTCTGCTGAGGAGCTAGGAATGGAGTCCAACATTGTACATCCAATAGCAAACATCTAACTCAATGGTCAAAGAGTTCAGTATAACTGTTGAGATATCTACTCTTCAGGCACAGAAGGAGCTCTGTGAAGCTTCACTGAATCTGTCTGCCTGATGGTGGTAATGATATTCCTCACATGCTCACTTTGAAAATGTTGGGAAAAAACACTGGAAGAGCAGGAAAGCAGGATGTTGTCATTCTGCTCCCTCATTGTGTCTCCTGTCTGGTTTTTTTTTTACATGAATTGCACCTATTTTACTTTTCCCTTTTTTTATATTTTATTTACAGCATGGTAACAGGTCCTTCCAGCCCAAAGAGCCCACACTACCCAATTATACCCATGTGACTAATTACCTTACTAATCTGCATGTCTTTGAAATGCAGGAGGAAACCAGAGCACCTGGAGAAAACCTATGCAGTCACAAGGAGAATGTACAAACTCCTTATAGACAGCGGTGGTTATTGATCCTGGGTCTCTGTTGCTGTAATAGCAGTACAAGAACTGCAATGCTACCATACCACCCAGACCTGATGGGCTACCATACCAGACTTGATGGGCTGAATAGCCAAATTCTACTCTGATATTTTAGCGTTCACAGAGACAGTATCAGAGGTCGGGATTGAAGCTGGGCCTCTGGCGTGGTGAGGCAGCTGCACCTGTGGTGTGGATTAACGGCAGAGTAGTTAATGCTGTCCTATACAGCTCCTGTATATCCTGACCTTGCATGCAATTTCTGTGGGGTTTGCATCTTCTTCCTGTGGTTACATGGGTTTCCTACCACATCCTAAAGACATGCTGTTAGGTTAGCTGGCTACTGTAACTTGCCCCTAATATAGGCGGACAGCAAGTGGACTGGAAGCAGATGAGCATGTGGGAGAGAACTTTTTTCAGGGAAATGAGAGGCAATAGACTGCATGCATTGTTCTGAGAGCTGGCAGAGACTCAATGGGCTGATTGGCCTTCTCCTTTGTTGAAAGAAAATGTGAAACAGGGATAGCGGTACAAGGCACAGAATCATATTGATTAGGGGCATCAGAGAGGTACCAGTGTCCTACAAACGGAGAGATATTGTTGAGGCAAGGGAGGAGGAAGGAAGCAGGTAAACAGGTTGGCTAAAATTAATAAACATTTAACACACCGAGAGAGATGGGGGAGATCTTAAATGATTTTTTTTTTGTTATTCGGGAGACAGACACAAAGTTTATAGATGTGAGGAAAAACAACAGTGAAGTCACAGACGATATACAGATTACAGAGGAGGAGATGTTTGCTATGTTGAGGCAAATTAGGATAGACAAATTCCCAGGACCTGAGGTGGTGTTCCCTCAGACCTCATGGGAGGCTAGTGCAGAAATTTCAGGGACCCTAGCAGAGATATTTAAAATGACCCAGGGCATGCCCTTTTCTCACTGTTACCATCAGGTAGGAGGTACAGAAGCCTGAATGCACACACTCAGCGATTCAGGAACAGCTTCTTCCCCTCTGCCATCCAATTCCTAAATGACATGGAACCCGTGAACACTACCTCACTTTTTTAATATCTGTTATTTCTGTTTCTGCATGATTTTTAATCTAATTGATACTGTAATTGACTTATTTATTATATTTTCTTCTATATTATGTACTGCATTGAACTGCTGCTGCTAAGTTAACAAGTTTCACGACACATGCTGGTGATAATAAACCTGATTCTGATTCTTTAGCAACGGATGAGGTGCCAGAGGACAGGAGTAGGGCTACTGTGGTCCCATTGTTTAAGAAATGCTCTAAGAATAAGCTGGGAAATTATAGGAGGGTGAGCCTAATATCAGTAGAGGATAAGTTATTAGAAGGTATTATAAAAAGACTGGATAAATAATTATTTGGATAGACAGGGACTAATTAGGGATAGTCAACCTGACTTTATGCATGGTAGGTCATGTCTTATCAATCTTACGAAGTTTTTCAAGGACGTTCCCAGGAAAGTTGATGAAGGCAAGGCAGTGTTGTCTACGTGGTAGGTCTTTGGCAAGGTCTCACATGGGAGTTTGGTTAAGAAGGTTCAGTGGCATGGCATTCAGGATGAGGTAGCAAATTGGATTTGACGTTGGCTTCGTGGTAGAAGACAGAGAGTGGTAGAAGATGTTTGATTTTCTGACTGAAAGCCTGTGACTAATGGTGTGCTGCAGGGACTGGAGCTGTTCCTGTTGTTGTTTGTCATCTGTATCACCAAACTAGATGATAATGTAGTAAATTGGATCAGTAATTTGGGGATGACACCAAGATTGGGGGCTAAGTAGACAGCAAGAAAAGCTATCAAAGCTTGCAGTGGGATCTGGATCAGCTGGAAGGATGGGGTGAAAAATGACAGATGGAATTTAATGCAGACAAGCATGAGGTGTTACGACTTTGGGAGGACAGATCATGGTAGGATTTACATGCTGAGTGGAAGGGCACTAAGGAGTGTGGTAGAACTGAGGGATCTGGGAATCAAGATCCATAATCCCTTCAATGTGGCGTCATAGGTAGATAGGGTCATAAGGAGAGCTTTTGGCATATTGGACTTCATAAATCAATGTACTGAGTACAGGAGTTGGGATGTTATGTTGAAGCTGTATAAGATGTTCATGAGGCCTAATTTGGAGTATTGAGTGCAGTTCAGCTCAACTACCCACAGGAAAGCTATCAATACTGTTGAAAGAGTGCAAAGAAAGCTCACAAGGATGTTGCCAGTACCCGAGGACCTGAGTTATAGGGAAAGATTGAACAGGTTAGGACTTTACTCCCTAGAGTGTAGGAAAATGAGGAGGAGATTTGATAAATGGATACAACATTATGAAGGGTATGGATAGAGTAAATCTATGCAGGTTATTCACTGAGGTTGGGTGAAACTACAACAGAAGGTCATGGGTTAAGGGTGAAAGGTGAAATGTTTGAGAGGAACATGAGGTCTAACTTTCTTCATGCAGAGGGTGGTGGGAGTGTGGAACGAGCTGCCAGTGGAAGTTATGGATGCACGTTCGATTTCAATATTTATGAGAAATTTGGATAAATACATGGATGGGAGGTGTATGGAGGGCTATGGTCCAGGTGCAGGTCAATGGGACTAGGCAGATTAATGGTCTGGCACAGGCTAGCATAGAGCCCAATACTGAATAGCACAAATTAAAAAGAGCCATAGTTATGGAGTCACAGAACACTACAGGGCTCTATGCTTTCACAGACGATCAGTTGTTTGTTTACAATTCCACAACATTTTCTAACTTCTTTCTAATTCTGTTATGTAGCTACCTTTCACATTCCACACATCCTACCTGACCTGCTGGGTATCTCCAGCTTTTATATACGAACATAGCGCTATTATAGCAAGATGCAACACAGAAACTATTGGTCTAAGATTCTGGATACTGTATGTGATTTCATCAAGCAGGGCTCCCTGCTGCCAGTGTGACTCATAAAATTAGCTCCTGTATTGCATCAGCAGATAACGCTGTCGGTTGCTATGACTACTGGTGCCTTCTCGATGTAGCACTTGACTTCACCAGGCAGAGGGGGTTTTTACAGGACCCAAAACCTAGTGTTAGAATATTCAGAAAGCAAGTATTCCTTCAACGCAATTTACTTTAACAATTTTTAAGTGAAAAATTGATTTGAAATGCTATCTAGTTTATAAGCTCCACAGAATAATTACCAACATATGGTGCAACAGGAACTCCCAGGAAGCTCTAGACTGTCCATTCATGATAATATCAGCCACATCTTGGATGAAGTAACCTGGGGGAGAAAGAATAATGCATAGAACTATGAATCTATTATTTAAAAGCACAGATGACAAGAAAAACAATGTACTTATTCAAACAGCTGGATCATGAACAAATTGAATATTTAAGAAAATAGCAAGAGTAAACAAGTTTCCCCACCCACTGGTTCATTGTGTGGGCTTACTCCCGGTGCAATCATAAGATCAGAAACCTTCATAATGCTGTCTAGGTCTAAGCCAGGGTACCAGTAACATACTTGCCTTCAAAGCTGCTTAAAAGAGGCGCAGTGGATAATGGCCAGGGCTGATGATTCTCATTTCTGCCCAATAATACAGCATAGATTCATACAGCATGGAAACAGGCCTTTCGGCCCATCAAGATCACGCTGCCCATCAAGCACTCATTTACACTAATCCCACGGCAAGCTCTTTTCAATCTCCCCAGGTTCCCGTCCACTACCCCCAGAATCTACCACTCACCCACACTCATTTACAGTAGCCAATTATCCAAAAATACCATAAGACATAGGAGCAGAATTAGGCCATTCAGCCCATCGGGTCCACTCCGTCATTCCATCATGGCTGATTTATTATTCCTCTCAACCCCATTCTTTTGCCTTCTCCGCATAACCTTTGACCACCCCCCCTTACTCATTAAGAATTTATCAAGCTTCACTTTAAATATACTTTATGATTTGACTTCCACAGCTGTCTGTGGCAATGAATTCCACGGAAGACAGCACAAATTTGGAAGTTGAGAGAAAAATCAAACCCTATGGAGGTCAGAGGGCAAAGTGCAAATTCCACATAGACAGCACCAGAGGTCAGGATTGAACCCGGACTGCAGGAACTGCGAGGAAACAGCTCTACTGTCTGTATCAATGTGTTGTCCACTCAGCTTGGAGCCCATATCCCCCTGGATAGAATTGATTCTCAGGGCTTGATCATCTATTGTGGCTTAGTGGCCTTTGACCCCTGCAACCAATGATTCAAGTTCAACTTTAGAAGCTTGAATATTTAATCTTGACCAATAACTCCTACATGAGTTAATAGATTTCTCTCTAGCCGCCTAACCAATATCTACAGGCATCCGTTAGTCTCATGAGACCACGGATTTGCGCCTTGGAAGGTTGTATGGAAGGCCAGCAGCTGCCCATGCTGCAGATCTCCCCTCTCCACGCCACCGATGTTGTCCAAGGGAAAGGCATTAGGACCCATACAGCTTGGCACCGGTGTCGCTGCAGAGCAATGAGTGGTTAAGTGCCTTGCTCAAGGACACAACATGCTGCCTCAGCCAAGGCTCAAACTAGCGACCTTCAGATCGCTAGACCGACACCTTAACCACTTGGCCACGTGCCAACAACCAATATCTAACTCCTAAGATAAACCAGATGAAGCTTTGTTTTTGCACCAAAACACCTTAGTATATAGTGAAATGTGTTGTTTGCGTCGAATCATATCGTGCTGGACAGCCCGCAACTGTGGCCATGCTTCAGGTGCCACTGTAGCATGCCCACAACTCACTTACCCTAAATGTACCTCCTTGAAACGGGGGAGGAAAGCAGAACACCCAGCGGGAACACACGCGGTCACGGGGAGAACTTACAAACTCCTCCCAGGTGGCGGCGGGGAATTGAACCCTGATTATCAATTGCTGGTGCTGTAAGGCCGTGCGCTGACTGCTACGTTACCATGCTGCCCCTAACCAGGATTGTTAAAATCCAGTCGTTAGCACACTGCTGTGAGAGGGAGCTAATGTACACAAATTGGATGCCTTGTCTCTAAAGATCATCTTTCAATGATTGTAAAGTGCTTGGGGCCATCCTAAAGTGCTGTAGGGTGGCATAAAAGCCAGTCCCTTTCTTTCTTCCCCATTAATAAATATTCTGAAATGGGCGAAGCAGGGCAAAAGTGATGGTGAAGATGATGTGAGGGAGAGAAGGGGGGAATCAGCATGAATACGCCTTTTAAAAAATGAGAGAGGCCCCACTTATTAAACTTCAGCAACAGCAATCGTTCTAATTTCAACAGGCGCCATGGCAGTGCAGCAGCTGGCACAATGCTATTACAGCGCAGGGTGCTCCAGAGTTTGGAATTCAGTTCCGGTGCAGTTCTGTAAGGAGCCTCTGTACGTCCTCCCCATGGCATGTGTGGGGTCCCCCCCACCCCCCGAGTGCTCAGTCCAAAGACGTACCGGGTAGGGAATTGGTCAGTGTAAGTCATCCCGTGTTTAGCCTAGGGTTAATCATGGCTGTGGGGTTGCTAGGCCAGCAGGGCTCAAAGGGCCGGAAGGGCCTTCTCCACACTGTATCACTAAATAAATAAAATCAAAAACAGTTTCTTAGAAAAGCTTCTGAGTCTATCTCATCTGTATTCCTGGCATTCTGTACAGATAATCTAATTTCACTTATGCTTTTTCCATTACATTTGAGCCAAAGTTAAGTGGAAAGAACTTTCATTTCCATTTTGCCTTTGATCTTATTCACATAAAATCAGCAGGACTTCTGGTGCCAATCATTCTCATTCGACCCGTGGCTTTTAATATTTTGAAGGCAAAACCAACTGTTAATTTACACAAATTCAAGTCCCAGATGAATGGATTGATTGCCAGTTTTGTTAATGTGATCCAATATTTTAAGGAGGATATTATTTTTAAGTAGCACCAAATAACTTATAGGGTCCACATACTGCAACAGGCACAAGGTGCTTCAGTTTGGGATCTTCTTTGTCATTAATGTCAAAAACATCCTATCTTTTCCCATAGCACTCTTAGAATTATTTATTGAGATACAGTGCAGAATAGGTCTTTTTGGCCCCTCAAGCCATGCTGGTCAGCAATCTCCCAACTTAACTAGGTTGCCAGCACTGTAAAGCGTTGTGCTAACCACCACACTACAGTGCCACCCTATTGAAGAAGAGTTTTTATAAGATTAGTTTTACTTGTCACATGGACTATTCATGGTAATTTAGCCAACATACTGTTTGCTACTCAATCAACTTCACAAAAAACAGCATTTCTGATCATTAATAATTTGAAATTCATGGGGATACATTTATAATACTGATTACACTTCAAAGATACTTAATTGGCTGTAAAGCACTTTGTATCTTCTTGAGATAGCTAACAACATTGTGTCTGCTTCTGCAAACCTGTACTTTGATTATATAACTCGTCAAAACTTATTTGAATACTAAATCACAACAGCATAGAGCTGGACTGATACTTCAATAATCAAATAATCTGCTACATTAACTAATGAAAAATGATGCCTTTTTTATGATGCTGAAGTAAATTTTGTGACATGTAAATCTTTTCAGGAATGATCATAATCAAGTTTATATGATTGACATACGTTGTGAAATTTGTCTTGTGGCAGCAATACATTATATATGTTACGATAAGAAATATAAACAAGTATTGCAAAATACAGCAAAACCTGTAAGGTTGGATTCATGAATCCATTAACTGTTCAGGAATTTAATGGCAGAGAGGAAGAAGCTGTTTAAAATGTTGAGTGTGTGTCTTCTGGCTCCTGTACGTTGTCCCTGATGGTAGTAATGAGAAAAGGGCATTCCATGGCAGTTCTCTGTGAAAATGAACTTGTTAGGTGCATCTTCTTGTGGAAATGTTTTTTTATATTTTACACACAGAGTATTACTAGGTTGCTGAGTAAAGCTCTGCATTCATTAGAAATGACAACTTATTTCTAACCTGAGTTTAATCTTTGTGGACATGTTGTCTTAACGAGTTGACAACATGCATTTTGAATCTTCATTTGTAATTGTGACCCACCAAATGTTTCTGGTGTTGGGTCACTGAGTCATTGAATATTATTGTCAATTACTGTCAGATCTTTCCTCAGAGTTGGTACAAAATTCATCCAGCTGTTTTGCTGTACTCTACATGAGGGAATTTTCCTCAATACTAGAGTCATATTCTCTCAAGCGTCATGCTTCCTGCTCGACTCTGGGGTGGTAGTCTTGTCTTGTCCATACTGACCCAACCGCCGCTGCTGCGCTTTAAACGTGCAATGTGTGGTTAAGTGCCTTGCTCAAGGACACAACACAATGCCTCGGCTGAGGCTCGAACTCGCAATCTTCAGATCACCAGTCCAACGCCTTAACTACTTGGCCACGTGCCTATCAGCATGGTCGGCTGATACTATAGCTTTAGTACAAGATCCACACTCAACCAACTCTTCTCCGCTACTAATTATCAGACTGCCTAATTGGATCTCCAATGTGCCTCTCTCTGCCTTATGCTTTACGATCAATATTCATGTAAGAGCTTCTCTAAAGTAGGCAGGACTGTTAAACAGGCAAGTCCTCAGAAAACCATTATGATGTAAAAGAAAGCCATTTGGCCCATTGAAACTGCCCTAGTCCTACTGGATCAATCTATTTCTTCACTCGTCCCTAAAAGCTCTTTTAACTATTCTTTCAGAAATGCACACCCAATTCTGTTTTGAAAAAAAAAGATAATTTTTTTCCCCACCACTGTCACAGGCCGGAATTCCAAATAATAACTAGTTGGAGTAGAAAACTTCCCCAACATCTCCCCAAATGTTGATGTTATGTGCACATTACTGGGATTGCCAGCTCTACTGCACATCCACAATCTGTGCTTAGCCCCAATGGGTGCATCAGGAGTCACGTATGGTCCAGCCCAGAACAGCAAGTTTCCTTTTCTGGTGGATGTCAGTGAACTACCAGGGATTTACAGCAATCTGGTATAGCAAGTACTCTATATCTTCTGTATTATCCTTGCTTTCAAATACATTTTGTAACCAGCTCTGTTGTAATTCAGACCCACATCTCTGGGCAATGCTCTAGGTTGGAAACATATCCTCCATCTAATACCGTGGGTCATGTTTGAACCATCCACTAATGGAAACCTCTTTTCTCAACTTACCCCGACTAAACCAGACAAAATCATCAATGTATCTTAGTCACTATCTCAGATTATATTTCTTTTTCCCTTTCTCAACTTGCACTAATGCCATGATGTTGATTTTGTCCCGTACATTATGTACAATTTATGTTAATTTATGTTTGTCCTTCTCCTGCAATGTACTGTGCTGCTGCCGTAAAAAGTTAATTTTCTTGACTTTTATACCGTGTGTGTACGCCTATGACAGTAAACTTGAACTTCCCTCAACCTTTCTTACAGCAAAAAGAACAATCTCAGCTTCTCCAGTTTAACTTTACAGCTGAAATCTGACATCCATGGAAGCAGTCCACTAATTATTTTGCCCTGTATGCACATTAGGACATCCTGCTTAAAGTGCATTGACCAAATTGGATGCAATACTCCATTCGTGTGGTTCCTAAAGGTTGTTATAGCCGAGGGATTGTAATGGGCACAAGCTCCCACTGCCTATTAAATGCTCTCAACGGTGTGTGCCTCAACTAGCCTCTGACAACCAAGTCCAGCACCTAGCCTTCACATGTGGCTTAGCTACTAAGCCTGGTGGAACAGTTTCTACTGACAAAGTAAAGGCATCCATATAGTCTTGCGAGACCATGGATCTGCGCCTGGAAAGCCTTCACTCTCCAGGGCACAGGCCTGGGCAAGGTTGTATGGAAGACCAGCAGTTGCCCATGCTGCAAGTCTCCCCTCTCCATGATACCAATGTTGTCCAAGGGAAGGGCATTAGGACCCATACAGCTTGGTTCCAGTGTCGTCGCAGAGCAATGTGTGATTAAGTGCCTTGCTCAAAGACACAACATGTTCCCTTGGCTGGGGCTCGAACTCATGACCTTCAGGTCGCTAGTCCAATGCCTAACCACTTGGCCACGTGCCCACTGACAGGAGAAGGGGCAAAGGCAGGTTACTGATGCTATAAAACCAGTCGCTTCTGGAAGATGGGGCTCGTCGGCCATGGTTGGCAGCTTATCCAGAAGGAAAATTCTGATCTCAAACTTCTGCTGCCTGCACCTATACCCACTCATGGGGAAGGCCTTGGGAGTAAACTCTGAGGGAAAAATCTGGAGCTGGAGTTCCTAAGGCAGTCTTACATTGAGTTCAACACTGACTGGCAACTCCTACAATGCTTCTGATACCAAACTGTATCGGTTTCTGCTGTTCCTCTGGGTTCATCAGATGCATACAGAGGGAGTCCTTGCTACATGGGCAACAGCTTGCTCTCCATGTCTTACTGCCCAGGCTTGAGTACCTAGACAGCCAGGATGCAAAATCCATAGTCAACTCTGACCGACGGAGGCCTCATACTCCATTTGTGAACTAAGTGAGACTTAACAAAATTTTGTACAAGTGACTGTGTGTAATGACATTCAGAACAGGGATTGGTTTGCACAATAAATACTGATCAGCAGCAAGAAATCTGGCCAAACTGTATATTTGAGCAAACAATTAAAACAGGCATGAAAAGGGCGGTGGCCTCCAACTCTGACCCACCCAAGCCAGCAACAAGCTTGGACATCACTAGCAAAACCTTTGGAGTGTTTATTGCATCAGGACTGATTCTGATTGTTGACAGACTAAGGGATATCTAAAGGTGGTCATATATCGGAAATTTATGCAAGCCTGAAAATTTTCTAACACCACTGGGAGATTCAACCTTACTTATAAAACTGCTGATTCATTTAGTTTTTCCGAAACATGTAATTTTTAATTACAATTGACTTCTATATCCAAGTAAAATCAACTGAAATTTCATGTTCTTACTTTGTAAGGTTAACCTAAATGCAATGTTCATATGGTCACCATAGTTTAAAGAATAGCCCTTTGATAGAGAGTCACAGAGAGATAGAGCATGGAGGCAGAACCTTCAGCCCATCGAGTCTGCAGTGACTATCAACTATCCATTTATACTATTTCTATGTGAATCCCATTCTTTAAAAATATCTCCACACATTAATCTGCCCCAGGTTCTACCATTCACCTACACACAAATACAGGGGCTAATTCAGCTTCTTTGACCTTTGGGAGGAAACCACAGCACCCTAGGGAAAACCACGTAGCTACATGGAATGCATATAACAGCACCTGTGCTCAGGATTGAACCCTAGACTCTGTGCAGTGAGGTTGTGGCCCTACCAGTTGTACCACTCTGCCACATCAAGCCAGTAGCATATCATTCTGATTGATTAATCACCGAGCTTTAAATTAAGGATTATCTGAATCAAGTACCAGGTACTGTGCTTCTACCTTTTGCCAACATTGCCTTATATTGCTTTACTGGACATGAACACAATGGCAATTTGTTTAAACACAGTCAGACAATTTCCTCAGAGATTGACTAAAGAGTGATGATTACACTTGGTCGGTAAGCCCTGTTCTGAAATAACTCACAATGTCAGTGACCGTCCAATTGCCCAATGACATTCCAGAAAGTCAAATGATTACAATTGGCCAATTATGTGATGCATTGCCTGGATGTGCTAATACTATAACAGTACAAGTATGTAAATTACTATAAGAACAGTAAAAGACAGAGTTTTCAAAGCTCATGCAAACTGATAATTCATGTACTGTATTTACACTGTAAGCCCATACATGAATATATAATTGCTTTCCTATTATAAAATCAGACTGCTAACCTATACTGTCAAAGTTTGCATATTCTTCATGTAAATGGGTGCCTAAACGGCACGTACACGCATGCGCACACAGGTGCCCGCGCAAGGCTTCATGGTCACGGTAGTCTTTCTTGGGGTAAACCCAAGTGTCCCGTATTTGACTGCTACTTTTGTCCCTAATTTGGCAACCCTAGCTGTAAAAGACATGTTGAGGTGAGTTTAACCCTACTTGAACACCCCACCCCGGTCGGCCGGTCCACAAGAATATTGTCAATATTAAACTGGTCCGCGGTGCAAAAACGGTTGGGGGCCCCTGCTATATTCCACTGTTGTGTGCTGTACCAGTTTGCTAGTTCCAGCCTTTTAACTTGAAGTGCCTTTTTTCTACCTTTTCCCAAAGACTTGTTTACTGTGAATAACACCCTCGCATTTGTATCAATATTAACGCTGGCTGGTGGCGTAGTGGCATCAGCATCGGACATTGAGGCCAATGGTCCCAGGTTCGAATCCAGCTGGCTCCCTGCACGCTTTCCATCCGTGCTGGGTTGAGAGCTAGCAACTCGGCCTCATAAAAAACAGTCAAATGCTAAGCAAACAGCAAAAAATGCCACCCAAAAGGAGAAACAACAATTTGTATCAAGAAACACACATCAAAGTTGCTGGTGAACGCAGCAGGCCAGGCAGCATCTCTAGGAACAGGTACAGTCGACGTTTCAGGCCGAGACCCTTCGTCAGGACTAGAGTTCTATTTATTTATTTATTGATTGATTGATTGAGAAACAGCACAGAGCAGGCCTCTGAGTTGCATCACCCAGCAATCCCCAATTTAGCTCTAACCTAGTCACCGGACAATTTACAATGACCAATTAACCAATCAACTGGTACGTCTTTGGACTGTAGGAGGAAACCGGAGCACCTGGAGGAAACCAGAGCACCCAGAGAAAACCCAGGTGGTCTCGGGGAGAATGTATAATCTCCTTACAGAAAGTGGCAGGTATTGACCCCGGGTCGCTGGTACTGTAAAGGGCTGTGCTAACTACTAGGCTTTCCTTCATTCCTTACTCAAGGCAAGGCTATGTCAAATTCAAGTACATTTTAACAGCTGTACTGCATTATTTCCTGGGTTGGAATGTAGCTCTGCATAATACTCAGGCAGAAGGCTATGTACATGATGATGAAGATTCAAAGTCAAACTCAAGCAACCTAGCAAAACTTGTCTCTTCAAAACCTCCTTGTGATATCTACCCTTTAAGCTGCACTATTGGAACTTGGATGGAACTGGGAACCTTGTACCATCCCTCTTCAAGAAGCTTTCAGATACGAAGTGAATGAAGGCCCACTGTCTAACAACACTTACTCAGATTTGTCATCATTTGCAAAGATTGATCTCAGCTCGTCTTCTACATTGAAACTAGATTCTCCATCCATCAGAATGGGGAAAGAAAAGTGTCCTGGGTAACTTTGACTATGAATTGAATGTTGGTGCCAGATGGGGTGGTTTCAGTATCTCAGAAACTGCTGATCTCCTGGGATTTTCGCACACAACAGTCTCTAGAGTTTATACGGAATGGTGCGAAAAAACAAAAAACATCCTGTGAGTGGCAGTTCTGTGAGCAAAAGCATTTTGTTAATGAGAGAGGTCAGAGGAAAATGGTTCAAGGTAACAGGAAGGCAACAGTATCTCAAATAACCATATATTACAGCAGTGGTGTGCAGAAGAGCATTTTTGAATGCTCAAGATATTAAACCCTGAAGTGGATGGGCTACAGCAGCAGAAGACCATAAGCATGAGGTACCTAATAAAATGGTCACTGAGCGTATATCTTCTATGTAACGTGCTCATAAATCCACATTTGATCTTTATCCGAGTTGATCCAGACTTTAAATCATTTCCCAATGAGTGGATTTCTGTGGGCTACCATCTGAGTTACCTCAACAATTTGTGAAGCCATGATTGTTAATCCATCATTCATAAACTGCAAGGCAATGATTATATTTTGTTTCTCAGATCAAAATCCCCAACTTTGCCTTCAGTGAATGATTCCTCACAATTGATGTTTTATTCCTTTAATCACTCTTCGCCGAGTAATACCAGTTGTCCTACGTAGCTGGCTACCACCATTAGCAAACACTGTGCAAATCCATTTTACTTTGTGCCTTGAAATTATTTTTTCTCGTGGTCAAAGATGCCTGCACCTTTATGGAATAATCTGCTCTGATGCCCATCTGCATTTCTACTGACTGATGGTTGATTTGCACCATGACCTGAAATCTCACTGGTCTCCAGACACTCTACATGTCTAGCTTTACCCAGTTTGGTTCCAAATCATGCTTATACTCCGTCGTTTGTTGTTTGAAAACCTTCCTTTCTGTGATGAGATGGAACCAGCCATCCTGCTCGGGTGAGGCTGTTGTGGGCTTGGTGTTAATTGCCATCAGTTTGTATTTTTTCTTTAGACTGCAATAAATGGTCAGTGGCCACTAAGGGTATGTCCGTGGTCTTCTGCCACTGAAATCCATTCACTTCAAGGTTCAACGTATCATTAATTCAGAGATGCTCTTCTGCTATCACTGTTGTAACGTGTGGTTATTTGAGCTACTGTCGCCTTCCTGTCCGCTTGAACGAGTCTGGCCACTCCCCTGATCTCTCTCACTAAAATGGCATTTTCACCCATGTGTTTTTTTTTTGCACCATTCTCTGTAAACTCTAGAGACTATTGTGTGGGAAAATCCCAGGAGATCAGCAGTTTCTCAGATACTCAAACCACCCTGTCTGGCACCAACAGTCACATCATGGTCAAAAGCCACTTAGATCACATTTCTTCCACATTCTGATGTTTGGTCTGAACAACCGCTGAACCTCTTGACCAGGTCCGCATGCTTTTATGCATGGAGTTGCAGCCACACAATTGGCTGATCAGATGTTTGCATTAAGGAAGAGATGTCCCTAATAAAGTGGCCACCGGGCATATGGTTCAATTGCATTCACACCATGGATACATGCCAGTTAATTCTACGTGATGTGGTTTGTTTGGGGAATGGAGCTTTCATTGCTGTCCTGCTGACTATAAACAACAGTCAGGTTTGTGTCTGGTGCTGGATGAAGTTCTTTCATTTTATTTGTTTCCACTAAGTTTGCAATTTGGCAAGATGCCATGTGCTTAACAACTGCAACCAAACCCTTCTTAAATCTAGGCTGTACACTGATCTATCCCACATAAGGCATGGTTTAAGAAATAACCAAAGTCACGCTGCATTGACTAATTCTTTGAAACAAGATAGTTGCTGACTGATTCATTTGTCTTGTTAATCCTCATATGTCTCCCGACCATATCAAATAGTTCTCCAGTTTCTGCAGTGACTTGGTGAATGCAACATTTTTTGCTTTCTGTGGGAAGACCAGATTAGTAAGCATTCTACGGTCTTAGAGCCAGTCCTTTAGTACAAGGCACTTCAGATGTTCTCTTATAACTATAGGACTGTAGATCATAAGACATAGGAGCAGAATTAGGCCATTCAGCCCATTGAGTCTGCTCCACCATTTCATTATGGCCGATTTATTTTCCCTCTCAACCCCATTCTCCCGCCTTCTCCCCATAACCTTTGACACTCTTAACAATCTGTTAACTTCTGCTTTAAATATACCCAATGACTCAGTCTCCACAGTTGTCTGCATCAATTATTTCCACCGATTCATCACCCTCTCACTAAAGTATTTCTTCCACATCTCTGTTCTAAAAGGATGTCCTTCTATACTGAGGCAATGCCCTAACAGTATTTTGTTACTCTGCATATTTCACAAGAGCCTCGACTATCCTACACCATAAAACGATCCTAGTGCCTCTGGATCTGTGGAGAGCTGATGGGGCCCTGGTGTTTCAGACCATTTGAAAGATAGCTGGTCAGAAAGCAGAGCGCTGCAGGAATAGGCTGGGTTTCTTGTATCAAAGTTGCTGTAGAGCAGTGGTTCCCAACCCTTTGCTTAATGGTATTGGTCCATGACATAAAAAAGGTTGGGAACCTCTGCTGTAGAGGGACGATCTGGAACTGGAAGGAGCTGGTGATCTGAAGACAAAGAGCAGTAGGTACAGGTATTAGGCAGGAAGCAATTGGGTTGAAACAGTGAGCAGCAGAAACAGTAGAAATTAAGTTCCAGTTGAGAAAGGGATTACTTCTCAAGATGACTAAGGTAAAGTTGAAGTTCAAGTTTATTGTCATTGAACAGCTAAACACCACACCGTTCCTCAGGGGCCAAAGTGCAAAACACAGAACGTACGGTACAGTTGCAATCCAACACGTACTGTCACAAAAATTATCAGCATGTCCCTGAGAGGATTGACGGCCTGAAGAATGACTGGTTGACATAAAGTGTGAGGTGCACGTTTATGTAAGACAGTATAATGTTACTGACATTATTATAATAATGTCCAGGAAAGTGGATGAAGGGAAGGCAGTGGATGTTGTCTACATGGACTTCAGTAAGGCCTTTGACAAGGTCCCGCATGGGAGGTTAGTTAGGAAGATTCAGTCGCTAGGTATACATGGAGAGGTGGTAAATTGGATTAGACATTGGCTCAATGGAAGAAGCCAGAGAGTGGTAGTGGAGGATTGCTTCTCTGAGTGGAGGCCTGTGACTAGTGGTGTACCTCAGGGATCAGTGCTGGGTCCATTGTTATCTGTCATCTATATCAATGATCTGGATGATAATGTGGTAAATTGGATCAGCAAATTTGCTGATGATACAAAGATTGGAGGTGTAGTGGACAGTGAGGAAGGTTTTCAAAGTTTGCAGAGGGATTTGGACCAGCTGGAAAAATAGACTGAAAAATGGCAGATGGAGTTTAATACAGACAAGTGTGAGGTATTGCATTTTGGAAGGACAAACCAAGGTAGAACATACAAGGTAAATAGTAAGGCACTGAGGAGTGCAGTAGAACAGAGGGATCTGGGAATACAGATACAAAATTCCCTAAATAGTGGTGCACAGGTAGATGGGGTCGTAAAGAGAGCTTTTGGTATACTGGCCTTTACAAATCAAAGTATTGAGTACAAGAGTTGGAATGTTATGGTGAGGTTGTATGATGCTGAATCTGGAGTATTGTGTGCAGTTTTGATCACCAAATTACAGGAAGGATATTAATAAAGTTGAAAGAGTGCAGAGAGGGTTTACAAGGATGTTGCCGGGACTTGACAAACTGAGTTACAGAGAAAGGTTGAATAGGTTAGGACTTTATTCCCTGGAGCGTAGAAGAATGAGGGGAGATTTGATAGAGGTATATAAAATTATGATGGGTATAGATAGAATGAATGCAAGCAGGCTTTTTCTGCTGAGGCAAGGGGAGAAAAAAACCAGAGGACATGGGTTAAGGGTGAGGCGGGGAAAGTTTAAAGGGAACATTGGGTGGGAGGGGGTTTCTTCACACAGAGAGTGGTGGGAGTGTGAAATGAGCTGCCAGATGAGGTGGCAAATGCGGGCTCATTTTTAACATTTAAGAAAAACTTGGACAGGTACATGGATGGGAGGTGTATGGAGGGATACGGTCTGGGTGCAGGTCAGTGGGACTAGGCAGAAAAATGGTTCGGCACAGCCAAGAGGGGCCAAAAGGCCTGTTTCTGTGCAGTAGTGTTCTATGGTTCTAAAACAGGCAGTCGTATAAGTATGTGTGAAATTGCAGGAATAAAAGATGAAAAGTGACCAGCACAGGAAGAGAGTGTGTCTGGGAGTTGGGGAGTTGGGAAGGGAGAGAGGCAGCAGTGTGTTCAGACAGGGCATACAGGTGTGCTGGGTGGTATCAGGGTACTATTTCATCTCAGAGCCTGGGGGAAGAAGCTGTTCCCCAGCCTGACAATTCTGATTCTTATGTTGTGGTATCTTCTTCCTGATGACAGGAGGCCAAGGAGATTGTGGGAAGGACGGGAGGGGTCTGGTCAGAGTGGATGTAGAGAGGATGTTTCGTATTGTGGGCGAGTCTGGGACCAGAGGGCACAGCCTCAAAATAGAGGAACATCTACTCAGAACAGAGATGAGGAGGAACTTCTTTAGCCAGGGGAGGGTGAACCTGTGGAATTCGTTGTCACGGACGCTATGAAGGCCAAGTCATTGGGGATATTTAAAGCAGAGGTTGATAGGTTCTTGATTAATCAGGTTGTGGGGAGAAGGCAGGAGAATAGGGTTGAGAAGGAGAATAAATCAGCCATGATGAGACAGAGGAGGAGACTCGATGGGCTGAGTGGCTTAATTCTCCTCCTATGTCTTATGGTCTGGAGGCACTGCACATGCCACACTTCTGATACACATCAGAACAGCTGGGAGAGACCCCGATGATAAAGCACTGTAAACAGACTCCTACCACGAGAGGTTAATCTTAGACTGATGAATAAATCAATGGTCTTTTAATTAGTGTGGTTTAGTGATTTTTTTGGATGACACCTTCATCTCTTGGTAAAAGGGTATTTATTTTCCATCATAATAACTGGTATCAATTACTTCACATCTTTAACCCATTTTTGTGAGTAATTTGAAATTTGTGGACCAAATAAAAAAACAACCATGAATCCCAGCACAGATGTTTTTTTTCTAATACCAATGTAATAGCTCTTAGTTCATTCATGTTTATCTGGAATTGTTGATGTCAAGTTGTTGATGTCCGATAGGATGTCAACAGCAAGTTGTGAGGAAGATTTACACTGTACATGAGATTATATGCAATAATATTGCCGTTAATTTTCAAAAGATAATCTTCAGACATGTTTATCAACACTCTACGCACAGCTTGAATTTGAACCTTTCCTGGGACAAATAATATTTTTTGGTATTCAGTATATTCCAATAAAGAAAAATCTAGAATCTAAATGTCATAGTGCAACAAAATCAAATTCCTTTTGGACAACAGAACACCGAACGCTGGAGGAGATGAGCGGGTCAGTCAGCACCTATGGAGGGAAATAAGCAGTCGATGTTTTGGGCCGAGACGCTTCAGTCAAACATCGACTGTTCACCTTCCTCCATAGATGCTGCCTGGCCTGCTGAGTCCCTCCAGCCATTTTATGTTTGCTGCTCTCAATTTCCAGCACCTGCAGAATCTCTTGCGTCTCTTCCTCTTGAACACTTGCTTCCCTCCCCATTCAGATGCCTAATTCTTTGTTAAGCGTTTCTACATTATCTGCATTCAGTCACATAGTCTTTTTTTTAAAAAACACAGCTCACATATCTGAGTGGCTTGGTGAACATGAAGTAGATGTAAACAAGGTTTCCTCTTGATCATTGTTGAAGATTAGGGTGCCACACAAAAAGAAAACTGACATGTTCCCAGGTCAACCTTCACCATTTTTTTATAGAAAGCATTCTGTCTAGATGCATAATGGCTTGGTAAGAAAGTGCAGAGAGCTGTGGACACAGTTTGGCACGTCACAAGAACCAACCTCCTTCTCAATGGATTCTGTCAATACTTGTTGGACCTTCTCTCTTCTCCCCCTCCCATCAGTAAGAAGATACAAAATTCTGAAAGCATGGACCACCAGGCTCAAGGACACTTCTATCCAACTATTAGACTCTTGAACAAACCACTTGTACATTAAGATTGACTTGGCCTCACAATCTACCTCGTAATGATTTTCACTTCATTCTTTGCCTGCACTGCACTTCTCGGTAGCTTTTCACCTTATTTTGCATTGCAACAGTTTCACCTTATTCTACCTCAATGCACTGTGTAATGATTTGATCTGTATGCAGCATATGAACGACAAGCTTTTTACCGTATCTTGGTGCATGTGACAATAATAAGCCTATACCAATGCCAGTTCTGGTCCTGAACTGAGCGGCTTCCTAGGGCATTTCACATCAGTAGGTCTGAGATCACAGTTCAGCAAACCCAGGCAAGGAAACCTGTTTAGTGTGATCAGCGAGACCTTGCTTGGCCAGCTTTGAGAAGGGTCTCCTTGTTATACCCTTCATGTACAGCCCGACTCCCAATCGCACCACAAGCTGCCCCCGTGTGCCTGCAGTGCAGATGTGCCTGCCACCCTTTGCTTCCGGACAGTGTGTTTGCCAGAAATACCTGGAAAGAGATCAGCCTTCACTGAGGTGAATCCTGAGACCCTGCCCAGTGCAAACTTTGGGCTTCACAGTAAACAGTGACTACTGCCAGAAGACAGTCAATTCGGAAAAAGATGAACCTTGGTGTTTGCTGAACGGGCTAGTCTTCCATCGTGAGGAGCTAGAAATGGGTGCTGCAGGCTTCCACATTCCAAGGTGCAGCACCGTCTGCTGAGGGACTCTCAGAAGTTTGGTGCAACTGCACACGAGGCCACAGTATTGGGTTGTCCTGTCACAAGACCATGAGAGCTGGCCTCGTATAATAACCGCTCCAACTTATCGTGGATGGAGTGCTTGGAACTGTGATACTGTCAACATTGTGATCAAATGCTTGAGTACAATCAATGATAAAAGATAAATACCCTAAACTATTGCAAGTTTTATGCACACAATGTATTTTCAAATTAGATTATACTTCTATGTGCATTTCATAAAGGTACCTGTTACATATTAATTTAGAAAATAGGAGTCGGCCATTCAGCCCTTCAAGTCTAATCCATAATTATGAGTGATTATCTATCTCGGTACTAAACTTGATCTCTGTCCACATAGCCGCTGAGGTCTTTTACATCTACATATATACCTATTTTCCCTTAGATATTCAAGGACTTTGCTTCTACAGCCCACAGTGGTAGCAAACTCCACAGGTTCACCATTCTCTCTGTGAAGGATTTTTTGCTCTTCCCAGTTCCAAATCTCTTGTTCTGTAAATTTCACAGAACTTATTTATTTGTAATTTATCCTATTTCTTTAGTCTTGCACTGTACTGCTGCCACAAACTTCACGACGTACGTCAGTGTTAATAGACCTGATCCTGAATTGGAGACTCAGTTTTGTTCTATAGTAACACACACAAAATGCTGGAGGTGGGTGGGGGCGGGCAGATGAAGTGAAGAGCTGGGAGGTGATAGGTGGAAGAAGTGAAAGGCAGAAGAAGGAATCTGATAGGAGAGATGAGTGGACTGCAGGAGAAAGGGAAGGAGGAAGGGCACCGGTGAGAGGCGATAAGCAGGTGAGGAGCCAGAATTTCCCACCCACCTTCCCCCTCACCTGGCTTAACCTGTCACCTGCTAATTTACACTCCTTCCCCTCCCCATCCCACTTCTTACTCCGGCTTCTTCTCCTTTCTTTTCCAATCCTGATGCAGGGTTTCAGCCTGTAAAGATGACTGTTTACTCCTGTTTACTGATGACCTGCTGAATTCCTCCAGCATTTTGTGTGTGTGTACAGAATCTCTTGTGTTATTGTTCTAGTATCCATCCCACACCCCTCTTATTGCTGGTCAAAGAAAGCATCCTCCCTGCATCTAATCCATCTATCACTGACAGATTTCTGTAACCTTCCATTAGGTCCCCTCCAGATCATCCAAATTCTACTGAATATAATTGTAAAGCAAC
This sequence comes from Mobula birostris, assembly GCF_030028105.1. Classification (NCBI taxonomy): domain Eukaryota; kingdom Metazoa; phylum Chordata; class Chondrichthyes; order Myliobatiformes; family Myliobatidae; genus Mobula; species Mobula birostris. The sequence continues at coordinate 18,154,962 of NC_092394.1, forward strand.
TGAAAAAAAAACCCACTAAAGCATAGTTTAAAATAGTAAATTTTCTAATATACATTTGAAAACACTTCCTTTCTGACCATAACAGGACAGGGTCAATGATAATGAATTCTCAATTTTGCAGTGAAAATTGTTTCATTATTAAACTATGAAATGACTGTTACAACACCAACATCATTGGCAGATCACCACAATCATTGGTACTACAGTATAAATCACATTGATATTATTTATTTATTGAGCTGCAGTTTGGAGTCAGCCCTTCTGACCTTTCGAGCCATGCTGCCAGCAACCCCCCCCCCCCCCAATTTTTAATGCTAGCCTAATCATGGGACAATTTGCAACGACCAATTAACCTACCAACCAGTACATTACGGGGAGAACGTACAAACTCCTTACAGGTAGCGGTGGGCATTGGACCCGGGCTGCCTGGACTATGAAGCGCCGTGCTAACCACTACACTACTGTGCCGCCCAGTTATTCAGGAGGCCAGCCTTAGTTAGCTGGAAGGCCTGTTTGAGCTTAACGTCAAGAGGGAGCCTTTTTATTTTTCATACTGCCCACGATATTTTTAATGACTGAGATTCTCACCTGTGGAAACACAGACAAGCGAATATGAAAAGGAACTTTGGAACGAAAAAATTTCAGTTAACATTTCAGGAGCGTTGTAAACACTGCAAAAAAGAGGAAAAAAGAGACATGTTACACTGTTGAACATGTGCTTTACAGAAAGTCAGCTGTATAACAGATGCAGTCTGGAGCTCCAGAACTGGCTACAGACTCCTTTCACTGGACCAAGGACTTCGTTTGGAAAACATTTTCCTGCTTTCTTATTATTTGTATTTAGAATGTGTAATGGGTGGAAAGATGTTTGCTGTGGAACTGGAATTGTTTGTTGTCCTTATCAGCAATCCATCATAGCCAAGGATTTATATGCAAGACAAACCATACGGGAGTGATTGAATGTTACTGAACCAGTTGGGTTTGTGTGGTAATCCGAGCATGTTCATGCTCATGTTTTCTACAGTCATTCCATAACTTACTGAACCCGATTAGCCGTCGGGGATATTAGTATAGATAACAACTCAGTTGCAAGTCCATTGTACCATCTGCTGAGGGGCACATTTCCTTGGGGAAATTATAGTTAAGCATTATATCACTGAAGCTCATTCAGTTCTCCTTCTCCACATTGCTTTACTTGGTGTTGTCTGTGCGAAAGTGCTTGCAATTCTCAAGTACGTATCTGGTTTCTGTGGCCATCAAATCAGCAGACCTAAAAAAGGGAGTTATCTTTTGAGTGACAGAATTGAAAAATAAGAGAACTTACGTTACACACACAAAATGGGGACTCAACAGTCAAAGTTTTGGGCTGAGACCCTTCATCAAAATACATCCCGGTGTATCTTGGCCTGAAACATTGATTGCTTATTCCCCTCCACAGATGCTGCTGGACTTGCTGAGTTCCTCCAGTGTTTTGTGTGTATTGCTTGAGACTTCCAGTATTTGCAGAATCCCTTGTGTTTAGAATTTACATTAAACTGGTTTAGGAAACTTGGTCAGATCATGAATGGAGCACTGTGAAGAAATCTGCTTTCCATTTTATAATAAAACGTATAGGGAGGTTGGAAAGATACAGAAAAATACTGTCAGAAGTTAAATTCTACCACTTGGAGAGATTGAACAGGCTGGAGTTTTTCCATAGAGGTGGAAGAGGGGCAATATGATGGAGATTAAAAAACAGCACACGTGGGGGAAGATGTCTCCACTTAGAGACCATCAATTTTACATAGATATTACACCTGTACCATGAACACTTTGCAAAAAATTACTAGATGTAACCTAGAGAACCATAATGTGAAAAGGAGCAGTCAACATTTTTGGAACAGCAGATCCTTCCATGGAGTATTCCTTTGCCCCATCTTAGTGCCCTTTGAGTTTGTGATACAAAAAGCAAAAGAACCTCTCGATCTATGTGACTTTGACCATGGAATAATTGTTGGTGCCAGATGGGGTGGTTTGAGTATCTTGGAAATTACTGACTTCTAGGGATTTTCACACATAACAGTCTCTAGTTTGCAGAGAATGGTGCAAAAAAAAAAACCCACAAAAGAACATCCAGTGAGTGGCAGTTCTGGGGTGAAAATGCCTTTTTAATGGCGGAGGTCCGAGGAGTACGGCCAGACTGGTTCAAGCTGACAGGAACACAACAATAACTCAAACAAACACACATTACTATAGTGTTGTTCCTTTTTGTGCTTTTGTATCACACTGAATGGAATTTTTTGCCTTTTTTATAGCATTTGTCTGTTTTTTTTTTAAATGAGGCCAGGTTGCTAGCTCAACACTCAACCTAGCACGATGGAAAGCGGGCAAGGGCCTGGCCAGATTTGCACCCGGGACCATTCGCCTCCAAGTCCGGGGCTGATGCCACAACACCACTGGCTGGCACAATAGCAGAAATGCAGAAGAGCGTCCTTGAACACATAACAAGTCAAATCTTGAAATGATTGGGCTGCAGCAGCAGAAGACCATGAACAAACACTGAAAAAATGCAATCTCATTGTCTTGAGCAATGACAATAAAGTTCTATTCTATTCAAAGAGGGTATGTATGTGTGTGTGTATAATAAATAGTCTAGCTCTACAGCAAATCCAGTGTATATTTTCATTGTTATGTATTCTGCAACTCTCAGCTTTACTAAAACTGATGCTACTGGTCTTTTCAGCTGTAATTACTAGGTATGTTGCTCCCATAGTAACATGCCTTCTCAACTCTCCACATGTTCATTTAAACAATGGACTTGCAATTATGTCATGCCTTTTGTACCTTATGATAATTCAGTGTTTCACAGTTAATAACGTAGTTGCTGTAGCAATACACACTAGCTAGCATGCACATCCCATGTTACAGCTGAAAGCTAAATAGCAAGACAACCAAGGAAGAATTCTCCTACTCTTCTTTGAAGCAGCATGGATAATTTTACTTCCCCTCACAAACTGCCTCCACAGCTTATAGACTTACCTTCAGTAACTCTACAACTCATGTTCTCAGTATGATTTATTTATTTTTAAAAGATTTGTTTTGCATAATTTGTCTTGTTTTGCACATTGGATGTTGGTCAGCTTTTATGTCTAGTGTTTCATAATTCTTAGTATTACTTCATTTTCTTGTAAATGACTGCAAGAAAATGAATCTCAAGGCAGTACATTGTGATATATACCTTCTTTGATAACAAATTTACTTTGAAGTTTGAAAAATGGTTCAGGAAGTTCGACGGTCATTCCCACTTCCTTTTTGCCACATTTATGACATGCGTTACGTGTCAAGTAACAAGTAACACGCAATGACCAATTCAACACCACCGTCAACTTCACAGAGATCATTACCGATCAGTTACAACACTCAAAATGCTAAAACATTCCAGGGCAAAGCAGTCTCCTTGACAGACATCCCGTCTATCACCTTAAACTTCTTCCATCATCAGCACACAGTGGCTGTAATCTGTACCATCTACCAAATACACCACAATTACTCACCCCGTCTGATCCGATAGCAACACCAAAACCTTTCACCTCCATCCTCAGAGAGCAAGTGCATGGGAATCCTACCAATCCAAGTCACACACCATCCTATCATGGAAATAGATTGGTGTTCATTCGTTGATGTGGAGTCCCCACCCACCCTCCCTAACACTGTTTTGGGAGTACCTTCACCTAAAGAACTTCAGTGCTTCAAGGCACCATGTTCTTAAGTGCAAGTGGGGATGACATTCATGTTTGCACTGTCAGTGAGATCCCCATTGCATTAAAAGTGTTTAACAAACCATTCAAAATTTCACCCCAAGGAGCGATGATTACCTGGTAATAAGGGAAGTAAAAGATAGATAGACGTTTGTTTATGCAGCATCTTTCTGGACATCGTAAAGTATTTGCAGCTACACCTGAAGAAGGGTCTCGGCCCAACTCAGCAACTGTTCACTCTTTTCCATAGATGTTGCCTAGTCTGCTGCATTCCTCCAGCATTTTGTGTATGTTCCTTTGGATTTCCAGCATCTGCAGATCTTCTTGTGTTCGTGATCCTAAAATATTTTACTGACTATTAGCTTTCTCTGACGTAAAGTAGAAAAAGTAGCAAGCTCCCATGAACCTTGTGATAATGAACAGATAAGCTACTTCAATGATGGTCGATAGGGATAAGCATCAGCAAGGACATCTTCAGAATAGTTCTACATAATCTTCTGTGTCCGCGCATGAGATCAGGCGGACTTTGGTTTAACGTCCATTGGAAAGGTGGCATCATTGACAGTGCAGCGCTCCTTCAGAACTGGGCTGAAGTCTTAGATTACTGCACTCAGGTTCCCAGAGTGGGCTTTGTAATGAGAAACTACACTAATATTCTCGGTATTCTGAGTGGGGCTTGATATATCATTTACAAACTCAGAACTTCCAGCAATCTTATTCGATCCAAACTTTAAAATAAAAATGCAAATGCTGAAAATCTGAAATAAAAGCAAAAACGTTGGAAACATTCAGCAGGCCAGGTAGCATCTGCAGAAAGAGAAACAGGGCTAACGTTTCAGTTGAGGGTACTGTGTGTTTATTGTTCATTCAGAATGATATGCACTCAGTAGCCCATTCATTTCAAGGTTCAACTTGTTCTATCCAAGACCTCTTTCAGAGTCGATGCCTCCAGAAGACACGGTACATCATTAAAGACCCCTCACACCCTCTCCATGAACTGTTTGTTCTTCTGCCATCAGGCAAACGTTACAGGAGCATCAAAACTAAGACCACAAGGCTACTAAACAGCTTTCTCCCACGGGCAGTCAGATTGCTAAATAGCTGCTCTACCTGACTCTGCTTTGGACACTTTTAACTTGCACTGGACACTTATAACTTGATTTTAACTGACATGTGGTTGTTGTGTTTTACTACTTATTGTTATAGACAATAGGTGCAAGAGTAGGCCATTCAGCCCTTCAAGCCAGCACCGCCATTCACTGTGATCATGGCTAATCACCCATCATCAGTATCCAGTTCCTGCCTTCTCCCCATAACCTTTGATTCCACTATCTTTAAGAGCTCTATCCATCTCTTTTTTGAAAGCATCCAGAGACTTGGCCTCCACAGTTATGTTTATTATTTAGTGTTGTGTTTGTTATGTTATGATTGCACTGCTCCTGGGAAACGCTGTCTCATTCTGCCCTGCAGAGCTGATGTATGGTTAGTATGACAATAAAGTTTTTTGAATCTTGAATTGAATCTTATGCACTTGGAGATGCTCTTCTGCACATCATTGTTGTAATGAATGGTTACTGTCGCCTTCCTGTCAGTATGAACCTGTCTGACAATTCTCTTCTGACCGCTCTCATTAACAAGGCATTTTCGCCCACAAAACTACTGCTCACTGAATGTCTTTTGTTTTTCGCACCATTTCCTATAAACTCTAGAGACTGTTACGTATGAAAACCCCAGGGATCAGCAGTTTCTGAGATACTCGAACCAACCTGTCTGGTAACAACATTCATTCTGCTGTCAAAGTCACTGAGATCAGGTTTCAACCCCATTCTGATATTTGGTCTAAACAACAGATAAATCTCTTGACCATGTCTGCATGCCTTCACACACTGAATTCCTGCCATATGATTGGCTGATTAGATATTTGCATTAATGAGCAGGTGTACAGGTGTACATAATAAAGTGCCCACTGAATGTACAACCTGTCAGTGAAAAATCTGTTCTTCTGTGCAAAAGTGGTAGATAAAAAGATGACAGATTCAGATCCTTTTTCCTAAGAGGTGTGGAAGTTTAAACGAAAAGGTTTACATTGGCCCGGATATGTGGGACTTCTCCAGGTAAGTAGTGAAGCACAGCGATCCTGAACTTAACATTAGTTGGAGGCTAATTTCAATCCACTCCACTGCTGTGTCCCCCAGTGGTGGAAAATGATCTTGCTGAGATTCCCCTGCATTTTCACAGGGGAACCAGCCTTCCGCTCTGGCACCTGGTCTAACCTGCCCCCAAGGGATTAGACAGTCCCAGTGAGTTCACTGGCAATTGTTGGTTTGTGAGAAAGAAATGCAAGGACGGGTAATTGCCAATGTTTTCACAGTTAGCTTTGTCTTTAGGTTGAATGTTTCAATTTTTAACATGGTTTAATAAGTCTTTTATTTAAATAACTTGAATATTCTTAAACATTTCATCATTTTGATTTTAATAAATACTAATTCTGGGGACGTACATTACTGTATATGAAACAACATGCATAAAATGCTGGAGGAACTCGAGTGAGCATCCATGGATAAGAATAAACAGTTGACGATTTTGGCCGAGACCCTTTATCAGAACTGCATAGATGCTGCCTGACCTGCTGAATTCCTCCAGTATTCTGTACATGTTGTTCTGGATTTCTGCATCTGCAGAATCTCTTTTGTTACTGTGTACAGGATGGAATCAATGTTCCTGGTACAACACAGAAACTAAATGTTAGCATACAATGGTTCTTTTTTTAAAAAAAATTATTCACTTTCATTGTGAGGCCAGTCTTTATTGTCCATCCTGAACTCACTGAGAACCATAACAGTGGTGAAGGTGAAGGTGCTCTAACAGTACTGTTTGTGACAGAGCCTCTGGTTGTTCCTAGTGGTGGTAGGCATTGTGCATTTGTGAGGTATTGTCAGGGTAGCCTGGCTGTGTAATAGCAGTGAATTTTGAATACGGTAGTCACAGTGAACGTCTTTTTGCTAGAGCCACTTGAGAACACTGTCAATGGCAGTTTCCATCACTTTGTGTATTGGGAGTAGACTACCACTCCCATCAAGGAAGAAACTACAGGACTAGACTCAAAAACAGTTATTACAGTACCCCCAAGTCATCCATTAACCACTCCATCACTATACACTGTATGTACTTTACATATATACAGTCTATGTACATAAGCTAATCTTATGTATATATGACCATAGTCAAGAAGTTGTATATATTTATTGTGTTTATTTATATTTATTGCATTCTTTTATGCTGTATCAGATCGACAGTAACAACTATTTCATTCTTCTTTAGACTTGTGTACTGAAGACTGACAATAAACTACCTTGAATCTTGAATGTCACATGGAGTGAATTGAATTGGCTGGAGAATGGCTCTTCTGATGGTAGGGTTCACCAGAGGAAGCCAAGATGGGTCTGATGTTTCTAGCTGGACATGGTTTAAGGCACTCACATGCTGAGCCCTACCGACACTGAGGATGGAGGGACTGTTTAGCCTCATCCTCTCATTAGCTATTCATTTCAGATAAAATATGGTAAGACTGAAGAGCTTTGATGTAATCCAGTGATTATAAGACCGATTAGCACTACTGTATACCATTTAGCATGCATACTATCCAGTGTAACAACTCGCCATTTTAGATTTGCCTGTCTACATCATAAAATGTGATCTCTTAAATAGATGGCAATGATAAAAAGGTTATAGATTGTGGATCTTTTTGAAGAGCATCACAGATGCAGAGCTTTAGGCTGAAGCATGGGAATTGGAATTGGTTTATTATGGTCACATGTAGCAAGATACAGTGAAAACCTTTTCTTGCATATGGTTCATACAGATCAATTCATCCCACAGCGCATAGAAGCAGAGCAAGGTAAAACAATAACAATGCAGAGTCAAGTCTTAACAGCTAGAGCAAGTCCAGAGCAGGTAAGCAATAAGGTGCAAGATGATAATGAGTTGGACCATGATGTCAAGAGTCCATCTAGGGAACCAGTTAACAGTCTCTGATAACAGTGGGGTAGAAGCTGCCCTTAAGCCTGGTGGCATGTGGTTCCATATCTTCTTTCCAATGAAAGGGGGAAGATAATTCTGTGATGGAGGGGACAGCCTATGCCACAGAACAGCAGCCATGGCCTACACTACATTGAGCCTAGTTTTAAAACAGCAGCATTTTGGTGTCACCAAGGTAACTCCAATGAACGCACCTTCCAGCCAATCATTACTCAACTGTAAGGCATGGTTAGCCATTTCAAACCTGGCAATTGAGTGGTGTTAATGAAAGGGTCAGTAGAATTTTTTCCCCCGTTTGATTTTCAAACTGTTAAAAAAACGACATAAATTAATTTCTATAGCTGGGTAAATTGTCGAGGGTGGTTTGGATTGTGGAGAGTAGAGTTGTATCACAAGACATCCTCCACGGCAGCATGCAGTTGACAATAACAGATCACCCACGTAGAAGCCCCGATTCTCCACTCAAGTTGTGCTGAGGTCCCGGGGGGGGAGGGATGGTCGGAAACAGGTCCCAGCCCATGCAGGAGAATAGTGCGAGCAGCCTTGTGCCTGTAAACAGACGGACAACCCCGCGAGTGGCTGAAACCATTTTTAGAAACTTACCACAACAAAGCCCACGGTCCCGTGATCGCCGAGTGAACAAGGGAGACGTTGAGATTGGTCCACCTCCAGGACCTGGTCTTGTTCTCCTTGACTTGTTGCGGCGGGAGGGAAAAACTCCGCGTCCGCAGGAAGACTCGTAGCGTCTTGAAAGTCAGGGCGAAGAAGAGGATTGACAGCACAGGGTGAGTCTGGGCGATCATGGTCGGGCTGCGCTGTGGGGAAAAGAGACCGGCAGGCTTGGTGTTGAATTCGCTGAGAGCGGCGGCGCTGGAAACGCCTCTCTCCATGAAGCAAGGCTGAGCGCACTCTCACGGCTCCCCTGTTGCTCGGGTTGAGGGGGAAGAGGGAGGGGGGAGAGGACCAACCCACCAATGGCATTCGCTGCAGCCAGTTGCATTCGCTTTCAATTAGCCGGGGCTGAAGCGTCGCGGAACCAGCCGCTGGAGCCAAGATAGGCGGAGGATCTCCACTGGAAGTAAACTTCTCACCGGTAGGGTCGCTGCCTGTCTCGCCATAGTGGTCCCTTTAGTGCATCGTGCCCCAGGCTGGTGTCCACCGCGCTTTAAATCCCTCTCCAAAAACGCCACAGAGTTGGCAGCTCTCTCTAGTTTGAGGTTTCAGTGCCGACGCGGACACCCCCCCCCAACCCAAACACACACATAGGCAGAGATAAAGAGAAACACATCAAAGTTGCACAGGCAGCATCTTCCGGTGATGCCTACACCGAAGAAGTTTAGATTGCGTTTTCAGATAAAGAGTAAGTTTGGAGATACCAAGAGATCTGGATCTGCAGCAGCAAACAATCTGCTGGAGGAACTCGGCGTGTTGAGCAGCATCTGTGGGTGGCGGGAGGAGGAACTATTCAGCTTTCGGGTCAGAAAGACATGATGCATGGTTTTGATCCGAAATATGGAGCGTTCCCTCCTCCCCCACCATCGACCTGCAGAGTTTCAACAGCAGGCTGTTGCTCCAGAGAGATCGCTCCCTGAAACTCACCTGAATTTGCATTGACAATGATTAGTTGAGGAAACAACTCCAGGTTATGGACAGCTGACTTCCTAACGCGCGCAGCTTGAGGACAAGGCGTCGAAAGGAAATGACTTCTGAAAATCTGAGCTTGAAGTGGAATGCTGGATTCATTTCAGCGAGTTGGGCGGTATCTGTGCAAAAAGGAATGACTCCGTGGAAACTTTTATGTTCAGGGGCTCAGTGATAGACGGCTGCCAGTGATATTTAAGGCTCCACAGTCAGGCGATTGTAAGACTCTGCATCCAGTTTGTAAATCTCAGGAACCTAAAGCGGGAAATCTTTCCTTAAGCTACTTCTCAATGGTTCTTAAAATACAGCCATTAAGCCGCAAGAAAATTGGGAATGCATTGCATTGAGAGTTTTGCTTGGAATGGCTGTGTCTTGGGAATGACTTATGAGGGCTAGATACTGGGACATTTATTCCGAATGTTATGCACCCTGAGAATGAACTGAGGGTTCCTTACATTAGTACTATTTATTGGGAATGGCATATACTGGGTACGATTTTTCACATGAGTTCAGAAGCAACAACTGATCACAATTGCCCATTGAATAACACACATCCAAAATGCTGGAGGAACTCAGTAGGCCAGCAAGCATCTATGGAAAAGAGTAAACAGTCCACGTTTTGGGCTGAGACTCTTCATCATGTCAGGTCTTGGCCTAAGCGTCCAACTGTTCACTCTGTTCCATAGATGCTGCCTGGGCCTGCTGTTTCTCCTGCATTTTGTGTGTGTTGCTTGGATTTCCAGCATCTGCAGCTTTCTTGCCCATTGAAGATCTCTTCTGTGTATTGGGGAGGTGGTGCTCTATGGTGCATTAAAAGGAAAGAACCTCACGTACACTTCAAAATCAAATTTTCAAAACTTGTCAAGTGGCACACACCAAAATCAAATTTTAGTCTTGGGTGTGCCCAAGCTCAGTACATACAGTGCCTTCTCTGTAGCCTGAATAGTCACCTCGGTCTGTTGCCACTACCCATAACTCAATTATCTCCTTTTATGTTCCTTGGCAGGGCAGGTAGGCTGTGAGTTCCGAACCTCAAAGATCAGGAGAGCTGCAGTTTTGATCCCTGGTTAAGGGAACACAGAAGGTACCTGGACAGATTTGCTACAATTATCCAATATATTAGGTAATATGATTATAGTGATACCTCTTCCCTTAGATTTTGAGATACATGCATTTGGACCTTGGATAAACCTAGAATCCTCTTTGTACTCCCAGCGATCCAGGCCATGCTCTCTTCTCACTGCTGCCATCAGGAAGGAAGTACAAGAGGCTTAGGTCTCACCCCACCAGTTTCAGGAGCAGTGTTACCCTTCAACCATCAGGCTCCTGAACCAGAGTGGATAACTTCAGACCTCAACTCTGAACAGATTCCACAGCCTATAGACTCACTTTCAAAACTTCTCAATTTCACCCTACAACTCATGTTCTCAGTTTTATTTATTTATTTATGCATTTTTTATTCATTTTTTTGTATTTGCATGGTTTATCTTCTTTTTGTATATTGGTTGTTTGTCAGTTGTTTTTCATTGATTCTGTTGTATTTGCTCTACTGTGAACTCCCATAAGAAAATAAATTTCAGAGTAGTATCAGAATCATAGAAAATAGAAACCATAGAAACTACAGCACAGAAACAGGCGTTTTGGCCCTTCTTGGCTGTGCCGAACTATTTTCTGCCTTGTCCCACTGACCTGCACACAGACCATATCCCTCCATACACCTCCCATCCATGTATCTGTCCAATTTATTCTTAGAGGTTAAAAAAGAACTCGCATTTACCACCTCGTCTGGCAGCTCTTTCCATACTCCCACCACTCTCTGTGTGAAGAAGCCCCCCCCAATGTTCCCATTAAACTCCCCCCCCCACCCCTAACCCATGTCCTCTGGTTTTTTTCTCCCCTTGCCTCAGTGGAAAGAGCCTGCTTGCATTCACTCTGTCTATACCCATCATAATTTTATATACCTCTATCAAATCTCCCCTCATTCTTCTACGCTCCAGGGAATAAAGTCCTAACCTATTCAACCTTTCTCTGTAACTGAGTTTCTCAAGTCCCGGCAACATCCTTGTAAACCTTCTCTGTACTCTTTCAACCTTATTAATATCCTTCCTGTAATTTGGTGACCAAAACTGAACACAATACTCCAGATTCAGCCTCACCAATGCCTTATACAACCTCATCATAAGATTCCAGCTCTTATACTCAATACTTTGATTAATAAAGGCCAATGTACCAAAAGCTCTCTTTACGACCCTATCTACCTGTGATGCCACTTTTAGGGAATTTTGTATCTGTATTCCCAGATCCCTCTGTTCTACTGCACTCCTCAGTGCCTTACCATTTACCCTGTATGTTCTACCTTGGTTTGTCCTTCCAAAGTGCAATATCTCACACTTATCTGTATTAAACTCCATCTGCCATTTTTCAGCCCATTTTTCCAGCTGGTCCAAGTCCCTCTGCAGGCTCTGAAAAGCTTCCTCACTGTCCACTACACCTCCAATCTTTGTATCATCAGCAAATTTGCTGATCCAATTTACCACATTATCATCCAGATCATTAATCATAGAAAAATGCAGCACAGAAACAGTTCTTTGGCCCATCTAGTCCATACCAAACCATTTAAACTGCCTACTCCCATCGACTTGCACCAGGACCATTGCCCTCCATACCCCAACCACCCATGTACCTATCCAAACTTCTCTTAAACGTTGAAATCAGCTCGTTGGCACCACTTGTGCTGGCAGCTCATTCCGCACTCTCTTGACTTTCTGAGTGAAGAAGTTTCCCCTCATGTTCCCCTTAAACTTTTCATCTTTCACCCTTAACCCATGACCTCTAGTTACAGTCCCACCCAACCTCAGTGGAATAAACATGTACTGTATGTACTTTGATAGCAAATTGACTTTGACTTTTGTGACATAGTACATAGTGAACATACTTGCTGTTTTTTTCTAGTCTTCACTCAGTTAGCTGCCAGAACTTATTATAAAGGCTCACATATAAAGTATAGCCAATGATATTTGACACATGGAACGGATATCTACATGACTTAATATGTGTTATAAACAAAATAACAAAGGAATGTTGGAAATCCAGAGCAATGCCACAAATAACTGGCAAAAAAATTCAACTTCAGAAATGAAAGCCTCTGTTTATTTTTCTAATTGTAATAAATGTTATGTGCCATCAGGCAGTGACATTTTTACTGTTCAGAATTTTAGATTTTGTGGTGGGTTAATTGCTTCTTAGCACATTGCCTGTGTTAGATTAGAATTAATTTTCTGCTGGCATACAGGCAAAGCTGTGCAATTCACAGTGCACTGTTCATGAGGCCACGGCAGAGGAATCAATAATAATTCATGCTAACTAGTGCTGAGTGAACTCCGAGGTGAAATCTGCAGGAACCACCCGATTGCTCAGTGTTTATACCTTTAGTGATTGGTCAGGTAGCAAATGTGGAAAGATACAGGTTTATTTATCACAATTGTATCGAAACATACAGTAAAATGCATTGTTTGCGCTAAAAATCCATCACACTCATGGATGTGCTGTGGGCAGCCCGCAAGTGTTGTCATATATTAGAATTAAAGTCTTCTAATTGAAGACTGCTTCAGAAACCTTGAGACTTATTCCATTTCCGCAGAGGCTGTCTGACTTAGTGAGAATTTCCAAAATTCTCTTTTTTTATTGCAGATTTCCAGCATCTGCAATTTTATGGTTTTCACTTATTCTGACTGGCTCAGGTAAAAGGGACTTGGAAGGCAATATATCCCTCATTGACTCAGTTCTGTAATCCTCAATACCTTTCTTCAAAAAAAAAAGGACAACTGTATATATTCTGAAATAAACTTTTGTGTGGATGTGACTCACAGTAGCTAAAATGCAGATATGTTGACAAAGAGGATAAGAGGATCAGCTCTAAACCATGAGGGTAAGATGTTCATCAACATGTGGGATAGACACTTCTGCAACATGAAGTAAGGACCTCAAAAGGAAAGCATTAAAACCCAGGATAATATACATAGAAAGGTTCCTATTGTATCTGAATAAGGCTGAGGCCTTCATTAACTATGGTGACAAATTTATTGATAACTCAGTTTATTTCTGTACTCCTTTGTAGATAATTGCATCTGACATTTATCCAAGATTTATCTTAGTGTTAACTTCCAATGCAGTTCAGCCTTGCATGCTACACTGCGGGTGGCTTTCCAAGTTCAGTCGTTAGTCTTGATATTTGTAAGTGTTATCATGGTGAGTAACTGCAGAATAATAAACCATAGCCAATGTTCCTGGACTCTGTTCAAAATAGCCACTTGGATGTCATCAGTTGTAATATAATTCACCATGTACTTGCCTGGTCTGACCTTTCATTGATGATATTTTTAGCAGAGCTTAGTGCTGGCACTCCTCAGCATTGGCTCGTTAGTGGTGGCAACGCAATACTCCGGTTGGAAGGTGGCAGATAATTACTGAGTTGACATAAGCCCATCCCTAGCTTTCCTTCACAGCCTCTCAAGCTCTCGTACTTCCTGTTCCTAATGGTGGGTGGTGAAGGTGAACTCAGTCCACAAATTCAAGTTACAAGTTAAAGCTTGTTAGATTAGGGTGGAGTATTTTTCTTCTTGTGTTTTTCTTGTAGTTTAACTTTCCTATGATTGGCTGTATTTTATATACAGTAAACACCTTTATATATGTAATTGTTCAGTGAATTTTCCAGTATTTACAGTACAGTTTCTTTTGTATTTCTCTAGAACCTTCTTAGTTTTCACTAGCAGGTGTCACACCACTTGAAACTGACTGTTTTATAGGTTAATTGTTATCACTGGGATTTTTGTTATCTCTAGTCTGACAATGAGACGACCATAAATGCTTTTTCCTTTTTTCCTTTTTCTTTCAGCTGTCTCTTCATCCTTCTTTGTTCTTGTAATATTTAATAAACTGTATGTCAGCAACTAGTTTATGCCTCATTCTTGACTTCTGAAGAACCTTTGGGTCACAAAAGCTGTAGGATCCAACAAAGCCCATTTATTTCCCCTGGTATGCCTGTCTCAAGCTCTTTTCAATGTGTGAGACTGCTCACTTTTGGTTCCTCTGTCACTGTACTGGACCACATGATACATGTCAAATGCTTTAACTCTTGTCTCCATTAAGGCTCCTTTATTCATTTATTTATTGATTGATTGATTGATTGGCATACAGTGTGGAATAGGTCCTCCTGGCCCTTCGAGCCAGCGCCACCCGGTCATGCCCTATTTAACCCTAGCCTAATCATGGTAGAATTTACAATGACCAACTAACCTACCAGCTAGCATGTCTTTGGTCAGTGGGAGGAAACAGGTGCATCTGGAGGAAACCCCGACGGCCACAGGGAGAACGTACAAACTCCTTATAGACAATGCAGGAATTGAACCCGGGTCGCTGGTACTGTAAAGCGTTGTGCTAACCACTACGCTACCGTGCCGCCCACAAATTCATGTCATTGATACCTTTTGCATTCCTTTTCTGTACTTTTCTTTCGGGGAGTAACGCAATAATTGTAAGGGAAATGGCCTGATTGGAAATTGATTTATGTTAATCTGCCTCTGGCTTCAGAGTTCCTCCTCCTGCAGCTGCCACAAAGCACTGGGGTGGGTGGGAGGATCAAGACCATAGTTAATGTGATGACTAAGTGCCCTACTGCTGCCATGCGACAGATACATTAACTCTCTTGTCCATTGTCTCAGGTTTAGTATTTACTCCCTTGTCTGTTACTATTCTTTACTATTGGTTCACTTCCTGTGCTTCATATCTTGCTGTGGCTGATATGCACTATCAGTGCTTTTTTCTGCCATAGACTCCAGCTCAAAGCATAGAACATAGAATAGTACAGCGCAGTACAGGCCCTTTGGCCCACAATGTTGTGCCGACCCTCAAACCCTGCCTCCCATATAACACCCCACCTTAAATTCCTCCATATACCTGTCTAGTAGTCTCTTTAACTTCACGAGTGTATCTGCCTCCACCACTGACTCAGCCAGTGCATTCCATGCGCCAACCACTCTCTGAGTAAAAAACCTTCCTCTAGTATCCCCCTTGAACTTCCCACCCCTTACCTTAAAGCCATGTCCTCTTGTATTGAGCAGTGGTGCCCTGGAGAAGAAGCGCTAGCTATCCACTCTATCTATTCCTCTTATTATCTTGTACACCTCTATCATGTCTCCTTTCATCCTCCTTCTCTCCAAAGAGTAAAGCCCTAGCTCCCTTAATCTCTGATCATAATGCATACTCTTTAAACCAGGCAGCATCCTGGTAAATCTCCTCTGTACCCTTTCCAATGCTTCCACATCCTTCCTATAGTGAGGTGACCAGAACTGGACACAGTACTCCAAGTGTGGCCTAACCAGAGTTTTATAGAGCTGCATCATTACATTGCGACTCTTAAACTCTATCCCTCGACTTATGAAAGCTAACACCCCGTAAGGTTTCTTAACTACCCTGTCCACCTGTGAGGCAACTTTCAGGGATCTGTGGACATGTACCCCCAGATCCCTCTGCTCCTCCACACTACCAAGTATCCTGCCATTTACTTTGTACTCTGCCTTGGAGTTTGTCCTTCCAAAGTGTACCACCTCACACTTCTCCGGGTTGAACTCCATCTGCCACTTCTCAGCCCACTTCTGCATCCTATCAATGTCTCTCTGCAATCTTCGACAACACCACCAACCTTTGTGTCGTCTGCAAACTTGCCAACCCAGCCTTCTACCCCACATCCAGGTCGTTAATAAAAATCACGAAAAGTAGAGATCCCAGAACAGATCCTTGTGGAACACCACTAGTCACAATCCTCCAATCTGAATGTACTCCCTCCACCACGACCCTCTGCCTTCTGCAGGCAAGCCAATTCTGAATCCACCTGGCCAAACTTCCCTGGATCCCATGCCTTCTGACTTTCTGAATAAGCCTACCGTGTGGAACCTTGTCAAATGCTTTACTAAAATCCATATAGATCACATCCACTGCACTACCCTCATCTATATGCCTGGTCACCTCCTCAAAGAACTCTATCAGGCTTGTTAGACACGATCTGCCCTTCACAAAGCCATGCTGACTGTCCCTGATCAGACCATGATTCTCTAAATGCTCATAGATCCTATCTCTAAGAATCTTTTCCAACAGCTTTCCCACCACAGACGTAAGGCTCACTAGTCTATAATTACCCGGACTATCCCTACTACCTTTTTTGAACAAGGGGACAACATTCGCCTCCCTCCAATCCTCCGGTACCATTCCCGTGGACAACGAGGACATAAAGATCCTAGCCAGAGGCTCAACAATCTCCTCCCTCGCCTCGTGGAGCAGCCTGGGGAATATTCCATCAGGCCCCGGGGACTTATTCGTCCTAATGTATTTTAACAACTCCAACACCTCCTCTCCCTTAATATCAACATGCTCCAGAACATCAACCTCACTCATAATGTCCTTACCATCATCAAGTTCCCTCTCATTGGTGAATACCGAAGAGAAGTATTCATTGAGGACCTCGCTCACTTCCACAGCCTCCAGGCACATCTTCCCACCTTTATCTCTAATTGGTCCTACCGTCACTCCTGTCATCCTTTTTTTCTTCACATAATTGAAGAATGCCTTGGGGTTTTCCTTTACCCTACTCACCAAGGCCTTCTCATGCCCCCTTCTTGCTCTTCTCAGCCCCTTCTTAAGCTCCTTTCTTGCTTCCCTATATTCCTCAATAGACCCATCTGATCCTTGCTTCCTAAACCTCACGTATGCTGCCTTCTTCCACCTGACTAGATTCTCCACCTCACTTGTCACCCATGGTTCCTTCACCCTACCATTCTTTATCTTCCTCACTGGGACAAATTTATCCCTAACATCCTGCAAGAGGTCTCTGAACATCGATCACCTGTCCATAGTACATTTCCCTGCAAAAACATCACCCCAATTCACACCCGCAAGTTCTAGCCTTATAACCTCATAATTTGCCCTTCCCCAATTAAAAATTTTCCTGACCTCTCTGATTCTATCCTTTTCCATGATAATGCTAAAGGCCAGGGAGCAGTGGTCACTGTCCCCCAGATGCTCACCCACTGAGAGATCTGAGACCTGACCTGGTTCGTTACCTAGTACTAGATCTAGTATGGCATTCCCCCTAGTCGGCCTGTCCACATACTGTGACAGGAATCCATCCTGGACACACTTAACAAACTCTGCCCCATCGAAACCCTTGGAACTAATCAGGTGCCAATGAATATTAGGGAAGTTAAAGTCACCCATGATAACAACCCTGTTGAGCAGGTTCAGTTTATTACCATATGCACATGTGTGTGCAGGCACAATGAAAGACTTGCACAACACTCTCACAGGCAGAAAGCGTCAGATAAGCAGCACACAAGAAAAACACATTCAATTTATAATCAGAATCAGGTTGATTATCACTGACACATACAATGAAATTCATTGATTTGTGGCAGCAGTATGTAAAAAAAAGTTACAGTGAGTTACAATAAGAAATTTAAAAGATAATAAGTAGAGCAAAATAGTGAAGTAGTGTTCATGGGTTCATGGACCATTCAGAAAACGGTGGAGGGAAGCAGCTGCTTCTACAATGTTGAGTGTGTGTCTTCAGACTCCCGTGTTTCCTCCCTGATGGTAGTAATGAGAAAAGGGCATGTCCTGGATGCTAACGATCCTTAATGATGAGGCTTTGCCTTGTGGTGCCTTGATGGTGGGGAGGCTAGTCCCTGTAATTGAACTGGCTGAGTTTATGTCCCTTTCCCAACTTTTTCCAATTCTGTGCATTGGTGTCTCCACACCAGACAGCGATGCAACCAGTCAGAATGTTTCCCATGGAACAAATGTAGAAATTTGCACGTCATACCAAATTTCCACAGATGTACCATGGAGACCTTTCTGTCTGGTTGCATCACCAGTGTAGTCGTGTTTATTAAACTTGTATGCAATTTAAGTAAATTATACAGAATTTTTACAAGAAAAAACAATTAGAACAAAAAAAAAGTCAAGTTAGTTCAAAGTGATCATAGTGTTGCATGGATTAACTTTACTAGTTTAGTAAGATCATCCTGAGCTTCCCCTTGGGTCATTGTTGAAATGTATCAATGATAATCTGATAAGCTTCTGGCCACTCTGAAAACACTCCTCCTTTAACTTACTGTGGAAAATCTTTGGCTTATTTGATGTCATGATGGTCAAGGTGTCCTTCGGTTAACATCTTCTGGATAGATCATGAAACCATATATTTCACTTCTTTTATGTCTTGTAAGTTTGTAATGAATTGAAATGAATTGAATTGATCTTTATAAACAGTACGCAAGATAAGCTTTCTACATGTGACATTAATAAACCAATGTGTGAAGGCCATTTGGAACCAATGTCTGTTTTGCCAATCAATACACAGGGACCGGAAGGATATGGATCATGTTTAGATAAACAAGTTTAATTTAATTTCGCATCATAGCACAGACATCATAAGCTTCCTGTGCTCTACTCTTCTATGTCTCCATGCTAGTAAGAACATGACTACTCAGTAACACCTTCCTGCAGTTACTTTATATCCCTTGATTACCCTAAAATCCACGACCTATTAATATTCTTTTCCTTTTGCTCAGTGACTGGACTTCTGCAGCCCTCTTAGGTGGAGAATTCTAAAGGTTCACTACCATCTGGGTGAAAAAAAATTATTCCTATCTCTCGCAACAAAACTGTCTGCTGCAGGAAATCACTGGGTGAGCAGAGTCTGTGGGGAGAAAGGGACGTGTTGACTTTTTGAGTCGAAAACCTGCATCGGAACTGCCTCCGCTTCCCATATGAACGACTGACCTCTTATTTTGAAATAATTATGTAGGTGTGAATGAGATCACTTCTGTTACACCTAACTCAGGAGAGGATTGGTCAGGTTTGTTTAATCTTTGCTCATTAAACTAGCCACCTCAGGAATCAATCCGGTGAATCTTTGTGGCACAACCTCTGTTACAAGCGTTACCTTCCTTCAGTAAGGAGATCTGACCTGCATGCAATGTTCGAGGTGGAATCTCACCTGGGCCCTTTATAATTCCAGAAAGCCATACTCTTGTAATCAAATCTTCCTGCAATAAAGGTTGTCGTATCTTTTTAAGTTCCCAACTGCTTGCTGTATTGATGTATTAACTTTCAATAATTCAAAAGGATTTCCATGTTTGGACCATCTTCCACTGTTTGAAAAAGCACCCTCTTTTCTATTTTATCTAACAAAAGCAACTTATCATTTTTCCATGTTCCATTCTATCTGCAATATTCTCACTTTGCTTGTACGTAATCCTCTGAAGCCTCTCTGCATCCTCTTCACAACCCATATTGTAATCCAGTGTTGTATCTTCAGCAGACTTGGATGTATAATACTTGATTCTCTCATGCATGTCATTGATACAGTTTGGGATCAGCTGATGCTGCAGCCATAATCCCAGTGGAACCCAACTAGATTTAGCCCAACTTGATAATGAACTTTTGTCCTAACCCTTGGCTCAACCCCTCTACCATCCACTATCCACTGTACCCAAACTGAACTTTGACTCCTTGCCCTACCTTACCCTCACAGCTCCTTGTGGACCTCCATTCGTATCCTCCACTTAGTCTTTGACTTCTGGATCTGATCCTTTATTCCCCTCCCTCTCAGCTGTCCCAACTGTTACATACTTCATGGATATCTTGTGACTGTCTTAGGATGATGTAATGGTCTTGCAGAGGTCACATGATGTAATTTTCCCGCCGATGTGAGGTCACTTGATGACATGTTCACCTCAGGTATAAAAGGAGACCCCTGAGGTGACGCAGTTAGTTTTCCAGTTAGAACATCAGTCAGATACCCCGCTCCGCTGCATATTTGCCTTATGACGCAGTTTTGATTTAAAACAGAGTTTTACATTCTATTGTAAAGTACAAAAGTGTTGGGCCGGCAGTTTAATCAATCACTGCCAGGTTTGTTGATGTATCTTTTCAGTAATATTGGAGAGTGAAGACGGGAACCTGAAGGAGTCGTTCAGCAGTTTTGGAGAGGATCAACCATTATTGAATTCGTTCAAGAAAGAGTGATCTGCATGATATAGCCTCTGCTAAAAGCAGCAGAAAAGACTATGCAGTATCTAGTATCCAGAGGGAAAGGTCAGTGCCTTTAAACCATTTTATTTCTGTCGTTGTGAATCCTGCGGACAAGGCAGGATCCGGCTGGGATTGGCAGCGACATCGTGTCTTCGAGGAATTCTTTACTTCAGGAAAGTCTCTCCTAATTGACTGTATAAATCTCTTGGACTTTCGAATTTACCATTCTAAGAACTGTGTTTGAATTTACCACTTTAAGAACTTTTCTCATTTACCGCTTTAAGAACTAGTACTGAGTGGCGGTTTGTTAAATGGCCGCATAGCAGCTTACTTCCGGTTAAAATTTTCATTTGTTTAATTTTTTTTACATTGAGCAGAGTTTAATAAATGTTTGATTGTTTTTATAAAACCTGACTCAATTCTATATTCATTGCTGCCGGTCACGTGACACAACCCATAACTCCATGCTCGGCACCTGATTTCCTGACTCTCTTCCACTGATCTCTCTACCAACTGCTGATCTGACACTTACACCCAACCCGAAGCTTTACCTACACTTTCCTGTAGCTGTTACACTTTATTCTGCATTGTTACTTGTCCTCAGTGCACTGGGTGATGATCTGATCGGTACGGAGAGTACACAAGACAAGCTTTTCACTGTTTCCTAGTAGTAAGCCAATTCCCTTTCCCAATCATTAAATCCAGTCCTTTGATTCTATCTCAGACCTGACCACACTCTTCTTGAACATAGAACTGTACAGCAAAGGAATGGACCCTTCTGCCCACAGTGTTATGTTGAACTAATTAAAGTAAGCAACTTCCTTCTGCTTCCACCGAGTCCTTATTCTGCCTTTCCTTACACATACACACGCCTCTTACAAACTTCTGTTGTATTTCCCTCCACTTCCACCCTTGGCAGTGGATTCCAGGCGCCAACCATTCTCTGTGTTTGGAAAAAAAACCACAACTTTGCCTCATACATCTCTTTTGAACTTTACCCCTCTTACCTTGAATGCATGCCGCCCAGAATTATAAACACGAGAATTTCTACAGGTGTTGGATATCCAAAGCAACGCACACAAAACGTAGGAGGAACTCAGCAGGTCAAGCAACATCTACGGAAATAGACAGTCGACGTTTCGGGCTGAGATCCTTCTTCAGGACTAGAGAGGAAGGGGGAAGACGACAAATAAAAAGGTGGAGGGAGGGAAAGGATGGTAGTTAGAACTGCTAGGTGGGTAGGAAAGATGAAGGGCTGGAGAGGAAGAAAGCTGATAGGAGAGGAGAGTGACCATAGGAGAGAGGGAAGGAGGAGAGGACCCGGGGGAAGTGATAGGCAAGTGAGAAGAGTTAAAAGGCCAGGGTGGGGAATAGTAGAGGGGGGGGATTTTTTTTTCCCCCAGAAGGAGAAGTCAATGTTCACGCCATCAGGTAGGAGGCAACCTTGACAGAATATAAGGTGTTGCTCCTCCACCCTGAAGGTGGTCTCATCTTGGCAGAAGAGGAGGCCATGGACTTGACATGTCGGAATGGGAATCCGAATCAGAATTAAAATATTTGGCCACTGGGAAGTTCTGCTTTTGGTGGGTGGAGTAGATGTGCTTGACAAAGCGCCTCCAACCCCACCTCCAGTTTATCTTGAGTCTCACCAATTTAAAGGAGGCTGCATCGGGAGCACCAGACGCAATAGATGGCCCCAGCAGATTCACAGGCTGAAGTGTTGCCTCATCTAGAAGGGCTGTTTGGGGCCCTGAATGGGGGTGAGGGAGGAGGTGCGTGCACAGGTGTATTAGTTTGGTCACTCGCAGGGATAGGTGCCGGGAGGGAGATTAGTGGGTGGGATGACCAGAACAGGGAATCTCTGAGTGAGCGACCCCTGTGTAAAGCAGAGGTGGAGGGGGAGGTAAGGGTATGTTTAGTGGTAAGATCCTTAAGAGATGGTGGAAGTTGCAGAGGATGATATGTTGGATGCTTAGGATGGGATGGTGGGTAAGGGCAAGAGGAACTCGATCACTGTTAAGCCAGTGGGAAGAAGGGGTGAGTGCAAATGTCTGGAAAATGGAGGAGATGCGTGTGAGGGCAGCATCAATGGTGGGTTAGTGTTATCCATTTTGACCCTGAATGATCTGATCTGAACTTTGCTTCTTCCTCCCTCTGGCCTCCTGACATGACACTTGTCCTGACCACTGTCTGGCTCAGATCTCCCAGTTTCACATCCACACCTGTGCCCACCTCAATTCCTTTTGCACACTCCAGAACACCAGATGCACAATGGATACGCCTTCCCTGGCTTGGTAGCTTTCAGACCCTTGGCCCTTGTGTGCTATTCGACTTGGCAGTAGCAGGCCATGTCTCATCGGTCACTGGCATAAAGTCTTGCATTTGTTACCACTGTTCCATTCCTGGCCTGTCATCTTGCACTGCCAACCTACTCAGTGGCCACTTTACTAGGTACACCAGTACACCTGCTTTCTTCATAGTTGCTCTTATGTGCTGGGCCTGAAAAAGTAGCACCGAGAAATCTGAAGTTGCTGACCCTCTCCACCTCTGATCCCTGGGTGAGGACTGGCTCATGGACCTCTGGTCTCCTCCAAAAGGTTGTTGTTACGGCACCGCTCAGCCAGAGTTTAAATTTCACTCCCACCCATATGCTGATTTGTCACCACTTTTGAATCGGCCTACGGCAGTGGTGCCGTCAGCAAACTTGAATATGGCACTGGAGCTGTGCCTAGCCGCACAGTCATAGCTGTGAAGTGAGCAGAGGGCTAAGCACACAGCTTTGCCGTGCACCTGTGCTGATGGAGATGGTGAAATAAGAAATATACATAAAATTAAATTCAATAAGAAGTGCAGAAAGAGGGCAAAAATAGTGAGGTAGTGTTCATGGGTTGATTTATTGTCTGGTCAGAAATATGATGGTGGAGAGGAAGAAGCTGTTCCTAAAACAATGAGTCTTTATGCTCCTGTACCTCCTCCTCGATGGTAGTATTCAGTCTAATACCAACACAGAGGTTCCTGTGGCCTTTCAAATCACCACTCCTGTGATATTTGTGTCCTAGACCTCCACCAGAGACTGCAATATGAACAGCAAAGGCGTGTTAGTGGGCTGTTCAGGGTCCAGCACTGCTAGGCTCAATAAGGCAAGTCGACTGAACAGCCCCAAGGCTTTGGGAGACCTTTATGTACATTGGCACAAAGCCTCAGCAGCAAGGCATATCTGAAGCAATCTGTTTCCCAAAGCTTTAGTGCAAATTTGATTAGACAAATCCATTTCAGGGACCTTCAGAGTATGTGCTGGTCCACAGAGATGGGAGAGCCGTTAAGGGGGTGCTCTACAATGTCACCAGGACCACTCCCTCTGTTAATTCAGATATACATAGTGTTCCAGGCTTGAACTTTCAGAGAACCCCAAGTTATGCCTTTTGAAAGTCAATGTTCCAGCTATCATCTTTCTTGTTTAATGAATCCAGTTGCCATGACAATCAACAGGGCACTGAAGTAATGCAGTGTGCCCCATTCCAAAACAAGATTGCTTTCCAAGCACTGTTTCTAAGGCTTAAGTAACCTTTCCACTCGATTATTGAAAATGGCTATATACATTTACACTTAAAGGTGATAGTAGACAAAGTGGCAGTGAATTTGACTGAAATGTACTTTTATAAATTCCCTCTCAATTCTGACAATTGATTTGGTAATTGTTCAATGATTTATTAAGATATATTGGACTTACAGACGTAGTCATAACCGGGCCTTTCTATCTCCCCCTGCTACTGGCAACTTGACTTCCTCACTGGCAGACCTCAATCAATGAGGATTGGTAACATCTCTTCCGTACTGACCATCAACCCAGGTGCATCTCATGCCCTCTGATAAAGGCTTTGCCCCATGCCCTTCTCCCTATACACACAACTCCGTGGCCAAGCGGGACTCCAGTGGCATCTTCTATTCACCTTTGTCGGATGAAACGTAGGTGGTGATGAGTCAGTTTACTGGAGTAAGCCACTTGCTTGAATGCAGCCACAAGAAACAACCTCTCGGTCAACATCAGCAAAACTAAAGAGCTGATTGGCTAATTGTTGACTTCAGCAAGGAAAGGAGAGCGAACATACACCGGTCTACATTAGAAGATTAGCAATAGAGAGAGTTAGCAGCTTTAAATTTCTGGTTGATCTGGCCTGGGCTCAGCACATAGATGCAATTATAAGGAATACATGCCAGTGTCTTTACTTTTTAAAGCAGTCAAAGGAGATCCACTTGACATTGAACACTCTATCTTGTGTTCTTCTAAACAAACTTCAAATTAAATTTCAAAGGTTTCAAATGTACGTGTAATGTCAGAGAAACATATACAATGTACATCATGAAATTCTTTTTCTTCACAAGCATCCACGAAAACAGAGGCATACCCCAAGGAATGAATGACAGTTAAATGTTAGAACCTCAAAGCCCCCCCCCCGCAACCAGCTCCCCCCTCCCATGCGTACGTAGCAGCAAAGCACGATCCCTTCTCCCCCACCAGCAAAAAAAAAGCATCGGCACCCTCCACCGAGCACTCAAGTGTGCAGCAAAGCATCAATAAAGACACAGACTTGCAGTACCCCAAACTCTACTCTTTCACCCTGTATTTGACATACCATAGACTCTCTCTCTTCCTAATAAAGGAAAAAGAGGTGTCTCCGTTTATTATCGGAGTACATATATGTCACCACATACAACACTGAGATTCATTCTTCTCTGCAGGCATGCTCGGCAAATCTATAAAGTAGTAACTATAACAGGATCAATGAAAGATCAACCAGAATGCAGAAGACAACAAACTATGCAAATACAAATATAAATAAATAATGAGAACTTGAAATAACAAAATAAAGAGTCTGTAAAGTTAGATCATTGGTTGTGGGAACATCTCAATGGATGGGCAAGTGAGTGTAGTTATCCCTTTTTGTTCAAGAGCTTGATGTCTGAAGGGTAGTAACTGTTCCTGAACCAAGTGGTGCAAGTCTCGGGGCACTTTTACCTTCTACCTGATGGCAGCAGTGAGAAAAGAGCATGGCCTGAGTAGTAAGGATCACTGATGATGGATACTGCTTTCTCATGACAGTGCTTCATGTAGATGAGCTCAGTGGTGGAGAGAGCTTTATCTGTGATGAACTGGGCCAAATCTACTACCTTTCGTAGGATTGTGCTTGTACGGCTGTACTGTGGAAAGTATCTGGACGGGTTGTATCATGTTCTGGTATGACAGATTGAATTGCAAGAAATTACAGAGAGCACTGGACTCTGCCCAATACATCACGGGCACGTCCCTCTCCATCAAGAAGGAATCATCCATCATCAAAGATCCCCAGCATCCAGGCAGCGCCATCACTTTACAGTGTTACATACTTCATGGATGTCTTGTGACTGTCTTATGAGGATGATGTAATGGGCTTGCAGAGGTCACATGATGTAATTTTCCCGCCAGTGAGGTCACATGATGACCTGTTCTCAACAGGTATCTAAAAGGAGACCCCTGATGTGACGCGGTTAGGTTTTCAGTTTAGCTTTGTGTTAGATACTCCGTTTTTGCTGCGTATTCAGCTGATGACGCAGTTTTGTTTTAAAGTGGAGTTCTACTTTCTATTGTAAGTAGTATTGGAGAGTGAAGACCTTACCAAAATTCAGGAATTCGCCGAGTCAAGTACAGTTGGTGTCGTTCAGCAGTTTCGTAAAGGATCGACCTTATTGATTCTTCAGTCAAGAGGTAGTGACCTGCATCTGAGATAACTCCTGCCAAAAGAGAAAGGAAGTTCGTGCAAGGTTCGCTCGCCGGGGAAAAGGTCAGTTCCTTTTAAGCCATTTATTTCGGTCGTCGTAAATCTGGCGGACAAGGCAGGTTGCGGCTGGGATCAGCAGTAATGACACGTCTTCGAGGAATTCTTTACTTCAGGAAGGTCTCTCCTAATTGACTGCATAAATCTCTTGGACTTTCGAATTCACCATTCTAAGAACTGTGTTCGAATTTACCACTTTAAGAACTGTTTTCACATTTACCCTTTTAAGAACTGTTCCAGAGTTGCTGTATAGCAGTTAACTTCCGGTTAAGTTAGTCGTATAAATACATTTTGCTATTTTTGAGCAAAGTTTAATAAATGTTTATTTGTTTTTATAAAACCTGACTCAATTCTATATTCATTGTTGCTGGTCACGTGACAACAGCTACCATCAGGCAAAGGGTTCTGGAACCTGAAGTCCTAAGTCATCAAGTTCAAGGACAGCTACCTCCCTTCAACCATTGAACCAGCTGCAGTGATGAGAAACTTTGAAGGAAGGTGTCGCGAGTCTCCCGGTGATTTGGTGAATGGTGTTACTGAGTGAAGCAGATCAAAGCAGTGTCAGGTTCGGTCGCCTTTGGTCGGTGAGCAGCTGGTCTCAGGTGGAGCTGCAGAAGGATTGTAGTGAGTCAGAGCGCCCCGGGTAAGAGAGCAGCAGCTCACCGGGGACCTGATCGCAATTCCCTGCTGGAACGGAGCAGGTGGGAAGAGCAAGGGACACAGGCGTTATGGCCCTGTACGCATAGAGGAGAAGTCGCTTCATTCATGCCACACCTCAAGCCTTGATGAACTCTAGGTGGCTGAGGGAGTGCAGACTACCTGATACCTCGACTCGAGGCTCAAATGAGGAGAAAGCCTCTGAACTGCGGGATCTCCACATAACTTCAACTACAAACGCGCTCACCTCCATGTAATGTTGGAATGGCACAGCTGGTAGAGTCGGGGAACTGGACTCAACTCTGACCTCTGGCACTGTCCCTGTGGAATTTACACGCTTTCCCTGTAGCTGCCTGGGTTTCCTCCAGGTTGCTCCCAAAGAGTTACGCTAGAAGATTAGCAATAGAGGTATATGGAGGAATTTAAGGTGGGGGGTTATATGGGAGGCAGGGTTTAAGGGTCAGCACAACATTGTGGGCCGAAGGGCCTGTACTGTGCTGTACTGTTCTATCTTAGGGTAATTGGCCACTGTAAATTGCCCTTTGTGTGCAGATGAGTAACAGGGCAGAACCTAAGGGAAGCTGATAGGAATGCGGGTGGAATTAAAAACAGGATTAGTATAAATGGGCAGACACAAGGAAATCTGCAGATGCTGGAAATTCAAGCAACACACATAAAAAATGCTGGTGAATGCAGTAGGCCAGGCAGCATCTCTAGGAAGAGGTACAATCGATGTTTCGGGCTGGGACCCTTCGTCAGGACTAACTGAAAGAAGAGATAGTAAGAAATTTGAAAGTGGGAGGGGGAGATCCATAGTGATAAGAGAAGACAGGAGGGGGAGGGATGGAGCTAAGAGCTGGAAAGTTGATTGGCAAAAGGGATACCAGGCTGGAGAAGGGAGAGGATCATGGGACGGGAAGCCTGGGGAGAAAGAGAAGGGGAGAGGGGAGCCCAGAGGGTGGAGAGCAGGCAAGGAGTTATAGTGAGAGGGACAGAGGGAGAAAAAAGAGAGAAGAAAAGGGGGAAAAAATGTACAAGATAAATAAATAAGGGATGGGGTGTGAAGGGGAGGAGGGGCATTAATGGAAGTTAGAGAAGTCAAATGTGAGAAAATCAGCAATTACCTGGCAAGATTCCAGCTTGTTAAATTTTATTACACATTTATGATAAACCTCTGGTAGGCTTTAATGCTTACCCTACTTGGAGTTGCTATGCACCCTCCTGAGAGTAAACCAAGGTCCCGCTGGAGTTTTAAACTCTCGCTTTTCATGTGTAAAATTTTCCATTGTTTCTTTTTCACCTTTAGCTTCTTGGTGTTTGGTTACAGATTTACACATGCCAGCATTTCCAGAATTTTGGAATTGCTATTACTGAGTATTCAGGAAATCCCCGGGGAGTTTTGCCGCAGGAAAGCAGCACCCATAGTCAGGGACCCCCACCACCCAGGACATGCTCTCTTCTCGCTGCTGCCATCAGGAAGGAGGTACAGGAGCCTCAGGACCCACACCACCAGATTCAGGAACAGTTATTACCCCTCAACCATCAGTCTCTTGAACCAAAGGAGATAACTTCACTCCACTTGCCCCATGATTGAAATGTTCCCACAGCCTATGGAATCACTTTCAAGGACTCTTTATCTCATGTTTTCAATATTTATTGCCTATCTATTTATTACTATTATTTCTTTCTTTTTGTATTTGCAGTTTGTTGCCTTCTGCACACTGGTTGAATGCCTACGTGGGTGTGGTCTTTCATTGATCCTATTAAGGTTACTATTCTATTATGGATTTATTAGTTATACCCGCAAGAAAATAAACCCCAGGGTTGTACGTGTTGACATATATGACCTCTGATAATAAATTTACTTTGAACATTGAACTTTAAACAAACTAGTGTTCTGGTGCAATCACAACTTGGAGCTGAATGCCCTGACAACCATGGAGATGTACACTGAGTTCAGGAATGTGTCTCCTCTCCACCCACTCATCATCAACAACTCTACAGTTCTACATTGAGGTTCCTGACCATCATTATTTCATAGGACCTCATATGGGAGAACCGTATCTCCTTTGTTAACAAAAAGGTCGCCAGAGGATGTAGTTCTTGTGGCAGTTGGTGAAATTCTATCTTCCCCAGACCATAAGACTAAAAGATATAAGAGCAGAATTAGGCTATTTGGCCCATTGAGTCTGCTCTGCCATTCCATCATGGCTGATTTATTATCTCTCTCAACCCCATTCTCCTGCCTTCTCCCAGTAACCTTTGACGCCCTACCTATTGAAGAATGTATCAGCCTCTGATTTAAATATATTCAATGACTTGGCCTCCACACCTTTCTGTGGCAATGAATTCCATTGATTCACCACCCTCTGGCAAAGAAATTTCTCCTCATTTCTGCTTGACATGGATGTCTCTCTATTCTGAGACTGTGCCCTCTGGTCCTAGACTCACCCACTATAGGAAGCGTCCTCTCCACATCTACTCTTTCTAGGCCTTTCAATATTTGATATGTTTCAATGAAATCCCCCCTCATCCTTCTAAACTCCAGCGAGTACAGGCCCAGGCCAGCAAACACCCCTCATATATTAACCCTTTTGTTCTTGGTTCCATTCTCCTGAACTTCCTCTAGACCTCTCTAAGGCCGGCACATCTCTTCTTAGATAAGGGACTCAACATTGCTCACAATACTCAGTGTGTCTGACCAATGCCTTATAAAGCCTCAGCATTACATCCTTGCTTTTATATTCTAGTCTTCTCAAAAAGAATGATAACATTGCATTTACCTTCCTTACCACTGACTCAACCTTTAAGTTAACCTTTAGGGAATTCTGCATGAGGGCTCACAAGACCCTGTGCACATCTGGTTTTTAAATTTTCTCCCAGTTTAAAAAATAATCTATGCCTTTATTCCTTCTACCAAAGTGTATGACTATTCACTTCCCGACACTGTATTCCATTTGCCACTTTTTTTAGCCATTCTCCTAATCTGTCTAAGTCCTTTTGCAGACTCCCTGCTTCCTCAACACTACCTAGCCCTCCACCTATCTTTGTATCATCTGCAAACTTGTCCACAAAGCCACCAATTTCGTCATTCAAATCTTTGGCGTACAGTGTAATGTGAAAAGAAGAAGTCCCAACACCAACCCATGCAGAACACCACTAGTCACCGGCTGCCAACCAGAAAAGGCCTCCCTTTCCACTCTTTCCTCCTGCCAATCAGCTAATGCTCTACCCATGCTTGTATCTTTCCTGTAAATCCATGGGCTCCTATCTTGTTAAGTAGCTTCATGTGCAGCACCTTATCAAAGGCCTTTCGAACATCCACTGACTCTCCTTTGTCTATCTTGCTTGTTATTTCCTCAAAGAATCCCAACAGATTTGTCAGGTAAGATTTCCCCTTAAAGAAACCATGCTGACTTTGGCATATTTTATCGTATGCCTCCAAGTATCCTGAAACCTCATCCTTAATGATGCACTCCCAAGATTTTCCCAACCACTGAAATCAAACTAGCTGCATATAATTTCCTTTCTTCTGCCTCCTTCCCTTCTTAAAGTGTGGAGTGGCATTTGCAGTTTTCCAGTCCTCATGAACAATTCCAAATGCAGTGATTCTTGAAAGAGCATTACTAATCCCTCCAGGATCTTCAGCGACCTCTTTCAGAACCATGCAAGCCATCTGGTTCAGGCACTTTTCAGCTTACCAAGCACCTTCTTCTTAGTGATACCAGCTATACTCACTTCTGCCCCCCACCCCACCCAACACTCTCAAATTTCTGGCATATTTCTAGTGTCTTCCACAGTGAAGACTAACGTAAAATACTTGTTAATTATGTCCACCATTTCTTTGTTCCCCATTTCTAGCTCTCCAATGTCATTTTCTGGTGGTCGGATATCCACTCTTGCCCCTCTTTTACTCTTTATATATCTGGAAAAAAAAACGTTTGGTAGTCTTTTTGATAGATTGGCTAGTTTAGCTTCATATTCCATCTTTTCTCTCCTTGTGGTTTTTTCAGTTGCCTTCTGTTGGTTTTTAAAGAATCCCAATCCTCTAATTTCCCACTAATTTTTGCTCTAATATATGCCCACCCTTTTTCTTTACTGCTGTCGTTGACTTCCCTTATCAGCTACGGTTGAGTTATACTCCCTTTAGAATACTTCTTCATCTTTGTAATGTATCTATCCTGCACCTTCTGAATTGCTCCCAGAAACTCCTGCCACTGCTGGTCTGCCATCATCCCTGCTCATGCTCCCTTCCAATCAACTTCGGCCAGCTCCTCTCTCACCTTCAGTCCTGTATTCATCACGCTTTTCGATTTTGCCCCCCATGTTACATGTCAACTCATCCCACTGGATGCAATGTTGCCCTGTCATCTGCAAGTCCTTCCTCACAGTCCCATTACACACTTGTATACCAACGGCCCCATCCTCAGCCCTATCACTCCGGGTCCCGTCCCCCAATCAAATTAGTTTAACCATTCCCCAGCAGCTCTGGCAAACCTGCCCACAAGGATATTAGCCCCCCTCGGGTTCAGGTGTAACCTGCCCTTTTTGTACAGCTCATACCTTCCCCAGAAGAGATCCCAATGATTCAGAAATCCGAAGTCCTGACCACAGCACCAATCCATCAGCAACATTTATCTGGAAAATTCATCCTATTCTTACCCACACCGGAGCGTGACACGGGCAGCAATCTAGAGATTATTATCCTGCAGGTCCTGCTTTTTAGCTTTCTACCTAACTCCCTGTATTCTCTCTTCAGGACCTCCTCCCTTTTCCCACCAATGTCATTGGTACCAATAAGCACCATGACTTCCGGCTGTTCACCCTCCCTGTTTCGAATCCTGTGGACTCAGTCCGAGACATCCCTGACCCTGGCAACTGCAAGGCAACATACTATCCCTGTGCCTCTTTCACGTCTAACCTACTGGTGTAATGCTTTACTGCCACCATAGAGAGCATCCTCACCTCAGCCATTACTGTCTGGTTTGGTGCAGCGTTCTCTCACGATATATGAAAATTACAGTGAACGGTCAGGACAACAGAAAAGATAATTGGCTGCAGTCTTTACCAACACTGCATGATTTGTACGTAAACACAAGGAAATCTGCAGATGCTGGAAATTTAAGCAACACACACAAAATGCTGGTGGAACACAGCAGGCCAGGCAGCATCTATAGGAAGAGGTACAGTCGACGTTTCGGGCTGAGACCCTTTGTCAGGACTGACTGAAAGAAGAGATAGAAAGAGATTTGAAAGTGGGAGGGGGAGGGATGGAGCCAAGAGCTGGACAGGTGATTGGCAAAGGGATGTGAGGCTGGAGAAGGGAGAGGATCATGGGACGGGAGGAGAGGAGCACCAGAAGAAGATGGAGAGCAGGCAAGGAGTTATAGTGAGAGGGACAGAGGGAGAAAAGAGAGAGAGAGAAAGAAAGGGGGAAAAATAATAATATATAAATAAGGGATGGGGTAAGAAGGGGAGGAGGAGAAACGGAAGTTAGAGAAGTCAATGTTCATGCCCCTCCCCCTCCCACTTTCAAATCTCTTACTATCTCTTCTATCAGTTAGTCCTGACAAAGGGTCTCGGCCCGAAATGTCAACTGTACCTCTTCCTAGAGATGCTGCCTGGCCTGCTGCGTCCACCAGCATTTTGTGTGTGTTGTACGTGCCCTGGACAAAGAAGCGGAAAGGAAGGATCATTGTGTGGCATTACCCACACAACAAACTCCCTTTTCAAAAACTTCATGCCATATTAACAAAGTTTCTTCCCCAGGCAGTTAATCTGATCAACCATTCTAGCTAGCACCCCACCCCACCCCTCTCTATCTATTACCTCAGTCACTACACTGCACTGTAAACACTTGAAACCACTTTTTATAATGCCGTTTACATTGTAAATACATGGACATTTTGTTCCATATCAGCACGTCTAATTTTAGTTTTGTATAGTTCTCTATTAGTTATAATTGTTGCATGTTGCTGATCCTTAATCCTTCATTAATTAATGTTAATTATACCATAAGTCGCTAAACTATCCATATTTCTGCCACTTTTTGTAAAGTGGTGTTGCAGAGCGGAAATGAGGGTAGAGATGTTTTATGTTGGACCTCAGTGCACGCCATACTTGAAGCAAACCTCTGGTGGGTGAGGAGAATGTAGGAGGAATCTCCTCCTCAAGTGGGCATGTGATTCAACACTTCCCTTTGGCGCTGAAGCATTACTGGGAGTTTACAGGTTCTTAGAGTTTTCCATGTGATTTGAGTGCTTTGTGTTTTGACAGAGGGCTGTATGCTGGTGACTGGGATCTGTATAAATTGATTGGACAGGGCATGACGGGATACGGGAAGAAGGCAGGAGATTGGGGCTGAGAGGAAAATGGATCAGCCATGATGAAATGGCGGAGCAGACTCGATGGGCCAAATGGCCTAATTCTGCTCCTGTGTCTTTGGCCTAATGGTCTAAATTAGTTAATTTGTTCGACATTGGTGTTATGGGGCAAAACATGCATTCCTGTGTTGTATGATTCCGTGAAGCCATTTGGCCCACAATTTGCATGCTGACAATTAAAGGATTTAGCTCTTGTTCCACAGACTTGCATGTAATTTCTCATCAGCTATTCATCCAGGCGTAGAGGAGTTTTGCCTGTACAATTCTCTCAGCTGGGGTGCCGAGTATCCCCACCGCACCATGAGTGCTTTACTTTATCCATTCGCCTAACATCTTTCGATGAAGGCCCTTATTGTTCTGTCAGTCTGGCCGGGTGAGTTGGCGGTGGGGGGGGGGGGGGGGGGTGGCTGGCGTGAAGTTCCCTATGTTTACATTTCTTGCATCTGTCTGTTCAAGGAGCCACTTTCTCTGGATTTGACCAAAAGATATAGGAGCAGAATTAGGCCATTTGGCCCATCAAGTTTGCTCCACCATTCCATCATGGCTGATTTATTATCTCTCTCAACCCTATTCTCCTGCCTTCTCCCTATAACCGTTGATGCCCGTACTAATCAAGAACCTATCAATCTCCGCTTTAAATATAGCCAATGACTTGGCCTCCACAGTTGTCTGTAGCGACGTTTAATATGATCATCCCTCGGGAACTAGTGGGTAAACTGTCCTTGATGGGTGTTAGGACCTCTGTCTGTTATTCGATCCTGGGCCTCTTGACAGAAAGGCTACAGTCAGTCCGTGTTGGCAGCCACGTCTCCAGCTCCATCATGCTGAGCGCCGGCACCCCTCCGGGGTGGTGTGCTTGGCCCACTGCTGTTCGTACTGCTGATCCATGACTGCACTGCTAGATCCAGTTTGAACCGAATCATCCGGTTCCTGATGACACTCCCGTCGCTGGCCTCATCAGCAGAGGGGCGCCGCTGTCCTGGATGGCCGGACAGAGAGGAGGTGGTAGCGTACTGTGAGCGCAACAGCTTGATGCTCAACGTGGACGAGACCAAAGAGGTGACTGTGGGCTTTCAGAAGGTGCAGGCTGACCACTCCTCACTGGCACGTACGCGGCTCCTCCGTGGAGAGTTAGGAGCACCAAGGTTGTGGGCAGACGATCTCACCTGGTCCTTCAACACCACCTCTTTAGTCAAGAAAGCACCACAGCATTTCCACTTCCTGAGGAGATTGAGGTGAGGTGAGGCTCCCCACCCCCATTTTGAACAATATTTACAGGAGCACCATCGAGAGTGTCCTGAACAGCCACATCACAGTCTGGAATTGCAAGGCATCTGACTGCAAGTTCCTACAAAGACTTGCAAGGGCTGATGAGAGGCCCATTGAGATAATTATCAGGAGCATTGTACACGCAGGGCCCTTCGCATTGTCAATAATCCTGCTCATCCGTCCAACAATCTTTTTGACCGCCCGACCACCAGGCAGGAGGTACTGTAGCTTTAGGATAAGAAGTGACAGGATGGGAAACAGCTGCTTCCCGCAGGCCGTAAGACAACTGAACTCCCTGTCACCATACAGGTCTCATCCCATACAAAACACCAGTAGTGTTATACCGTTTACTTTTTAACGTGTATCATATATGCACCTTATTAATTGTTAACTTACTTTTAAGTTCAAAGTAAATATATTATTAAAGTAGATATGTCCCCATACACAACCCTGAGATCCACTTTCTTGCAGGCATACTCAACAAAACGAAAATGAGTTATTCGTGCTATTACTTTGTGTGTGAGTTTTACGGACTGTGTAGCGCATCTTGGTCCGAAGGAATGTTGTCTCATTTAGCAGTATACTGTATATACATGTGTACGGTTGAATGACAACAAACTGAACTTGAACTTCACAGCTTCACCTCCCTCTGGCTGAAGAAAAATCCCTCCTCATCTCTGTTCTAGAGGGACGTCCTTCTATTCTGAGGCTGTGCTCTCTGGTCCTAAACTCTCCCATGATCGGAAACATCCTCTCCATGTCCACTCTTTTGACATTCAATAGGTTTCAATTAGATCAGTCTTCTAAACTCTAGTGAGGACAGGCCCAGAGCCATCAAACACTCCTCATATGTTAACCCTTTCATTCCTGATATCATTTTCGTGTACCGCCTCTGGACCCTCTCCAATGCCAGCACGTGCTTTCTGAGATGATGTGTCTGGTTGTGAAGGTTTTGGCATCTTAGTCCCTGAGAGCTGTACAGAAGAGCAGCTGACAGCGGGCGGTAGCGCTTCTGACTGCCTGCAGTCCATACAAGTTCAGGTGTCTGCACAGATTGGCACCCACAATCTCTTCCCCGTCATTCGTGCCCAGCCTGCCACTTGTGCTTTAATAACTGTGATAGATCATGCATTTATTTCTTGAGCTGCACTCTAACCACGATAAGAAGCACAGATGAAAATGTTAATGCAGCCTCAGCATTGTAATGAACTTGTCCCTCGTTTACTCTTAATCAGTGATGTACGACATTACTGGAGGAATCCCAGACTGACAATCCGAGGCGCTTGTGAGGGTGGCTCACATCAATCAGGAGGTGTTGCGAGACCCTGAGAGGTCCTTTCCACTGTCTTTCTGACTGTGCTTTGATGTTGGAACCCTCGTGGAGAGCAGCGGCTGTTTTTCAGCTTCCAAGCAGTTACACTGAAGAGTCTGATCGTGGAAATGTGCACCAGGTTAGACACACGTTCAGCACCTCAGTTCATTTAACGGATGTTAACAAGGCCTGTGGCTCCAAGCATCAGTTTGCATGCAGCAGCGGCCACTGCTTTGAAAGGCGGGCTAAGCCAGCTGAGGGTGGACCTCGTCCCCCAGTGAGACAGGGACATGCCTGTCCTCGCATGTGAGGTCAACCCGGGTGGACTGAGCAGGTGAGATCAGTAGCGAGCTACAACGACCAGGATGGTGACTCTGCAACGCTCCATGGAGAGCGATGGGCATCATGAGGCACAGAAGGAGTCGTGGTCATCTACCGTAACCAAGGAAGTTGTGACGACTACTCTTACCACTGGACTCGGACCTCCGAGGTTGAGAGAGTGGAACTGTCCCAGTGCAAGGGCTTTTCCACTTTAAAGACTCTCCCCCACAGGTTTCTTTGTGCAGTTCACACCATACGGAAATAATGCACAAATCTGGTGGACAGTCCACCAATCAACAAGGCCAAATTTGGAGTTCTGGTTACCCGCTTCGAGGAAAGGCATCAATAAACTTGAAACAGTGCGGAGAAAGTTTACAAGGACGTTGCCCGGACTTGACCTGAGGTATAGGAAAGGTTGAATAGATTAGAGGACATGGCTTTAGGGTGAAAGGGGAAAGGTTTAGGGGGAACATTAGGGGGAACTTCTTCACTCAGAGAGTGGTAGGAGTGAGGAATGAGCTGCCATCTGATGTGGTAAATGTGGGCTCACTCTTAAGTTTTAAGAATAAATTGGATAGGTACATGGATGGGAGAGGTCTGGAGGGTGATGGACTGGATGCAGGTCAATGGGACTGGTGGAATAATGTTCGGCACAGACTAGAAGGGCCGAATGGCCTGTTTTCTGTGCTGTAGTGTTCTATGGTTCTATGGTTCTGTGGTCATTCCCTGCAACATCGGAGGATGAAGGTACTATAGATCTTTGAGTGTCAAAATGGATGTTGTGATGCATCTGGTGTTGTAGTGTAGTGGGTAGTGCTTGTCGCTCTCACTTTCAGCTTCCACCGCTGGCTAACAGTCCTGTGAAAGGGAGAGCTGAATGCGTAAGTCTCTCCCTGCCAGTACACAGCCTCTCCAACAGCAAGCCTCATGCAGTGCCTCCTCGCTGGCGACACAGGGAAACTGAACTCCTCTCAGACTCAGGCTGGGCTACAGAGAACGGGGAGGAGGTCTGGTCCCTGCACACGTAGCACACAGGCCCACCAGTGTGTGGACACGCCCTGGTATTCGTGAACCAGATCCCCAGCTACGGGTAAATAGCCCCACTGCCCTGTTGGCAGCCTCGGGAGAGACAAAGGCTACGGGAGTAAATCCAGACAGCAAATCCGGAGTGGAGCCCCCAAGACAGCTGGACGTTATTGAACATCCCTCCGGCAGCTCCTGCAGCCAAGCTGGTGCCAAACGTGTTGCTTCATAAGCTTTCCTTTGCACTACACTAGTGAGGTCGAGAGGGGGATCTTGATGACTGGGCATCTCAGGATCTCCCTGCCTTCCACCCAGGCTTGTGATGATCATCACCCATTGTCCTTCCAGACAGTCGGATGCCAACCATAAGATCTTTTAGGGATATACAGAATTATGCTGAGTATAGATAGTAGATGGTTGTCTTGCTGACTGGAGGCCTGGTACCTCAGGGATAAGTGCTGGGTCCGTTGTTGTTTATCATTTATAATAATGATTTGGATGATAATATGGTAAACAGGATCAGCAAATTTGCAGAAGACACCAAGACTGGGGGGATTAGTGGACAGCAAGAAAGTCTATCAAAGCTTGCAGCATGATCTGAACCAACTGGAAAAATGCGATGAAAAATGGTAGATGGAATTTAATGCAGACAAGTGTGGGATGCAAATCAGAAACACAAAAGAGTTGCAGTGCAGAGACAAATGCTGGAGGAATTCAGCAAGTCAGGCAGCATCTGTGGAAGTGAATAAACAGTTAACGTTTGAGGCCAAGACCCTTCTTTAGGACTGGAAAGGAAAGGGGACAACACCAGAATAGAGAGGAGGAGGGGAAAAAGGCTCGGTGGAAGGTGATTGCCGAAGCCAGGTGGGTGAGAAAGTTAAAAGGCTGGAATTTGATAGGAGAGGAGAGTGGACCATAGGAGAAAAGGAAAGAGTGGGGGGGACCCCAGAGGAAATGATAGGGAAGTGAGAAAAGGTAAGGCCGGAGTGGTGAATAGAAGAGGTGAGAGCGAGGGAATAAAATGTTTTCCCGGAAATATTATGTTGCCCTTTTAGAGAACAAACCACAGTAAGTGGTGGAGCACTGAAGAGGGGGATTCTGTATTCTATACAGATAGGGTGAAAGGTGAAATATTTAAAGGAACCTGAGGAGGAACTTCTTCACTTAGAGGGTGGTGCAAGTGTGGTATGAGCTATCACAGGAAGTGGTGGATGCAGGTTTGATTGCAAAATTTAAGAGAAATTTGGATAGATGCAAGGATGAGAGGTATGGAGGGCCATGGTCCAGGTGCAGGTAGCTAGGACGAGGCAGATCGGTATGGACTAGATGGCGCAAAGGGCCTGTTTCTGTGCTGTATGACCCTATTGTGAGTTAAAGAGTCATAGTGTATGCCAGCACAAAATCAGACCCTTTGACCCAATCACAACATTAAATTAACAGATATGTTTAATAGTTTTACATGTTTTCCGGTGTTTTAATTGCTTAATTTTTAAATTTTTGACTAAATTGGCAGAGTCTCTAGGTCCCACATTAGCTTCATCAGCCCCCTCAGAAACCATGGATCTGGAGAGGAAACAAAATGTCTTCAACCCCAAGGTGCCACCAAAGGACATGGCGATGTTTTGATGTCAGCTGGGACTGAACTGGGCAGCAAGGCTAGTCTTTCCATTGGAAAGGAAACATAATCTGAAAGGCAGAGGTTTTCCCAATAGCGGCTGTGTTAGCAATTTAAACTACACACCGATAAAGCAGTAACAATAGAATAGTTGATTATTGCACATCTCTTCTCATTTGAAGCATGTTGCAGTACTAACTCTTAGTCACAGGGTGGCGCTCAAGGTCAATATGTAATTCTAAGCGTGGACAAAATGCGGGAGGAACTCAGCAGGTCAGGCAGCATCAATGGAAGGGGAGTCGCTCCGGATTTCCAGCATCTGCAGAATCTCTTGCACCTTTAATTCCAAGCGGGTGAGCCAGAACAGAACAAACTGTCAATGATTAGCGCTTGCGGACGTCATTGCTGAAGCTCTGGGTGGCTTTGTGTAAGGGCGTGTCAACAAAATAAATGCCATTCTAGAGAGTCCGCTCCAGTGGCTGTTAAGGAGACTTTTCATACAATGTTTGCAGTTTTATGCAACGATTAACGTTTTTAGCTTTGGGCTGAATCACTGACCTTATTATTGACCTTGAGAGTGAAGTTGAAAGTGTATTTTTAGACTGTAATTAAGCATGGCATTGAGGAAGTCCATGGCCAATGCATAAAGAATTGGAAACACAAGCAGGTGCCAGGTAATGTCCACACCTAGTCAGAGTCTGACCATCTACCTTTAATGGTATTGATGCTGGGAAAGGCGTGCCTTGCATACTGTTCATACTGATCAAGTCATTATACATTGGGTTGAGCAAGAATAAGGTAAAACATTAACAATGCAGAATAGAGTGTAAAAGTTAAATTGGCACATTGGCCTTCATAAATCCAAGTATTGAGTACAGGAGCCAGGATGTTATGTTGAAGTTGTACAAGACGTTGGTGAGACCTAACTTGGAGTAATGTCTGTAGTCCTGGTCACCCACCCACAGGAGGTATATAATAAGAGTGCAGAGGACGTGTGGGATGTGTGTGTTTTCTCCGGGACCCCCGGTTTCCTCCCACAGTCCAAAGACGTACATATCGGGTAGGTTCATCGGTGGTTGTAAATTGTCTCATGATTAGGTTAGGGTGAATTGGGTTTGTCAGGGGCGGCTGGGGCAGCGTGTCTCGGGGGCCGGAAGGGTGACTCCACACTCTATCACTAAATAAATAAATAAGTGTCTTCACTGAGAGGGTTGTGTGAGTGTGGAATGAGCTGCCGGTAGAAGTGGTGGAATGGGGCTTGATTTCAACATTTAAGAGAAAGCTGGACAAGTGCGAGGATGGGAGGGGTCTGGAGGGTCCGACCGAGGTGCGGGTCAATGGGAGTGGACAGAATAACAGTTTAGCACCGACTAGATGGGCAAAAGGGCACTAGACCATGAGTGGCCTGGGACTGTACTCGCTGGAACTCAGAAGAATGAGAGGAGATCTTATAGAAACATATAAAATTATGAAAGGGACAGGTAAGATAGAGGCAGGAAAGTTATTTCCACTGGTAGGTGAGTCTAGAACTAGGGGATATCGCCTCAAAATTCGGGGGAGTAGACTTAGGATGGAGATGAGGAGGAACTGCTTTTCCCAGAGAGTGGTGGATCTGTGGAATTCTCTGCCCAATGAAACAGTGGAGGCTACGTCAGTAAATATGTTTAAGGGAAGGTTGGGTAGATTTTTTCGTAGTAGGGGTTACAGGGAAAAGGCAGGTAGGTGGAGATGAGTCCCTGGTCAGAGCAGCGATGACCTTATTGAATGGTGGAGCAGGCTCGATGGGCCAGATGGCCGACTCCTGCTCCTATTTCTTGTGTGCTTATGGCCTGGTTTCTGTGCTCTAGTGCTCTATGACACTCTGACCAGTCTCTCCACACAGACAGGACACAGGAGACTGCAGATGCCGGAATCTGGGGCGACGCAGCTGGTTAGACCATGTCTGTGGCGGGAAATTGACAGTGGACATTTTGGGTTGAGACCTTTCATCTGGACTGGCATTCAGTGCAGATTGGAAACCTGCCTCCTGCGCCGGCCCGACGACATTCTCCCGACAGTGCTCTGCCACGAATTGCTTCGAGATTTCGGGTCATGGTTGGAATTAACTCCTTCCCGAGCGAGGACTTGCTGCAGTGCGCCTTTTCCCACAACGGTGCAGGATCAGGATCGAAAGAGGTCGCAGAGGGTCGCGGACACAGCCAGCTCCATCATGGGCCTAGCCCCTCCGCCATCGAGGACAACTTCGAAAGGTGGTACCTCGGAAAAGCACACCCGTCGTTACTAACTCTCACCGTCCAGGACACGCCCTCTTCTCATCAGGGAGGAGGTACGGGGGGGCTGAAGACAGACACTCAACATTTTAAGAACAACTTCTTCCCTTCCGCCATCAGATTTCTGAATGGCCCATGAACACTACCTCACTAGTTTTCTCTCATTTTGCATTACTTATTAGTTATTTATATATTATTGTAATTTATAGTGATTGTTTTAATGTATTGAGCTGTGCTGCTGCTGCAAAACTAAAATTTCACCACGTACTGTACGTCAGCGATTGAGGGAGGTAACTAGTGGAACAAGGAGAGGGGAAGGGGCAGAGCAAGAGCTGGTAAACTGGAGGGGGATCCAGATGAGGAGGAGAGATGGGCGGATGGAGGAGAGCAGAGTGGAGATAGAGACAGAGGCTGTGAGGTGATAAGTGTTGGGGGGCGGAGGATACAAACAGCCGCAGATGAAGGAATCTGATGATAGAAAAGTGAAGCTTGGAGATGCAAACACGAGGAATTCTGCAGATGCTGGAAATTCAAGCAACGCACATCAAAGTTGCTGGTGAACGCAGCAGACCAGGCAGCATCTCTAGGAAGAGGTACAGTCGATGTTTCGGGCCGAGACCCTTCGTCAGGACACCTGCATAAAGACTTACACTGTGTCCAAAATGAGTCCTGACGAAGGGTCCCGGCCCGAAACATCGACTGTACCTCTTCCTAGAGATGCTGCCTGGCCTGCTGCGATCACCAGCAACTTTGATGTGTGTTGCTTGGAGATGTGATGGGCAGATGGGAACCCTAGGGGGAGGGGACTCCGTGGAAGGTTTTTGGGGGTGATGGGCAGGTGGAGAGGGTGAAGAAGGTGAAAGATGATGGTGATGGTGTCTGGGGTTGGTTCAGGAGAATTCGGGTTCTGATACTTGGCCTCCACAGGAGCTGCCTGACCTGCTGAGTTCTACCAACAGGCTTTTCACTACTCAGAGTTTACCAAGGGGATAGAGGAAAAGATCAAAAGATGTGTTTGTGAAAAATTGCATTGTCCCTCACCTCACTGCTGCGGGTTTCAGGATGTTATTGAGAACCTGAGGCAATGCATCAGGAGCGCATCTGCATAAGGACTTACACTGTGTCCAAAATGATTCACCTCTCCCCTGACACCAACAGCAACCACCTGCCCCGTTGGTGAAAGAGTCTGTGGTTCTCACATTGCCAGTCACTTCAGAAATCATAAAACTGGAGAGGAAACAAATCACTCTTAATCCTGTGGGACCCATCTAAAATTCCAACAGCATTTGCCAAACTCAACAGCTCTATCCCCAGGAAGGGCAATGGAAGCATTCGCAGGAGAATGTTGTCAACTGCAGGTTCTCCTCCAAGGACATCTACACAGAGCTCCGTCGCTGGAAAGTAAGGAACTCCACCATCCAGGCCACGCTCGCTTCTCACTGCTGTTAATGGGCAGGAGGTACCGAAGCCTCGGGACCCATACCAGCAGGTTCAGGAACAGTCATTACCCCTCGACCATCAGGCTCCTGAACCAGTGTGGGTAACTCCACTCACCTCAACACTGAACTGATTCCACAACCTATGGACTCACTTTCTAAACCTCTACAACTCATGTCCTCCTCCTTAACTATACAACTAAATGGTTTCATTGCACATCTCTATTTTGCACTATTGCTTTTTAAAGCGCATTTTTGTACCTCAATTTTGTATTTCTGACGGAGCAACCTTGCAATAATAATTTCCTTTGGAATAAATGAAGTATGATCTTATTATTTCTTTCCTTTTTTGCACAGTTTGTCTTCTTTTGCATATTGGTTGTCTGT
Organism: Mobula birostris; assembly: GCF_030028105.1. Lineage (NCBI taxonomy): Eukaryota > Metazoa > Chordata > Chondrichthyes > Myliobatiformes > Myliobatidae > Mobula > Mobula birostris. The sequence goes on from NC_092394.1 coordinate 18,197,949, forward strand.
CAATCATTGTAGTTTTCCACTGATTCTTTTGTATTTCTCTGTACTTCTGTGAATGCCTGCAAAAGATGGATCTCAGGGTATGTGTATGGTGAGAGCTACGTACCTTGATAATATATTTACTTAGAACATTGGTCTTTGAACTCACACACCATTCTGACTTGGAAATACACAGTGTTTAGATTAGATTAGATTATGAGAACATTAAAAAATGATACAATGTTTCTCTAGTATGATATCACAGAAACACAAGACAGACCAAGACAAACTGACAAAAACCACATAGTTATAACATATAGTTACAACAGTGCAAAGCAATACCGTAATTTGATAAGAGCAGACCATGGGCACAGTGAAAAAAGTCTCAAAGTCCCGATAGTCCCAACAGCTCCCGCAGATGGTAGGAGGGAGAAGCTCTCCCTGCCACGAGCTTCCAGCGCCGCAAACTTGCCGATGCAGCACCCTGGAAGCACCCGACCACAGTCCGACTCTGAGTCCGTCCGAAAACTTCGAGCCTCCGACCAGCCCTCCAACACTGAGCACTGAGCACCATCTCTGCCGAGCGCTTCAACCCCGTCCCAGCCGCCAAGCAACAAGCAAAGCCGAGGATTCGGGGCCTTCCCCTCCGGAGATTTCGGATCACACAGTAGCGGCAGCAGCGAAGCAGGCATTTCAGAAGTTTCCCCAGATGTTCCGCTGTGCTCTCACGTCTGCCTCCATCAAATCAGACTTGTGCACGGCATCCTACTTGACAGATAACAGATATTCATCACCGGAGAGGCTGCGTGCGCTGCGTCGCGCTGCCATCTTCTCCTCCCTCCTCCCACACCTTCGCAGCTCCTTGATGCTGGGGTCAGCACTGTGGAGAGCCTTTACTAGGGTGTCTGCTCTAGTTCAAAAAGGCGACCCTCCGCCACCTTCTTTTGGACAGTAAGGGATGTGAAATGAAGGCAGGGACAGGCAGCAATACCCAGGTCTTAGTAAATAAATTGCAAAGAGTAAGTATATAAATCAATCAATCAGTCAATTAGCAATTGCAGTGGAGCTAATCTTGTAAGCATTAAACGTTTGTATGATGCAAAGAAAAATCTCACTGACGTAGAAATGGTTGTATAAATAAATAAATATAGGCATCCGTTAGTCTCATGAGACCACGGATTTGTGCCTTGGAAGGTTTCCAGGGCACAGGCCTGGGCAAGGTTGTATGGAAGACCAGCAGTTGCCCATGCTGCAAGTCTCCCCTCTTCACGCCACCAATGTTGTCCAAGGGAAGGGCATTAAGACCCATACAGCTTGGCACCAGTGTCATCACAAAGCAAGGTGTGGTTAAGTGCCTTGCTGAAGGACACAACACGTTGCCTCAGCCAAGGCTCGAACTAGCAACCTTCAAGTCACTAGACGAACACCTTAACCACTTGGCCATACACCAACACACTGTATAAAAATGTCATAAGAATAGAATTCTTACAGACCACTTGTACAATAAGAAGGACTCTTGGCCTTATGATCTTGCACGTCATCGCTTACCTGCACTGCATTTTTTTGGGTAGTTTTTATGCTTTATTCTGCATTATTATTATTTCAGTTTATTCTAGCTCAATGTACTGTGTAATGATTTGATCTGTATAAACACCATGCATGACAAGATACAGCGTACCAATACTGACACCAAATACTTCCTAGAAGGTGAAATAGGGAAAGCTCAGTGACAAAAGAGCTCAGCAGCTCAGTGAAGTGTGCTAAGCTTCCACAAGGTGGCAGTCTTGTACCACTGCAAGAATGGAGCTAATTAGGACAATGATTTTCTCTGGACCCAGTCTACCAGTGACCAGGGGTGAGACAAGGAGAACCACAATGGTAGAAAACTTATTCACAGTCTTCCAGATTGTGGAAGATTGCTTTAAGATTGTTTTATGTCATTGCCAGTACACAAGTGTAAGGAGAACAAAATATTTTTAAAAATTTGTTCATTTATGGGATGTGGGCATTGCAAGCAAAGCCAGCATTTATTGCCCATCCCTAGTTGCCCTTGAGGTGGTGATGTGCTGCCTTCTTGAGCTACAGCGGTCCCTGAGGCATCGATACACCCACAATTGTTACTCCAGGTTTGATGTAGCACAAAAAATACACAAAATATTAAGAATACAATAATAACACTAAAAAAATGCAATAAATATAAATGCAGAAGATAGCTTACGTACATAGATTGATTGTGTGCCCATAAAGTGATGCTAAGCTGAACATCAGGTGGCTGACGGGAAATAATAAAGTAGTGATGGAGTTAGTTAGTCATAGTCATACTTTATTGATCCCGGGGGAAATTGGTTTTCGAAGTTGGTGATCAGTTTTACTGCTTGGGGAAAGTGACTGCTTTCTAAGTCTGATGGGGGTGAGGTGAACAGATCATGAGCACGGCAGGAGGGATCCTGCATGATATTATTGGCCCTTTTCCAGCACTTCTCAGTATATACATCCTTGATGGTGCCAGTGATGGGTGGGCAGTTTTGATGTTTCTCGTCTGTCTATCGCTTACTAAATTACTCAGATGCTTCATCACAAAATATTCTTTCCTGGGAGAAAGCCAATTAATTTTCATTTAAATGTCAACACAATTTGTGTGCACCAGCTCCCTGAGGAACACCCCATAATTTATTATCACGGAGCAAGATAACATTTTCCCAGGTTGGGTTCGAATTTCATTCACACCTACAACTCGCTACGCTAATGCGGGCTGTGATCTGGGTAAGGAAATATGCTCTAAGTTGTCCAGCCCCTAGAGTTTTGAATGTAGCCCTGTTTTTCCTCCTGGTTAAGACTGTGTACCTAGAAATTCAGAGAATACGAAAATTATTTCTTTATTGGATTTTATGCATTGAACCATAGCCATTTTTGAACTCGATGATTTGCTGTGAACCACATTTGTGAAAAGGCATTGAGTTGACTGTGATTGATGTCATCTGCTGTACAACACTGATTTAGATCGTGACTGGGAGAAAGTCACCCAATCAATCCACACTGAGCTGGTATTCGATTACTCACAATACACAAACAAAAAATTCTTTCAAAACACTGCTTGTTGCAAAAACAATACAACTTAAAAAGCACGATTTACAAAGTACAATTTAAAAGGGCTTCCCTTCAGAGGCAGAGGTAAGATTCATTAACACTTTGAGCTAGGTGCATTATAGAACATAGATAATTGAAGTTCAAATTGGAGTTCAAGTTTATTGTCATCTGACTGTACATATATAGGACCAAATGAAACAACGTTCCTCTGGGCATGGTGCACCCACACAACATGTATCACATATAGCAAAATATTACCATAAATAAGTTAATAAAACATATTATCAGCACAGAACATTACAATACTGCACAGGCCCTTCGTCCCCTGTTGCTATGCCAACCTTTTAACCTATTCCAAGATCAACCAATCTCTTCCCTCCTACATAGGCCTCCATTTTTCTATCATCCATGTGCCTATCTAAGAGGTTCTTACATGCCCCCAGTGTATCCACATCTACCACCATTATGTGACTGAGTACTGTCCATCATAAAATCTGCCGGAGAAACTCAGCAGAGTCTGTGGGGGGAAGGAATTGTCGATGTTTTGAGACCGTCCCGAGCAAGGTGATTGAGCTGAGGTGTTGACGTTTCCCTTCCCTCTCACAGACGCTGCCTGACCCATTGAAAACACAAAATACTCTGCAGATGCTGGGGTCAAAGCAACACTCACAACACGCTGGAGGAACTCAGCAGGTCGGGCAGCATCCGTGGAAACGATCAGTCAATGTTTCGGGCCAGAACCCTTCTGTTTCAGAACCCAACGTTTCAGTCCTGATGAAGGGTTCCGGCCCGAAACGTTGACTGATCGTTTCCACGGATGCTGCCCGACCTGCTGAGTTCCTTCAGCGTGTTGTGAGTGTTGCCTGACCCATTGAGTTGCTCTAGCAGATCAGTTGTTGCTCCATCATCTGTGGTCTCTTGTGTCAAGGTTCAAGATTCAGGTTCATTTGTCATGCAACTTTGAAATATACAGTGACGTGTCATTTACGTTAACACCCCTTAGGGGGTACTGGGGGCAAGTGTCGCCACACATTCTGGCGCCAACATTGCATACCCACAATGCTCAGCTGAACAACACAGAACACAACAAGTAACAACGCGACAACAAAACAAGCCCCATTTCCTCCCTCCCACTCACCCACATACACAATCCTTTAACCGCAGGACAGGCCTCCTGTCACTAGCAATATCGGATCCCAAATGCAGAACAAAAACAGACTGATGTAGAGACGGTGACAGGAGTTTATTCAAAATAACTGTAACAGAACATCGATGGTTCTGCTGAGCGACACCACAGGAAGGACCCCACGATTAGTGCTAATCAGGCATCCACTTAAGTAATACAAGTAACCTGTAATCTCTGAGCCTGTCACAATAAACTCAACAAGTTTAAACAGAAAGCACCTGGATTCCACATTACAAAGAGTGAGTTGCTCAAGAAAACACACAAGGAAATCTAAACGATTAATAACTGTTATTAAACAACAATTAACCAATTCAGCTGCTCAAAAAACCTTGGCGCCCAATGCTCTACAGCGCCCCACACAGGTCTGAAGAACTCATGACAGGACCCCTCCCCCCTCCCTACAGCTGGCACCTGAAGGCCCAGGGAAACCTGAAGTGTCGAGATCCAGGGACGACTCGAGAGGCAGGGGGCTGGGGAACCCCAAGAGACTGAGAGACCAGGGAGCCTTGAATGGGGCCCCAGGAAGGAAGCTTGGGAGTCGTCAAGACAGGGAGAACTTTGGAAAAAAACTTGGAAACATTGAGAAAGCCTAGGAAACATTAAAAAAAAACTTGGGAAACCTTGAAAAGTCCTTGGGAAGCTTTGAACACTTAGGCTGGGATGCTTAGACCCAGAAAAAGCCTTTGAGACCTGGAAACTTGGGTCCTCGAAATCATGAAGCTCAGAACCCAGGGAAGGATCTTGCTCTCTGTTTTACTCTTCACTCTTTTTCCCGAGGCAATTAGGATACTGAAGGCTGTGCTCTCAATTTTACAGATTGAGACAGCATAGACAGGCTCTTCTTATCGCTCAGCTAGCTGGCCCTCTGTAGATCTGTTTCATTTTATTACATGAAAGTTCAGTTTTCTCAGTCCATGAATTTTATCAGGAGGTTAAATAAAAAGGTAGCTTACTCCTGGGAGGGTTACTTTACTTGTGTGTTTGCACACTCCAGCCAGGGGTCCGCTTTTGGAGTACAGTTCTTCCAAAACGTTCACTATTGACTTCAATGCTGATTTGTTTTCAAACAAATTTTATCGATAAGCTTTCTTGAAGCGCTCAATTGTTATGCAGATTTAAGTCGTGGGACCCTGAAGCTGAGATCCCGGATACTTGTGACTTGAAAAATCTGAATGGAGACGGGAGAAACTCAGAATGTAGACTCGGGACACTCGGAATGTAGACTCGGGACGCTGGAAATGCAGACGCGGGACACTGGGAGCGCAAACTCGGGACAATTGGAATGTAGACTAGAGAAGTTCGGAATGTAGACTCGGGACACTGGGAGCACAGACTTGAGAAGTTCAGAATGTAGACTTGGGACACTGGGAACGCAGATTCGGGACACTCAGAACGTAGACGAGAAGTTTGGAATGTACACTCGGAGTATAGACTCGAGACATGCACTGAGAATAGAAGGCACCCTCGCCCTCCAGCCACCGATGTCCAAATGCCGCCGTTCAGCCTCCGCTTGGTCCGTTACTTGGCGCGGTCCTTCGGTCAGCAAGTGTGCTGGTAATATCAGAATCCAAAAGTGCAGAGGAAATGCAGATGTAGAGATGCGATGAGAGTTTATTCATAATAATTCCAAAAGAACGTCAGTGGTTTGGCCGAGCGACACCACAAGAATTAACTTCCTTACTCCATTCGCTTGGTTGTTGGCCTCCCATCGCCTTTCTCGGGATCCCTGGACACCTAGTCTCCAGTGTCTCCGCCCCCCGGACACAGATCACTCACACCACAGACTTCAGTCACTTGAGCAACTCATCACCCAACCCTATCATATCCTGATCACTGAGGTACCAGGTCTCTGTCACCAAACACTCCATGTCTTGCTATCCCATCCCCAGGTCACTTGACTCTTCAAAGCCCTAACCATTCAAAGCACAAGACGTAGGAGCAGAATTAGGCTATTCTATTATGGCTGATTTATTTTCCCTCTCAAACCCACTCTCCTGTCTTCTCCCTGTAACCCTTCATGCCCTGCCTAATCAAGAACCTATCAACCTCTGCATTAAATTTACACAAATAATGGCCTCCACAGCCAACTGTGGCAATGAACTCCACAGATTTGTTGGCCTCTGGCTGAAGAAGTTCCTCCTCACCTCTGTTCTGAAGGGACATCCTTGTATTCTGAGGCTGTGAACCTCACTGTAAGCAAAGCTGACTTACCCAAGACCTAGATCCCATGGTTCCCTCATCCAACTATACAACTCACACACCCAGATAGATGAACCATCTCCGCCCTGACCAGTGAACACCTAGGCTCTCAATTCATTATAAATTTCTAAAGACGGGCATTGGAGTGTGTCCTGACAGGTTGCATCCTGGCCTGGCGTGGAAACGCCAATGCCCATGAGCGGAAAAGCCCACAAAAAGCGTTGGTCACAGGCCAGTCCATCACAGGCAAAGCCTCCCGGCTACTGAGCACATCTACAAGGGGTGCTGCCACAGAAATGCAGCATCCATCATCAAAGACCCCCACCATCCAGGTCATGGCCTCTCCTTGCTGCTGCTGTTGGGCAGGAGGTACAGGAGCCTTAGGTCCCACACCACCAGGTTCAGGAGCAGTATTGCTCCCTGTAAAGGCACTGCACCTTTAAGCTGCAGAACACTTGTTAAATTTTAGCTGCTTGAGGATGTTAATAATTTAAATGGTAATGTTGCACTGAAATGATTAACATGGAAAAGTCATTAGCTTCAACACAGGAAGATAATATCCCCGTGTTTGTGGAGGTGGCAGGGAGCATAGTAAGGCAGAGTTAAGGAAAGTGTTGTAAAAATCTCAGTTTGAATTCAAAGCAGCACCATTAAACACAACCACCTTCTGTGCTCCATTGAACACGCCCCAGGTTGAGGCTTCCTAATTTGCTGATATGGAGCGACTATTGTTGTTGCAGAGTGATTGCAGTCCTGCTCTGCTCCATTCCTTTTGATCTTCAGGATCTTGTTGGAATTGTTAGGGAGAAACTACAGTGATGGCGGAGGCAATCTCCCCCCCCCCCTGCACTCCTGCCGTCTTTCTCACTCTGCGCCGCCACTGAAGGGCTGCACTCGCCCTTTCCAGCTTTATTGGGGTTGATCGCTGTCGTCTTCTGCAGCAGCTGACAGGTCTGGAGCTGAGAATACTCTCGGGGCCACTTTATAATGTATCACCAGTGGCTATTGAAGGGGCTACTGACGGGCCATATTTGTGGTCCTCTGCTGCCGTAGCTCGTCCACTTCAAGGTTCGATGTGTTGAGCATTCAGAGAGGCTGCTCTGCACGCCACTGTTTTAACACGTGGCTATTTGAGTTACCGTCGCCTTCCTGTCAGCTCGAACCAGTCTGACCTCCTCATTAACGATATGTTTTCACCCACAGGACTGCTGCTTTATGGATTTTTTTTTTGTTCCTCACACCATTCTCTGTAAACTCCAGGGACTGCTGCGCATGAAAATCCCAGGAGATCAGCAGTTCCTGAGATACTCAAACCACCCCATCTGGCACCAGCAATCAGTCCACAGTTAAAGTCACTTAGATCACATTTCTTCCCCATTCTGATGTTTGTTCTGAACAACAACTGAGCCTCCTGACCATGTCTGCATGCTTTTGTGCATTGAGTTACTGCCACATGATCGGCTGATTAGATATTTGCATTAACGAGCAGCTGTACCTAATAAACTGGCCACTGAGTGCTAATAACAACTGCCGGTGGTGTGTATGCTCTCCCCGTGACTGCGTGGGTTTCTTCTAGGTGCTCTTGTTTCTTCCAGCATTCTGAAGACGTATGGGTCAGTAGGTTAATTGGTCACGTGAGTATAATTGGGTAGCACAGGCTCATTGGGCTGAAGGGCCTGTTACCCTGCTGTCTCTCTAAATTAAAATTGTCTTGCACTGGCTGTTAGCTACTGGAAAGAAAAGCACTTGAAGATTGGAAAATTGACAGGAGTAAATATGTTATAACAAATTGGGGTAGAAATTGACCTTTGGTTGCTAGTGTTAAGATACTAGCAGGCGCTTATTGTACTCACACAAAACCAGCTGAGGAAGTCAGCAGGTCAGACAGCATTTATGGAAGGAAGTGAACAATCGATGTCTCAGGTTGAGACTTCATCTGGCTAGTTTGAGAGTTGCTCCTGATTCCTGCATCTGTGATGTCTTGTCTTCATCTATGGCATTCAGTTCCGAATGCAGGCCTCTAAACCGTTTCTGTTGCCCCAGGCTCTGCTTGTTAGCATTTAGTTTTTGCCCATTGCATTTGATGCTCTGTGGGACCTCCTGGGTGTATATACAGAGGGGGAGAGAGAGAGATCAGAGGTCGGGGTTGAAACTTGGGTTCTGGCACTGTGAGGCAGCCGCTCTACTTGATATCTAATGTGTTTGAAGACATTTACAGGGAGCGCTGTCACAAGAAAGCAGCATTCATCAGCAAGGACCCCCACCTTCCAGGCCATGCTCTCTGGTTTTTACCATTGGGCAGGAGGTAAACCATTCTACGAGGTTCAGGTTCTTCAACCATCAGGCTCCTGAACCAGTGTGGATAAGTTCACTCCTCTCAACACTGAACTGATTCCACAACCGTGGACCCATCTTCAAGGACTCGACAACATGTTTTCTGTATTTTTTTTTAATTTGCACTATTTGCTTTCTTTTGCACAGGTTGTCGGTCTTTGTTTATTCATAGTTCTTCATCAGTTCTATTGTATTTCTTTATTTTCTTGTAAACACCCGCAAGAAAATGAATCTCAAGGTAGTATATGGTGACTTTGATAATAAATTGACTTTGGCTTGACCATAGCTCACCACTTCACCAACCTCTCCATCTCATCAAGTCCTCAAGTCACTAAGGCACCAGTCTCCCTCTGAGTCACGATGAAGGGTGTTGGCCTGAAACATAGACTGTTTATTTGTTTCCGCAGATGCTGCCTGACCTGCTGAGTTCCTCCAGCATTTCCTGTGTGTGTTGCTCTGGATTTCCAGCATCTGCAGAATCTCTTGTGTTTATCATCAGTCTTCCTAACCTGCCATCTCTTGAGGCCCAGGCCCTAACCTTAATATCCTCCAAGGATCCCAATGAAGGCTGCAGTCTCCGAATCCTTGCCCCTCTGCCACTCTCTTCCCCACTGGCTCCCTGCCATCAGCTTGATGTCTCTTCCTCCCAGTCTAGACTCAAGGAAAAAGGTCCCAATCCCTCCCCATCCCCAACCAACCAAAGGAACAGGAAAACCGATGTTGCAGGCCACACACCTCCAACCCCTAGGGCACAACACCAGACTCTTCCCTTCCCCCACGATGAAAGAAGGGGAAGAAAGGGGGCACCAGAGGAAGATGATGGACAGGTGAGGGAAAGTGAAGGGTAACCAGAATGAGGAATGGAAAAAGAAGGAAGGGGGAAGATGGAAGATGTTAGGGAAAGCAATGTACCTGCCATTCATCAGGTTGGAGGCCGATGAGATATTGCTCCTCCAACCCGAGAGTGATCTCATTGCAGCAGAAGAGGAGGCTGTGGACTGCCATGTCAGAACAGGGATAGGAGTAGGAATTAAAATGGTTGGTCACCGGGAAAGCCTGCCTTTTGTGGCAGATGGAGTGGAGGTGCTTGACAAAGTGGTCCCCCAATCTATATTGCGTCTCGCCAATGTAGAGGAGGCTGCACGGGGAGATAGATCTGTTGGTTTAATGATTGTTAACCTGTAGAATCATGTCCTTCAGGGAAGGAAAAGAAAGAGGAAAAAATTGCTCATACTTGTTTTAAAATGGAACATAATGAATTATTGCAGATATGGAACTGGTGAACACTGTTTTAGTAATGGTCTAGTTAACTCTGAATTTATTCAGTGACGGATGGACAGATCAAGAATACACGTTTGCTCTGTGGCCTATGATTAGCAGTGATAGGGACAATTGGTTATGGCTGCACGATGGGTTACAGAGAGACACCAGACAAAGGGAACAATAAATTTCCTTAGTGGTTAATCACAGGGGAGTGACAAAAGCTTGGACTCAAATAAACCTTTAGAATTTAAAATCAATGGCACATAATTATCCTCTGGGAGGTGTTTTATGGCAATTAATCTGCATTCTATAAGTGCCAATTAGGCGGAATGTATTTGGATTTGACGTCTTGTTAACAATAGACGTTAGTTTTAAAACTTGTTGAAATGTGAAAGTGGTACAAAGAATTTCAAGGTTTATGTTGGTCTGAATGACATTGTACACTTCAGGGTAACTCATAAAAGATGAAAGATCTGTGAACTGTTGTCAAACAGTTTTATGTAGCTTGGTAAGAATTTATTGTTTCAAAGCTTTAAATCCTTCAGGACATAAATGAATTCATTAGCAAATGGCATTAAACCACGACAATGACGTTTGTCTCCAAGCAGCCTTTTGACACTCTTTAGAAGGAGATTCTTATTTGCCTCCTGTTAAGTAACCTGCAAATATGTGAGAGTCGGTATACACCAAAGCTAAGTAAATGATAAAGAGATCATCTTCTCCATCATGTGGAATATCTCAAAGTCAATTTGCTTGAGTGCAGTGATTTGTCTGGGGAAATCTAATAAGCATTTTGAACTAACCTGATATAGTCCGTCACCCAGCTCTGTGGGGTTTACTGCACAGAATATTTCAGGGTGATGGGTATTAAGTAGGAACTAAGTGGGGAGAGGCATGAAAATCAAGGTTGAAAATGCAGGGTTTCAGGAAACTTAACATTAAGATTTAAGATTGGCTTTATTTGTTACGTACATCAAAACATATACAGTGCATCAATGACCAATACAAGATGAAGGTGATGGGGGCAAGTATCATCAGGCTTCTGGCACCAGTAATGCTTGCCCACAACTTACTAACATGAAACTGTATTTGGAATGTGGGAGGAAACCAGTGCATTGTGAAGAAACCAGGTAGAACATATGAGCGGTGACTGATACGTTCGTGGCCTAAGGTAGAAGGAGACAAATTTAGAAAACTTAGCACATTTATTTTTTAACATAGTCCCCTCCTACATGTACACACTTAGTCCAGCGGTCGTGGAGCATACGGATCCCTTCTTTGTAGAAGTGGTCCACAGCAGGGGTAATTGATAGGTTTGTGTCCTAAGGTAGAGGGAAATGAGTTATACAGCTCTTGTTACATGCACATGCAGTTCAACTCTTTGAGTGAAAATGCAGAAAGTTTGAAGTTAATAACTCATCTCCTACCTTAGACCACGAACTTATCAATGACCCCTGCTGTGGACCACTTTCTGGAGGTCCAAGGACTTCTACAAAGAAGGGATCCGTGTGCTCCACGACTTCTGGACTAAGTGTGTAAATGTAGGAAAAATAAATGTGCTAGGTTTTCTAAAATGGACTCCTTCTACCTTAGGCCACGAACATATCAATCACCCCTCGTAAAAGCTTCTTACTTACAGAATGCTGCCTCTGGACTTTTAACTAAAGCCAGGACGAAGGAGCATATCACTCCCATCCTAACTACTCTGCGTTGGCTTCCTGTATCTTTTAGAACTGATTTTAAAGTTCTCTTACTTGTTTTTAAAACTCTCAATGGGTTGGGACTGGAGTACATCACAGAATCACTTTTGTTTTATAATCCTGCTCAAGCTGTCAGATCCCTTTCTGCCGGTCTCTTTAAATTTACACAATCTTCCTCAAAAGATAATTGGCAGGTCAGCTTTGTTGAACTACACTCATAAACTGAGGAACTCAATACCTAAAGCTATAAGGGACGCAAGGTCAGTTGACACTTCTAGATGCCAGCTCAAACCCCATTTAACCTTGCTTTTAATGAAACACCTTTTTGTTTGCACTTTATCCCATTGTAAAGCACTTTGAAGTACATCGTCTGCATGAAAAGTGCTCAATAAATGAGGATTTATTATCATGACTATTATTATTATTACAGACAGCAGGTCAGACAGCATCTTTGAAGAAGAATAAACAGTTGACATTTCAGCCAAGACCCTTCATCAGGACCTGGTCTCAGCTTGAAACTTTGACTGTTTATTCTTTTCCACAGATGCTGCCTGACCTGCTGAGTTCCTCCATCATTTGTATATGTTGCTTTGCATTTTCAGCATTTGCAGAATCTCTTGTGTCTCATTCGGGCAGAAGATGGAAAACCTTGAGAACATGTGCAGCCATGCTCAAAGACCATAATCTGTGTGGATTGGAAATAACATCTCCACCTCGGTGACAATCAACACTGGTGCACCTCAGGGATGTGTCCTTAGCATCTGCTCTACTCTCTCTATACCCATGACTGTGTGGCTAGGCATAGTTCAAATGCCATCTACAAATTTGCCGATGATACAGCCATCGTTGGCAGAATCTCAGATGGAGATAGGAGGGAGTACAGGAGTGAGATATACCAGCTAGTTGAGTGGTGTCGTAGCAACAACCTTGTACTCAATGTCAGCAAGACCAAAAAACTGATTGAGAACTTCAGGAAGGGTAAGGTGAGGGAACACAAACCAATCCTCATGTGCAGTTTTGGTCCCCTAATCTAAGACGTTCTTGTCATGGGGGGGGTACAAAGAAGGTCTTTTAGGACTGAGATGAGGAAAAACTTCTTCACACAGAGAGTGGTGAACCTGTGGAATTCTCTGCCACAGGAAACAGTTGAGGCCAGTTCATTGGCTACATTTAAGAGGGAGTTAGATATGGCCCTTGTGACTAAAGGGATCAGGGGGTATGGAGAGAAGGCAGGTACAGGGTTCTGAGTTGGATGATCAGCCATGATCATACTAAATGGCGGGGCAGGCTCGAAGGGCCGAATGGCCTACTCCTGCACCTACTTTCTATGTTTCTGTAGAGGGATCGGAAGTGGAGAGGGTGAGCAGTTTCAAGTTCCTGGGGTGTCAAGATCTCCGAGGACCTAACCTGGTCGCAACATACTGATGCAGCTGTAAAGAAGACAAGACAGTGGCTATATTTCATTAGGGGTTTGAGGAGGTTTGCTTTGTACCATGGAGAGCTGCATCACTGTGTGGTATGGTGGGGGGGGGGTGGGGTTACTGCACAGGACTGAAGAAAGTTGCAGAAACTTGTCAACTTAGTCAGCTCCATTGTGGGTACTAGCCTCCATAGTATCCAAGACATCTTCAAGGAGCGGTGCCTCAGGAAGGATGTGTCCATCATTAGGGACCCCACCACCCAGGACATGTCCTCTTCTCATTATTACCATCAGGAAGGAAATACTGGAGCCTGAAGGCGCACACTCAGCTATTCAGGAACAGCTTCTTGCCCTCTGACATCTGATTTCTAAATGGACATTGAACCCATGAACCCTACCACAATACTCTTTAAAATGTCTGTTTTAACTTACTATAACTACTTAAGATACAGACTCTATAGAAGTGAGGCAAAGTGGCATGAACTTCATGGACCCTGTACAGATTCCAGAGGAGGCAAATCAGGGTGGATAAATACCCAAGGCCTGACGAGGTGTTCCCTGGGGCCATATGGGAGGCAAGTGCAGAAATTGCTGGGTCCCTAGCAGAGATTTTTAAATCATTCTTAGTGAAGGAGAAGTACCAGAGGATTGGAGGATAGCCAATGTTGTTCTCCTGTTTAAAAAAGGCTCTAAACATAAACCAGGAAATTATAGGCTGGTGAATCTGACATCTGTTGCGGGAAAGTTATTGGACGGTATTCTAAAGGACCGGATATATAAATACTTAGATTGACACGGACTGGCTTCGTGTGTGGTAGGTCATGTGGAATCAATCTTACAGAGTTTTTTGAGGAAGTTACCAGGAAAGTTGATGAAAGCAAGGCAGTGGATGTTGTCCACATGGACTTTAGTAAGACATTTGACAAAGTTCCACATGGGAAGCTGGTCAGGAAGGGTCAGTGGCTCAGCATTCAGGATGAGATAGTAAACTGGATTAGGCATTGGCTTTGTGGGAAAAGCTAGAGAGTGGTAGTAGAGGGTTACCTCTCTGACTGGAGTCCTGTGACTAGTGTTGTGCCACAGGGATCAGTGCTGTGTCCCTTGTTGTTTGACATCTACATTAATGACCTGGATGATAATGTGGTTAACTGTTCAGCAAGTTTGCAGATGACACCAAGATTAGGGGTGTAGTGGGCAGTGGAAGACTATCATGGTTTGCAGAGAGATCTGCATCAGCTGGAAAAAAGGGCTGAAAAATTACAGATGGATTTTAATGCAGACAAGTGTGAGGTTTTGCAATTCAGGGTAGGTCATCCACAGGGAGCGGTAGGGCACTGAGGAGTGTGATTAAACAAAGGGATCTGAGAATACAGGTCCATAATTTGTTGAAAGAGGCATCACGGATAGATAGGGTTGTAAACAAAGCTTGTGGCACATTGACCTTAATAAATCAATGTATTGAGTACAGGAGATGGGATGTTATGTTGAACTTGTCAACTACTTTGGTGGGGCCTAGTTTGGAGTATTGTGTGCAGTTTTGGTCATCTACCTACAGGAAAGATATAAATAAGTTTGAAAGAGTACAGAGAAAATTTACAAGGATGTTACCAGGTCTGGAGGACCTGAGTTAAAAGGAAAGAATGAATAGGTTAGGATTGTATTCTTTAAGACATAGAAGATTGAGAGGAAATTTCATAGAGGTATGTAAAATGATGAGGGGTATAGATAGGGTAAATACAAGCAGGGTTTTTCCACTGAGGTTGTGTGGGACTACAACTAGAGGTCATGTTTTAAAGGTGAAAGGTGAGATGTTTAATGGGAACACGAGGGGAAACTTCTTCATTCAGAGGGTCGAGAGTGTGGAATGAGCTGCCAGCACAAGTGGTGAATGTGAGCTTGATTTCAGTGTTTAAGAGAAGTATGGCTAGTAGAGATATGGAGAGTTATGGTCCCGGTGCAGTTCAATGGGAGTAGGCAGTTTAAATGGTTTCTGCTTGGACTAGATGGCCAAAGTAGACAGGAACATGGAACACAGAGCCTTGGTCTTGGGAGACAAAGGGGCTTGTTTCTGTGATGTACTTCTCTATAACTCCCTCCCTCTCTCTCTCTCACTCTCTCTCTCTCTCTCTCTCTCTCTCTCTATATATATATATATATATATACACACACACACACACACACACACACACACACATATATACATACATACATACATATATAATACTGTAATTCAGTTTTTTTCCTACATTTATCATAGTGCTGCTGCCTCAAGGGTAACAAGTTTCATAATACGTACATGCTGGTGATATTAAACCTGATTCTGATTCTGACAGCTTACATACATCCCGTTGTTATAAGACTATAATGATCCTCTAGATGATGCTTTGGGCTGAGACCATGTCCTGATGAAGGGTCTTGGTCAAAATGTTGTTGGTTTATTCTCTGTAGGTGCTGTCTGACCTGTGAGTTCCTCTAGCATTCTGTGTGTGATTATGCTGGATGCTTTTCCAAGGTAGTGAGTAGTGCAGACAGAGTATCTGGAGTGGAGTGCTGAGCTTCTGTGATGTGCTAAGCTGTGTCCACAGCTCTGCTGTTTAATGAAAATCAATAAAAAATGCAGATGTGGGATACGTAAAATAAAAACTAATTTTATTGTTCCCTTCTCCCCTGCAGTATTGAGTTCCTCTTATCCTTCCACTTTCAAGTCCAAGTTTAGTGTCTTCTGACTGTACATACATACAACCAAGCGAAACAACATTCCTCGGGACCACACTGTATCCACAACACATTTATCACACATAAAACATAAAGCAAAATATTACTATAAATAAGTTTATAAAATATGATTCAAAAATGCATTCAGTGCACAGCACGAGTAAACAGTGAGCAGTACAGTAAACAACTTGCTGTCTTAGTGACGAGACCTCGGTGGTGGCAGGGTATTCATTAGTCTCACAGCTTGAGGGAAGAAGCTGTTACCTAGTCTGACTGTCCTAGTCCTGCTGCTCCTGTACCTTCTTTCCGATGGTAGTGGGTCAAAGAGAGTGTGGGATGGGTGGTAGGGATCCTCAACAGTGCTTTGAGACCTTCGTCTACAACACTCCAGTGTTAGAAATGGGGGGAGGGAGACCCTGATGATCCTCTCAGCAGTTTTTACTGTCCTCTGTAAGGTCTTGCGATCCGATGCCTTGCATCTACCATACCTGAGAACGATGCAGCAAAGCAGGGCACTCTCAGTGATGCTACTGTGGAAAGTTGTTAAAATGGGTTGGGGAGTGTTCTGTAGAAGGACCTCTGATCTGAAACGTTACCTGCTTCTGTTCCTGTAGGTGCAGTCTGCCCTACTGAGTGTTTCCTGCATTTTCTGTTCCTCTCCACGTGCTTAAGTATCGCATGAGTTGGGTGTTTGTGCACGTCTGCTGGACAGGTGTTTGTATAGTACACACTCTGGGCAGTGACAGGATGTACCAAGTACAACATTGAGTAGAAGTGACCAGAGATGCTAAAGAAGCTGTCGTTATCTGCAGGCTGCTTGAAAGATTGATGGCTGTGGGCCTGTACTCGTTGGAGTTTAGAAGAATGGGGGTGGGTGGATCTTCTTGAAACCCATCAAATATTGAAAGACCTAGACATAGCGGATGTGGAGAGGATGTTTCCCATAGTAGAGGGGTCTAGGACCAGAGAGCTCAGCCTCAGTATAGAAGGCTGGACCTTTAGAACAGAGATGAGAAATTTCTATAGCCCGAGAGTGGTGAATCGGTGGAATTCATTGTCACAGATGGCCGTGGAGGCCAAGTCATTGGGTGTATTTAAAGCGGCAGTCGATAGGTGCTTGACATACCAGCATCGCTCCCCAACACTTCCTATGCAATATTGATGACTACATTGGTTTGGCTTCCTGCACCCGTGCTGAGCTCGTCAATTTCATTAACTTTGTCTCCAATTTCCACCCTGCTCTCTAATTTACTTGGTCCTTTTCTGACACCACCCTCCCCTTTCTTTATCTCTCCTTCGCCATCTTTGGAGACAGTTTATCTACTGATATCTCTTATAAACACGTTGGCTCTAACAGCTATCTGGACTACACCTCTTCCACCCTGTCAGTTGTAAAAGTGTCATTCCCTTCTATACTACGTATGCTCTCAAGATGAGGCTTTTCATTCTGGAACAACTGAGATGTCCTCCTTCTTCAAAGAAAGGGACTTCCCTTCCTCCACCATCAACGCCGCTCTCACATGCATCTCTTCCATTTCATGCACATCTACCCTCACCCCACCCTCCTGCCGCCACACCTGGGATAGGGTTCCTCTCGTCCTCACCTACCACTGCCTCCACATCCAGCGCATAATTCTCCGTAACTTCTGCCACCTCCAATGGGATCCCACCACCACACTCATCTTTCCCTACCCCCCCCCCCACATTCCACAGGGACTGCTCTGTACACGACTCCCATGTCTACTCATTCCTCCTGGCTCTTATCCTTGTAAGTAGAACAAGTGTCACACCTGCCCCTATACCTCCTCCCTCACTACCACTCAGGGCCCCAAACAGTCCTTCCAGGTGAGGTGACACTTCACCTGTGAGTCTGTTCGGTCACCTGCTGTATCTGGTGCTCCCGGTGTGGCCTCATGTATGTCGTTGAGTAGATTGGGAGACTGCTTCGTTGAGCACCTTCACTCCATCCATCACAAAAAGCGGGATCTCCCGGTGGCCACCCACTTTAATTCTACTTCCCATTCCCATTCTGTCATGTCAGTCCATGGGCTCCTCTAGTGTCATGATGAGACCACACTCATGTTGAAGGGGCTTTCAATCTTCAATGGAATGAACAGCGATTTCTTGAACTTCTGGCAATTGCCCCCCATTTCCTCTCCTTCTCCATTCCCCATTTCTCACCTTACCTGCCCATCACCTCCCTCTGATGGTCCTCCTCCTTCCCTTTCTTCTATGGCCTTCTACCCTCTCCTATCAGATTCCACCTTCTCCAGCCCTTTTATCCCCGCTCTTTACGTCACCCTCTCCCCCTCTCCCAGTTTCCCCTATCACCTGCCACCTTATACTTCTCCCTCACCTCCCCTCGCCTTCTTTCTCTGACTTCTCTCCTTCCTTTCCTGCCCTGATGAAGCATCTTGGCCAGAAACGTCGACAGTTTAACCTTTCCCATAAGCGCTGCCTGGCCGCTGAGTTCCTCCAGCATTTTGTGATGTGTTGCTTTGTATTTCCAGCACCTGTGGGTTTTCTTGCATTAGATTCTTGATTAGGAAGGGCGTCAAAGTTTACGGGAAGAAGGCAGGAAAATGGGGTTGAGAGAGATAATGAATCAGCCGTGATGGAATGGCAGAGCAGACTTGATGGGCTGAATGGTCTCTCATACGGCCTTATTCTATTTGCTTCACAGCCTGGCACTCGCAATAGATAGTTGAGCTTATGGGAGCTAGTTTAAAATGTATATTTTTTGAAACCTTGACTCCTGGTTGCTGTACTGAGTGATTTCACCCTCCATTTTGAAGAATTGATTTGATTTTACATAAAACGCCTGTGATGATACTTAGCACAATTTATTTGCCAGCAGTAGCTGAGAACAGTTCCATACCAGTAGGAGATAAAGCAGCCACTCAAGAGATGAATGAAAGGGAGAAGAAGAATGTGATAGCTTTGCAGACAGGAGCAGATTGCTTCCAGGAGCTGAAAGATGGAGAAAAAGCGGTTGGAGAAACAAGATTAAATGTGCGAGATTTAGAAATAGAGGCCCATTTTCACACAGTGCACTGGAACGGTTGACAGTGCAGAAATAGCATTGGCATTCACAATGGAAGAGCTAGCTGAAGCAAAAGGTAAAAATAAGAAAATTGAACTGATTACGTAATTGTGACTGACTACGCATAGGAAGGATAAATTGCCTCATCAATTGTTGGGACAAAATGTTTTCCATCTTACGATCTGTATGTACAATCAAAAGAATGGAATATAACACTGGACAACAATTTTTTTTCAGAAGTGTTGCTTCTTCAGAATTTTTTTATAGTTTATGATAGACTGCTTGAAGCTGAACACAGATATAATTTCAGACTACTTGAATCACATATGAATTTGGAGAAGCAAGAAATTAACTTTTATTGATTTTAATGTGCTTAATTGCATAACGGTGCTGATGCTTTGCAATTGTTCGACTAAGCTAAAAATGTCTTGTTGACCTTTTTCATTTGTGCTCACTTTCTGAGGCTTCTCACTTAAGTGTCCAACAATAATCTGCCAGTATTGATGGATTCCAGCTGCCCAGATACTGTTTCTCCATGACCGCAATATCCCAGCGAAACATTTCACCGTGCTCATCACTGACAGTGCCAAGATTTGCAGGGGAGAAGTCTAAATGGGAATGCAGAGAATGAATCTTTAGTGACATGCTGCACTTCATGGTCTTGTATGCTTGAAGCATGCTGTCAACCAGCTACACGTAGTTTGGTGCTCTGTAATTGCCAAGAAAATTTTCAGCAACGTCCTTGAATGCCTTCCATGCGATTTTCTCCAGTCCCACTCGAAGTTCTTCAAATTGCCTGTCATCGATGACCTGTTTGATGTGTGGACCAACAAAAATGCCTTCCTTAATCTTGGCATCAGTTATTCTAGGAAACATTTGTCTCAAATATTGAAATCCTTCACGGAAATTTATATCCTTTCTAAAACCTGTCCTGCCATGCAGCATCTGCTGTGCCTAAGGATGCCCAGGCATGTCTGGATAAGATAGAAAACTTTTCAGCTTACCTTGTGGGCAACATTTTAATTGATGTGAATTATGAACTGAACATAGATGATCTTTAAAAAATGTTGCATTATTGTGAGAGTTCTTGGTGATTTTCATGATTGACAGCCCAAAATCCATGATATGCATCCAAGAGTATTCAGCAAACAAAATCTTTGCTGTCCAGTGTAACCGAAAGAAAGTTAGCATCAAACTCCTTCGTCTGTGTGTCAACGTCTGATCACTGAGACACAAGGACAGCAATCAAAAAGTAATTCATTTAAGCACTGGACCAGATTGGAAAGATCAGGTACAGACCAAACTGAGGGCCCAGGCACAAGAGTATATCAAAGCAGCAGGGCCTGGGGCCAAGAATGAGAAATGAGCAAAGTTTGGTTGAATTAAGTGCTGGGTTAGATTGAAAAGGTTAGGGTGTCAAGGCCAGAGGTGAGAGATGGGCCAGTGTTCAGCTCGCTGCTCGGAGAATTTTACTTGTCTCTGCGCTGAACTGAGGCAGTGGCCTGTAACTAATGGGCTCCCGGATTGGCTGTGACTGGCTTCGTGGGTGTGAACTCACTTTCATGAATGTTAGTTCTGAATGTTATTTACTTACTTTTTATCAGAGGTGCAGTGGTAGCTGGAGCGCTCTGAAACACATTCGGCACCTCTTCAAGAAAAAAGCCGAAATAAACAAGCTAATTAATTAGGTGCCGCCCAGGGTGATTTGAGTCTCTCAGAAACTGCTGATCTCCTGGGATTTGTATGCACAATAGACTCTGGAGTTTACAAAGAATGGTGCTGAAAACAAAAAAAATCCAGCGCGTGGTTGTTCTGTGAGCGAAAACGTCGTGTTAAATCCATTCGCTGGATTTTTTTTTTGTTTTTGGCACAGTCAGTAAAAGGTGCCTTCACTCTCCCTCACCTTTAACAGCTACTGATGTCACAACCCACTCCTTACTAAAGAATCAGGCTTTCCCAAGGATTCCCGAGCATTGCCAATAGCCGAGGCAGCTGGTGGACCCACTGTATTTTCATTATTTTTAACTTATTTTGTGAAATTTCTAACGAAATTATCTCAATGTTATTAAAGACTTACAAGCACATCAAAACATACAGTAAAATATAAACACAAGAGATTCTGCAGATGCTGGAAATACAGAACAACACACACAAAATGCTGGAGGAATGCAACAGGTCAGGCAGCATCAATGGAAATGAATAATCAGTTGATGTTTCGGGCCGAGACCCTACATCAGGACTGGAAAAGAAGGTGGAAGATGCCAGAATAGAAAGGTAGGGGGAGGGGAAGGAGGCTAGCTAGAAGGAGATAGGTGAAGCCAGGTGGGTGGGAAAGGTCAAGGGCTGGAGAGGAAGGAATCTGGTAGGACAGGTGAGTGGACCATAGGAGAAAGGGAAGGAGGAGGGGATCCAGGGGAAGCTGATAGGCAGGGGAGAAAAGATAAGAGGCCAGAGTGGGGAAGTGAAGAAGAGGGGAGGGTCAGGTAATTTTAGTTAACTGGAAGGAGAAATCGATATTCATGTCATCAGGTTGGAGGCTACCCAGATAGAATATAAGGTGTTGCTCCTCCACCCTGAGGGTGGCCTCATCATGGCACAAGTGAAGGCCATGGACGGACATGTTGGACCAGGAATGGGTATCAGAATTAAAAGGTAGGGAAGTTCTGTTTTTAGCAGATGGATTGGGGTGCTTGATGAAGCGGTCCCCCAATTTACGATGGTTCTCACCAGTGTAGGAGAGGCCACATCTGAAGCACCAGACACAACAGACAACCCCAGCAGATTCACAGGTGAAGTGTTGCCTCACCTGGAAGGACTGCTTGGGGCCCTGAATGAAGGTGAGAAAGGAAGTGAATGAGCAGGTGTAGCACTTTGGCCACTAGCAGGGATAGGTGCCAGAGAGGATATTAGTAGGGAGGGATGAATGGACAAACGAATCACAGAGGGAGTGATCCCTGTGGAAAACGGAGAGTGGGGAAGGAGGTAAAGATGTGTTCGATGGTAGGATTCCCTTGGAGATGATGTGTTGGATTTGGAGTCTCGTGGAGTGGTAGGTAAGGACAAGATCATCTCTCTCAGTGGGAAGATGAGGTGGGCCAGGATGTCCAGGGAATGGAGGAGATGTGGGTGAGCACTGTCCAGGCAGCAGGAAGATGGAATCGTTTACATCAAATCAAATTAAATCAGCAAGTATTATGCTGGGCAGCCCACAAGCACTGGTATGCTTCTGGCACCGAATTACAACTTTTTGGGATGTGAAAGAGATTTGTTTTATTTGTTACATGTGTCACGTACCTCGTGACGGGTTAAAAGAACCAGCAGAAATGGAAAACACTTTGGAGTCCAGTATTGCTGTTAACTAGTATTATTTATTAGTAACTACACAATACAGTAATATAAATGTAGATAAATCAAACAGGTTAGCAATGATTATATATAAGTAAGTGTGGAATATATATATGAAAAACCAAGCTTCTTCAAGTCTAGGGGTAAATAGATAGTCTTACGATGATGAGTAAAGTTCAGTTCAGTTCATGGTGTTGAGTTGAGTAGTGATGGAGAGAGAGAGAGGGAGAGATTTGAGTCTTCAGGTGAGCTGACACCATCGATCTTCCCGTTGTCCTCTGAAATCCTTTAAAAGTCACTGACTGTGACTTCAACAAAGGGGACCATTTTTCTGTGGTGGAATTATCAATTCAGGCAAGGGTGGACACATGGACAACTCCCCACCAGTCACTCTCTTTTCACACTGTAAGAGCCACTGATTAATCTGCCTGATCGATCCTCCAAAAACCCACGTTTTCTGTGGGCACAACAAAGCTCATTCAGTGTCCAAAAACGTGCCGCAGGTCTATCATCTGACCTCCTATTTATCTCACCAGACTGAGTACCAACTGTCATTCAAATAACTCCTCCCATCTCTGTCTGTGTAAGAATGCACTAGCAGGCAATGTCCTTGGTGAAAGTATAAACACACTCCAGAGAAACTATAACATTGATTGTCCATCAAATAACGCTGCCCTCAGTCACCATAGCGACTTACGAGCTGCTGGGTGCTCTCTCTCTCTCCCCGAACTCAGCAGAAAAGTTAGTCTCAGTTCCTCCTCATGCCTTAAAGTGACAGTCCACAGGAAATATGAACCTTAGGGGCTCATAACACCATCTCAAAGCAGTCTTCATCTTTGTCTCTCTTTCCTTCTCTCTCTCTTTTCAAAACAAGATGTCGGTGTTAAATACCTCTCTCCCTCTCTTTTCAAAAGCACAGTTCATAGGGGTAATTCAGGACCCCGTCACACATGTATGTTGAAATATACAGGGAAATGCACTGCATGCATCAAATCTAATCAGCCAGGGTTGTGTTGGGCAGCCTGCAAGAGTCTCCATGCTTACATAGCATGCTCACAACTCACTAATCCTAACCATACGCCTTTGAAATGTGGGAGGAAACCCACATGGTCATGGGGAGAATGTACAAACTCTGTACAGACAGTGGCAGGAAATGAACTTGGCATTGCAAGGTGATGCCCCAATTACTACACTACCATGCCATCCGCGTACCAGAGCATCCACGTAGTATTTGCAAACTCTGCACAAACAGCACTGGAGGTCGGGATTAAACTCTGGTCATTGGAGCTGTGAGGGGGCAGCTCATAGCTACAATGTCATCCTAATTACATCACATTGCTGTGTGACTTTTAAGGTTATTAATTTTTGATAAGACATCCATACTGAAAATGACAATCATTTATCAATGTCCATAAAGTCGCAAGAAAAAATTCCCATTTTTATTCCTGAATGATGTCTACAAAGGGACCCAGTGTTTCAGAAGGTATGTTAATTGGAAGGCTCCATAAATCACTGTTAATAGCCATAAGCATTTTTAGTGTAAGTTTCCAAAAATGCCCTAGTGTGCATGGATGTAATTCCATTGGTACGAGAGTGGTTCTTTTGTGTTAGCATGGCACACCTGATGGAGTAGATATGGAAATACTTTTTTTCTTGAGGGAGGCTGATGATAAAGGACGTCAATCTAACTATTTCTCTAATTTATCTAACAATCTAACAACTTAAGGGTAGAGGTGAGCTGAAGTTTCGTCTTGGTGGATTGTTTGAGCATGAAATGCTTTGTGAGAAGGAGAGCTAATTCCCCACAAGTTTTGTCCCAGGACTCCCACAGTTTTACAGAGTGTCAACCCTCAGTCCCAGGAGGCTTGTTTGCTTTTAGTTCCTCTAACTTATCCTCACCTTCATGCGGAAAATGCAAAGCATGCATTCAATCACTTTCTTTTATCTTTTGCAATACTAACATATTCTCCGATTGGTGCAATGGATTTGAAGGATATTTTACACCTGTCACATATGATTCGGATAAATGGAACTCACATTTCATCTGCAGTTCCCCTGCTTGAACTTGGATGAACCCATCAGATACCACCCTTATTTCATACCCCAGCTAACGTGTTGCAGCTTGAGCTTCAGAATTCTAAAGAGTAGCCTTACTTATACATCGAACGGTACAGTGAAATGCATCGATTGCGTCAAATGGAGGGAGGAGAAGATGGCGGCGTGATGCAGCGCACACGGCCGTTCCGAATGATATCGATATGTGTAACTAGGGGTGCCGTGCACAATCCGGATTTGATGGGGACAGCCGTGAGAAGCGCAGAGGAACATCTGGAGTAACTTCTGAAATGCCTGCTTCGCTGCCGCAGCTATTGAGCAACTGAGAATCTCCGGAGGGGAAGGCCCCAAGTCCTCGGCTTTGTTTATCGCCTGTTGCCGGGGCCGGGGTCGAAGCGCTCGGCAGAGATGGTGCTCGGTGCTTGGTGTTGAATAGGTGGTCGGAGGCTTGGAGTTTTCGGACGGACTCGGAGTCGGACTGTGGTCGGATGCTTCCGGGATGCTGCATCGGCAAGTTGGCGGCGCTGGAGGTTGCGTGAGATGATGGGACTTTCGAGAGACTTTGAGATTTTTACTGTGCCATGGTCTGTTCTTATCAAATTACGGTATTGCTTTGCACTGTTGTTTTTAAGTCGGTTTGTCATGTGTTTTTGTGGTATCATTCTGGAAAAACATTTTTATCATTTCTTAATGAGTGCATTACTAAATGACAATAAAAGAGGACTGCGTGTCCTCATAATCATAATCATAAATGAAATTGGTGAGGGTTCTGCTTGGTGACCTGTAAAGGTCGCCATGCTTCCGGTGCCAACATAGCTTTGCCACAATTCACTCACCCTAACATTACCATATGTCTTTGGAATGTGGGAGGAAGCCAGGGCACCTGAAGGAAACATTGGTGGTCAAGAGGAGAACGCACAAATTCCTCACAGGAAGCAGCGGGAATTGAACCCAATCGGGGTGGGGGGGGGGGGGCTTACTGGCACAATAATGGCTTTACACTAACCTCAATGCTACCGTGACGCTGTGGAAACAATTCCCTTTTTGTTTAGTTACCGCTCTGGATTGTATGCAAACTTATTCACAATAAGTTTGAGAAGAAACAAGCCCTTGGCTCATACTACTGAACCAATTTGCACCTACTATAAATTTCAGATTGCTAAATAGAGGAAACTTGTCCCCGGTTTAACAGATGGTTCAAAGGTGAGGGTGTATACTGTGGCCAAAAAGGATATAAGAATAAAAAGGTAGCCTCAGCTGTAGGGTAGCGGAAACAGAACCGATTAGATTGTTCGAAGTTGAAATGGATAACGTTTGAGTGAGAACACACTCAGTGGCCACTTTGTTAAGTAGACCCACTCAGAATGCAAACCAGAATCAAAATCAGGTTTAATATCACTGACACATGTTGTGAAATCTATAATCTTTGGAGCAGCAGTACAATGCAAAACATAATAATAGAAAAAATGTGAATTACAGTCTAAAAATAGTTAAATAAATGGTAAAAAAAAAGAAATAAAAAAGTAGTGAGGTAGTATTCATGGGTTCAATTTCCATTTAGGAATTGGATGGCAGAGGGGAAGAAGCTGTTCCTGAATCACTGAGTGTGAGCTTTCAGGCTTCTGTACCTCTTTCTGTACATCCTGGTTAGACAAATATCTATCCCGCCAATCATGTAGCAGCAATTCAACGCATAAGAGCATGCAGGCATGGTCAAGAGGTTCAGATCGAACATCAGAATGGGGACGAAATGTGATTTTTGACTGTGGAATGATTATTAGCTTGAGTTTCTCAGAAACTGCTCGCTTCCTGGGGTTTTCATGCACAACAGTCTCTGGCATGTACAGAAATCAAAATAGTGCAGAAATCAAAAAAAAAAATCCATTGAGTGGCAGTTCTGTGGGTGAAAGTGCCTTCTTAATGAGAGAGGTCTGAGGAGAATGACCAGACTGTGTCAAGCTGACAGGAAGGCGACAGTAACTCAAATCACCGCACGTTACAACAGTGGTGAGTAGAAGGGCATCTCTGAACGCACCACCCATTGTAACCTTGAAGTGGACGGACCACAGCCGCAGAAGACCACAGACATACACTGACTAGCCACTTTATCAGGTATAGGAGGTAGCTCATAAAGTGGCCACTGAGTATAACTCGCAGAGGGATCATAATCAGGTTTATCGTCACTGACCTTAAGTTGTGAAATTTGTTTGTTTTGTGGCAGCTGAACAGCACAGGCATAGCAAGTTACTATAAGCTCCAATAAAAATAAATAGTGCGAGAAAGGAAGAGAAAAATGATGGAAGAAAATATTTAAAGAGAAAAGACAGAACTGATGATATTTCTCTCCCAGTAACCTCTATATCAGGGGTTCCCAGCTTGGGTCTACGGACACCTTAATCGGTCCAAGGCATACTGTAGAAATGGTTGGAACCTCTGCTCTGTAGACTCAATAGGAAAAATGATCATCTTCCGTGCTGTCACAACTCTACACTTCTACTGGACGATTAAAACCGTTCCAATTTGTTGTAACCTTCAGCTGGACATCACTGAACTTCCTCCATGTTATGGAGTTTGGTGCACCACAGTCTGAACTGGGCTTTTGTTAGATTGCTTGCGCCTAACTAGAGCATAATTTCAACTCTTTTACAACGCATTTTCCAAGTGACATCAAGGAAAGAATATTTGCATTTTAATCTTAGAAGACACATAAAAATTCATATTAAGATGTTGAAAAATTGTACGTTATGTGTTCAGCAGATTGATGTGAATGCAATATTTAACACTTCCCTCAGATTATGCATAAATTAATAACATTAATAATAGGAGGATATAAATTGCTAAACCTGGCAGCTCACCAGGGAGAAAACCTTTCCTTTTCATCTTGAATGCTATGCAATCTGTGTACATCCTTCTGATAAGATGTGTTCTGTTTTGTTAAATTGGTCCACAGTAGGATTTGTACAGTGACTGATTTGGCCCTGGGGAATGTTATAAGACCATAAGGTATAGGAGCAGAATTAAACCATTTGGCCCATTGAGTCTGCTTCACCATTTCATCATGGCTGATCCAATTTTCCCTCTCAGACACAATCTCCTGCCTTCTCCCCAAGTCCCTTCATGCCATGTCTAATCAAGAAACTATCAACCTCTGCCTTAAATATACCCAATGACTTGGCCTCCAGAGCTGCCTGTGGCAACAAGTTCTACAGATTCTCCACCCTCTGGCTAAAGAGATCCCTCCTCGTCTCCATTCTAAAAGATGCCCCTCTGTTCTGAGGCTGTGAGGTCTGGTCTTAGACTCCCCCACCGTAGGAGACATCCTCTCCACATCGACTCTATTGAGACCTTTCAAAATTTGATAGGTTTCAATGGGGTCACCCCTCATCCTTCTGAATTCCAGTGAGTACAGGCCCAGAAGCATCAGATGCTCTTCATGTGACATGGCTTTCAATTATGGAATCATTTTTGTGAACCTCCTTTGAACCCTCTCTAATTATGGATCATGGACCTAGGAGTCTCTCTATTCTGGAGATTAAACACGTTAGCTTGTATATGATGTGAAGCACCCATGTGGGTGGCGCCTGAAGGGTTCATCTAAGTGTAAATTAAAGGTGGCAGACTGTAGATGCAATATGAACTGAGTTCACCCTATGCACAACACACGTAGTTTGCTGAAAGTGACATCAAAGGTAGACATTTGAAGGCGTTTGATAGGCTGACCTTCGTCAATCAGGGAAGTGGGTATAGGAGTTGTGACATTATCATGTTTAATTGTACTAGACGTTGGCAAGACCACACTTGGAGGATTTTGTACAGCTTTGGTCACCTTGTTATAGGGAAGTTGTCATTAAACTGGAAAGAGTGCAGAGAAGATTTACAAGGATACTGTCAGGAGTTCAGGGACTGAATTACAGAGAGACGTTGGACAGGCCAGGACTTTTTTGCTTGGAATGTAGGAAATGGAGGGGTGACCCTAGAGAGGTGTATAAAATCATGAGGGGTATAGATAAGGGGAACACATGCAGTTGACTCCTCTCCCCTCCACCGGGAAGGGGTAATAAAACTGAGGGCCTAGTTGTAAAGTAAGAGGGAAGTTTTAAAAGGGATCTGAGGGGTAACTTCTTCCCGCAGAGGGTGCTGCATATATGGAATGAGCTGTCAGAAGATTCAGTAGAGGTGGTACACTCCTAATGTGTCAGAATCAGAATCCGGTTTCTTATGCTGTGACATTTCTATTTTGTTGCAGCAGTACAGTGCATACATAAAAATTACAAGTTATAATTGTAAATTACAACAAGAAAGATAAAAAATAAATAGGTAGTTCAAGAAGAGAGCAAAGGTTAAGGTAATGCTCACGGACTTGTGGTCCATTCAGAAATCTGGTGCAGAGGGGAAGAAGCTGATCTTAAAATGTTGATTCTGGGCCTTCAGGCTCCTGCATCTCGTCCCTGATGGTAGCAGTGAGAAGAGGTCATGTTCTGGAGGATGAGGGCTCCTAATGATAGATGCCGCCTTCTTGAGGCATCGCCGATTGAAGATATCGTCGATGGCAAGGAGACTTGGGCACAAGATGGAGCTGGCTGGGTCTGCAGCTTTTTCTGTTCCGTGCATTGTGCCTCCATTCATGGAAAACATGTAAAATACATTTGGATAAATAGATGACAGAGGGATTTAGAGAAATATGGGCCAAACACGACTAGCAAATGGAACCAGCTTGGTGGGACCATGGTTGGTATGGATGGGTTATGCCAAAGAGCTTATTTCTCTCTGACTCTGAAAAAATCCAATTGCATCTGATAGTCTAACCTTGACAATATCAACACTTGGTTAGACTTCACACCCTTATTGAGAAAAGATAGATTGCTAGATGATTTTCTTTGTTACAGTGTCCTACATAAAAGATGCAAAAGTTATTGCCAACATTTTTGAGCTTCAAGACTGAACAAAAGTTGTTTTATAGTAAGATGTCAGAATGTCCCTGTTTGAAGTCTCTCCGTCTGCTGTGTTAATGAAGGAGATTAAAATTAAAGAATAGATAAAAGAACTTGATATACCATCACATTTATTGCCACCATCGTAAGATTGTGCAGAATAATTTCAAACACTTACTGATTATCAGAGGCTATGAAACAGCATTAATTCATCTCAGAACTGTTTGGCCTCAGGGTAGATCTTATGAACTGATAAAAGACTATCTAGATGAGGGTAAAAACAATCAGAAGTTCATTTTAATTGTAGCTGGAGACGACAGTGAGGTTGACTGCTGTTAAGCCCTTCTCTCCACCTCTATCCCATTTTATACTGTGCCTGATTCCATATTGAAGAGGTGGGAAAAGAAAGTTGCTACAAAACAGAAGTGGGTTTTGATCTCATCAGTATCCCACCAGTTCTAGTTTAAAACCAATGCTTAATTATTTGAGAATTAGTGTGAGGAAAGGGGTGGTGGGAATCCAATGTAATTTGATCTGGTTTGTGCATCAGTGGGACAAGTAGTAGAGGCAACTCGTAAAGATATCACATGGGTGGAAGGGGTTTGATTCTGAGCACGATGTTGGGTAAAATAGACATCTGGCAATGACAAAACGCTCCATGCGGGATGATGAAGAAATGGCACACGCATGCACCGCTCACCATGAACGGCTAAAGAACAAAGTATGCATACATTATACAACCTTGAGATTGGTCTCCTTACAAACAAAGAAACCCAAAAGAATCCATTTAAAAACCCAGTAGAACCCATTTGAAAAAAACTGTCAAACACTGTCAAGAAAAAAACAAATCATGTAAACAGTAAAAGTAAACAACTAACATTCAGAACTGAAGGTCACGGAAGTGAGTCCACATCCATGAAGCCAGTCAGTAGACAATAGACAATAGGTGCAGCAGTAGGCCATTAGGCCCTTCGAGCCAGCACCACCGTGATCCCACAATCAGTACCCCGTTCCTGCCTTCTTCCCAAATCCCTTGACTCCGCTATCATTAAGAGCTCTATCTAACTCTTTCTTGAAAGCATCCAGAGAATTGGCCTCCACTGCCTTCTGAGGCAGAGCATTCCACACAACCACAACTCTCTGGATCTATAGCAGATTCAGGAGTCCATTAGTTGCAGGCAACAGCCTCAGTTTAGCACAGGGACAAGTTAACCCCACGGACCAGTGAGCTGAACTGGTCTGTCCCTCGCCTCTGGCCCCAATACCCGACCTTTTCAATATGGCCTGGCGCTTAAATCAGCCAAGCCGCTTGTTGTTCCTCGCTCTCAGACCCAGGCACTGCTGCTTCGATACGCTCTCAGCCTGGGCCCCACTGCCTCTATTCGGCCTGGCATTTAAATCGATCAAGCCTCAGGACTTTAAAGACAAAGACAGGCAAGTGGGATTAGTTTAGATGGGGATCTTGGCTGGATGAGACCAACTGGTCTGAAGAGCCTTTCTCTGTACTGTATGATTGCGTCACTTAATAGACCGAATAAGGAGACTTCTGGTCAAGATGGCGCCTGCGTTCAATGCTCCTTCAGTCGACGTCTTCTGGATAGATCACAAAACCATATCTTTTATGTTTGTTTATCATCTTGGATGTGATTCTGGAACTGTTGGAGCTTGTGATTTGCTGTTTGGAGATTGTTTCGGTGTTCCATTGCTCTGCAGTCTCCAAAGCAATTCCGGAAGGCAGAAGCAGCAGACACGAGCCTCATGGTGGGCAGGTCATGGGATGAGGTACAAGCCAATGTTCGACTCCATCTCGCCAATTAAAGCTTCCATTGTTCGCCGATTAAACCGACAAGGGAGGTCGAGGCGAATAAGGAAGTTTGGAGATCGTTTGGGTGCTTCAGCGCACTGCAGTCTACGAGAGGACTCCGGGAGACAGAGGCAGCGTGCCTGAACCTCATGGCGGGCAGGCTGTGGGATGGGACGTGAGCCGATGTTTGACTCCATTTCGCTAATTAAAGCTTCCATTGTGTGTCGATTAAAGCGATGTGGGAGATTGAAATATCGAGGCGGGATGTGGAAGGTGAGCACTGGCTGCCTGCATTTTGATTGCTGAGGATTGCTCTACTATCAGAAAGGGGAGAGCCTGCCGCTGTGCCTGGAGAATGTTACCCAGGTTTTCTGCGTCTTGGATATGGACTTGGACTATAGACTTTTTTCAGTCTTACAGTTTTTTTTATATTCTATGTTTTTTGCCCAAACTTTCTCAGTTCTTTTTTGTGTGGGGGTTGATGTGCATGTTCTGTTTTGCTTGTTTTTTGTGTGGGGAGGGGGATTCAGTGGGGGGGTCGCTATGCCTGTTCTGTTTCGTTTGTTTTTTTTTGCGGGGGGGGATTTTTTTGGGTTGATGATTATGCTGCCTTTCTTTTCTTTCTTGGTTTCATGGCTATCTGGAGAAGAAGAATTTCAGAGTTGTATATTTTGATAATAAATGAACTCTTGAAATGATACATTGGACTTTGCTATTAGGCTGGAATACAAGGGTTAGGAAGTACTGCTGCAATGGAGTTGGGTTTTAGAAGAACACACTTCCAGATGCTAACAAATGCAAATCTATGGTAGCGGCTGCTGTTAGACTTGACAGCGCCTGTGATCACGGTTCAATTCCCGCTACTGTCTGTAAGGTGTTTGTACCTTTTCCTGCCGTGACTGCGTTGGTTTCCTCTGGGTGCTCCAGTTTCTTACCATATTCCAAAGGCACAGTGGTTAGTAAAGTGTGAGCACGCAACGTTGGCGATACTTGCGGGCTGCCCTCCAGAACCTCCTCGGACTGAGTTGGTCATTGACACATTTCAGTGTGTTTTGATGTACACATGATAAATAAAGCTCATCTTCATCATTTTCTTTCGATAAGGCATCAGAGGTGATAACGAAATGAATAATGGATAATGAAATGAGATGATAGTGCATATGATGAAGGCTTTTAAAACTGATTAAAGGAGACAAAACAACACATTTCACTGTATGTTCCAACGTACGTGATAAATAAAGCAAATCTTTTATCTTTTTTTCTTTTGATAAGGCACCAGAGATAATCATCAAATGCACAAAATGAAGGCTTTGCTGCCTTTAATATGTTTAAAGAATATTTTAGTGGGAAGTGTGTGAGTGTCCAAATTAAGGTGCAATGTGAATGGGGGAATGAAGAGGGTTATTATCAGTATGTCTTACACTAAGTGTGTTGGCCCCAGCTGCTGGTGACAATGGGCAAATTAAGCTCTTACCTGGCCACACCTTGCATATTGCACCCAGTTCTGGTCACTAGAAAGTGAAGCAAGCCTCAAATCTGAGAGGGCCCATTTAGCTGATCTCCACCATCAGGGAAGGCTCCAAGTGCTGCAGTATCGATGGACAAGGGTAAACAGTCGACGTTTCCGGCCGAGACTCGGTCCTGGTGAATTCTGTCCCTCTCCTCCCGAGATGCTGTGCCCAGTTTTATCTCTATCTCGCTTCTGTATCTTGGACGGAAATTGGGTCGGTAGGGAGCAGAAGTAATGGCCAATACACCTGCGTTAAAGGATTGAAAAGCCCTGCATCAATAGGATTTTGGCATCAAGGTTTGAAGTGAGATGGCTAAAGCAGGTAATGTAACATGAGAAAGATAAGATTAATGCCATCAGGAAGTCAAGGATGAAGGAGTGAAGTATGCTTCGTGTCAGAGTGTGTCTACAACTAATACCAATCCTCCGTGGCTGTCTTCTCATTATCAGAGTTTAACATCAGAAGGAATGTTAGAACATTAATGTTAGAAGTAACTCAGAGTGGTGAGTGTGTGGAACACCCTAACAGGGTTGGTTGGAGAGGCAGACACTTTATGGGCATTTAAGAGACTCCTAGATAGGCACACAGATGCTATAAAAATGGAGGACTATGTAGGAGAGAAGGGTTAGATTGATCTTAGAGTAGATTAAAAGGTCGGCACAACATTGTGGGCTGAAGGGCCTGTACTGTGCAGTAGTGTTCTATGTGAAAAGAGCGAAATAAAATCCCAATTTTTTATTCGTCTCACAATACTGTCATTTTCTTCTGCCCTTCCTTGTGTCCAGCTGTTACAGGTACCGGTCATGGAACGTGGACATCGATGCCAGAAGTAATGGCCGATACACCTGTGTGGAAAGGAAAGGATAGAAAAGCCCTCCATCGGTATGATTTTGGCTTCAGGGTTTGAGGTGAGATGGCTAAAGCAGATACTGTGAGGTGAGATGGCTAAAGCAGATACTGTAAGGTGAGAAAGAAGATGAGGATTAATAGCATCACTTAACAGTAACTCAAAGATGAAGGAGAGAGGGATGCTTCCTGTCTACAGCTAATAAAAGTCCTCTGCGGCTGCTTTTTCACTGTCAAAGGTTTCCATCCTCCCTAATAGCTTGCTAACAAACACAAAACAAAATGGGGGTACTTCAAGCAACACACATCAAAGTTGCTGGTGAACGCAGCAGGCCAGGCAGCAACTTTGATGAGTGTTGCTTGAATTTCCAGCATCTGCAGAATTCCTGTTGTTTGGGGGTACTTCAGCTAATCCAAATCTTTGGCCACAGAGGATAGGCAATGACAACATGACGTGGTTCTTTGCAGCAGTGATTACGATCATTAAGTTCTGTCTCACATAGAACATCGAACAGTACGGCACGGTATGGTATTGTGCTGACCCTTTAACCCCCTCCAAGATCAACCTACCGTTCTGTGCCGCACAGCTCTCAAATGTTTTTCATCCACGTGTCTGTCCAAGAGTCTCTCTAACAACTCTAATGCCCCTGACCTTCGACCCAGGCTCCTGAACCGGTGTGGATAAAGTGCACATTGCTTGTTTCTCAGTCTTAGTTTATGTATACTTTTTCATTCGTTCCACTGTTAGTTCTTTATTTTCCTGTGAATGCCTGCAAGAAAATGAAACTCAAGGTAGTATATGGTGACGTATACGTATGTTGATAATAAACTTTATAAATAAAACAATAATATATCTGACTCTGACAGCACATTCCATGCACCTACCACCCTGTTAAAAAACCTACTTCTGACATCTCCCCCATACTTTCCTCCAATCACCTTAAAATGATGCCCTGTTGTGTCAGCCGTTGTCACCCTGGGGAAAAGGGCACTGCCTGTCCACTCTATCTGTCTCTTATCATCTTATACACCTCTGTCTTTTTCAGGTCATGTCAGTGGCCTGAGTGCTACTGGTACCATGTAACCCAGTACTACCTGTCGCATGGTCGGGTGGTCGGCGACTAAGCCGGCTCCCCCACCAGGCTTGCCTGGTGAAGAGGGTGGCTAGACACCCTGCAGGATGAAAAACAAGACCTGTCAAAGGGTGGATGAACCCTCTCGTAGGGTCAACGGCCATCTAGCAAACACGTGCCGTGAAGCGCGGAAAGGGCATCCCTTGAACCGAAGCTTGGTCTGGCCATTCACTACAATAGAACTTCCCCCGGCCGTCTTGGACCCCACCATGCCGCTGGATCCGGGAGGGGATGTCCAGAGGGTGGGTCTGGACCTGTGCAACCCCCTACTCACCTAAAATCCACTCATGCACATGCTGTTCCTTTCTGAGGAGCGGGGTCAACCCCACTAACTGACTGAAAGGAACCATCATCATCCTATGGGATGGATAGGCAGAGGGATCTTTTTAAAACTTATTTATTGCGATACGGTGCAGAATAGGGCATTCTGGCCCTTCGAGCCACACCACCCAGTGATTCCCTGAGTTAATCCTAGCCTAATCACAGAACAATTTACAACGACCAATTAGCCTACCAACCGGTACGTCTTTGGACTGTGGGAGGAAACCGGAACACCCGGTGGAAATCCACGCGGTCACGGAGAGAATGGACTAACTCCTTAGAGACAGTGGTGGGAATTGAACCAGGGTTGCCTGCACTGTAAAACATTGTACTGACTGTGTCTGCAATATCTATTTGCCACTGAGCCCGTTCACACCTGGTGGCTCTTTCAAGCAGTTTAACATGTGCCCTGTCTCTGTCCCCTCACAAGAAGCGACAGTACCCTCCCCCACCCCCCAACACTGGCAGACTCCGGGGATACCTGCCGTCACCCTTCAGCTGAAAGCTGATGCCTAGCATTCCAATATTGTCTTAATTTTACTGAAACTTCACGTTCTAATAGAAACAAAGTCGCTGTCACAATTGCCATCATTTGACATGACGAACCATGTGATATAATTGAAATGGGATCATCATTTTGTAAAGCATTATTATTAATGACTTTCTATGTATTAGAGGATATTAGTGGTAATATGAGAAAGATAGCGCCCCAGGGTAGTGTGCTCTGAAAGCTCATTTAGGGAAAGTCATTATGCTGCCTCTGTTATAATTTTCATTTATCAATGAAACATAAAGGTCTGGCTTATTTATTAAAAGTTGAAAAAAGTAATAGGCCACATCAGATTTCAGGAGAAATACCACAAACTTATTAGAATTTTTCCCCCCTCTCTTTATGAATGGTGGAGCTCCCTGAAGCCAGACTATCTGATCCGATAGTGAGCCTTGTAGATAGTGATCAGGTAGTTGTTGCCTGTCACATTTTCGAAGATACTTTTGCTATCACAAGTTGAAAGTGGGCTGATGTTAGGAAGGCCTCTTTCACTCGTCATCAGAAGAGCTTGTAATATGTGACAGGCTCCAGTTTAGAGTTGAGCATCGCTAGTCTGCTAAATCCACCTTTAGCACATCTGTGGGGAAATGCGAATTTCCTGAGTACCTCTGCTGGTGGAATCACGTCAAGTGATACTAGGCTTAGTGCTGGGAATGGTCTGGAGCCAGTAATGCGGCACAGTGGGGTGCTGTCTTGCCAGTAAAGAGAGCCGGGTCCCTGAGGATTAGAGTGGGGAGATTAACAAGAACCAAAGGGTTTGGGAAATGTAGAGTCTTTAGACTCCTGTCACTCTGTATTGCCTATCTATGCTGATTCCCATTTGCCTTTCCTATCCAACTCCTGCTGAAGCAAAAATCGAAGCGTGAGCGATATAAAGCAGCAGGGCAACAAGGTATTGTTTCAAACTGTGTCATCAAGTTTGCTGATGGCACAACAGTGGCTGGCCTCACCAACGACGACGATGAGACGGAGTACAGAGAGGGGGTGGAGCGGCTGCTGAATTGGTGCGAGAAGAACATCCTAATCTTGAACATGGAGAAGACCAAGGAGATCATTGGGTCTTTAGGATGGTGCAGATGAACGGTCCCCCTCTGAAAATACATGGCTTCTCGGTGGAGAGAGTTAAGTGCACCAATTTCTTGGGAGTGCACATTACAGATGACCTCACTTGGTCCCTTAATACCACCTCCCTGAACAAGAAGGCACAGAAGCACCTCCACTTGCTAAGGAGATTGAAGCAAGCAAGGCTCCCCCACCCCCCTCCTTCTTAACTGCATACTGCATTTTATAGGGGCACCATTGAGGGCATCCTGACAAGTTGCATATCCATCTGGTATGGGAGCAGCTGTGTGTTGGACCGGAAGTCCGAGAGGGATCATAGGGGTCTCTCTACCATCCACTGGGGACATTTATCAGGGGTGCTGTGTACACAGGGCTCTTGGTATTATTAAGAATCCTACCCACCCATCCAGCATCCTCTCCGACTTTCTACCATTAGGCAGGAGACCCTGATACAAAAAACAAGAACAGTCAAGATGAGGAAACAGTTGTTCCCCCAGGCCAGTGGGCCTCTGAGCTCTCTGCTGCATCGCCGTCGAAGTGTCACTGGTTACCCTGTTCTGTACCTTTCAATATTTAATATTAATGCATCTTAGTTTGTTATTTATGTGTGATTCATCTGTAGATTTTATCCTTACCTTCATAAGTTATTCTGTTATGTGTATTGTGTGTGCTACTGTGCTTTACACCCTGGTTTGGAGAAACATTGTCTCATTTCTATATACATGATAAGATTATATACATTACATACATATACTGTACATTAGTGAGAATAAACCTGATTCTAAGCAGTACGCACCAGATCTTGCACTACCATAGACCTGTCTCTGTTTATACACTAACGTCCTGTTTCTCACTGTTCCTTTTCCCCCTTCACTGTCTTGTATAATGCACTTATAATTTTTTTTTCAGAATCTACATGCCTGTGCTGCTGGAAGCATTTATTTCCTTGTTCCTGTACCGCACCGTACTTGAGCACAAGACAATAAACTGGTCTTGACTTGGTTAATCCCAGATTTCCCTGTTCAAATGTGGCTAGTGTTAAATGCATCAGAGAAATCCAGTTCTTGTCTGGACTGTGCAGTTCATGAATGGAGGGGTTGTTGCCAGGGGAGTGACGAGAGCCCATTTAGGCCACATTGAATCAGGGCTGGTTGATGCTGACTTTAACATTCATTGGAAACTGTGCTGGGGAAGCCAAATGAAATAAAATTATTCCAAGATTTAATATTTCTCTAAGAGTTAATGGTTACTGGAATTGTTGTGGCTGAGTGATATTACAGTGGAGAAGTGTACATCACACTGTTTGTCATTGACTACAGCTCAGCATTCAATACGATCATCCCACTGTAATAATCATCCGTTATTAAGGACCCCCATCACCCTCTTCTCATTGCTACCATCGGGTAGGAGGTATAGAACCCTGAAGGCACACACTCAGTGATTCAGAACCAGCTTATTCCCCTCTGTCATCCGATTTCTGAATGCACATTGAACCCATGAGCAATATCTCACTGGGGGGGGGGGTTGGAAAATCTACTGCTGTGGGCCCAAAGACCCGGGATCTTTGCGATCTTCAGGCACAGGGCTCGAGAAAAGCGCGTAATGGACTTTTAACATCGTAAACCAGCGAGTTGTTTGTTATGTCTCCCCGCTCGCTGAGAAAATGGAGACATCTTTTTCTCCCTTATTAGGGAAAGGGAGAATCTGTGATATGTCAAATGATAGATGAAATGTGAAGTCTTCGGGGTAGCCGCAAGTCTGTGTCTTTGCTATTGCTTTGCTCACGCCTGAGTGCTTGGTGGCGCTGCTGATGCTTGCTTTTGTTTTGCTGGTGGGGGGAGGGGGGATTGTTGCTCGCTGACACTTACACGCGGGAGGGAGGGGAGCTGGGGGGGGGGCTTTGGGTCTCTTACGTTTACCTGTCGTTCATTCTTTGGGGCACTTCTCTGTTTTCGAGGATGTTTGTGAAGAAAAAGCATTTCAGGATGTATATTGTCTACATTTCTCTGACACTAAATTGGACTTTTGAACCTTTGAACCTTTTTAAGTGTAGTTATTATATATTTACTGTAATTCAGTTTTAATGTATTGCAATGTACTGCTGCCACATAACAAAAAAATTTCATGATGGCATGATTTCATGATACTGGCAACAGTAAACCTGATCTTGATTCTGAAACTGGTCACCAAGCTCCCTGTGCACCTGGATCCTCATTTGCTACACTTGCAGGCTCTAGTCGTTTCGGACTGACAACAACATCAGCGCAGGTGCACCGCAAGGCTGTGTGCTCAGCCCCCTGCTCTAACTGCTTTATACTTATGACTGTGAGGCTAAGTACAGCTCCGATGCCATTTTTAAGTCTGCTAACAGCACTGCTGTTGTTGGCCAAATCGGAGGTGGTGATAAATCGTCATACGGAGGCGAATTGAAAATCTAGTTGACTGATGCCACAGCAACCACCTCTCACTCAGCGTCAGCAAAACCAAAGAGCTGATTATTGACTGCAGGAGGAAGGAACTAGAGGCCCAAGAGCCAGTCCTCATTAGGAGATCAGAGGTGGAGAGGGTCAGTAATTTTCAATTCCTCGGTATTATCGTATTAGAGGATCTGTCCCAGGAATAACGTGCAAATGCCATTACAAGGAAGGCACAATAGTGCTCTATTTTCGTAGAAGTTTATGCAGATTTGGCAGGTCATCTAAAACTTTGAAAAACTTCTAAGAACGTACAGTGGAGAGTATCCTGACAGGATGCATCATGGCTGGGTATGGAAACACCAATGCCCAAGAACAGAACACCTACAAAAAGTGGTGAAGTCTTCAAGGAGTGATGAATGCAGCCCAGTCCATCACAGGAAATGCCCTCCCTATCACTGAACACATCTACAAGGAGGGCTGCCACAAGAAAGCAGTATCCGTCATCGAGGGCCTCCACCGTACAGGCTTCACTCTCTTCTCATTGCTGCCACTGGGAAGGAGGTACAGGAGGCTTGTATCTCACAGCACCAGGTTCAGGAACAGTTATTACCCATTAACCATCAGGTTCCTGAACCCACGTGAATAACCTCAAGCTTGAACTGATTGCACAACCTATGAACTCAGTTTCAAGGACTCTACAACTCACGTTTTCAGAATTATTTGTTTATTTACTGTATTTGCACAGTTTGTCTTACTTTGCACATTGGTTGTCAGTTTTGTTTGTAGTTTTTCATTGATTTTATTGTATTTCTTTGTTCTACTGTGAATGCCTGCAAGCAAATGAATGCCAGTGTAGTAGACGATGACATAGTGTACTTTGACAATAAATTTACTTTGAACTTGAGAGGCAAAGGCACTGGTGCTGCACTGGGCTGAAAGTTTGTGTGTCGTGCTGTTTAAAACGTGGGGATTCATGGAGGAAAAACTGGGCTGAAATTAAACTGTGAAAACATCACAAAATGGGTGTATTGGATCGCATGTACCAGTCGGTCAGCCTCGGAAAACCTAGCTTACAGGTTGAACAGCAGGTTGTGGCTCCTAACCACCACCCTCCAACACGCACTGGCAAACACACGTTTACATACTCCGAATTTTTACTGTAGTATTTTCTTTTGTAATTGATGGCTTTGCCTCAAAACAAGTTTCACATCATTGATTTACATATATGATAATAAACCTCATTCTGATCAGATTCTGCTCAATACACACACATATATAAATTCAATTAACACACACACAGTCCTGTGCAGAGGTGCAGAAGTCTTAAGCCCGATTTATACTTCTGTGTTAACTCCTCACCGTAAGTACTGCGTCGCCGCAAACCCTACGCAGAGCTGATGGGATCCCTACGCTGTAGCCTGACGGGCACCTCTCCCAAAATGTAACTGCGTGTCGCGGCAACGCAGAACGCAACAGCTGTGATTGGTCCGCTTGCTAGCATTGCATTTCCTCCTACGCTACAATAGCTTTCCATTGGGCGACTGAAGGACAGGGAAGGAACTCTGGCTGCAATGCTTTCCAGAAAGCTTTACAGACTTCCAAAATTATGGAGGGCACATTTCACTTTTACGAAAAAAGACGCTCGCTTCTTGTTTACCCCGAGAAAGACTACCATGACCATGAAGGCTTGCACGGGCAGGTGTGTGCGAATGCGTGACGTGCGCGAATTGCAGAGCGACGCAGACACACCAACGCACAAGTATAAACGCTCACAATGCGCATAGGTTAGGGCTTCGAGTTGATGCAGAAGTATAAATCAGGCTTGAGGCACATGTAAAAATAAGTCTGTAAAACGAAGATACTTTCAAAGATAATGAAATGAAAAGTTTCTAAATATCAAAATATTACTGTAAAGAGCAGTAAAGAGTGAAAAACTGAATCAAATCAATATTTGCTGTGA
Source organism: Mobula birostris (assembly GCF_030028105.1). Taxonomy (NCBI): domain Eukaryota; kingdom Metazoa; phylum Chordata; class Chondrichthyes; order Myliobatiformes; family Myliobatidae; genus Mobula; species Mobula birostris. Next base: position 18,238,807 of record NC_092394.1, read on the forward strand.
TCACCCTTTGCCTTTAAAATTGCATCAATTCCCTTAGGTACACCCTCATGCAGTTCGGCTGGTAGATTGTTTCAAGTGTCTTGGAGAACTGGCCACAGTTCTTCTGCAGACTTTGGCTGTCTCGTTTGCTTCTGTCTCTCCAGTTAATCGTTAATTCCAGACAGCCTTAATGATGTTGAAATCAGGGGTCTGTGCGGGCCATAACAACTGAAATATATATTTATATATGCATATGTGTATACTAGTGCTGTGACCGTGCTCTTAAATCCTTGCCATTCTCTTCGCACCTATCTTGTGGTTGTTGTAAATGAGATGCAGGGATTAAAATGAGGTAACCCTCATGCTCACTACCACAGAGAGCAGACTTCTGTCTCTTCAGTAAAATACACACCACACTACCTTGCCAAAGCATGCTCCGTTTCAATAAACAGAATTAACTTGGCAACAAGCCAATGCACAAGGTAAAGTAGAGAGATTTCAAGACGCTGTGGGTGCATTCAGAATTCTAATGTGCACATAGGTGTCAATGTGGAAAACATACCTTTCAATAAGATAAAAAGTGATGTGTGCAGGAAATTAAATTTGCTGTTTTTTAGAGGGGAGCTTAAAAAAGACTCATACACATTCAGGCACACATGTGTCTTTAATGGTGTCATTATCACAGGGTGTTGTTAATCGTGAAGAGGGTAGCCTTCAGCTACAAAATTATATTGATGAATTGGGAAGACATACAGAGTAGTGACAGATGGAATTTAATCCTGAATGATGTGAAGCATTCAATTTTGTGGAAGATAAATAATAAGGCAATGATATGCATTATAAAAGGTAAGACTCTTGGATGTAGCAAGGAACAGAGGAATCGTAGTGTATGAGTCAAAGGATCCTTAAAGGCTGCAGAAAAGGGAGAGAGGCAGAAGAAAGGAAACTATAGGCCAGTTATTCTGACCTCAAGTGGTTGGGAAAATGATAGAGTTAATTGTTAAGGATGTGGTTTTGGGGTACTTGAGGCACATGATAAAATAAGCCATAATCAGCATGGTTTCCTCAAGGGGTAGTCTTGCCCGACAAATCTGTTGGAATTCTTTGAAGAAATAACAAGCAGGATAGACAATGGAGAATTGGTTGATGTCATGTCAATAGACAATAGACAAAAGGTGCAGGAGTAGGCCATTCAGCCCTTTGAGCCAGCACCGCCATTCACTGTGATCATGGCTGATCATCCACAATCAGTACCCTTTTCCTGCCTTCTCCCCATATCCCTTGTCTCCGCTATCATTAAGAGCTCTATCTAACTCTTCCTTCAAAGAATCCAGAGAATTGGCCTCCACTGCCTTCTGAGGCAGAGCATTCCACAGAACCACAACCCTCTGTGTGAAAAAGTTTTTCCTCAACTCATTTCTAAATGGTCTACCCCTTATTCTTAAACTGTGGCCTCTGGTTCTAGACTCCCCCAACATTGGGAACATGTTTCCTGCCTCTAGCGTGTCCAATCCCTTAATAATCTTATATGTTTCAATCAGATCCCCTCTCATCCTTCTAAATTCCAGTGTATACAAGCCCAGTCGCTCCAATCTTTCAACATATGACAGTCCCGCAATCCCGGGAATTAACCTTGTGAACCTATGCTGCACTCCCTCAATAGCTAGAATGTCCTTCCTCAAATTTGGAGATCAAAACTGTACACAGTACTCCAGGTGTGGTCTCACCAGGGCTCTGTACAACTGCAGAAGGACCTCTTTGCTCCTATGCTCAACTCCCCGTGTTATGAAGGCCAACATGCCATTAGCTTTCTTCACTGCATGCTTACTTTCAGTGACTGATGAACAAGGACACCTAGATCTCGTTGTACCTCCCCTTTTCCTAACTTGACACCATTCAGATAGTAATCTGCCTTCCTGTTCTTGCCAGCAAAGTGGATAACCTCACATTTATCCACATTAAACTGCGTCTGCCATGCATCTGCCCACTCACCCAACCTGTCCAAGTCACCCTGCATTCTCATAACATCCTCCTCACATTTCACACTGCCACCTAGCTTTGTGTCATCTGCAAATTTGCTAATGTTACTTTTAATCCCTTCATCTAAATCATTAATGTATATTGTAAATAACTGCGGTCCCAGCACCGAGCCTTGCAGTACCCCACTAGTCACTGCCTGCCATTCTGAAAAGGACCCATTAATCCCTACTCTTTGTTTCCTGTCTGCCAACCAATTTTCTATCCATGTCAGTAACCTACCCCGAATATCATTTGCTCTAATTTTGCCCACTAACCTCCTATGTGGGACCTTATCAAAGGCTTTTTGAAAGTCCAGGTACACTACATCCACTGGCTTTCCCATGTCCATTTTCATAGTTACATTCTCAAAAAATTCCAGAAGATTAGTCAAGCATGATTTCCGCTTCGTAAGTCCATACTGATTTGGACCTATCCTGCTACTGCTATCCAAATATGCCGCTATTTCATCTTTTATAATTGATTCCTGCATCTTCCCCACCAGTGATGTCAGACTAACTGGTCTATAATTGCCTGTTTTCTCTCTCCCTCCTTTCTTAAAATGTGGGATAACATTAGCTACCCTCCAATCCGCAGGAGCTGATCCTGAATCTATAGAACATTGGAAAGTGATTACCAATGCACCCAAGATTTCTAGAGCCACCTCCTTAAGTACCCTGGGATGAAGACCATCAGGCCCTGGGGATTTATCAACCTTTGGTACCATCAGTTTACCCAACACCATTTTGTGCCTGATGCGAAGTTCCTTCAGTTCCTCTGTTACCCTAGGTCCTCTGGCCACTATTACATCTGGGAGATTGTTTGTGTCTTCCCTAGGGAAGAAAGATCCAAAGTACCTGTTCAGCTCGTCTGCCATTTCTTTGTTCCCCATAATAATTTCACCCGTTTCTGTCTTCAAGGGGCCCAACTTTGGTCTTAACTAATTTTTTCCTCTTCACATACCTAAAGAAGCTTTTACTATCCTCCTTTATATTCTTGGCTAGCTTACCTTCGTACCTCATCTTTTCCCCCCGTATTGCCTTTTTAGTTATCTTCTGTTGCTCCTTAAAAGTCTCCCAATCCTCTGGCTTCCCGCTCATCCTTGCTATGTTATGCTTCCTCTCTTTTATTTTTATACTGTCCTTGACTTCCCTTGTCATCCACGGTCGCCCCTTACTCCCCTTAGAATCTTTCTTCCTCTTTGGAATGAACGGATCCTGCACCTTCTGTATTATTCCCAGAGGTACCTGCCATTGTTGTTCCACTGTCATCCCTTCTAGGGTATCTTTCCAGTCAACTTTGGCCAGCTCCTCCTTCATGGGTCCATAGTCCCCTTTGTTCAACTGTAATACTGACACTTCCGATCTTCCCTTCTCCCTCTCAAATTGTAGATTAAAACTTACCATATTATGGTCACTACCTCCTAATGGCTGCTTTACCTCGAGTACCCTTATCAAATCTGGCTCATTACACAACACTGAATCCAGAATTGCCTTCTCCCTGGTAGGCTCTAATACAAGCTGCTCTGAGAATACAACTTTGAGGCATTCCACAAACTCCCTTTCTTGGGGTCCAGTACCAACCTGATTTTCCCAGTCTACCTGCATGTTGACATCCCCCATAACAACCATAGAATTACCTTTGCGACATGCCAATTTTAACTCTCGATTTAACTTGCACCCTATATCCAGGCTACTGTTTGGGGGCCTGTAGTTAACTCCCATCAGGGTCTTTTGCCCTTACAGTTTCTCAGTTCTATCCATACTGACTCTACATCTCCTGATTCTATGTCCCCCCTCGCAAGTGACTGAATTTCATTCCTCACCAACAGAGCCACCCCACCCCCTCTGCCAACCTGTCTGTCCTTTCGATAGGATGTATATCCCTGAATATTCATCTCCCAGCCCTGGTCCTCTTGGAGCCATGTCTCTGTTATTCCCACAATATCATACTTGCCAATTTCCAACTGAGCCTCAAGCTCATCCACTTTATTTCTTATACTCCGTGCATTCATATATAATACTTTTAATCCTTTTAAAGTAATGCTTTTACTCGCCTCGCCTCTCACATTGATTCCTATTGCACTTGGCCATACTCTCTGATCCCTTCCTGAGCTTTCTGCTCCGTTGATTCTGTTGTCTTTCTTAACTTTTCTTATTCTTTCTTTCCCCTTAACTCCATCCTTATATTTCCAGTTCGTCCCCTCCCCCCCCACTACTTTAGTTTAAACACACCCATGTAGCAGTGGCAAACCTGCCTGCCAGAATGCTGGTCCCCCGTCTGTTAAAGTGCAACTCCTCCCTTCTGTACAATTCATCCTTACCCCAAAACAGATCCCAGTGGTCCAAGAATCTAAACCCCTGCCTCCCGCACCAGCTCCTCAGCCACACATTCAGATCCCCTATCTCCCTGTTCATGTCCTCTCCAGCACAAGGAACTGGAAGCAAACTGGAGATAACCACCCTGGAGGTCCTGCTTTTCAGCCTTCTTCTGAGTTCTCTGAAGTCACGCTGCAAAATGTCTCTCCTCTTCTTCCCGACGTCATTTGTGCCGACATGTACCACCACCTCCGGCTGATCACCTTCTCCCTTGAGGATGCCCAGCAATCAGTCTGTGACGTCCTGGATCCTGGCACCAGGGAGGCAACACACCATCCTTAAATCCCGCCTGTTGCCGCAGAAACCCCTATCTGTACCTCTCGCTATGGAGTCCCCTACTACCACGGCTCTGCCTGACATCTGTTTCCTTGGCTTTGTTTCAGCATCAATTTTTGACTGGCAGACCCGTCCGCCTCTCAGATTGGCAATGTCTTCTGTCCCGACAGCTTCCAAGAGGGTGAACCTGTTTTCAAGAGGTGCATCCCCCGGGGTCTCCTGTGCTCCAAGCATCCATCCCTTCCTCATCATCGCCCCCCTCCTCTCTTCCGGTATCTTCGGTGTAATGATCTCACTGCAGGATCTGTCCAGAAAAATCTCTGTTTCCCGGATGAACCTGAGGTTATCCAGTTGCCTCTCCAGAGCCTCAACACGGTCCTTCAGGAGCTGAACCTGGACACACTTTCCACTTTGTAGCAGCCAGAGGCACCATCAACGTCCCTGACCTCCCAACATCATGCAAGCATCACACTGAATCAGTTGACCTGTCATTCCTTCACCACTTCTCACCCTCTCCAACTGTGGCGTAGTCTCCTCCCTCAGCCTCCTCGCTGAAGACTCTCAAGACAAAGACTCGCTCTTTTCTCATAAGGCACGTCCCTCAGCAAGTCCGCTCCCTGACAGGCCACTCCCCTAGAGCAAACCTTGATTATATTGGCTGATATTTTGACTAATTTGTTTCAATTGTCGCACCTTGGCCGACCTCAAACGTTTGTGTTGCAGGCTGGTCTCGACCGGGTTTTAAATCAACCGCTCCTTCTCAGCCAATGCCCTCACTCACTCCTTCAATTGCCGCACCTCGGCCGACCTTGAATTTTGGATTTTGGATTTTCAGAAGGCCTTTGACGAGGTGCCACACATGAGGCTGCTTAACAAGCTATAAGCACATGGTACCAAAGGAAAGGTTGTAGCATGGGTAAGGCAGTGGCTGATTGGTAGGAGGCAAAGAGTGGGGATGAAGGGAGCCTTTTCTGGTTGGCTGCTGATGACTAGTGGTGCTCCACAGGGGTCTGTGTTGGGACCGATTCTTTTTTAGATTATATATCAATGATTTGGATGATGGAATTGATGGCTTTGTTGCAAAGTTTGCAGAAAATATGAAGAAAAGTGGAGGGGCAGGTAGTTTTGAGGAAGTAGAGAGGCTACAGAAGGACTTAGAGAGATTAGGAGAATGGGCAAAGAAACGTCAGATGGAGTATGGTGTTGGGAAGTCTATGGTCATGCACTTTGGCAGAAGAAATGGAAGGGTTGAATATTTTCTAAATGGAGAGAAAATACAAAAACCTGAGGTGCAAATGGACTTGGGAGTCCTTGTGCAGGATTCTCAAAAGGTTAATTTGCTGGTTGAGTCTATGGTGAGGAAAGTATATGTGATGTTAGCATTCATTTTAAGAGGACTAGAATATAAAAGCAAGGATGTAATGTTGAGACTTTATAAAGCACTGGTGAGGCCTCACTTGGAGCATCATGAGCAAGTTTGGGCCTCTTATCTTAGAAAGGGTGAGCTGAAATTGGAGAGGATTCAAAGGAGGTTCATGAAAATGATTCCAGGATTGAATGACTTGTCGTATGAAGAGTGTTTGATGGCTCTGGGCCTGTGTTCACTAGAATTCAGAAGAATGAGGGGTGACCTCATTGATACCTATTAAATGGTGAAAGCCCTTGATAGAGTGGATGTGGAGAGGATGTTACCTATGGTGGGAGAGTCTAGAGGACACAGCCTCAGACTAGAGGGGCGTCCTTGTTGAACAGAATTCTTTAGCCAGAGAGTGGAGGACAAGTCTTTATGTATATTTAAGGCAGAGATTGATAGATTCTTGATTGGTCAGGGCATGAAGGGATATGAACATAAGGCATTAGATTGAGGCTGAGATCGAGAGGAAATTGGATCAGCCATGATGAAATAACAGAGCAAACTCAATGGGCCAAATGGCCTAATTCTGCTCCTCCATCTTATGGTCTTAAAACTCAAGGGGATTTTTAACTTATAGAAGATCTTCAAATTACAATGACATAAATTACAAAGGATTGTCAAACACTGGCACAATTCTTACAAACAAAAAGGTCATAAGTTACAGAGGAATGAGTCATCCATTGCAGAAACCAGAGGCTGCAGAATGAGCTCGAGTTCATCTTCCTGCCACCTCATGTTTAAGCAATTCCCCTAACTGCTTTCTACCATTTATAACCTTTTGCCTCAAATTGATGTTACCAGCATGAGAAGATTTTCAGTTGCATTCATCAGGCCAGGTGAATGCAATGTTTAATTTGGCCAAAGTGTTTCTTGTGATTAAATCACGGGCCACTTGTTAACAACATAAGGCTGAGCAAGGAATATTGATTGGAAGCTTAACTTTGGCAGGAACAACTCCGAGCCCTGGAAAGTTTCTCAAGAATGTAAAAGATTGAGGGGAGATTTGATAGAGATATACAAAATTATGAGGGGTATAGATAGGGTTAAATGCAAGCAGACTTTTTCCACTGAGGTTGGATATGACTATAACTGGAGGTCATGGGCTAAGGGTGAAAGGTGAAATGGTTTAAGGGGAACATGAGGGGGATTTCTTCACAGAGAGGGTGGTGAGGTTGTGGAACGAGTTGCCAGCACAAGTGGTGGATGCAGGGTCGATTTCAATATTTAAGAGTTATTTGGATAGGTACATGGATGGGACTAGGCTAATGGTTTGGCAAGGCTAGATGGGCCAAAGGGCTTGTTTCTGTACTGTAGTGTTTAATGACTCTGATGCTAAAGGTTGTACTGATGTGCTGGAGGTTAAAGGTTGTACTGCTGTGCTGGAGGTTAGCAATAAGCCCCTTGGGCCCTGAAAAGTGAATACCCATCACAGCTGCATCCAGCTAGTTTGAAACAAAATCTGTGACTAGCACATCAGTCTCCATAACTTCCACCATCTCCAGCGGGATCCCACCGCCAAGCACATCTTTCCCTCCCCCTCCCACCCTCCCATCCTCTGCTTTCCGCAGGGATCGCTCCCTACGCAACCCCTTTGTCCATTCGTCCCTCCCCACTGATCTCCCTCCTGGCACTTACCCTTGCAAGCGGAACACCTCCCCCTACACCTCCTCCCTCATTACCATTCAGAGCCCCAAACTCTTCCAGGTGAGACGACACTTGTGGCCTCCTGTATGTCAGTCAGACTGGATGTAGATTGGGAGACTGCTTCGCTGAGCACCTACCAGAAAAAGCGGGATCTCCCAATGGCCACCCATTTTAATTCCACTTCCCATTCCCATTCCAACATGTCAGTCCATGGCCTCCTCTACTGTCATGATGAGGCCACTCTCAGGTTGGAGGAGCAACACCTTATATTCCGTCTGGGTAGCCTCCAACCTGATGGCACGAATATTGATTTCTTGAACTTCCGGTAATGCCCAATCCCCCCCCCCTTCACCATTCCCTAGTCCCCTTTCCGTCTCTCACCTTATCTCCTTAGCTGCATATCATCTCCCTCTGGTGCCCTTCCCCCTTTTTCTTTCTTCCATGGCCTTCTGTCCTCTTCTATTAGATTCCCTCTTCTCCAGCCCTGTATCTCTTTTACCACTCAACTTCCCAGCTCTTTACTTCATCCCTCCCTCACTCCCGGTTTCACCTATCACCTTGTGTTTCTCCCTCCCCTTCCCCCACCTTCTTACTCTGACTCCTCATCTTCTTTTTTCTCCAGTCCTGATGAAGGGTCTCAGCCCAAAATGTCGACGGTACTCGTTTCCACAGATGCTGCCCGGCCTGCTGAGTTCCTCCAGCATTCTGTGTGTGTTGCTTTGATTTCCAGCATCTACAGGTGTTCTCTTGTTTTTGAGGAGGTCTGAAAGGGTATATCGTTTTGGTAGAAAATTTGTAGAAATCGGTTGAATCTAAGCAAGTTATTCAACCCATTGAAACTGTACTGGAGATACGAAAGAGAGCTAAGGGAGTGGGGGACAGCCTATGTGAAGAAAAGGATTGAGAGGAGAAACAGCTCTGACAGGGCCCTCATGATCTGTATCCCAGGTTTCACGTGTTTTGGTTCTGGTACATTAATTAGTTGAGATTTATGGGCCGTCCTTGCAGGAAGGATATGACAGTTCCATTCCAGAACAGAGTCATAGTCATAGAAAAGTACCAGACCCTTTGGCCCATCTAGTTCGTGCAAAACTGGGACCATAGCCTTCCATGGCCCTACCATCCATGTAACCATCCAAACGTCTCTTAAACTTTTCACCTTTCACTCTTAACCCATGACCTCTGGTTGTAGTCCCACCCAACCTCAGTGGAAAAAAACTGCTTACACTTATCCTATCTATACCCCCCATAACTTTGTATACCTCCATCAAATCTCCTCGTAATCTTCTACGTTCTACTTTCCAAGGAAGAGAAATGTAGAAAACTCTTCCTGTTTGCCACTCCCCTACGGAGTAAGAGTGGGTCATGTTGGAGGCCTCTCAACTGAACCTACACCAGAGGGAATAGAACTGGGAGGCAAAACACAGGTAGGCAGTCATTTTTGATAGGATTAGGGGATTACATTACTAGAACAAACCCTATACTAATGAAGAGGCAAAATAACTATGTTAATTTGAATCTGCACTTGTGTCCTAATTGTGGGCCAAGACAGTGCATGTCCTGAACTTGATGTGGTAAACACTGATGCATTTCTTTTTGAGAATAAACTGGTTGCTTCCAGCAGGGAGTTTAAATTTTGCTGATTCTAAATTGGTTTCTGCACTATGCACTCACAAAGTGAAGTGAGCTAGCTAAGGAGGGAGGGTAAGATCTCTGCTTGATTGAACCTGGCCCTTTCAATTTCCTCTCCACCCCCGGGAGTATGATGTGGCAAGGGGGTTATTGATCAGTGTGAAATGTGTGGTGTGGACTCTACACCAATAACCACTGTTGTGACATGAACAAAGTCAGTGGAGAGTCACTGAAGCTAATGGATATAGAAGTTTATTCAGCACCACGAGCAGCTATTCGAGACACTCTTGGAAGAAGAGGTCTGCCAGATCTGGTATTACATGACATTTTTATATGCTAAAGATCAAAGGTAACAGCAGGACAATTCTATAGTTAGAATGTACCTGTGACGAGAGACTTTGACGAGGATCATTTGGGCCCAGGTGCTGGAATATCTGAGGCTGGAATCGAGACATGGTATAAAGATGGAACGAGAACTGAGCAAAAACAAAATGCTAGATGATATCTCTAATTACGATTGAGCACCGAACCTCAGTTCAGGTGCTTTTTAAATACTCAACACTTGGCGCCCAAAACATGATTGCCAATTAGCAGGTCCTGAACCTTTAAAGAAGCACGCCAGCTATCCATAGAGAGCTAGAATGTCTAAAAACCAGAAGCTGGTTTGGTTGGGTGTGTGTCGTGACAGTATCTACAGTGCTTCCTTTGAATTGCATATAGTTTTCACATACCTCCTTCTTCACAACCTCACTCCAGACACCCAAAATCTCCACTGACTCGAGGCTGCTTGCTTATGCAGTCATTTGAGGTCTAATTGTTCCGAAACGCAAACACGAGGAAATCTGCAGATGCTGGAATTTCAAGCAACACACATAAAAGTTGCTGGTGAACGCAGCAGGCCAGGCAGCATCTCTAGGAAGAGGTACAGTTGACGTTTCAGGCCGAGACCCTTTGTCAGGACTAACTGAAAGAAGAGCTAGTAAGAGATTTGAAAGTGAGAGGGGGAATGGAGATCCGAAATGATAGGAGAAGACAGGAAGGAGAGGGATGGAGCCAAGAGCTGGACAGTTGATTGGCAAAAGGGATACGAGGCTGGAGAAGGGAGAGGATCATGGGACAGGAGGCTGAGGGAGAAAGAAAGGGGAGGGGAAGCCCAGAGGATGGGCAAGGGGTATAGTGAGATGGACAGAGGGAAAAAAAGGGGAGAGAGAAAAAGAATGTGTGTATATAAATAAATAACGGATGGGGTACGAGGGGGAGGTGGGAGGTCCTGACGAAGGGTCTCGGCCCGAAATGTGGACTGTACCTCTTCCTAGAGATGCTGCCTGGCCTGCTGCAATCACTTCAGACACTGGCTTCAGTAGTTACGGAAACCTCCAGTTCATGCTTTTATTTTTACACCGTGGAATGAGTCATAGAGTCATACAGTGCAGAAGCAGGCCATTCTGTCCAGAATGTCTATGCTATCACATTCTTATCTATATTCATCCCTATTTGCTAGCACTTGGTCTGTAGTCTTCATTCCCCTGGCAATTGCAATGTTCATACAGATGATTCTTAATGCTGTGAGAGTACCTGGCTCCATTATCCTCTTGAGCAGTGTGTTCCAGGCTTTTCTCTAGGTCAAAGAGTTCTTCCCTTTAAATGTGTATGCTCTGGTCCTGGACACCTTTGCCCGCAGGGAGTACACACAGAATGCTTAGAGGTCTCAGCGGGTCAGACAGAACCTATGGAAGGAGATGAACAATCAATATTTTGTTCTGAGGTCCTTCGTTATTTCCCTCCATAGATGCTGCCTGACCTGCTGAGATCCCCCCAGTATTTTGTGTGTGTTGCTCAAGATTTCCGGGTGGCAGGGTGGTGATGTGTCTCTGCCAAAGGAGGTGTAAGGTGCTTCTTCCCTCCACTGCTCTGCAGTTCACTCTTAGGCAAGGTGTAGGTCGTCCCCCACCACTGATCAGGGTCATGTGAAGCCCTGGGAGCAGCTGGTGGATGGACATATAAGCAGACGGTGCATATCACAGGTCTTGATTATGTGTCAGGCAACCTCTGAAGAGTATTGAAAATGGCTGAGGTTACCCATCTTGTAAGGACACTGCCCAGAAGAAGGCAATGGCAAATCACTTCTGTAGAAAAATTTGCCAACAACTATCACGGTCAAGAACATGATCACCCATGTTATACATCACGACACAATGATGATATTGATGCTCAAGATTTCAATCATATGCAAAGTTGAGGGAAAGTTGATAACTATTTATCCTATGCTTCTCATTATCTTGTACGCATCAGGCCAAGGGGTAGGGGATCCAGTCCGTGTGGAGGGAGTTTATCAGAATATGGCACAGCAGTTAATGCATCTGCTGCACAGATTCGATCCTGACTTCCAGTGTTGTCCACGTGGAGTTCTCCCTGTGACTATGTGCATTCCTCTGAGGTCTCTGTTCCCTCCCAGACCCCAAACATGTGCTAATTGGCTGCTGTAAGTTGCTTGTAATGTAAGTAGGTGGTGGGAGAAACAGGGGAAGTTGATAGGCCAAAGTCACGTCAAAGTCAAAATAAATTTATTATCTAGGTATGTATATGTCACCGGATACTACTTTGAGGTACTTGAAGCAACTTAGAGGAAAATAAAGAAATACAATACAATTTTTAAAAGTATATGTAAGTAGTGTTGGCACGTGGCCAAGTGGTTAAGGCGTTCATCTAGTGATTTGAAGGTCGCTAGTTCGAGCCTTGGCTGAGGCAGTGTGCGTGTCTTTGAGCAAGGCACTTAACCACATATTGCTCTACGACGACACTGGTGCCAAGCTGTATGGGTCCTAATGCCCTTCCCTTGGACAACATCGGTGGTGTGGAGAGGGGAGACTTGCAGCATGGGCAACTGCTGGTCTTTCATACAACCTTGCCCAGGCCTGTGCCCTGGAAACCTTCCAAGGTGCAAATCCATGGATGGTGGAGGGGGGTCCCTGATGATGGATGCTGTTATCTTGTGGCTGCACTCCTTGCAAATGTGCTCAGTGGTGGTGACGATCTGGGCTGTATCCACCACTTTCTGTAGATGTTTCCATTGCTGGGCATTGGTGTTTCCACACCAGCTGTACTCAAGCACTTAGGACACTCTCCACCGTGCATCTATAGAAGCATATAGAATCTACAGAGACACATGGGAGAGAAAATGTTGCAAGGAAATTAGGGGAGCGGGGCTGAAGGGAACTGGCATAGACTCAGTGGATTGAAAGGCCGCCTTAGTGGTGACAGGGTGGTGCAGCTAGTGGTACTGCTGCCTCACAGATCCAGTGACAACGGTTCAATCCCGACATCTGACTCTGTCTCTGTGGATTTATTTCCGCAGTCAACGTCCAAAAATGTGTGGGTTGGTAGTGTTGCATCTGGAAATGTTTTGATCTAGAAAGTTCTTCAGATGTCAAGAATGAGATGTAAATCTTGTTATTACTTTTCGGTGGTGTTCATAACAGTAACCAATTTACTCTGAGGTAGTGATAGAACAGAGGACATCAAAGAAAGGAAGATAACAAAGCCGTTGTGATGATGTTATACTAAATACTAGTTCAGACTACACTGATAAAGGACATTCCAATGACAAAAAATAACCCATGTTTCAATGGCATGACGTAGGATTGTAGGGAAACTTCTAGAAAAATACAGAATTAGCTATACCACAATTAGTGAATATTTACTGAACAATTACATGTAAACAGGTGATTACGTAATATATGCAAGCATAAAGAAAGTTAAACTACAAGAAAAGTAACAGTTTAGACAGTAACCCAACAGTAGACTGATTGTCTGCTCTAGGTTGCCCCTGGAATGTGAGTTAATAGCTGAACTTTGGAGGAGCCGTTGGGAGTAAAATGGGATGACTGCAGGATGACTGTCAATGGGCACTTGGTGGGTACGTGGACTCTGTAGGGAGAACAGCCTCCTTCCATGCTGAGGTGACTCTGTGTCATCTGATGTCAATGAAGATCTGATTAACCTTGGGTGGGCAGTCGGGACCCAGAGTCAGATTGGAGCCTGGAGGAGGAGATTCAGCTGGCTGGGAGATTAGCACTTCATGAAGCAGCAGGGGTGAGATAGGGTATATTTGAATTGGAATTGATTTACTCCTGTTACATGTACTGAGATACAGTGAAAGCGTGTCTTGTCTGGCCTTCATTACAGTGCATTGTGCATTGAGATAGAACAAAGTAAAGCAATAACAATGCACAATAAAGTGTACCAGCTACGTAAAAAAGTATGGAGCAGGTAGAATAAATAAAGTGCAAGATCTTAACAAAGTAGATTGTGAGAGAGTCATTTTATTGTGCAAGAAGTCCATTCAAGAGTCTTATAACAATAGGATAGAAGCTATCCTTGAGTCTGGTGGTACGTGCTTTCAGGCTTTTGTATTTTCTGCTTGATAGGGCTGGGGGAAGAGAGAGTGTCTGGGGAGGGTCGGGTCTTTGATTATGTTGGCTGCTTTACTGAGGCAGCAAGAAGTGTAGGCCGGCTCTATGGAAGAGAGGCTGGTTTCCGTGATGTGCTGAGCTGTGTCCACAACTCTCTGCGGTTTCTTGTGGTCCCATGCAGAGTAGTTGCCATGCCAAGCCATCATGCATCCAGATAGGATGCCTTCTGTGGTGCATTGATAAAAATCAGTAAGGGTTGATGGCGACCTACCAATTTTCTTTAGCCTCATGAGGAAGTAGGGGTGTTGGGGAGCTTTCTGGCCAGGATGGCTGCATGTTTGGACCTGGACAGGCTATTGGTAATGCTCACTCCTAGAAACGTGAAGCTGTTAACCTCAACACTATAGATATGGACAGAAGTGTGTGCACTGCCCTCTTTCTGAATTCAATGATCAGCCCTTCTTTTTGTTTTGGTTGTGAGGCTGATGCTTGGTGTTGTGTGTTTAATATTTCAGTTATGTTTGAGTAATCTTGTAAGTACATTGTCTGATTCAGCATTCTTTGTTGTTTATAAATTCTTGATGGTTATATGTAAAAATACGTGAATTGCATATGTCATAGTGCTACCTCATGATAGGTGCGTGCCTTGCTTAAAGTAAACACAAAGTTAGACTAACATTTTGAACTCTTGTGTCTTCCTCTTGAACTAGTTTAACTTTTTTGAAGTTACAGAGCGCAACAGTTGGGGTATTGGGAGGTAGGGGGATCTGTGGCATAAGAATGTTGGTGGATGTCAGGGCAATTGGTGGGGAGGGAAGGGTGAGATTGATGGTAAAATGCGTTGAAATTATGATGCTGGAAAGATTGTGAGGGCAGGTGTGTAGGGTAGAAAACAACTAACAGCTCGTCCATTCGAAGGAAACACAGACCTCTGTGCAGATATAATTAAGTTAGTTGTCCAACGACAGGCATACCTGGAGCCTGAGATCCAGTTTCCTCAGTGGTGGTCCTGTCACACCATTTGATACATATCAGATACAACAAAATAAAACAGATCTCTGTAAAGACTCAACAGGTCAATCAGCATCTGTGGAGACAGAAAATGCATTTCACTTTGTGCTTCCACAATGCTGCTTGGCCTGCTGAATTCTTCCAGCATTCTGATTTTCATTCTAGATTCCAGCATTTGAAGCCTCTTTTGTCATTGTGCTGCAAATTGCCAGATTGAATCTTGGAATGGTTATTAATATGCTTGTCCACAAGAAATAGTCTATTATAATTTAAATAGTGTTGAAGTAAGCAATGCTATTGAATAGACAAGAGAAAATCTACAGATGCTGGAAATCCAAGCAACACACACAGAATGTTGGAGGAACTCAGCAGGTCGGGCAGCATCTATGGAAAAGAGTATAATCAACGTTTCGGGCCAAGACCCTTCATACAGATTGGTGTTTGCTCTCCAGCACCCCCCTGGTGCTTGTGTGTACAATGCTAGTATTGGAAAATTGGGGAAATATTTTGGCCTATTCGGCCTCGACAAAGGTACTTACAGGATGATGTGTGCCTGTGAAGCTGCTGTGAGTCAGTTTCTAATTTCACCTGTGCACACATGACAATAAACTCGACTTTGACTTTGCACAACAAAGGTAAACCACGGGAATCAGAAGGAATATCATTAATACTTCCACATGAAACAATGCACGGTATCAAACATGACTGGAACCTCACGTGAAAACAGTGGAAATGCACCTCTTTGGAGGTGGTGCAGAGGAGGTTCACTAGGTTGATTCCAGAGGTGAGGCATTTAGCTTATGAGGAGAGATTGAGTTGCCTGGGACCATACTCTCTGGAATTCAGATGAGTGAGGAAGTATCTTATAGAAATATATAAAATTATGATAGGGCTAGATAAGATCGAGGCAGGAAAGCTGTTTCCCCAGGTAGGTGAGACTAGAACTAGGGGACATAGCCTCAAGATTAAGGGGCATACATTTTGGACAGGGAGGAGGAGGAACTGCTTTTCCCAGGGAATAGTGAATCTGTGGGATTCGCTGCTCAGGGAAACAGTGATGGCATTATTCCTCCCCATAAAATGCTGCTTGGCCTGCTGAGGTCCTTTTTGTGTGTTGCTTTTGCAGAATCCCTTGTGTATACAAAGAAGGAAACTGTGCAGAAGTTACCTTTGCATTTGGTACACTCAGTAATGTGAATTTAAAGAAAAATAAAAGGGACAAAATGAACAGCACCTAGTGATATTGGCAGAGAGATGAATGTTATTACCTGTCCTGCTCTGCTTCAAGCAATGCTAACTTTCTAACAGCTGATGGTAGAATAATTTAGATTGGGGCTGGGGTGGGGGTGTGGTCAAGGATAAGTTTTTCGGCAGCTTGTTTCTCCTTCCCGTATATAAAAAAAATAATTTATAAGCTCCATTTTGGACCAAGAGGCATCTGGCTAAGATTGAGCTTCAGCAGGTAACAGCTTAAGGACAAATAGGTAAAGGTGTAAATGTCTTGGCGGTAGGAGCTGGGCACAGAAGAAAGTCCACCTCAAAGAATTCCAGAGGACTTTGTGTAAAGATTTTCAATTTGTATTAATGATTTAGATGATGCCACAAAGCTGCCTTCTTCACAGTGCTCACAATACCAAGGAAGATGGGAAAGTAGGCAATGAGGAGGATGCAAAGTCTTGGAGAGTTATGTTGGGAGATGCTGGGACAGATGCGTGGCCAAAGAGCTTGGTCTTATGGAGGAAGGAGAGCTGGGGGGTGGTGGTGGTGGTTGTTCAGCACAGATAAATGTACAACAGCATTTTTAGGTGGTTATGTAAGGGCTAGTGTGGCTTTTTTACACATTCTTTCAGTGCCCTCTGTCCCCTAGAATGCTGTTCTGTTTTGGGATAACACCATGGGAAAGACTATCTCTCTCTCTTTCTGGAATGCCTTTGGGTTGAGTCAT
This sequence comes from Mobula birostris, assembly GCF_030028105.1. Classification (NCBI taxonomy): domain Eukaryota; kingdom Metazoa; phylum Chordata; class Chondrichthyes; order Myliobatiformes; family Myliobatidae; genus Mobula; species Mobula birostris. Next base: position 18,255,514 of record NC_092394.1, read on the forward strand.
ACCCCAGCTTTTGAAGGAATTAGAAACTCTGGACATATGACTGCTCAGGAAGGAACTGATGACATCTTTTTAAATTCCTTCTCAATTATTTATTTATGTAGATACAGTGCAGAATAGCTCTTCCGGCCCTTCAAGCTGTGCAGGCGACAGCGGGAATTGAACCTGGGCCGAGACCTTTCGTCAGGATCGCTTTCTTTTAAGGTTGGGATTGGTGCAAGGAGAGTGGAAGGCAATGTGTTCAGAGGGTGTGAGGTTCGAATAGGAGAGAGGAGAGATGAAGTTAAGACGGTTAATGTCTCATTGAAACTTCTCAGCCTGAAATGTCGACTGTTTATTCCTGTCCATAGGTGCTGCCTAACCTGCTGAATTCCTCCAGCATTTTGTGTGTGTTGCTCTGAGTTTCCAGCATCTGCAGGATCTCTTGCGTTTATGATAACAGTAATACCTTTGGCCTCCTGGTCAGCTTCCAGTGCAGTTACAGCTCTCTAAGTGTTAACTCATTAACCTGTGAGCCGTTCTTTGTGTCTGAGCCTGGGCAGTGAACGCAGATGGGCAACTGTACCTCTGCAGCAGCTCGTTTTCTTTCAGCACCACGAGCATTTCCAGCAGAGGTCACTGCTTTGGCGTGGGAGTCAGGAAAACACAATCAATTATCCTTTGCCTGAAGACAGTGGGAAAAAATGAATCTACTGACAGTGCCATTTGTTGACGGAGGCCAGGACCCTGAAGTAAGGACGTTAGGGTGTGTCAGGGGTCATTACCTGCACCATTGCAGCAGCATCTTTTCATTAACACTAAATGATACTGCAGGTGCTGAAGATCTTCAAAGTTCAAATTAAATTTATTATCGAAGTACAAATACATCAATACAGAACTAATGAAAGACGGCAATGGAACAACCAATGTGCAAAAGACAACAATCTGTGCCAGTACAAATTAAATAATAATAATAATAATAAAAAATAAATTAGAAATAAATATCGAGAACATGAGATGAAGAGTCCTTGAAAGTGAGCAAGTTGCACTAAATGCTGGAGGAACTCAGCAAGTCTGGAAATCGAGACCTGATCATTGAAGCCTTTGGTCAGCGTGTCTGGAAGACAGAGGTCTGATGTCTGCCACTGTGAGTCTGGTCCCAGTGTCTGCGAGTCTGAGGATCTGGGGCCAAGGACCCTGGAGCTGGAGGCCTGTCTGTGTGTGTGAATGTGTGGGAGGGAGGAAAGGGGCTTGTTTGTCTGTTCTGTTTTGTTGGAGTTGTTGTTGCTTGTATTGTTCTGCCGAACACGGTGGGTATGCTATACTGGGGCCAGAATGTGTGGCGACACTCGCAGTTTTCCCCCAGCGCATCCTCAGGTCGTGTTGGATGTTAACACAAACGACACATTTCACTGCATGTTCCAATGTACATGTGATAAATGAAATCAGGCGGCATCTATGGAGGGGAATAAACAGTCGCTATTTCATTGAATCCTGATGAAGGGTCGTGGCCCAAAACGTGGACAGTTTATTCCCTTCCATAGATGCAACCTGACCTGCTGAGTTCCTCCGGCATTTTCTATCTTTTCATTGATTCGTTCTCAGAAACTTGGTGGCAGGGCCAGGCTTTATTGGGAACCCTGGGGAGCTGGCAAACGGCAGATAAACACTGCTCTTTCTCCAGTGTTTCCTATTGTGCCTAAGCACCTGCAGCAGGCCTGGGCTGCAGTCAATTCCCTGCTTGACACAGGGTCTGGATCGATTTGCTGCACCCACTTTGTCCATCTGATTTGCTAATATTAATGTAATCGATGTTCAATACAGTTTGTGTTTTATCATTTATACCATAGCCAGGACGGTGACCAAAAACCTTCTGATGACTCATACCCACATGTTTTTCAAAATCAAAGTAGTTAGCTTGTGCAATATTTTTACAGATATGAATCACACAAAAGCATAACTTACAGTCAACATTTTTGAGTCAACTCATTTCTTGTCTCAGTACAAGCTGTTCTTAAACACACAACATTATTTTCAAAACCTCCAGAATTAAAAAAAACATTTTAAAGACCTCCCGTATCGTAAAAGCATTTGAGGGTGAACTTCAGTGATAATTTTTTTTCCCCAATTCATCACTTATGTAGGGTCAAATTCTCCAAAATGGGACATTCTCCTGGGCCAATAAACTAAATGCTGGAGGAACTTAGGGCCCAGGCAGCATCTGTGGCGGGAAATAGACAGTCGACATTTCAGGTTGAGACCCTTCACCCGGACCTGAAAGAATAATGGGGTGATGGCCAGCATAAAAGGTGAGGTGGTGGTCAGGGCTTGATCTAACAAGTGGTGGGTGGTTCCAGGTGAGGAAGGGGTTGATTGACAGAGGGCGTCAGGTGGGGAAGGAAGCCTTGGAGACGGAGTCAGAAGCTGGCGGAGCTAATTGGGGTGGGCTGCAGATGATAGAATCTGATAGCAAAGGAAGGTGAAGAGTGGAACCAAAGAAGGGAGGTACGGTAGGTAGAGGTGTTGTGGGTTCTCCTGGACCATGCTGGTATGTGTGCTGGAAAAGCTCCATCACCAGAATGCCAGTAGATTTCAGGCAGGTCACAAGGCCCATGTTATTTGGTGATCTTCCCTGAGGAGAATGAAATCAGCTCAGGGTGGACTTCCCAGGGAAAAGCCAGAATCCCACAGAGTCCTGAGTAATCAAACTGCTAGAGATGAACCAGGAGTTACATTAATGCATCACCCTCTGTACTAAAGGGACATGTCTTCTGGTGTCTGGCTGCTTTGTCCCAAACGTCGCCTCGAGGGCAGCTCCAAGCATGTTGGAAAGGCTGTGCTGTGAGAGTCTTCCTCACCGCTACTGGGGCAGGACGGTAGCGTAGTGGTTTGCAAACCACTTTACAGTATCAGCGATCGGAGTTCAATTCCTGCCACTGCCTGTTAGGAGTTTGTACGTCGTCCCTGTGACCGTGTGGGTTTCCTCTGGGTGCTCCAGCTTCCTCCCACTGTCCAAAGGCGCACCATTTGGTAGGTTAGTTGGTCATTGTAAGTTGTCCAGTGATTAGACTAGGATGAAAATGGGAGATTGCTGGGTGGTGAGGCTCGAAGGGCCGGAGAGGCCTATGTCGAGCCATATCTCAAAAAATAAATTAAAAAATAAGAATCCCAGCCGCAGAGTGGTGTTGGCCCATCAGTTCCGGCAATTATGTGTTCTGTCCAATGAATATCCAAGAAGATCCATTCCCTCACTCAGGTCTTCTGCCCACTCAAGGTACTGGAGTTTACTTTGGTTATGCAGAGAGATTGGACGGGCTGGGCTCGTTTTCCCTGGAGCGAAGGAGGCCGAGTGGCTGACAGGATAGTAGCATGTGATTTATTTTATATTTACTTTTATTTATTTAGAGATTGGGCATAGTAACAGGCCCCTCCGCAAACCCCCCATCACACCCACCTGACCGATTTACCGACTGACCCGTATGTCTTTGGAACGTGGGCTGAAGACCGGGGCACACAGAGGAAATCCATACGGTCATGGGGAGAACGTGCAAACTCCTCACAGAGACCAGCGGCAGGAATTGAACCCAGGTCACTGGCTGTATAATAGTGTTAATGCCCACCACTACACTCCTGTGTCACCACCCCATCATTATGTGACAGCATATGATATTCTGATTTTATCTACCTTATCTGTATCAATAATAACATTATATATATATATAAAAATATGAATAAATAAATAAATAAATATATATAGAGAGAGAGAGAGCGAGAGAGAGAGAAAGAGAGAGAGAGAGAGAGAGCGAGAGAGAGAGAGATGGAGATTGTAGTGTTCTCGTGCAGTGTGTTGAAACCCTGACTAAACACCAAGTTAAACCGGAGCCAATGAAGACAGAGTCGTAGTAAGGTTAACCATTTACTGTTCACTCTTCCACATTAACATCGTATGGTGAAAACTGTTGATAAAAAAATACAAGCATATACAGTGTCTGTTTCATTCTGGAGACCACCCGTGCTCTCTTCTTTTAGTGAGTGTCTCCAGCCGCCCCGAGTAGGGGGCGAGGAGGGTCACGTCAAACCACCATCGGGTTCGAGCCGACCCCGCGTTTGAAATTGAAAAGCCGGTACGTGCGCCACCCCAACCGTCGTTTCCTTAACAGAAACCGCGTTAATATTTTTACTTCAAATACTTTCTTATGAACTTACGGCGTTGCTTCTATAATGTTTCTCTGTGGGTAGACACGGAGCTCTTCACGATCATGCTGCATGCATGGCACCCACCTTCACACCTTCCCGAACTGGCGGTTACACATAAGACGCAGCAAAACCAGAGGGGACGTCATCACATGCCGTGATATACCGTAGACAACGAATTTACCTTTGTTATACTGTAACATAATTATCAACCTTTAACTTTAACTAGAAAATAGTTACAAACAAATCATTTAAAGCATAGACCCAACAAAGTGAAATAAATGCCTTAAGGGCAACACAGAGATAGAGAGAGATAGATAGATACATAAAGTAGACAGTCAAAATCATTTTCCCATGGTAGAGCTATCAAAGACAAAAGGGCATTGGTTTAAGACATAAGGAAGGAGTTTGAAAGGAGATTTAAATGGGTGTACGTACGCCTCAGGGACTGCAGCGGTTCAAGAAGGCAGCTCATCACCATCTTCTCAAGGGCAGCTAGGGATGGGTAATAAATGGTGGCTTAGCTGGCAACGCCCACATCCCCAAATGAATAAACAAAAAAAATATATATATTTTGTGTTTGATATCTGGAATGTGCTGCCAGGCGAGGTGCTGGAATCAGACACAATTACAGCATTTAAGAGGCATATAAGTAGGCATTTAAATAGGCAAGGCATGGAAAGGTATGGATTAATGTGGGTAAGTGGGATTAGTTTAGATGGGCTAAAAGGTCAGCATCGACATGGTGGGCTGAAGGGCCTGTTTCTGGGCCGTGTCTTTTATGTCTCACCTGTCCATTTTTCTCTGTGGTGAACCCCTCCATCTGATCAGGGCCTGAAGCTCTCATTGAATTTCATTTGTGATCTCTGGGTCCTCCACCGTGAGCACCCAGGCACAGAATCACAGTAAGGCACACCCTTGAAAGGCACCATGTTTTGAGCTGGTAATTCCTGCTTCACCTCAGAGAAACAGAGAAAAATAAAGGCTGATTTATACTTGTGCGTCAAATGTACGCTGTAAGTACGGCGTAGCAGCGTACCCTACGCTGTACTCTACGCCGAACCCTACGTCATAGCCTGACGCGCACCTCTCCCAAAATGTAACTACGTGTCTCGGTGACGCAGACCGAACAACTGTGGATTGGTTGTCTTGGTAGCGTCACATTTCCTGCTATGCTGGAATAGCTTCCCCTTAGGCGACTGAAGGGCAGGGAAGGAACTCTGGCTGCAATGCTTTCCATAAAGCTTTACAGACCTCTGAAATTATGGAGGCCCTGTGCTTGATGCCAGTTTGTAGCCAGCTGCTACAGCCTGTTGACTTCCACCTGAAGCTAAAACTCGAATGGTGATTGGCAGTCTGAGTATACTGTGCGTATAGTAATGCGAAATAAATGATTGGAAACGATGAACCAAATCGTCAAATCTACCTGCCAACATTTGAAAATATTCGAAATGCATTTCCTCGTCCTTGTCTCTCAGTGGCCAGACAAGCACAGAAAATTCACCTTCCTTCAGTTTCAGTTGCCATTGTTTGAAGTTTGAGTTTCTTCGTGTTGAGTTTCAACACGAAGAAACTCAACACAGTGGCATAGAAACCCCACCGCCGACTAGCGTTTTGGCAGTGAATTGCAGAGCGACGCAGACACACCAACGCACGAGTATAAATGCTCACAACGGCGTAGCCCACTTGCGTAGGCTATAGCGTAAGCTAGTACGCACAAGTATAAATCAGCCTTAAGCCCTTGCCTGTTTCCTATAAAAGGAGAAGGTGGAATCCAACAGGACTGCAGAGGCAAAGAACAGGAAATGCTGGAAGCACCCAGCAGGTCAGCCAGTATCAGTAGAAAGAGAAACATCCCAACATTTAATCACTTCGGCTGAAGATCCTTCATCTCGTAGAGTCACTGACTCCCCGTGGGAGATGGTAGAGAGTTGGGGGCGGGGAGCAAGGGTGTTGGTTACCATGACGAATCTGCCCATCGATGGGCAGAGAGCTGATAAAACCAGTGTTAAGCACCGTAGCCTGGTAGCGAACTGGAGAGACATTATCTCCGCACGACTCAAATGTTAATCACCATGCTACGATTACCAAATTAATTAAAATGAAGAATGAGTTGTTAGCACAATTTGCAGCCTGCAGCCCTACTTGTCTGCTGCAAACCAGTTCCATTTTCAATTTATATCTTATTCCCTTTAAAGCCCAGTCCTTTCCAGCAGAACCCCTGGGTGCTGTATCCTAATCAGCTCGCCCCAGGCACAATTCATGACACTGATCGCCAGCCTGGTGGGATTAACCTGAGAACCACTTCACCTACAGCTTCAGCCAGTAGTCCCTGTTCGAGCTCTTTTATGAAAGGAATTGCTTTTTTGAATAATCCTGCTCTCACTTTCCTCTGTCCAAGTATTCAGTCCTCATATTTCAAAGGTTGTCAATCATGGTGAAAATTGTAAAAAACACACTTTGTTAAAGTTCCCTTGTTTAGAACCAACAGTCGCTTCATTTAATTGCAGCTGGAGTACTCACTGACTTCAATCTGTTGACTAATAGCCTCCGCATATTCCCCAGGGGGTGGTGCTGACATTTACCGGAGATGGGTCTGGGTTAGTGTATAGCCAGCCGGCACCCATTCCACAAGGCCTGGACAGTGAGCTCGGAAGGGGAGGCAGCTGGAGATGGGAATCCTGCAAGACAACAGGTGGATCAGGCTGCCAGCGTTACAGGCCAAGCCCCCTAAGATGGTGAAATAATACACACTGTACTGAGCTGAAAGGATTCCGAATGCGTAGCTCACTCATCAAAATCTTGTATGCATGAATCGAACTAAACCCAGGGAGTGCAGTGATCACTTTCTGATTGTGCATCTCTTCCACTCATTGAAATCCTCCCCTTGCCCTTCTTTACCCAGCCCGACTCAGATCAGCACTGCCCCTCCCACTGGACTGAGCGACCAGCCAACGTCCACTTGTAAAGCTGGCAGCAGCAAATCTCTCAGCAAGTCCTTGTGTAGGCCTGGATCATGTGACATAACAAATAAGCACAGGAATAGGCCATCCAGCCCGTCGCGCCTCCACCACCATTCGAGAAGATCAGGGCTGATTTGGCTGTGGACTCACTCCACCTACCTGCCTTTTCACCGTAACCCTTAATTCCCCTCCTACGTGGCCTGCTTGGGCTGCTCTGGGCCGTATGTCTGCGGACGCCACGATGTCTTGAACTGAGGCTGAGGCTGCGGCCTTGCTCTGGCTGCTCCAGGCTTCGTGTCTGAGGACTCACTTTTGTTTTAAATGCTATTTGTTTACTTTTGCTGTTTGTACTATTTGTTTTTTCTCTCTCTCAGCACATTGGGTGTTTGATGGTCTTTTTTTTAAATGGGTTCTTTTGGGATTCTTGATTTGTGACTGCCTGTAAGGAGACAGATCTCAAGGTTATATAATGTTTACTTGGGCAGTGGTAAAGATGGCTCCGGAGGGTGGCTTCTCCAGCCCATCAGCAATTCTGTCAAATTCTTCCTCTTCTAATGTCTCTATCTTCCTTTTCAGGGTGGCTGGGGTCCTGTGGGGTCTTTGATCTACAGCGGCACTCAAACTACGGTTCTGAGTGGGGCTGTATTCCCGTTCTTGGAGCTCGCTGATCGGCTGTGTTTTCGATATGTCCTGGTTTGGCCTGAAGTTGGGTGCTTTTGGGGTGCGGCCTTGCACGGCCTTGTGGACACAAATTCTCACCGGAGTCACAAACTGAATCGTAGCAGGAGCTAGAACATCGAAGACAGCGAAAGCAGCTGTCGGAGGCCTCTATACTCAGTGATCAATCGCTCTCTCTCTCTTGATGGTGAGTGAGACTTTGCTGCTGATTCTTCAGTTGGGGAACTCAAAATATAAAGCAACACTTCAGACTGACTGTAACATCGAAACAGTGACCGTCTCCCCTCTCGCTGTAGAAGGAACGATATCTGTCTTTCCCTTGCTAGTGAGAGAGACTGAGCCTGTGGGATGTCAAGATGTTGGAGTGAACAGTTAATTTTTGAAGGACTGTAGACCATGGTCTCTCTTTAGGGGCTTTGCTGTTGGTTGCATGGTGGGTGGTGGGAATGCTAATATTTTAACCATATAACCATATAATAATTACAGCACGGAAACAGGCCATCTCGGCCCTTCTAGTCCGGGCTGAAGTCTTACTCTCACCTAGTCCCACTGACCTGCACTCAGCCCATAACCCTCCATTCCTTTCCTTTCCATATAGCTGTCCAATTTAACTTTAAATGACAATATCGAGTATGAATCAAATTGTTCCAACCTACGATCAACAGATGCTGTCATCTTCTCCACTCTGTAAACGTCCACTGCAATTTCCATCCATGCGTCCAAGGCCAGGCTCCCCCATGACATCCGCGCCCCCCCCCCCGGCAAGAGTCCCCCCACCAGCCACCAGCAGCACACTCACCAAACGTTCACCTCCCTTCAACCATTCCCCAGGCACACACCCAAAATATATGGTCTCACTTTCCAAAGGCACCCCACAGCTAAAGACGTCCTGTAGGGCATTGCGCATCCCACTCCAACAGTCCCCATTGTCCCAGAAAACATAACAATGGTTTGTATTTTGACCTCCACACTTTCTCCAGCAAACAAGGAGGCCACCACCACAATGGGATTCCTGAGAGGGTGCAACAAAACGTCCTACCAAGCTTTTCCATCCGAGCTCCCTCCATCCCTGCGAACCAGCACACCTCCACCGATACCTCCGTATTACTGTCCATTCTTCCTCAGATACAACTATCCCTCCTTCCCTCTTCCACCCCGCTTCAATGTATGAAGTCGAATGTGCCCCAAGGTTTGACAAATCTTTATACACGTTTGAAATGATTCTACCACCGTTATCCGAATTATATGCCTCTGTGAGAATAAGTGGGGGGGAGGGTTGATGCTGCTTGCTGCTACTTGTGCATGTGAGGAGGTAGGGGGCTTTGGAGTTCTTATGTTTTTTTTCCCTGTCATTCATTCTCTGGGGGTTTTCTTCTGTTTTGAGGATGTATGTGGAGAGTAAGAATTTCAGGTAATATCAAAGGCAGGAGGAGAAGATGGCGGCGCGCCTGCGTGTGCGCAGCCCTCCGGTGAAAAATGATATCATATCTGTTAAATAGGGGCTGTGGACAATTCTGATTGGATGGAGAATGGACGTGAAAGCACAGAGGAACATCTGGAGAAATTTCTGAAACGCCCGTTCACTGCTGTCATTACTGTGTGGTCGGGAATCTTTCGGAGGGTAGGCCTCAAAATCCCCGGCCTTGCCTGCTTTTGGCGACCGAGAATGAGGTCGAATTGCTCGGACAGAGATGACGCTCAGTACTCTGTGTCGGAGAGCTGATCAGAGCTCGAAGTTTTCGGATGACTCAGAGTCGGATTGTGGTCGGCATGGCAGGGAGAATTTTTCTTCCTTCTCCCGTCTGCGTGAGATGTGGGATATTTGAGAAACCTTGAACTGTACTGTGCTCATGGACTTCTTCATCAAGTTATGGTATTGTGCACTGTTGTAACTATATGTTATAATTATGTGGTTTTTCTCAGTTTTTTCAGTCTTGGTCTGTCCTGTGTTTTGTGATATCACACTGGAGGAAATAATGTATCATTTCTTAATGCATGCATTACTAAATGACAATAAAAGAGGCCTGTGTGTCTTCATAATCTATACATTCTCGGATATTAAATGAAACTATTGAACATACTTTGATAATAAATGTACTTTGAACTATGAAAATCTATCCAAATGAGTCGTAAATATATTTAATGATGTAGCCTCTACTGCTTCTCTGGACACTGAGTTCCATGGATTCACTACTCTCTAGGAAAAGCAGTTTCTCTCCCTCTTGTTATTCTGAATTGCAGTATGTATAGTCCCAGGTGACTCAATCTCTCCTAGCAGCTAACTCCACATCTCTGGAGTCAACCTGTTGAACCTCCTCCAAAGCCAGTGTTTCTTTGCTCAAGTAAGGAGACCAGAACTGCACAGAGTACTCCAGGTACGGCCTCAACATTGCCCTGTATAACCTCCTGCTCTTAAATTCAATCCCTGTAGCACGAGCAATGAAGGGCAACACTCCACCTGGCTTCTTGTTAGCCTGTTGCACCTGCAATCCAACCTTCTGCAGTTCACCGGCTCCTATGTCCCATGGTGGGTTGGGGTGGCAGTTACCATAAGGAATCCGCCCGTTGCATTTCAGCCTCTATTTGTGGGGCTCGTGTAACCTTTAACATTGACCTTTTGTGGAAATCTTTCGGCTATTGCCGCAAGTGGGTAGGCATTGTTCAGTTATTGATGTCCATCGTTGGAGAAGGTCACAGAACCATGAGGTACTGCAACGCAGAATTAGGCCCTTCGGCCCAACTAGTCCATGCTAACCACTGCATCCTCCCTGCTGATCCCATATCCCCATAACCCTCCATATATCTATGTAAATGCCTATTAAATGTTGTAACTGTAGCCCCTTCGACCACTTCCTCGGGTAACTTAAGAGGTTCTCGTCGCCCTCTGTGTAAAATAGTTGCCTCTTGAGTCTCTTTTGAGTCTTTCCCCTCTTATCTTTTACCTGTGTCATCTCATTTTGGACTCTCCAACCCTGGGGAAAAACCTATGACCTTATCATACAGCTCATGGTTTTATAAACTTCTATGAGTCATCCCTCATTCTCCTACACTCTAAAGAATAACAATCCAGCGTGGCCAACCTCTCCCTCACCAAGGCAGCATTCTCATAAATCTTTTCTTCACCGTCTTTTGCGCCCAAGGTATTGCAGGTGCCTCGGTGCCCCCTGCTTTAGATGATGACTGGATTGGTCACATTGCCCTGAGGATCTGTGCGGTCCCTTGCACTTGTCTCTCCAGTGAAGTGTTGGTGATGATAAGGTCATGCCTAGATGTTTTGTTAGGAGGGGCATTCATTAGAACTGGCTTTCCTTACTTTAACCTCGTCTAGAGATAGTGATCCTTCATAACACTGGCCTTAGTTTGTCTCCCTGTGGGAGGCAGACCGGGCTTTCTTCAAGGGTTAAGGGATTTCCTCCTTGGCCTTTTCCATACATTCCAGATTTGTAGTGTGTACAGTGCTAGCTGTAGGATGCTGATTTGTGTTAGAGCTGATGGAGGGTTATAAGATGTTTATTTACGTCACCGAGTTAAATAAACATTTAATTAGCATATTGCAGATTAGTGCAAATCCACAGCTCCCTGAACACAAGTGGGTTTTTAGTTCGACAGCTGAGTTTAAAAGTAGGGAAGTTATGTTGCAGCGCTTATGAGAGAACAAGCAGGGTTCTCAAACTCCTTTCTGCCATGGACCAATACCACTAAGAAAGAGGTCTTTGGACTCCCGGGTTAAGAACCCCTAATTTAGAGTATTAGGTGCAATTCTGAGTATCGCTTTACAGAAAGCACGTGGAGGTTTTAGAGAGGTACTGGGCTCTGCCCTGAATCGCGGCCAACGCTGTGCCTGCTCTGGGCTTCGTGTCTGTGGACTCACTTTCATTCTGAGTGCCATTAGCTTGCATGATTTGTTTTTTCTCCGCTCCCTGCGCATTGGGCGTTCGTTGGTCTTCTGAAACGGGTTCTTTTGGGTCTCTTTGTTTTGTAGCTGCCTGTTAGGAGACAAATCTCAGGGTTGTATAAAGTATACATATTTTGATAATAAATGTACTTTGAACTTTGAGGAGGGTATTGTTGGGATTAGGAAGTACAAGCTATAAAGAAAGACTGGACAAACTTGGGTTATTTTCTCACAGGCATTGAAGGCTTATTTGTTGGAAGTATATGAAATTATGAGAGGTATAGTTAGAGTAGATCAGCAGAGTCTGTTATCCATGACTATTTTACTTTACATTTTTGTCACCAAACAATTGATACTAGAGCGTACAATCATCACAGCGATATTTGATTCTGCGCTTCGCGCTCCCTGGAGTACAAATCAATAGTAAATATTAAAAATTTAAATTATAAATCATAAATAGAAAATAGAAAAGGGAAAGTAAGGTAGTGCAAAAAAACCGAGAGGCGGGTCCAGATATTTGGAGGGTACGGCCCAGATCCGGGTCAGGATCTGTTCAGCAGTCTCATCACAGTTGGAAAGATGTTGTAAATATCAAATCCCAGAGGCAATTGGGTTAAGATGAGAGGGTGAAATTTTACAGGAGATATAAGGCAGGATTTTAACAGAGTGTGGTTGTGCCTGGAGCTTGCTGTGTGGGGTGGTGATGGAAGCAGATATGGATGCAGTGTTAAAGAGACATTTAAACAGACACATGAACTGGAGCATGTGCAGGTAGATGGGCAGTTCAATTTGGCATCGTGGAAGGTACAGATACAGTTAGGCCGAAGGGCCTGTTCTTGTTCTATGTTCTATTAAGGTTGGCAAAGCTCACCCAGTGGAGATGGTTTTCCTCTTTCTGAAGCTGGTGAGTTTACAACCTTGTTCTTAGAGCTGGCCATCTGCTGCCCGCCACTTCTCAGCAAAAATTGCAGATGGAATTTAATGCAGACAAGTGTGAGGTTTTGCAATTCAGGGTAGGTCTTCCACAGTGAGCAGTAGCGCACTGAGGAGTGCGATAAAACAAAGGGACCTGAGAATACAGGTCCATAATTTGTTGAAGGTAGCATTATAGGTAGATAGGGTCTATTAGAGTGAGTTTTTTTTGGGTAGATGATTTGTTTACACTTAAATGTCTTTGGCCACCAGACTTCTATTTGACAAAGTATTGTGGATTGAGTCCACAACAATGTGCTTCCTAAAAAGGTGTGAATACCAGATGCTTCTGGCGCCATAGTTTGTCCTGATGTTGTAGTCTCGAAGACAGTATTATCTATACATTATGATTATTAATTGTCTTCTATGTTAGCACTGGAAATGCCAAATAAATATATCGTAGACTTAACTTGCATTCCTGAAGGCTGTGGATACCAACCCAGACATGTTGGCGTCGGAAGGAAAGGATGGTGTGATATTTTGTATGTAGCTTCAATAGGAAGCATTGTCTATGCATTGTCTATAACTTTTTAAGTAGTGATTGCCTTTGTGTTTAGCATATAAATATCGAGCCCACATTGAGCTAGCGGACCTTTCTGCCGAAAACATCTCTGTCCGTATGATCGCAAACACGAGGAATTCTGCAGACGCTGGAAATTCAAGCAACACACATCAAAGTTGCTGGTGAACGCAGCAGGCCAGGCAGCATCTCTAGGAAGAGGTACAGTGGACGTTTCAGGCCGAGACCCTTCAGTCCTGATGAAGGGTCTCGGCCTGAAACATCGACTGTACCTCTTCCTAGAGATGCTGCCCGACCTGCTGCGTTCACCAGCAACTTTGATGTGTGTTTCTCCGTCCACATGATGCCTGCTTGTTGTGTTGAATAAAGAAGCTGCTTTGTATCTACCAGTGGCTCTGTCTCTCTGGTGATTTCATCCATGCTACAACAGGGTCGTAAAGAAAGCTTTTGGCACATTGACCTTCATAAATCAATGTATTGAGTACAGGAGATGGGATGTTATGTTGAACTTGTCAAATACTTTGGTGGGGCCTAGTTTGGAGTATTGTGTGCAGTTTTGGTCATCTGCCTACAGGAAAGATATAAATAAGTTTGAAAGAGTACAGAGAAAATTTACAAGGATATTACCAGATCTGGAGGACCTGATTTATAAGGAAGGATTGAATAGGTTAGGACTGTATTCTTTAGAACCTAGAAGATTGAGAGGAGACTTGGTAGAGGTACACAAAATTATGATAGGGTAAATGCAAGCTGGGTTTTTCCTCTGAGGTTGTGTGGCACTACAACCAGAGGTCATGTTTTTAGGGTGGAAGATGAGAAGTTTAATGGGAACACGAGGGGAAACCTCTTCACTCAGAAGGTGGTGAGAGTGTGGAACGAGCTGCCAGCACAAGTGGTGCATGCCGACACGATTTCAATGTCTAAGAGAAGTTTGGAAAGGTACATGGATATTAGAGGTATGGAGGGCTGTGGTTACTGTGCAGGTTAATGGAAGTAGGCAGTTAAATGCTTTCAGCACAGACTGGATAGGCTGAAGGGCTTGTTTCTGTGCTGCATTTCTCTATGACATACTTGATATCAACACAACTGTCACTCAGTACACACACAGGGTCCCAAGGCACATGTACGCACGCGCACACACACACGCACACGCACATCGACAGAAACATCTCCACACAGGCAGGCACATGTACACTCCTCCTACATTCTCAAACACACACCATGAAAACTCTCAAGTGCACATTCACACATCCACCCGTCCCCTTTCCTCCTACAATCAGAAGCTTCCAAATTACAGTCAAGGAATGTGTCTGGCATCTCTCTTACTCACTCTTCCTTCAGTTAGTGAAACGTCGACTGTACCTCTTCCTAGAGATGCTGCCTGGCCTGCTGCGTTCACCAGCAACTTTGATGTGTGTTGCAAGGAATGTGTCTGTTTACAATCCCTTATAGAGTACCTGCTTTGTGTGAAAAAGTAGCTTCTCGCTCCTGAAGTGTCTCACTGCACCTCAGGGTGTCCCAAGGTCAGTCAGGGTCAATTAATCATTTTCACGTGTGACTTGAATCTGCGCAACAAAATTCCACAAATGGCTTTGAGAATGTGTGCCAACTAAGTCCCACACACTTAATTCGTGCTGTAGACCTCTTGCTTTATCAGAGATATGCTTTATTCATAAAAGAATGAAAACAAGCAGTGCAAAACTTTTCTATTCCTGGTCACTTAGTAGTGTTAATTTACTTTTTAAAACCATAACACCGTTGCCACTTCCCAATTCGGCTCCTCCCTGTCCTACTCAGTGTGAAGCCAGTTGACCCAAATCTTGGAAGCAGGATTCAATGATTTCCTGATAGCAGATCATAAAGATTAGATTTACATGATGTAGTGTGCGCACAGAACCATCGAAACATACAGTGAAATGTGTCGTTTGTGTCAGAGTCTTTGGCGCCAACATAGCATACCCAAAACTCACTAACTTTAAACCCGTACATCTTTGGAATGTGAGAGGACGCACCCGGAGGAAACGCACGTGTCACAGGGAGAGCGTACAAACTCCTTACAGAAGTGACCCCCGATCACTGATTGCTGGCACTGTAACGGCATTATCTTAACAGCTTCATGTGACCGGGAATTCATGCTCCCAGTTGGCTTTCTGTTCTATTCTTTTTACTGTGGCTCACATTTATTCCAAAATCTTCCTTAGCTGCTAATTGCATGATGTACTGCTCCATTCACAAATCCTCAGATAACAAGCAAAATTCAGGCTTCAGCAGGTAAAATGCAAGTAACGTTCCTGTTTGACAAGCAGTGGCAGCGGTGACTGAACAGAAGTGCTCTAATCCCATCAATTTGACTTTCAATGGCACCACCAGATACTCATGATCAACCTGAGACACAGACTGCGGATGCTAGAAACTGGAGCAATACACAAGAACAAGGAATTCTGCAGGTGCTGGAAATTCAAGCAACACACATCAAAGTTGCTGGTGAACGCAGCAGGTCAGGCAGCATCTCTAGGAAGAGATACAGTCAACGTTTCAGGCCGGGACCCTTCATCGGGACTAACTGAAGAAAGAGCTAGTAAGAGATTTAAAAGTGGGGGTGGGGGGGGAGATCCAAAATGATAGGAGAAGACAGGAGGGGGAGGGATGGAGCCAAGAGCTGGACAGGTGATTGGCAAAGGGATGTGAGGGGATCACAGGACAGGAGGCCCAGGGAGGCCCAGTACACAAGACACTGGAGGAGCTCAGTGGCTGAGGTGGTATCTATAGAGCAGGGGTTCCCAGCCTGGACCCCTCAGTCAATGGTAAGGCTCCATGGCATAAAGAAAGCTAGGTCTATGAGCCAGTCCTCATCAGATGATCAGAGGTGGAGAGGGCTCAGTACTCTTAAATTTCTAGGTGTTACCACCTCAGTGGGTCATCATATAATTGTAATTTCAAAGAAAGCTACTTCCTTAGGAGTCTGTGGAGTTTCGACATGACATCAAAAACTTTTACAAACTTCTATCAGTGTGTAGTGGAGTGTGTATTGACTGGCGACATCACAGCCTGGTATGGGAACGCCAATGCCTTTGAACAGAAAATTCTACAAAAAGGTAGTGGATTCGGCCCAGTACATCATGGGTTAAGCCCTCCCAACCATTGAGCACACCTACATGAAACACAATCATCGGAAAGCAGCGTCCACCATTGAAGACCCTCACCACCCAAGCCATGCTCCTTTCTCGCTGCTGCTGTCAGGTAGAAGGTACAGGTGCCTCAGGACCCGCACCACCAGATTCAAGCACAGCCACCACCCCTCAACCATCAGGCTCTTGAACAAAAGAGGATCACTGCACTCGCCTATCGAGATGCTCCCACAACCAAAGATCTCACTTTATCTTGTTATTTATTGCTATTTATTTATATTTGCATTTTCACAATTTGTTGTCTTCTATGCTGTACTTGATCTTTCACTGATCCTGTTAAAGTTACTATTATACAGATTTCTGACTAATAATCTCAGGGTTGTATGTAACATATATGAACTCTGATAATCAAATGTACTTTGAACCCCTGCTATAAGTGAAATGGAGAGGCGATGTTTCAGGTTGATATACTTCATCAGGACTGAAAGATGGATGGGAGAGAGAGAGAGAGCGAGCATCAATATCACATGGTTATCAGTAAATGGAAGCTCACTCAAACAGCCACATATGTTTATAACAGGAGTGAGACAACCTGCTGTAAGTGACTCTGAATCCTTCCACCATCTCTAAGACTCATTGTAAACTTTGCCTCACCTCTCCACTCTCATTTCTGATGCAGGTGAAACATTGCCCTGAAACACACCTGAAACCCTTTTCTCGCACACCACACCACAGACACATTATGGCTGTAGGAGGCACCATCCACAAAACACACAGTGGCCATTCGCCAAGGCTGGTGCAACTGGACCCACACAAACATCACCAACAAGAAGGACAAGGGCCACGTGATCTTTTACATCTGTATGAGAGGATAGGCAAGACCCTGGTCTAACATCTCAGGTGGTTATTGCGTAGGCTCAATTCCCAAATGACAGCAGTAACCATGCTTCAAGATGGTATTACAAAGCTCTTCTGAGCCGATGAGAGGGCCTTCCCCCACCTACTTCGCTCCTCACCTGATCTCGCCTATCATCTGCTAACTCCTACCTCTCCCCCCTCCCTATTTTCTTATTCTGGCCTCTGCCCCCTTCCTTTCCGGTCCTGATGAAGGATTTCGGCCCACAGCGTCAACTGTGTATTCCCCCTCCATAGATGCTGCCTGACCTGCTGTGTTCCTCCAGCACTTTGTGTGCGCTTCACAAGATCTCCAGCACCTGCAGGATCTCTTGTGCCTAGAAATATTATGCCTTTCTTTTTGTATCTCCCTCATCCTTCCTTTCTGAGACCTGTGTTCCTAACATGGTCAGGTTGACATGTGGGAATCAGGAGGTCTCCAGCTGGCGTTCTCTGGGATAAAGAGCGAGGATTTTGAACTGCGAGAGGCTCCTGCTTTTCTTGTTCACCTCCCGCAGTCTGCAGGTGCTAAAGGAGGCGTCAATCTTTCCCAGCCGCTCACATTCAGGATGCTAAACTCTGCGGCTGTTGTTTGTCTTGTGGAACCCACCCTTCACCCCGAGGCCAGCACCTGGTTTTGCAGCCTCCTAATTCACAGAATGGCCTCTGGTTTCACTCTCCCTGTGTGCTGGTTTTGAGGAGGTAAACAATAACCACACAAATAAAAAAAGAATAACAACTTTCTCTGCAGGGAGATAAACAGCGGAAGACTGGCCACACACAGGTAATTAGCTCAGCTAGGGGGTGACTGGATTAAATGCTATTAGTTCTGCTGAGCCTGTCTTGGAGTTGCTTTGAATATTTTAATCTCTCTCAAAATAAAGAATTGTCTTTACTTCTACAGACCACTCCCTTGTGACAAATGCTGACATGAAAGAAATTCTATAAAATTAAATGTAAACGTTTCAGATACATCCGATCCCACGGACAGCAGTTTCCTCTCTTGGTTACAGGTCTGGTTTCCTGACAGTCTCCACTTCAGAATCAGAATCTGAATCAGAGTATTATTGCCGACTCATAGGATGTGAAACCTTCTCTTTTCCAGACTGTGATGTGGTGACCAAGCTGGAGTCAGAGCTGCCCCCAGTGTTCGCTCGGCAGAATGCAAGCTGTATTTTTTAGATTATGAGGACACGCAGTCCTCTTTTATCGCCATTTAGTAATGCATGCATTAAGAAATGACACAATATTCCTCCGGTGTGATGTCACAGAAACACAGGACAGATCAAGACTGAAAAACTAACAGAAACCACATAATTATAACATATAGTTACAACAATGCAACAATGCCATGACTTGATGAAGAACAGGCCATGGTCACAGTAAAAAAGTTCAAAGTCTCTCGAAAGTCCCACATCTCATGCAGACGGGAGAAGGAAGAAAACTCTCCCTGCCATGCCCGACCACAGTCCGACTCTGAGTTGTCCGAAAACTTCGAGCCTCTGATCAGCTCTCCGACACCGAGTACCGAGCACCATCTCTGCCGAACGCTTCAACCCCAGCCTTGGTCGCCAGCAGCAGGCAAAGCCGGGGATTTTAGGGCCTTCCCTCCAGAGATTCTGAATCGCGCAGTAGCAGCGGCAGCGAACTGGGCATTTCAGAAGTTTTCTCCAGATGTTCCTCTGTGCTTCTCACGTCTGTCTCCATCAAATCAGAATTGTGCACGGCATCCTACTTACAAATACGATATCATTTCACCGGAGAGCTGAGCGCGCTGCGTCACGCCGCCATCTTCTCCTCCCGCCGGACTGTGGTTGACTGCAGATTCCTGCAGTGTTCATCGACTCAGGATCTGGACTACATATTTTTTTTGTTATATTTTGCTGATACCTTATATGTGCTTGCTATCTTGTACATACGAGGACAAGGCCTCAAGTCGTGGTGTTGCCTGTTTACAGCTACCAGGAGAGAGGTGTCAGAGCTAGTGTGCTCCACTGGTGGTGGTGTGGCATGGCGTCCGGGATGGAGTCGGTACTGCCCCCCAGTGTTCGCTCAGCAGAAGACAAGCTGTATTGTGCTTGTGCGCAGATTTCCACGGCATTCATGGCTTGGGTCTGGACTATTTTGTTTTGTCTGGCTGTATCTTTATGTGCTTTTAAAAACGCAAACACGAGGAAATCTGCAGATGCTGGAGGTTCAAGCAACACACACAAAATGCTGGTGGAATGCAGCAGGCCAGGCAGCATCTATAGGAAGAGGTACAATCAACGTTTTGGGCCGAGACCCTTTGTCAGGACTGATGCAAGGACTTTATGTGCTTGCTATCTTGCACATGCTACGTGTGCTTTGTGCTGTATGACTGTTGGTATTATGTTTTGTGTCTTGGCCCTGGAGTAACTCTGTCTCATTTAGCTGTATTCATGAATGACAATTAAACAAATTGGATTGAATTTTAGAGCAGCAATACATTGCACAAATACTAAATAGCATTGTGGTTAGCATAAAGCGTTACAGAGCAGGCGAAACAGGTTCAATTCCCGCCACTGCCTGTAAGGAGTTGTAATTTCTCTCCGTGACTGCATGGGTTTCCTCCAGGTGCTCCGGTTTCCTCACACAAACCAAAGACTCACCGTATTGGTTAGTAGGTTCATTGGTCAGTGTAAATTGTCCCGTGATTAGGCCAGGATTAAATTGGGGGTTGCTGGCCAGCACGGCTCAAAGGGCTGGAAAGGCCTGTTCCACGCTGTATCTCAGTAAGAACATTTAAAACATTAAATTACTGTAAATTACAAAAGTAAAATCAATCGTTCAAATAATGGAATAACGAGGTTCAAAGGTTCATGGACCATTCAGAAATCTGATGGCAGAAGGAAAGAAGCTGTTCCAATATCACTGAATGTGGGTCTTCATACTCCTGCACCTCCTCCCCAATGGTAGTAGTGAGAAGAGGGATGTCCTGGGTGGTGATGGTCCTTAATGATGGACACCACCTCCTGAGGTACTACCTCTTGAAGATGTCCTCAACAGCGGGAATGGTTGTGTCCATGATGGACTTCCCAAATTTAAACTCAGCACTCCAACTAAAAATCTGCTTATGTTCCACCTTCACGGAGCTATGGACTTGCACTAGCCTGCAATATGTTCGTTAAATGTTTATTTAACTCCATGGCATAAATAAACATCTTATAACCCTCTAGCCACCCCAACACAAATCAGCACCTCTTGTGGTCCTCTATACCAGGCAATAATGTAACCAACTCTCCAGCCGTAGAACTTTGCAAGAGTCTTTGGTGACACCAAATCTCCTAATGATGTAGAGCGAATGGCATGTCCTGGGTCTGGGACAGATCCTCCGAGATGGTGGCAGCCAACAACTTGGAGTTGCTCTCCCTTTCCTCCATTGACCCCTGAATGAAGATTGGTGTGTGTTCTCCTTCCTGAAGTCCACAATCAATTCCTGCATCTTTTGGTAAATTTAGTAATTAATTTCAGTAATTTTAATTTCCATCTATCTTGTATGTTTTTAATGCCATTCATTACAATACTTTGGGCATATGGTTACTTTTTTTTTAGATTATGAGGACACGCAGTCCTCTTTTATTGTCATTTAGTAATGCATGCATTAAGAAATGATACAATGTTCCTCCAGAATGATATCATAGAAACACAAGACAAACAAGACTGAAAAACTGACAAAGACCACATAATTATAACATATAGCTACAACAGTGCAAAGCAATACCGTAATTTGATAAGAACAGACCATGGGCACGGTAAAAAAAAATCTCAGAGTCTCTCGAAAGTCCCATCATCTCACGCAGATGGAGAAGGAAGAAAAACTCTCCCTGCCACGAGCTTCCAGCACCGCAAACTTGCCGATGCAGCACCCTGGAAGCACCCGACCACAGCTGACTCTGAGTCCATCCGAAAACTTCGAGCCTCAGACCAGCCCTCCAACACCGAGCACCGAGCACAATCTCTGCCGAGTGCTTCGGCCCCGTCCCCGGCAACAGGCAATAGGCAAAGCCGAGGATTTGGGGCCTTCCCCTCCAGAGATTCTCGATCGCACAGTAGCAACGGCAGCAAAGCAGGCATTTCAGAAGTTTCTCCAGATGTTCCTCTGTGCTTCTCACGGCTGTCTCCATCAAATCAGAATTGTGCACGGCCCCTAATTACTACTTTGAAGGGACATTGGGCTATTTGTGGACTTCTGCAGAAAATTAACTTCTGTAAAAAATGTCATTCGTTACCCAGGGATGGGCTGTCTAGCAGTCATGAATGGGCTGACAACCTTGCTTGATGTGTGGCCACAGTACAGGATTTGGTTCCATTTGGATTGAGCAGCTCCGTGCTTCAGTCCTAGAGTCTGTACAGTGTTGCAATCTGTGTGTTTAAATCTCCCACAGTAAGAAACGAATTCTGGAAGAGCTTGGCAAATTGAGGAACATCTCTGGAGGCTCAAGACCTGGCACCAGGATTGTGTCCCTATTTTCAAGTCTTCCTATGATCTTACCCACCTCTTATCTTTGTAATCTCTTCCAGTCCTGTAGCTCTTCTTCCCTTTCTCTGTTTCAGCATTTTGAGCTCTGAGTTTAATTAATTTCTGTTTTGGCTGTTGTCAGCTGCCAAGTGGTGGAATTCCCTCCCTGAGGCTTTTCCTGTTTCCTCTTTGAAGAAACACACATCAAAGTTGCTGGTGAACGCAGCAGGCCAGGCAGCATCTCTAGGAAGAGGTACAGTTGACGTTTTGGGCTGAGACCATTCGTCAGGACTAACTGAAAGAAGAGCTAGTAAGAGATTTCTTTGTTATGGGGGAGATGCATTTGAGAGCAGAGTTTATGGTGGAGGAAGGGAAGCCCCTTTCTTTAAAAAGGAAGGACATCTCCCTTGTCCTGGAATGAAAAGCCTCATCCTGAGAGCAGATACAGCGGAGACGGAGGAATTGCGAGAAGGGGATGGCATTTTTGCAAGAGACAGGGTGAGAAGAGGAATAGTCCAGATAGCTGTGAGAGTCAGTAGGCTTATAGTAGACATCAGTGGATAAACTGTCTCCAGGGATAGAGACAGAAAGATCGAGAAAGGGGAGGGAGGTGTCGGAAATGGACCAGGTAAACTTGAGGGCAGGGTGAAAGTTGGAGGCAAAGTTAATGAAGTCAACGAGCTCAGCATGCGCGCAGGAAGCAGCGCCAATGCAGTCGTCGATGTAGCGAAGGAAAAGTGGGGGACAGGTACCAGAATAGGTTTGGAACATAGATTGTTCCACAAAGCCAACAAAAAGGCAGGCATAGCTAGGACCCATATGGGTGCCCGTAGCTACACCTTTAGTTTGGAGGAAGTGGGAGGAGCCAAAGGAGAAATTATTAAGAGTAAGGACTAATTCCGTTAGACGGAGCAGAGTGGTGGTAGAGGAGAACTGGTTAGGTCTGGAATCCAAAAAGAAGCGAAGGGCTTTGAGACCTTCCTGATGGGGGATGGAAGTACATAGGGACTGGACATCTATGGTGAAAATAAGATGATGGGGGCCAGGGAACTTAAAATCATCGAAAAGTTTAAGAGCGTGAGAAGTGTCATGAACATAGGTAGGAAGGGATTGAACAAGGGGGGATAAAACCGTGTCGAGGTATGTAGAAATAAGTTCGGTGGGGCAGGAGCAAGTTGAGACAATGGGTCTACCAAGACAGGCAGGTTTGTGGATCTTGGGTAGGAGGTAGAAACGGGAAGTGCGGGGTGTGGGAACTATAAGGTTGGTAGCAGTGGATGGGAAATCCCCTGAGCAGATAAAGTCGGTGATGCTGTGGGACACAATGGCCTGGTGCTCCTTAGTGGGGTCACAATCGAGGGGTAAATAAGAGGAGGTATCCGCGAATTGTCGCTGTGCCTCGGCAAGGTAGAGGTCAGTACTCCAGACTTCAACAGCACCCTCCTTATCAGTGGGTTTTATAGTAAGGTTATGACTAGTGCGGAGGGAGTGGGGAGCAGAGCGTTCGGAAGGAGTGAGGTTGGAATGGGAACAAGGTGTGGTAAAGTCGAGACGGTTGATGTCCCGTCGGCAGTTAGCAATAAAGAGATCCAGAGCAGGCAGAAGACCAGAGCGGGGTGTCAATGAAGAGGAGGAGGGTTGAAGACGGGAGAAGGGGTCATCGGTGGGGGTGGGAGAGTTCTTGCGGAAGAAGTAGGCTTGAAGACGGAGCCGGCGGAAGAAGAGTTCATCGTCATGGCGAACACGGAACTCGCTGAGGTGTGGGCGAAGGGGGACAAAGATAAGGCCCTTACTGAGGACAGAGCGCTCTGCCTCCGACAGTTGAAGGTCGGAGGGGATGGTAAAGACCCGACACAGATGAGAGCTGAGATCAGAGGGGGGAGGGGGGACACTGGGGGTGTCAGTGGAGAGGGGAGGGTTGGGGTGAGAGGAAGATGGAGCCTCTGAGTACCCAGGAGCTGACAGTGGGATCTGAGGGAGACGTGGTTGCAGAATGGTGGTGAGGGAAGGGGAGACGGGAGTCACAATAGCAGCACATGAAGACCCGGCCTGGAGTTCAAGGCTGGAGTTGCAGTTGGTGGTTGCGCAATTGCTTTGAAGCTCTGAAAGCTCTTCTTTCAGTTAGTCCTGACAAAGGGTCTCGGCCTGAAACGTCGACAGTACCTCTTCCTAGAGATGCTACCTGGCCTGCTGCGTTCACCAGCAACTTTGATGTGTGTTGCTTGAATTTCCAGCATCTGTAGATTTCTTCGTGTCCTCTTTGAAGATGCTCTCAGGAATCTATCACTTTGACAAAACTTCGGGTATTCTGATCTCATTCCTCCTAATATGGTTTGGCATCCATGTGGTTTGATATAATTTTCTGATACATTGTATCCAAAAGTACCGTGGAAATGGAAGTGGTTATTGAATTAAGAGGAAACAACCAGTTATAGAACTAGTTATAAAAATCTACGCCCACAATGTTGTGCCAATCATGTAACCTACTGTAGAAACTGCCTAGAATTTCCCTACTGCATAGCCTCTATTTTTCTAAGCTCTACATACCTATCTAAGAGTCTATGTGTTTGCTTAACTACAATCTGCAAATGAATGATATAAAGCAGGGGTTCCCAATCTGGGGTCCATGACGCCTCGGTTACTGGTAAGGCTTCATGGCATAAAAAAGGTTGGGAATCCCTGACATAGAGCCTTAAAGCACACAAACAGGCCCTCTATCCAGCAAGTCCATGCTGACCATCAGGTCCTATATAAGTTAACCATTGGCCCATTGTCTACTCTTGCCTTGGCAATTCACGATCTCATCCAGATTCAAATATTCAAAAAGATTCAAAGTACATTTATTATCAAAGTATCTGCAGTATACAAGCCTGAGATTTGTCTTCCCACCGACAGCCACAAAACAAAGAAACACAATGGAACCCATTCAAAGAAAACATCAAACACTCAACATGCAAAAAAAACAAGTTGCACAAACGGTGAAAGTTGAGTGAAAAGCACACAGAATATAAGACATCGAACCACAGAGTTCTTGAAACAGTCTAGGAGTGTCCAGTTTAGTTTAGTTCAGTTCAGTTTAGAGTCGTGGTGTTCACTGACTGCAGGCCGCAGAGGAAGTCTGCCCCACAATAAAAAATAGCAGCAATAAAAGGAGTAACCAGAAACCAGAAACACATCATTACATGAACAGCAGAGTCCAATCCACAGACCACGTCGATTAAACCTTGCCCAAGCCCCGAGACTCTGGCACCATCCTGCAGCAGAATCGAGTGAGAGGGATAGAGCGAGAGCAGTCAAATGCAGGCACCTTCCTCCAGGGGCAGCAAGTGAGAGGGAGAAAGAGACCGGTCAAACACAGGCTCCTTCCTCTGAGAGCAGTGAACGAGAACCTGCCTCCAGTCCTTCACAGGCAGTATGTAACAGACTGCACCCATTCTCTGGGTGGAAAAAAAAAACACCTTCCTCAAATCTCCTCTAAACTCCTTACCTTAATCTTATGCTTTCTGGTGATAAACACGTCTGCTATGGGAAATATTATCCTATCTACTCTCCTCACAGTTTTGCTTTGCTCTATCATGTTGCTGTTCAGCCTTCTCTGCTCTGAGGATACCAAACCCAGCCTGCCCGCCTCTCCTCAGAACTGAAACGTTACAGTAATTATATACTGTACAACAGTGACAATTGTTAGGCTTGTAGGGATAGTTCTAGGGACAAGGCAGGGAGTTAGGAGCTAGGTTAGGAATAAGGGACAGTAGTTGAAGAATCAGGGCAGGATCTGGTGGTCGGAGTCCAGATCAGAGTGCTCTGCAGTTTTGGAGGTCAGGTTGGCAGGCGTTGAGGAGACCAGTGATCCCCAGGTCAGAAGATCAATAGAGCTGGTGACCACTCCATCAAATCACTGGGTCAAAGGTCCACATGAGTCTGGAAGTCGAGGCACTGTGATCAGTGAGTCCTGGGGTCGATAACCAGATGCCAGCGAAGCCTGGAGGGCAAAGCTGAAGGTTGAAGTCCAGAGGTAAAGCCCGAAGTCGGTGAGTGTGGAGGTAGCGGCCCGATGGCCAGAACCCCTGGGTTAGCTTGTCTGGAAGTCAGAAGGCCAATGTCTGCAAGTCTGTGAGTCTGGACCATGGTTTGGAAGTTGGAGGCCTGGTATTTGCGAGGTTGTCTTGGTGTTGGAGGTCTGTCTCTGTGTGTAAGTGGGTGGGCAGGTGGGCAGTGGGAGGGAGGGAAAGCAGTTGTTATCTTGTTTTGATTTGTTGTTGCTTTTGTCATTGTGCTGACCATTAGGGTTGCCAACTGTCCCGTATTAGCTGGGACATCCCGATTATTGGGCTAAATTGGTTTGTCCCATACGGGACCGCCCTTGTCCCGTATTTCCCCCGCTAAGGTAAAGCATCCAATGAAACCTTTCATGCTGAAATGGTGTAAAGCGAAGAAGCAATTACCATTAATTTAGACCATAAGACCATAAGACAAAGGAGCAGAAGTAGGCCATTCGGCCCATCGAGTCTGCTGCGCCATTTTATCATGAGCTGATCCATTTTATCCTATTTAGTCCCACTGCCCCGCCTTCTCACCATAACCTTTGATGCCCTGGCTACTCAGATACCTATCAATCTCTGCCTTAAATACACCCAATGACTTGGCCTCCACTGCTGCCCGTGGCAACAAATTCCATAGATTCACCACCCTCTGACTAAAAAATTTTTTTTCGCATTTCTGTTCTGAAAGGGCGCCCTTCAATCCTGAAGTCATGCCCTCTCGTACTAGACTCCCCCATCATGGGAAACAACTTTGCCACATCCACTCTGTCCATGCCTTTTAACATTCGAAATGTTTCTATGAGGTCTCCCCTCATTCTTCTAAACTCCAAGGAATACAGTCTAAGAGCGGACAAACGTTCCTCATATGTTAACCCTCTCATTCCCGGAATCATTCTAGTGAATCTTCTCTGTACCCTCTCCAACGTCAGCACATCCTTTCTTAAATAAGGAGACCAAAACTGCCCACAGTACTCCAAGTGAGGTCTCACCAGCGCCTTATAGAGCCTCAACATCACATCCCTGCTCCTATACTCTATTCCTCTAGAAATGAATGCCAACATTGCATTCGCCTTCTTCACTACCGACTCAACCTGGAGGTTAACTTTAAGGGAATCCTGTACGAGTGCAAGTCCCGTTGCATCTCAGAACTTTGAATTCTTTCCCCATTTAAATAATAGTCTGCCTGTTTATTTTTTCTGCCAAAGTGCATAACCATACACTTTCCAACATTGTACTTCATTTGCCACTTCTCTGCCCATTCTTCCAATCTATCCAAGTCTCTCTGCAGACTCTCCGTTTCCTCAGCACTACCGGACGCTCCACCTATCTTCGTATCGTCAGCAAACTTAGCCACAAAGCCATCTATTCCATAATCCAAATCGTTGATGTACAATGTAAAAAGAAGCGGCCCCAACACTGATCCCTGTGGAAAACCACTGGTAATCGGCAGCCAACCAGAATAGGATCCCTTTATTCCCACTCTCTGTTTCCTGCCAATCAGCCAACGCTCTATCCATGTATGTAACTTTCCTGTAATTCCATGGGCTCTTATCTTGTTAAGCAGCCTCATGTGTGGCACCTTGTTAAAGGTCTTCTGAAAATCCAAATATACAACATCCACTGCATCTCCCTTGTCTAGCCTACTGGTAATTTCCTCAAAAAATTGTAATAGGTTTGTCAGGCAGGATTTTCCTTTAAGGAATCCATGCTGAGTTCTGCCTATCTTGTCATATGCCTCCAGGTACTCTGTAACCTCATCCTTGACAATCGACTCCAACAACTTCCCAACCACCGACGTCAAGCTAACAGGTCTATAATTTCCTGTTTGCTTCCTCGCCCCCTTCTTAAATAGCGGAGTGACATTTGCAATCTTCCAGTCCTCCGGAACCATGCCAGAATCTATCGACTTTTGAAAGATCATCGCTAATGCCTCCGCAATCTCCACAGCTACTTCCTTCAGAACACGAGGGTGCATTCCATCTGGTCCAGGAGATTTATCAACCTTTAGCCTTTTCAGCTTCCTGAGTACTTTCTCTGTTGTAATTGTGACTGCGCACACTTCTCTTCCCTGCCACCCTTGAGTGTCCGGTATCCTGCTGTCTTCCTCAGTGAAGACTGATGCAAAATACTTGTTCAGTTCCTCTGCCATCTCCTCATTTCCCATTACAATTTCTCCAGTATCATTTTCTATCGGTCCTATATCTACTCTCACCTGTCTTTTACTCTTTATATACTTGAAAAAACTTTTAGTATCCTCTTCGATATTATTTGCTAGTTTCCTTTCATAGTTAATCTTTTCTCTCTTAATGACCTTCTTGGTTTCCTTTTGTAAGGTTTTAAAGACTTCTCAATCCTCTGTCTTCCCACTAATTTTTGCTTCCTTGTATGCCCTCTCCTTAGTTTTAACTTTGGCTTTGACTTCTCTTGTCAACCACGGTTGCATCCTTTTTCCACTCGAAAATTTCTTCTTTTTTGGAATATCCCTGTCTTGCACATTCCTCATTTCTCGCATAAACTCCAGCCACTGCTGCTCTGCAGTCTTTCCCACCAGTGCCTCTTTCCAGTCAACTTTGGCCAGTTCCTCTCTCATGCCACTGTAGTTTCCTTTACTCCACTGAAACACCAACACATCAGATTTCGGCTTCTCTTTTTCTAATTTCACAGTGAACTCAATCATGTTATGATCACTGCCTCCTAAGGGTTCTTTCACCTCAATCTCTTCAATCACCTCCGGTTCATTACACAATACCCAATCCAGTACAGCCGATCCCCTAGTGGGCTCAACAACAAGCTGTTCTAAAAAGCCATCTCGCAGACATTCTACAAATTCTCTCTCTTGAGATCCAGTGCCGACCTGATTTTTCCAATCTACTCGCATGTTAAAATCCCCCACAATTATCATAACACTGCCCTTCTGACAAGTCTTTTCTATTTCTTGCTGTAATTTGTAGTCCACATCCCTGCAGCTGTTTGGAGGCCTATAAATAACTACCATCAGGGTCCTTTTACCCCTGCTATTCCTTAGCTCAACCCATAAAGATTCTGCACCTTCCAATCCTATATCACCTCTTTCTAATGATTTAATATCATTTCTTACCAATAAAGCCACGCCTCCCCCTCTGCCTACCTTCCTATCCTTCCAATACACCGTGTATCCTTGGACGTTCAGCTCCCAGAGACATGCATCCTTTAGCCAGGTCTCAGTGATGGCCACAATATCATACCTGCCAATCTGTAGCTGTACAACAAGATCATCCACCTTATTTCTTATGCTGCGTGCATTTAAGTACAACACCTTAAGACCAGTATTTGATACTTCTTGCTTTGATTTCACTGCAACTTTATTGCACTGCAACTCATCCCAATCACTACACATTTGCCCATCACCTGCCTGTCTTTCCTGACATCTTTACTGCTCACTATCTTAGATTTATTTCTGTTTTCCCCTTCCTCCGCTCTATCATTCCGGTTCCCATCCCCCTGCTAAATTAGTTTAAACCCTCCCTAACAGCTCTATTAAACTTTCCCGCCAGGATATTGGTCCCCTTCGGGTTCAGGTGTAACCTGTCCTTTTTGAACAGGTCATACTTCCCCCAGAAGAGATCCCAATTATCCAAGAATCTGAAGCCCTGCCCCCTACACCAGTCTCTCAGCCAGGCATTCATCTGCCTGATCCGACTACTCTTGCCCTCGCTAGCACGTGGCACAGGTAGCAATCCCGAGATTACTACCCTGGAGGTCCTGCTTCTCAGCTTCCTTCCTAACTCCTGGAAATCTCTCTTCAGGACCTCCTCCTTTGTCCTATCTATGTCATTGGTACCAACATGTACCAAGACAACTGGCTGCTCACCCTCCCCCTTTAGAATATTCAGGACCCGATCCGAGACATGACCTGGCATTTATATGGGAAAAATTTTTGAGTGTTCCCAGACCCAAAAAATAACCTACCAAATCATACCAAATAACACATAAAACCTAAAATAACACTAACATATAGTAAAAGCAGGAATGATATGATAAATACACAGCCTATATAAAGTAGAAATAATATATGTACAGTGTAGTTTCACTGAAGAGAAATGCCAAAAACGACTTGTAGAAAAAAAATTAGCACTTACACGCATGCGCACGTCATGTATGTGCATGTCACGCATGCGCACACAGGTGCCCATGCAAGGCTTCATGGTCATGGTAGTCTTTCTCGGGGTAAACACAAATGTCCCGTATTTGACTGCTACTTTTGTCCCTTATTTGGGCGTGAGAAAGTTGGCAACCCTACTGACCATTGTAGACATGTAATGTTGGCACCAGAATGTGTTGTGACACTTTGCGAGCTGCCCCCAGCACAAATTCAGACTGTGTTGGTTGTTGATGCAAACAAGACATTTCACTGTATGTTCTGATGTATAGGAAATAAATAAATCTGAATCTAACTGAATTGTGCTAAAGCATGCTTCCGTGGTCCACGTGACCCAACCCCTGTACCTAGTGATTCCTCATGCAGAGCACCAAGGAAGTGCTGTACAGCCTGGACGGGGTGTGAGATGCTGTCCCTCAGATGGAGGAAAAAGATTCTATGGTGTGGTATAAGCTTTCATGATAAGGGATGCTATCCCAGAACAAGACAACCCAAATGACCTCCTTCTGTGATGTCATGAGACAAGAAAGGTCATTAACCTGTGACCTCTACTTCTCACTTCACAAATGCTGTCTGACCTGTTGAGTACCCCCCATGTGTTCTATTTTAATTTAAAATATAAAATTGTCAATTCATTTTACTGTTCAGTTAAATCATTCCTCCAACGGGCAGCACGGTAGCGTAGTGCTTAGCGCAGTGCTTTACAGCACTGGTGACTCAGGTTCAATTCCCACCACTGCCTGTAAGGAGCTTACACATCCTCTCCATGATGTGTAGATTTCCACCCGGTGCTTTCCTCCCACAGCCCAAAGGCATACCGGTTGGTAGGTTAATAGGTCATTGTAAATTGTCTCATGATTCGACTAGGGTTAAATCGAGGGTTGCTGGAAGGGTCTGTTCTGTGCTGTGTCTCAATAAATAAGTAAGTAATTGACAACCTCACCTAGGTGGACCACAGAGCCTTTTGCTGCAGGAAATAGAATTGCCACAGAGGGGAGCTGAGACAGAACTAAAGATTAGCTAGCAGCAGGCCAGACATCACTTTTAATATTTTACATATTCAATATGTATTTTACATATCTTACAGAGGGTGAGCTTTATGGTGTTCAGGGCTCCACTTGAAGACTCAAGGCTGAATTACACTGGGCTAATTTTTTTTTCCTCTCAGCATTTCAAAGTCAAAGTCATGTTTGGATCTCCACTGGATCCCCACAAGGCTGTGTGCTTAGCCCATTGCTGTTTACACTGCTAATACATGACTGTGCAGCCGGATTCAAGGAGACCCTGATCATTAAATTTGCAGATGATACCACAGTGGTGGGGCTGATCAGCAAAAATGATGAAACTATGTACAGGGAGGAGATCAAACACCTAGAGAGCTGGTGCAGGGATAACAACTTGAGGCTTAATGTCACCGAAACCAAGGAGATGATCGTCGATTTCAGACCATCTCAGCCTGAGCACACACCCCTCAGCATCAGCGGCTCCACGGTGGAGAGAGTGGAAAACATCAAGTTCCTTGGGGTGCAGATCTCGGACAATCTCACCTGGTCCACCTGACTCTACTTTGGACACTTTTAACTTGCACTGGACACTTATAACTGATTTTAACTGACATGTGGCTGTTGTGTTTTACTATTTATTGTTATGTTTATTATTTAGTGTTGTGTTTGTTATGTTATGATTGCACTGCCCCTGAGGAGCGCTGTCTCATTCTGCCCTGCAGAGCTGATGTATGGTTAGAATGACAATAAAGTTTTTTGAATCTTGAATCTTGAATCTTACTTCCATATGCATAGGTGCGATGAAAATCGTACTTGCAGCAGCATCACAGGTACATAACATTCACAAGAAAACCATTAATTATATACAACTTTTACAAGGAAGAGTACAATTGGAGCAAATAGAAGCAAAGCCCATTGTTGTACAAAGTGCTGAAAGAATTTCTTTACTGGGGTGGTAATTAGATTTGTGCAGGTCAATTCAAGAACCATGTAGTTGAAGGGAAGTAGCTGTTCTTGAACCCAATGGGTGTGGGACTTTAGACTTCTATATCTCCTGCCTGATGGTAGCCATGAGAAATTCCATTAGTAGTGCATAAACTAACTATTCTTAAATTCAACAGTATGATGACTTGCACAAAATCAATAAGTGGCAGGCTGATTTAGATAAATTAATGGTTGGTGACAGTGTGTGATTGGCATTAACGTTCAATTGAGCAATAGAAAGTTGGCAGCTTTAGATCAGATATTGATGAACAATAAAGATATCAAGGTCAGGAATTACTCCTTGGAGACTAGCTGCGAACACTCCTTAAATGGAATGAAATAATTATTGGAAAATAAAGAGAATATTTAACCAGGGTTAAGAATCAAAGTCAAAGTCACAGTCAAGTCTATTACCATATGCACAAGCACATGCATGCACAATGAAAACCTACTTGCAGGTACACAGTTTGTCCATCCATTGTGCAATGATGAGAACCACTCTAGTCATCCATGATTTGTAGGGGCTGGAAGTGGTCTGTAGCATGCAGATGGCCGGAGAGGCCAACCCACGCTCAAAAAGTTCTTCGGCAGTGTGGACAGAAGGCGGCAGCCATATTGGGGTTACTTTTCTGGTCAGACTACATCTCTCTGCTGCAATTGTCCTTTCTACCTCATGTGTCACTGCACCTTCATTGGTCATCAAGTACAAAGTGAATATCTGGGATTGGTAAATTTGAACTTGCAGTTGGGTGCAGTTCTTCGTGCGGGAGCTTGTCAAATGCCTTGCGCAATGGAAAGCCTTCTGTTATTCTGACTGGCTCCATCACTGCCTGGTGTGGGAACTGTACCTCCCTTAATCGGAGAGTGGTGCTGACAGGCCAGCGCATCTGTAGTTGTTATGACACTGATACTGATATTGATGCGGAATAGTTGTAGCCAATTGTGGATTGCATTCCTGGACCTGTTTTGGAGAGCCTGTCCATCGTGTGTGATATTCTGTCAAAGACCCAGCACTAGTCCTACTGACAAAGCGAGCGTCCACTGTCCTTTCCTGTGTGTGGGTGATTGCAGCCATGGGTGCTATGGGGCTGACAGCTATCTTCCTACCACATCCAATGTCATCGGATCTAGGCCCAGAACAGATATTACTCAATTGGCAGAGCTGTGTAATCCGCATTTAACATTAAGCTGGCCCACCTTCTTCTGATGTCTCTCTCTTCTTTGTTCTTGATGAAGTTGATGAATACCTCAAGAAAACAGCTTCCATCATCAATGACCCCCTCCAATGAGACCACGTCTTCTTTTTGCTGCCACCATCGGGCAGGAAGTACAGAAGCCTTGGGTCCCACACCACCAGGTTCAGGAATAGTTATTACCCCACAACTGTTAGGCTCCTGGATCAGCATGGATAACTTCAGTCACCACAACTCTGAACTGGTTCCACAATCTACCAACTCATTTTCAAGGACTCTTTACAATTCATCGTCTCAGTATTTGCACAGCTTGTCCTCTTTTGTACAATGGCTGTTTGTTAATCTTCATTTATGTCTTTTTTAACAGGCTCTATTGTATATCGTTTTTTTCCCCTTTATTTTTCTTCATGGTGTTTAAATGCCTGCAAGTAAATGTTGTGACGAGAATACACATAGATTAAGATGTTAGCTGTCCTGTGCTGGCACCAGTGGGATCAGCAGTTGGTCTGCCACCTGTCTTCAGGAGAAAGAGAGATAAGGAAAACAATGGAGCAGCATTTGGAGATGTTAATGAAGGGACAGGAGAGTTTAACGGAAGGAGAGCTGTCAAGATCGGCTCCCCCTTTGAACCCTGAACTGTTTGAAGTGATGGACAGGCGATACCCCAGCAGGGGGATAAAAAGGGACAGGCTCGCTAAGGCAGGACACACACGACACCCCGAGGTAACGAGACCCTGGAAGCGGTGCGTCTCCCACAAGTCGGTGGGAAGTTTTGGACAGCTGATCGCGAGATCAAGCTATAGACGCACAGGGTGGAAAGGTACGATCAGCGGGAACCTGGTGTGTGTCCGCCCTTGCCTGGGTGCCAGGTTCACCGCAGAGAAACGATCGTATCTGGAAACGGAGGGGTCATGGTCGGTGACCTCAGATGACATCACAAAGGGCTCGTACGAAGGCTGACTGCGAAGAATATCGAAGGTCTGTGTGTGGAAGCCATTTGAATATTCATTCGTTTTGCTCTCTCTCTCCTTCCCCCCACTGTCCATCTCCCACGGCAGCAATTACTGTGAACTGAACTGAGCTAAATTGAACTGAACTTTGCGTCACTTTGAAACTGGTCATTTACCCCTAGACAACGATAGAGCTTGATTGATCCTGTTATCTTAATTCTGTGTACGTGTGTTTATCATTGCTGAACTGTTGCATTTATTATCCTTTTGATTAGAGTACTGTGTTGCTTGTTTCTTTAATAAAACTTCCTTAGTTCTAGTAATCCAGACTCCAACTGAGTGATCCATTTCTGCTGGTTTGGCAACCCAGTTACGGGTACGTAACAATGTTTCTCAGGGAGGTATATGGTAACATGCACATGCATGGATGATGAGGTTTGGAACCTACTCATTAAAGCCTCTTGCTGGATACGGAGCAGGCGAGAGGGATTGAGTTGGAAGTCAGGAGCAGATGGGCAGTGCCTTGGCCACCACTGCTGACTGGCCAGCTGGAGAGTGCAGTGGTTTAGGGTCAAAACACTCTACGAAGGTTGGGCACCAGCTGACAATATCTGCCCCTGGCCAAAGACTACGGTTATCTCATCAGGTACGTGAAGAGAACACCCTGGTGCATGATGCAACTGTTACTGGAATACATTCCCCAGATGAATTGTGAAAGTCTAAGGCTGCGCATCACCACCTTAAAGGCAAAGCTGATTCCTGAATAAATAATAAAAAACACACTAAATATTATAGACAGCAATTTCCATTGCAATTAAAACATCTAATTTGAAGTGCCTTTCCAATTATTCATTAACTTCATGATCATTATATTATGTTTAAGAACTTTCAGAAAATTTAATTTCCCGCTGTTAACGTGCCTTATAAATTGTGATCAACAAAATCATTTAGAAAGCAGGGACTTGTGTTGGTATTGGCAGTTTATCAGCTAAGTAGAAAGCATTTCATAATCAATGAATTACTCTTTTACAACAGAGCCTGGTATGCAGACAAACATGACAAATAATTTCCACACAGCTCAATTGAATTGAGCAACACACATCAAAGTTGCTGGTGAACGCAGCAGGCCAGGCAGCATCTGTAGGAAGAGGTGCAGTCGACGTTTCAGGCCGAGACCCTTCGTCAGGACTAACTGAAGGAAGAGTGAGTAAGGGATTTGAAAGTTGGAGGGGGAGGGGGAGATCCAAAATTATAGGAGAAGACAGGAGGGGGAGGGATGGAGCCAAGAGCTGGACAGGTGATAGGCAAAAGGGGATACGAGAGGATCATGGGACAGGAGGTCCGGGAAGAAAGACGGGGGGGGGGGACCCAGAGGATGGGCAAGAGGTATATTCAGAGGGACAGAGGGAGAAAAAGGAGAGTGAGAGAAAGAATGTGTGCATAAAAATAAGTAACAGATGGGGTACGAGGGGGAGGTGGGGCCTAGCAGAAGTTAGAGAAGTCGACGTTCATGCCATCAGGTTGGAGGCTACCCAGACGGAATATAAGGTGTTGTTCCTCCAACCTGAGTGTGGCTTCATCTTTACAGTAGAGGAGGCCGTGGATAGACATGTCAGAATGGGAATGGGATGTGGAATTAAAATGTGTGGCCACTGGGAGATCCTGCTTTCTCTGGCGGACAGAGCGTAGATGTTCAGCAAAGCGGTCTCCCAGTCTGCGTCGGGTCTCGCCAATATATAAAAGGCCACATCGGGAGCACCGGACGCAGTATATCACCCCAGTCGACTCACAGGTGAAGTGTTGCCTCACCTGGAAGGACTGTTTGGGGCCCTGAATGGTGGTAAGGGAGGAAGTGTAAGGGCATGTGTAGCACTTGTTCCGCTTACACGGATAAGTGCCAGGAGGGAGATCAGTGGGGAGGGATGGGGGGGACGAATGGACAAGGGAGTTGCGTAGGCAGCGATCCCTGAATGGGCCCCAAACAGTCCTTCCAGGTGAGGCAACACTTCACCTGTGAGTCGTCTGGGGTGATATTCTGTGTCCGGTGCTCCCGATGTGGCCTTTTATATATTGGCGAGACCCGACGCAGACTGGGAGACCGCTTTGCTGAACATCTAGGCTCTGTCCGCCAGAGAAAGCAGGATCTCCCAGTGGCCACACATTTTAATTCCACATCCCATTCCCATTCTGACATGTCTATCCACGGCCTCCTCTACTGTAAAGATGAAGCCACACTCAGGTTGGAGGAACAACACCTTATATTCCGTCTGGGTAGCCTCCAACCTGATGGCATGAACGTCGACTTCTCTAACTTCTGCTAGGCCCCACCTCCCCCTCGTACCCCATCTGTTACTTATTTTTATGCACACATTCTTTCTCTCACTCTCCTTTTTCTCCCTCTGTCCCTCTGAATATACCTCTTGCCCATCCTCTGGGTCCCCCCCCCTTTGTCTTTCTTCCCGGACCTCCTGTCCCATGATCCTCTTGTATCCCCTTTTGCCTATCACCTGTCCAGCTCTTGGCTCTATCCCTCCCCCTCCTGTCTTCTCCTATCACTTTGGATCTCCCCCTCCCCCTCCAACTTTCAAATCCCTTACTCACTCTTCCTTCAGTTAGTCCTGACGAAGGGTCTCGGCCTGAAACGTCGACTGCACCTCTTCCTACAGATGCTGCTTGGCCTGCTGCATTCACCAGCAACTTTGATGTGTGTTGCTTGAATTTCCAGCATTTGCAGAATTCCTGTTGTTTTCAATTGAATTGAATTGACTTTATTTTGTTTATCCATCATATACATAAGGAGTAAAAATCTTTACATTATGTCTCCATCTAAATGTGCAATGTGCAATCGTAGTAATATATAATAATTTATAATAAATAGAACAGTCAATGTAACATAGAAATACTATCAAATTGGCGTGAGTTAATCAGTCTGATGGCCTGGTGGAAGAAGCTGTCCCGGAGCCTGTTGGTCCTGGCTTTTATGCTGCGGTACCGTTTCCTGGATGGTAGCAGCTGAAACAGTTTGTGGTTGGGGTGACTCGCGTCCCCAATAATCCTTTAGGCCCTTTTTCAACCTGTCTTTGTAAATGTCCTGAATCATGGGAAGTTCACAACTACAGATGCGCTGGGCTGTCCACACCACTCTCTGCAGAGTCCTGCGATTGAGGGAAGTACAGTTCCCATACCAGGCAGTGATGCAGCCAGTCAGGATACTCTCAATTGTGCCCCTGTAGAAACTTCTTAGGATTTGGGGGGGCCCACACCAAACTTCCTCAACTGTCTGAGGTGAAAGAGGCGCTGTTGTGCCTTTTTCACCACACAGCTGGTGTGTACAGACCACGACAGATCCTCAGTGAT
The DNA here is from genome assembly GCF_030028105.1 of Mobula birostris. Lineage (NCBI taxonomy): Eukaryota > Metazoa > Chordata > Chondrichthyes > Myliobatiformes > Myliobatidae > Mobula > Mobula birostris. The sequence continues at coordinate 18,292,883 of NC_092394.1, forward strand.
GTTTATGCTGAGGAAATTAAAGCTATTCACCCTCTCAACCCCTGATCCATTGATGTCAATAGGGGTTAGCCCGTCTCCATTCCTCCTGTAATCCACAACCAGCTCCTTTGTTTTTGTGACATTGAGTTACCGTCAATAAGAAATAAATGGTCTGATGCTCTGCTTTTCGTCAAATTAGTTGAGGAGGTTATGTTGGCCAGGGCAATGACAGAGCAATCTGCACTCTTCATAAAAGGAATTCCTTACATTCACCTGAGGCACTATCCTGTACGTCGGTTTAACATCTCACCCAAAAAAGAAGATTTGGTGTGATTTTGAAGGTGGTGCTTTTTACTTTCACTTTGTTCTATTTCTTCAGAATATCCTTTCAAGCTTAGCAGGTGGGTACAGGAAAGGAAAAATAAATCTGATTCTCCTCGTCCCCTGTCACTGGAATCCATTTTGAACTTCACCTTTGTATGCTGACTGAGGTTAATGAGTAAACAGCAGTTCTCTGTTTTTGGTCCTAAAGCAGAACTTTCCGGCGGCCAAACATTTTAATTCCCATTCCCATTCCCGATCCGACATGTCAGGTCATGGCTTTCTTTTGTGCTACGCTGAGGCCACCCCCAGGGTAGAAAAACAACACCTTATATTCCGCCTGGGTACCCTCCATCCAGATGGCATGAATATCAATTTCTCCCTCTGGTTTAAACAAAAACTTCCCTCCTCCTCCCCTCTTCTATTCCCCTTCTGGCCTCTCACCTCTTCTCACCTGCCTATCACCTCACCCTGGGTCCCCTCCTCCTTCCCCTTCTCCAATGGTCCACTCTTCTTTTCTATCAGATTCCTTCCTCTCCAGCCCTTTACCTTCTCTACTCGTCTGGCTTCCCTATCACCTTCTAGTTATCCCCTCCCCCCGCCCACCACTTTTATTCTGGCATCTTCCCCCCTCCTTTCCAATCCTGAAGAAGGTTCTCAGCCTGAAACGTCGACTGGATGCTGCCTGATCTGCTGAGTTCCTCCAGCATTTCGTGTGTATTGCTTTGGATTTCCAGCATCTGCAGAATGTCTTGTGTTTATATGTTGCATATGACTGCCATCCTTACAGCTGTGTGTATGATGCCCCTGTCAAAAGGATGCCACTCGAGCACCAAAGAATAAGGCTGAGAAAGTTAATATACTCATTCAAGGGATGTGGACTGGTGTTTTTGGTGAAGCGAGATGGTGCCACATTTCTGATTTACTCTTACTGATTTGGAAGGAAGAGCTAGTCCAGTTTTTTTTCTCTATCTGGGATGTTGTGTGCCATTCTGCCACATTTGCCCCTGGCTCTAACTCATTGTGCTTACAGAACATAGAACAACCTGGCGCTTTGTTATTCAGCAGCATTCAGATCAGGTAAGCACCCCAAGGAGGCTTTGTCTGAATGATGTGGACTTCACAACTTCACTTTGTATAGTACTTCTGGTCCACTACTCCAGAGCTGTGGGCTTGAACCCCGCCATGGCAATTGGGGAGCTGAAGTGAAAATAATTTTTCATTAAAAGAAATTAGTCTCAACAATAGGAGTACAAACCTGCCCTTGAGCTCGAGCCATCACGGGTAAAGCCCACCCCACCAGTGAGCACATCTACACGGAGCACTGTTGCAGAAAAGTGGCATCCATCATCAAGGTCCCCCACCATCCGGGCTATGCTCCCTTTTCACTTCTGCCATCAGGAAGGAGGTACAGGAGCCTCGGGACCCACACCACCAAGTTCAGGACAAATTATTACCTCCTCAATCATCAGGCTGTTGAACAAAGAGGGTAACTTCACTCAACCGAAAACTGAACTATTTCCACAACCTATGGACCACTTTCAAGGACTCTTCATCTCATGTTCTCAATATTTATTACTTAGTTATTATTATTTTTATCTTTTCTCAGCTCAGGCTGGTAAAACTTGAGGTATGGACATAGCCAAACAGACTCATTTCTCAATTGCTAGGAACTTTCAGACTATTCTAGTATTAATATTGTAGATTTACATAAATGTTGCTGTGTAGGCCTAATTGTTTAATGTTTTGGGATGATACCAGTTGCAGATATTACTATTAGGACAATGTATACCCTGTTCATGTTTCATAGTCTTTCAATTTCCTCTTTTAATTCAGCATATTTCTGGTGTTTCTCACATTGATGTCTGTAAGTTATTTGTTTGGAATGGCTATATCTATATTGTTCTTGCTTGTTTATCCCGTAATATTATATCCAGCTGGTTATTGTGGATTGACCTATCTGTAATAATAGATCAGTTGTGATATAATTTGTGGGACTCTGACACTAAAGCTGGATCAACCTTGTATTTATGGTAAGGTATGGTGTCTTTAATAAGTTTGTATTTTAAAACAAGATTTTGTGAATGATGTTTGATTGTGCCTGTGTAAGTAATCAGATTGAGTTAAACTGCTGCAGGATCCTGTAATATGACGGATTGATTCTGGTTTCTCTAGGCATTTTCTGTATTTATCATCTTGAATTTATTAGCCTTTTATGATGTGCTTTTTATAATTTTTTGTGTTAACCACCTGGTCCTGTATTGCCACAAGGATCCTCAATTTTTCTGGGAAGAGGTTATTTTTATTATTATTTTGTTTCTTTGTATTTACTATGAGTGCCCATAAGAAAACAAATCTCAGGGTTGTATATGGTGACATATATGGACTTTGATAGTACATTTATTCTGAACTTTGAATTTTATTTTAAAATCCATCTGGCTCACTAAAGTCATTTAAGGAAGGAAATCTGCCATTCTTACCCAGATAGACCTACTGAAGACTTCAGACCACTAGTGTGCCTGACTTCATAGTCTCCTGAGTTCTATGGCATTAAGGGACGGGCAAGAAATACAAGTGTGCCAGTGATGCCCGCATCCCATGAACAAATTAATTAAAAAAAAAGACTTTATAGCTTCCTATCTCTCCAGCAGCTGTTGCTCTTATCTCGTTCCTCACTCTGACAAGAGAAGATATGTTTTCATCCACTGGTGCCTCACGTTCTAGAATTCTATAGCAACTTCCAATTTCATTCCTCATTTTACATCCACCCTGTTCTCTCACCACCCACCTACCAGGGCAAACCAACGGTGCCCTATTAACCTAGCAGCACATCTTTGAGCTGGAGTACCCCATGGAAACCTACATTGTCACGGAGAGAATGTCCCCCTTGGAGAACAGCCAGATTGATGGAGCTGTGTGGGCCAAAGGCCCTAATCTTGGTAACACCATTCACAATCTCCATCCATGCTTTAATATCCTTAGACAGACAATCCAGTTAGATAGATTGAAGACTTAGACTATAACGTTGAGGATCATTTCTGTCGTCTGTGGCTGAGAAATCCTGTGCTAAAATGTTTGGCTTTTTGAGGTGGAATTTGGACGGTCTCCCCATGACCATGTGGATTTTCTCTGGGTGCCCCATTTCCTCCCACGTTCCAAAGATGTGCGGGTGAATAGGTTGATTGGTTACTGGACAGCGCGGGCTCGTAGGGCCAGAAGGGCCTGTTAACATGCTAGGGAGGGAGGGGAGGGAGGGGGGGGGCTCCTCCCTCCCTACCATGCTAAATTTCTATATAAAATAAAAATCTCTCTCCATTAAAGATACAATATTAATTCATGTTGCTAGTTATTCTCAGGAGACATAAAAGACTGCAACAGCTGGAATATGGCCCAGCAAACAATCCACTGGAGGAACTCAGCAGGTCGAGCAACAACTGTGGGATAAAAAGAATTATTGACAACTCAGATCGAAATCCTGCATCAGGACTGCTGTTCTTCTCATTTCTTCTCATTCAGTTGTTCCAGTGTCAGTGAACAGTATTTCACTCTCAAAAAGCGTTTCTAGTCCATGCTAAAACCGTGCAACAAAATGAATGGAGGTGACTCATTTGCAGCCTTGCCTCGTGATTACCTGGTGGTAGAGGTTTTAAGCTTTCTTTAGCAGATAACTCAGCCGATTGTTACTCATTAATCTGAGGTTGAAAGATTTTTGTAATGAAAGACAAACAGGCATATTGCCCAGTTTCTGGTCACCCCAAACACTTCAAACAGGCAGTGAAGTATTTCTGAAATGCACTCGTCGCTGTAACAGCTTGTGTAAAACATAGTACCTATTGTAAACCAGAATGTAAGGCATACCAATGTCATAGAGTCATAGATTCATGTATATATTGCTTGCCCTTTCTGAAGGTTTCAAAGTTAAAAAAAAATCTTTCCTGGTTTAAAAATGTTTCCCACTCTCAGTTTTAGATCAATAAGGAAAAAGTCAATAAAAGATTTATTTCATTAGTGTGCAATAGTTCACTGTTTTGACTTTTCAATAAAAAATTCATAGTATGAAGGAACATCAATAAATGCTCTCAAAATGTTATTTTCTATAATAGCAATATACATTAATCTGTTTACCTAAGAGCAAACTGATGTCTGGCTTGGACAGATTTCCACCAGTCTCTTGTCCCCATCATTTTAGCACTGTTCCAAAATACTTAGAAGATAAACTTACACCTGGTTTTGTTGTAGCTTGCAATGAACGAGCAAACCAAAAGTCGAAGTAAATTTATTATCAAATTATGTATATGTCACCATATATTACCTTGAGATTCATTTTCTTGCAGGCATTTACAAGAGAATAAAGAAATATAATAACATTTTGGAAAAACTACACATAAATAAAGACTGACAAACAGCCAATGTGCAAGAAAAGAGAAATTGTGCAAATAAACAAGTAAGAACGTGAGTTGTAGAATCCTTCAAAGTGAGTTTTTAAGTTGTGGAATCAGTTCAGTATTGACGTGAGTGAAGTTATCCCTGCTGGTTCAGGAGCCTGATAGTTGTAGAGTAATGACTGTTCCTGAACCTGATGGAGTGGGACCTAAGGCTGCTGTACCTCCTACATGATGGCAGTAGCAAGAAGAGAGCACAGCCTGGATGATGAATGTCCTTGATGCTGCCTTCTTGTGGCAGCCGTCCGTGTAAATTGTTTGGTCCTTGGCACAATAATGTGTCAATGACCAAACCACCATTAAAACTCATGATTGGGTGGGGCGGGGGGGAGGAGAATAAATGTATTGTTTGTCAAAGTAGTGCTGTGGAATCCGATATGAGTAAATTTGGCCTCTGTTTCAAAAGTATCACTATTAGGTACCTCGTACAGTTAATGGAATTTGGACAAAATAGGGTCTGGCTGCTGATTCATCATCACATTCAACTCTGAATTACTCCGGCGAGTGTCCCATCAATGGACAACTAAAGAGGCTCCAAGTACATTTATTATCAAAGTACATATATGTCATCATATATAGCTATGAGATTCATTTTCTAGCAGGCATTCACATTAAATACAAATAAATGCAGTAGGATTGATGAAAGACTGTATCCAACAAGATGGACAAACACCAATGTGCAAAAGGACGTTAACTCTGCAAATACAAAAAGAGAAAACAATAATAAACTAACTAAATAAATAAGCACTAAGTATCGAGAATATGAGATGAAGAGCCTTTGAAAGTGAGTTCATAGTTGGTATGAATAGTTCAGTGATGGGTGAGTGAAGCTATCCTCTCTGGTTCAAGAGCCTGATGGTTGAGGGGTGTTAACTGTCCTGAACCTGGTGGGGTGGGTCCTGAGGCTCCTGTACCTCCTTCCTGTTGGCAGCAGCGAGATGAGAGCATGGCCTGGATGGTGGGTGTTCTTCATGACTATGCTGATTTCTTGCGACAGCACTCCATGTAGATGTGCTCAATGGTGGGATGGGCTTTACCCGTGACGGATTTGTGTTGGATTTTCTGTTCAAGTGCATTTGGTGTTTCCACACCAGCCAGTCAATATTCTCTCCACCACATGTCTATAGAAGTTTGTCAGAGTTTTAGATTGTTGCAAGCTTCTAAGATAGTGGAGATGCTGCTGTGCTTTCTTTGTAATGACACTTACACGCTGGGCCCAGGACACGTCCTCCGGAATGACAACACTGAGGAATTTTAAATTTTCTGACCCTCTCCACTTCCGATCCTCCGACGAGGACTGGCTCAAGGACCTCCGGTTTCCTCCTCCCACAGTCAATAATCAGCTCTTTGGTTTAACGGACATTGAGTGAGAGGTCGTTGTTGTGGCACCACTCAGATAGGTTTTCAATCTCCCTCCTATATGCTGATTCATCACCAGCTTTGATACGGCCAACGACAGTGGTGTTGTCAGCAGACTTAAATATGGGATTGGGCTGTCCTTACCGCCCCGTCATAAGTGTAAAGTGAGTAGAGCAGGGTGGTAGACACACGGCCTTGTGGTGCACTAGTGCTGATGGAGATTACGGAGGAGACGTTCCAATCTGAACTGATGGGGTTTGTGAGTGAGTGTCAAGGATCCAGTTGCTCCGGAAGGTTTTGCAGCCTAGGTCTTGAAGCTTATTGATTAGTTTAGAGGAGATGACAGTAGTCAAGATGCAGTCAATGAATGGCATCCTGATGCATTGTATCTTCCCTGTCCAGATGTTCCAGGGTTGAGTGAAGAGACAGTGAAATGGCATCCGCTGTGGATCTGTTGTGCTGGTAGGCAAACTAGAGCAGATCCAAGTCGCTTCTCGGGCAGGAGTGGATGTGTTTCATCACCAACCTCTCAAAACATTTTATCACAGTGGATGTAATTGCTAATGGATGATGGCTGTTGAGGCAGGTTACCACATTCTTCTTAGGCACCAGTATAATTGAAGCCTGCTTGAAGCAGGTGGGTATCTCAGACTGCCAAAGCAAGATTTTAAAAATATCAATGAACACTCTAGCCAGTTAATTAGTACAGGTCTTTGGTATTCAACCATATACCCTGTCTGTGCTGGATGCTTTCCATGGGTTTGCCCTCCTGAATGATGCTCTCACGTTGGTCACTGGAAATTGTGGGAGTTTGTGAAAGCTCCTCCATGCTTTGATGGTCACAGCAGACATAAAAGGCATTGATCACATCTGAGAGCAAAACACTTTTGTCACCTATGCCACTCAGTTTCACTCTGTAGGAGAAGATAGGATTCGAGCCCTGCCACAGATGTTGAGCATCCTTCAGTGATTCACGTCAGGGCTGGAATTGCCACTTTCCGTGCAAGATGTCTCTCCAGAGGTCGAACCTGGACCTCTCGTATTTTACACTGTTGCCAGAACTGAGCGCCTCTGATCTGGCAATCAGCAGATTGCAGATCTCATGGTTCATCCAGAGCTTCTGGTTGGAGAAGAGTCTGAATGAATATTTGGGGAAACACTTGTCTACGACTGTTTTTATTAAGTCCGGTACTACCATGATGTACTCGTTCAGGTCCTCTGATGAGTCCCTGAGCATAGCCCAGTGCACCGACTCAACGCAATCCCATAGCCACTCCTCTGCCTTCCGTGACCACTTACCTCTGGAGTCTTGCTCTTTAGCCTCAGCCTGTGTGCTGGTAGGAGGAGGACAGTCAGACGATCAGATTTCCCAAACTGTGGTCTCGGGGCCGATTGGTAGGTATTGCTAATCATGGCATAATGGTGGTCTTTTGCACAATTTATTTTTTTTCTGCACTGTACTGCCGCTGCAAAACAACAAGTTTCACGTCATATGAATCAGTAATAATAAACCTGATTCAGATTTTGATTCCAGTGGAAAAAAAACACTGAGCACCTGGCAACTTTGAGCTCTGCTTTCAGTGCTGAACCAGTCACTACTGAACGTAGATGACTGAAGCCACTTCAGATTCGTATGATGAACAGAACTTCGTACAGTTCGGGAAGGTCACCTTCCGTGTCAAGAGTGGGATGATGCCCAAAGTTACAGCTCCAATGCGCTGATTACTAGTGAGATGCGAGGAATTTACATTAACATTTGAAACACTGAAAAATAATCTTTTGCTCCGATGCATTCCGAGATATTGCATGGACAAAATGAAATTGAAAATTATTGATTGTGCGTATCGATTTTTTGATGATGTAGCATTAGGAAACATTTAACCACACTTGTTTAGTTTGGAATAGCTGCAGTAGCAGAATTTGATGAGTTCCCCATTACAGGGATAGAAACAACTTTAGGAACCACTGCAAACCCAGTGAATAGAACACTAAAAGATTTCTGCAACACACATCAAAGTTGCTGGTCAACGCAGCAGGCCAGGCAGCATCTCTAGGAAGAGGTACAGTCGATGTTTCAGGCCGAGACTCTTCGTCAGGACTAACTGAAGGAAGAGCTAGTAAGAGATTTGAAAGTGCGAGGGGGAGGGGGAGATCCAAAGATTTCAAAGATTTCTTTCTCCTTCCTTCTTTTTCTACGCTATTGTTCCTATTGATTACACTGGAGCCGAGACACTTTGAAATGCGTTTAAGTTTTGATTTTCTTTTGACACTGTTTTCTTGCATTCGAGATGGTGCTAGGCTGATTATGACTCTATCCTGATCAAGCTGTTGTTACTGATCTGAAGCAGTTGCCAGGATACTTAAAACATAGAACATAGAACAGCACAGAACAGGAAAAGGTCCTTCAGCCCACAATGCCACTGACAACCACAATGTCAGTCCAAGCTAATTCCGTCTGCTGGCATGTGGTCTTTATCCTCTATTCCCTGCCTCGTATACTTCACAATTGTGTCTCATTCCCCAGACAAAATGTTCCCAGCATCGACCACTCTCAGTGTAAGATAATAACTTGCCTCATAATCTCACTTTCAACTTGCCCCTTCTCACCTTAAGTTCATGCTCTCTGGTACTTGACATTTCCATCAAGGGGAAAAGGCTCCAAATATTTACCCTATCATTGTTTCTCATCAGTGTATAAACCTCTATCGGGTTGTCCTCGGCCTCCAGAGGAATCAATCCAAGTTGGCTCAACCTCTCCTTACTGGAGCTAATACTCTCTTCTCCTGATGAACCTCTTCCACATCTTCTCCAAAGCTTCTATATCCTTTTCCAGATCAGTACTCCAAATGTGGCCTAACCGAAGTTCTATATAGCTGCACCATGACTTCCTGACTTTTATACTCAACATCCTAACTAACAAAAGCAGCTAGGCAGTAGATCTTCCTTATCACCCTCTCTCCATACTGTATGTTGCCATTTCCAGTCAGCTATCTGCTGGCATCCTAATTATACAACCCTGAGATTCATTTTCTTGTGGGCATATTCAATAAATTCATAATAAAATAATAACCATGATAGAATCAATGAAAGACTGCACAAACTTGGACATTCAAACATCGTGCAAAAGACAACAAATCATGTAAGTAGCAGGCCAGGCAGCATCTCTAGGAAGAGGTACAGTCAAAGTTTCAGGCGGAGACCCTTCGTCAGGACTAACTGAAGGAAGAGTTAGTAAGAGATTTGAGAGTGGGAGGGGGAGATCTAAAATGATAGGAGAAGACAGAAGGGGGAGGGATGGAGCCAAGAGCTGGACAGGTAATTGGCAAAGGGGATATGAGAGGATCATGGGACAGGAGATCCGGGGAGAAAGGCAAGGGGGGGGGAATCCAGAGGATTGGCAAAGGGTATAGCCAGAGGGACAGAGGGAGAAAAAGGAGAGTGAGAGAAAGAATGTGTGTATAAAAATAAATAACGGATGGGGTACGAGGGGGAGGTGGGGCATTAGTGTTAAGTTAGAGAAGTCAATGTTCATGCCATCAGGTTGGAGGCCACCCAGACGGAATATAAGGTGTTGTTCCTCCAACCTGAGTGTGGCTTCATCTTTACAGTAGAGGAGGCCGTGGATAGACATGTCAGAATGGGAATGGGATGTGGAATTAAAGTGAGTGGCCACTGGGAGATCCTGCTTTCTCTGGTGGACAGAGCGTAGGTGTTCAGCAAAGCGGTCTCCCAGTCTGCGTCGGGTCTCGCCAATATATAGAAGGCCCACATCGGGAGCACCGGACGCAGTATATCACCCCAGCCAACTCACAGGTGAAGTGTCGCCTCACCTGGAAGGACTGTCTGGGGCCCTGAATGGTAGTAAGGGAGGAAGTGTAAGGGCATGTGTAGCACTTGTTCCGCTTACACGGATAAGTGCCAGGAGGGAGATCAGTGGGGAGGGATGGGGGTGACGAATGGACAAGGGAGTTGCGTAGGGAGCAATCCCTGCGGAAAGCGGGGTGGGGGAGGGAAAGATGTGCTTAGTGGTGGGATCTCGTTGGAGGTGGCGGAAGTTACGGAGAATAATATGTTGGACCCGGAGGCTGGTGGGGTGGTAGGTGAGGACCAGGGGAACCCTATTCCTAGTGGGGTGGCGGGAGGATGGAGTGAGAGCAGATGTGCGTGAAATGGGGGAGATGCGTTTGAGAGTAGAGTTGATGGTGGAGGAAGGGAAGCCCCTTTCTTTAAACATGGAGGACATCTCCCTTGTCCTGGAATGAAAAGCCTCATCCTGAGGGCAGATGTGGCGGAGACGGAGGAATTGCGAGAAGGGGATGGCATTTTTGCAAGAGGCAGGGTGAGAAGAGGAATAGTCCAGATAGCTGTGAGAGTCAGTAGGCTTATAGTAGACATCAGTGGATAAGCTGTCTCCAGAGATAGAGACAGAAAGATCTAGAAAGCGGAGGGAGGTGTCGGAAATGGACCAGGTAAACTCGAGGGCAGGGTGAAAGTTGGAGGCAAAGTTAATAAATTCAACGAGCTCAGCATGCGTGTAGGAAGCAGCGCCAATGCAGTGGTCGATGTAGCAAAGAAAAAGTGGGGGACAGATACCAGAATAGGCACGGAACATAGATTGTTCCACAAAGCCAACAAAAAGGCAGGCATAGCTAGGACCCATATGGGTGCCCATAGCTACACCTTTAGTTTGGAGGAAGTGGGGGGAGCCAAAGGAGAAATTATTAAGAGTAAGGACTAATTCCGCTAGATGGAGCAGAGTGGTGGTAGAGGAGAACTGAAAATACCATCCCCTTCTCGCAATTCCTCCGTCTCCGCCGCATCTGCTCTCAGGATGAGGCTTTTCATTCCAGGACGAGGGAGATGTCCTCCTTTTTTAAAGAAAGGGGCTTCCCATCCTCCACCATCAACTCTGCTCTCAAATGCATCTCCCCCATTTCACACACATCTGCTCTCACTCCATCCTCCCTCCACCCCACTAGGAATAGGGTTCCCCTGGTCCTCAGCTACCACCCCACCAGCCTCCGGGTCCAATATATTATTCTCTGTAACTTCCGCCACCTCCAACGGGATCCCATCACTAAGCACGTCTTTCCCTCCCCCCCGCTTTCCGCAGGGATCGATCCCTACGCGACTCCCTTGTCCATTCGTCCCCCCCATTCCTCCCCACTGATCTCCCTCCTGGCACTTATCCTTGTAAGTGGAACAAGTGCTACAGATGCCCTTACACTTCCTCCCTTACCACCATTCAGGGCCCCAGACAGTCCTTCCAGGTGAGGCGAAACTTCACCTGTGAGTGGGCTGGGGTGATATACTGCATCCGGTGCTCCCGATATGGCCTTCTATATATTGGCGAGACCCGACGCAGACTGGGAGACTGCTTTGCTGAACACCTACGCTCTGTCCACTAGAGAAAGCGGGATCTCCCAGTGGCCACACATTTTAATTCCACATCCCATTCCCATTCTGACATGTCTATCCACGGCCTCCTCTACTGTAAAGATGAAGCCACACTCAGGTTGGAGGAACAACACCTTATATTCCCTCTGGGTAGCCTCCAACCTGATGGCACGAACATTGACTTCTCTAACTTCCGCCAATGCCCTACCTCCCCCTTGTACCCCATCCGTTATTTATTTTTGTACACACATTCTTTCTCTCACTCTCCTTTTTCTCCCTCTGTCCCTCTGGCTATACCCCTTGCCCATCCTCTGGGTTCCCCCCCCTTGTCTTTCTCCCCAGGCCTCCTGTCCCATGATCCTCTCATATCCCCTTTGCCAATCACCTATCCAGCTCTTGGCTCTATCCCTCCCCCTCCTGTCTTCTCCTATCATTTTGGATCTCCCCCTCCCCCTCCCATTTAAAAATCTCTTACTAACTCTTCCTTCAGTTAGTCCTGACGAAGGGTCTCAGCATGAAATGTCGACTGTACCTCTTCCTAGAGATGCTGCCTGGCCTGCTGCGTTCACCAGCAACTTTGATGTGTGTTGCTTGAATTTCCAGCATCTGCAGAATTCCTGTTGTTTGCGTTTTAAAATCATGTAAGTTCTTCTTCTTCATGTGCCTTGCACGTTACATGCTTGGGCGATCATGGCTCTCCACATCGAACAATCCCTCGCAGCGTCAATGATATCTCGCACACTTAGATATGTTAGCTCTTTCACAGTGTCCGTATATTTTCTTCTTTGCCTTCCTCTTCCGTGTTTCCCAGGCACACTGCCTTGTAATGTAAGGCATTCTATTTCTCCCTTTCTGATGACATGGCCCAGGAATTTAAGTTTCCTCTCATTTAATGTTCTCATTAAAGACCTTTTTGTAGTACTGTCTCATTAGTTACCCTATCTCTATATGACATTTTCAGCATTCTTCTAAGAAACTACATTTCTGTTGGTTCTAAGTTTCTCTGGAGTTCTGGTATTATAGTCCATGTTTTGGAACCATACAGCAAGATTGTCCAGATGTAATATTTTAGTAGCCTAAGCCTTGTTGTCATAGAAATGTGTCTGTTGGTAAAAATGGGTTTCATTTTTTGGAAGTTGGTTTTGGCAATGGCAATTCTTCTTTTTATTTCTACTTTACTTCTAGCATCTTGTAATATAAAGCTACCAAGGTAATTAAAGCTGGTCTTTTGTTCAATCTCTTGGTTACCAATGTACAATTGGCAGTTGGGAGTATCCTGCTGTTTTGATATTACCATACATTTGTTTTTTTTACAGTTGATGGTTAGACCAAAATCTGCACTTGTTAGAACTACTTTGTCTTGGAGGATTTGTAGGTCTTCGGCTGTATCCATTATTTTCTTTCAGGATATTCCATTCAAGGGCATTAGTGTTTCCACACCAGGCTGTGATATAGCCAGTCAATATACACTCCACCATATATCAATAAAAGTTTGTCAAACTTTTAGGTATCCTGCCATATCTTTGCAGACTTTTAAGGAAGTAGAGGTGTTGCTGTGCTGTATTTGTAATTGCACTTAAATGTTTTGTCCTCCGAAATAGTAACACCAAGGAATTTAAAGTTGCTGGCTCTCTCGACCTCTGATCCTCCGATGTGGACTGGCTCCTGGACCTCTGGTTTCCTCCTCCTGAAGTCAATATCCGGCTCTTTGGTGTTGCTGACGTTGACTAAGAGGTTGTTGTTATGGCACCACTCAGGCAGATTTTCAAACTCCTTCCTATAGGCTGATCCATCACCAGCTTTGATCGTCATGTATGACAACAGCATACATGACTATGGTTTTGGAGCTGTGCCTCCGTGCTCCTGATTTGAAGTTCAAGTTCAACAAGTTTAATTGTCATTCAACCACTCACATGTGTAGAGGTAAACGAAACATCCAGGACCAAGGTGCAAAACATAGCACATACCGTCATTTACTGTGTACTGTTGCATACTGATGCTTTTGCAATCCTATAGTTCTTCAGAAGTCAAGAATGGCAGATAAAACTTATTGCTTACTGCCGTTTTATTAGGTGCTACAAGAATGAAGAACAAAGAAAGAGGGGCCGAGAGAACAAAGAAAAGACAAAGAGAAAAGCAGCTGTGTTTGCTTCCTACTTGGACCACTGATATTAAATTTTCAGTGATAACAATTAGCCAAGAAAATAGCCAGATTTATTGGCATGACACTGCCAATACCAAGCATGACACCTGCTATAGAAAACTATGAAACGTGTGTAGAAACTACTGTACTGTAAATACTGGAAAAATCACTGGACAATAACGTGCATATAGGTGATTATGTAAGAATGCAAGCAATCATAGGAGAAAAGGGATCTAGTGAATGCTGGGCAGCATATTTCAGACTGATGATGCACAGTGGAAACCTGCATCAAGGAGCACAGGAGGTGTATCTATTTGGGTTACCCGGAGAAATTGGAGGTAGCAGAACATGACATTTTCAATGGCCATAGGATTGACTTCGGCAGCACAAAACTACTGTGCCGTGCCAATTGGTTTTGGGACCGCCTGGTAAAGGAAGCCATTGAAATAAGACCAGAGGAAAAATGTCCCGCTCAAAGTAAGAACTGAAACTTGATTGTAAACAAGGTGGGAGAGCGGAAACCTAATTGGATGAGAACTAACCAATCAGGAGGGATGGACTACGGGGGTATAAACACCACCGGACTAGACATGACCAGGCATCATCACTGATGAAGATGGCAGAGTTTGCCATTGAAACATCAGTTATAATCAATACCTGTGCCTGGCTGGAAGCCCAAGAAGAGTTTATTAATCACAGGAGAGTTAAAACAACAAGAAAAATCAATCCTACACCCTACTGCAACAGACTTTCCTCCTACATGTGACCTCTCACACTTCACCTCACTCTTGTCCAGATTATACACTACCTACTATTTTTTGGCCCATGTTTCGATCTGGCCTATATGCTGCTAAAGTCTTTGATCGTCTTCCTTACTGTCCACAAGTCTATCAAATATTTGTGTCATCTGAAAACCTGTTCACCCCGCCTGTATTTTCATCCATCTCACTTATGTACATCACAAACAACAGTGGTCCCCACATTGTGCAACATCACTGGTCACAGAGCTCCAGTCCGAATGACACCCCTCCTCTATGACCCACTGCCTTCTATGGCCAAGCTGGGCTTGAATCCAATCCACCAGTCTGCTGGGGGTGATGACCAATTAGGGGACAGCCATGCCACTGACACTGTGGCCGGCTATGAGGCTCAGCAGGGAAGGGTAAAGTCAGGTAGAGCGATAGTGGTATGAGACTCAATAGTTAGGGGGAAGGACGGGAGATTCAGTGCCCGTAAAAGAGATACCAGGATGATTTGATGTTTCCAAGGATGTCTCCGAGTGGCTGCAGAATATTTTCAAGAAAGAGGGTGAGCAGCCAGAGATCATTGGCACCAATGACACAGGTAGAAAGGGGGAAGAGGCTCTGCTCAGTGAGTATAGGGAGTTAGGGAAGAGGCTGAAGAGCATTATTCCTGAGGCAATAATCTCTAGATTACTCCCAGTGCCATGTGCCAGTCAGGGCAGGAATAGAATGAAAGTACAGATGAATGACTGGCTGAGGAACTGGTACAGGAGGCAGGGTTTCAGATTTCTGAATCATTGGGATCACTTCTGGGGAAAGCATGACCTGTACAAAAAGGACAGGTTACACCTGAACCCGAGGGGGACCAATATACCTGCAGGCAAGTTTGCTAGAGTTGTTGGGGAAGGTTTACATTAATTTGGCAGGGGGTGGGGGGGTGGGAATTGGAGTAATAGGGCTGAGGATGGGGCAGTTGGTTTGCAAGTAGATGCAATGTGCAGTGAGACAGGAAGGAAGGACTGGCAGATAATAGGACAGAATTGCAGTCAGTGGGATGAATTGATGTGTAACATGGTGGCAAAATTGAAAGGAGTGATGAATACAGGACTGAAGGTGTTATATTTAAGTGCACACAGTAAACAGAATAAGGCAGATAATCTTGTTGCACAGTTAGAGGTTGGCAGGTATGACATTCTGGGCATCACAGAGACGTGGCTGAAAGAAGATCATAGTTAGGAGTTTAACATCCAAACATACACATTGTATTAAAAGGATAGGCAGGTGGACGGAGGGGTGGGGGTCGATCATTTGGTAAAATATGAAATCAAATCCTTAGCCAGAGGAGAAATAGGATTGGAAGATGTAGAACCCTTGTGGGTAGAGTTAAGAAAGTGCAGGAGTAAAAAGACCCTGAAGTTCAAAGTTCAAAGTAAATTAATTATCAACGTACATATATGTCACCATATACAACCCTGAGATTCATTTTCTTGCAGGTACTCACAGTAAATACAAGAAACACAACAGAATCAATGAAAGATCACCCCAACAGTATGCACAATCAATCAATGTGCATAAAGACAACAAGCTGTGCAAAGAAAACAAAGTAATAATAATAAAAAATAAATAAGCAATAAATACTGAGAACATGAGATGAAGAGTCCTTGAAAGTGAGCCCAAAGGTTGAGGGAACAGTTCAGTGATGGGGCGAGTAAAATTGAGTGAAGTTATCCCAACTGGTTCAAGAGCCTGTTGATTGAGGGGTGATAACCATTCCTGAGCCTGGTGATGTGGGTTCTGACGCTCCTGTGCCTTCTTCCTGAAGGCAGCAATGAGAAGAGAGTGTGACCTGTGTGATGGGCGTCCTTGATGGTGGATGCTGCTTCCCTGCAACAGTGCTCCATGTAGATGTGCTCAACGGTGAGGAGGGCTTTACCGTGATGGATTAGGCCGTAACGTGTCTGATACAGCGGTCCAGTCATTATTAGGGCTGTAACTTCTAGATTGATTTTCTGTCTGTAATCCACGAACTCTGATAAATTTGCAGCAACTCTGCTTGAGATTAGTTAAATCAGCACAGGCCCCAGACCTTTCTTATCTGTGTAAACTCCCTGAGGTTTTACTGCCCGGCACCCAATCATTACAGAGACTGTGTAAGCCTTCTGTGTGCATGCACATTTAACCTTCAGCTACATGACTCCGACACTGAACAGCTTTGTAAAAACCAAGTGAAATTCATGAGCAGTCCCAAACAAACACCTCGTGATAGACTCAGTGCAGAGATCTCTTCCTTTGTACTTCTGAACGGTCATTAGACAACCCGAAACCACAGGAGATGAGGATATTTGCATCGCACTGTAAACATTTTAAACTACTTTTTATCATGCTGTTTACATTGTAAATACATTTTTCTATTTATGTATTTATGTACACTTTATTCCATATCTATACTTTATCCTCTAACTTTATTTTTTACATATTTAATCAAGGACACGACCCACCCAGCCAACACACTTTTCGTCCCTCTTCCCTCCGGGAGAAGGCTCAGGAGCTTGAAGACTTGTATGGCCAGATTTGGGAACAGCTTCTTTCCAACTGTGATATGTCTGCTGAATGGATCCTGACCCGGATCTGGGCCGTACCCTCCAAATATCCGGACCTGCCTCTCGGTTTTTTTGTACTACCTTACTTTCCATTTTTCTATTTTCTATTTATGATTTATAATTTAAAAATTTAATATTTACTAATTTTTACTATTGTTAATATTTTTAATATTTAATATTTGTAATCCAGGGAGCGGGAAGTGCAGAATCAAATACCGCTGTGATGATTGTACATTCTAGTATCAATTGTTTGGCAACAATAAAGTATAAAGTATTTTATTCTTGATAATTGTTGAATGTTGCTGTGAGCAAATTCCAATACATATAAGTGAACAGTATATGGCAAATAAGGTTGATTCTTGATCCTTGACTTGATAATTGAAAAGTCTCCACTTGCAACTCCCCTCAACCAGACAGCCTATGGAAAGATAAAGCCAAGCATAACCGATATTCTCTGCTATTCAACCTACTAAATCTAAAATTATAGCTGTGATTCTACACCTGCTTTGAAAGGAGAGTGACCTGAATGTTAATTTCACAGTGATCAGTAGTCAGTGTTTATCTGATCTGATCGCTGCAGTCTGTGCTGAGTGTGTGACTGGCGAGTTTATCAATCATCGGGGCAAAGGGAGAAACACAGTGGATGCTTTAAACCTGAAGTAGTTATTGTTCAGCCAGACATGCCCGAGGATGTGAATAACATCAGTTTTGTGTCAAGCACATTTCATCGCCCCACTTTTGTTTTATTATTAATCACTGATAAACAGAAGTTTAAAGTTTAAGCCACTTTTTATCACCTCTTGTGCTTTGGGCTGTGAACTTACCTGGGACAGCCGGGATATCCTTGGAGAAGGCTTTAATAAACGAGATTAAAAAATAAGAGCACTCTCATATTCCATCTGGGTAGCCTCCAACCTGACAGCATGAACATTGATTCCTCTAACTTCTCCACTCACCCTCCTTCTCTCTTTTTTCCATTCCCCATTCTAGTTGTCCCCTCACCCCTTCTCACCTGCCCATTTCCTCCCTGTGGCTCCCCTCCTCCTTCCCTTACCTCCATGGTCCACTGTCCTCTCCTTCTTCTTCTTCTTCAGCCCCTTTTCCACCTATCACCTACCAGTTTCTCACCTCATCCCCTCCTCCCCCTCACCTGGCCTCACCTATCACCTGCCAGCTGGTACTTCCTTCACTCCCCCCCTCCCCATCTTCTTATTCTGGCATCTGCCCCCTTCCTTTCCAGATCTGATGACAGGTCTCGGCCTGAAACGGCAACTGTTGATTCCTCTCCATAGATGTTGCCTGATGTGCTGAGTTCCCCCAGTATTTTGTGCATGTTGCTTAAAAAGAAAAGACCATATCTTAAACATTGCCTGTGTATCAACTTGCAGGTGATGTGAGAAGTTTGGGCTGAGTTTATTGGTTGGGTGATTCTTACGGTGGAGACCCCTCATTATAGTATCCCGTTGAGGGGACTTCTGCCCTGTTCCCACTCTTCTGTCTTCTCCTTGGCATGGTGATGGACTTCCAGTTTCTCATGCTTTCCTTTTTATCTGCCTTACTCCCCTACGTCTTTATGCTGGTCACAGATTACCTGCTTCTTGTAGAAGACGATGTAGAACGTTTTAGTGGTCAAGTGCACAGTGAGGATAGAATAATTGGAGCAGATTTCAGAGTGGGGTGTTGTTTGTAGAGGGTGAAGGATGAATTCTGGATTGAAGCAAGGGGGCGGCATTACAAGCAAGCGTTACAATGGTGACCAGGATCTCTCCCTGGTGAGAGAGGTCTGGAGTTCAAAGGTCAGCTGAAGGTCAAATGGGGCAACACAATTCTGAGGTAATATTTGAGGAGTTCAAAGTTCAAGGTAAATTTATTATCAAAGTACGTGTCCCATACGCCACCATATACCTTGAGATTTATTTTCTAGCAGGCATTTAAAGGAAAAATAAAGAAATGCAATAGAATTTATGAAAAACTATACATAAGTAAAGATTGACAAACAATGAGTGTGCAAAAGAAGGCAAATTGTGAAAATAAAAAAAAGTACTGAAAACAGGTTGTAAAGAGTCATTGTGTTGCCCTTAAGGCATTTTTTTGACTTTGTTGGGTCTACGCTTTAAATGATTTGTTTGTAACTATTTTCTAGTTAAAGTTAAAGGTTGATAATTATGTTACAGTATAACAAAGGTAAATTCATTGTCTACGGTATATCACGGCATGTGATGACGTCACCTCTGGTTTTGCTGCGTCTTATGTGTAACCGCCAGTTCGGGAAGGTGTGAAGGCGGGTGCCATGGGTGCAGCATGGTCGTGAAGAGCTCCGTGTCTACCCACAGAGAAACATTATAGAAGCAACGCCGTAAGTTCCTATGAAAGTATTTGAAGTAAAAATATTAACGCGGTTTCTGTTAAGCAGCGGTTCGGGTGGCGCGCGTGTCGGCTTTTCAATTTCAAACGCAGGGTGGGCTTGAGCCCGATGGCGGTTCGACACGACCCCCTCGCCCGCTACTCGGGGCGGCTGGAGACACTCGCTAAAAGAAGAGAGCGCGTGTGGTCTCCAGAATGAAACAGATGCTGTATATGTTTGTATTTTTTTTCTCAACAGTTTTCACCATACGATGTTAATGTGGAAGAGTGAACAGTAAATGGTTAACCTTACTATGACTCTGTCTTCATTGGCTCAGGTTTAACTTGGTGTTTAGTCAGAGTTTCAACACACTGCACGAGAACACTACAGTCCTTAAAAGTGTCTATAGGCTGTAGAATCCATTCAGAGATGAGGTGAGTGAAGTTATCAACTCTAGTGTAGGAGCCTGATGTTTGTTGAGTAATAACTGTTCCTGAACCGGGTGACATGGGACCTAAGGCTTCTGTACCTCCTGCCTGATGGGAGTAGTGAGAATAGAGCATAGCTTGGATGGTGGGGGATCCTTAATGATGGATGATTCTTTTTTGTCGCAGTGCTCCATGTAAATTCGCTTAATGGTGCGGAGGACTTTGCTTGTGATGGACGGGCCTGTACCCACCACTTTATGTAGGCCCTTCCGTTTCTGAGCATTGGTGTGTCCATACCAGGCTGTGATGCAGCCAAGGCCTGGATAGAATGGACATGTTTCCTATATTGGGATAGGACCAGAGGGCACAGCCCTGGAATATAAGGATGTCTCTTTGGAACAGAGATGAGGCAGAGTTTCTTTAGCCGGAGGGTGGTAAATCTGTGGGATTCATTGCCGCAGATGGCTGTGGAGGCCAAGTCTTTGATATTTAAAGTAGAGGTTGATAGGTTCTTGATTAGTATCCTGGTTCCTAACGTTGGAGAGATCGTCTGAACTGGAAGGAGAAACATCTACTGGGATAAAATCCATCTCAGTGAGCTGCAGAAAGGATGGGTAGTTTCAGGGCAGGACGCAGGGAGGCAGCTCACCGCGATGGACATTTTATTGTTGATGTGCTCATGCCATATGTGACTTCGGTCAGGGCCATTTCAGTGTGATGGGAGGAAAACTATATATCTAAAAGCAAAAGTGTGCAAGTAATGTGAAATAAGGCAGAAACTGCTGGAGCTGCCAGGCAGCTTCCCAGGGGAGAGAAACAGGGTTACTACCTCAGGTCTATGGTCATTCGTTACTGCATATGCTTAAGCTTGTAATGACAGTGATGATGGACCGAAATCAGGTGGTGACATCATGCCAAATGCGAATGAGAGGGAATAAGATGGGAACGTAAGAGATTCTGCAGTTGCTGGAGATCCAGGGTAGCACACACAAAATGCCGGAGGAACTCAGCAAGTCAGGCAGCAACTGTGGAGAGGAATAGAGTCGACCTTGAGGGCCAAGAACATTCATCAGAGCTGGGAGACTAATAAAGTGAGGGGAGGGGAAGGAGTACAAGCTGACAGGTGACAGGTGAAACCAGGTGATGGGGAAGGTGGGTGGGTGGGCGGAGGGAAGATGAAGTGAGAAACTGGGAGGTGATAGGTGGAAAAGGTAACGGGCTGAAGAAGAAGGGATCTGATAGGAGAGGAGTGTAGACGATGGGAGAGAGGGAAGGTGGAGGGGGTACCAGATGGAGATGGAGGATGGTGAGGAGAAGCGAAGGGGTGAGAGGGGAGCTGGAATGGAGTATGGAAAAGAAAGAAGTGGGAGTGGTGGGGGAAATTACCAGAAGTTAGAGAAATCGATGTTCATGCTTTCAAGTTAGAAGCTACAAACAGAATGAGCCAGATGGAGTTTTTAGCTGCAAGAACAGTGGGATTGTTGAGGGAGAATATTTCAGAAGTGAGCAAAACACAAAGAGTGAGAATTATGTTAATTTAAGAAGCTACTTCATTGTACTTCATAGTTAGACTTGTTACTTGCACAAATCCCTGCTTTATTGTTTAAACTCCACCAGATTAAGGCAGAAACTGAATGGGTAAGGTTGTTTTTCACTTAAATAAGTTCAGCAGATGGATCATATAGAGATCCGATATTTCTGCTGATTGAGTGATATTAGTTTGGCTGCCTGGACCTTGGTTGCCCTGTGACCCAGTCTAACTAATCCACTGCAGACACTTCTGTGGAAACACCGATGTAAGTTTCCGTTCATTAGATGCACTCGTTTTGCTTCCAGCTGATAATGAGGACATTTGCTTGAGGCAAAATCTACATGGATCCTTGTTAAGCTTAAATTGAACAAAGAATTCTGTGAAAGCATTAAAACACTGCAATTAAGGTGAAAAGCAGAACTGTATTGCACCGTTCTCATGTGTTTGATAAACTCCTTTGTGCTGGGACAATGAGCTCCAATAGATGCTTGTATATTTTATTTTGTGATACAGCGTGGAGTAGCCCTTTCTGGCCCTCTGAGCCGTGCGAGTGTATGCACGTACGCCGGAACAGACAGTGAAATGTGTCGAGTGCATAACAACCAACACAACCTAATAATGTGCTGGGGGCAGCTCGCAAGTGTGGCCACCCATTCCGGTGCCAACATAGCAGAACAACATAGAGCACAACAAAACAGGACACACAAACAACAAAGCAAGCAACACACATCAAAGTTGCTGGTCAATGCAGCAGGCCAGGCAGCATCTCCAGGAAGCGGTACAGTTGACGTTTCGGGCCGAGACCCTTTGTCAGGACCTCCCACCTCCCCCTCGTACCCCATCCGTTACTTATTTATATACACACCTCCTTTTTCTCCCTCTGTCCCCCTCACTATACCCCTTGTCCATCCTCTGGGTTTTCCCCCCCTCCCCCTTTTCCTTCTCCTGTCCCATGATCCTCTCATATCCCCTTTGCCAATCAACTGTCCAGCTCTTGGCTCCATCCCTCCCCCTCCTGTCTTCTCCTGTCATTTTGGATCTCCCCCTCCCCCTCCCACTTTCAAATCTCTTACTAGCTCTTCTTTCAGTTAGTCCTGACGAAGGGTCTCGGCCCGAAACGTCGACTGTACCTCTTCCTAGAGATTCTGCCTGGCCAGCTGCGTTCACCAGCAATATTGATGTGTGCTGCTTGAATTTCCAGCATCTGCAGAATTCCTCGTGTTTGTGTTTTTAAAAGCAACAAAGCAACGCAGTATTTAAATTTTATGTGGAAGTGCTGTTAAGTTGTCATTTGTTCTGGTTGTAAGCTTGCCAGTATAAACTTGTGTACAAAATAAAACAGCTATGTAGAATG
The DNA here is from genome assembly GCF_030028105.1 of Mobula birostris. Taxonomy (NCBI): domain Eukaryota; kingdom Metazoa; phylum Chordata; class Chondrichthyes; order Myliobatiformes; family Myliobatidae; genus Mobula; species Mobula birostris. The sequence continues at coordinate 18,315,524 of NC_092394.1, forward strand.
CAGAGTATTGTCCATTGTTCAGATCCATATTAAAACATAGAAACATAGAAATATACAGGCCCTTCAGCCCACAATGTTGTGCCGACCATGTAACCTACTCTAAAAACTGCTAGAATTACCACATAGCCCTCTATTTTTCTAAGCTCCATGTACCTATCTAAGAGTTTCTTAAAAGTCCCTCTTGTATCTACCTCCACCACCATCACTAACAATGCATTCCACACATCCACCGCTCTCTGTGTGAAAAACTTTCCTCTGATATCCCCCTTGTACCTCCTTCCAAGCACCCTAAAACGATGACCCCTCTTGTTAGCCATATCAGCCCTGGGCAAATGCCGCTGGCTATCCACATGATCAATGTCTCTCAGTGAAAAGGTCAGCATGGACGTACTGGGCTGTTGGATCCACTTCTGTGCTTTATCGCTCTAGGACTCTTTGCTTGTTGTAATAGAGAGGCTTGTGACTTCTTGAAATCCTGAGAAAAATACTGTCTGGAGTTTGGCCGCAGGTAGAATCACCCATGGCGTTAAGGTCAAAGGGGAGATTCCAGACAAAGAGTGATCCAACCTCAATGGTGTAGAGTAGGGGAATCCACTCTAACATTCCAGCCATGTGGATCCCAGAATGGCCTCTACAGCCACCTGAGGAGACACCAACAGGTAACCCAAATGGAGAACATTGCACTTGACTCAAGTGATTGCATTACTAACCTGAATGACTTTTAGTCGTGTCTAAGACCCTTCAGCCTACTGAACCTGTTCACCCAAAACATTGACCGTCCATTTCTCCCCACAGATGGCACCTGACCTACTGAGTTCCTCCAGCAACTGCATGTTATGTTGGTCATTCCAAAGCAATGGACGATGTTATATAAACACAAGAGATCATGCAGATACTGGAAATCCAGAGCAACACATGCAAAATGCATCCACGGGCACACTCCCATACACAGTTGACCCCCACCCGCCACCTTATATTATACAAAGATCAAGCCTATAATACAATAATAATGAAGGTTATTTGCTACATCTACCATATTGAGACAAAAATTGACAGGACGTGAGGGATAAAAACAGAAAATGTTGGAAACACTCAGCAAGTCAGGCAGCATCCAAGGAGAAAGAGATGCTGAGTTCTTCCAGCATTTTCTGTTCCTATTTCAGTTCTCCAGCATCTTTATCTTCCAGTTTTCAGTAGTGGGATGGAGATCAGCTTCCGAGACAGGTGGGCTGGATTTTCCCCTGTTCACATGAAGGCCAAAGGTTCTGTTTTGTGAAAAATTGGAGAGTGAGACAGCAGAAGAGAGACGTATGAAAGGTTGAGGGGTCTTGACAGGGTAGATGCTGTGAAGGCATTCCTTTCCAAGAGGTGTCTAGAACTAGGAAGTATAGAGCCAGAACAATGGATAGCCATTTAAGGTTGTGGAATGGAGAAATATCTTTTCCTAGACAGCTGTGATTGATTGGAATAGTCTACCCCAGAGAGCTATAAGTGCTGAGTCATTTAAATGACTCTAGTTGGAATTGGTTTATTATTGTCAGACAGGGTAGCGAGTTGGAGATGTGTCCCTGCCAAAGGAGATGTAAGGCGCTCCTTCCTTCTGCTAGTCTGCAGGCCACTCCTGGGCAAGGTGTGGCACCTGCTTAGTCCTCCCACCTCCCCGATCAGGGTCGCATGAAGTCATGGGAGCAGGTGGTGGATGGTTGTATGAGCAGCTGGTGCACATCACAATTTCTGGTTATGTGACCACTGACGCCAGGCAGACAATCTCAGAAGTGTATTGATAATGGCTGGGGTCACCCGTCTTGTAAAGACGCTGCCCAGAAGAAGGCAATGGAAAACCACTTTCTTAGAAAATTTTTCAGAGAACAATCCTAGTCATTGACCATGATCACCGACGTCATATGACACATAATGGACGAACGAATGCACTGATATACAGTGAAAGCCTTTCTTGTGTACTGTTCATCTAGATCAAATCATTACACAGTACATTGAAGTAGAACAAGGTAAAGCAATAGTAATGCAGAATAAAGTGTATCAGTTACAGAGAAAGTGCGATGCAGGTAAATAATAAGATGCAAGATCATAATCAGGTAGATTGTGAGGTGAAGAGTCCATCTTGTCATATGAGAGAGCCTTATAACAGCGGGGTGAATCTATCCTTGAGCTTTGAGGTATGTGCTTTCAGGGTTTTGTGTCTTCTGTCTGATGGGAGAAGGGAGAAGGGAGAATGTCAGGACCGGTGGGGTCTACACTGACTGCTTTACTGAGGCAGTGAGATGTATAGACAGAGTTCGTAGAGAGGAGACAGTCTTGCACGATGTGCTGGAGTCAGCCCACCAGTGTCACCACACATTCTGGCACCAACATAGCATGCCCACAGTGTTCAACACGAACATGACACAATAATACTCAACAACACAAGCAGCGAGTCAACAGAACAAAACAAGACAACAGCAGCAAAACCATCCCATTTCTAACCCTTCCAACCGTAGCACAAGCCACCTCCCGGACTCCAGTCCTCATCCTGGACTCTCAAGCTTACCGACATTGAACCTCTAACCACCAGTCTCTGGCCCAGACTTGCCCTCTAGCTCCAAACTTGCTGATTTCAGTCTTCAACTTTTCCGGCTTTTTACAACTGGACCCGCTGAGCACTGGACTTCAGCCTTCGGCTTTGCCCTCTAGACTTTGTCAACCTCTGAGTAACCTTGACGATCACAGGTTTTCCCCAACTATATTCACAAAGCCTGGATCAGGGCACCACGGTAGCATAGAGGTAGAGAACGATATTACACCTTGGGGCATTCTGACACCCGGAGTTCAATTCTGACGCTGTATTTAAGGAGTTAGTACTGTACGATCCTCCCCCTGAATGCATGGGTTTCTTCCAGGTGCTCCACTTTCTTCCCACAGACCAAAGACTAACTGGTTAGTACATTAATAGGTCATTGTAAACTGTCCTCTTCCAAAAGGACTACAACCTTGTCATAGGGTTTGGGGGCTTGCGTGCCTCAATGACCTGGTGAGCTATGTTGGCTGGAGTCAGGGCTTTATGCTTTGCCTCATGGTCGGGTCATCCAGGCCAAACAGGTCAAAGGGTAGAGGCCGGACTGAGAATGGTACACTGGTCCTCCAGTTTCAGGGATTCAGCTCAGGGCTAACAACCCTGACTGGTAAAGCAAAACTTTTACAGAAACAGCAATGAAGAATCCTTCTACATCTGAGTGTGACGGTATTCCTGAGTCTCCGCATGACTGACAATAGTGAAAACCGAGGTACTGACACGGTGAAGGAAGCCCTGAACACCACCAGAGATAGAGGACCTTCATTGCTGCCCTAAACGCCAGCGCACAACGGGCAGTAGAACAGAGAGAATAAATTGTCCTGTGATCAGGCTCGTGTTAAAGAGACGGGTTGCTGGTTGGTGCAGCTTGTTGGGCTTGTCTGTGCTGTACAGTATCTCTAAATAAAATAGACACTGAATTGCTCTTTCTCCAGTATTAATTACTTGTTTAAAAAAGCTGCCCTAAATTCACTTTAACAATTCCACCTTTTACACTAAATTGATCCCAGTTAATATTAGGAAGTTAAAATTCCCTACTATCCTTACCCTATTGTTTTTAGCTTCCCTGTGATTTGCTTACCTGTCCATTTCTCCATCTCCTGCTGCTTGGAGGTTGTAGTGCGGCCCCAGTTTTGTTTTTAAACTGCCATCCATAAAGCCTGATTTGAAGAACCTTCTAGAATATCATCCCTCCTCACTGTAGTAATGAACTCATTGATTAATATTGTAATATCACCTCCTTTTCGAGATTTCTTTGTGCTGGATGAACACACTATACCCTGGAATGTTGAATTGCCGATCCTGCCCAGCTTTGAATCACATTTCTGTGCTGGCGACATCATATATCATATTCCCATAAGTTAATCACCGTCCTCAATTCATCTGCCTCACTTATCGGTCTCTGCATTACAGTGAAACAATCGAGTTTTGCTTTACTTGCGTGTGCCCAGAGATTGAGATTTCCTCACTCCGTAACTGTATCCCATTCCCGAGACAAATTAGTTAAAAACCCTGGAGACACAAGAGGCAGCTGATTCTGGAAACTGGACTGGATGAAGGTCTCGACCTGAGACACTGACTGTCCATTTTGTTGTGTATTTAATATTTGAGTAATCCTGTATATATATTGTTTGATTAAACATTCTTGTTCATTGAAATAATACAGTATGGGTTATATGTAAAAATATGTAAATGGCATACATCATCATGCCACCACGTGATAGATGCAGCCTCGCTTAAAGTAAACACCATGTTCGACTCACATTTCAGACTCGCTTGTCTTCCTTTGAATTAGTTTAATGTTCTGAAGTTACAAAACATAACACAATTCTTTCCACTGATACTGCCCGACCTGCTGAGCTCTTCCAGTAGTTTGTATTTTAATTTAAACTCTCCCTGATAATCTTTGGCAACATTTCCCTTCCAACCCCCATAAGGGTGCGTGGCCTTTTCCAGTTCGGGTGCATCCCACCCAGTTTGTACAGGTTCCAGCTTCCACAGAAACTTTCTCAGTGATTCACAAGTCTAAAATCTTCCTCCACCACCCCTTCAACCATGCATTCACCTGAACTAACCTCCAGTTCTTGAACTCACTAGCCTGTGGTATTGGAAGTAATCACAAGGCTACAATTGAAAAGGATCTGAAACCCAGCTCCAAAAATTCAGTCCCTCATCTCTCATTTGCCTCTGTTGTTAGTACTGATGTGACCCATGACCTTTGACTGTTTACTGCCTCCCTTTAAAATCCTACAACTATCTTGGAATGTCCTTAACCATGGCACCAGGGAGGCAATGCGCCAACCTGGGTTCATGTCCACAGCCACAAATTTGCCTGTCCATTCTCCTTACTGCTGAGTCTCTGCACTTGGTGCGGGCAGCACCCTGACATAGGTTAGCGCAATGCTTTACAATACCTGCAATCAGTGATCGAGGTTCGATTTCTGCCACTGCCTGTGAAGAATTTGGTACCCCGTGACCACGTGGGAAGTTGCATATGCTGGAGGCCACATGACACATAGAACTGAGCTCCCCTGCCAAATCCTTCTCTTTAAAAAAAACAGGCCTTAAGAAATATCCCACCAGGCAGAAGTTCTCTTTAAATTAAAAGAAAACATCCCTTGACTTAAAATGTAATCTTGTAGACAGGATTAAATTAAGGTCCTAGTTATCCCTCTTAATTAAAGAATACTAATCTCACTACTAGTCATCAAGTTCAATTTATGTTAAACTATTAAACTATAAAAGAAGTGGAAATCTTCACCTAATCAGACTTAATGATCAGCTGCTTCCTTTATCATGTGTCACTGCCTAAATCATAATGTCACCTTCTCTTTACAGTGGGGAGAAGGCAGGAGAATAGAGTTGAGGAGGAAATGGATCAGCCATGATGAAATGGTGGAGCAGACTCGATGGGCTGAATGGCCTAATTCTGCTCCAATGTCTTATGGTCTTTGCTTATTAATTTAGAGATACAGCACGGAACAGGCCCTAATGGCCCACTGAGACTTGCCACCCAGCAACCCACCTGTTTAACCCTAGAACAAAACAGGACAATTTATGATGACCAATTGACCTTCTAACCGATACATCTCTGGAATGTGGGCGGAAACCCGAGGATGCAGAAGAAACCATCGCTGTCACGGGGAGAACATACAAGCTCCTTCATTGAAGTCCGAGCTCTGACGCCCCGAGCTGTAATAGTGTCGCGCTAACCGCTACGTTGCCGTGGTGCACTGCTGGTCTTTGTGGGATGATAAGCTTTCACATATAGATCCTTCTTCCCGCATTGCAGCTGAACACATTTCATGAACTCAAGACTACCCAAACTAGAACATAGAACATAGGAATCTATAGCACATTACAGGCCCTTTGGACCACAAAGTTGTGCTGACCATGTAACCTACTCTAGAAACTGCCTAAAATTTCCCTACTTTTCCCTATTTTTCTAAGCTCCATGTTCCTATCTAAGAGTCTCTTAAAAGACCCCATTATGTCCACCTCCACCACCGTCACTGGCAGTGCATTCCACACACCCGTCACTCTCTGTGTGAAAAACTTACCTCTGACATCCCCCTTGTATCTGCTTCCAAGCACCTTAAAACTATCCCCCCTCATGTTAGCCTTATGAGCCCTGGGAAAAAGCCTCTGGCTATCCACACAATCAATGCCTCTCATCATCTTGTACATCTCTATCAGATCACCCATCATCCTCTGTTGCTCCAAGGAAAAAAGGCCAAGTTCACTCAGCCTATTCTCATGAGGCATGCTCTCCAATCCAGCTTGTACATTCTCCCCGTGACCGCGATGGTTTCCTCTACGCCCACATTCCAGAGATGTATCGGTTAGAAGGTTAATTGGTCATTATAAATTGTCCTGTTTTGTTCTAGGGTAAAACAGGTGGGTTGCTGGGTGGCATGTCTCAGTGGGCCGTTAAGGCTAATTTATACTTGTGCGTCAAATGTACGCCGTAGGTACCGCGTACCCTACGCCGTAGGATGATGTGCACCTCCCCCAAAACGTAACTCACGCGTTGCGGTGACACAGACCGCAGCAACTGTGATTGGTCCGCTTGGTAGCATCGCATTTCCTCATATGCATTTCCGGTTGCTTTTCTCCGCCACATCTGTACACTGATCAGAAATAATGGTTGGAGACGATGAACCAAATCGTCAAATCTACCTGCCAACATCCGAAAATATTTGAAATGTGTTTCCTCGTCCATATCTTTCACGAAGAACTCAGCACAGTGGCATAGAAACCCCACCGCCAATTAGCGTTTTGGCGGTGAATTGCAGAGCAACATAGACACAACTGCGCATGCTCGCTATGGTGTAGGGCTATGCAGAAGTATAAACCAGGCCCATGGTGTAGGCTATGGCGTAGCCCATACACACAAGTATAAATCAGCCTTTAGGGCCTGTTCCGTGCTGTATCACTAAATTAATAAGGACATCGTAAATCTCTTCTGCACTCTTTCTATAGTGTCCACATCCTACCTGTGGTGAGGTGACCAGAAATGAATATTATAAAGCCATTTGCTGGTGTATAGCAAATTCAGAGGTGTCACTAACAAGGGGTGATTGATAAGTTCGTGGCCTATGGTAGAAGGAGTCAATTTTAGAAAACCTAGCACATTTATTTTTCAACATAGTCCCCTCCTACATTTACATACTTAGTCCAGCGGTCATGGAGGATACGGATCCCTTCTTTGTAGAAGTCAGCATCTTGGACCTCCAGAAAGTGGTCCACAGCAGGGGTGATTGATAAGTTCATGGCCTAAGGTAGAAGGAATTGAGTTATACAGCTCTGGTTACATGCACTGCAGTTCAACTCTTTGAGTGAAAATGCAGAAAGTTTGAAGTTAATAACTCATTTCCTTCTACCTTAGGCCACGAACTTATCAATCACCCCCCCCCCCCGCCCCCATATTATTAATTTATATTTTCTCAGGTCAAGCTGGTAAAACCTAAGGTATGGGCATAGCCAAGCACACTCATTTCTCAATTACTGGGAACTTTCAGACTATTCTAGTGGTATTTAGTATTGTGGCTTTCTGAAGATTTACATAAATACTGCAATGTAGGCATAATTGCTTAATGCTACTATGTAATGGCTTTGGGATGATACCTGTTGAAGATATTACTATTGGGACAATGTATACTCTGTTCATGTTCCAAAGTCTTTCAGTTCAGCAAATTTCTGGTATTTTTCACTTACTGATTTCTGTATGTTGTGTGGGTTTGGAATGGCTATATCTATATCGTTCTTGCCTGTTTATCCTGTAATATTATATCCGGACGGTTATTATGGGTTGTCCTATCTGTAATATAATTTGTGGGATTCTGAAAATAAATCGAGATCAGGCTTGTAATAGTAAGGTATAGATTCTTCTCTGAGTTTATATTTTAAAGCAAAATTTTGATGAATGATGTTTGTCACTTGATTATGCCTGTGTAGGTAATCAGATTGAGTTAAACTGCTGCAGGATCCTATAATGTGATAGATTGATTCTGGTTTCTCTTGGCATTTTCTTCATTTATCATCTTGAATTTGTTAGTCTTTTATTATATATTTTTGTTAATAATAATAATTATTATTATGCCCATGTGACCAATTAACCTACCAACCTATATGTCTTTGGAATGTGGGAAGAGACTGGAGCACCCAAAGGAAACTCATGTAGTCAAAGAACATACAAACTCCTTACAGACACCAGCAGGTATTGGACCTGAGTCACTTGCTCTATAATAGCATTACGTTTAACCATTACGCTACTGTGCCGCCCCAGTGAATGAAAGTTGTCAATGAAATATCTTGAAAGTATTTGGAAACACAAGAGTGCATCAAAAATTAAAATCGTTTGCAAAACTCAGATTTTTGCCACATCAAAATCTGCAGAAATGAAGATTGATTTTGCAAGGAATTTCTTAATGTTTTGCAAAATTGAATACCTTCTATTTTTCACCAGAGGAGCCATTTCCTTCATAAATTCTCCGGAAGTACACTACACATCCAATTCCATTCCTTGATATATTGTCCACGGAATAGCTGAGAAAACAGAGGTCAGGGTGGCTTATTTGAAAAGCTATAAACCAAATTGACTGATTCATCGGTGTTCAGACTCTGATTTAAAAGTCTGTCCAGCATTCCAAAGCAGGGTTGGAGGTATACAAGAATTTGCTGAATCCAGCAGTCTTTGATAGATGGAGATTTTCTTGACAGTGAGGAGAAATTAGTCAAGGTTCCCCATTCTGGTTACCAAGCATTGACTCTTGCAAAGTTTTCATCTTTGTGACTTTGATGCAACCTTGACCCAGACCTTATAAAGAAGGTGTTAAATGCAATATGACAGGGTCCATTCAGTTGAGAGTGCCCGTTGCCAGAGGTTCAAAGTTCAAAGTAGATTTATTTTCAAAGTACATTATATACATATATATATATAATCTGCGATTCTTTTCTTGCAGACGTTCACATTAGAACAAAGAAATATGATAGAATCAATGAAAAACTACACACAAGGAAGACCAGATCATTGGTTTTAAAACACAAACACGAGGAAATCTGCAGACACTGGAAATTCAAGCAAGACACACAAAAAATGCTGGTGAACACAGCAGGCCAGGCAGCATCTATAGGAAGCGGTACAGCTGACGTTTCGGGCCGATCCTGACAAAGGGTCTCGGCCCGAAACGTTGACTGTACCTCTTCCTATAGATGCTGCCTGGCCTGCTGCGTTCGCCAGCATTTTTTGTGTGCGCAGCGCATTGGTTGTTTGTCAGTTTATGTTTGTCTATAGTTTCAGGAGGTCATTGTTAAGGTGGCCAAATAACATCCTGCAGCATGTTTGTAACCATCAAGTTAATTCAAGTCTTCCACACGGCAATTATGACTATCAGTGATCTGCATCATGGTCAATTTTGCATTTTCACCTGTTTGACTAAGATGCATAATTCTGCCTTCGTAATTGAGGAACGCAGTCACACCCATTTGGACCCTTTTCTTCAGCAATGGTTTTAATGGCATGATGGCCATGCCTAACAGCAGCTGACAGTCACTCCCCCACAAACCCTGGACAAGGTTTGCCCATGTCACAAATCTTAAGGATACAGTGGTACAGTCAAATACGTTGTCTGGTGCCAAACCAAATCAGAGAGTATTGTGCTCAGGACAGCCCGCAAGTGACACCACATTTCCGGTGCCAACATAGCATGCCCACAACTCACCAACCATAACCGCGTGGTTTGGAATGTGGGAGAAACTGTTGCAGCCAGAGGAAACCCATGTGGTTACAATTTCCTCACAGGCCACAGCGAGAATCGGTCCCTAATCTTACAGCAATTTCACCGACCACCTCGTTACCATTCTGTCCACTGGTAACGAAATCTAATACCAATACTAATCACTGATTGCTAATCAGATTGTTACTAAATATGTGAGAGATAAAACTGAAAATGTTGGATTGTCCAGGTAATAGAGGACTTAGAGATGATAAATTTGATTGGAAATGGATCTTAGTGCCAAGTCCACACGTGATAAAGCAAAGGGCAGTGAAAACAATGGAAACTTTGTTTGGGGATTAATATTTCCAGAGATATGAGACTGGTGTTGGTGGGAGACACTCCTGATATGGAGATTCCTTCAGGCTAGTGTCAAATGTTCATCACTTTAATGACTTGCAAAGAGGCCAATCTATTTTTTGTCAAAAAAAGTGGAAGCCTGTCTTCCCTCCACCTGCCCTGTATGAACGTGAATTCCTTCAGTATTAGAACTGCTGGCTCACATCATGCAGAGCAATCAGGGGCCAAGATAGAATTAGATACGTTTGAAATACTAATGAAAGAATGCAAACAGTTCCCTTCCACAACCCTTTGTTCATGAAAATGAGAAGCCATTATTCTGTTATGGAGCACACTCTGTATATATCAGTTTTCAGTTCTTCTGTAATTGTTTTCTGATCAGTTGAAACTAAATATGGAATTATAAAATTTTCCTCCTCAGCCTTGCACCAAATGATTCAAATTTCGGAGTTTGATTTATTTATCACATGAACATCAAAACATATAGTTACTTTGTTTTCGTTAACAACCTAGGATGTGCTGGGACAGGCCACAAGAGTCGCCACAGACCCAGCGCCAACCTAGCATGCCCACATGTTCAGCAGGACAACACAAGTGGTGGTAGCAACAGAACAAAACAAGGTAACGACAGCAAAACAAGCTGCTTTCCTACCACCCCACTCCCAATCCCCTCACACACACACAGACAGGACTCTAACCCCAGATCAGGCCCTCTCCGGCCTCCAATCTTTGGGTCTGGACTCTCAAACTTGCAGGATTTGGACATCCAACCTCCAGTCCCCGGTCCAGACTTGCAGACTCGACCCCTGGGCCTCTGGCTCCTGGCTCACCGAGCTCCGAACTTTGACCTTTGGCTTTGCCCTCTGGACTTTGCCAACCTCTGAGTGTTGGCCCCAGAAATGGATATCAAGCAGGTCATGGAGATAAGATATGAAGCCTTTCAGATATTCACTCCCTCACCATTGAATAGAAAGGTCCAATAGAAATTTTCAGTACCAGATAAGAACTTGCAATGAAGGCCCAGTATTCGGGACAACTATTCACATATCTTTAATATTTATTGTGCCTGGAGCAAATCAGCACAGTGAGACTTAATAACAAATGTCTCAGTAAAGCAGCCAGCATAATCAAAGACCCCACCCATCCCAGGCATTCTATCTTCTCCCCTCTTCCATCAGGCAGAAAAAACAAAAGTTTGAAAGCGTGTACCGCAAAATTTAAGGACAGCTTCTACCCTACTGTTTTAAGACTATTAAATGGTTTCCTCATGCACTAAAATGGACGTTTGACCTCATTATCCCCCTATTTATGATCTTGCACCTTATTGTTTACCTGCACTGAACCTTCTCTATAACTGTTACACTTTATTCTGCATTGCTGCTGTTTTACCTCAATGCACTGTGTAATGGTCTGATCTGTATGAACAGTATACAAGAAAAGTTTTTCACTGTATCTTGATACAGTAATAAGCCAATTCCAATTAGTGGGTGGGAGACAGTTCAAATTGGAACAATAAGTGTAAATGTTTGGCTCAAATGTATTTGTTTTTCTTGCCATTCCAAGTCTGTTTGCTGCCCGACGATCATGATTAGCTGAAAAATCCAGGGCTCTATTTAAATGCAAGCTTCTTCATTCCGAGAGTGACCAGGCACTAATCAGTGTACCGGAGCCCATGTACACCAGAAGTCGCAGTCACGTTCCAATCTTACAAATTTACTGGAGTCAATCAAACCTGCGACAGCAGCCGATGAACAAAATAATGATTCATTCAGAATTGGGTTTTTTTTTTGCTTCAGGTCATTTATGACATCAGGCCATTGCTGGGAAGGTGAGGTTTTATTCCGCACGTTTAACTGGTGAGGTACTTTCCCGAGCTGCTGCTACAGTTATACAGTCATAGAATGATACAGCCCAGAAACAGGCCCTTCAGTCCATCGCGTCCATGCTTTTTTGTCCATTTACACTAATCCCCTTTGCCCTCACTAGAACCATACCCTTCCAAGCCTTGCCAATTAAGTAACTGTTTCACTATCTTGTAAACATTGTAATTGTATCTGATTCCACCACCTCCTCCAGCAGTGAGTTCCAGGTGTCAACTAATCTCTGTGTAAAATAAATTCTTTCCCTTCTAATCCTCTTTAAAGCACCTTCCTCTCACCTTAAACCTACGCTCAATTGTTTTCGATACCCATACCATGGGAAGCAGGTTTGACAATCCATCTTGTCAGTGTCTCTCATATCCTTCCATCAAAGACCTTCTGGTGAAGGTGCTGTCACGATGCTGTTGGGTAAGTAAGAAGTTCCAGGAATCAGAGCCAGCAATTAATTAATTAATTAATTATCTATCTATCTGTCTGTCTGTGACGGGCCTTTCCAGCCCAGTGAGCCTGCGCTGTCCATTTACATGCATGTGACCAATTGACCTACTAACCCACCCATCTTTGGGATGTGGGAGGAAACCCATGCGGTCATGGGGTGAACGTACAAACTCCTTACAGGGAGCGGCAGAGATTGAACCAGAGTCGCTGCTGTTGTGCCACCATGCTGCCCATCATGAAGGAGACTGCAAAGTATTTCCAAGTTGGGATGAAGAGGAACCTGCATGTGGCGGTGCTCCCATGCGCCACCTGGTTTTGGTGAGAGGGTTCTGAGACTTCAAAGGTTTGAGAAAAAGCTTACTTGCCATTGTTCACTCACTGCCTTCAAACATAATGTAGAGGCAGGTGTTGGATATTTCTCCTTCAAACAGGTACACTCCCAACATAATGTAGAGGTGGGTGTTGGCTATTTGCTCTTCAAACATGTGCAGACCCAACATATGTAGAGGCAGGTGTTGGCTATTTGCTCTTCAAACAGGTACAGACCTGACATAATGTAGAGTTAGGTGTTGGCTATTTGCTCTTCAAACAGGTACAGACCCGACATAATGTGGAGTCAGGTGCTGGCTATTTGCCCTTCAAACAGACAATAGACAATAGGTGCAGGAGTAGGCCATTCGGCCCATTGAGCCAGGACCGCCATTCACTGTGATCATGGCTGATCATCCACAATCAGTACCCTGTTCCTGCCTTCTCCCCATATCCCATGAATCTGCTATCTTTAAGAGCCCTATCTAACTCTTTCTTGAAAGCATCCAGAGAATTGGCCTCCACTGCCTTCTGAGGCAGAGCATTCCACAGATCCACAACTTTCTGTGTGAAAAAGTTTTTCCTCAACTCCGTTCTAAATGGCCTACTTCTTATTCTTAAACTGTGGCCTCTGGTTCTGGACTCCCCCAACATCAGAAACATGTTTCCTGCCTCTAGCGTGTCCAATCCCTTAATAATCTTATGTTTCAATCAGATCCCCTCTCATCCTTCTAAATTCCAGTGTATACAAGCCCAGTCGCTCCAATCTTTCAACATATGACACTCCTGCTATCCCGGGAATTAACCTCGTGAACCTACGCTGCACTCCCTCAATAGCAAGAATGTCCTTCCTCAAATTTGGAGACTAAAACTGCACAAAACAGGTACAGACCCAACATAATGTAGGATCAGGTGCTGGCTATTTGCCCTTCAAACAGGTACAGACCCGACATAATGTAGAGGCAGGTGTTGGCTATTTGCTCTTCAAACCGGTACAGACCCTACATAAAGTAGAGTCAGGTGCTGGCTATTTGCCCTTCAAACCCACTCTATGATTCAATACCATCACACTGATCTTTTACCAATGACGCTTTCCTGCATTGTGCCCTGATTCTTCTAATATTCCAAAAATGCTATTAGTATCTCCCTTGAATGCATCAATTATTGAACTCAGTGTATCTGAGGTGTGGAGAATTCCAGATACACCACTCTCTGGGTAAAGAAATTGCTTCTCATCCTAGTTCTGTAAGTGAGTTCTGGTTCTGAGCACTGTAACCAGGAGAAACATCTGTCATTTACTCTGTCAATAATTGGTATCAGCTCTCACTCTTCTGAAATTGAGAGCGGTTGAGTCCAGTCTGCTTAATCTCTGATGTAGCAAATCCCCGTGTAGTCATCTGGTCTCAATATTCAGTAACATTCTCCATAAACCTTCTGGCCCTCCTCCCTTCTTAATAGCAACCTCTGAACCCACCTCCATTCATGGATATTTCTCTGCATGAGTTGTAACTATTTCAATTAGCGTCAGTTGTTTTGACTGGACTGGGAAGATCATTTTGAAAATGCTTAGAATAAAAATGAGTTTTATTAATGAAGTATAGACACTGGCATTGTTTTCTTCATGTTGCATCAATAATTGAGCCCTGAGACGTTGAATCCCAGGAAATTGAAGCCACTCATTCTTTACCAGCTGACCCCTCATTATGGATAGTATGTGTTTTCCCAACTTCCCCTTACTGAAGACCACAACCAATTCCTTGGTTTCATTGACATTGAGTGCAAGGTTGTTGTTGGGACACCACTCAACCAGCTGATCTATCTCACTCTTGTACACCTCCTCAACACCATCTGAGATTCTGCCAACATCAGTGGTGTCATTGGTGAATTTATGGATGGTGTTTGAGCTGTGCCTAGCCATGCAGTCACTTAAAACATTTTTTTTTAGAGATACAGTACGGTACAGGTCTGTCTGGCCCATCAAGCCACACCACCTAGCAACTCCTAACCTAATCACAGGACAATTTACAATGACCAATTAACCTGCTAACTATTAGTATCTCCCTTGAATGATGTACATCTTTGGAACTTGGGAGGAAACCAGAGCACCTGGAGGAAAGCCATGCACTCACGGGAAGAACTCACAAACTTCTTGCAGAAAACATCAGAATGAACCCTGAACTCTGACATCCTGAGCTGTAATAGTGTCGTGCCTACCACTACACTAGTGATGGGTGCAGAGTGAGTAGAGCCGTGGGCTAAGCATGCATCCTTGTCTAGCTGCTCTGTGGATTATCAGCAAAAAGATGTCATTTCTGATCCGCACAGACTGTGGTCTCCCGATGAGGAAGTAAAGGATTCAATTGCAGAGGGAAGTACATCAGCTCATGTTTTGAAGCTTGCTGACAAGAACTGTGGGAGTTAACACTGAGCTATAATCAATAAAAAGCAAATATTGCTGTTCTCCAGGTGATGCAAGGCCAAGTGGGGGGGCGGGGTCAGTGAGATTGCATCTGTTGTAGACCGATTGCCGCAGTAGGCAAAGTGGAGGGGGTCCAGGTCCTTGCTCTGGCAAGAATTGATTCTAGCCATGACCAACCTCTCTAAATCATTTCATCCCAGTAAATGCTACTGGGTGATAGTCATCGAGACAGTCTGATATAAGTATTGCTGTTGTCCAGGTGCTCCAAGGCTGAGTAGAGAATAGTGCTGCTAGTTTATGTCCTTAAGTACCTTGCTACTCGGTACTAACTCTACCTGCTTTTGCTGTGATATCCCTCTTGCATAATTCATGCTTAAAGTGAGTTTCCACCCACTTAATCTGGTTATTGGTCATATCCTGGTTTCTTAGTGCCTATTTAGATAATAACACGGGCACTTCCAGACATACTGTAGTTTTCTTTAGCACAGACCCCAACATTCATTCATTTTTTTTTACAGCTGTATGGACCAACCATTGCTTTGATCAGGAAACTTTTACACAGCCTGAAAACTCTGTGGCTCTTTAATTGTTTTCTTTGCAATGTGCACATCAAATAAATACAAACCATAACTTACAACACAAGTAAACAATGTCAGGCAGTCAAACAACTGACAGGCACAATGGCAAAACTAAAATGTTTTGACTGGACGGTGTCGGCGTTCAGCGGGTCAGCGGTTTATTAACGATGAGCTACCAACTTCCATTCTGTGTTTATTGTTACAATTTGTAACCGTGTTGTAACTTGAAATACTGACAATGTTAATGCATTGAAGCTCCAAAATGTTTCAAAGTAAAGGCTGAGGTGTGTTTATTATCTAGAAAATTTATGGATTGTATTCATTAATACACAATTAATTACAATGTATTTCACAATTATATTAACATAATATAAAAAAAAGTTCCAGTTGTGCAGCAAAAAAGACTCTGTGCATGGGAGCATTTCAGGTACTGCATGGCCGCACACTCACACAGCTAAAAGGGAACAGTGAGCATGGTTGACATTTGCTTGGCATTGCACTTCAATGACGTGATATATCACACAGCTATCTGTTCCTCTAATGCTGACAAGAATTGGAGATTTTTGCAGAAGTCTCATGACCTTTTCTATTCATTTACAAAAGAACTATGGAGAAAGTTGCCCAGAATTCAGGAATTATGATTATATAGTCAGTACTGTCACATCAGAATCAGAACCAAGTTTATTATCACTGGCATATATCATGACATTTGTTGTTTTGTGGTAGCAGGACAATGCAAGACATAAAAATTACCATAGATTACAAAATAAATAAGTAGTACAAAATACAAATAATGAAGTCGTATTCATGGGATTGTGGGCTATTGAGAAACTTGATGGTAGAGGGGAAGAACCTGTTGAATGTAGGTCTTCAGGCTCCTGTACCTTCTCCCTGATGGTAGTGTAGCCCCCCCGGCCAGCCTCAGGGCTGCTCAGCTCGCTGTTGTCTAGGGAAACACCCTCGGCCTCGCCAAACTGGGTAATAGTTCGTGTGGATGCTGGGTAATAGTTTGTGCCTTCTGCACAAAAACCTGCGCATCACACTAACTTACAGACACACAGAAAGAATAACATCTATCCCGATTGGTTTGTTCACCCTCTTATCGGTAACATGGTCCAAACAAACTGCTAGCAGGAGGACTTTCTCAGTAGTTAACATAACAAAGAAGCCATTTCAATTATAACATAACAAAGAAGCCATTTTAATTAGACTACGCAGTAACATAAAAGGAGAAACCCCTTACAGTAGTAATGGGAAGGGGGCACGCCCAAGATTGGTGAGGGTCTTTAATGATGGATGCAGCCTTCTTGAGCCATCGCCTCTTGAAGATGTCCTTGATGGTGGGGAGGGTTGTCCCAGTGATAGAACTGGCTGGTTCTGCAGCCTCTTGTAATCCTGTGCACTGGAGGATCCATATCAGACTGTGGTGCCGCAAGTCCGAGTGCTCTCCACTGAAATCTCGGACACAGAACCTCATAGACTCAGTGTCCTATGGTCAGAACTAATCAGTAGTGCACCTTTTACTGATCATAGCCAAATTGAAAATTATTAATGTCTTGCCTGCAGTGATTACTGGCTCCTTGATCAACCAATGCCTTACAGTATGGCTGCTGAGGGGAGATTTCTTTAAACTCCCAGTTGCTTCTCAGCATTGACACAGCAGCTGCCATTGTACAGACCTTGGTCCGAAACACTGAGGTGCTAAATACCACAGTGCTGCTTTTAATGAGCTTATGTCCCATTTTTACAACCAGTTTTTAGGGGTCCAGAGAGACGCACATGTTTAGCACATCAATAAATGGCAAAATCCAATATTCAGCACGTATTTTCTTCCTGCCTTCCCAGGATTTAAGTATGGTGCAAGACTTCAGGTGGAAAGGATGACATTTCCTTCTGGTGTTTAGTAGCGGACTGAGGCCAGTCATGACTAATATGCCAAATAAAAAGCTTGTGTGTGAAATGAACAAATTGGAGCTACTACCTAGCTTTCTTTTGGCTCAGATATGGATTAGGTACTGAGTGGAGGAACACTATCGTTGGACCACAGTCCCCAGAGCAAAGGCCCTCAGTCAAAGCCACTTAACAGGCTTGAGTTACTCTCGACATCTCATCTTTTCCCAGTGAGCCAAACAAACGGTAAACTGGAGCTTTATTGATTGACAACACAAGTCAATTAAATTTTTTAAATTCAAGTTGCTGTGGTGATGAGGTGCATTGACTTCTGGAAAATTCTTAGCAACAAGAATAAGAATGGCTGCACCCTTTAACATCACACATATAGATATGTATACGTACATTTGTACACCTTACTGCAAATGTCAATAAACGCTGTTCAATGAGCGACCGAGCACTTAACGTTTTTCCTTATGGGGAACCTCTAAAATTGTCGAGCTACTATTAATTGTACTGCTTTTTCTAAAGCGAAGTGTCAAGAAGACCAAATAAAAGCTCAAAGAAGTTCAAATCCTACATTCACAAAATGCTGGAGGAATTCAGCAGGTTAGGCAGCACCTAAGGACAGTCATAAGCCTTTGACGTTTCAGGCCAAGACCCTTCTTCAGGACCCGACATTTACTTCACCCAATTCTACGTTCACTTCTTTCCCGTCAATTCATAAGTGTCATGGAGCACTTCAGGAATTCCCAACAATCTTCTCAAGGAGCTGAGCAGGTCGAGCAGCATCTGTGAGAGGAAAGAATTTGCTGACACGGGCTTCCTCCGGGTGCTCCAGTTTCCTCCCACAATCCAAAGACATACCAATTGGTAGGTTAATTGGTCATTGTAAATTGTCGTATGATTAGGCTAGGGTTAAAATGGGGGTTGCTGGGCAGCATGGCTCAAAGGTCTGGCAGGGCCTATTCTGCACGGTATCTCAATAAAATAAATAATATATAAATATCATCAAAATTCAAAGTAAAGTTTATTATCAGAGTACATAAATGTCACCATGTACAACTCTGAGATTCATTTGCTGTGGGCATACTTAGCAAATCTGTAGAACAGTAAGTGTAACCAATGGACAACGATCTATGCAAATGCAGATAGAAATAAACAGCAGTAAATAATGAGCATGAAATAACAAAATAAAAGTGTCCTTAAATGAGTGCGGTTATCCCCTTTTTGTTCAAGAGCCTGATGGTTAAGGGATGGGAACTGTTCTTGAACCTGGTGGTGAGAGTCCTGAGATTCTTGTACCTTCTATCTGGTGGCAGCAGCGAGAAAAGATCACGTTCTGGGTGGTGAGGATCTTTGATGATGGATGTAAATCAATGTAAATATATTTTAAGCAATCCTATAAAACCCAATGCACAAGTAACTGTTAAGTATGGCCGTATACACATGGGGCACCGTGGTAGTGTAACAGTACAACGCTATTACAGTGAGTTCAATTCTGGTGCCATCTGTATGGACCCCGTGCGTTTTTGCCATGACTCTTGCAGTCCAAAGCCATATCAGTTAGTAAATTAATTGGTCATTGTAAATCGTCCTGTGATTAGACTAGGGTTAAATAGGTGGGCTGCTGGGCAGTGAGACTCATTGGGCCAGAAAGGCCTGTTCCATGCTGTATCGCTAAACGACTAAATCAACATTAGATTAGTTTATGTGCATATTCTGATTGTACGTACATAAAGTGATGCTAAGTGCAGGCGTATCTGAACACAAGGTGACTCTGACAGGAAATGATAAAGTGACAAAGTGATTCCTGACAGGCGGAACTCCTCGAGGTAGCAGCAGGGTATTTGAAAACACAGTAGGACAGTGGCTGGGTCTGAGGTGTGGAGTGCAAGCATAAAATGGCAGAGCATAGGGGGATGAAGTGTCCTGAGGTGGCGTGGAGAGGAATGACCAATGCGTACGAGGGGTGATTGATAAATTCGTGGCCTAGGGTAGAAGGAGTCAATTTTAGAAAACCTAGCACATTTATTTCTCAACATAGTCCCCTCCTACATGTACACACTTAGTCCAGCGGTCGTGGAGCATACGGATCCCTTCTTTGTAGAAGTGGTCCACAGCAGGTGTGATTGATAAGTTTGTGGCCTAAGGTAGAAGGAGATGAGTTATTAACTTCAAACTTTCTGCATTATCACTCAAAGAGCTGAACTGCCCGTGCATGTAACGAGAGCATCTTGGAGCTCGAGGTGGTCCACAGCAGGGGTGATTGATAAGTTCGTGGCCCAAGGTCGAAAGAGATGGGTTATACAGCTCTTGTTACATGCATGTGCAGTTCAACACTTTGAGTGAAAATGCAGGAAGTTTGAAGTTAATTACTCACCTCTTTCTACCTTAGGCCACGAACTTATCAATCACCCCTGCTGTGGACCACCTAGAGATCCAAAACACCGACTTCTACAAAGAGGGGATCCCTATGCCCCATGATCACTGGACTAAGTGTGTAAATGTAGGGAAAATAAATGTACTCGGTTTTCTGAAATTGACTCCTTCTACCTTAGGCCATGAACTTATCAATCACCCCTAGTGGTGGTGGAGGTGTTGATCAAGCAGGTTCCTTTTAACCATGCTGGCCCGCTTTAGCTGGTATCCTCATGGAAGTTCTCCTTTGGTTCCGATTTAAGGTCCAGCTGAATGATACCTCGGTGGACAGTTCTCCATTCTGGGTGGAGAGCAGGGACACCGCTTCAAACATTCCACAGCGCTGTGAATTCGTCTCGCACAAACCTGACAAAAAAGTGCAAGCAGACATCATTCTGTGGTTGTTTGCTGTATGTAAGCAGGAGCTTTTGTTTTGAGCCAGGCAGAGCACAAGAAGTGGCCTCTTTTATACACGTCACATGTTAAACATTCTTGAATTAATATAGCTGGAATTTACAGTCTTGTGAAGAAATACAGGGAAGTAAGACTGACTCCATACAATTCAATGAAATCTGTGCTCACTTTTCTTCACACAAAGTCTTCAGGCATCAAGTAAACTAAATAGTCCAGCGGATAAACAAAAAATATTTAACCAGAACATTCTGTCTCTTAAAGTATCAGCTATTGAGATCAAGTGAAAGCGATGGGACAGGGAATTTAAGGCAGTTTGTGGCACAGGTACAAGAATATAGAAACATAGAAACATAGAAAATCTACAGCACAATACAGGCCCTTCGGCCCACAAAGCTGTGCCGAACATGTCCTTACCCATAGCCCTCTATTTTTCTAAGCTCCATGTATCCATCCAGGAGTCTCTTAAAAGACTATTGTATCCGCCTCCACCACCGCCGCCGGCAGCCCATTCCACGCACTCACCACTCTCTGTGTAAAAAACCTACCCTGACATCTCCTCTGTACCTACTTACAAGCACCTTAAAAATACGCCCTCTCGTGCTAGCCACTTCAGCCCTGGGGAAAAAGCCTCTGACTATCCACTCGATCAATGCCTCTCATTATCTTATACACCTCTATCAGGTCACCTCCCATTCTCCGTCACTCCAAGGAGAAAAGGCCGAGTTCACTCAACCTATTCTGGTAAGGCATGCTCCCCAATCCAGGCAACATCCTTGTGAATCTCCTCTGCTCCCTTTCTATGGTTTCCACAACCTTCCTGTAGTGAGGCGAGCAGAACTGAGCACAGCACTCCAAGTGGGGTCTGACCAGGGTCCTATATAGCTGTAACATTACCTCTCGGCTCCTAAACTCAATCCCACGATTGATGAAGGCCAATGCACCATACGCCTTCTTAACCACAGAGTCAACCTGTGCAGCAGCTTTGAGTGTCCTATGGACTTGGACCCCAGGATCCCTCCGATCCTCCAAACTGCCAAGAGTCTTGCCACTTAATGCTATATCTATTATATATAATACAGATTTAATATAAATAAATCAATAATAATCATAAATTATTATAGATTTATACTATAATTATATAACAATGGGGACAGCACTGTGGTGTAGTGGTTAGCACAACCCTTTGCAGTGCCAACGACCTGGGTTCAATTCCCGCTGCTGCCTGTAAGGAGTTTGTACGTTCTTCCCATGACCGCGTGGGTTTCCTCCGTGTGCTCTGGTTTCCTTCCACAGTCCAAAGATGTACCGGTTAGTAAGTTAATTGGTCATTGTAAATTATCTCGTGATTAGGCTAGGGTTAATTAAGTGGGTTGCAGGGTGTCACGGCTCAAGGGGCCGGAAGCCCCTATTCCGCACCGTATCTCAATAAAAAAATTAAAGCTATTAGAGACGTTTTATCAGTCTTATCTTTGATATCAAGAAATATTAGGCCAAGGGTTAGAGAAGGAAAAATGGAACCAGAAGCATCCTGAACTCCTCCAGATATTTTGACATTGTACGGTACACACGTGGGTTTCCTCCAGGTGCTCTGGTTTCCTCCCACGTTCCAAAGATGTACAGATTAGTAAATTGTGGGCATGCTATGCTGGCACCAGAAGCATGGCGATACTTGCAAACTGCCCCCAACACATCCTCGGACTGTGCTGGCCGTGCTGCAAACGACGCCTTTCACTGTATGTTTCGATGCGCATGTGATAAATAAATGTAATCGTTGATCTTTAACTACCATCAAGGGTTATATTTATTTGGTAACTTTGTGCCAGAGTTAAGTCAATGTTGGCATTTGGAACGATGCATTTCACGGTATGTTTCAATGTCACAAATGGAGAATTTTAAGTAACTTCAGGTGAACTTCATTCAAATCTTTAGTAAGAAGCCCAGCTCTTGGTACACCTGAGTGGAAGCAGGAATTACAAGCTGCAGGTACGGATTGCTGATAGCTTACTTCCTTTAGTCTTCATTCTCATCTGGTTTCTCACCTTCAGAATTCATTCTTTCTATGCTTTCCACTAAAGATGGATTCCTGCTTTCTTCTGGCAGTGCTGTATGTCAATGTGCTCAGTGGACAAATTTAGCTGATAGGAAACCAGCTTTCTGTTTTCCCAACCAGCATACTGTGCAAGCAATGCTGAACACCAAGATTAACTGACTCTGGAGATAGAAATGGCAATTCAGCTTGGATGCATTCTCTGATGACTGTCTCCTACCCTATCAAATGGAGGCATATGATTTGAAAAAGAGATCCAAAAAAAAAACAAACAATTAATTTCAAGATGGTTCCAATTGAGATCCCGATCTTAATCTTCGATTCCTGGATACTCCAGGATATTCCCAAAGTGTTGGCAATCCTACATAGGATTGGTGCATGGATGTCCCTTTCCTCTGCATGTGCTCGCAGGAATGCCGTGCACTTACAGAGCTTACTGGGGTTCTTTGTGCAACTCTCGGTCTTCAATGTTTACTTCACCTTTAGAGTCAAATTCCTTTTGAGCACTTCACAATTAAAGAAGATTTTCAATTCTTTATGAAGTGAATATTACATGGAACACAGAACATAATGGCACACTACAGGCTCTTTGGTCCTCAATGTTGTGCCGAACTTTTAACTACTCAAGACAGACCTAGAGTCATAGAGATGTACAGTACAGAAGCCAACCCTTCTGTCCATCTAGTCAGCATTGTTCTGGAGCTGCTCCGGCCTATGGTCTATCCCCCGGGATTAATAAAGTATGACTATGACTATGACTATGTCAATGCTGAAACCATTTAAACTGCCGACTCCCATCGACCTGCACCTGGATCATAGCCCTCCATACCCCTCCTATCCACGGACCTATCCAAACTTCTCGTATACATTGAAATCGAGCTCGCATGCACCACTTCTGCTGGCAACTCATTCCACACTCTTGGGACCCTCTGAGTTAAGAGGTTTCCCTTCGTGTTCCCCTTAAGCTTTTCACCTTTCACACTTAACCCATGACTTCAGGTTGTCGTCCCACCCAACCTCAGTGGAAGAATGTAATGAATATTCTGGCTGTTTTCATCTAAATTCTGCAGGGGAGAATTTGTTGCAAATTCACGGCAGCACAGCAGAGACTAAATCATTTATTAAAAAGCTTTTCCAACAGAGTAGCTCCCACCATACTCTACCAGTATAGAAACTCCAACTCAGAGTCCTGCAGAATTAAGTGGTGAATGAGGATTTAGCGTGCAATTTAATTCAGTTTGGGATCGCTCAGTGCGTGAACCCAGCAGTAACTATCCTGTCCACAAATCTGAGGCCATTCTCATTCTGCTTGGGTCATTGTGCTCCTCACTGAACGCAATCCCAAGAGGTATAACCAGCCTTTATGGGCAGCATCAAATGATATTCATAGAGAAAAATAAGGCTCCTTTGCTATCCTGGAAGAGAACAATTTGCTGTAAATTACAGAGGAATGTCCTGCTCAGTTTGTGGTTTTATAACGATGTCTGCAACTACTTGATTATCCTAAGCTTGTTCTGTTCTGACGGACAGCAGGAATGTAAGCTACACAATTAAAGCATGAAAATGATTCATTGGCTGGTGTATTACACTGTCCTACCGGAGGTTATTTGAAAGTCAGTGGCCCAGATTGCAGTTCTGACATTTCCTAGCAAGGTATATATAAAAAAATAAATATTTGAATTTTGAATCTGAATTCTTTACAATGTGTGTCCTCTGGGTCAGAATTACATGGTTAAATGCCATTGAAATTACTTACATTATTTTGTCTATTACATTATTTATCAGTAATGGCTGAACCCCCACATCAGCTATTAACGTCTGGCTTGGTGTTGCATCCTCTTGCAATATACAAAAACATACAGGCCAGCAGAAAAGGTTAGTGGCTGCAGTCTACCCTCACTGCAGTATTTGTATGTGTCCAGGAAGCGGGCAGAAAAAAATCATTGCCAAACACTACCCACCCTGCAACCTGCCTTTTCCAAAAGCTCCCTTCTGAAAAATGCTATAGGGCTATTAAAACAAAATCTTCACACCATCTTAAAAGTTTCTTTCCCCAGGCAGTTAATCTGATCAACCATTCAAGATAGCCCACCACAATACTATCTATTACCTCAGTCACTACGCTGCACTGTAAACACCTTAAACCACTTTTTATAATGCCGTTTACATTGTAAAGATATGCTGGTATTTACATATTTATGCACATTTTATTCCATATCCATACTTTAACCTCCAACATTTTTTTATATGATCAGAATCAAAATCAGGTTTAATATCACCGGCACATGTCATGAAATTTGTTAACTTTGTGGCAGCAGTACAATGCAATACATGATAATAGAGAAAAAAGTGTGAGTTATATATATATATAATAGTGAAATGAAATTAGTGGTGGTTGGCTATCTGGAAGGACAATGGGTGATCATCATCATCACAAGCCTGGGTGGAAGGCAGGGAGATACTGAGATGCCCAGTCATCTCAAGATCCTCCTCTGGGCCTCACTGGTGTCGTCCAAAGGAAAGCTTATGAAGCAATACGTTTGGCACCAGCTTGGCTGCAGGAGCTGCCGGAAGGATGTTCAATGGCGTTCAGCTGCCTTAGAGACTCCACTCCGGATTTGTTGTCTGAGTTTACTCCCGTAGCCTTTGTCTCTCCCGAGGATGCCCGCAAGGCAGTGGGGCTATTTACCCGTAGTTGGGGATCTGGTTCACGAGCACCAGGGGGTGTTCCATACACTGGTGGGCCTGCGTGCTACGTGTGCAGGGGCCAGACCTCCTCCCCGTCCTCTGCAGTTCAGCCCGAGTCTGAAAGGAGTTCAGTTCCCATGTGTCACCAGCGAGGAGGCACTGCATGAGGCTTGCTGTTGGAGAGGCTGTGTACCGGCAGGGAGAGACTTCCACACTCAGTTCGCCCTTTCGCGAGACTGTTAGCCAGCGGTGGAAGCTGAAAGTGAGACCGATAAGCGCTACCCACTACACTACCACACTAGATGCGTCACAACAACTATTTTAACACTTAAGTCTTGCGAAAGCAGAAGTAAAAAGTAGTGAGGTAGTGTTCATGGGTGCAAAGTCCATTCAGAAATTGGATGCTGGAGGGGAAGAAACTGTTCCTGAATTGTTGAGTGAGTGCCGTCAGGCTTCTGTACCTTCTTCCTGTTGGCGGTAATGAGAAGAGGATATATCCTGGGTGATGGGGTCCTTAATGACTCTTCGTTCCTTCTAGTTGTATATCGTGCCCTGACAAACATAGCACAGCAAATTCCCAACATATGTAAATGCATATGGAAAATCAAGTTGATTCTTGATCCTATATACAATTTCCACAATCAGGTTAAATGCCCCATTGTGTTAGTTGCTAATAAATAGTTAATCAAATCATTATAAAATGTTCTATAGTGGTTACTTTAAAACAAACCAAAACTACTCTGAGACTAAGCAGGGGGTGGGGACGGGGGTGCTTGACACTCCACAAAAACGAAGCTCTAAGTCAAAGGAAGTGTGTTCAATCCTTTATTAAGAAGGTTACAAAAACGAACAATCTTGTAACTATAAAAAAGTAACAAAACTAAAACTAGTGATATAACTAAATAGGCAGTCTAAGCATATTTAAATGTTTTTAAGTGTTAGCGTTCAACATATTTAAATGGAACTAAGCAGTCAATAAAAAATCATTCCTCTGACCTACTTCCTGCTCAAAAGTTCAAGTTTCAAAGTAAATTTCAACGTGACAAATCACCCATAATAAACATACAACACAAAGTACAATACAGGCAGGCAGAAAATAGATCTGTGCATGCCTCTTACAATGTGCTATTCAATATGGACAGATTTGGGGCCAAACAAACGGAAAGCTAATAAAGTACTTGCATTTATATTCTCAGTCTCAGGACACTTTAGTGCATCCTAGGCCCAATTATTTACTTTTAAGATGTGTTCACAGTGAACAATGTGAAGGACAATTTGCACAGAACGGTGAACTGTAAATAGTATGGAGGTTCTAACCAGAGCCTGTCTGTTTGACTTTGGTCAGGACATTGGGCGAGCAACCCTGTTCTTCAAAACAGGGCCAAGGAAAAGCACCTTGTACCAGCACTGACACAGTCACTATCTTGTTGCACTTTCATATGCCCTGCTGTTACCTGCAAGAGTTCCTCTTGCCAAGAGTCACTTGTCACTCTATCATTTCTAGGCCAGAGACACCTTATGTTCAGATACTCCTGTACCTAGTGTCACCTCTTATACATACAATCAGTCTATGTATTTAAGCAAATCTTATTTATATAAGGTTAATACTTATTGCAAACACCAGACAATCTGCAGATGCTGGAAATCCAAGCAACACACACACAAAATGCTGGAGGAACTTAGCAGGCCAGGCAGCATCTATAGAAAAGAGCAACCAGTTGACATTTCGGGCTGAGACCCTTCATCAGGACTGGAAAAAAGATGAGGTCCAATAATACTTACTGTGCTTTTTTTTGAGCTACATCAGATTCAGAGCAACAATCATTTGCTTCGGCTTTGTACTTGTGTACTGAAGAATAACAATAAACAATCTTGAATTTGAATCTTGACAATTTCAATAGAGCAGGCTTCCTTTATTATTCCAAGGACAATTAGACATATTTCTGAACATGTCCCTGAGTCTCAGTAAATCTCAGTAACCAAAGAATTAAGTTGGCCTATTGCACATATTGTGTCTAAGCTTGAGGTTTTCTCTTATGCTATTTATAGTTTCAGAGTGCACAGAAAAAACAGCCCAACTATTGACTCACATTGTGGTGTTAATCCATGAGTGTTGAGTGAGTAAATATTTTACAAAGCTAAAATTGTTCCTTGTTCAATATTACCAAAACATCTTAACTTTCTTCTTTACAAAGAGGACAGGACACGATAAATATTATTTCACCTGAACAACCAAAGCAAGTTTGAGGATACTGAATCAACTTGTAATAGGTGATGCAGTTAACTGTGTTTGTAGCCTGCACTTGCTCAAAAATTCCAGTAGGAATCCAGTCAGATCCTTGAAAACCTACTCCCCCTCTCATGGTCTCTTCTTATGCATTTGCAAAAAGCTGCAAACCCTATCCTTCCCTCACAATCCAGAGACTCAGATACTCTAAGTCAGGGGTTCCCAACCTTTTCTGTATTATTAAGCAAGGGGTCATGGACCCCAGCTTGGGAACCCTTGCTCTAAGTGAAGTAACCTGTACTTCTAATTAAGTGTAATCCAGTCAGTGCTCACAATGTAATCTCCCTTATGGTGGAGAATGTTGGTCTCCTTTCTGCCTGTAATGGTGACCCTCAGCTTCGAGGTCCAGGTCACTTTCCTTCTCCATTCACTCTGGGATGAACTAAGAAAGATCTCCTGGTCAGAATGGATGATTTGGGCCGAAAGAGTCCGTGTCTATGCTATCTGTCTCTATGATATCTCTGTCTGACTTCCTCCACTGTTCCAGTGATGTGCTTGTTGAAAAGCGTCTTATCATCTGTCTTAGCACATTACGGCCTTTAGGATTCAACAATGAATTTATCAAACTCAGGAAGTCAGACATTCCAATCTAGTTGCTCAGAATTTATTTCTCCCTTTCCTCCTTTTCATGTATCTCAGATTTCATTCCACCTGTTGTGTACACCTATCACAGAGATGACCTTTACTGCCCACCTGTAGCCAACATTACCACCACTTGGGTGGTAGGGTGGAGATGGATTTCTACCAATGGAAGGGTAAGCCCTCCTTCCCTCCACTAGTTTGCAGGTCACCCTTGGGCAAGGTTTGGCACCTGCCTAGTCCCCTGATCAGGGTTTCATGAAGCCTTGGGAGCAGGTAGTGGATGGTCACATGTGCAGCTGGTGCATATCGTAAGTACCCACTGATGCCAGACAGACAATCTCTGAAGAGTAGTGATAATGGCTGAGGTCATCTGTCTTGTAAAGACACTCCTCAGAAGAAGGGAATGGCAAACCACTTCCAAAGAAAAATTTGCCAAGAACAATCATGGTCATGGAAAGACCATGATTGCCCACGTCTTACGACACAACACATAACAAGTGAATGAACCACCACTTACTTCATTCAATGCTCCTGGCCTCTGCTCCATTATAAACCTTTATCCTTTCTGTCCTTTCCTCCTTCTCTGTAACCTTACCTAGCACTGCCGGCTATGCTGCTGACGTTTAGGGCAGCGATAAAGGTCCTCGGTCTCAGGGCTTCCTTTGTTGCGTCAGTAGCTTGGTTTTCAGTCGTGCAAGTTCCAGGTGGAGACTCATCGTGCACAGATGTAGAAGGATTCTTAATTGGTGTTTTCATGACAGTTTTGTTTGCCCAGTCAGGGTTATTACCTCTGAGATCAATCCCTGAACCTGGATGACTGGGGAACCACACTCAGTCTGGCATCTACCCTTTGACCTGTTTGGCATGGGTGACCCTACCAAAAGCCAAAGCATGAAGCCCTGACTCCAGCCAATATAGCTGTCCAGTTCATTGAGGCACGCAAGCCTCCAAAGCCTACGACATGGTTGTGGTCCTCTGTATCCTTAATCTTGTTTTATTTCGAACTTCTGGTAAAAAATTATTGATCTGAAGCACTAACTGTTTCTCTCTCTAAGAATGCAGCCTGTATAATTTCAGAATTTTCTCTTCTATATTAATGTACCTTCATATTGTTATCAATCAAATGCAATCTATTGTGACCAATGGTGGAATGAATTGTGGAATTTCAGTAAAAACAAAAGAAATGGAAGCAATATAGTGACACAATAAGATTGTGATTCTTTGCCTTATCCAACTCAAACCCCATATCCTTTTATTTCCTTAAATTCAGATTTAGATCCACATCCAGATTTATTTATCACAAGTACATTGAAAAATACAGTGAGAGAGAGAGAGAAATTGCCTCTAAACTCACGTGAACCATCAACTTTTTGCTGTTGATATTTCTGTAGCAGGCAATTTCTTTTTTACGAGGTCGAGTTGCTAGCTTGATGCTCAACCCAGCACGGATGGAAAGCGTACACGGGAGCTGGCTGGATTCGAACACGGGACCTACTGCCCCAAAGTCCAGCGCCGATGCCGCTATGCCACCAGCCGGCCTGAAAAATACAGTAAAATGCGTTATTTGCGGTAACACCAACACAACCTGAAGATGTGCTGGGTCTAGCCCACAAGTGTTGCCGCCCATCGTGTTTTGTATTTAATATTTCGTATTATTGTAAATATATCTTGATTAATCACTCATTGTGGTTATATGTAAAAATACGTGAATAGCTTACGTCATGATGATACCACTTGATATCTGTGCGCCTCGCTTAAAGAACAAATTAAGACTCATATTTCAGACTCTCCAACTTTCAGACTTAATGTTGTGAAGTTACCGAAGTTACATAGCATGCCCACGATGTGCCGTAGATCAATACAATCAGCAATAACAATAACACAGCTAAATAAAACAGGAAAACAATATCAAAACGAGTCCCTTTCCCACCCACCCACCCACCGGCTCACACACACAGATACCTACAGGCCTCCAGTCCCTGGTCTGGACTCACAAACATACAGACATTGGACCCCTGACCTCTGGACAAGCCAACCCAGATGTTTTGACCTTTGGGCCTGTACCTCCAGACTTGTGGACTTTGGTCTTTGGCCTTTAGCAGACATCCCACCCTGCAAAAACTCATTTCAGGGAGGTAGCACCATCAATTTGCGGGAGACTTCTGGGAGAGGTGGGATGTCTGCAATAGAGTAGCTTCTTAGCAGCTGGGCAGCTAGTTTAAATAATGTTAGCTATGCTAATGAACGATTGACACCAGTTAAACTCACCTCAACATGTCTTTTACAGTCTTAACCCACCATGGGCAATAGAAAAGTCACTGTTGCAAACAGTGCAGCGAGCAACACTGTCATTATTTTGACCCCTATTAGGCAGGGGTACACTTTAGTGTAGTCTGGGGTGATGTGCATTTTATATTTTCTTTTTTTGGAACACTTTCCCATGGCGCGCTCTTGCTCTCTCTCTCTCTCTCTCGTGGTCGCTCTTGCACTTCCTCTTGCTTTCTCTCTCTCTCTCAAAAAATTGATTTCCGTGATATTGTGTATAATTTGCCGGCATCGGGGAGCCACTATTAATATGCGAGAGACTCCGGGAACTTCCGGGAGAGGTGGAACATCTGCCTTTAGGCTTCTACCTGAAGTATGGACTTCAACCAAAGATATATTGAGCTTAATCTTAAGTGATTCATCAGTTGACCATCCATACCCCAAAGAATTTCAAAGATTTACAGTCCTCTGACTAAAGAAATTTCTCTTAAGTTCAACCTTAAAAATGGCTGACCCCCATATGCCCAAAGCCTGTGCGTCTGTTTCTTGATTCTCTCGTCTACATGAAGTGGATCTCTCAGCTCCTGCTCTCTCAGAGTTTTGACGTCTCCAGTTCAACACTTGATTGTGATCAATGGCACAGACGTGATAGCATTGTACTGAAGGAAACATAATTAGCTGTACATGTTGAATGTAGCAGAGCAAGGAGACATTAAGTGGACTACAAACAACACATGTTTGATCTAAGTTCAGACCAACCTTTCTGCCCATAGTTCATTGAAATGTAGTGATGTTTAACTCAGTAGTGAAATGACCTTGTGCATTTCAGTACATAAGCTTCCTTATAGTGCCTTGAAAATTCAAGTTCAGTACAAAAGACTCGTTGTGTTGGTAGAGCTGTCTTTGAAGCAAATCCACTCTTGATGTTCTAAGTAATAAGATTCTACAATGATTTCTCTGGAAAGTAAAGGTAATCCCAGCTTCTTTTCTCTGCTGACAAATGCCATGAAATTCCTTCCTCATGGGATAACAATAAACTGGACTGGTCAAAGAACACTGAGGCTGTCTACAAGAAGGGTCAGAGCCATCTCTATTTCCTGAGGAGACTGAGGTCCTTTAACATCTGTCGGGCGATGCTGAGGATGTTCTACGAGTCTGTGGTGGCCAGGGCGATTATGTTTGCTGTTGTGTGCTGGGGCAGCAGGCTGAGGGTAGCAGACACCAACAGAATCAACAAACTCATTCGTAAGGCCAGTGATGTTGTGGGGATGGAACCGGACTCTCTGACGGTGGTATCTGAAAAGAGGATGCTGTCCAAGTTGCACGCCATCTTGGACAATGTCTCCCATCCACTACATAATGTTCTGGGTGGGCACAGGAGTACATTCAGCCAGAAACTCATTCCATCAAGATGCAACACAGAGCGTCATAGGAAGTCATTCCTGCCTGTGGTCATCAAACTTTACAACTCCTCCCTTGGAGGGTCAGACACCCTGAGCCAATAGGCTGGTCCTGGACTTATTTCCTGGCATAATTTACATATTACTATTTAATTATTTATGGTGCAACTGTAATGAAAACCAATTTCCCCCAGATTAATAAAGTATGACTATGACTATGAACAGCAGAAATGCACCAAGGATTAAGCTCTCCCCATCACTGAGTACAAAGAGAGCTGTTGCAGGAGAGCAGGCTCTATTATCAAGGGCCCCAACTATCCCGGCCATGCCCTCTTCTTGCTACTGTCTTCAGCAAGGAGGTACACCATGAGGTTCAGGAACGGTAATTACCCCCGAACCATCAAGATCTTGAACCAGAGGGGATAGATTCACTCACCCAGAACTGAACAAACTCAATTTCAAGGACTCCACAGCTCATGTTCTCAATATGTATTATTTATTTATTATTATTATTTTGTTTTATTTCTTATTGCATTTGCTCAATTTGTTGACTCTTGCACATTGGTTGATTATCTGTCTTTGCTGTGTGCAGTTTTTTATTGATTCTATTGTGTTTATTTGTATTTACTGTGAGTGCCTCAAGAAAAGGAAACTTGGGGTAGTATATGGTGACCTGTATGTACTTGGATCTTTGATCTTTGATCTTTGAACTTCGATTGAAGTCTTCTTGGCCCAATGCTCACCTCAACTCCAGATCATGTTTTGTACCCCCACAAGTGTAGCAAGATTTCATTTCACATTTCATATTTCATATTCCTGTAATGTCTCAAAGTATTTTAAAGCTAAAATTCAAGTATGAAATAGAAGCACGAGTAGGCCATTCAGTACCTTTCGCAAGCCAACTTACCCCATATCTGTCATTCTCTGTGCTGAATTCACTCAGTGACTGAACCTCATATCCTTTTGGGTAGAATATTCTAACGGGTCACTGGTCTCTGGGTGAAGAAATTTCTTCTCAGATTTGTCTTAAATAGCCAAGCCCATATTTGACACTCTGAGAACTGGTTTTAGGTGTCCCATTGAACCAGCACATATCCTGTCAATTTTGTACTGTTCAATGAGGTCCTATCTCATTCTTGTATACTCGAGAAGGGATAGGTCGATCTCTCCTCATAGAACAAACTCAATGTCCTAAAAATGAATCGAGTGAACCTTCACTGCATTTTGTCAATTGAAAGAATATCATCAGGTTCAAAGACCTGATGTGTACAGAGTATTTGGAATGGTGTGGTAATAAGAGCAACACCTCTCTACTCTTGAAGTCAAATCCTCCTAGGCCAATGTAGCATTGACTCTTGACCTCTCAATCTACCTCATTATGACCTTGCACATTATTGTTTAGCACTGCACTTCCTCTGTAGCTTTAACCCTTTATTCTGCATTCTGTTACTGTTTTACTATGTTCTACCTCAGTGCACTGTATGCAGACATCCCACCTCTCCCGGAACTTCTGAGAGTCTCCCGCATATTAATAGTGGCTCCCTGATGCCCGCAAATGATATACAATGTCCCGGAAGTTGATTTTTTTTAGAGAGAGCGCCAGAGAACGCACGAGAAAGAGCGAGAGAGCGAGGGCAAGAGCAAGAAAGCAAGCGCGAGTGAGAGTGACCGCGAGAGAGCGAGAGAGCGAGCGCGAGTGAGAGAGAGCAAGAGAGCGAACGCGTGAGAGTGACCACGAGAGAGTGAGAGCGAGAGAGCGAGCGCGAGTGAGAGCGACCACGAACGAGGGAGAGAGTGAGAGAGGTCCAAAAAAAGTCAGAGTAGCAGAGTGTTCCAAAAAAAGAAAATATAAAACATACGTCACCCCAGACTACCCTAAAGTGTACCCCTGCCTAATAGGGCTCACAATAATGACAGTGTTGCTCGCTGCACTGTTTTCAACAGTGACTTTTCTATTGCCCATAGTGGGTTAAGACTGTAAAATTCATGTTGAGGTGAGTTTAACAGGTGCCATTCGTTCATTAGCATAGCTAACGTTATTTAAACTAGCTGGCTAGCCACTAAGGAGCTACTCTATTGCAGACATCCCACCTCTCCCGGAAGTCTCCCGCAAGTTGATGGTGCTACCTCCCTGAAATGAGTTTTTGCAGGGTGGGATGATTTGATCTGTATGAACAGTGTGCAAACAAACTTTTCACTCTATCATGGTACATGTGGCAATGGTAAACCAAAACCAAAAAAAAACTTGCTGAGACTGTGTGTTAATTTTCGGGATGTGTGTATAAGCACATAATCCCACTAAACATCTAAAGAAGAAACAGAAATGCTGGAAGTAGAGTCATCAAACACTACAGCATAGAAACAGGCCCTTCAGCTTCAGGACAGCAAAACACCTCCAACTCTGTAAACTGTATAGGGTCCATGACCTCATTGCTGCATTGTCCCACATTTACAGACTCTATAAATAGACTCCATCTCCCAAGTAAATCCATTTCAGATCTGTCCATATTTTCAGGACCACTCTGATCTTCCAGAGGACCAACTTTGTCCCTTGCTATTCTTTTTCCCTTTAAAATATCCATAGAAGCCCTTGGGATTCCAATTCACCTCGCCTGTTAGAGCAACCTCGTGCCTTCTTTTAGCCCTCCTGATTTCCTTAAGTGTTCTCCTGCATTTGTTGTACTCCTCAAGTACCTCATTTGCTCCTACCTGCTATACCTGCTATGCACCTCCTTTTGTTTTTCCCTAACCAGGGCCTCAATATCTCTCAAAACCAAGGTTCCCTAGACCTGTTATCCTTGGTGTTTATTCTGACAGGAATATATAAACACTGTACTCTCAAAATATCACTTTCGAAAGCCTTCAACTTTGACAAAAAACAGCCTGTCCCAATCCACATTTGCCAGATCCTTTCTGATACCATCAAAATCGACCTTTCTCAAATTTAGAATGTCAACCTAAGGACCAAACCTATCCTTTTCCATAAATATCTTGAAACTAATGTCATTATGATTACCAGATGCAAGGTATTCCCTTTCACAAACTTCTGTCATCTGTCCTGTCACATTCCCTAATAGGAGAGCTAGGATCACACTTTCTCTCTAGTTGCGACTTCAGTGTACTGATAAAGGAAACTTTCTTGAACACTACTCTATCCGGTCCAGTATGGGAGTCCCAGTCAATATGTGCAAAGCTTAAATCACCTTCCATCACAACCTTGTGTTTCTTGCAATAGTCTGTGACCTCTCTACAAATTTGCTCCTCTAAATCCCATTGGACTGTCTGTTGGGTGGTCTATAATATAATCCCATTAATTTGGTCATACCTTTCTTATTCCACAGTATTACCCACAAAGCCTCACTAGACAAGCTCTTCAGTCTGCTCTGACTGTGTACTGTTGTGATATTTTCCCCAAGTAGTAATGCCACCCCTCCCCCTTTAATCCCTCCCAATCTATCATGTCTGAAAGAAAGGAATCCTGGAACTCTGATCTACCAATCCTGCCCCTCCTGCAAACAAGTCGCACTCATGGCTGCAATGCCATAGTTCCACGTGCTGATCCATGCCCTAAGCTCATGCACCTTGCCTACATTACTCCTTGCATTGAAATATACGCAGCTCAGAACACTGGTCCCATCATGCCTGGCCTTTTGATTCCTGACTTTGTATCTAAGCTAAACAACATTTTCCTCCATAACCTCTCCACTAAATGTTCTGGTGCTCTGGTTGCGCTCCCCCTACAACTCTAGTTTAAACCCCTCACCCCTGCCCGCAGCACTAGCAAGCCTTCCTACTAGGATATTAACCCCCTCCAGTTCTGGTGCAAACTGTCCATCTGTACAGGTCCAACCTACCCTGGAAGACAGCCCAATGATCCAAAAGTCTCAAGCCCTCCCACCTGCACTTCCTCCGTATTCATGTGTTAAATTGTATGATCTTCCTATTTCTGGTCTCACTAGCATGTGGCAAAGGTACCAATCCTGGGATCACAACCCTGGAGGTCTCCCTGCCTTCTAACAACTATAAGAGGAGCATTCCTGTATCTTGTCTGGCATCACCACTGCATAAAGAATAAATAACAAAAAAAACCACACCTATGGCCTTTGCTTCCCCTCACCGAAGCCTCAATAAGCCAAAGCCTCAACTCCCCACTCCAACACAGGCCCACTCACACAATGGCTGTTCCACTAAAACTTAACTTCCTTTTGGTGGTCCTTGCCATGTGTCTAATTATGTGCATCTCTTCGGGACAGTGGCACACAAAGTGTGCTGACTTACCCTGTTTGCTTATTTTAAACTCTCTGTTCCTCTGCGTAATCCGGTATCTGCTTGGAATACTCAGAAGGTCAGTCCTCACAGACACAGAATTAATGCCTCAGGCAATACACACACATTTCTGGAGGAACTCAGTAGGTCAGGCAGTATCTATGGAGAGGAATAAACCGTTGACATTTCAGGCCAAGACTCTGACAATGCTCCACGAGTGGGTCTTGGCCTGTTTATTCCTCTCCATATGTGACGCCTGACCTGCTGAGTTCCTCCAGAATTTTGTGTGGGTCTCTCAAGATTGCAGAATCTCTTGTATTAATGTCTCACGTTGGACATGCTTCCTCAGAATTGAAAAGGAGACAAAACAGGCACGTAAGACAGCAGGAGGGTGGCGCCAGGTGGGATGGCTGTCTCTGTTTGGGTGAAATGGCGCAGACCATGGGTGAATAAGCTGTAAAGAGCAATGAGTGAGGCAAAAGAACGTGGGAGCTGTGAGAAGCAGAACATGAGGTTGCAACCAGCACATCAGTCTGGACACATACTCCACTCCCAGAGAGGGGGAGAAAAAGCAACAGGGGAGTTGGTGAGGTGGTCAGGATGGGAATCAAGCTGAGTTAAAATCACAGATGGAAGACTGAAATTGAATGAAATAGTGACTTACCTTAAGTTTCTCTTTGCACAGACACAACCTGACCTTATGAGTATTTCCAGCACTTTTCTCTTACGTTTTAGATTTCTAGCATTTGTAGTTTTTGCTTTTTCCCTCTGAATACAAAACTATTTAAAAATACTCCTTAGTCCTGATGAAAGTTGAGACTTTATAAAGCATTGGTGAAGCCCCACTTGAAGTTTTGTGCCCCTTATCTCAGAAAGGTTATGCTGAAACTGGAAAGGGTTCAAAGAAGGTTCACAAAAATGATTCCAGGATTGAATGACTTGTCTTATGAAGAGCATTTCACGACTCTGGGCCTGTATTCACTAGAATTCAGAAGAATGAGGGGTGACCTCATTGAAACCTATTGAATGGTGAAAGGCCGTGATAGAATAGATGTGGATAAGATGTTTCCTATTGTGGGAGAGTCTAAGACCAGAGGACACAGCCTCAGAATAGAGGGGCATCCTTTTAGAACAGAGATGAGGAGGAATTTCTTTAGTAAGAGATTGGTGAATCTGCAGAATTCATTGCTGCAGGCAGGTGCAGAGGTCAAGTCTTTATGTATATCTAAGGCAGAGGTGGAGAGATTCTTGGTTGATCACAGCATGAAGGGATATGGGTGGGGGAGGAGTGGAGGCAGCAGATTGGGGCTGACAGGAAAATTGGATTGGCCATGATGAAATGGCAGAACAGACTCGATGGGCCAAATGGCCTAATTCTGCTCTTATATTTTATGGTCTTTTGGAAATGTTGACTGCTAATAGATGCTGCCTGACCTGCTGAGTTCCTGCAGCGTTCTGTGTGTGTTGCTCTTAAAATACTCTGTCTTTCTACATCTTTCCATCAAAGCGGATGATAAATTTTCCTGCGCTGCATTCCAACTGCCATGTCCTGTGCTTGCCTGGACGTGGAAGCTACCAGCAGAGGTGGTTTCCCCTCCACAGTTAGACGGGACATGTGGTGGAGGTTGCGGTACCAGGGTGTTGCTCAGGAGATGGCATAGCTCCATCGTTTCAGCTTGATGATGCTCTGGTGGCTGTTGTTTGACGTGAACTTACGGCCCACACGGGCAGGCCCTGTGTATTTATTCACTTAATTTATTAATTTAGAGATTCAACACGAAATTAGCTCTTCCTGCCCAACGAGCCACACCGCCCGGCAAGGCACCTATTTAACACTAACCTGATCACAGAACAATTTACAAAGACCAATTAACCTACCAACTGGTATGTCTTTGGACTACTTGTGGAAACCGGAGCATCTGGAAGGAACCCAGTTGGTCACAAGGAGAATGTACAAACTCTTTACAGACAGCACTGAATATTTTCCTTCAGCTTTCCTTCCATTTTGCCCAAAGGGAGATGTACAACAGATACAGAACGAAAGCCCCCCTTGTTGAGAAGGGCATGGACTTGCTAGTTGCAATCCTTTCCCCCGGCGGAGGTGTCTATAACCACAGTTCGGTCGTTCGTTATGTGCCGTGTCGCATGGCGTAGGCGATCATGGTCTTTCCAGGACCATGATTGCCCTTGACAATTTTTTTCTGCAGAAGTAGTTTGCCATTGCCTTTTTCCGAGCGGTGTCTGTACAAGACAGGTGACCCCAGCCAGTATCAAAGCTCTTCACAGATTGTCTGCCTGGCATCAGTGGTCACATAACCAGGACTTGCGATATGCACCAGCCGCTCGTACGACCATCCACCACCTGCTCCCATGACTTCATGTGTCCCTGCTCAGTGAGGACTAAGTAGGTGCTACACCTTGTCCAAGAGTGACCTGCAGGCTAGCTGAGGGAAGGAGCACCTTACACCTCCTTTGGTAGAGATGCATCTCCACACCACTGCCCAACCAGAGTCCAGAGGTTTAAGGTGAGGACTAAGAGGTTTAGAGGGCATATAAGGAGGATTTTAGAGTTTGGAATGCATGGCTTGAGAAGCCGAGGGCCCACAATGTTTCAGATGTGATTAGACGACCGTTTGATTCGCCAAGTCATAGACGGCCACAGACCCACTGGTGGTCAATGGGATTAGCTACAGATAGATACTAATGGACAGATGGATAAATTGGCAGCAAGGTAGCAAGGCGGTTAGCACCAGAGACCCAGCTTCCATTCCACCGCTGCCTGCAAGGAGTGTGTACGTTCTCTGTGTGACCGCGCGGGTTTCCTCCGGGTGCTCCGGTTTCCTCCCATATTCCAAAGACAAACCGATTAGAAATGTGCTCTGTTGGCACTGGAACCATGGCAACACTTACAAGCTTTCCTCAGTGCTCTTCGCTGATGTGAAACGAGACAATTCACTGTTTGTTTCAACATTTCAATGTACGTGTGACAAATAAAGTTAATTTCTAATATTTTGTCTTTACTTAATGGTTGGCATGGACTAGTGGATTGAAGGGACTGCCATTTGTTGGATGGCTCCATGTCTGTGTCAATCATTAAGCACCTCT
The DNA here is from genome assembly GCF_030028105.1 of Mobula birostris. Lineage (NCBI taxonomy): Eukaryota > Metazoa > Chordata > Chondrichthyes > Myliobatiformes > Myliobatidae > Mobula > Mobula birostris. The sequence continues at coordinate 18,354,659 of NC_092394.1, forward strand.
TTGTACAAGTACCTACAGTATTTTGTTGTGTATGTTTGGTATAATTTATGTTCATTTAAGTTTATGCAATTTAGATCATAGAACAGTACAGCACAGGAACAGGCCCTTCAGCCTACAACATTGTGCCAGACTACCTAAACTAGTAACTAAACTAGTCCTTTCTGTCTATACAAGACAATATCCATCCATTCTCTGTATATTCATGTGTCTGTCTGAGAACCTCATCGATGTCTCTATCATAGGCAGTTTAAATGGCTTCTGCATGGACTAGATGGGCCGAAGGGCCTATTTCCGTGCTGTACCTTCCTATGACTCTATATATGTCTCTACCCCGGAAGCGGATTCCTGGCACCCTTATCTCTCTAAAAAAAATTGTGTTTGTAAAGTAGTGTGTTGTTGCAGCAAAAAGCTATTTTTCATGGCGTTTATACACTCAGTTTGTATGCTAATGACAATAAACACAATTGGCTTGCTCGTTTACACTAATTCTGCCCTTACATATTTTATTCTCCCAAAATTCCTAATCGAGTGAAATTCAGGGGTTGTAAAATGTTTGATTCCTTGATTGTGATTCTCTTTGAAACATGGAATGGAAATATTTATTTTTACCACCACCTTGTCCTTCCCTATATATGGGTTTTACTTACTAGTACACTAAGGGATGAAACGGCAGCAGGGTATGACCCTAATACACAGGCTTCAAAAGAGGGAATCAGAAAGAGCTCCCACCCCTGCATACTGCTCTGTGATTTCTTAAAAAAATTATTTTTGATATCTCGCAAAGGGTTTAATCTAACACAATTTTTTAAAAATTTCGGTTCGATCGAGCCCTTTGCTAGACATCAAATGACCCCGCTGAAGCAGAATTAACACATGCAAAATGTAGTCTTTGATCATTGAGTATATAGTCAGCACCGTCAAAGCTCATAATCAATAACGGCCATCGAGTGTGCGGTGTTAGCTGCCTCTGGCAACATCTCTTGTTGAGAGGTTAACCAGTTCAGAGAAAGCAGGAGGGGCGGAAGGCTTGCTGATATAATTGACTAGGAGAGAAGGTAAAAGATCGAACAAATGTGTCTCGGGAATAGCTAAAGTATGGGTGTTCATCCCCATTTAGGGTGTTGCACGAAGGTTGGTGTTATTTCTCTTCAGAATAAAATCTGGCATCTGCTCCCGGAGTCACAGAGACAGATGTGGGTGGATTTTACATTGTGTTAAGGCTGCTCCTATGGGGTTACTTGATATCTGACAATCTGGGTGAGCTGGAGGGTAAGAAGGTGCATCCATTCACAGGCAGTCTGACCTGGGTTTGCTTTCCACGGTATTAGTGAAGGAGACGCCAGATTCAATTTGAATGGCTCTCGTGCTGCCCTTGGCAGGGATGTGTTCAGAGGTTGTCTGTACTTGACCCTGGTGTTGACCAGAGAGCTGTTTCTCCTCAGCACCCTGTCTGTCCTCCCTCACCATTTAAGGAGCTGCTGGCCAATGAACTAACGGTTTCAATTCACTTTCATAAATCTGAATTAATCTAAGAGAGCGTGAAATATTCACCTTATTTTTAATGGCAGGCTCCTGTGAGCTGGAAAGAAACCAATTGTCAAAAATGAAATGATTGGTACCATGTCGAACTTTTTCTTTTGTCTGTGTCTGGAATCAGAAATGACTCCAACCTTGCCAGAGAAGATGCTGAATTAAATTGTCCAATCAAAGGAACGGGAGGATGGACCTGCACCCAGACCCCCGCAAGTGGAACAGAAAATCAAAATGAGTACAGCTTCAGAGCTCAGTTTAAGAAAACAACATGTACGGAGAAATGGGTGGGAGTGCCAGACCCGCACCACACTCACTTCGGAGTCGACACTCTCCTCTCGTCATCTTATCTTGAAACTGGAACCTGGCCAAAACCGCTATAGGCTATTCACTCCCTTTTGAATTCATACCCTGAGATCGTGTAGAGTGTTGGAGTTCGTTATTTTGATCTCTCACATATAGATGTCCACGGGTAATGCTTTATTGGTAATATTATGGACTCTTTCAGACAAGCATAAACCATAGGATATGTTACAAAACTGGCCAGCTATTCTTATAAATATCACAGAAAACTGAAGTTTATAAAAATACGAACTGAAGCTTTTTTCATGATTATTATATGCAAGTACTGAGCAAAAGTCTTTTTAGTGAACATATACATTAATATAAATATTAATTTAACATAAATTAATATAGCTAGTGTGCCTAAGACTTTTGAACAGTACTGTATTTTATGTCTTTCCAGTTACGAAGTAACAAATAATGCTACCAAGCTAATACAAAGCAAAGTACTCTTCTTTCTGTTTCCCAGCCACCTCCCTATTTTAACCAATATACAGTTCTGTGCGAAGGTCTTAAGCACTCTAGCTATATATTTGCGCCTAAGACTTCCGCACAGTACTGTAACATATATTATTATGCAAGAGAGATGGTTCTGAGTGCTTGCTAAATGGTCTCTCTATTACAGGGGTAGCCATAAACATAATGTATGTTAAAGACTGTGGTAACAGCGACTGTTAAATGAAGGAGAATTTTATTTACTCTCTGAAAATGTAACACCTTTTATTCCAATTTAGCCATTGTTATAATTGTGCAATATTCAATTTAGAGGAAGTATTTATCAAATATATTTTGCAGAAAGATTTTCCTTTCAGTATTAGAGTGTCAGGCTTGTAGTGAATTTTAGACAGTTTTCAGATCAATATATTTTCAAAGAATGTATAAATTATACAACTTTGAGATTTGTCTGCTTATAGGCAGCCACAAGGCAAGAAACCTGAAAGAATCCAATTAAAGTAAAAAGACAAACACCAATGGGCAAAGAAAAAAAACACAAATCATGCAAACAATAAAAAGCAAGCAACAACATTCAAAACAATCTTTTGTTTGAGAATGGATCTACAGTACTGTGCAAAAGTCTTACGCACATATATATAACTTGAGTGACTAAGACTCTTGCACAGAACTGTATATTGGCTAAAATAGGAAGGTGGTCATGAAACAGAAATAAGAGTACTTAGCTTTGTATTAGCTCAGTAGTATTTAATGTTATTCGGTAACTGAAAAGACAAAATTTATAGTACTGTACAGAAGTCTTAGGCAGCCTAGTTATATATACAGTAAGTGCCATAACTTGAACAAAAATCTAAACATAGCATGTAGTTGAGATAACAGACCCACTAATATAGATATCAAAACCAAATATTTGAGAAGCCAAAAGCTTTTTGGTGTTTAATGCAAAGGATTTAGTCGGGTTGAACAAGGCTATTGAAGATCACAGCTACTGTGCTCCTTGTTGGAAGGAATCCATTCTGTGATTAGACCATAAGACCATAAGATATAGGAGCAAAATTAGGCCACCTGGCCCATCAAGTCTGATCTACCATTCAATCATGGCTGATCCTTTTTTCTATCTCCTCCTCAACCCCAGTTCCCGGCCTTCTCCCCGTAACCTTTGATGCTAAGTCCAATCAAGAACCTATCAATCTCTGCCTTAAATACTGTACATCCAACGACCTGGCCTCCACAGCTGCATGGCAACAAATTCCACAAATTCACTATCCTTTGGCTAAAGAAATTTCTCCGCATCTCTGTTTTGAAAGGGTGCCCCTCTATCCTGAGACTGTGCCCTCATGTCCTAGACTCCCCCACCACGGGAAACATCCTTACCTCATCTACTCTGTCTAGGCCTTTCAACATTTGAAAGCGTTCAATAAGATCCCCCCTCATCCTTCTGAATTCCAGTGAGTACAGACCCAGGGCCATCAAACGTTCCCTGTATGATAACCCTTTCATTCCTGGAATCATCCTTGTGAACCTCCTCTGGATCCTCTCCAATGCCAGCACATCTTTTCTAAGATGAGGGGCCCAAAACTGTTCACAATACTCAAGGTGAGGCCTCACCAGTGCCTTATAAAGCCTCAGCATCACATCCATGCTCTTGTATTCCAGACCCCTTGAAATGAACGCTAAAATGGCATTTGCCTTTCTCACCACCAACTCAACCAGGGTGTTCTGCACAAGCACTCCCAAGTCCCTCTGCACATCAAATTCCTGGATTTTCTCCCCATTTAGAAAATAGCCCGCACATTTATTTCTACCACCGAAGTGCATAACCATGCAATTTCCAACATTGTATTTCATTTGCCACTTTTTTACCCATTCTCCTTAACTGTCTAAATCCTTCTGCATCCTACCTGTTTCCTCAACACTACCTGGCCCTCCACCAATCTTCGTATCATTTGCAAACTTGGCAACAAAGCCATCCATTCCATCATCTAAATCACTTATATACAGCATTAAAAAAGTGGTCGCCACACTGACCCCTGAGGAACCCCACTAGTCACTGGCAGCCAACCAGAAAAGGATCCTTTTATTCCGGGAGCGGTTATGAGCAGTTAGATGAAGAGGACCCTGGCAACAGCTTTCCCAATGATGGACAGCAGGAATATCCCTCTGTAGTTGGATATTCCCTTCTTGAAGATCTTGCTGAAGATATCTCTGATGTCCCTTGCAGATAAACAGTCGGAGAGGTTGCAGCCCGAAGTGTCAACTGTATATATTCCTCCACAGATGCTGCCTGACTTGCTGAGTTCCTCCAGCATTTTGTGTGTGTTGTCCACAGAGGAAAGCATGGTTTCCATGATGTGCAGAGCTGTGTCTACAACCCTCTGCAGTTTACTGCAGTCGTGTGCAGAGGAGTTGACATTCCAAGTCATTGTGCACCCAGGCAGAAAGCTTTCTAAGGTGCATCAATAAAAATTGGTAAGAGTCGAATGGGACAAGTCAAATTTCCTTACCTCCTGAGAAAGTAGAGGTATTGGTGAGCTTTCTTGGCCATGAGGTCAACATGGATGGATCAGGATCAGCTACTGATGATGTTCACACTTAGGAACTTGAAGCTCTCAATGTTTGCAAAGTCAATACCATTGTTGTATACCACACTGTCGATGTAGAATGATCAGCTAATTCTTGCATATAGTCCAACTCCAAAGTACCTAAACAGACTGTTCTGAGCTCTGTTGCAGAAAGAGGTGAGCAAGAAAGCAAAGAAAAAAGGATTAAAAATCTCCTTGAAAGATGAAACATTTCTCTCAGTCCCATGGCTATTGAAACTGGCGAGGACATCATTTACAGTCAGTGGCCACTTTATTAGGTACACCTATACACCTGCACATTAATGCAAATGTCTAGTCAGCTAATCGTGTGGCAGCAACTCAAAGTATAAAAGCATACAGACATGGTCAAGAGGTTCAGCTGTTGTTCTGACCAAACATCAGAATGGGGAAGAACTATGGTCGAAGTGACTTTGGCTGTGGAATGATGCCAGGAAGGGAGATTAGAATATCTCAGAAACTGCTTTTCTCCTGTGATTTTCACACACAATGGTTTCTAGAATGGTGCAAAAACAAGAATAAAAGCACTTAGTGAGCTGCAGTTCTGTGGGTGATAATATCTTGTTAAGGTCAGAGGGAAATGGCCAGACTGCTTCAAGCTGACAGGAAGGTGACAGTAACTCAAAGTATTAGAATAATGATGTGCAGAAGAGCATCTCTGAATACACAATGCATAGAACCTTGAAATGAATTGGCTACAGCAGCAGGAGACCACAAACACGCACTCAGTGGCCACTTTATTAGGTAGATGAAGTACCTTATAAAGTGGCCACTGGGAGTATTACCTATCACTAATTCCCTTTACCTGGCTAGTTTCAGAGGAATATGAAGCTCACTGCTGTCTATTTGGAGTCACAGATGGGCCAGAGTGGATAGAAAATTGCTTTTGTAATTTTTATAACAATTGAGCAACTTCATGATTACCATTGCTAAAACTAATTATTGTGTCCAAAGTTTATTATTAAAATTGGAACTCACTATTTAATTAGAATTTCAGCTCAGGTCTCCAAACATCATCCAAAAGATCCACTTACATACCCGCAATCCTCTTGAGCCTTAACTAACGTTGGTTTGGGAAAACCAGGGTGGGGCAGCAAGTGACTCTCATACCAAGAATGAATTTGTAAGTCCTGCCTCTGTGACGATCCTTGGGACAGTTCTTACCTTTATAAAGCATCTTCCCTTGTTTTCCTTACCTGTGCTTCCTTGTCGAATGATGCAAGCTAAATCACCTGCAGCTCAACGTTAGTAAAACAAAAGAGATGGTGATGGACTTTAGGAAGACTAAGCCTGCACTGCTCCCTGTTACTATTGATGGTGAGGACATGAATGTGGTGAAGACCTACAAGTACCTAGGGGTGCAGCTGGATGAGAGACTTGAGTGGAGAACAACACAGAGGCTGTGTACAAGAAGGGCTAGAGTTGCCTCTACTTCCTGAGGAGATTGAGGTCCTTTGGAGTATGCAGACTCCTCCTTCTCATGTTCTACCAGTCTGTTGTCGGCAGTACAATCTCCTATACGGTGGTGTACTGGGGCAATGGCATCAACATGGGTGATGCCAACAGGCTCAATAAACTGATTAGATAGTCTGGCTCTGTTATAGGAGTCAAACTGGACACACTGGAGGCTGTGATGGAACAAGGGACCCTATGGAAAATCCCAGCAATTCTGGACAATGTTTGTCACCCTCTGCGTGCCACCTTGGCTGAACAGAGGAGCATTTTTAGCAATAGACTAAGACAACTGTGCTGCTCCAAAGGGCGCTATATGAGGTCATTCTTACCCTCGGCCATTAGGCTCTATAATGAGTCGATCTATAGCCGGGAAGTGATGACCCCCTTCCCCTCCTGTTAGCCTGTTCGAGTTAACTTTTTGAGTAGTATAGTGTCCCACATAAAGGAAAGGAATCCTACCTATTTTCTTGATTAGTTTTTGTGCTTTAAGAGTTGTCCCAAATAAGTGGCTGCCCCAATTAACCAATGGCCCAATTAACCAGAATTCACTGTATTTACTTTTTTTATTTTTGGTCATTTACAGCATCTATCAACACCAGTAAATAACTTCAGACACATACTTCAATAGCTGATGCAAATATTTTCTTATCTATCTCTTTGTTGCAAGTATTAGCTTTCACAAGTTCTTTAAGTATCAGATCAACTTTAGTTCATTAAAAAAATTCTTGCAGCAATCCTGATAATCCTCCCCTTCGGTGCCATGATATTAAAAAAAGCTACATCCCCCACTGCACCCTCACTTACAGAGAAATCCCACCCTCTCACTCTTCACACAGAAACCTCCTTCATTCTCCACACAAAGAATGCCCTCACATACTGAGACCCGCCCACGCAAGAGAAAATGAGAGACCTGGACATGCCACAAGTAGGCTCACTCTCTCACTCTCTCGCTCACACACTCACACAGAGTCATGCGTGCTTAGAGCTTCATGTTCATTAGGATGTCCACATATACTCTCATACCAGCACACTCATGGTCCAGTCAGGTGTGTCAAAATGCGCAGCCTTTTGCTATAACTTTCTATCATTAAGACAAGTATGAGATTCCAAGCACGGGAGTAAAAGCCGTGTCCAAGATAGGGTTGACAGTGAGTTATATGATTTAAAGCTCTTGTATCAGAACATGACGTTTGGATGCAGACAAGATTGGAAATGTTGTGGGTGAGGTTGACGTCAGCCTCAGTTATCCCAGCAATGAGAGATAAAAACAATGGTCTCCTTTGAAGGGTCTGCGCCTGGTGCATTTTGACTTGTACAGATCAGGAGGGTCCCAGGCTCAGTTCCTGGTCTTTGTGCTGTTAGCAGATCTTGGCCAGAGAATCGGCAGGCCCATTGCAGTAGATTTCATTGTTGTTAGCCTGCTAGTGGTAATCAAGGGTGCTCCTATTCCTGATAACTACCCAGCTGGGGAATGTACATGTCTGCTGTTTGTTTGAAGTCAGAATTGACTGTGACTATGACACCCTTCCCCCATACTCAATATGTTTCCTGGCACCTACTGTCTAGCTTTAGAAACAAGATTGTGAGCCTGTAGAATTGTACCCCAGAACAAGTTATGGGTTTTAAAATGCCAGCAATAAACATACCTTTGAGGAACTACCAGAAGAGCACAGAGTAGCGTAACTTTTCCACAGCAATAGCCAAAGAGTTGGGGATTTGGTGTGGTGACCCTGTGCTAGCTTCCTACACAACCTCAGGGTTATTTTCCCTCCATTGTTAATGATTCTGGTATTACTCTAGTATTGTAGAAGGAGTTTTAAAGTAAAGTCAGTTTGCAATCTTTCAGAAGATCCTTCAGATACTCCAGCGCAAAGCAGCTGGTAAATAAGGCATATGGCATGCTTGCCTTTATTAATCAAGGAAATTTATATGTGGCCACCCCGGTAAGCCTCAGGCTCGCTCAACTCGCTGTCGTCTAGGGGGAGCAGCCTTCGGCCCCGCCAAACTGGGTAATCAAGTTTGTGTGGATGCTGTGTGATGTACCCCACCCCGCCCAAATAACAGACAATACACCAGATACAATTAAATGATGACACTTTATAGATATTACTGGAACTATGTAATTAATAAAGATAAAATATAAAAGGAAAGTAAAAGGCGCCAAACTTATCAAAGTTCAACCTCTTTGTGCACAAACAGTTGGAGCTCTAGTAACGATCCTCTTTTCACCATTTGATCCCCTCTGACCACTTCGACCCGCCGTCTGGGACCAACCACGGTGATCGACCAGACGCTCCACATGAGTCTGTCTTCGTCTACTCTCCTCGCCGAAGACCCTGGACCTTGGACTCCGGCTCGGGCTCCGTCCCGTCGGCCAGCTCACAGCATCGTGTCCACTCTCTCTCTCTCCCCATCGCGCCTTCTCCCCAAAGACCCGCACATCACAATAGCTTACAGATACACAAGAAAGAATAACTTCCATCCCAATTGGTTAGCAACTGAATACGACTCTCTCTATAATCCAAACAAGCTGCTAGCGAGAGAACTTCCTCAGCAGTTAACATAACAAAGGCTGCTGGTTTGTCTTGTCAGTCCCCCTTGGAGCAACCTGCTGATGGAAGGCTAGTGAAAAAAATCTAAATTTAAAGAAAAACAACATAACAAGGAAGCCATTTTGATTAGCCTACGCAGTAACATAAAAGAAGAAACCCCTTACATATACAAGCTCTAAAAATTGCTAAATCTCTTGCAAATTTCTGCAGATATACTGTGGAGAGCCTTCTGACTGGATGCATCACCTTCTGGTACGGAGGCATCAATTCACAGGATCAGAAAAGGCTGCAGTGGGTTGTAGACTCAGTTAGCTGTATCATCGGTAGAAGCCTCCCCTCCATGAAGGACATCTTCGAAAGGCCGTGCTCAGGAAGGCAGCGTTCATCATTAAGAACCTCTACCATCCTGGTCATGTCCTCTTCCTCATTACTACCATCACGAGCATGAGGACCTACACTGGACATTTTAGGAACAGCTTCTTCTCCGCCGCTATCAGATTTCTGAACCAATGAGCACCGCCCCTTCTGCAACATTTATTTATTTATTTATTTTATTGTAACTCGTAGTAATTTTATATGTCTTGCACTGTACTGCTGCTGCAAACACAAGTTTCACGACATGTGTCAGTGAAGATAAAACTAAATTTAATTCGGATTCTGAATTATGTTCAGATGTCAGGAAGTTATGTTGTAGCTTTATAAAACTCTGGAGAACTGCAGGTCACATCTGGAGAACACGTTCAGTTCTGGTTGCATCATGATAGCAAGGATGTCATGGCTTTGGACAGGCTGCAGAGGACATTTACCAGGATCTGCCTGGATTAGAGAGTATCTACTGCAAGAAGACTGGAAAACTTGTGTTTTTATTTTTTCTGGAGTGGCAGAGGGTGAGGGTTGATCTGATGGAGGTTTATAAGATTATGAGAGGCATAGACAGAATAGACTGTCAGTATCTTTATTCCCAGAGTTGAAATGCTCCTGGAGGAGGTGTGCAGGCCTGTTTTTTTTTTACGCAGAGAGTGCTGGGTTCCTCCCCACTGGTACAGGTGGTGATGGTGGAGGGAGATATGAGACGGGTGTCTATTAGATAGGGACATGAATGTGCAGGGAGTGGAAAGATGCGGACACTGCATTGGCAGAAGGGATTAGTGTAGTTAATCAGTTTGGAACAACACAGTGGGCTGAAGGGCTTGTTTCTGTGCTGCAGTATTGTTCCATGTTCAATTTTTATGCAAAAAGAATTGAAGACATCAAAATGTGTTTGCTGAGCCCACTGCTGTACACAGTGCTCACACATGACTTCACAGCCAAACACCCGAGTAATCACATTGACGAGTTCGCCCATGACACAACAGTGCTGGATCTCATCACCTACAACGATGAGATGGTCTACAGAGAGAAGGTGCAGTTGCCCAAGGCCTGGTGCCAGGCAAATAACCTCTTCCTCAATGTCAACAAGACAGAGGAGATATTTACTGACTTCAGGAGAACTCACACCCCTCTTTACATTGGCTACACAGGAGTGGAAACTGCAAATAGTGGCAAACTCCTGGGAGAGCACATCTTGCACAACCTCTCATGGTCCCAGAACATACGCTGTATAATCAGGAAAGCTCACCAATGACAAGTTGGACTATGCACATCCATTCTCACGTCATTCCACAGATTCTCAGTAGAGAGCATCCTAACTAGCTGCATCACTGCTTGGTACAGAAACCGCACTGCGATGGACAGAAAGGCTTTATGACAGGTAATCAAAACTGCCCGGCACATCGTCGACACCAACCTATCTGCCATCAAGGGCATATATTCAGCAAGGTGCCAGAAAAGGGCCAGTAACATCATGAAGGTTCGCACCCAACCTGCTTATGGGCTGTTTGTTCTCTCCCATCATGGAGGAGGCTATGTAGCATCTGTGTAACAACCACTAGACTCAAAAATAGTTACTTTCTCCAAGCAGTAAGGCAGATCGGCACCTCCATCCACTAACCCATCCCTCCACCACTATCTTATCATTTCCTGTTAGTCACTTTATGTACAGACACTCCTGCACCTCGTGTCACTTTACGGACATTCTTTATGTATATGTGTGCTACACCACTGGCGTTTAGGGCAGCAATGAAGGTTCTCCATCTCTGGCGGCGTTCAGGGCTTCCTTCATCAGGTCAGTAGCTCCCTCTTGGTTTTCACTTCTGTCAGTCATGCAAGTCCCGGGTGGAGACTCCGGGATACCGTCGCACTCGGATGTAGGAGGATTCTTCACTGCTGTTTCTGTAACAATATTGTTTTGACCAGTCAGGGTTGTTAGCCCTGAGATGAACCCCTGAACCAGCAGGACCAGTGGGCCACTCTAAGTCTGGCCTCTAACCTTTGACCTGTTTGGCATGGGTGACCCTACCAAGAGCCAAGTCATAAAGCCCTGACTCCAGCCAACATAGCTCTCTGGGTCACTGAGGCACACAAGCCTCCAAACCACGACAAGGTTGTGGTCCTCCTGGGGGAATCTATGTATATAAGCTATTTTATGTTTATACTTATTGTGTTCTTTTATTACTGTGTTCTTTATCTTATTGCGATTTTTTGTGCTGCTTTGTATTGGGAGTAACAATTATTTCATTCTCCTTTACACTTGTGTACTGGAAATGACAGTAAGCAATCCTGAATCTTGAAGAGTATCTTTGCAATATCCAAGAGACCAAGGATTTGCAAAGTTTTTTTTATGATTAGTTCTCGAAATCCTACAGAATAGCAACAGACATGTTATTGTATATAGTTTGGGGAGGTCCACGTGCTTTTACACCATTTTCAATTGGCACTGTATAAATTAGTTTGAAAAATGTAAAATGGAATCATGAGCAAGTTTAAGTGATATATATTTCCAAGGCATAATTAGATCATTGATTTAGTTCTTCAATGCCAATCTTGCAATTGCTGCTTTGCTGAAGCGTGCCTGCTGACTCTGGGGAAGTTGGCACAGTCTGATCAGTGAAATCCACTTTCAGTCAAGGAGTTAGTAATTAACCCTTTAAGGTCTGTGTTTAGTCTGGCCCACAATACACAGGATTAACACTGAAGCTCTTTGGCTTTACTTTGATATTACCACTTGGGAGAGAGGATTAAAGAATAATTTTGAACTTTTCCTCAACAAAAAGGATATCCATTGTTAAAGAGTATGAGGAGGTGACAAGCATTCATTTCAAGTGCACAAAGCAGGAGGAGAATTTACTCCATTGTTAAAGTAAAGCAGATTTTATTATCGAAGTACATGCTGTAGATATCGCCATATACAACCCTGTGCATACTCAGCAAATGTATAGAATAGTAACTGTAAACAACAGGAATTCTGCAGATGCTGGAAATTCAGGCAACACATATCAAAGTTGCTGGTGAACGCAGCAGGCCAGGCAGCATCTCTAGGAAGAGGTAACTGTAACAGGATCACTGAAAGATCAGCCAGGGTGCAGAAGATAACAAACTATTCAAATACAAATATAAATAAATAGCAATAAATAATGAGAACATGAGATAATGAGATAAAGAGTCCTTAAAGTGAGACCATTTGTTGTGGGAACATCTGATTGGATGGGCAGGTGAGAGTAGCTATCCCCTTTTGTTGAAGACCCTGATGGTTGAGGGGTAGTAGCTGTTCTTGACCCAAATGGTGCGAGTCCTGAGGCCCCTGTACCTTCTACCTGATGGCAGCAGCAAGAAAGGAGCATGGCCTGGGCGATGAGGATTTCTGATGTTAGATGCTGCTTCCTACGACAGCGTTTCATGTAGGTGTGCTCAATGGTTGGGCGGGCTTTACCCATGATGCACTGAGCCGAACCTACCACCTTTATAGTTGTTAGTACAAATTGTGCTTTTGACCTAGAAATACCAGTGGAATGAGCTGCAGGATCATAGAACACGCAAGCAGGCCCCTTGGCCCAACTGATCCATGCTGATCACGATGGCTATCTAAGTTACACGTATTTGTGTGCTTTTGATATGTATCCCTCTGAGATTTTGCTATCCATGTCCCAGTCTAAATGTCCTTAATGTTGTTATTGTACCTGCCTCAGCCACTTCCTCTGGCAGCTCATACAGTTTACAGTATGCACCAATCTCTTTGTGGAAGTCCTCGCCCCATAGGTTCAGTTTAAATCTTTCCCCCTCACTGTAAATCTGTGCACTCTTAGTTTTTGATCCACTTTCTCTGACAAAATGAGCTGTAGCCTTCACCCTAAATATGTGAGGGAAATGTTCTGTGTGAGAACTGATATGTGTCACAGCTTTCAAAGGGGAACCGGATAGGCCCACAGGGGAGAAAACTTTATGAAGTGAAGAGGAGGGAAGTGGCTGACAGAACTTTCAACAAGAAGCAGGCAGGGGTTTGACGGGCCAAATGGCTCCTTCTGTGGTGTGACAATTCAATAGGTTGATTTGTAATAAATGTTAAATTTTCAAGTTTACAGAACTGATCAAAATCCTTTAAACAATTTGAAAAATAGTATGTTTTTTTTACAGCATAGGTGTCTTCACAAAACCAAATTGTTTCATAAGAAAGATCCACTATTGGAAGTTTTCACTGGATCGTGGATTGTCTATCTGCTGCTCTTGAAAATACCTTGCCAAATTTCTTTGATGGTAGTATAGCAGTTAAGGCTGATTTATACTTGTGCGTCAAATGTACGCCATAGATACTGCGTACCCTACGCTGCAGGGTGACGTGCACCTCCCCAAAAATGTAACTCACACGTTGCGGCGATGTAGACCGCAACAACTGTGATTGGTCCGCTTGGTAGCATCGCATTTCCTCATACGCATTTCCGGTTGCTTTTCTCTGCCACGTCTGTACACTGATGCGAAATAAATGGTTGGAGACAATGAACCAAGTTGTCAAATCTACCTGCCGACATCCGAAAATATTTGAAATGTATTTCCTCATCCACGTCTCTCATGAAGAAACTCAACACAGTGGCATAGAAACCCCACTGCCAACTAGCGTTTTGGCGGTGAATTGCAGAGTGACGCAGACACAACCACGCACGCTCGCTATGGCGTAGGGCTACGCAAAAGTATAAATCAACCTTTAGTGTGATGCTGTTTCCTCCGGGCACTCCGGTTTCCTCTCACAGTTCAAAGACGAACTGGTTAGTAGATTAATTGGTCATTGTAAATTGTCTTGTGATTAGCCGTGGGTTAAGTAGATGGGTTGCTGGGCTCATTGGACTGGAAGGGCCTGTTCTGTGCTCGATCGCTAAATAAATATAAAACACAGACACTCACACACAGATACACAGACACACACACACACACACACACAGACACAAAGGTACACACACACACACACACACACACACACAGAAACACACACACACAGAAACACACTCACACACAGACACACTTACACATACACACACACAAACACAAACACACAGAAACACACACATACAGACAGACAGACACACAGAAACACACACACATACACACACACACACAGACACACACAGAAACGCACTCACACACAGACACAGCCACATACCCACACACAGACACACACACACACACACACACACACACACACACACACACACACAGAAACGCACACACATACACACACACAGACACACACACACAGAAACGCACACACACAGACACACACACACACACATTGTCTGTCTGAAGATGGGTTCAGCAGTACTGATGTCTTTGAATGAGAGTTGGCATAATTTCGGTGCTGACGTCGCTTTTCTGTTCCCTAACCCTCCACTTGAAGAAAGCACATAAGGAGCCAGCCTGACTTACTTGCCTGTTTGAGTGAGACACTTTGCAAGTTTGCCTTTTTGAATTGATGATCACTGATTCTTTATGCGCTGTCGCCATTTGCCCCCAGGGTGCCTGCAGATGCAAAATTCAATTTTAATTAAATATTCCTGTATAATTGAATTCAAATTCAGCTTAGATTCATCAGAGGGAAACACAACTGCTGAAGGTTAACCCCTTATCCTTCCTGATGTGGCTGCGTCTTTGCTTAGCAGCTCCCCTGTACAGAAAAAGCAAACAACACTTCAGATTAGAGTTGAACCTTGCATAAACTGGTTTGGAGATCCAGAACTTTTCCTTGTTCCCTTTCGGAGAGCACAGAACACCTGCAAATGTCTGGTTTTTGATCGTACCACCATGGCCCCTTCAACGTCGGAGAGACCCAATACAGATTGGGGGAACCGCATTGACGTGCAACATCACTACGAAAGCAAGGAGCACTTAGTGGTCGGCCATTTTAATCCCACTTCCTCTTCCCACACCTACGTACCTGTGCATCACCACATTGAGGTTATATACATATTGGAAGAGTAACATCTCACATTCTGTTTTGGTAGTCTCCTGTCTGATTGCATCAATGTTGATTTCTCTAACTTCCAGTAATCACTACCCTCGATTTTCATCCCCCATCCCTCCGTTTTCACTTTTCCCTCTGACTACTTTACCTGAGCTCATTCCCCTCCCCCCATGGCCTGTCCATCATCACTCCTTCCTGTATTTCCCCACTCCTTTCCGTTTTTCAATGGTCTATTAGGTTCCTTCTTCTTCAGCCCTTTGCCTCCTCCACCTATCACCACCCAGCTGCTTACATCATCAACCCCCCACCAGGACCCCACCCCAGTGTCATACCCCACCTCTCCAACAGTCATCTGTCTTCTTCCAGCCTCTTGCTCTTTCTCCCCTTCTTTCTGGCTTTTGTCCTCTTCCTTTCCAGTCCTGATGAGGGATTTCAGCCCAAAATATCAACTGTTCATTTCCCTCAAGATGTCATTCATTTTAAAGGTATCTTTTTAAAGATTAGCTTTATTTGTCGCATGTACACCGAAGCATACAGTGAAGTGCGTCGTTTTGCGCCATTGACCAACACAGTCCAAGGGTATGTGCTGGGGGCTGCCTGCCATTGTCACCACACTGCTGGTGCCAGCTTAGTATGACCACAACTCTTGAACCCTAATCCATCTGTATTTTGGAATATGGGTGGCAACCGGAGCACCAGGGAGAAACCCAAGTGGTGATGGAGAGAATGTATGAACTCCTTACAGAAAGTGGTGGGAATTGAACCCTGATTTGTGATCACTAACACTGTAACTGTTACACTACCATGGCACCCTGCCACGCTACCTGGCCACCCTGTCCATTTCCCTATAGAGACCGCCTAACCTGCTGAGTTTCTCCAGCATTATATGTGTGTGTGTTGCCCTTTTCTCTCTTCTACCATTTGGGGAAGATACAGGGCACCAGAAGCCTCGATGTCTGGACTCTTCCCTGTTCTTCTAGACTTCTGAACTAATCACCTCTCTCACCTTTTCCCGGTGATGTGGCATGTTCTTGGTCTCTTAACGCTACACCTCTTGTTATCCTGTTGTTGACTCTGTTTGTTTGTTTGTTTGTTTGTGCCGTGTCGTGTGACAAGGGTGATCATGGTCGTTCCATGGCTATGATTGCTCTTGGCAAATTGTTCTACAGAAACGGCTTGCCATTGCCTTCTTCTGGGCAGTGTCTTTACAAGACGGGTGATCCCAGCCATTATCAATACTCTTCGGAGATTGTCTGCCTGATGTCAGTGGTCGCATAACCAGGATGTGATCGGCACCAGCTGCTCAAATGACCATCCACCACCTGCTTCACATCACCCTGATCGGTGGGGTGAAGCTAAGCAAGTGTTACACCTTACCCAGGGGTGACCTACAGACGAGTGGAAGGAAGGAGCACCTTACACCTCTTTTGGTACAGACATATCTCCACCCTGCCACCAAATTGACCTGAAGCATTTCTTTTTGCTCTACTTCTGGCTGTGCTACCACCTTGCCACCATTCTTTTCTACTTTACTCCAATCTGTTGTTTTGCACTTGGATGTCGATGTATTCGTTGTTGTATTTATTATTACCACGCGTGTGGTTGACTTCATGAGCTTCATGGGAGGAATGAACTTCCTTGCACCTGGCATATACGGTGATATGCAAACAGCTTTCTGGGCAACGTGAAGTCAGTGTAAAAATACTGGTCTGAATTACCAGCTGAAACTAACCCAGCAACAGAGTCAGGTTCCAAAACTGAAGTACTGCAGATGCTAGAATGTTAAACTAAAGCAACAACTCAAGGAACATCTGTGGATGGAGAAACATAGATCAAATTTAAAACTGATGGTTACTTTCAAGCTTTACAGTACTGTGCAAGAGTTTTAGAAACACACACACACACACACACACACATAATATATGTGTGTGTGTGTGTGTGTGTACCTTGGGTCCCTAAGACTTTTGCACAGCACTGTATTTGTCAATGTGAAGCAGAGAAGCAAGTTTGTAAATCTGGCGAGAGCAGACAAAGGATGTTGGGAATGGTGAGCGCAGAGCGCCGTGGGAGGGGTGTGGGACAGGTGTCAGAGAAGGAGTGTCAGGGTGGGCGGGTGGGAGTGGTTGGCACAGGTGCAGACACACCCTGCCTGAGACTCCAGGCAAGGTCATTTGATTCCAAACAATCGGTTTATTGACCACAATGGAATGTTTCTCTGGTGCTTCCCTCTCCCTTCCCAGTGATTCCCCTTTCCCACTCTCCGTCCACAATAGAGACCCATATCAGAGTCAGGTTTATCATTACTCACATATGTCAAGAAACTTTTTTTTTTGCAACAGCATTACAGCACAACACATAATATTATTACAATACCGCAGAAAGGTCTAAGGCACCCTAGCTACATATATGTGCCTAAGGCTTTTGTAGGGTACTGTATATGTTTGATGGAAACAATGGATGTAGATATTCTCTATACCAGAGGAGGAACATCTCTTCTTGATGAAAAAACAATATTAGATGAAATAAGTAGATTTGATGTAGCAGTGGTGTTGGAGCATTAGATTCCCCTAGAAAGCAACAAAATGTCAAGGTTGAATTCAGCATTTAATAAGAGCCTTCATTTTGATGATTTCCTACAGCACCTATGGAGGGAAATAGTCAGCCGACATTTTGGGTCGAGACCCTTCATCAGGTCTGGTTCAGTTCAGAAGGAAGGGTCTCGATTTGAAACATCGACTGTCCATTTCCCTCCAGAGATGCTGCCTGACCTGCTGAGTTTCTCCAGCATTTTGTGTGTTGCTCTGGGTTTCCAGCATCTGCAGAATCTCTTGTGAATCCATCAATGATTTCAACATGCTGCTTCCAGGGAAGATATATTCATCATTGATGTTAAATAATTTCAACCGTCATTCGTAGCAAATTCCTTGAAGGAAAGAAGGAGTGAAGGATTTCATCTCCTTGCCTCTTCTTCTGTCTCTTCCATGAAGTCCCAATGACAACCAAATTGTGCAGAGTAAACTTACACAGACAACAATATTACAATCATCAGATTTTTCTTTTTGGCAATATTAAGTGTGTGATAAATGCTAATTAGTACCCTGGAGAAGGATTTGCTAGCTTTTCCTGAAAATAATGTGAGATTGCCGCTCATTAGTGCAAAAAGCTAATCAGCCAATTGTGTGGCAGAAATTCAATGGAGAAAAACATACAGACATGATCAAGAGGTTCAGTTGTTGTTCAGAGCAAACATCAGAATGGGGGAAAAAATGTGATCTGAGTGACTTTGACTGTGGAATGGTTAGTTGGTGCCAGATGGTATGGTTTGAGTACTTTAGAAACTGCTTGATCTCTTGGGGTTTTCACGCTTTACGGGCTCTAGAGTTTCAGAGAACTGCATGTAAAACACATCAAAAAAAATCCAGTGAGTGGCAGTTCTGTGGGCAAAAGCATCTTGTTAATGAGAGAGGTCAGAGGAGAATGACCAGACTGGTTCAACTATGCATTACAAAAATGGTGCACAGAAGAGCATCTCTGAACACACACATGTCGAACCTTGAAGTGGATGGAGTACAGCAGCAGAAGACCACAAATATATTCCTCTTCTCACCCTGTCTCTTGCAAAAATGCCATCCCCTTTTTCTCGCAATTCCTCTGTCTCTGCCGCATCTGCTCTCAGGATGAGGCTTTTCATTCCAGGACGAAGGAGATGTCCTCCTTTTTTAAAGAAAGGGGCTTCCCATCCTCCACCATCAACTCTGCTCTCAAACGCATCTCCCCCATTTCACGCACATCTGCTCTCGCTCCATCCTCCCGTCACCCCACTAGGAATAGGGTTCCCCTGGTCCTCACCTACCACCCCACCACCCTCCGGGTCCAACATATTATTCTCCATAACTTCCGCCACCTCCAACGGGATCCCACCATTAAGCACATCTTTCCCTCCCCCACCCCACTTTCCACAGGGATCACTCCCTACGCGATTCCCTTGTCCATTCGTCCCCCCCCCCCATCCCTCCCCACCGATCTCCCTCCTGGCACTTATTCCTGTAAGCGGAACAAGTGCTACACATGCCCTTACACTTCCTCCCTCACTACCATTCAGGGCTCCAGACAGTCCTTCCAGGTGAGGTGACACTTCGCCTGTGAGTCGGCTGGGGTGATATACTGTGTCCGGTGCTTCCGATGCGGCCTTCTATATATTGGCAAGACCCGACACGGACTGGGAGATCGTTGCACTGAACACCTACGCTCTGTCCGCCAGAGAAAGCAGGATCTCCCAGTGGCCACACATTTTAATTCCACATCCCATTCCCATTCTGACATGTCTATCCACGGCCTCCTCTACTGTAAAGATGAAGCCACACCCAGGTTGGAGGAACAACACCCTATATTCCGTCTGGGTAGCCTCCAACCTGATGGCATGAACATTGACTTCTCAAACTTCCGCTAATGCCCCACCTCCCCCTTGTACCCCATCCGTTATTTATTTATATACACACATTCTTTTTCTCTCTCTCCTTTTTCTCCCTCTGTCCCTCTCACTATACCCCTTGTCCATCCTCTGAGTTTCCCCCCCTCCCCCTTTTCTTTCTCCCTTGGCCTCCTGTCCCATGATCCTCTCATATCCCTTTTGCCAATCAACTGTCCAGCTCTTGGCTCCATCCCTCCCCCTCCTGTCTTCTCCTATCATTTTGGATTTCTCCCTCCCCCTCCCACTTACAAATCTCTTACTAGCTCTTCTTTCGGTTAGTCCTGATGAAGCGTCTCAGCCCAAAACGTCCACTGTACCTTTTCCTAGAGATGCTGCCTGGCCCGCTGCATTCACCAGCAACTTTTACGTGTGTTGTTTGCAATTCCAGCATCTGCAGATTTCCTCGTGTTTGCACCACAAATATACATTCAGTGGCCACTTTATTAAGTACAGGAGGCACCTAATAAAGTGGCCACTGAGTGTATTTCCTGGAATATATGTTACAGGATAGTCTAATCTTGTGAGGGTTAATTTCTTTGCCCCCACTTAGAGGAAATCCCAGACAAATGGCTTTGTAAAAGTGAATACAATGCTCCATGAGCAACTTGTCCTGTAATTCATGGGAGCCGTAGGGAGATAAGAAGAAAGATTTCCGCTGCTTTGAGAATTAATTGTTCTCAACCATCTCTTTTTCAAAGAAGGCCTTGGGGAAGGATCAGTTTGGTTAAAAAGACCATGCTTAAAATGTCACTACACACAGCAAATGCTCTCCCCCCCACTGTCATTAGTAAACTGGCAAAAGTATTTATCCCTTTGATTTTGTTGCCTGGAACGGTCAATGATGAAGAAGGCCATTCACTTTTAGCCATGCGCATGTCAGGGTGGGGCATGTGCAATATCATACCCATCAATTGCCCAAGCTGATTGTCGAAATCTGTAACAGATGTCACCAGCTCCGTATCTTTCCACATACCCTCCCATAGACTGTCAGCATTTTATAGTATAGCGTAATGTAATGGGTGGGAACATGTGCGTAATTCACGACTGCCGACATTGACTTGGAGTTCACTTTAAGAGGTTGGTTGACGTGATGATGTGATAACGTGAAGTTTTGTACTGCGTTTTATATTCCGTGTTTGGTTGACAATAAGGGAGTTGTTACGGCTTCTCTACAACTTAAAACGCCTCTGCCATCTTATTTGTGAAAACCTACAATACCACCCTGACACCAGGCATGTTGGCTGCTGGCTTCCTCGTTCAGACATGGTGGGAGATACGACCACCATGTTACTGTTAGGCATATCTAATGGAAGTGTCCAGGTGAAAAATAAATTAACAAGTCCTACTAAGAATTGTGCAAAGGAAGACGTGGATGAATTGCAGGGATAGGTTACACAGACATTTTCTTTTACTCTGGAATTGGAATTGGTTTATTATTGTCACAGTGAAAAACTTGTCTTGCATACCGTCCTTACAGATCAATTCACTAGGCAGTGTATTGAGCCAGTACAAGGAATGCAGAATAAAGTGCAGCAGCTAAAGAGAAAGAGCAGTGTAGCTAGGCAAACTGCAAGATCATAATGCGGTGTATTGTTGAAGGGAGACATCAAGACTAGAAGAGCTGCACAGGGGTCTTTTATCAGATTAAGCCCAATAAAGTTCATTAAAATAATGAACTGCGGATAAGGACGGATTATCCATTTATCCATATTTTCTTACAACATAGAACGAGGCCATTTACCCCATAAGATCGATGCTATCTCACAGAGCAATCCCAGCTTCGACTGGATCTCCCTGTCACCTTGGCTCCCCACATTCTCATTGACAGACCTGGAACAGTTTTCACTGAGCAACCAGCCTCCCGCCCAACTTGTCTTTGGCATGAGGGAGGGAACTGGAGCACCCGGAGGAAACCCACGTGGCAGTAGGGGAGAACATGGAAACCTCACATGGTCCGTAAACCCCGCACAGAAAGGGCGCACGGTCAGAACAGGACCCAGGTAACTGGAGCTGGCAGGCAGTAGTTCACTGTGCCCTGCTTCGGTGCCATTCGAGACTGGTGATCTGGAACCCTACAGTAAGTCCAGAATTGACCTCACGCACCCAGATACAAAAGAGATCACTGAAAAGATACAAAGTAGGGAGTTTATGTCTTCTTTGAACTCACACACAGCCCCATACATCCCCCACCACAGATCCCTCCAAGGCAGACCAACTCAAAGGGCACCCACACCGGCCAGCAGGTAGATGTACAGCAAAATTTTGCTCCTGAACAACTGCTTCCCAAGCAGGACAGGCAAAAGCCTCTGCCAGGTCCCCATCTCTGCCCCTGCTGGGTCCCTGCTAGGAGCCCCTCACTCTCTCTCCCTGCCAGGTCCCTCTCCCTCTCCCTGCCAAGCCCTCCCATCTCTTCCCCTGCCAGGACCCCTCTCTCTTCCTGCCAGGTCCCCCTCTCTCCCCCTGTCGGGTCCCTCTCTCCTTGCTAGGAGCCCCCACTGTCTCTCCCTGCCAGGTCCCCCTCTCTCCCCTGCAAGGTCCCCCTCTCTCCCCTGCCAGGTCCCTCTCCCTCTCCCTGCCAGGCCCTCCCCTCCCTCTCCCTGCCAGGCCCTCCCCTCCCTCTCCCTGCCAGTCCCTCCCCTCTCTCTTCCTACCAGGACCCCTCTCTCTTCCTGCCAGGACCTCTCTCTCTTCCTGCCAGGTCTCCTCTGTCCCCTGCCAGGTCCCTCTCCCTCTCCCTGCCAGGCCCTCCCCTCTCTCTTCCTGCCAGGACCCCTCTCTCCCCCTGTCGAGTCTCTCTCTCTCTCCCTGCTAGGAGCCCCCCCCCACTCTCCCTCCCTGCCAGGCCCTCCCCTCTCTCCCTCAAATTCCCCCTCTCTCCCCCTGCCAGATCCCTCTCCCTCTCCTTGTCAGGTCTCCCTCTCTCCCCCGACCGAGTCCCTCTCCCTCTTCCTGCCAGGTCCCCCTCTCTCCCCCTGCTGGGTCCCTTTCCCTCTCCCTGCCAGGGGCCCCCCCCTTCCCTCCCCTCTCTCTCCCTGCCAGGCCTTTGAGAGAGCAAGGAAGCTCCGTGTGGTTGGAGACACAATTGGGTGCATGACTGCCATGGTGGTACTTGCATGTCATCACTTCCTATGACCTGAAGCCTAACAGCATAGATATGTTTCATGCCACAATGAGCTCAACAGCTTATATGCATGCTTTGAAAGGGTTAATAACACTATGCCTGTGCAAATCCCCACAGCATCTGGCGACCCTGTGATCTCTGTCTTGGAGGCTGACATCAGAACATCTTTCAAGAGGGTGAAACCCCCACAAGGTATACTGTCCTGACAGTGTACCTGGCAGACCTTGTTTTCCCACTCTTGGACTAATTATCTTTGTAGCTTAGAGTGATTTTTATGTTTTTGCACTGTAACGCTGCCAGAAAACAACATGTTTCACAACATACGTCGGTGATAATAAACCTGATTTTGATATTTTATGTTAGTCTTCTTTGCAGCAAATCCTTACTGATTTTGAATTTCTCAGAACGTCAAAGCCATTCACAAATATTTAATATCACTGACAGGATTGACGGTCAATGTGCCTGGAGGCATGAACTCATCGATCAGTACTACTGTGTCTGTGCAAACAACCAGTTACACTGAGTGAAGCCTTGTCATTGTGTTGGGCCTTGCTCAGTGCTCAAGAAGCCAGGTTCCTGTAATGAGATTGTGTCGGGGCACCAGTCTGGACATATCTGGATTTAGGCCAGGTGATCAGCGAGTTGGGGCAATGGATCGACCTTGTGCCTGACTCCCCAAACACTTCAATGCTAGCCAGAGAGTAATACATCTGTTGAGTGCTCTGCCACAGGCTGCAGTGGAGCTCAAATCCATGCGTATATTTAAGGCGGGGGTTGATCGTTCTCGGATCGGTCAGGGCATCAGAGGATATGGTGAGAAGTCAGGTGTATGGAACCGAGTGGGATCCGGGATCAGCAATGTTGGAATGGTGGAGCAGTCTAGATGGGCTGAATGGCCTAATTCTGCTCCTATGTCTTATGATCTTATGGTCTTAGACTCAGTAACTCAAAGCATCCTTGGTGAAAACAAATTGAAATGCTGGGATATTATCAAGAAAATTTGAACATTCCTATCATAAAATAGACATGAAAGTAAATCATAGATTGTGCATTATCTTGACAAATTGTGGTTTAATGTGCTTTACTGCAGTAAATAAAGGTCACTGGACTTGCATTCAGTAATTTGGACTAAGAAGCATGAATTTACATCTCACCACATCATCAGGAGAACTTACACTTCTTCTTCTTCTTCTTAAGCCCATTGACCCAATTGGGGTGGAGGCCACCAACAGCAGCTTGCCAGAGTCCTCTGTCCTATAAGTCGATCGGCTGTATGGCTTCCACTTTCACCACACAACTTCGCAGCTGAAGATCCTTCCTCTCCCAGGGGTGAGGTCTTTGGAGCTTCTGTTGTCGTCCCTGTAGCTCTGGGTTTTTATGGGATGGGATTGCTAGCCCCATGCCCAACCCTCCTCCTTCCGCAGCCAGGTTCTGGACTGTCCATGATGAAGCTAAATTAAAGTATTGGCTTATTATTGTCACAAGCGCCAAGATAGAGCGAAAAGCTTGTCGTGTATACTGTTCATACAGTATTATACATTGAGGTCGTATAAGGTAAAACTATAACAATGCAGAATAAAGTGTAAAAGCCACTGAGAAAACACAGGGCAGTAAAGACACAAAGCAATGAAGTGCAAGTTCATACTGAAGTAGATTGTGAGGTCAGGAGTCCATCTTATTGTACAAGAGCTCTTTTCAAGAGTCTGATAACAGTGGGGTAGAAGTTGTCCTTGGGCTTGATGGTACACCCTCTCCAGCTTCTGCCCGATGGGAGAAGGGAGAAGGAAGAATGTCCAGGGTGGGTGTGGCCTTCGATTAAGCTGGCTGTTTTACTGAGGCAGCGAGAAGTACAGACCGAGTCCATAGAGGGGAGGCTGGGTTTTGAGTGTGCTGAGCTGCGTCCACATCTCTGCACTTTCTTGTCTGTCACGAGCAGAGCATTTGCCAAGACATGCATCTAGACTGAATGCTTTTTATAGTGCACCAATAAAAATTAGCAATGGTCAACAGGGACATAGGAACTTTCTTTAGCCTCCTGAGGAAGTAGTTGTGACCTTCCTTGCTGTAACATCATCATTGTTCGACCAGGACAGGTTATGGGTAATGTTCACTCCAAGGAATTAACTAAGTAATTAAATGAGTAATGACGTTAAACTGCACAAAAAAAATGCTAGTTTTGGTGATGGTAACTGTGAAACCATTGAGTTGTCATAAAAACCCTATCAAGTCATTTTTTTCCACTGAGGTTGGGTGTAACTTGAGGTCATGGGTTAAAGGTGAAAGGTGAAATGTTTGAGGGGACCTTCTCCACTCAGAGGGTGGTGAGAATGTGGAATGAGCCACCAGAGGGATTGGTGGATGTGGGTTCAATTTCAACATTTAAGGAAATTTTGGATAGGCAGGTGGATGGGAGGGGGATGGAAGGCTATGGTCCAGGTGCACGTTGATGGGACTAGGCAGAAAAATAATTTAGCATGGGCTAGATGGGGCAAAGGGTCTGATTCTGTGCTATAGTGTTCTATATCTCAATGATTCCATGTCTAATAAGGGAAGGAATCCTGCCATTCTAAGTTGGTGTGGCCCAGGTTTACCAATGCATTAATTTATTTATTTAGAGTTGCAGCACAAAATAGGCCCTTCTGGCCCTTCGAGACCCACTGCCCTGCACCCACCCCCCCAATTAAACACACACCTAATCATGGGACAATTTACAATAACCAAGTAACCTACCAACCAGTGCATCTTTGGACTGTGGGAGAAAACCAGAGCACCCGGAGGAAACCCACACGGTCACGGGGAGAACGTACTGACCCCACACAGAGGATGCTGGGGTGAATTCGGAACTCCAATGTCCTGAACTGTAACTACCGTGGTGCCCAATATAAATTGGCCCTTAATGGCCTTTCGAAACACCTTGCAAAGCCTGGAGCTTAAGGACAATTCAGCATAGATATTAAACACCGGCTTTCCCAGTGGTATTCAGGTTCAGCACAAATTGATTAAATAAAACAATCTATTCCATCCTCTTAATGGTAGAGTCAGGCCACACAAGAGTATTGTAGCAGCAAGCTGAGCTCTGACATTGCCAAATCTGTTCTATATTGACACCACTCAGACTTCACAGTACAATGATGAGCACTGGTGTTTTAATTAGATGCATTTTGCGCATGTTATTACCTTCCGTAAATTAGGAGAGACGGGAATAAGCTGGTCATTATGGCTGGTAGCTTTTAAAGAGCATTTTATGTCTGGTACAGTTGTGATTAGCGGTCAGATTTGCTGGTGGACTGGGTAATACCTTTCTCTCAGCCTACAATTTATCCGAACTTGCATTCATTTGCAATTCATGGAGAGCTTTTATGCAAATTGACTGCTGTATTTTGCCAGCATAATAACCATGACAGCACTTCAAAAGTAATTCCTGGACTGTAATGTGCTTTGTGATGTCCTCAGGATACAGTAAACTACCAGATAAATATAAACCCTTTCTTTCTTTATCAATTAGCATTGGCACATGTGCAACAATACTGTTGTGCTAAGTGCTTGCGTTCATCTTCTAGAATATTTGGATGGATTTAGTAATGTTATCAATTGACATCTTTAGATGAGAAGATAATTGATATATGTAGTTAGCAGCAGATTTATTTTAAATAAGTTGTTTGAGGATTTACTAAGAACTAATAGGTTGTAATGCTTAAGGTGGATTAGACATGCAGGGACTCCACTCTCCAAGG
This sequence comes from Mobula birostris, assembly GCF_030028105.1. NCBI lineage: Eukaryota > Metazoa > Chordata > Chondrichthyes > Myliobatiformes > Myliobatidae > Mobula > Mobula birostris. Next base: position 18,381,242 of record NC_092394.1, read on the forward strand.
CCAAGGCCAAAAGGTGAGCAGGTTGAAAATTACGCCATGATTTGATTCTGATTTCAGTGCTCCCATGGGGAGGTGGGGGTGTGGGGTGTTGCTGAGCTGGGGGAAGGGAATCACGTACTGGTTCGCTTGCTGAAACGATCAGGTTTGCTGAACATGTTTTTCGAGAAGTTGGTGCTCACTTAAATCAGTTCATGCTGAGACGAATCTCAATGTTGTCTACTGCATACAGGCTTTGATAATAAATGTATTTTGAATCCTTGAATCTCTATCTTTGCCGTCACTGGTTCGCTTTGCCTTCTGTCATTGTACATGCGAGAGCGGAACAAATCTGCAGTTTCCCTGCAAATTCCAAGTTTACCCGATTACTTTCCTATAAAACCCCAGTTTAAGAATTGAAATTCCACCCCAGCCAAGAAAAACAACTGAGCTGCGAGTACTTCCCTTATTTTCTGTTCTTATTTCAGTCAGAGCAGTGGGAATACCAGACAGGATACAGGAATGCTCCTCTTGTGGGGTATGAGAAGGCAGGGAGGTCTCCAGTGTCCCTGTCGATGACATCTGCAGGAAGTGCATCTAGTTGCAGCTCCTAACGATCCACATTCAGAAACTGGAGCTGGAACTGGATGAACTCTGGATCATTTGGGAGGCCGAGGGGTTGATCGACTGGACATGCAGGGAGGTAGATACACCCAAGTTGCGGGAGATGTAACGGGGTGACTGCCAGGAAGGGGAATAGGAATAGGGGCTAGGCAGCCGGTACAGAGTACCCCTGTTGTTTCTCCCCCTCAGTACTCTCAATAAGTGGTATGTCACTGGGGGATGAGTGTGGTAGCTGACCTGGCAGAAGGAGGCTGCAGCAGTTAGATCTCTGGCACTGAGTCTGGCTATGTGGCTCAGAAGGGAAGGGAAGTGGGAGAAGAGGTGATCAGTAGTGATAGGGGATTCATTGGTTTGGGGAACAGAGAGGAGGTTCGGTGGATGAGAATGTCATTCCCAGATGAGATGTTGCCTCCCAGGTTCCAGGGTCAGGGACATTTCGGGCTGAGTCCACAGCATTCGGAAGTGGGAGGGTGAGCAGCCAGGGGTAGTGTCCACGCTGGTGCTGGTGACATGATTAGGAGGGGTGATGAGGTCCTGCAAAGTGAGTTCAGTGAGTTAGGTGCTAAGTTAAAGAACTGGACTGACAGGGTTGTGATCTCAAGATTGCTAACCATGCCATGTGCTAGTGAGGCCAGAATTAGGAAGATCATAAGTTTGACATGAGGACAAGAAGATGGTGCAGTCAGAAAGGCATAAGGTTTTTGGATCATTGGGCTTCTTTCCAGAGAAGGTGGGATCTGTACAGAAGAGACAGTTTGCACCTGAATTGGAGGGGTCTAACAACCTTGCAGGAAGGTTCTCTATTGCTGGATGGTGATGCAGGGTAGCGGGGGGGGGGGGGGGCTAAACTAGAGTTGCAGAGGGGTGGGAACAAATAATGGAGTGATTGTGTGGAAAGATGTTGTCAAGCCTACATTCAATACGGTGCAAAAGTCTTAGGCACCCTAAATTTTTATATGGTGTCAGATGGTATGGCCTCCACAGAAGTCTGCTCTCAACATCATCGAGGCTGCCTGGGATTACTTGGAGAGACAGATGCAAGCAAGACTGGCAAAGTGTGCAGAAGAACTGTAGCAAGTTCTCTAAGATACTTGGAACAACCTACCAGCTGATTTTCTTATAAAACAGCATAACAGTATACCTGACAGAATTGATGCAGTTTTAAAGGCAAAGGGTTGCTACACCAAATATTGAATTAATTTAGCTTTTTACTCTTTACTAATCTTTATAGCATTTTTTGATATTTAGAAACTTTTCATTTCATTACTTTTGAAAGCATCTTCACTTCGTAGAATGTTTTTACATGTGCCTAAGACTTTTGCACTGTACTGTACAAAGCCAGGAATCAAAAGTTGAGCAAGGTGGGACTAATTTCTGTGCTATGTATAATTCATGAAATGATGACGCTGTAGACTTGGTTGCGGGACGGGCTGGACTGGCAGCTCAGTGTTCCAGGGCTTGGTTGTTTTATACAGTAAAGAGAAGGAGGAATTAAAGGGGGTAGGGTGGCATTACTGGTCAGGGAAAATGTCACTGGAATGTTCACACAGGACAGACTGGAGATCTCGTCTAATGAGGCTTTGGATCTGAGAAATAAGAAAGGGATGACCATGTTAATGGGATTATATTATAGACCACTCAACAGTTCACTGGGTTTCGAGGAATAAATTTGTAAAGAGATGACAAGAAACAAGATTGTGATTGTAGGTGATTTTAACTTTCAACATATTGACTGGGACTCCCATGCTGCAACAGGTTTGAATAAGATAGATGTGTCAAATGGTTTCAGGAAAGTTTCCTTCATTAGTACACAGAGGTCCTAACTAGAGAGGGTGCAATACTAGGTCTCCTATTAGGGAATGAAGCAGGGCTGATGATAGAAGTTTGTGTACAGGAACACTTTGCATTTAGTGATCATAATGCCATTAGTTTCAAGATAATTATGGAGAGGGATAGGTCTGGTCCTCAGGTTGAGATTCTAAATTTGATAATGGCCAATTTTGATGGCACTAGAAAGGATCTGGCAAGTGTGGATTGGGACAGGTTGTTTTGTGGCAAAGGTGTACTTGGTAAGTGGAATGTCTCCAAAAGTGACATTTTGAGAGTACAGAGTTTGTGTGTTCCTGTCAGAATAAAAGGCAGAGATAACAGGGTTAGGGAATCTTGGTTTTAGGGAGATATTGAGGGCCTGGTTAAGAAAAGGAAGGTATAGCAGGTAGGAACAACTGAAGAACATGAGAAGTATAAGAGAACACTTAAGAAGGGAATAAGGAGGGCTAAAAGAAGGCGTTCCAGCAGACAAGGTGAAGGAGAATCCCAAGGGATTCTACAGATACATTTAGAGCAACATGATTTTAAGGGACAAAATTGGTTACCACATTGCAGGAGGAAGTAAAAGCTGTGGAGAGGGTGGTTCACTAGGCTGCTGTCTGGATTAGAGAGTATTTGTGATAAGGAAAGTTTAGACAAACTAGGATTGTATTCTCTGGAGCATCGGAGACTGAAGCAATATACAGAAGTATGAGAGGCGTAGATAAAATAGAGGGTCATAGTCTTTTTCCCAGGGTGGAAAATACCAAATTCCAGAGGGCATAGCTTTAAGATGAGAGAGGGAATGTATCAAGAGGATATGCGAGCCAAGTTATTTTTCTCTATCACATTGACTAGCAGTGCATTCCAGAAAGTGGTACAGGTATGGAACACATTGCTAAGTGAAGTGATAGAAGCTGATACAATAGTAACATTTCAGAGGCATTGAGACAAGCACATGAACAGGCAGGGAATGGAGGGACGGAGACGATGTGCTGGTAGATGGTATATTCTGGATTAGCAAAATGGTCGGCACAGATATCATGGGCTGAAAGTTGCATTCCTTTATTGTACTGTTCTATGTTCTTTACCACTTAATTGAGAACATAGAACATAAAACACTATTGGCACCGTACAGCTCACGATATTATGGTGACCTTATAACCTACCCTGAGATCAATCTAACCCTTTCCTCCTGCATAATCCTCCAGTTTTCATTCATTCATGTGGCTATCTAAATGTTTCTTCAATGTACCTAAGCTATCTGCCTTTACCACTACCCTTGACAGGGAATTCCATTCACTTACCAATCTCACTGTAAAAAAAAACTTACCTCTGAATCCCCCCATACTTTCCTTCAATTACCTTAAAATTAAGCACCCACTTTAAAAGGCAGCTTTGATCTAACACCTCTGACAGTGGAGTATTCTGTCAGTGCTTTACTGATGTGCCAACCTAGATTAAGTATTCAAGTCTCTGGAGTGGGGACCAACCACGCAATCTACTATCTCAGTTTTATTAGTGAGACAAGGTTGATTTTCATTTTCACATGGCTTTGAGCTTTTTAAAAACTGATGTGGCAGCTCTGTTTAAATTACATTTTTCTAGTCAGTTTTAACTCTATTACAGACATTGGAGAAAGTCTTGCATTATATGAAAAAATGTAGATGCTGCAAATCAGAAAAATAAACAAAATACTGGACAAATAAGTCAGGTAGCATCTGTGGAAAGTGAAGCAATCAAGGGTTCAGTTCTAGAGACACAATGATGCTTATTATGTAGGTAAATGCAGAAGCTCCCCTTCATAACAATGGTGTAAATTCTTCAGAGGAATGCAGTGAGTGGAGGATAATTGCAAATTTTCTGCATAAGATTGATCTCAGCCACTTGTCATCATCATCAGGTGCCATGCCCAGTTTGAGCTTTTGGCCCACATACTCCTGTTTCAGGTCAAGTAGATCAACTCATTGGTATTCATTTCCAGTTCTCTGGCTGCTGTCTCCATCATCATTTGTCTTTGCCTTCCTCTTGCTTTCTCCCCGTCAATCTTTCCCATAATTACCGTGCATTCTAACTCCTCTTTCCTATTCACATGTCCAATGAAGTTATGTTGCCTTTTCATGATCTCATACATTATTTCTCTTTTTGTGTTTGCTCTGTTCATGACATCCTTGTGAGATATTCGTTTCGTCCATGATATTCTTTGTATCCTCCTCAAAAACCACATCTCTGCTGCTTCAATTTGTTTCCTCATGTTACTAGATACTGTCCAACATTCAGAGCTATATAACATAACTGGATAAACGTAACATTTCAGTGCTCTGAGGTGGGTTGTCGTGCCTAGTTTAGTGTAGCTGAGAGATTCCCAGGTTTGATTTACAGAGAAGTTCATCCATTCATCTCCACAACTTGCAGCTGCCACTGTCCGCAGCCTTGGGTCACAGCAGGGTTCCTAAACAGCAAGATAACCCTTTTATTCCCCCAAATAGTTCAAATCCATCTATACTTCATCTGGATCCATCTTTAGTTTCTTTTATTGTTTCACTCTTGCCTAAGAGATTCAAGTGCTAAATACATTGAATCTGGTTAATGACCCATCTTCAACCATTCTCTCAAGCAGTGCATTCCAAGTACTCACTGCTAGCTGGGGGAAGAAAGTCCCTCTCATATCTCCTCTAAATCTCTTTCCCTTTAACTTTTGGTTAAGTGACAAAACAGTCCTGTTCTGAACTGCAGGGACAGACCTTTATCAATGTGCTACTAGCAGGAACATTCATCTGTAGTTTAAATGGGGCAGAATCAGAATATTTTTTCACTTAGCCACAAAGTATCAGTTGCAAGTTAAATTGTGTATGGGTTTTATTTCTCAAAGACTAGTTCTTATCTAATTATGCAACCTATAATGCTGTAACATCAGAAAGATCCCTAACACCATGGGCTTTACTGAAGTCTATGTAAATCACATCAACTACTCTGCCAACATTGCTACTCTTTGTTACCTCTTCAAAGAATTCAATCAAATTGGTCAAGTAGGATCTGTTCTTGAGAAAGCTGTAAACACAAGAGATTCTGGCAGAAAATCATAAACAGGAGAGATTCTGCAGCAAATCAAAAGAAAGACAGATTCCTTAGAAAGAATCATCTCTGACTGGTGATCAATGATGATTAATCCTCGCCCTCAGAATCCTTTCAATATCTTCCTTTTCACTGATGTTAGGCTCACAGGACTATACCTGCTAAGCTTTCCCATGCTGTCCTTCTTGAAAAGCGAGAACATGTTTTTGGCTCTCCAGTCATCTGGTATCTCACCTGTGTCTATCAAAAATTTAAAAATCTCAAATAGAGCCCCAGCAATCTATTCCCTTGCCTCCTGTACTAGCCAGTAATAAATCCCAACTTATCCGGGGGATTTATCCGGTGTTATGCCCACTAAGATATTGAGAACCTCCTCTTTCTCTGTGGGGATATGCACCAGCATTTCACTCAGCCCTTTGCTGAGTTCTCCAACAACAAGGTCTGTTTCCTTTGACAATACTATTTAAAATAACATTGGCCAGGTCAGCTTTGAACAGTATTGTAAATGATTGTGTCTCTGACTAAATTCAAAGTAAATTTATTTTCGAAACACATATTTAGTTGTAGAATCATAGAACACCACAGCACAGAAACAGGCCCTTCAGCCCATCTAGTTCAGTCCGTGTCAATCTATTACTCTGCCTACTCCCATTGACCTGCACCTGGACCATAGCCTTCCACACCCCTCCCATCGATGTACCGATCCAAATTTCTCTTGAATATTGAAATCAAATCCACATCCACCACTTCCATTGGCAGTTCGTTCCAAACTTTCGCCCCTCTCTGAGTGAAGAAGTTTCCACTCATGTCTAACGTTCCCTCTAACTTATTTTACAGCTACATGGAGCAACCATTTCTTTGAGCAGGAAATGCTTACATGGCCTGAAATCTCCGTGACACTTGAATTTTCTTTTGTAATATGCATATTATGATTATTTGGAATGAAAACCGAACAATCATGTTTCTTTGATTTTATTTATTAATTGAAGGGTTAATGAAATACAACAGCACAACAAAGAAAATCTTTCATGTTTTGTGAACTTTTTCTCATCTGTCTCTATTACAAATCCATTTTCTATAAACACTGTCCAGTTTAATTTTGTATCCAGATGAAAGATACTTCTTAATCCTCATTAAATCATCTAAATGTTCCACTTCTGGTCTGCTTCTGGACTTACATTTGATTGAATTCATAAGACTGAATCCACATTCGCAGTCAGCACTAAAAGCTTGAAATGTTCCAACAATGTCAGCAAGAATTGACAATTCTTAAATTATTCATTTCTAAGTACGTAGTTCGTCATATCAGTGAATGTTTTAATTGAACCACTCTTAACTTCCTCGGAAATGACAAATTTGAAATCACAGCATTGCTGTGATATTTTTGAGGCAACACTTTTGTCAAAGTTTGTAATAGTAGCCGAGTATTTTTTTTCCCGTTAGGATACAATATTCTTTTTTCCAAATTCAAAATTGGTTGCATTTGCAATAGCAACAGGGTCAAAAGCATAACTCATCATCAGGAAATCAGTTATCCAAGTGATTACATACACGTTGAATGAATCGGATAATAGAGGCAGATCAACAACAAGAACTTACAGATGCAAGTAGATACTTCACATTGTCACTCCAAGAAATGGTATCACCAACATACTGTGACTGTAACTTGTCATTTTTTGTTTGCTTTTGCAAACATTGTATCATTTCTTAATGCATGCATTACTAAATGACAATAAAGAGGACTGCGTGTCCTCATAATCTAAATAATGCAGTGCTTCAATTGAATTCAAACAGTGCTTCTGAAGGGATTTACAAAGAGATGCTGGATCTTCCAAAACATCGATAAGGACAGTTAATGCTCCTTGATATGGTGGATTGATCAAAATCTTCAGACTGCAGTTGCTGATTGGATCATTACATTCATTAACTTGCTCCTTGCAAAACTGGATCAAAACTTTGTAATCCCTCATTAAAGTGGTATGGACAAAACGCCTTGACAGCCATCTTACTTCATTTAGTGGTCCAGGTGATACAATATCGCATTCTGTGACTTAAGCTAACTTTTCTAGCTTTCCCTTTATAACCTGCCGAATATTGTATACATTGCTTATAGCAGTTTTTCTATACCCTGCATATTTTTTCCCGTGCATCATCTAATCTCCTCCACATGCAACACAATGTGACTCAGATACTTTATTTCTCACCGAAGAATTACTATTCTTTTCAAACATAACATTTGCCCCTATGACATAAATATCACCATCTTTTGAATATTGATTGTTGATGATATGATTTTTTATTGTTTCAACAGTAGTTATACTGTCACATGCAGTTCATTTCAAAATACTCATAAAATCAGATTTATAGGAAATTTCATTTTCTGGTCAATACTTAAGATACAAAATTAATATTTTCTGTACCAAAATATCTATACTTTCGTCAGAGGTTAGTGTATGGAAAGCAGGTGTTTGCAGTTCTTCCGTTATCTGTATCTGTTTCTGAAGCACGAAGCTGATGCACTCAACAAGTACAAACAATTACCTCTTGCTGCACCAACTCTCTGGTATATTTACAGATTTGGCGTCTTGTGCATGAATTTCTTGCATAGAACGTAGAGAAGTATTAATTTCAATAGGTTTCAATAGGTACATTTAATGTCAGAGAAACGTATACAATATACTTCCTGAAATTCTTCTTGCTCACAAACATCCATGAAAACAGAGGAGTGCCCCAAAGAATGAATCACAGTTAAACGTTTGAATCCCAAAGCCCTCGCCCCCAGCTGACCCCTCCCACACACAAGCAGCAGCAAGGCAACAAACCCCCACCGGCAGAAAAGCATCAGCGCCTTCCACTGAGCACTTAAGCATGCAGCAAAGCATCAATAAAGACACAGACTTACAGTACCCCAAAGGCTTCTCGTTCACTCAGTAATTCAGCATACCACAGGCTCTCTTTCTCTCTCTCTAATAAGGGGAGAAAAGGTATCCCCACTTCCCCCTTTCGAGAGGGGAGACATAACAGAACAACTCGCTGATTAACGATGTTAAAAGTCTGTTGTGTTGTTTTTTTCAAGCTCTGCGCCCAGAGAGTTGGCACCAGAAAGGTGCACCTCTCCAGTGACACAACCCACTGCTCCCGATGTTCCGTGTGCTCCTGCGATGCTTCAGTCAGGGACACCAGCCTGGAATCAGCACGTCTCCAGAGCCATGAATATCCGGCACTCTGAAGGCGCACTAGTCTTCCAGGCCACGTCCTTGGGATATTGTAAAAAGCGGCCGGTCGTGAGTCCCTGAGAGCTTGTCCCATTCCTGCAAAGAACTGAAGTCAGAGTGTAACTCCAGGTCAAGGTTTTAAAAAGAACCTCGAAAAGGAAAAGAAGCGATATCAAAGATAGAAATAGAGCTGTTTCTGAAGATGCAAGCGAAGGAGTCACCGTTTAGCGCCATCATAACTTCGTTCCGTCCCGCCAACGGTGAAACAAGATCATTCACCTGTTGCTATTTTGTTGCTATTTTGGGTGACTTTGACTCAGCGTAGCCAGCAAATAATGACCGCTGAGATGAACTGAATTGTCCTTGGACACTTCTGATTCTGTGCTTGTCGTTCATTTTCTTTTCGTTGCCATTTGCATGGTGGGGACTACCAATTACTAAGATATTGTAATCAATTACCACTTTGACTATATCAGAGTTAGACTTCTTTCACGCATCTTGTTTCACTTTTGCTTTGTGCTCTTTTGGAGATTCAGTTAACATTCATAGAATTACACACTCCTACTGGTTGCATAATTTGGCAACTCCATCTATATGCATTCTCTGGTTAAGAGGGTGTTTTAAGTAATCGAACTTTCATTCTACCCATTTTTTTCCAGTACTGAACTCACCCTAACTTTCAAATGGTGCATACAACATCGCCAGTCCCTTGATATATAGAATATCACCAATTTTTATTTTTTGTTTTTGTTGCAAAGGTGGTAGTTCAGCATTTCCAAGCTGCAAAAACCATTCTATTTTAAATTTTGTACAAACTCTGTTCCTTAAAGCATTTAACTCTGTCTTCTGCTTTTATTTTTGACATCCTTAGATTACTAAATATAATATTAATTATTATTATTTGAGAATAGTAAAAATAATAATTGTCATTATTATTTGAAGAAAATTAGCAAGGTAAATCAAAAAATTATAATTTTAATAAAATAAGCACAGTCATGCAAACTATTTAATAGAAACAAATTTTTACCTTATTCGAACAATTTTTAATGTAAAATTCCTGATTAGATTATATTTTTGAAAGACTTTTTGAAAGTCAGAATATAGAATTTTTCACATTAAAAATCCACAAACCACAACACACAGCACAAGTAAACAATGTCAGGCAGTCAAAACAACTGACAGGCACAATGGCAAAAGTAAAATGTTTTGACTAGATGGTGTCGGCATTCAACAGGCCTGCAGTTTATTAACAATCAGCTACTGTCTTCCATTCTGTGATCATTTCTAACAGGGCTGTAACTTGAAACGTTTTAGAGCTTCAACATATTTACATGAGTTTTATTTGCACAATTTGTCTTCTTTTGCACATTGTTTGTTTGCCAGTCTTTGTTAATGTATAGCTTTTCATAAATTTGATTGTATTTCTTTATTTTCTTGTAACTGCCTGCAAGAGAATGAATCTGCACGGTTCATTGTCCCACTGACAATGTAAATATGTTGAAGCTCCTAAAATAATTCAAAGTAGAGCTTGTGATACATATATCATTTTGAAAATTTATAGATTACATTCATTAACATATAATCAATTACAGGGCACTACACAATTATATTAACATAGATAACAAAATTGTATCAGCATAGTTTCAAAGTTATATTAACATCATATCGAAGAAAGTTCCAGCTGCGCGACACCAAAGGCTATGTGCACGAGAGCATTTAAGTTACTGTGTGGCCGCACACCTATGCAGCTTAGAGGGAACAATGCATGTTACCCTTAAATATTTCACCCTTCACCCTTACCACTTAACCCATGACCACTAGTTCTAGTCTCACCCAAGCTTTGTGGAAAAACCCTGCTTGCATTTACCCTATCTTTACCCCTTACAATTTTGTATATCTCCTTTCTTTTTCTGAGGTTCCAGGGAATAAAGTCCTGATCAGTGGATGTTGTATATTTGGACTTTCAGAAGGCCTTTGACAACTTTCCATACTAAGTTAATGGCCCATGGTATTACAGGAAAATTACTGGCATGGTTAGGGCATTGACTTTGGCAGAAGAAATAAATGTGCAGACTATTTTCTGAACAGGGAGAAAATCCAAAGATCTGGGATGCAAAAGGGACTTGGGAGTCCTTGTCGAGCACATCCTAAGGGTTAACTTGCAGGTTGAATCAGTGGTGAGGAAGGCAAATGCAATGTTAGCTTTCATTTCAAGGGGTCTAGAATACAAGAGCTGAGTCTTTATAAGGCACTGGTGAAGCTTCAGCTTGAGTACTGTGATCAGTTTTGGGCTCCTCATCTAAAAAAAGATGTGCTGGCATTGGAGAGGATTCAGAGGAGGTTCACAAGGATGATTCTAGGAATGAAAGGGTTATTATATGAGAAACGTTTGATGGCTCTGGGTCCGTACTTGCTGGAATTCAGTAGGATGGGTGGAGGGGATCTCATTGAAACCCTTTGAATGTTGAACAGCTAGACAGAGTAGACGTGGAAAGGAATTTCCCCATGGTGGGAGAGTCTAGGACCAGAGGGCATAGCCTCAGGATAGAGGGGCACCCTTTCAAAACAGAGATAAGGAGAAATTTCTTTAGCCAAAGGGTGGTGAACTTGTGGAATTATTACCACAGGCAGCTATGGAGGCCAAGTCGTTGGGTGTATTTAAGTCATAGCTTGATAGGTTCTCGATTAGAATGGCATCAAAGGTTATAGGGAGAAGGCTGGGGAGTGGGGCTGAGGATGGGAAAAATGGATCAGCCATGGTTGAATGGTGGAGCAGACTCGATGGGCCAAGTGGCCTATTTCTCTTAAGTCTTATGTCTCAGAAAAAGCAGCAACCAGAAACCAGAAACACATCGTAATATGAACTACAGTCCAATCCACAAACTACAGACCCAGAACCTCAGCACTGTCCTCCAACAGCATTGAGGGAGAGAGACCATTTGAATGCAGGGATTTATAGAAAAATAAAGAAATACAATAGAATTTATGAAAACTATAGATAAATAAAGTCTGACAAATAGCCAATGTGCAAAAGAAGATAAATTGTGCAAATAAGCATAAATAATACTGAGAACATGAATTGTAGATTATTTTTAAGTGAGTCTGTAGTTTGGGGAGTCAGTTCAGAGTTATGCTGGTTCCATTGAGTTTCATTCAGTCTATTCCATTCAGACTATTCAGTTCTTCCTCATTACTGCCTGCAGTGACAGCTTAAGTTGTTTGTTCAGGTCTCAGAGTGGGAGTTCAGCTCTACTGAAAACGTATCAAATAGAACAGAACCACTTTAGCGATAATGTAGATAACTGGCAGCTGTCAAAGGCTGCATTCATTGTCTGTAGCACAGGACCAAAATCAGAGCCCGGTTAATATAATTCTTTTACTTTGCTGTGTAAGTGTGTTCAGCTTAAACTCAAAGAACTCCAAAGGACCTCTGTCCTCCAGCAGTCATTTTTCAATGATAAGTGATGCTCTGTCACTTTCAGTTTTTTTGTGTTTATGTGGCAGAAATTGCTGAAAGAAGTCAAAGCGGGTTTGATAAAGCCTGGATTTTAAATATATCATTACTGATTCAGCACTTCGCACACCATTCTATCAATCTTCCCCCTCTGTCAACCGATGCCATACCAAATGTATCATAAAAACGTGATCAGTTGCAGTCAGTAAATGGTGTTGGTGCCATTTCGAATTTTTTCACATGTCATTAAAATCTAGTGCTCTCAGTGGCTTTCTGAATGATTTCCTCCTTTCACTGGGTTCCCATCATGGCTCAGGAGGCACAGGGTCATAAAAAAGTACAACACAGAAACAGGCCATTTGGCCCATCTAATCCATGCTGAAACCAAAAGGTGAGTGATGAATATCAAATATTGTAAGGCCTAGATAGAGTGGACATGGACAAGATGTTTTGTGTAGTGGGGGAGTCTAGGACAAGAGGGCAAAGCCTCAGAATAGAAGGACATACTTCAGAAAAGAGATGAGGAGGAACTTCTTCATTTAGAGGGTAGTATATCTGTGGAATTCATTACCACAGATAGATATGGAAGCCCAGTCATTGGGTATAATTAAATCAGAGGTTGATAGGTTCTTGATTAGTCAGGCCGTCTAAAGTTATAGGGAGAAGGCAGGAGAATGGTTTTAAGAGGAATAACAAATCAGCCATGACTTGATGGGCCAAATAGCCCAATTCTTCTCTTATGTCTTAAGGTCTTTTGGTCTTCTGGTGTAGCACTGGACAACACATACTGGGAATCTCTCTCATCTAAACCCTGTGGTGATTTTACTGCTCTCAGGTCACACGAATGCTCAGTACCAGACAATATTCTGTGTCACCCAGCTGGGGAGGGGTACAAGTGAACCACAGATCTAACTTCTGCTCTCAACCTTCCTGGGAAGTGCTCACGTAATGAGAAGAGGATGCCTATTGGTTTAGGACCTGCACAGGCATTCAAGCCAGACGTTTAGTGGGGATGGCTCAGGCATATGGATTGGAACTGGAGTGGTCTGATCAGCTGTCATTATTGATAACAGCATTAATGATTTAAGCAGGAAAGGAGGATGTTATTATTTTCCCATTCAGTGAGCACATTTGGGTTCAAAACTGTGTTCAAATGACTCATACAATACCTAAATAAGATGACGTGACTTTCCGAGGGACCTGCATTTTTATATAATTAGCCAAGCAAATTTAATGTAAAAGTGCTAGTGAATTTTTCCTAAATACAGTCAGGAGTATGTGTAGTTACCGTGCCATCACATCAATAAATGCAAGGACCCCTTCTCCCTCTGTACAGGCTACTTCCTTTCTGTTTATTATTCTTTAGACATTCTCCTCTGTGAGTGAGTAATCTTTATTGGATAGCCTTCATTTCCTTATCTCCCTTTGAAATTTATTACAGAGAATTACATTCTCCTCTCGCACTCCCTTTATGTTCCTCAGATGTTCTGGCACTAGTCCAGAAATGAAAATTCCACCCATGCAACAGCCCACACCGAAGTGCTGGACCCTCTGTGCCTGAGGATGGTTTGATTCTAATTAACCCTTAATGCCGCTGCCAACTTTCCTCCCCCTACTGCCAATTATTTCCACCTGTTTACCCTGTGCTCAAAAGACTCGATGATACTTCCTGATCCTTACATGTGCAGAGCAGTCACAAAGGGCAGGAACTCGGGTGAGGCATCTGCTCCAGATGAGTAGACACCTTGAGAATGAAAGAGCTTGGGGAAGGAAGGGAAATAGATGTCTTAAAGAAAACATTTTTGTTTGGAAGCAAAAGTTTCTGCTTTTGGAAGTTAGCAATATCTACTTAGATAGTACTTGATGTCTTGCATAGGCAACTATTTCCTGCCTATAAAATCGGATACACATGATAGCACTTAGTAACATAAATGTGTGAGTTAGCCCTCCAGAGGGGCCTGTTCCACCATTTCCTCTTAATGTTCTTTGCAGCTTCCGGACTTCTTGACATCTGATCCTCGTCCTGTTCTCCATTTCCATCCATGAACTTCTGCCTCTGCCTGTTGCCTCCAAAGCCCTGCAGTAAACTGACGCAAACAGCACACCCCCACTCCTCCATTTACAGACCCTGAGGCCTTGATCATTCCCACTTTCATTCACACACTCTGCATTAGTGAAAAGCCTCTCCTGCCCTGAGACGAATTCAGTGGCCCCAAGTTTTGTTACTCAATTTCTGCAAAACAAGGTCGTTATTGACAAAGCTATGAGTTGATCTGTGCTCCACTGCTTCCAAAATCTACAGATCATGACAGAGGTGCATGGACACACACGATCCACAAGTTGTGGTATAACCAAGGCTTTGTATAGCAGCAGCAAAATGTCTTCCCTTTCTATTCCAGTCCTCTACAAACACAGTTTAATATCCATTAACTTTTTAGTTTTTTTTATTATTAACCTGTTTGGATCCTCCAACTTATTTTTCATCTGCATGTTTCTCACTTTGAAGAACTTAAATAAGGTAAGGATATGCAACACACATCAAAGTTGCTGGTGAACACAGAAGGCCAGGCAGCATCTCTAGGAAGAGGTACAGTCGACGTTTCAGGCCGAGACCCTTCGTCAGGACATGTCATTTTTAGTCCAAAGTGAATGATTTTACTCTATCAGAGTTTTACCCATCCACTTCATCCACTAACTTCCTTGCAATTTTATACTTCTGATCTGTTCATTTGTCATCTGCTTTAATCAGTGCAGTGCTATTTATTCATTGACAATCTCTGTTTCAATATCTTCAACAAATGCAACAATCGCCAGCACACATCATTTCATTGCTCCTTGAGGCATATTCCAACACGTTCTCTCAAACCTGCCTCCATTCCAATTCAATTTATGTGCAATGGATCTAAATTTTAATTTCCTTTTACAAAATCTTTAAAAATTGCTTTGTGGAACTTCATGTAATTTGGAACGCATGAATACTTTTATAATACTATTGTGTCATATTTTCCATTATAATTCCAATGTCTGCACTCATAATAGAAACTGCAGCTGTCAATGTGCCCAAGTGGATCCAAATGTAGCTTAGTAATTGGAAGCAGAAAGTGGTAATGGAAGGATCTTTTCCTCATTGGATGTGTGTGACTAGTGATGTACCACAAGGTTTGTTGCTGGGACCATTAATGCTTGTCTTATTGTATGACCTTGATGCAAAGGTGGGAAGCATAATTAGTAAATTTGCTGAATTAGTAAATTTTCTGATAGCAAAGAGAGTTATCTAAGGCTAAAATATGATATAGATGATATAGAAAGTTGGGCGGAGCCATAACAGATGCTTTTAATCCTGATAAGTGGGATGTGATACATTTTGTATCTCCCGTCTCCCATCAGGCAGAAGATACAAAA
Organism: Mobula birostris; assembly: GCF_030028105.1. NCBI lineage: Eukaryota > Metazoa > Chordata > Chondrichthyes > Myliobatiformes > Myliobatidae > Mobula > Mobula birostris. The sequence continues at coordinate 18,396,797 of NC_092394.1, forward strand.
GTCTGAAAGTACATACCACCAGGCTCAAGGACGTATACCTCCTTGTTACAAGACAATTAAATAGTTCCCTATTATGATAAGTTGGACTCTTGACCTCACAATCTACCTCAACATGTATTGTTTACCTACTCTGCACTTCCTCTGTAGCTGTTACACTTTATTCTGCATTGTTATTGTTTTGCCCTTTTCTGCCAGAATGCGCTCTGTGATGATCTGAGGTGTATGCACAGTGTGCAAGGCAAACCTTTTCATTGTATCATGTGACAATAATAAACCAATTCCAATTCCTACATATGCAGTAAATGAGTGTTGACGAACTAAGTGCTCCTGGGTCACATGTCCAATACTCGTTGAAGGGGGAGAGTAGTAGGAGGCTGGTGAAGAAGGCATATGGTGTACTTGCCTTCATTAGCTATAGAGTGTAAAAGCTGGAATGTCACATTTCAACTTTATGAAACATTGCTTAGGATGCATTTGAAATATTATTTGCACTTCTGGCCACACTAGAGAAAGGACTGAATTGCACAGAAAAGAGTGCAGTAGAGATTTATCAGAATACTGGGAGAGGAGCATTTCATTTGTAAGGAGAGGTTATGATTGTTTTTCCTGGAGTGGAGGAGGCTGAGGGTGTTGTTAGAGTGATTTTTAGGTTTAGCACATTTACATTTATTAAATGACTTCAGCCACCAGTCTTCGGGTCTGAGTATAAATTGTGGGTTTAATTTGGAGTACAGCTCTGAACAATGGGTTCCTAAGACCCGTGGATCCCACCAGACAATGCTGATTAAAATTCAATTGGATGTCTGTGGTGTGGGTGTGAATCGGGAGGTAAGTTTGTGTGAAGAACAAAGAAAGCATTGTAGATACATTGTAAATATGGAATTGTCCTTTGATGTTTAACACATAAAACATCGAGCCCCACATTGAGCCAGCCAGACCTTTTGACCGAAAGTGTCTCCATATGATGCCTGCTGTCCTTGTTTTGTCAAATAAAGAAGCTGCTTCTTATCCACCAGCACTTTTTTCTAGTGACTTCATTCACGCAACAACAGGTATAAACTGATAAAGGTACAGGAAACCCTGCTTTTCGGGAGGGTTGCATTTCTAGAACATGAAGCTCCATAACCTGCGGCCTCATCATCTGCACACATGCATCAAGAAAGAGAAGTTACAAAAGTTTAATTAATATTGACTTTTCTTTTCACATAAATTCTGTGAGAGCAAATTTTTTTTCAATATTTCAGATTATTGAACAGTAATTTGAGAACTCTCTAAGGGCAAATTTTTGTAATCCAAACATAGAGCTTGTCTATACATAAAGTTATAGAGGGGAAGACAGGATACAATAAGAACTCTTTCCCACGATGGGGGTGTCTAAGACAAGATGTCAGAAGTTTAAAGTAAGAGGTAGGAGACTTAGAGGAGATGTGGGGGGAGGGGTATTTTTCACACAGTGAGTGGATGGAATCTGCAGTACTTTGCCTGAGGAAATGGTGGAAGAAAATACTCTCACAACAGTTAAGAAACTTCCAGACAACATAATTTTCAAGAAACATTCAACTGATGTTTTGCTAAAGATCTTGCATAAAGTGTGCACCTCTTATAAATGTTAAAATTATATTTTACAACTTTTTCTCAGCACAAAGTCTTTATATTCCCTATCATTATAGAACTTCTAACAGTAATGTCACAGGAGATCTGCTTTCTATAGGTTTTTCCTAAAATAAGGCTTATTCTAATTTATACACACAACTTCTACAATTCTTTCAACTTTGAAACATGTTTCTGTTAACACTTATTCATAACGTTGTTGAATGTTGACATTGTAGATGCTAAACAATTTTAGAAGAATTGAAGGTCACTTTATTAAAAATGTACATGATATGGATTCAATTCATCACACAAAACTAATAACGTTTGTTGCAATTAAACACTGAAAGACCCTCTGTTTGGCTTTGCGAAGGATTTGAAATTAAGAATTTTCTTTACAGCAGAATCAGAGCAACCACATAATTTCTACTGCTAATTAGAAGAAGTTCAAGTTTCAAGAGAGTAGACTAGAGGTGTGATGAGTACTTTCACTGCAAAAAAAACCCCTAAATACAAACTAGATAAAGGTTATACTTATTATGCCCCAGTTTGACATTTACATGGAATGGACAAATCATTGGGCATTGACTGCTGGTGGTTCTGTTGCTTAAGGTCCCAATGGGATTGTGTCAGATCGTTAAGAGCGAATGGAGCTCATGCTAAGCTTATACCAGAAACTCCTGCTATTGTGTTTCAGGGGCTCATGCCAAACAAGTTCATTGTTGTCAGCACTTTGCAAACTGTGCTTTGCCAGAAAAATGTAATTGTATACAAGCAAAGGGAACATTGGAATCTTAATAACAGTAGATACTGGATTTCAGAGGTTCAATTCAATTAAATACAGTATATGACTATATATGCATAAATATTATATGTAACAATTAATTTTATTACATTTCTTCATAAAAGCAGCCAAGTTAAACCTTCTCCATGTCACTAGTTGTATACCTTCTAAAGTTAAACCAAGGGTTCTCTTTATCTCAATGCTCTTTCTTTCCTGCATTGAAGACCGAATCACTTGAATCAGTCCATCTTTACTGAACTTATTTTCCTTTCCGTGTGCTCATTTCCCCCAACATCCCAACTACCACATGCTCAGTTTAATTGACTACTATAAATTACTTCTTAGTATAAGTAAGAGGCAAAAGAATTATAGGGGAAATTGATAAGCATGTGAACCTTGTTTAAAGTTTGCACTCCTGAATATAAAGGTCAAGATTTTTTTCGCACTTTCTTCCTCTGTATTTTTTTCATCATGAATAAAGTCTATTTTTGAAATAAATAAATAAGATTACAGGAAGGTAGGGAGGGTTTATATAAATTGAGAAGGGACTGCTGGGAGCTAGCATGGATCTGTTGGATTGAATCAATTCCTTCTGTGTTGTATCTCACTCCTTTGAAATCCTCTCTCTGATGAGGCTTTTTATCTTCACATGTGCCTGAACATTAATTTTTGTTGAAGTAACACACACAGAATGCTGGAGGAACTCAGCAGGCCAGGCTGGGAAAGAATACCTAGTTGACGTTTCAGGCTGCTGCCCTTCATAAGGAATGGAAAGGAAGGGGGGAGATGCCAGAATAAGAAGGTGGGGGGAGGGGAAGGAGGACAGCTAGAGGGTAATAGGTGAAGGGGATGAAGTGATAGGTGGAAAAAGGAAGCCGCTGAAGTGCTACACCTGCTCATTCACCTCTTCCCTCACCTCCATTCAGGGCCCCAAACAGTCCTTCCAGGTGAGTCAACGGTTGACCAGTGAACCTGCTGGGATTGCGTACTTTGTCTGGAGTTCCAGATGTGCAGTCCTCTACGTTGGAGAGACCCATTGTAAACTGGGGGACCGCTTTGTCAAACGCCTCTGCTCTATCTGCCAAAAGCAGAACATCCCAGTGGCCGATCACTTTAATTCCTGTTTCCCATTCCCATACCGATATGCAGGTCAATGACCATGATGTGGCACCTTATATTCCATCTGGGGAATCTCTAACCTGATGGAAAGTATATCAATTTCGCCTTCAGGTAAAAAATTTCCTCAACCCTCTCCCTCTTTTCTGTTGCCCACCCTGGCCCTTTACCCCTTCTCACTTGCCCATCACCTCCCTCTGGATCCCCTCTTCCTTCCATAAGACCATAAGACCATAAGACATAGGAGCAGAATTAGGCCATCTGGCCCATCAAGTCTGCTCCGTCATTCAATCATGACTGATCCTTTTTTCTCTATCTCCTCCTCAACCCCAGTTCCCGGCCTTCTCTCCGTAACCTTTGATGCCATGTCCAATCAAGAACCTATCAATCTCTGCCTTAAATACACCAACGACCTGGCCTCCACAGCTGCATGTGGCAACATATTCCACAAATTCACCAACCCTTTGGCTAAAGAAATTTCTCTGCATCTCTGTTTTGACGGGGTGCCCCTCTATCCTGAGGTTATATCCTCTTGACATAGGCTCTCCCACCATGGGAATCATCTTTTCCACATCTACTCTGTCTAGGCCTTTCAACATTTGAAAGGTTTCAATGAGATCCCCCCCCATCCTTCAGAATTCCAGCGAGTACAGACCGAGAGCCATCAAACGTTCCTCGTATGATAACCCTTTCATTCCTGGAATCATTCTTGTGAACCTCCTCTGGACCCTCTCCAATGCCAGCACATCTTTTCTTAGATGAGGAGCCCAAAGCTGTTACAATACTCAAGGTGAGGCCTCACCAATGCCTTATAAAGCCTCAGCATCACATCCTTGCTCTTGTATTCTGGACTTCTTAAATGAATGCTAACATGGCATTTGCATTCCTCACCACCGACTCAACCTGAAGTTAACCTTCAGGGTGTTCAGCACAAGGACTCCCAAGTCCCTCTGCATCTCAGATTCCTGGATATTCTCCCCATTGAGAAAATAGTCCGCACATTCATTTCTACTACCAAAGTGTATGAAAATTTATCTTCCAACATTGTACTTCATTTGCCACTTTCTTGTCCATTCTCCTAATCTGTCTAGATCCTTCTGCATCCTACCTGTTTCCTCAGCACTACCTGCCCCTCCACCAATCTTTGTGTCATCTGCAAACTTGGCAACAAAGCCATCTATTCCATCATCTAAGCCATTATTATACAGCATAAAAAGAAGCGGTCCCAAACTTCTTTTTATGCTGTATATAAATAATTTAGATGACCCCTGCACCACTAGTCCCTGGCAGCCAACCAGAAAAGGATACTTTTATACTCACTCATTACCTCCTACCAACTAGCCAAAGCTCTAACCATGCCTGTAACTTTCTTGTAATACCATGGGCTCTTAACTTGGTAAGCAGTCTCAAAAGGGAGGGAGGAGAAGATGGTGGCACGATGCAACGTGTGTGGCCGTTCTGAATGAATATCGTATTTGTGAAGTAGGTTCTGTGCACAATCCGGATTTGATGGAGACAGCCGTGAGAAGCACGGAGGAACATCTGGAGTAACTTCTGAAATGCCTGCTTCGCTGCCGCTGCTACTGTGCGATCGAGAATCTCCGGAGACAAAGGTCCCAAATCCTCGGCTTTGCCTATCGCCCGTTGCCGGGGCCGGGGTCGAAGTGTTCGGTAGAGATGGTGCTCGGTGCTCGGTGCTCAGTGCTCGGTGTCGAAGAGGTGGTTGGAGGCTCGGAGTTTTTGGACGGACTGGGAGTCAGACTGTGGTCGGATGCTTCCGGAATGCTGCATCGGCAAGTTGGCGATGCTGGAGGTTTACTGTCTGCGTGAGATGATGGGACTTTCGAGAGACTTTGAGACTTTTACTGTGCCATGGTCTGTTCTTATCAAATTGCGGTATTGCTTTGCACTGTTGTAACTATATGTTATAATTATGTGGTTTTTGTTAGGTTTTAAGTCAGTTTGTCATCTGTTTTCGTGATATAATTCTGGAAAAACATTGTATCATTTCTTAATGCATGCATTACTAAATGACAATAAAAGGGGACTGCGTGTCTTCATAATCTAATCTAATTTAATATGTTTCACCTTGTCAAAGGCCTTCTGAAAGTCCAAATATACAACATCCATTGCATCCCCTTTATCTATCCTACTTGTAATCTCCTCAAAGAATTCCAACAGGTTCGTCAGGGAGGATTTTCTCTGAAGGAAACCATGCTGACTTTGTACTATCTTGTCCTGTGTCACCAAATATTCCATCACCTCATCCTTAACAATTGATTCCGACATCCTCCCAGCCACTGAGGTCAGGCTAACTGGTCTATAATTTCCTTTCTGCTGTCTTCCTCCTTTCTTAAAGAGTGGAGTAACATTTGCAATTTTCCGGTCATCTGGCACCATGCCAGAGTCCAATGAGTTTTGAAAGATCATTTCTAATGCTACTACAATCTCTAATGCTACCTTATTCAGAACCCTAGGGTGCAGTTCCTCTGGTCCAGGTGACTTATGTACCTTTAGGTCTTTCAGCTTTTTGAGCACCTTCTCTCTTGTAATAGTAACTGCACCCACTTCTCTTCCTTCACACACGTCATCAGGCATAGTGCTAGTATCCTTCACAGTGAAGACTGATGCAAAATACACATTCAGTTCAACAGCCATCTCCTTGTCCCCTGTTATTATTTCTCCTACCTCATTTTCTAATGGTCCTATATCCACCCTCATTTTAACTTTATTTTTAACATACTTGAAAAAGCTTTTACTATCCACTTCGATATTATTTGCTACCTTGCTTTCATATTTCACCTTACCCCTTCCAATGATTTTTTTGTAGCTTTCTTGTAGGTTTTATAAAACTTCCCGATCCCCTATCTTCCTGCTAATTTTTGCTTTGCCGTATGCCCTATCCTCTCTGTTGTTTTTGCATTATCTTTGACTTACCTTGTCTGCCATGGTTGGACTATTTTGCCCTTTTGAGTATTCCTTCATTTTTGGAATACACTTGTCCTGCACCTTCCTCATTTTCCCCAGAATTGCATGCCATTGCTGCTCTGCTGACATCCCCGCCAGCAGCTCCTTCCAATTTACTTTGGCCAACTCTTCTCTCATACCACTGTACCACCTTACTCCATTGAAATACTGCTACATCAGACTTTACTTTCTCCCTATCAAATTTCAAGTTCAGCCCAATCATATTGTGATCACTAGTTTTTAAGGGTTCTTTTACCTTAAGCTCCCTTATCGCCTCTGGTTCATTACGTAACACCTAACCCAGTATAGCTGATCCCATCGCTTCTCGGCCTTTTGGCTAAGATCAAGTGTAGCTGATCCCCTAGTAGGCTCAATGACAAACTGCTCTAAAAAGCTATCTCTTAGGCATTCAACAAACTCATTCTCTTGCGATCCATTACCAACCTGATTTTCCCAATTGGACCTGCATGTTAAAATCTCCCATGACTATCATAACATTGTCCTTTTGACTCGCCTTTTCTATTTCCTGTTGTAACCTGTGGTCCACCTCCCAGCCACTGTTGGGAGGCCTGTACGTAACAGCCATCAACGTCCTTTTACCCTTGAAGTTTCTTAACTCAACCCACAAGGATTCAATGTCTTCTGATCCTCTGTCACATCTTTCTACTGATTTGATGCCATTCTTTACCAGTAGAGCCACACCACCTCCTCTGCCTATCTCCCTATCTCTCTAATATAACATGTAACCTTGGACATTCAGTTGCCTGTGTTACGTACCCCGTAACTGGGTTGCCAAACCAGCAGAAATGGATCACTCAGTTGGAGTCTGGATTACTAGAACTAAGAAAGTTTTATTAAAGAAACAAGCAACACAGTACTCTAATCAAAAGGATAATAAATGCAACAGTTCAGCAATGATAAACACACATGTACACAGAATTAAGATAACAGGATCAATCAAGCTCTATCATTGTCTAGGGGTAAATGACCAGTTTCAAAGTGACGCAAAGTTCAGTTCAATTTAGTTCAGTTCAGTTCGCAGTAATCGCTGCCGTGGGAGATAGACAGTGTGGGGGGAAGGAGAGAGAGAGCAAAACGAATGAATATTCAAACGGCTTCCACATAGACCTTCGCAGTCAGCTTTCGGGCGAGTACTTTGTGATGTCATCTGAAGTCACTGACCGTGACCCCTCCGTTTCCAGATACGATCGTTTCTCTGCGGTGAACCTGGCACCCAGGCAAGGGTGGACACACACCAGGTTCCCGCTGATCGTGCCTTTCCATCCTGTGCGTCTATGGCTTGTCCCGCGACCAGCCGTCCAAAACTTCCCACCGACTTGTGGGAGATGCACCGCTTCCAAGGTCTCGTTTCCTCGGGGTGTCGTGTGTCCTGCCTTAGCGAACCTGTCCCTTTTTATCCCCCTGCTGGGGTATCACCTGTCCATCACTTCAAACAGTTCAGGGTTCAAAGGGGGAGCCGATCTTGACAACTCTCCTTCCGTTACTCTCTCCCGTCCCTTCATTAACATCTCCAAATGCTGCTCCATTGTTTTCCTTATCTCTCTTTCTCCTGAAGACAGGTGGCAGACCAACTGCTGATCCCACTGGTGCCAGCCCAGGCCAGCTAACATCTTAATTTATGTGTATTCTCGTCACACCAACTACAACCATCCTTCAGCCATGATTCAGAGATGGCCACAACATCATACCTGGCAATCTGTAATTCTCTTTCTTCTCTGGTCCACTCTCCTCTCCTATCAGAGTCCTTCTTCTCCAGTCCTTTTCTTCCCAACCTGGCTTCACCTAACACCTTCTAGCTATCCTCCTCCCCTCCCCTCACCTTTTCATTCTGGTGTCTTCCCCCTTCCTTTCCAGTCCTGTAGAAGTGTCTCGGACTGATTCATTGACTGTTTATTCTTTTCCCTAGATGCTGCCTGACCTGTTGAGTTCCTCCAGCAATTTGTGTGTGTTGCTCTGTATTTCCAGCATCTGTAGAATCTCTTGTGTTTATGATTTTAGTTTAGGAATGCTTTCATAATGTGCCTTGTGCTGCTTTTCCTTTGTCAGATAAAAGTTTTTATTATTGAAGACTTTTTAGTGCATTCAGGCAATGTAATCAGAAAATTGTTTTTTTTAACCCTTTCTTCTCCATTTTCCTAGATGATGTTACTTTATCCTGAAGCACTTATCCAAATAGATAGATAGATAGCCCCTTGGTATGAACATAGAATTCTCCAACTTCCGGTAATTCCCTCCCCCTCCCTTCCCCTGTCCCTATTTCACTCTGCCCCCTCCCCCAGCTGCCTATCACCTCCCTCATGGTTCCGCCTCCTTCTACTACCCTTTGTGTTTTCCCCTATTCCTTCTTCACCTTTCCTGCCTATCACCTCCCTGCCTCCCCTCCCCCACCCCTTTATCTTTCCCCTTACTGGTTTTTCACCTGGAACCTACCAGCCTTCTCCTTCCCACCCTCCCCCCACCTTCTTTACAGGGCCTCTGCCCCTTCCCCCTACAGTCCTGACGAAGGGTTCTGGCCCGAAACGTTGACTGATCGTATTCACGGATGCTGCCTAACCTGCTGAGTTCCTCCAGTGTGTTGTGAGTGTTGCTTTGACCCTAGCATCTGCAGAGTATTTCGTGTTTAGATAGATACTTTATTGATCCCACAGGAGATTACAGTGTCATGGTAGTATTACAAGCGCACAGGTATACAAATATTAGAAGAGAAGTAAGAAAGAATAAAAAATAAGTAACCTTAAAAATAAGATGTACAGGATTTACAAGTCAAAGATTACAAGAGTTACAAGTTCACATATAAGACGGTGGTGCAAGAAACAATGGTAGTGTTGCATAGGGTGTCTGCGATAGCAGGGTGTGGTAAACAGAGCTAAGCAGAGTTTAAGCAGAGCTCGGGTAAACAGAGGTTATTAACAGTCTAACAGGAGGGGGGTCATCACTTCCCTGGCTATAAATTGACTCATTATAAGGGGTAATAGCCAAGGGTAAGAATGACCTCGTATAGTGCTCTTTAGAGCAGTGCAGTTGTTTTAGTCTATTACTAAAAGTGCTCCCCTGTTCAGCCAAGGTGGCACGCAAAGGGTGAGAAACATTGGCCAGAATTGCCAGGATTTTCCGTAGGGTCCTTTGTTCTACCACAGTCTCCAGTGTGTCCAGTTTCACTCCTATAACAGAGCCAGCCTTTGTATCAGTTTATTCAGCCTGTTGGCATCACCATGTTGATGCCATTATATCAGCACACCACCAGATAGAAGGTTGAACTGGTGACAACAGACTGGTAGAATATGTGAAGGAGAGGCCTGCATACTCCAAAGGACCTCAGTCTCCTTATGAAGTTGAGCCAACTCTTGCCCTACTTGTACACAGCCAAATGTGATTCGTCATTCATGTCCTTAAATGCTAAAAGCTTTGAGCGGTTTTACCGAGGGCATCCTCACAAAAGAGCATTGGCTGCATAATTCCAACATGTCCAATAGTAAGGAATTGGGAACAGGTCTACTAAAGGATTTTCTCCTTGCTTCAGGTGCGCTGAGCCCTATTGTAGCAATCCTATAGTGTTGTTGGGAAAATCTATTAACCCAAAAGGACTGGAACATGAACGCTCTGATTAACAAGAGTCAATTACGCAGGAAGTGTTGTACTTAGCAACAGTGGTATCTGCAGCCAAGCCTATCAACACCGAAGGAATTATTTTTACGTTAAGCTGCAGGCCTCAATCTCCTCATCAACCTCTTCACGTTGAAGGTGTGCTTACTCAGTTGCTAAGTCTATTGAAGACAAAGGTTAAAATATTAGAATACAGGAAATATGAGGAAGTTGGAACTGAGGTAATTAACACCTGTGATCCACGTGGATTAGGTTTGAAAGGTCACGTGGCCTATTCCTGCTCCAGTTTCTTAGGCGCTTCTGCATTTTTATTCTTGGCTCATGGGAATGTTTAAAAACTGGATTTAAAAAGATCTGGCATTTTCCTTTCCATGTGTCAATCTTGGCCAGAGGCAAAAGTCTGGGCTTTCATGACAATAATGAGTTGTACTTACTTACTTAAGATCTTTAATGTAGTAGAATATTCCTTTTTTGTAATGTAATCAAATGTAATTTACCATTGAGCTATATATATATACCACCCAAAGCAAAGTAAGTTTGAAGCAACTACTTAAAGATGTAAGGAAAGGTGGAGAGTTGTAATTCAGGAATTATACATCTGGAGCTCATCAGTTGTAGGCCATTGTGCTCACAGAGCAGGCTGTGAAACTTACACCTTGGGGCATCTTCGCAAAAAGTTGATGTGGCTGCAAGGCTAGTGTGGCAGTGCAAGCACGTGGGAGTTAGAATAAGGGTGGCTCAGTCAAAATTTTCAGGCCAACAGACTAGCTTCAGAACATCATCAGAATTAGAGTCATAGAGAAGCAACAGCACCAAAACAGGCCTTTTGCCCTACCTAGTTCATGCAGAAACCATTTAAACCATTTAAATTCTGATAAAATGCAATGAACTCAAATGTTGACTTTGTTTCTCTCCATGGATGCTGCCTGGCCAACTGAGTATTTCTAGTATTTTCAGATTTTGTTTGGATTTCTAACTTTTGCTTTAGTTTCTAATAATTTAATTGTCACATGTGTTAAAAATCAATAGATTCAGATTTCCTGTGAAGTGACTACAGCTCTTTGGATGAGAGGCAACATACGCTTGTCTTCATCTTGCCCCATACAACCAATCCCATTTTTCAAACAAAGTACTGGCCATTGAACTAGGCCCGGCTGTGTTCATGGTCTTGGTGGGAGATCAGGCCTATGGCCTACTCTGACTCTGTGCTGGACTCAGATTGGATCCTGCATACTAACTGAAGCTGGGAGGAAAGAAATTGTGGAACAGTTAGTGTTGGGAATGCAAGGCCAGTTCTCAAGGAGTGAAGACTGATGCATAACCTATACGTCGAGGAGCAGCTTTAATTGAGCAGTTGAATCATCAGATGAAGAACATTTGTCGCTACTCCCTACACTGAAAGCTGGCTTGATGGTAACAACATTTGGAAAGAGCCTCATACATATACTCCTTTAAATTCATGCAAAAGGGATCATTTTTGGTGTTTTGTGGGTTAATGACACAGGACACTTGATTTTCATTATGAGTACAGCTTATTGGAACAGAATGAGCCAGCTGAGCTGGGGACCCAATGGTGTGTCTGGAGGTCCAGGCCGGGGGACTGTAGGCTGGAGCCCCAAAGGTGGCCTGTCCTGAAGGAGGTCAGTCTGTGTGTGTGTGAGAGTGGGTGGTGGCTGTATGGAAGGGAAGAAAATGATAAATAAATGAATCTGAACTAAGAATTCTACACAGATACACTATTTTCTATCCTCTTGCTTCCCATCTATCGTATGTCAGAATTCCGAAGGAGCTGTAAGCTTTAAACAAGTAGTTGCTAACCTGACTTTTTTCCTGCTCATTGTGTGCAAGCAATTATTGAAGGTGCTGCTCACATATTCCTGCAATATGATGTCGCAGGCTGTGGTAAATTGTGTCCTTCTTACTGACATGTAACATTAAAAAACTACCTCTGCCTCTCTTCCTTCACTCAGCCTGTTAATGTTCTAAGAGGGCTGCTTACTCCAACAATAATTCATTCACCTGCCTTGTCCCAGCAGTACCTCTGTCCAGGTTTTCTGGGGACTTACGATCTATTATGGAAAATGAGGTTGAAAGATGAAAAATAGAATGGGACAGCACAGAACAGGCCTTTTGGTCCACAATGTTGTGCTGTCCTTTTAGCCTGCTCCAAGATCAATCTAACCTGTCCCCTCAGATAGCCCTCCATTTCATCCGTGTGCCTATCCAAGAATCTCCTACATGGGTCCCTCAGGTACCTGTCTCTACCATTACTCCCAGTGTGTTTCATACACTTATCACTTTCTATGTAAGAAAAACTTTCCCTCTGACACCCTGCCCCTCCCCTTACTTTTCTCCAAATGCTTTAAAATTATGTCCGATGTTTCTTAAGATGTATAGAATCCTATAAAGCTTCAGTGGGCACTCTGGAAGCCAGTGACAGACGACAAATATCAGATTTTTTCACAATGACTCTCCCAGCCCCACAGCACACAAATAAAACATACCGATCCTTATAAATCGAAACCTGGCCTGCAATGTGACCAGACATAAAAGGTCCTATTTTCCCTGACTATCATTCTTCTTTTCAAAAAAATGTAAGTTAACAGCAGTTTACCAGTACTGTTCCATAACTTATAGTCTATTGCATGTGCTGCACTCTACTGCTGCCATAAAGCAACAAATTTCTCAATGCACGTCCATCACAAGTGCCAGTGACACAGCGTGCTGGTGGGATTGCTTCCGATACTTTGCTTAAGGCTGCGAGCTTTGTGGAAGTGGGCAGGCTGGCAGAGCAGCAGATGGAGGTCCCATACCACATGTGGGCTGACCTTGACCCGAAATGCTCATTATCACGCCTGTCGCTGTGACTGACGGCATCGGAGGAGACAGGGCCAGAGCACAGGGGGGCTGTGATGGTTAAACGTAGGATAATGAGTGCACATTCAAAATGGATTTGAACCTGTTTTTCCACATCAGTTATTAAGCTGAATCGGAATCCGAATCAGGTTCGTTATCACTGACAAACGTTGTGAAATGTGTTGTTTTGTGGCAGCAGTACAGTGCAATACATAAAATTTAATATACATTACAACATAAATGCAGAAGCAGTGCACATACCTTACGTACCATCAGTCTATGGACAGTAATCATTGCTTTAATGCTATCTCCCTATTTAAGGATTGTGTCATGTAACTAATTACACCATGTTACAAAAGTATTTCATGTCCTGAGTTCCAGAGGGAGACTGTTAGGGAATAAAATGCAATTTAGCATTAGCAATATTTTGCAGAAAGGATCACAGAATTATTGATTTAAATATATATAGTGAAGTTCCTTAAGATAAAGGAATTTGATATAAATAAAAAATATATTCCAGCATTGAATGGCTTGTCATACGATGGCTCCGAGCCTGTATTCACTAGAACTTAGAACAATGAAGCGTGGCCTCATTGAAATCTATTGAATGGTGAAAGACCTCGAGAGAGTGGATGTGGAGAGGATGTTTCCTATGGTGGGAGAGTCTAAGACCAGAGGATGCAGCCTCAGAATAGAGTGGTGTCCTTTTAGAATGGAGATGAGGAGGAATTTCTTTAGCCAGAGAGTGGTGAGTCTGTGGAATTCTTTGCCATAGGCAGCTGTGGAGACAAGTCTTTATGTATATTTAAGGCAGAAGTTGATTCTTGGTTGATCAGGGCATGAAGGGTTACGGGAAGAAGGCAGGAGATTGGGGCTGAGAGGAAAATTGGATCAGCCGTGATAAAATGGCAGAGAAGACTCAATGGGCCAAATAGCCTAATTCTGCTCTTGTATCTTATATAGGACTTAGATATCCTGACCCTCCTGATCCATCCCCGAGTTCAGTGGTGGTGATAATGCACCTTAAAGCTGTTTCTCAGCACCATAAAACTTCAGAGGAAGAAGAAGAAGAAGAAAAATTTAAGAATGCCAGCTGGTAATCCTTTGCTAATAAATTACCTTCATTGATTTACGCCTCACTATAGGAAGGATGTGGAAGCATTGGAAAGGGTACAGAGGAGATTTACCAGGATGCTGCCTGGTTTAGAGAGTATGCATTATGATCAGAGATTAAGGGAGCTCGGGCTTTACTCTTTGAAGAGAAGGAGGAAGAGAGGAGACATGATAGAGGCATACAAGATAATTAAGAGGAATAGATAGAGTGGACAGCCAGCGCCTCTTCCCCAGGGCACCACTGCTCAATACAAGAGGACATGGCTTTAAGGTAAGGGGTGGGAAGTTCAAGGGGTATATTAGAGGAAAGATTTTCACTCAGAGAGTGGTTGGTGCGTGGAATGCACTGCCTGAGCCAGTGGTGGAGGCAGATACACTAGTGAAGTTTAAGAGACTACTAGACAGGTATATGGAGGAATTTAAGGTGGGGGGTTATATGGGAAGCAGGGTTTGAGGGTTGGCACAACATTGTGGGCCGAAGGGCCTGTACTCTGCTGTACTATTCTATGTTCTATATTAAAAGAAAATGCTAGAAATATTAAGTTAGGCAGTGGCTATTAGGAGAGGCACAGTGAACTCTTCAGATTAATGACCTTTCAGCAGAACCAGTTTGAAACTTCAGTTCTTGCCTTTTGGACCCACTCCACCAGGTACAGGACCTACCCTTCAAACATCAGGCTCCTGAACCAGCATGGATAACTTCACTTACCTCAACTCTGAATAGATTCCACAGCCTATGGTCTCACTTTCAAGGATTCTTCAACTCAAGTTCTCAGTATTTATTGATTTATTTGTTTATTATTACTTGCACAGTTTGTCTTGTTTTGCACATTATTTGCACATTATTTGTTTGTCAGTCTGTTTGTGCATAGCTTTTCATTGATTCTGTTGTATTTCTTCTTTCTATTGTGAATGCCTGCAAGTATCCTTCTTCCACCAAGCACATTAATCCTCGACTTTGGATTCTACAATTTAAGAGAACCAGACTTCCAAGGTTTGGTCATAATTTGTTAGTCCTGCTGAAAGATCTCCAATTTGTACGTAACATTAATCTACATTTTCTCTCCATACATTTTTATCCCCAATGTGCTTGAAATCAAGGACGTACTACCTGAGGGAGTGGTAGAGGCAGATCCTCTCGCAACATAGGACGGAAAATAGGATCGATATGGTTAAGTACCTGCTGACCGTCACTCTAACCTCTATGATATATGCTGCCCGGCCTGCTGTGTATTTCCAGTATTTTCTTTTGATCTAGGCTTTGCAACAGCTGCGGTACTCCACACTGCTCTGTTTCAGCATTGCTTTCTCATCTTCTATTCACATCTCTTCCAAAGAAATCAGCAGTGACCAACCATGTCAGCAGGCACCACCACCTTCAGTGTCATTTAGGCACTGATGTAATGTAACACACACAAAATGCTGGAGGAACTCTGCAGGTCAGGCACCACCTATGGGAATGAATAAACAGTCGACATTTTGGGCCGAGACCCTAATGTACTGTGCTGCTGCAAAGAGCTAATTTTCATGGCACTCATAGCTGGAGCTTGTATGCCCATGACAATAACCTTGAACTTTGAGCAAGTCTTTTGTGGCTGCATCCAATCACAGTCATTTCCTTTGTTTTCACCACCCTTCTGTGCCACTCAAAACCTGTTCAAATTCCAGAGCAACACACACACAAAACGCTGGAGGACTTAACAGGTCAGGTAGCATCAATAGAGAGAAATAAACAGTCGATCTTTCTGGCTGAGCCCAGATGAAGGGTCCTAGCCCAAAACATTGACTGTTTATTCTCCTCCAAGTAGCAGTTCAGAGAAAGAATGGCAGTTGTCCTGGTACCTTAGCTGTAGGAGTATGCCACTTGGACCTTCAGGACAACTCTACCACATAATAAGATTCAGCCAATCTGATCATAATCTGAACATTTATCCACCTACCTGCCTAAACTAATCTCCACCTTGCTTATCAGCCTTAGAAGTCCTGAGCCTCATTTGCCATCCTCTAAAACTATAAAGTTTCAGTTAAAGTTCAAAGTTTATGTTATACAACTTTAAGATTCATCTCTTAACAGGAAGCCATGAAACGAAGAAACCAAATAAAACCCATATTATATATATATATATATAAGGAAGACTGTTGAACGCCCAATGTGCATAGAAAATAGCATTCTAAACTGAAGTCCACAAGAGTGTCCCATAATTCAGCATAGTTCAGCGCAGAGCCGAGTAAATCTTGTGTAGCAGTATCCAAGCTGGCCTGGGCCCCGACACCCTAACCTTTTCAATCTGGCCCGGCACCAAAATTGATGCCTGAACATTGGGTTTAATCGCCTCGATATGCTTTGGGGCAACATAATGCTGGAGGAACTCAGCAGGTCAGGCAGGAGGGAAATAATCTGTCAATGTTTTGGTCCGAGACCCTTCATCAGGACTCAAACAGATTGAGTCATTTATGTGATCATTTAGTTTTGTTTATTGTATACTGCTCTTCCTGTTTAGCACATAGTTCTATATTGGCAGGAGGAAAAGATGGTGGCACGACACAGCTCTGGCAGCCACTCCGGTGGTGATGTCTGTTATTTATCAAGTAGGGTGCCGTGCACAATCCTGATTTGATGGAGATGGACGTGAGAGCACGGAGGAACATCTGGTGAAACTTCTGAAATGCCTGCTTTGCTGCTGCTGCTACTGTGTGATCCAGAATCTCCGGAGAAGGCCCCGAGTCCTCGGCTTTGCTTGTTGCTCGGCAGCCAGGGCAGGGTCGAAGCGCTCGGCAGAGGATGGTGCTCAGAGAGGCTGTTTTGGAGGGGCTGGTCGGAGGCTTGAAGTTTTCGGACGGACTCAGAGTCCGCTGCGGTCGGGTGCTTCCAATGGTGCTGCATCGGCAAGTTTGCGGTGCTTGGAGGTTCATGGCAGGGAGAGTTTCTCCCTTCTGCTGCCTGCGTGAGATGATGAGTCTATCGGGACTTTGAGACTTTTTTTTACCATGCCCACGGTCTGCTCTTTATCAAATTATGGTATTGCTTTGCACTGTTGTAACTATATGTTATAATTATGTGGCTTTATCAGTTTTAGTCTTGGTTTGTCCTGTGTTTTCTTGTGATATCATTCTGGAGGAATGTCGTATCATTTTTTAATGCATGCATTTCTAAATGACAATAAACGAGGACTGAGTGTCCTCATAATCTAATCTAATCTAATCTATATTGGAGCTTCACTTAACACCTCATTATTTTTACCTGTTTCTGCTTCCACCATGCCCTTTTGCACTCATTGAATTAAGTTTGGTTCACTGGCTTCTTAGAAACCGTGAAGGATGAGTTGGCAAGATGATGCAGTGGCCTCACAGTTGCTGGGGCTTGAGGTTTGTTCTTGCATGCTGTCTGAATGGAGTTTATACCTTCTCAACATGACCGTCTAGGTTTTCACTAAACAGAAGAGATTCTGCAGCTGCTGCGGAGCCAGGGAATCACATACAAAATGCTGGAGGAACTCAGCAGGTCAGGCAGCATCTATGGAAATGAATAAACAGTTGTCTGTTTCGAGCCAAGACCTTTCATCAGGACACATACAAAATGCTGGAGGAACTCAGCAAGTCGTCACACAAGTAATTTCCAGAGATGTGAAATGGGGACACCTCTTTTCCTTTTTCCCTTATTCGTGGCTATCCCTCGAGGTCGAGGATGATGATCTTCGTTCTGAAGAAGTGGCCCACAGAGTGAAGACGCCTGTGCGTGTATTTGTTTAACGTGTACTTGATGTTGCTCTCCGAGAAGCACATGATACTTCACAAACCAACCAACTGATTCCAATGGCATGGAAACCACGACGTTTGGAGCTGATGGATTTGTTGCAGCCTTTATCCGCCTTCACAGCCGTTGAGTCCAAAGTAACTTCGTCCGCCTGTTCCACAGTTGAGGTCTTGGCTGGATTGTTGTTTGTCAGGGACCTCACCCTTGACCTTACTGCCATGGGTGACCCTACCAGGAGCACAGCTCCAGACGGCATTGCTCTCGGGGTCACTGGACCACACAAGCTTCTGTGCCGCGACAAGGTGACAGTCCACGGAGAAGTTCCCTCATTAGGGAGAGAGAAAGCCTGTGGTGTGTCGAATACCAGGTGAATGAATAGTCTTTGGGGTACTGCAAGTCTGTGTCTTTACAGACGCTTTGCTGCATGCTTGAGTGCTTGGCGGAGAGCACTGATGCTTTTTTGCTGGTGGAGGAGGTGGGGTGGTCGTTGCTCTGCTGCTGCTTGTGCGTGGAAGGGGGAAGTTGGGGGGGCTTTGGGGTTCTAGCATTTAACTGTCATTCACTCTTTGGGACACTCCTCTGTTTTCATGGATGTTTGCAAAGAAAAAGAATTTCAGGATGTATATTATGTACATTTCTCTGACATTAAATGTACCTATTGAAACCTATTGATTGAAGATGCTGCCTCTCTATAAATGGACACGCTATGGTAAGTCCTGATGAAAGGTCTCAGCCCAAAACATCAATGATTTATTTTTTTCTATAGATGCTGCCTGACTTGCTGAGTTCTTCCAGCAATGTGTTTGTGTTACTCTAGATGTTCACTCAATGCTCCGGTTTCCTCCTACATCCTAAGGAACAATAAATGCCTGCTGTAAATTCAGCTCACTGGCAGAAGAATCAAAGGGGAGTTGATGTTGCTCAATATTGTGAATGGTATGAATCAGACAAATTAGGGTAGAGCAATCTTTCCAACTGCAAGGGCTGGATGATATTCCAGCGGGAGCTAAGGAATCATGAGTTTAGCATTGATAACTATATCTCAACAGAACACACGAGTTTGGAGTATGAGGAGCACACATGGCTACAGAAAAGTAAGGAGGGGAATTACTTCTTGGAGCTATACTTGTGTGCTGGATCAGAAGAAATTTGTGGACTAAATTCACTGGGGCACTCTAGTGACTATAAACCAAGTTAATATCCATCATTTGCAGCATACTTCTGCATTCACATATCTTCATTATTATGTGGACTTTACTGATTTTCTACTCTGTTTCCCAAGCCCAAAATAAAATTTATAGGCTCAAGACCCTCAGCACTTGATGTTATGCTGTAGAAACTTGGGTTGGTAGTGGGTTAAGCATTTGCTATTACCTCTGGAAGAACCTTCACTGCAGTTGCTGCTAATCCTGGACTGGAGTGCTGCGGTTACAATCAATGCTTACCAAATGGTGGCAAAGCTCCCAGAAGCTGCATGAGCTCCTCGCACTCCTAACTTGCATGTTCCGTTGAGATACAGTTATCAACGCCAAACTCACGATTACCTTGCTCCCACCGGAATACCATTCAGATCTTCCAGCTGGAAAGATTATCCTCCACTAATTTGTCTGCTTCATACCATTCACAATATCGAGCGATGATGGCATTATAACTTGTGCAGTCTGCCCTTGCTGAAGCACTACATCTCCTTCCCTTGCTGTTATTCAGCAATGATAACGAGTTACTTTCCAACACATATCCAAGATACAATATCTTCAAGGAGCAGTGCCTTAGGAAGACGATATCCATTGTTACAGACCCCCACCACCCAGAACACGCCCTCTTCACGCTGTTACCATTGGGAAGGAGGTACAGAAGCTTGAAGGTACAAACTCAGCCATTCAGGAACAGCTTCTTCCCCTCTACCATCTGATTTCTAAATGGACATTGAACACATGAATGCTACCTCACTACTTTTTTATTTCTGTTATTTTTGCACTGCTTATTTTAACTTAACTCTTTAATTGACATATATATATATACACACTTAATGTAACTCCGTTTTTTCCTCTATATTTATTAATCATGTGTGTCATTGTACTGCTGTTGTAAAGTTAACAAATTTCACGACATATGCCGGTGATATTAAATCTGATTCTGATTCTGTTCTCAACCAACAAAACTTAGTAAGGTACCATTTGAAGAAAAGAACACAGTAATAGAATATACAGGAAATAGATTTTTCCATAAGTTAGAATCAGAATATGAACCAGGTTTACTACCACAGACCTGTGCCATGAAATGTGTTGATTTGTGGCAGAAGTACAGTACAGTAGATGAAAAATACTACAAATTTACAATAAGAAATATATTTTTTTTCTGGTGCGGATCTACGTTGGTATTTTACAGTGACTCCTTCAAGCTCATCTGCGGAAACAGCTTAATTTCTACCTTTGTTGCCTCTCTTTTTTCTTTTTTGGGTGGATGGGGTTCTGCTGGAGGGTCAGAGCTGTCTCTATTTCCTGAGGAGACAGAGGTCCTTTAACATCTGTCGGACGATGCTGAGGGTGTTCTACGAGTCTGTGGTGGCCAGTGCTATCATGTTTGCTGTTGTGTGCTGGGATAGCAGGCTGAGGGTAGCAGACACCAACAGAATCAACAAACTCATTCGTAAGGCCAGTGATGTTGTAGGGATGGAACTGGACTCTCTGACGGTGGTGTCTGAAAAGAGGATGCTGTTTAAGTTGCATGCCATCTTGGACAATGTCTCCCATCCACTACATAATGTACTGGTTGTGCACAGGAGTACATTCAGCCAGAAACTCATCCCACCGAGATGCAACATAGAGCATCATAGGAAGTCATTCCTGCCTGTGGCCATCAAACTTTACAACTCCTCCCTCGGAGGGTCAGATACCCTGAGCCAATAGGCTGGTCCTGGACTTATTTCCTGGCATAATTTACATATTACTATTTAACTATTTATGGTTTTATTACTATTTATTATTTATGGTGCAACTGTAACAAAAACTAATTTCCCCCGGGATCGATAAAGTATGACTATGACTTTGACTATGACCTGGAGTTACACTCAGACTTTGCAGTTGCGGGACTCACTCATGGGGGCTCATGACTTGCTGCTTTTTGAAATCTCAAGGACGTGGCCTAGGTGATGAATGTGCCTTTGGGATCCCGAGGCTTCGCGGCACTATGGACGAGCTGATTCTACACCAGTGCCACTGACTGAAGCATCCCGGGAGAAAACGGGACATCGGGAACAGCGGATTAGCTGTCGGAGGCTCTGTACTCGGCGATTTGTGCTCTCTCTCTCTCTCTCTCTCTCTCTCTTCCTCTCTCTCTCCCTCTCTCTCTCTCTCGCTCTCTCTCTTCCCCCCCTCTCTCTCTCCCTCTCTCTCTCTCTCTCTCTCTCTCTCTCTCTCTTCCCCCCCTCCCTCCCTCCCCCTCCCTCCCCCTCTCTCCCCCTCTCTTCCCCTCTCTTGTTGGGGGAAAGTTTGTTGCCAATTCCCAAGCTGGAGAACTCGGGGGTGGGGGGGGTGGGGGGGACCGATGCGACAGACCTTAGCGCAAATCAGCGAGTTGTTTTGTTATGTCACTTCTCTTTCCCTTATTAGTGAGCGAGAGAACCTGTGGTATGTCAAATTACCGGGTGAACAATTAGTTTTTGTTGTACTGCAGATCATGGTCTTTCTTGGGGGCTTGTTTGGTGGGTGGAGGTTGCTGATGCTTTTTTTGTGGAGGTGGGGGTGGAGGAGGGTCGTTGCTTTGCTGCTGCTTGTGAGTGGGAGAGGGGGGGCTTTGGGGTTCTAACGTTTTTACTGTCACTCATTCTTTGGGGCACTCTTCTGTTTTCCTGGATGTCTGCGAAGAACAAGAATTTCGGGATGTATTTTGCATACATTGCTCTGATATGAAATGAAACCATTGAAACTATGGAAAAGAGGAAATGCTGAGTTCCTCCAGTATCTTGTGTGTATTGAACATAACAACATAAGGAATGGGAGCAGGAGTAGGCCATCCAGCATTATCGAGCCTGCCCCGCCATTCAATAAGATTATGGCTGATCTGTCTGTAAACTCAGCTCCATCTACCTGCCTTTTCCCCATAACTCTTAATTCCCCTACTATGTAAAAATCTATCTAACTGTATCTTAAATCTATTTAGTGAAGAAGCCTCAACTGCTTCCCTGGGCAGAGAATTCCACAGATTCACCACTCTCTGGGAAAAACAGTTTCTCCTCATCGCCGTCCTAAATCTTCTCCCCTGAATCTTGAGGCAATATCCCCTAGTTCAAGTCTCACCCACCAATGGAAACAACTTTTCTACTTCTATGTTATCTATCACTTTCAAAATTTAGTATGTTTTTATTGCTTTGGATTTCCAGCATCTGCAAATATATATATATATATATAAATTAAACAAGTAGTGTAAAAAGAGTTCCAAAAAAGTGAGGTTATTTTATTGTCCATTGAGAAATCTGATGGTGGAGGGGAAGAAGCTGTTCCTGAAACGATGAGTGTGTGTCTTTAGGATCCTGTACCTCCTCTCTGATGGCAGTGATAAGAAGAGGGCATGTCCTGGAAGAAGGTGGTCTTTAATGATACCAGAAGGAATGGGTGTCCCTTCACCTAACTGTGGCTTTCTTGCATCATAGTGTGACATAGAAACATAGAAAATAGGTGCAGGAGTAAGCGATTCGGCCCTTCAAGCCTGCACCGCCATTTATTATGATCATGGCTGATCATCCAACTCAGAACCCTGCACCAGCCTTCCCTCCATAGCCCCTGATCCCTGTAGCCACAAGGGCCATATCTAACTCCCTCTTAAATATAGCCAATGAACTGGCCTCAACTGTTTCCTGTGGCAGAGAATTCCACAGATTCACCACTCTCTGTGTGAAGAAGTTTTTCCTAATCTCAGTCCTAAAAGGCTTCCCCTTTATCCTCAAACCCCTCGTTCTGGACTTTCCCAACTTCCTGCATCTAGCCTGTTCAATCCCTTGAGGATTTTATACGTTTCAATCAGGTCCCCCCTCAATCTTCTAAATTCCAATGAGTACAAGCCTAGTTCATCCAATCTTTCTTCATATGAAAGTCCTGCCATCCCAGGAATCAATCTGGTGAACCTTCTTTGTACTCCCTCTATGGCAAGGATGTCTTTCCTCAGATTAGGGGACCAAAACTGCACACAATACTCCAGGTGTGGTCTCACCAAGGCCCTGTACAACTGCAGTAGTACCTCCCTGCTCCTGTACTCGCTATAAATGGCAGCATACCATTCGCCTTTTTCACCGCCTGCTGTACCTGCATGCTCACTTTCAATGACTGGTGTATAATGACACCCAGGTCTCATTGCACCTCCCCTTTTCCTAATTGGCCACCATTCAGATAATAATCTGTTTTCCTATTTTTGCCACCAAGGTGGATAACTTCACATTTATCCACATTAAATTGCATCTGCCATGAATTTGCCCACTCACCCAACCTATCCAAGTCACCCTGCATCCTCTTAGCATCCTTCTCACAGCTAACACTGCCGCCCAGCTTTGTGTCATCCGCAAACTTGGAGATGCTGCATTTAATTCCCTCATCCAAGTCATTAATATATATTGTAAACAACTGGGGTCCCAGCACTGAGCCTTGCGGTACCCCACTAGTCACTGCCTGCCATTCTGAAAAGGTTCCGTTTATTCCCACTCTTTGCTTCCTGTCTGCTAACCAATTCTCTATCCACATCAATACCTTACCCCCAATACCGCGTGCTTTAAGTTTGCACACTAATCTCCTGTGTGGGACCTTGTCAAAAGCCTTTTGAAAATCCAAATATACCACATCCACTGGTTCTCCCCTATCCACTCTACTAGTTACATCCTCAAAAAATTCTATGAGATTTGTCAGACATGATTTTCCTTTCACAAATCCATGCTGACTTTGTCCGATGATTTCACCGCTTTCCAAATGCGCTGTTATCACATCTTTCATAGCTGACCCCAGCAGTTTCCCCACCACTGATGTTAGGCTAACCGATCTATAATTCCCCGGTTTCTCTCTCCCTCCTTTTTTAAAAAGTGGGGTTACATTAGCCACCCTCCAATCCTCAGGGACTAGTCCAGAATCTAACGAGTTTTGAAAAATTATCACTAATGCATCCACTATTTCTTGGGCTACTTCCTTAAGCACTCTGGGATGCAGACCATCCGGCCCTGGGGATTTATCTGCCTTTAATCCCTTCAATTTACCTAACACCACTTCCCTAATAACGTGTATTTCGCTCAGTTCCTCCATCTCACAGGACCCTCTGTCCCCTACTATTTCTGGAAGATTATTTATGTCCTCCTTAGTGAAGACAGAACCAAAGTAATTATTCAATTGGTCTGCCATGTCCTTGCTCCCCATAATCAATTCACCTGTTTCTGTCTGTAGGGGACCTACATTTGTCTTTACCAGTCTTTTCCTTTTTACATATCTATAAAAGCTTTTACAGTCAGTTTTTATGTTCCCTGCCAGTTTTCTCTCATAATCTTTTTTCCCCTTCCTAATTAAGCCCTTAGGGGACTTAGGGGTTTTATACCTGCAGATAATCATTTTGGGGGTTTTAAACCAGAAAAACACGCTTACAAACAATATGCATGACAGGATAATTGCTCAAATGCATTGCTACATTGTGACTCCTGCCATTCAAGCACTCAACAAACTGGGAGAGGAGCTGCCTATCTGACTTAGTAGATCTCACTCCTCTATTGTCGGACTCTGACGCGTATTATCTTTGAGCACTTTTTGGAGCTGGGTTCAGAGATCTATCACTTCTGCCTCAAGCATTATGACCCTCATTTGTCACCAGCCCACTTTAGTAAACTCAAAAGAATCCATTCACCTTTGTGCCTTTCATTCCTTAATTCATTTGCATTCCTAGCAGTTTAACTAGTACACTGCGATGAGTGTACCCATGTGGCATCAAGTGTAATCTTTCAAACCTAATCACTTCTCTTAAAAGTCAAAAAGACATTTTAGTGTTGACGAGCAAATGGAATTATGTGCAGTGACTCTGATTGTTTGGTTTTGTTTGAACTGGGGTATAAAAAGAGATGACATTCCAAGAGAGGATTAGTCTTCACCTTTCGTTCTACAAAATTACAGACCCAGCTAATTCTGTCTGATCTCAGACTGTGATCTGTCTAACCTCTAGAAATGCTTGTCAAAATCTGAGGAGACAAGATGTCAACTGGGTTTAATTATATACCAGACAAAAGACGTTTGCCTCTGGTCTTGCCTCAATACCTTCATGTGTAGTGAATGGGAAGATACAGAGCACGAGAGGGGCAGACTCTCACACTCTACATGCAACTGCTTTGTGTGGTAACTATTGGCGTCACAGTGACTGACACTTACTGTTATTGTTTTAAGATCCCAGCTGGAGCCTGGATCAGGAATGCTAGTGTTTGTACAAGTGATCATGAACATTTTATCACAGCCATTATTTTAATGTTCTTAATATTGTGTTAGAATCAAAATGAGGTTTATTAGCACTGACATATGTTGTGAAATATGCAGTTCTGTGGCAGTAGTACAGTGCAAGACATAAAAACTGCTATAAGTTACACTAAATAAAATATTACATAAGAATTGGGTGGCACGGTCACGTAGTGGCTAGCATGACGATTACAGTGCAGACAACCCAGGTTCAATTCCCGGCGCTGCCTGTAGGGAGTTTGTACGTTCTTCCCGTGCCCGTGTGGGTCTCCACCTGACCCAAGATCTACCGGTTAGTAGGTTAGTTGGTCATTTAGGCTAGGGGCAATGCTGGGCGGCGCAGCTAGTGGGACTAAATAAATAAATAATGACAAGGTAGCATTCGTAGACCGTTCAAAAATCTAATTACAGAGGGGAAGAAGCTGCTCCTGAAACGTTGCCTGTGTGTGTCTTCAGGCTCCTGTTTCTCCTCCCTGATGCCAGTGATGAGAAGAGGGCGTGTCCCAGATGGTGATGATCCTTAACGACGGATGCTGCCTTCTGGAGGCATTGCCTTTCGAAGACGTTCTTGACGGTAGGGAGGGTTGCGGCCACAATGGAACTGACTGAGTGTACAAGCCTCTGCAGACTTTTTTGATCCTGTACTAAGCAGGGATGCAACCAGTCAGGATGCTGTCCACCAGACATCTGTCCAAATTTGGTGACACGCCAAAGCTCCTCCACCGCCTAATGAAGTACAGCTACTAGCATGCGTTCTTCATGATTGAAAGGGATGAGTGAAATTTATGCTTGGGACAGCAGCACTAAATGTGTGACATAGAATATGAAAATCAAAAACCTACTGGAATAATGCTGCTATGTGGCAGCACCTGTGCTTTGCCATCTGTTTCCAAAATTTGAATGTCAGGGGAAGCAAGTTTCTCTGGTGGAATAATGGCACACATTCTTCTTCTTAAGCTCATCACCCCTACTGGGGCATAGGCCACCCACAGCAGCTCACCAGAGTCCTCAGAGTCTTTCAAACTGTCGTAAGGTGTGGCCCATCTCCTTGGCGTCAAAGGTCCTTCATCTCCCAGGAATGAGGTCCTTGGAACTTCTGCTGATGTTTCTATAACCCTGGGCCTTTACGGAATGGGGTTGTTAGCCTCATGCCCAACCTTCCTCCTTTTGTGATTGTCTGTGGCAGAGCTAATGACATGCATTGGCTGCTGGATAACGGATCTTGCGTTATTAATCAGGGGATAATTTTATCACTAGATACCGGAACCAGCCCTGTCAGGAATGAAAGCCTGCCTTTAAGGTGAATATGAACATACTTTTGGATGTAACGCACAGGAAATGCAGGAGCAATTCAGCAGGGCAGGTAGCATCTGTGGAAATGAATTAACAGTCGACGTTTCTGGCTGAGACCTACCTTCCAGACTGGAAAGGAAGGGGGAAGATGCCGGAATAAAGAGGTAGGAGGAGGAAAAGCACTTTTGGATGTGACATTTCTCATGGACAATGTAAGAGGTTCTATGCCCTAACTGCAGGGAAGGACAGGGGAGCTAACTGCAGTGACTTGGCCAGTCTAGAACACTTAACGGCTCTGATGCGTCTTGAACTTGTGAAACGCAGGGCTCTCATTTTTCTTTCTCTGCACAAATGGATGCTTAAGTGACTTGTTCCCTGGCCTTTCTGAAGATGGGTTGTGACCACCTTCTCGGTGCCAAATTGCTCATCTGTGCCTCACTGCTGTGATGGTCTCACCCAGGTTATTTTGGCTCTGTTTCCCATCCTCTAGCTGACCTAAAACTCAACCTTTCATATCCTTTTCCACATTCAACCAACAGCGCCTGCGTCCATACTAATGTATATTAACTCCCTCAATGCCTCAAATATATAATTATAGTTTATTTGCACATATAGTAGCTCTCTGCATGAGCAAGCCTTTCTTTGCAGATCATAATTATTACACAATTGATGACAAAACCTCCAGCTGTCTGGTGCCCATGCTCTTCTTTACAACATCAGTGATCCTGATTGGGGTTCAATTCCCACTACTGTCTGTAAGAAGTTTGTATGTTCTCTCTGTGATCGCAGGGGTTTCCACCGGGTGCTCTGATTTCCTCCCACATTCCAAAAACATACAGTTAGACTTAGTAAGTTGTGGACATGCTATGTTAGCGCCAAAAGCATGAAGACGCTTGAAGGAAGCCACGGACTGTATTGATTGTTGATGCAAACATTGCATTTCACTGTGTGTGACAATGTTTCGATGTACATGTGATGAATAAAGCTAATCTTTAACCTTCCCCTCCTTGTTTTTTGAGAAATGGCAATTTCATCTCAACTCCTTTGTTAGATTAACATCCAGCTTCGCTGTAAGACCATAAGACATAGGAGCAGAATTAGGCCATTTGGCCCATGGAGTCTGCTCCACCATTTCATCATGGCTGATCCATTTCCCTCTTAATCCTAATCTCCTGCCTTTTCCCCATAACCCTTCATGCCCTGACTAATCAAGAAACTACGCAAACATGAGGAAATCTGCAGATGCTGTGTGTTGCTAATCAAGAAACTAATAACCTTTGCCTTAAATATACCCAATGACTCCACAGCCGCCTGTGACAACAAATTCTATAGATTCACCACTCTCTGGTTAAAGAAATTCCACCTCTGTTCTAAATGGACATCACTCTATTCAGAGGCTGTGCCTGCTGGTCTTAGGAAACATCCTCTCCACATGCACTCTATCGAGGCCTTTCAACATCCAACAGGTTTCTGTGCGATCACTCTTCACTTGTCTAAAGTCCAGGGCGCAGAGGCCCAGAGCCATCAGACGCTCCGCATACGATAAGCCTTCCATTCCCGGAGTCATTTTCTCTGAAGTGTGTAATTTTGAACTGTGTTCATGGGTATTAGTCCTTGCTGCTCTTGACAAATGGAACGAGTTGCCAGAGGAAGTGGTTGAGGCAGGTACAATAACAACATTTAATAGACACTTGGACGGGTACATGGATAGGAAAGGTTCAGATTGATATGGGTCAAGTGGAATGAGCTCAGATGGGCATCATGTTAGGCATGGTTGAGATGGGCTGAATGGCCTGTTTTCAAGCTGTATGACTCTATTGTGGATATTGTGAGGCTTGAAGATGATTTTCAAGCTAACTCAGTGAGCCATTGTGAGACTTGCACCCTTAGAGGAACAGAGGAGGAGACTGAAATGCAGTGAAACATTTCACAGAATACTTACAGAAATTCAGTTATCTCTGACAAATATATAATTTTGACAGTTATTGGCAAAATAGTGCTTCAAAAAGCGCACCCATCACACAAAACCTTGGATAATAAATCAACGCTTTTACTAATCAAATAATGCTCTTGATATTCTGCAAAGAGCTCCAGTGTCCTTACATGACTATCAGTTATAAGAGATCAAAACAACAACTCTGGTCTGATTTGAACAGTTTCCAGCATGACTGCATTTAGAATTCATTCATTAGAAACACCCAAGATCGATGGCTTCATGTGGTTGAGGCTGCAATATGAATTTCAAAGCTACAACTGGTAAAAAACATACATTATTAAAATCAATGGTCGGAAAAAGGCTGCAAGCATCTAAAATAATTCAGGTTATTGATTTCTAAAGCTGTTGGTTCTCCCTTGATACAGAAACTCTTGCGCTGGAATCTGCAGCATTGAACCACACACTGATCTCGAGCCCAGAATTTTGTGGGTTTAAATACCACATGAGACATCAACATACATTCCTTCATGAACATTTCCAGGGAGTACTACTCTGTTGGCAGTGTCATTCTGCTGTCAGTGGGTGTAAATAAAATATACACTCAGTGGCGTATATCTAGTTAGATTGCATATATCTAGTCAGCCATCATGTGGCAGCAACTCAATGCATAAAAGTATGCAGACATGGTCAAGAGGTTCAGTTGTTGTTCAGACCAAACATCAGAGTGGGGAAGAAATGTGATCTAAGCGACTTTGATTGGGGTTGTGTCTCAGAAACTGCTGATCTCCTGGGATTTTCACGCACAACAAGTGTCCGGAGTTTAAAGAGAATGGTGTGGAAAAAAAAACAAAACAACAAAACAAAACATCCAGTGAGCGGCAGTTCTGTAGGCGAAAACGCCTTATTGATGAGAGAGGTCAGAGGCGAATAGCCAGACTGGTTCAAGCTGACAGGAAGGCGACGGTGACTCAAATAACCGCGCATTACAACAGCGGGGTGTGGAAGTGCAGCTCTGAATGCACAACACATCGAACCTTGAAGTGGATGGGCTACGGCGGCAGACGACCACAAACATACGCTCAGTGGCCACTTTATTAGGTACAGGAGGTATCTATTAAAGTGGTCACTGGGTGTAAATTAGGACGCGACTCTCATCACTACTGAGCATAAAACTCAAGAAAATCCTCATGCTTGAGTTGTCCAATACTTTTGCACTCTTCGTGTGTCACATGATCAGAATCGAACGTGACTACTTATCGTTACTTTCAATCCATTCATGGTTCTTCTACCAATAACTCTTATAATCTTCATTTCCTTCACTGATATATCGCTGAATCTTCATTTCCTGCCGCTTGTGGTCTTATTTCTCTATTTTGATCAGATCTTCTTTGGATGGATAGATTAGGAGACACTTTGAAAAGCAGCAGACCACAGAACTGCCTCTCCCCACTCAGGACAAATGCAGCATATTTTGATCGCAAGAGATTCTGCAAAAGCTGAAAATTATTCCGCTCCTTAGATCCTGTCTGATTTATTGAGTTCATCCAGCATCTTGTACGTGTAACATGTTGTTGCACTCTTGGAAACAAAATCTAATAATGTCTGTATTAGATTTGCAATATAGCCCCTTGAACACTTGCAGTTCAATCTTAAAAAAATCTACATACAACAAACAATCTGCTGCGGGAACTCAACGGGTCAAACATATGTAGAACGAAATAAATAGCGTTTGTTTCGGGTCGAAACTGCATCAGGACTGTCGACAAGAAGCGACGACAGTTGATTTCCTTCCACAGATGCTATAAATTACACTATAGGATCTTCCATCAACCCCTGTCCCGCTTAACTGCACTTAAAGTGTATAGAAATAAGTTTTGCATTAACTCCAGCCCTCTTTGAGGATTGCATTGTGAACAATGCATTGATAACGAGATGCGGTTACAGTGATTCAGCTGCCGACTGCTCTTATCCAGCGCTCCGAGCCGCGGCAACGCGAAACCAGTCAGAGAGACTTTTGAGCCTCGCCGGCGCCCCTACCGGAAGTTGTTGGAGCTCCTTGGAGACGACGATGGAGAAGTACCAGAAGATGAAGGTGGTGGGGCGGGGAGCGTTCGGGTGAGATGGAGTACCGTGAATCCTTAGTTTTATTTCTCCTCCCACTAACCCATCCTATAGTCCCTCTCCTTGCCCCGGGGCATCCGGCCAATGGAGTTGGGTAGTGCTAACATCTACTGCAGGTTTATCTTCATTGCGGCCCTCAGGGGTGCATCAGAAGAGAGAGAGAGAGAGAGAAAAAAACAATCTATCTAGCAGTCTTTTACTTTCCAAGCTACTTTGCAGCTGGTAAAATGCTCACATCTTTTGAAGTGAGAACTGCAGCGCCAATCTATCCATAGGGCGATCCACAGAGGCTAACGTGAAAGTGACCACGTTGATCTTTTTAAGCAGTATTGACCGAGGGACAAGTATTGGCTGGCTGTAGTGTCCTCTCCCTCCACACCCGTTATTTGAAATTGCTTCTTTATGACTTAGGGATGGCCAGCTTTAAAGCTGGTATTTGATTGCACACGTTTGTCTTTAATATTTTAAGGGGTAATGCGCAAAATTAAGTAACTTCACACCCTTCATCTCATAATATGCATACGTAGTTGTCCTAATCATTTGGGCACAATTTTGGTTAAATGCTTTATTAGAAAGACTTAACATTTTGCAAAATACTAGTCCCTTGCTTATTTTATTTATTCATATTCTGGGATGTACGCATTACTGGAAAGTTCCTTGCCCATTCCTAATTGCCTTTTAGAAGGTGTGGTGTGCCACTTTCTTGGGTGATACAGCCTTTGTAGTGCATATCCTTGTGTCTACAATGTTGTTGAGAGGAAAGTGCCAGGGTTTGATTGATAGTGCAATATAATGGATTCCAGTTAATTGGAACACATTGGGATCAGCCCAATGAAGTGGCTACCCTGATTAGCTGAAGTTTCATGAAAATAGTGTAGAAAAGACAAACCGCTGTTTAACCAAGTAACAATTTATATATTGAAATGAAATACAGAACAAATTAGAACACTACCAATACCTCTACAGTACTATAAATAGTTACCAAAGGATGAATTCATCCGTTGTGTTCTGATGACTGACTGTAAATGAACAAAATGAATGCAGATGCCTTGTGCAGATAATGTATTGCCTTTATACAATGCTTTAGATGATTCATCCTCCAAATCGTTATTTTCATTCTAACCTTCAAGATACCTTAAGAATCTTGGTAATTCCTAACTTGTTGAAGTAGAGAGATTGTTTCATTTTCACTCCTGGCTGTTTCCAGCGTATTCAAGCCTGATTACTTGAAACCATAGTGAACAAAACGGTTCCAAATTGTCTTACTGCTTATTTCTTGTCAACTATCAGTGACAAAAATCACTGCTTTTTGAACACAAATGCATGTAACTGATGCTATTTAAAAAGTGGTCACCCTAAGCACGGTGTAGTTTTTAATAACCATGCAAGTGCGTGCTACTGGCGCTAGTTAGGAACCGTTCAGCAGCAGGGTCCTGGCCTAATTAATCAGCATGGTGTCCCAAACAAATGAAAGGAATCACAAGTTATTTTCTCAATAGTATTGTTCTTTGAGAGTTGTCCCAAATAAATGGCTGTCCCAATTAACTGGATTTCACTGTATTTCTGTTTAGAAGGGATCATGCAGTTGATGGTATTTCCGTATATCTGCTGTTCTTGTGCTTCCTATTTGATAGTGATTGTGATTTTTGGGAGGTGTCTGGAATAGTACAGGCGAGTAACTGTAGCATATTTCCTTAAGGGTTTGCAATGCAGTCAGGATGGACTGTTATGGGGGAAATAAATCTTCAGAGTGGTGAATGAGGTTTTAATTAAATAGATGCTTGGTCCTTCCATCTTAAATGCTGATGGAGTTTTACTCGTTGAGGCAATGTAGAGTATTCCATCATGCTGTTGACTTGTGCTTTGTACATGGTGTAAAGGCTCTGGGCTGTAAGGAGGCGATCCACTTATTGCTACATATCAAGCCTCTGAGGTGCTGTGGTAATTTCATTGCGTAGTGCATGATGGAATACTCTACATTGCCTCAATGAGTAAAACTCCATCAGCATTTAAGATGGAAGGACCAAGCATCTATTTGACTGCATTGCAAACCCTTAAGGAAATAAGTGTGAAGTGCATTTTTGCCGAATGGTGACTCCCAGGGTATTGATAGTGAGGGTTTCGGCAATATGAACGCAATTGAATATCAATGCTGGTTAGGTTCTCTCCTGTTGAAATTGGGGATTCTTTGGTATAAATGTTACTAGTTACATACCTAGATGTTGTTGAGTTATTGGGGGCAGCACGGTAGTGTAGTGATTAGCGTAACACTTTACAGCACCAGTAATCACCTATTGGGACTCAATTTCTACAGCCCTCTGTACATTCTCTCCATTACTGTGTTGGTGTCCTCCATGTCAAGTCAAGTCAATTTTATTGTCATTTAACAATATACATGTTTACCGTCAAACGAGACGTTTCTCCGAACCACTGTGTAAAGCACAGTAGTACACATCACTACTTATGAAAGTAAGTAAAATTACACATAAATAAGCAAAGTAAAGTGCATAAATTAAATATTGTAAGGTACAGAACAGACTAACCAGTGACACTTTGAATGCGATGCGGCCGCGAGTTCAGAAGCCTCATGGCCTGAGGGAAGAAATTGGCCCCCATCCTGTCCATTCTTGTTTTTATGTATCAGAGTCTCCTGCCTGATGGTAGAAAGTCAAAGAGGATGCTGGATGGATGGGAGGGACCCTCAATAATACTAAGGGCCCTGTGTATGCAGCGTTCCTGATTAGTGTCCCTCATGGATGGTAGGGAGACCGCAATGATCTATATATACGATACAGTGGCATGCAAAAGTTTGGGCACCCCGGTCAAAATTTCTGTTACTGTGAATAGCTAAGCGAGTAAAAGGTGACCTGATTTCCAAAAGGCATAAAGTTAAAGATGACACATTTCTTTAATATTTTAAGCAAGATTGCTTTTTTATTTCCATCTTATACAGTTTCAAAATAAAAAAGGAAAAGGGCCTGAAGCAAAAGTTTGGGCACCCTGCCTGGTCAGTACTTACTGACACCCACTTTGGCAAGTATCACAGCTTCTAAACGCTTTCTGTAGCCAGCTAAGGGTCTTTCAATTCTTGTTTGAGGGATTTTTGCCCATTCTTCCTTGCAAAAGGCTTCTAGTTCTGTGAGATTCTTGGACCGTCTTGCATGCACTGCTCTTTTGAGGTCTATCCACAGATTTTCGATGACATTTAGGTCAGGGGTCTGTGAGGGCCATGGCAAAACCTTCAGCTTGTGCCTCTTGAGGTAGTCCATTGTAGATTTTGAGGTGTGTTTAGGATCATTGTCCTGTTGTAGAAGCCATCCTCTTTTCACCTTCAGCTTTTTTACAGACGGTGTGATGTTTGCTTCCAGAATTTGCTGGTATTTAATTGAATTCATTTCTCCCTCTACCAGTGAAATGTTTCCCATGCCACTGGCTGCAGCACAAGCCCAAAGCATGATCGAGCCACCCCCGTGCTTAACAGTTGGAGAGGTGGAAATTCTGCACCTTTTTTTCTCCAAACATACCTTTGCTCATTGCAGCCAGAAAGTTCTATTTTAACTTCATCAGTCCACAGGACTTATTTCCAAAATGCATCTGGCTTGTTTAGATGTTCCTTTGCAAACTTCTGACGCTGAATTTTGAGGTGAGGACGCAGGAAAGATTTTCTTCTGATGACTCTTCCATGAAGGTCATATTTGTACAGGTGCTGCTGCACAGTAGAACAGTGCACCACCACTCCAGAGTCTGCTAAATCTTCCTGAAGGTCTTTTGCAGTCAAATGGGGGTTTTGATTTGTCTTTCTATCAATCCTGCGAGCAGTTCTCTCAGAAAGTTTTCTTGGTCAACCCGACTTCAACTTGACCTCCACCGTTCCTGTTAACTGCCATTTCTTAATTACATTACGAACTGAGGAAACGGCTACCTGAAAATGCTTTGCTATCTTCTTAAAGGCTTCTCCTGCTTTGTGGGCATCATTTATTTTAATTTTCAGAGTGCTAGGCAGCTGCTCAGAGGAGCCCATGGCTGCTGATTGTTGGGACAAGGTTTGAGGAGTCAGGGTATTTATAAAGCTTTGAAATTTGCATCAACTGGCTTTTCCTAACGATGACTGTGACAAGCCATTGCCCTATCAAGCTAATTAAGGTCTGAGACCTTGGTAAAAGTTATCTGAGAGCTCAAATCTCTTCGGGTGCTCAAACTTTTGCATGGTGCTCCTTTCCTTTTTTTCACTCTAAAATAGTACAAAACAAAAACAATACACTAATCTTGCTTATAATGTTGACAAGAATGTTTCATCTTTAACTTTATGACTTTTGGAGATCAGTTCATCTTCTACTCACTTAACTGTTCACAGTAACAGAAATTTTAACTGGGGTGCCCAGACTTTTGCATGCCACTGTATACGTGCTCCATTTCCTCCCAAATTCCAAAAGACATACAGGTCAGTAAGTTGTGGGCATGCTGTGTTGGTGCCAGAAGCATGGCGACACTTGCGGGCTGCACCCAGCACATCCTCGGACCGTGTTGGTCATTGACGCAAATGACCGATGTATAAATTTTATGTGTGATAATTAAAGCTAACTTTAATAGACTGCATGTGGTAAGGAGTTTTGAATGCAATCACCCGTGGGTTTCGGAGCTCTGAACTAATGTTGATGGGTCATTGATTAATCAATTAACAAAAGTTTGGCTGTAAGCATGATCTCGAGCAACTCTGCAATAATGGCTTGGTCTGTGATTATGAGTTTTCAATGACCATAACCTTTTCCCACTGTGCAAGATACAGCTCCAATAATTGGTGTCTTTCCTTCAAATGTACCAGATTTCAAATGTTGATTTGATGGCACAGAAGTAACACATACAAAATGCTGGTGGAACACATCAGGCCAGGCAGAATTTATGAAAAGAAATAAACAGTTGGTGCTTTGGGCAGGGACCCTTCTTCAGGCATTGATGTCACAGACGTTGCTCTCGCTGAGGCCTGGAATCCAACTTTTTGTTCCATGTTTGAAGCAAGGCTGTGATAAAGTCCGGGGGCAAGTGGCCTTGACAAAACTTGAACTGTTCACTGGGTTATTGGTGTGTAAGTGTTGCTAGATTGCAGTGTCTGACAGTTTCAATCACTAACTGATGTTTGTGAGCATATTTGCCCTTTATTTAAAGTATAGGAAATATCTGACCAATTTTCCTCATCATCAAATAGTTGTCAGGTTTGGAATTGTACTGGAATGGCTTGGCTGTCCTAAGATTGGAGGACTGCCTATGTGTAAGTGGGTGGGTGGGTATTAGGGAGAAAAGGCGCTTGTTTTGCTGGCATTGTTGCCTCTTGTGTTGTTCTGTGGAGCATTGTGGACTTACTGTGTTGGTACCTGGATGCATGGCAACACTTGCAGACTGCCTCCAGCACATCCTCGGAAACAGTGTATTTCACTGTATGTTTCGATGTACATGTAATGAATGATTAAATAAAACTACTCAGAGAGAACACTGAGTAGTTTGGTTATTCTTCACTTTATTTGGAGGATTTTGTGGAGGTAGCACTGGTGGCACCTTTCCAGTGCCATGAGTTGTCTGTATTAGATAGTCCTGGTCTTGGAAGCATTTAAGAGGGCATAGAACAGTGATGCCTGATAGACCATGAGTCTTGCTCCAAGTTTGAGGTCTTAATCTTCACAATCCTCACTTGACCAAAGTCTGTGGTGGTGCTTTGAAAGCAGTGGTGAATTTCATCAGCAATATCTCCCTACAGTAGATGTGTCTCCAGAGATACAGGAAGGAGTCCATATTTTCTATTGTCTTGTGTGAACCTTTGGTGTTGTAGGGAATAGAGAGCGGTGGGAGCAGAATGATAGAGAAATTTGACCCCATGTACATGTAATTCCAAGCCTATCTATTCGCTTACACAAGAAATTCTGCAGGTGCTGGAAATCCAAACAACTCATACACAGAATGCTGGAGGAACTCAGCAGGTCAGGCAGCATAAGACCCTTCTTCAGCCTGAAACGTCGACTGTTCATTCCTCTCCTTAGATGCTGCCTGACCTGTTGGGTTCCTCCAGCATTTTGTGTATGTGTTGCTATCTATTTGCTTGCTTCAGTGAAATGAATCAACAGTGGCTTGGAGTTCAGTATTTCAGCACACACAATTGCAAGTATGGCTTGATAATGAATGCAGCTTGAGTACAGACTCAGTTCAGGAGAGGAGCCACATCGGTTGAATAGTTTTCCTATTACTTCTTAAAATTAGGTCCATTTCCACAGCAAGTTCGTTGGAGGCAAGGTGCAACATAACAATGAAAAAGATCAGGAAAAGTATTGAGGCAAAGATGCAGCTTTCTTTGAATTTGGTCATTTCTGAGATTAGCTCTGTTGTAGAGCCATTGGTTAATATCGTGGTTGCAAATCAATGTAGAGCAAATGTGAAATGGAGACAGATTTCTGTGGGCAACTAAATGAGAATCAGGTTCATTATCACTGTCTTACATGATGTGAAATTTGTTGTTTTGTGGCAGCAGTGCTGTGAAAGGACATAGAATTACTATAAATTACAAAATAAATAAGCAAAGAAGGATATTGCACCATCTGTTGTGATTGGTGGCATCAAAGTTCCAGTGAGGTCAAAAAAAAGTTATGTTAAATAGTTGGTGCTTCTACCAGTCAGACCTCTTCTCTATTGAAGCAGATCAAAATTACTACATATCTGAAGTCAAAGAGTATATCCTCCTCTTCCCAGATGTGAATGATGAGGTTGTGAATTCATATCTGAAGCTCTTCACTGCCAGGTTTAAAGATTTTGATGGGATCACTATTTGATATGTAGCCCTTGTTATTTTTGAGTTGGGATATGGCCTTTTACATTCCTTGTCAATCAGGAGTAGCAGCAAGACTGGTCCTAGTAGATTGTAGTAATCAATGACAGTGTCATAAATACGGAGATCTTCAAAGTGTTTCTTCCAGCATACACTTTTGCCCTGAGTTCACCTCATTCCTAACTCTCAGTGGAATGGAACCTTAAGTGTTTGTGCTCTGGGTGGCTTTTACAGTGCAGAAGAACCTATACATCATAGCTGTAAGTGGGTGGTGAGCCTTTCTATCCACCGTCTTTTTTTTACGTCAGCACTGTCTTTGAGCAGCTTTAGAGCTGCTTCCTTTCCCTCGAGTGATAGAACTTCCAGTTCCGGGACACCTTTATGCTTGAGGTTAATCACCTCCTCAGTCTGCACCCCAAATGTATATTGAAACATACAATGAAATGCATTGTTTGCATTAACAACAAGGATGTGCTGGGGGACTGCCTGCTAGTGTCGCCACACATTCAGGTGCCAACATAGCATGCCCACGATTTTCCACAGAACAACACAAGCAGCAACAAAAACAGCAAGACAAGCCCCTTTCCTCCCTAATACCCACCCACCCACTCACACAGACAGGCCCCCAACCTTAGGACAGTCCGCCTCCAGGCTCTCAACCTCCGGTGGACGAGGACTCAACATCTTGGACTTTGTTGGGAAGACTGTGTCATTCAATATCTTCTTCAGGAGTCTGTGTCGAATGCTCTTTGAAGCTCTGACATTGGAAGAGATTACCAGGTGGTCAGAAGAAAATTCAAATCCTTGAAGAGATGTCATAACCACATTGACTCTGGGGAATATCTGCCCTGTGATTAGTCAAAATGAAAAAGGCACTTAGAGGAAGATTAATGGAAAACTCAGGTCAATGCAGTGAGTACACCATGCACAACATGTTGGATTCTTTGAGAAGCCCTGTGTAAGCATTGGAAAGAATGTACTTCTTTACAAATTACCTGCTTGCCTGCTCCATCTGTGGTAGAGTCTGTAGTTCCCACATTGGCCTTATTAGCCACTTCAGAACTCAAAGCCAAAACCGTAAGTGAGTTATCCTTAATCCTAAAGTGGATTATCCATGGTCCCAAGGGACCACGTAAGACTGTTAGCTGGGATTTTGTCTGGTCCAGTAGCTTTTGCTCTTTCTAGTGCTCTCAGCCCTTTTTTAATATCATGTGGACCGAATCAAAATGGCGGAAGACTAGCTTCTGACTGATACATTGAAGTTTCTGTCCAGGTTTTTTGAGTTTGAGTCTCTTTGGGAAAAGCTAGTTACATTTAAAAAAAATCTTAACATTACACTGGTTGTTCACATGTATTCACTATCATAAATGGTAGTCATCTGCTGTAATCTTAGCCTTCTTCATTGGAGCCTGAGGTGGGAAGTATTCAAGCAGATTGAACATAAACAGCTGACAACAATTTTAGGACCTCTTCATATGTATGTGTATGGAAGTTTGAAGTTCACATTTATATGTAATAATGTTTATCATAACTTGGAGTTTGCAAATTTCTTGCAAAATCAGACGTCATAACAGAGACATTGACCTTGGCTTGGGTCAGTAGCAAAATTGAGAACTGGGTTATGACTTCTCATCACAGCAGGAGGAGGAGTGGTTTAGAGTAGGATCATGACACTGAGAGGAAAAGTGGTACAGTATGCTGTTTGTGTGGAGTTTGCATGTTTGGTTTGTGATGACATGAGTTTTCCCAGATGCTTTGGTCTTCCCCCATATCCTAAATGCATGCTGATTGCTCGTTAATTAGCTGTGGAAGTATCCTGTAGTGCAGGTGGATGGTAGGGAATCAGAATTGATGGGCATGTGAGGAAGAATAGATAAATAAGGGAATGAGATGGTTGGGTATCTGAATGTAACAAAGTATTCTCCACATGCTTCTGTGAGTGCAATTCTAACAACACTTATGCTTGCACCTGCATAGGTACAATAGGCAGGATGGCCTTGCTTTAAATTGGTAGAAAACAATGACAATATCAAAAAACCACAGGGTCATTAGCAACCCAATCGTGCAATATGGGAATCTATTTTCAAGTTGCCAACTTACAACAAGATTGATAGTTTGAAGGAAAATTCTCTTCAAAAATATGTTAGTTCTTGCTAAACTAGAACTTGCACCCCTAACTTAATCCCCTGGGTTTGAACATTAATTTCTTCCCTCTTCCTTTCCAGTTCTGATGAAGGGTCTCACCCAGAAATGTTGTCTTTTTATTCCTTTCCATATATGCTGCCTGACCTGCTGTTCCTCCAGCACTTTGTGTGTGTTGCTCAGGATTTGTAGCATCTACAGAATCTCTTGTGTTGAAGGAGTGCATTATGCATCCAGAGCGTCTCACAGAGCTCACCAGAGTTGAGAATTTGTTTTTGAAGTGCAGTCACCTTGTGACATAGGCAGATGCAGCACTCAGTAGCAAGGTTACATAAACTGAGAAGATGATGGAGAAAAACTTTGATGGTGGTAAAAATTAGGAAATGCTGGAGTTCAGCAACAAGTTCAAAATAAATTTATTATCAAAGTACATATGTGTCACCATTTACAACCCTGAGATTCTTTCTTTTTGTGGACATACTCAATAAATCCAGTAACCATAATAGAGTCAATAAAAGATTACACCCAAGCCAGTTTGCAAAAGACAACAAACTCTGCAAATATAAAAGAAAAAAAGGAAATAATAATAATCAATAAATAAGCAACAAAGGTCGAGAGCATGAGATGAAGAGTCCTTGAAAGTGAGTCCATGGGTTGTGGGAACATCTCAGTGACAGGGCAAGTGAAATTATCCCCTTTGATTCAAGAGCCTGATGGTTGAGGGGTTATAACTGTTTCTGAACCTGGTGGGGTGGGTCCTGAGGCTTCTGTACCTCCTTCCTGTTGGCAGCAGTGAGAAGAGAGCATGGCCTGGATGGTGGGTGTTCTTCATGATTATGCTGCTTTCCTGCGAAAGCATTCCATGTAGATGTGCTCAATGGTGGGGTGGGCTTTACCCGTGACGGACTGGGCTGTATCCAGTACTTTTTGTAGGATTTTTCATTCAAGGGCATTGGTGTTTCTATACCAGGCTGTGATGCACCCAGTCAATATACTGTCCACTACACATCTATAGAAGTTTGTCTAAGTTTTAGATGTCATGCTGAATCTTCAGAAACTGCTCAGGAAGTAGAGGCCCTACCATGCTTTCTTCATAATTGCACTTACATGCTGGGCCTAGGACATGTCCTCTGAAATGGTAACACCAAGGAATTTAAAGTTGCTGACCCCCTCCACCTCTGATCCCCTGATGAGGACTGGCTCATGGAACTCCAGTTTTCTTCCCCTGTTACCTTGATCTTTGAAACAAGTCAGACAGCATCTGATTAGTGAGAAACCAAGTTTAGGTTTCAAGTTGTTGACCGTTCATCAGAATTTGAGAAAAATTAGAGGTAATATGAGTTTTACATACAGCAGAAGAGGGGAAGGGAAAGAGAAAGCTAAATCGGAAGGCCTGTGATAGAGCAGACAGGTTTAACATGAGCTATGTGAACATAGAAGGTTAGAGAAGGACAAGTAAGGGAACAACAGATAACCACAGTGTAATTATCTGAAAGGCTGAGATGCATTTAAACGACAGGAGACTCAAAACTCAGTCACTTTTCCAGTGTGAACGGAGGTGCTTAGCAGAGCAAAGCTAATTTCAGTTGGCTTGCCCACTGAAAGGTATGCAGGTAAATTGCTACTTCATGCAGAAGGAATACTTAGGACACTGAACAGTAGGAGGGAGAGTGTGAAAGGTCAAGTGTTACAGTTCCTGTGGATTCATGGGAAAATGCCATGGGTGAAGGCATGAGTGTTTGTGAAGTTGGAAGAACTGTGGTGAACTTGGAGGGGCAAACTATTTGGAATGCTGAATGGGAAAAGAAGATTTATTGAAGGTATGTAAATTATATTTAAGAACGTTGAATTTGAAGGTTGTTTGGAAGGAAACTGATGGGACAGAGGTTTAATGAGAGAAATGTATCGAACCATTAAGATGAGCAAAAAGCACATGGAAGACTGGAACTATGGTTTGTGCAGTGAAAAAAGTGAACTTGAGTGATTTAGTTGGATCTTGTGTTATGATCATACACTGTGATGATTAACAACAGAAAAAAGGTATAATGAATGAGATGCATTATTCACTCAGATGGGTGTACCTAACATTAGGTCATCCTAATTACTTTTTGACTGTTGGTGGAGGTTCTGCATTCTTGACACAATACAATCCTTGTAAGGAACGCGCTGTTAGGTAGAAAGTTCCAGAATATTGATGCAGCCATATGGAAGAATTAAAAGTATATTGCCTAGTCAGGATGGTATTTTAGCTGGAATCCATTGTGTATGGTGTTACACCCTTATGATTGTCGGTTTTTCATTGAGCACTCTTGAGATTCTGAAGATGCTGGAAGTCTTAATGCAGATAAAATGCTGGAGGAACTCAGCAAGTCAGGCAGTATCTATGGAGGGGAATAAAAGGTGGTAGAAGTTGTTTATTTGTAGGCATGCTTAAGACAATGGCGTATTGCTGGTGGAAGGTTCGGAATAAGGAGTTGATAATCAAGTGAGTTGCAATGTCTTGGATTGTGCCAAGCTTATGTGTTCATGGAGGTGGACTTGCAGAGGCATGTAGAGAGCCCCATTACACTTTAAAGACGTTGGAAAGGTTTCATGGATCTGGAGATAAATCCGAATTTCTGCTGTCCTTTTACAACCACGGTAGTTGTGTTCTAGCCTCAGCTGGTTTATGGATAATGGTAACTCTGAACTTAACAGGAAAGGGAATCTGAGGGTGATAATGATGAACAATATCTGGGGAAAGTGGTTAGAATTTGTCTTGTTCACGGTGCTCATTGGCTGCATTTGTGTGGTGTGAATGTTCGTTTGCCAGTTATCAGCCCATGTCTGAGTACTCTTGTGACTTTGCTGCACACGACGTATACTGTAGTCTGTTGGTGTGAACCTTGTTGATGTAATTTAGGCTCCTTGTGCGAATAAGTTGCTTTCAGTATGACCAGAGGTGGCCCACATTAGAGTCACCTTGCTGCTGTTGCTTCACCTTCTCCTCCTCCACCTTCTCGTGCCGAGTCTGAATATTCAAGAGCTGTGTCCCAAGTAGCACTTTGTCCCAACTGATTAGCGTCTCACTGGAGTATATTGTGGTCAGTCACCTCCAGGTCAGTCTTGACATCTGAATTATTGTTTCAACATCTCTGTTTTGGTTTCTGCAGTATATCTTGAGGCTGCATGGCTTCCAGCTGCTACAATGTAAACAGGTTGTATGGACATTCTGGGAGCCTTCCATTGATCATGAGCATTTTTTGGTGACAGCACGCTCTCTGCTTTTCTTTAGGTGCTGAGTAGCATCATTCACCTGAGCAACCTGACAGCTTGTATTAACATTTTTGAAAGGTGGTGCCTTTAAAAGCACACACTTCCCTCAGTACTGTACTCATGTGTCAGTCTAAATTATGAGCTCAAGTCTACAGAGACATTTGAACAAATAACGTTCTGTCTTAATGGCAAGAGTGCTGCTGCAGTGCCAAGGTTACTTTTAACAAAATGTCATTCCTGAGGAATTTTAGAAGTTATATGCTTTTTCAGTCACGTTTACCTCAGATAGCCATTGGCTGGAGACTGGAAGTGAGAGAGATGCTATGCTCGGCATTTCTCCATTATTCCCGATCACTTTCTATGATGTCTATTTTTTCCAGAATCAGTTTTAGAACCGGTATAATTTTTTATTGCCTTTCCTACATGAACATTTAAAGAAAATTTGTTCTTGTGATATTGGCAATGCACTAACATGACCATAGTAATTCGCTCACATCTGAATGTGCTATCATTATAGCTGAATGTGGAATTGCAGCAAAGGTGACATCCAATAATCGAACTATCAATATTGCGAGTGCAGAATGAGCTGCCTGCAGAAGTGGTGAATGCGAATTCAATTGCATTACTTAAGTGAAGTTTGGATAAATATATGGACAGGCTGGGTATGGAGGGCTATACTGCAGGTGGGAGTCGATGGGACTAGATAGAATAACATTTCAGCATGGAGTGGATGGGCCATAAGGCTGTGGTGCTCTGTGGCTCTATTACAGTTAATTCAATTGCTATTGTATCATTTCATTGGTAATAGTGAAACATGGAAATACTATTCCATCATTCCATTGGCAATACTGAAATGTGGAGCTAAACTCAGTAAAGTGACCAGAAATACTCTCTTTCCCTAATTTGTATTACTGTAAGATTGATTATGATACTATTAAATGTGAGAGCTCATTGATTGATTGACTCATTGGCTACCAAGCTGAGCACTGTGAATTTTGCAAACAAAAATTGTAACTAATTCCATTTTTGAAAGGAAGTCTAACAATTCTTATTAGATTGTTTTCTGATGTTTTAGTGCATACAATAAGCTGTTAGAAGCAGAATTAGTACTGAAATTGATGTCCACCAAACCAGTTCATGAAATTAAAAGATCTGCCATTTTTTTCCCTATTGTTATATTGTGTGGGAGGTCCAAGTATGT
Organism: Mobula birostris; assembly: GCF_030028105.1. Taxonomy (NCBI): domain Eukaryota; kingdom Metazoa; phylum Chordata; class Chondrichthyes; order Myliobatiformes; family Myliobatidae; genus Mobula; species Mobula birostris. The sequence goes on from NC_092394.1 coordinate 18,440,823, forward strand.
TCTACATTTATTTCTTTGCACATTGTCCATTTATATTTCCTGCCAGTATTGTCCATTTGTGTCTACGGAAAGCTGATCAAAAGCTAGTGATCCTGAAACAGATCCCTGTGGAGCAGATGACTAAAGATGAGAGGCTAGCTGCTCAGAATGAATGCCAAGTACTTAAACTCCTCAATCACCCAAATATAATTGAGTACTATGAAAACTTCCTGGAGGACAAAGCTCTGATGATAGCGATGGAGTATGCACCAGGTATGTATAAGGATTAATAGGGTGAAGCAAAATTTTAGTGGTTTTTTCAAATAGCTACACTATCATTTATTTAGATTGATTTCCACGTGACTTCAAATAGCTGGCTGACAATCACGGTGTAGGATTACACACAAATAATAATAATGATGACTCCATCATCAAGGACTCTCACCATCCAGGCCATGGTCTCTTCTTGTTACTGCCATCAGGCAGGAGGTACAGGAGCCTTAGGTCCCACATCAGCAGGTTCAGGAACAGATCAATTATAACCATCAGGCTCCAGAACTAGCGTGGATAACTTTAATGCTACAACGACTCCATACCTATGGATTGTTTGTCTGTCTGCCTGTCTTGCACATTGGTTGTTTGTCAGTCTGTCTGTCTAGTTTTTCATTTATTCTATTATATTTTTTCTACTGTGAATGGCTGCAAGATAATGGATCTCAAGGTAGTATATGGTGACATGTATGTACGTTGAGAGTAAATTTAGTTTGATCTTTGAACTTTGAATCTGCTACAACAGGAATGAACCATTTAGTCCCTTCTACTTCCTCTAACTGATCCATAGCCGAAGTCTGTGTACCTGCCCTGGTTTGATTAATAACTTTGCCCAGCAAGTTGATGGTTTTAATTGACCAGTGCCATCCCTTTACAAACCCTTTACCTGCAGTCTCATCGGCTTAGGGGAAATTCCACTTCCCAATTTGTGTCTATGTTCCTAAGTCACTTGATGCATTATGTAAGCCGTGGTTTAGGGCTGGCGTTCCTAACCTTTTTTATGCCATGGACCAATACCACTAAGTAAGGGGTCTGTGGACCTCAAGTTGGGAAATCCTGGTTTAGAGTTATGTCCTATAAACTCTGGATTCTTCTCTCTGGATAGTCAGGGATGTATTGAGTTAGCTTAGATGATTTCAGAAAAACAAGAAAGATTACAAAAGTTTCATAGTCATTTAACAGAAGCACTGAATAGTTCTTGTTTTGAAAACAAACTGCCTTCTGTGGGCGATTGTTTTATTTGTTTTTGGTGCACCTTTCATTATGCAAAACCAATTCTGATAGAGTATTTTTCTCATCAATTTTCTACTCTCTATCTTCCTTGAAACCACAGGTTCATAGCCCTTCTACCACCTTGACACTTTCTGAGTGGTGTTGATATTTGGTAGGGTCTCCAACTGCGAAAGGCATAACAGTTAAACCTGAGCCTGTCCAAGCAGCATGCACTACAGTACTAAGATCTATTGTATTGCTTCAGTCTGTGGTACTAATTCTGAAACTTGATCTACTTTCTTTGATAGCCCATAAGAGCCCATGGTTCTCCTTTGCAATATATAAACTTTTTCAAACTGTGGAGCCTGGATGTCTTTGTCAGCACAGAATCAAATGTTGGATTCAAAGATTCCTAGTCTGGATTCCCTGATGTGGTAAAGTTTGGACAGGATAGTGATGTAAAAAATACACATGGAATGATTTATTGTTCAGTTATCTTATTGAATTAGACATTGATTTAAAAATTGATTTTGAAAAGGAGGATGATTGTGGTTTTAAACCAACGGATATTCTGTCTAGGTGATCAGCTCAAGGTTATTCAGGGTGTTCTGAACTTGCTTATTAATGTACTTGCAACTAAATTAGAGCCAAATCTTGTAATTACGTGCTTTAAATTCTTGGGAAGAATAAATTTCATTCTACTTCAGTTTTAAACATTAATTATAAGGTTCTGATCAATTTTCATCTGTGGTGAGATTAAATACACCGGTTGAAATATAACTGCACCATACTGAAGTTCTTTTTTTACCATTAGTAGCCATTCTGGTTCACAGGTTCCACAAAGATATTCCATGGTGTTGATGAGCTCTGAGATAATACAGAATATCTTTTGCTATTACTACTGTATTCATTCACTTTCAACCTTTTATTTCAGGAGGTACCCTGGCTGAATACATCCAGAAGCGTAACTCTTTGTTGGATGAGGAAACCATCATGCTCTTCTTTGCACAGATCCTTTTGGCCCTTCATCATGTGCACAATAAACTTATCCTGCACCGAGATCTGAAAACACAAAATATCCTGCTTGATAAATACCAAATGATAGTGAAGATTGGTGATTTTGGTATCTCGAAGATCTTGAGCAGCAAAAGTAAAGCCTACACTGTAAGATCATCTTTCTGGAAACCTTCGCTGGGGTTGTCAATAGCAGCCTGTACTTATTAAGCCCCTGTAACGTAAGAAATGGAGGAGGTTGCTCAATAAGAAAATAAGATGGAAATCAGAGTAACATCCACTGCTGTCTGTAAGGAGTTTGTATGTTCTCCCCGTGACCATGTGGGTTTCCTCTGGGTGCTCCAGTTTCCTCCCGCAGTCCAAAGACGTACCAGTTGGTATGTTAATTGGTCATTGTGAATTGTCCCGTGATTAGGCTAGGATTAAATAGGGCGGGTTGCTGAGCGGCAGCTCGAAGGGCCAGAAGGGCCTATTCCGCGCAGTATCTCAATAAATAAAATGCTGGAGGAACTCAGCAGGTTGGGCAGCATCTACGGAGAGGAGTAAAGGTTCAATACTTTCGGCTGAGACCCTTCATCAGGACCTCAATGAAGGGTCTGGATTTCCAGCATCTGTAGAATCTCTTGTGTTTAAAATAGAAAGCAGTTTTAACACACAAAGTCCTGGAGGAGCTCACTAGATCATGGAACACCTGTGGAGGGAAAAAGATAGTGTACATTTCAGTTGAGACCCTTCATTTAGTTCAGATGGCTGTAATGTTTACTGTCCACTTCCTTTCATGAATGTTGCCTGGCCCTCTGACTTCCTCTGGCACTTTGGGTGTTGTTCCAGATTCCAGCATCAGTAGTCTCTGATTTCTAGCTGTTGGAAATTAATTGGTAGGGGAGGTGAAGGAAATGAATCTAAGAGAGGATTATTGGTTAACAAGAGGAAGAAGTTTGGGCCAGATGAGCCCAGAAGTTTATACAGGAAGTTTTGGAACGGAGACTGCACATATAAAAGCACAGAGGGCCGTGCTTTTGGCATGTCATATAGGGCTGATGGAGGTTTCAGTGGAGGGGAAATTAGGAATATTGAGGTTATTTGTAAAGGTAAAGATGAAGATTAGCTTTATTCGTCACATGTGCATCAATGCATGCAGTGAAAAACCTTTTGTATTTGACAGCCTGCATGTGAGTATGTAAGTGACGGTGAGGACTTAAAAGTTACTGTTACTTAAAAGCAACTGGAGGACAGGAAAACATGAGTGAAGGTGAGTATAAGATAGAATACAAGTGTTCATTAGCATTAGCAATATAGTGCCCTTAGCATTGTTAATGATCCCTCCCCTCTGTCCAACAAATTTTTTGACCCTCTACCATCAGGCAAGAGGTGCCATAGCATGAGGACAAGAACTGTTAGAATGGGAAACAGCTTCTTCCCCCAGGCCAAAAGACTACTGAACTCCCTGTCATCACCCAGGTCTCATCACACATGAAGCGCCATTAGCGTTATACTGTTTACTTTTTAACTTCAGTGTAAATGCACCTTATTATTTGTTAATTTATTGGCACTAATATTAGTTTGCGTTATATGTATATGTTGTGCATATGTTTCCTCCTCCAGAGGAGCTTTATTTCGTTTGGCCATAAACAAGTGTAGGGTTCAGTGACAATAAACTGAACATCAAGTTGAACTTGAGCTTTATGTTTATTGGTTGGGTGCAGAGCACTGGTTTACCAATGAACCTCAAGATAAATAAACTGGAATCCTAGACCCAGGCTTGCTTGTTATGTTTTTTAAAAGGTGCTGCTTTCTAAGTAACTAATTGTTAAGATCAAGTCCTCTGAAAAGGTGACTGAGAATTCTATATTCTAGTCATTGAAAGTTTTTTTTCAAGCCACTATAGACCCATAAGACCATAAAACATAGGAGCAGAATTAGGCCATATGGCCCATCAAGTTTGCTCCACCATTCAATCATGGCTGGTCATTTTTTTCCCCTCCCTAGCCTCACTCCCCAGCCTTTCCTTGTAACCCTTGATGTTGTGGCCAATCAAGAACCAATCAATCTCTGCCTTGAATTCAGCTGATGACCTTCCTCCACAGCTGCCTGTGGTAACAAATTTCACAAATTCACTACCCTCTGGCTAAAGAAATTTATTCGCATCTCTGTTTTAAATGAATGCCCTTCTATCCTGAGGCTGCGCCCTCCTGTCCTAGACTCTCCCACCATAGGAAACATCCTTTCCACATCTACTCTGTTTAGGCCTTTCAACATTCGAAAGGTTTCAATGAGACCCTGCTCAGATTCCAGCGAGTACAGGCCCAGAGCCATCAAACATTCCTCATTTGATAACTCTTTCATTCCCAGAATCATCCTTGTGAACCTTCTCCAACGCCAGTACGTCTTTTCTTCGATAAGGAGCCCAAACCTGTTCACAATACTCAAGATGAGGCCTCACCAATGCCTTATAAAGCCTATGCACCAAATCCATGCTCTTATGTTTTAGGCTTCTTGAAATGAATGCTAAATCATTGATATACAGCATAAAAAGAAGCAGTCCCAACACCGAGCCCTGTGGAACACCACTAGTAACTGACAGCCAACCAGAAAAGGATCCTTTTATTCCCACTCGCTACCTCCTACCAATTAGCCAATGATCTAACCACGCTAGTAACTTTCATATAATGCCATGAGCTCTTAACTTGGTAACAATCTCATGTGTGGCATCTTGTCAAAGGCCTCCTGAAAATCCAAATATGCAACATCTACTGCATCCCTTTTATCTATAATCTTGTAATCTCCTCAAAGAATTCAAACAGATTCATCGGGCAAGGTTTTCCTTTAAGGAAACCATGCTGACTTCATTCTGTCTTGTCCTGTGTCACCAAATACTCAATAACCTCATCCTGATCAATTGACTCCAACATCTTCTCAACCACTGAGGTCAGGCTAACTGGTCTATAATTTCCTTTCTGCTGCCTTCCTCCTTTCTTAAAGAATGGGGTGACATTTGCAATTTTCAAGTCCTCCGGAACCATACCAGAGTCCAATGATTCTTGAAAGATCATTACTAATGCCTCTACAATCTACTGCTACCTCTTTCAGAACCCTAGGGTGCAGTTCATCTGGTCTGGGTGACTTATGCACCTTCAGGTCTTCCAGCTTTTTGAACACCTTCTCCCTTGTAACTGCACTTACTTCTCTTCTGTCACACCCTTCAACATCTGACACACTGCTAGTGTCTTCCACAGTGAAGACTGATGCAGAATACTCACTTGGTTCGTCTGTCATCTCCTTGAACTCTGTTAGTATTTCTCTGGCCTCATTTTTGAGCGGTCCTATATCCACTCTCACCTCTTTTTTTATGTACTTAAAGAAGCTTTTTCTATCCACCTTGAAGTTGTTTGCTAGCTTGCTTTCATATTTCATCTTTTCCCTCCTAATGATTCTTTTAGTCGCTTTCTGTAGGTTTTTTAAAACTTCCCAATCCTCTATCTTCCTGCTAATTTTTGCTTTGTTGTATGCCCTCTCTTTTGCTTTTACTTCCCTTCTCAGTGTGGTTATATTATTTTGCCATTTGAATATTTCTTTGTTTTTGGAATGCATCTATCCTGCACCTTCCTCATTTTCCCCAGAAATTCAAGCCATTGCTTCTCTGCTGTCATCCCTGTCAGCATCTTCTTTCAATTTACTTTGACCAACTCCTCTCCCATACCACTGTATTTTCCTTTACTCCACTGAATTACTGCTAGGTCAGAATTTACTTTCTCCCTATCAAATTCCAAGTTGAACTGTGTGATCACAGTCTCCCAAGGGTTCCTTTGCCTTAAGCTCCGTAATTGCCTCTTGTTCATTACATACCACCCAATCCAGTATAGCTGATCCCCCTAGGAGGCTCAATGACAAGCTGCTCTAAAAAAGCAAACTCATAGGCATTCAACAAATTTGCTCCCTTGAGATCCATTACCAACCTGATTTTCACAATTCTACATACCATGTTAAAATCTCCCATGACTCTCATATCATTGTCCTTTGACACACCTTTTCTATCTCCCATTGTAATCTGTAGTACACATCCCAGCTACTGTTTGGAAGCTTGTATATAACTGCCATCAAGGTCCTTTTATCCTTGCAGTTTCTTAACTCAACCCACAAAGACTCAACATCTTCCGATCCTATGTCACATCTTTCTAATGATTTGATGCCATTCTTTACCAGCAGAGCTACCCCACCCCTCTGCGTACCTTCCTATCCCTCTGATACAATGTGTAACCTTGGACATTCAGCTCCTAACTACAACTATCCTCAACCACGATGGCCACAACATCATACTTGACAATTTGTAAAAGTGCAACAAGATCATCCACCTTATTTCTTATACTCTGTGCACTGAGATATAGCACTTTGAGTACTGTATTTGCTACCCTTTTTGATTCTGCATCCCTAATGCATTAATAATCATCCTGCTGGCTGCAATTTTGTACTATTACCTGCCTGCCCTTCCTGACAGTATGACTGCACTTTTCTTTTTTAACCGTCCTGCCTATCCTATCCTTCTGTGTAACTATTTTAGATATATGCTCTTGTTTGATTTTACTTCACTGAGGTGCTTTGCTTTGCATTTGAATTGCTGTCAGGTAGCCACTGCTGATAACTGAGTTCTTAGGAAGAAGGTTTCCAATCATTGTTTGGATCTATAGAGATCCTTATCTAGGTCAGGTGTCTTCTCGGACAAGCTTAAACATTGAACACATTTGTAAACAGCCTTATATGCAGCATCCTTGATATTTTCTTTGATTGTTAACTCAGTTTCTGACTGTAGTGGATTCCTGTTGATTGGTACACATTGGGACACATACATTTTGGTCCAATTAAGTGATAGTCCCAATTACTTGAAGTTTCTTGGAAATAGTTAAAAAGGTATTAAAGAAAAAAAAACTATTGTTTAACAGAGTAACAAATTATGTAATTAAATGAAATACAGAACAAGTTAGAACACTATCAATACTATTACAGTACTATAACACTGTGTATTTGTTCCTAACAATTATCAACGGAAGTGTATGCTGCCACATTCTTTTGGTTGTAAATGAACAAAATCAATGCAACTAGTGTAGCTAATGGACTGCCTTCATATAATGCTTTTGATGATTATATCCTCTAAGTCTTCATTTTCATCGTAACATCCAAGATGATTGTCGATACTTTCAAATTCTTTGTAGTTGCTGAAGTAGTGAAATCATTTCATTTTCACTCCTGGCTGTATCTGACATCTCCAAGCCTGAATACTTGAAACCTCAGTGAGCAAAACCATTCTGAATTGTCTTACTGCTTATTTCTTGCCAACTATCAGTGACAAAAATCACTGCTCTCTGAAGACAAGCACATGCAACATAGCTATTTACAAACTGTTTGCTCAAAGCACAGTGTAGTGTCTTAAAGTACACGTGCCTGACGCTATTTAGAAACTGGTAACAGTATCCCACCCCAAATAATTTGCATAGTGTCCTAAATAAGTGAGAGGAATCCTGGCTATTTTCTTGATTAGTTTTTTTGTTCTTTAAGAGTTGTCCCAAATAAGCAGCTGCCCTGATTAACTGATGGCCCAATTAACCGGAATCCACTGTACCACAATCTGGGCAAAAATCTTGCATTATAAATGTCTAAGTTAGTAATTTAACTGAATTGAAACCATTTTATTCTCAATTGAGCAGCATTTTGGACTGTCAAGCAAAAGAATTTTTGATAGTCCTGCTCCAGAAGTTTCAGTCAATCACTGAAACCATTGGCAATTTAGAAGGAATAGCTTGTGAATCAGGGACCTTTCTAAATCTTAACACTTTTTTAAACTATGAGAAGAGCTGTATTGATAATTAAGAAGAATACTAGCTATTTTAAGCATTTATATTGCTTTAATTGAGCTGTCAGTTGCTTGGTGCTTTATTTGGTTTGCCGCTAATATTGATGTTGCTAAGTTCTGCTCCCTGTTGTGTAGTAACAGCTCTGTAGATCCATCTTTATCTGGCTGTGTGACTCTTTTGATCTCCACTAAAACAGATTCAATGTCATATGGGCTGGCAGCCTGTTTCTGGAATCTGAATTATACAATTTTAAAACAGCTTTACAGTATTTCCCAATATGTGTATTTAAATAATCTTCACAGTTTTTCAGTAGAATTTTTCCACAAAAGGATATCATAGTTGGGATATTAAATTGGCATGCTTTTAGTTAAAGTGAGTGATGAGCAGGTTGACAGATTCTTGATGCAAGGACATCATAAGTTCTGGGCAGAAGGCAGGAGAATGGGGTTGAGGAATAATAAATAGGCCATGATGGAACAGTGGATCACACTTGATGGGCCAAATAGTCTAATATTTAATAGCTCCTATATCTAATCGTTCTATGGTCTTATACACCACAAAAAATGATAGAATTATCCATTCTACAGAATCAGGCAGTCGTGGACCTTATGTTAACTATTATCAAGCTGAATTGTTCAATATGCAGTTGTAATTGCTTTGCAACCAGACCACTGCCTTTAACTGATGCCACATTCCCAGATTCAGTAAAATTCAGAAGCTGCCATTATTTTGTTCTACTTTTCTGTTTAACTTAGAAATGTTGACTTGAATGAGCCAGTTTTGTTGTTTTATAGGTGGTGGGAACACCATGTTACATCTCGCCAGAGCTGTGTGAAGGAAAGCCATACAATCAGAAGAGTGACATCTGGGCACTGGGCTGCGTTTTATATGAACTGGCCAGTTTGAAAAGAGCCTTTGAAGCTGCTGTAAGAAACCAAAGTGTTTGATTAACAGAAAAATTACTATAAATATTTCACTGTACAATTATGCATTTAATTACTCTGTCCAATCCCTCGACTAATAAGTGATCCATGCTTGAGATGAGACAGACTGTGTTTATTATCATGCTAGTGGGGGATGATGATGAATTTTCTTTGGCACATAACCTAATCATTGATTAAAATGTCTAAGTCATGATCAATTGAATAATATGAATATTTTAAAGTGATGTCCTTATCACATATCTTTGCTGTTGTAGACGTATATATGAACTCTACAGGAAATAGAACAAAACAGCATTAAACCTATGGTAAAATTTTCCACAAAACAACTGATTTTTTAAAGTAGAATCTGACATCGAACTGTGGGGTCCTCTTTACTTGAATAGAAGTGATTACATTACTTGTATTAGTTATCAGTGGGAGGATGGATTAAGTGCTCTTCTAACTATTCTTAAAAGATATGTATAAGATAATAATATCTTATTTGAGAAAGAATAGATGAATAATTTATTGCATGGAGGCTGGAAACATCACAATATTTACCAATTTTGAATTACTAGTTGATTATTAATGTTTAATTGAGACTCAAGTCACATTTGCTAAAGAATCAGTGTAGTTAATCCAGCCATTCTAAGATGTTGTATATTAAATTCACGGTAGCACTATACAGGGATACCACTGTTGATAGGCACCATAGAGGAGAGTGCTTTGATGGAAACTATAAATTGGCAGACAGTTGAAACTTGATCTTGTGGTACCCTAGCTACAGAACACTTCCAGGTGAGGTAACACTTAACCTGTGAGTCTACAAGGGTCGCCTATTGTGTCCAGTGTTCCCGATGCGGCCTTCTCTTTACATCGATGAGTCCTGTTGTAAATTGTGGGACTACTTCGTTCAGCACCTCAGCGCTACTTGCCACAAACCAGACTTCCCGGTGGCCAAACACTTTAATTCTGATTCTCATTCCCTTTCTGATGTATCGATCCATAGCCTTCTCTTGTGCCAAGATGAGGCTACCCTCAGGGTGGAGGGTATTCCGTCTGGGTACCCTCCAACCCAGTGGCATGAATATTGATTTCTCCTTCTGGTGAATAAAAGTCCCCCCCCCCCCACACCATTTCCTATTCTGACCTTTTGCTTCTTCTCACCTGCCTATTACTTCTCCCTAGGCCCTCTCCCCCTCCTTTTCTCCTATTGTCCACACTCCTCTCCTATCAGATATTTCCTCTCCAACCCTTGACCTTTCCCACCCACCTGGCTTCACCTATCACCTTCTAGTCAGCCTCTTTCTCCTCTCCCCACCTTCTAATTCAGGCATCTCATCCCTTCCCTCTCAGTCCTGATGAAGAGTCTTGGCCTGAAACGTTGACTGTTTACTCTTTTCCATAGATACTGCCTGACCTGCTGAGTTCCTCCAGCATTTTGTGTGTGTGGCTTTGGATTTCCAGGGTCTACAGATATTTTCATGTTTGGGAGTAAAAAGAAACCATATTTACTTAAGCTGCAGTTGAAATAACAGAAGAGCTATGTGCTAAGTCGATTCTTATGCAAGATATCCTGTGAAAATGTTGCTGGGTGACTGGACATGTGACAGGACTATGTATGCTGAAGGTTTCTACATTTTTTGAAAATTCATTGTTTATGTGAAGAAGGTGAAGCGGTAGTGGTCAGATACATCTGTTGTGACAGAGCTAGTGCTGGTTTAAGGCTCTTTTGGAGAAAGCTTGAATAGAAAACTTTTAACATGTCAAGAGTACTGAAAATGCCTAGAGAGTGATAAAGATTTTATATTAAACATTTGAGTGGTGATTTTGAAAATACTTTTTATGCTATAAGATTGATTAATAAGTTTCTGAATAATATATGTGAGGTCTGAAAGACATCTGTACAATGAGCTTGACCAGAAAATGGCTGAGAGCATATTGGTTACTGCAGTTGTATTCAATTTATATTACTGATAGTTATAGCATTGCATTTATAAGCCGAGTATGTTAACAGAAGGAAATGGAGAGTAGTTATTTCCCTGTAAAAATCAGATAATGGTCTTTTAACTTATCACTGTGATGAAGTACTGGTAAAAAGTAATTTTTATTCCAAGGTTTTTTTTTCAAGTAAAGGTCTTTTAACTTATCACTGTGATGAAGTACCAGTGAAATGTAGTTTTTATTCCATGGTGCTTCTTCAACGGAAAGGTTGATAAGCTGATAAAACAAGAACTACAGACTGCTACTTTACCATCTTCATCATATTATTTCACAAAAGCTGCTGTGATTGCTTGAATCTAACTGTTAGATGGAAGGTACTTCATTCTGTACTGAAAGTGTTATTAAATTGAAGGGCTTCAGTTGACAAGTACATATACCTTTTTTCAGTTCATAAATCTTGATTGTCTTTTTAGAACCTCCCAGCCCTTGTGCTGAAGATTATGAGTGGGACGTTTGCACCAATATCTGACCAGTACAGCCCTGAGCTACGCCAGTTGATTTTAAGTATGTTGAGCCTTGATCCTTCCAAGCGCCCCCAGCTCAATGAGATAATGGCTCAGCCGATTTGCATCCGGGCTCTGCTGAACCTTTACACCGACATTGGCAGTGTCAAAATGCGGAGGTCAGTGGTATGGATTAATTTACCACCTGAACATGTTTATATTCATTATTTCACTTGACATCGCTTTCCAAATTTAAAATATAAAGTTTTATTTGAATATTGAATACGTAAACTTAAAATTTCATTTTGTTTTCGGGAGATGTAAATGATTACATGGAAATTAACATAGGCTCCAATCTACTTTTACAGAATTGAAAAGCCATTATCAGCAGTAGCACCTACTTCTGGCAGGCGGACAGGTGGGAGGGTTAACAGTGCTCGGTCAAGAGGTAAGGAGAAGCCTAGAAATGGTGATGAAACTTCTACTTGAAGTTAGTGATGAGTATATACACTTGTATCAGGGCAATTTATTTAACTAGACTTCTTATTTCTTCTTGGGATGTGAGGATTTATTGGTCATCCTTAATTGTCCTCAAGGAGCTGAGCTACCCATAGTGAAACATTTTCAGTTGAATAGCTTGCTAAAGCACTTGAGAAACTTGAGCCAGAATTACAGTAGCTAAAGGCAATTAGCGTAGTGATAAATAGATTAAAGAGAAGCAACACACATCAAAGTTGCTGATGAACGCAGCAGGCCAGGCAGCATCTCTAGGAAGAGGTACAGTCGACGTTTCAGGCCGAGACTCTTTGTCAGGACTAACTGAAGGAAGAGTTAGTAAGAAATTTGAAAGTGGGAGGGGGAGGGGGGATCCAAAATGATAAAAGATGACAGGAGGGGGAGGGATGGAGCCAAGAGCTGGACAGGTGATTGACAAAGGGGATATGAGAGGATCATGGGACAGGAGGCCCAGGGAGAAGGAAAGGGGGGGGGAAGCCCAGAGGATGGGCAAGGGGTAAAGTGAGAGGGACAGAGGGAGAAAAAGGAGAGTGAGAGAAAGAATGTGTGTATAAAAATAAATAACGGATGGGGTACGAGGGGGAGATGGGGCATTAGCAGAAGTTAGAGAAGTCAATGTTCATGCCATCAGGTTGGAGGCTACCCAGACGGAATATGAGGTGTTGTTCCTCCAACCTGAATGTGGCTTCATCTTTACAGTAGAGGAGGCCGTGGATAGATATGTCAGAATGAGAATGGGATGTGGAATTAAAATGTGTGGCCACTGGGAGATCCTTTGCCAATCACCTGTCCAGCTCTTGGCTGCATCCCTCCCCCTCCTGTCCTCTCCTATCATTTTGGATCTCCCCCTCCCCCTCCCACTTTCAAATCTCTTACTAACTCTTCCTTCAATTAGTCCTGACGAAGGGTCTCGGCCTGAAACGTCGACTGTACCTCTTCCTAGAGATGCTGCCTGGCCTGCTGCGTTCACCAGCGACTTTGATGTGTGTTGCTTGAATTTCCAGCATTTGCAGAATTCCTGTTGTTTGCAAGATTAAAGAGAAGCTTTATTTGACACATGCACATTGAGTCATACAATGAAATGTGTTACACCGTGTCAATGACCAACACAGTCTGGGAGCAGCCCTCAAGTGTCGGAATGCTTCCAGCACCAACACAGCATGCCCACATATTACTACCTTAACGCGTATGTCTTCGGAAAATGGGAGGAAAGTGGACTGCCCTGACAAACAACTTTGGTTCCTTTGATGACTAGGAAGATTCCATAATTTGTGGCTAAATTACTGCATAATTTACCACCGATTTGAATGCAGTCTCAAGGTTATCTGGTGCCCTGAGATTTTTTTTGTGTTCTACACAAATCACTGTTTGCAGTTTTGCATATACTTCTGTCTTTACTTCTTACACTTACAGAACACTCTTATTGTGTTGGCCAATGGCAGCTTGTCATTGATTGTTGGGCGATTATCAACTGATACCTGGGACTGCAGATTACGCATGTGGTTGGGAGTAATGAAAGGTTTATCGATAGGGTAATATGTAACACATGGACATATTGCGAATGCTCTTTCCTCTTCTGCACTGCTGAGGATTGGTGTTTGTGAGAACTAGAAGTCTCAAAGGTGTTGTAAATTCTAGGATTTCATTCTAACAGAATATGAAGACCACAATGCCAGCTGTTGAGTCTGACCCAGAATGTGACATACTTCAGTACTCACAGAAAACAGTCCTATTCTTTACATTAAAGTATTTAATCAGATGTCACCAAACTGAATTTATAACTTAATCTCCAATAGTCTTCTCATAAAAGCATTATTTCTTCAGAAAAATTGTAGCAAATAAAAGATAATTTGCACTATAAAACTCTACACATAATTATGTAAAATGTACCTAGATTAGCTGTGATTAACATGGTAATTACCTAGTAGATTCCATTCTGGCACCAAATAATGGGGTCAATATTTAAGGAAGCAAAATTCTGATGAAGAGCCAGACTGGTGATATATTTGAATTATCTTCTTTTAATTCTACAACTGTGCACTATATGTACGTAGTCACACTGAGGTTGAGGAGGTATTAGCTGCAGCGATAAAGAGGAGGAGGAAGATGTCGTTGTGTATCTTAATACTTAAAATTGATTGTTATCCTTTAAGGGAAAGATGCTTAGTTCAAAGTGGCCGTGGAAAATCGATCTGTTCCTGTATTCCATTCAGGGATCAAGGATCAACTTTATTCGCCGTATATATTTGCATGTGTTAGGAATTTGCTGTGCAACAAAAAACAATGTTCAACAGTTCTAAAGAATAAAGTGTTATATAAAAATATTTAAAACTCTTATTCTTAATCCATTATTCATTAGCAATCCATTATTCTTAAATCCAAAATGTACCTTCCCATATTTTGATTCATGAATATTTATCTGCAAGTTTATCTCTGTTTTCCTAAAGTAGAATAAATGTTGATCTATTTAAATGGAACAGAAGAATACAAAGTGATAATTAAACTACATTACTTGAGTACTGAACTTTAAAAGTAAGTAATTAAAGTTCCAGAATTTAAATTTTGAGAAAGCTTAGAAGAAATAAGCATTTTGCTCTGAAAAATAGCTATCTAATGAGGTCAACACGAGGAAATCTCTAATGAGGTGATGTTATGGAGTTCTGTTAGTTGAAGAAGAATGGGTGAAATATAACTTAAAATTAAGCATGAAGGTACAATAAGGTAAGGTGGAAGTAATAGTAGGAATTTATTCTTCAGATAAACGGTGGTCAACATTTGGAATTGCTGCCAGATGGAATTGGGAAGTGAAAGTATTGGAATTATTTAAGAAGCAATTAAATGAATACGGTGGTTATTCTGAGTAGATGAATTTAATTAAGGGTTTCATCATCCTTGATTATGTTGTGAATGACTTATAGTTTTCTTCACAGTTAACCATGCTTCTTAATTTGATCAAAGCTCCCAAATTTGAGATTTTATCTCTGTACCCAACACCACTGTTGTTACTGGGAAGAACAATATTTTACTGTTTATTTGGTGCTGCTCTTTCTGAAAGAGCAAGATTTTTACTACTGAAAATGTCCATTGCTCAAAGATTGGTCAGCAAGTTTCCCTCATGTTTGATTGTTATTAGTACATATAATTTCGATAACTATGTTGTGAAACTTTATGTAACATGCTTGTTGATAAGTACAGTGTGTTTAAGTTAGAATTATAATTGTTCTTGTATATCTGTGATGATAGGTGCAATGCTAACAAACTCCAGTAAGACAGAAATACCTCCCCCCCTTTCTATTGTCTACACCTGGGGAAGTGGAATTGCTTCTCCACTCCGGCTTCCAATGCTCAATACTGAAGTAGTACAGGTCTCTGCAGGGAGAACTCAAAAGGCAGGGGTGACCAGATCAGGACGACTTATCATGTGGGAGGTAAGCTTTAAAAAATCTGCATAGAAGAGTTAATAAAACATACAGCTATTTCCTTGTCCAAAAATAGCTAGCTGTCCTTGTCTACGCCAAGTTGCTTTTTTCAGTGTGAACTCCAAAGTGGCCTTCTGCTGGAAGCCCATTTCCCACTACTTTGGTGTGCCTCAGAGCAGAGAGGCCATTCAGTTCAAGCAGCCTGCTGCACTTAGAGACCCTCTGTAACATCTAATGAGCTCCAGTGCTCAGATTCAAAGCTATCAATATGGTGGAGCTATTGAGTGATTGGAACATTCCCAAGTGACAAATTTCAAATAAAAATACTGCTTCAAAGTGTAAAATATTTTATTTGTTACAGTTTATTTTATTTGCACAGTTCAAAAGCACAGCAACACACCAAAAATCAATTAAAATAATTACATTTAACTTAAATATTAAAACATATTCCTCCTAGAGTAACAAACACAACATATTGGAGGAATTCAGAGTACTTATATGTCACCACATCCGACCCTGAGATTATATTTCCTGCAGGAATACTCAGCAAATCTATGGAATAGTAACTATAACGGGATCAATGAAAGGTCAAGTAGAGCCTAGAAGACAACTAACTGTGCAAATGCAAATATAAATAGATGGCAATAAATGATGAGAACATGAAATAACAAGATAAAGAGTACTTTTTAGAATTTGAGGACACACAGTCCTCTTTTATTGTCATTTAGTAATGCATGCATTAAGAAATGATACAATGTTTTTCCAGAATGATATCACGAAAACACATGACAAACCGACTAACAAAACTAACAAAAAACACATAGTTCTGACATATAGTTACAACAGTGCAAAGCAATACCGTAATTTGATAAAAACAGACCATGGCACGGTAAAAGTCTCAAAGTCTCTCAGAAGTCCCATCATCTCACGCAGACGGTAAACCTTCAGCGCCGCCAACTTGCCGATGCAGCATCCTGGAAGCATCCGACCACAGTCCGACTCCGAGTCCATCCGAAAACTTTGAGCCTCCAACCAGCTCTCTGACACCGAGCACTGAGCACCATCTCTGCCGAGCGCTTCGACCCCGGCCCCGGTAACAGGCAATAGGCAAAGCCGAGGATTTGGGGTTTTCGTCTCCGGAGATTCTCGATCGCACGGTAGCAGCGGCAGCGAAGCAGGCATTTCAGAAGTTTCTCCAGATCTTCCTCCATGCTTCTCACGGCTGTCTCCATCAAATCCGGATTGTGCATGGCCCCCTAGTTACACATACGATATTCATTTGGAATGGCCGCGCGCGCTGCGTTGCGCCATCTTCTCCTCCCTCCTTACTTAAAGTGAGAATATTGGTTGTGGGAACATTTCAACAGATGAGTGTTGCTATCACTCTTTTATTTAAGAGCTTGATAGTTGAGGGATAACTGTTCTTGAACCTGGTGGTGCGAGTCCTCAGGCTCTTTTACCTTCTACCTGATGGCAGCAGTGAGAAAAATGCATGGCCTAGGTGGTGAGGTCAGGGCGCATCTATGAAGAGGAATGAACAATTGCTGTTTTTGGCTGAGAACGGGCCTTCATCAAGACTAGAAAAGGAAAGGGACAGAAGCTAGAATAAGAAGGTTGGGGTGTGTTGGGGGGGGGAAGAGGGGACAAGCTGGCGGGTGATGGGTGAAAACGCTTGAAGGGAGGTGAAGTGATAAGTGGAAGAGGTAAAAAAATAAAGAAATCTGATAGTCGTGGAGAATGGACCATGGGAGAAAGGGAAGGAAGAAGGGCACGACAGGCACCATGTTGGGCAGGTAAGGATAAGAGAAGGAGTAGAGGAGAGTCAGAGTGGAGGATGGACACAAAGAGAAGGGAGTGGGGGAAGAAATTACTGGAAGTTAGCAAAATCAACGTTCATGCTGTCAGGTTGGAGGGTATTCAGATGGTATTGCTCCTCCAACTTGAGGATGACCTCATTGTGGCAGTAAAGGAGGCTATGGACTGATGCCAGAATGGGAAGTGGAATTAAAATGGGCTAAGTTGAGGTCTGCCATTTGTTTGAATAAGGACTGCCACGTCTATACAATCCTGATGAAGGGTCTTGGCCCAAAACGTCGACTGTTTATTCCTCTCCGTAGATGCTGCTTGATCTGCTGAGTTCCTCCAGTATTTTGTGTGAGTTGCTGTGGATTTTCAGCATTTGCAGAATCTCAATGTTTCTGCTATGCCAATTGCCAATTTTATTCTGCCATAGGCTTGGGAGGTCTGTGAAGTCCACTGGATCAGCTGTTAGCATATGTTGCCAGCTGGAAGATGCCTCGACGGAGTTAGGTTAACATCCTTATTGGAAACTGGGAATCTGTGGTTAAGTCCTGGCATTAACCCTAATGTTGGGACAGATGATAAAGGTAAATTACAGTTAATATCGGGCATTAATTTCACAATCTAGTGTGTTCAAACCATGTCCAGAACACCTCTATTGTACTGAAGGCGTTTAATCTTTGTAGCAGTAATGTCTTCCAGATGAAAGATTAAATAGCCTGACAGTTGCTTCTCTTTAATCTCTGTTAATTTGCAGGCTTTTCCCGGAGGTGCTGGAGATGCATCCCTCCCAGGTTGCATAGATCAGGCCCAACCGCAGTTTATCTCTAGATTTCTAGAAGGTCAGTCTGGAGTGGCAATCAAGCATGTTTCTTGCGGAGACCTTTTTACAGTGTGTCTTACAGGTAGGGTTTTTGGATACTTCGCTATGTTTATGTATATGATGGATGTTTAGAAATTATCTGGACTTAAAGCAGTTCAAAGTAAATTTATCAGATACAACCTTGAGGTTCATTTTCTTGCAGGCAATCACAGTATCTCTTGTAATACTGTGATTGCTGGCAAGAGACACAATAGAATAAATGAAAGACTGCCCCCAGCAGGGCGAACAATAGCTAATATGCATATATAAAAAGAAAGAGGAAAAATAATAATAAAATAAAACAAGCAATAAATATTGAGAACATGAGATGAAGAGTCCTTGAAAGTGAGTCAACTTCAGCAGGAACAGTTCAGTGTTGGGGCAAATGATGTTGTCTCCTCTAGTTCAGGAGCCTGATAGTTAAGGGGTAAAATCTGTTCCTGAACCTGGTGGTGAGTCCTGAGGCTCCTGTACCACCTTCAGCAATGAGAAGAAAGCATAGTCTGGTTGGTGGGGGTCCTTGATAGTGGATGCTACTTTCCCGTGAGTGGGAAGGGCATTCCCTGTGATGAACTGGGCCATATCCACTACTTTTTGTAGGCTTTTCCGTGCAAGGGTATTGGTGTTTCCTTACCAGGTCACGATGCAACCAGTCAATATACTCTCCACCACACATCTATAGAAATTTGTCAAAGCTTTAGATGGCATTCTGAATCTTCGCAAGAGGCACTGCCCTGCTTTCTTCGTAATGGCACTTAGCTGATGGTCCCAGGACAGATCCTCTGAAATTATATGACCGAGGAGTTTTAAGGTGCTCACCCTCTCCACTGTGATCTCTTGATGAGGACTGGCTCATGGACCTTCAGTTTCTTCCTCCTGAAGTCAATGATCATCTCCTTGGTCTTGCTGATATTGAATGGGAGGTTGTTGTGGCACCACTCAGATTTTCAATCTCCCTCCTATATGCTAATTCATCACCGCCCTTAATTTGGCCAGTGACAGTGGTATCATCAGCAAACTTAAATATGGCATTGGAGTTGTGCTTAGCCTCACAGTCATAGGTATAGAGTGAGTAGAACAGAGGGCTGAGCACACAGCCTTGTGTGCACCTGTGCTGAGGGAGATTATGGAGGAGATGTTGCCAATCTGATGTTACTGGGGTCTGCAAGTGAGGAAATTGATGATCCAGCTGCTCAAGGAGGTACTAAGGCCTAGGACTGGAAGCTTATTGATTAGTTTTGAAGGGTTAATAGTATTGAATGCTGAGTTGTAGTTAATTCAAGTTGAAATGCATGTTCAAGTTTAATTGTTATTCAGCCATACACAGGAATACAGCCAACCGAAACAGCTTTCCTTTGTTGCTAAGGTGCAAAACACAGTACCAACAGCCACACAGCACATAAATTATGATAGCAGAAAAATACACAGTTACAAAAAACTGAAGAGCACCCTGATGTATGCATCTTTGCTTTGTAGTTGCAGCAATTGTTCTAATTTCGCAAACACAAGAAAATCTGCAGATGCTGGAAATTCAACCAACACACACAAAATGCTGGTGGAACGCCAGGCAGCGTCTATAGGAAGAAGTACAGTTGATGTTTCGGGTCGAGACCCTTCGTCAGGACTGATGTAGCGAAGGAAAAGTGGGGGACGGATACCAGTATAGACTTGGAATATGAACTGTTCCACGTAGCCAACAAAAAGGCAGGCATAGCTGGGACCCATACGGGTGCCCATGCCTACACCTTTAGTTTGAAGGAAGTGGGAGGAGCCAAAGGAGAAATTATTAAGAGTAAGGACCAATTCCACTAGACAGAGGAGAGCGGCGGTAGAGGGGAACTGGTTGGGTTTGGAATCCGAAAAGAAGCAGAGAGCTTTGAGACCTTCCTGGTGGGGGATGGAAGTATATAGGGACTGGACATCCATGGTGAAAATAAGATGATGGGGGCCGGGGAACTTGAAATCATTGAAAAATTCCAGAGCATGAGAAGTGTCACGAACATAGGTGGGAAGGGATTGAACAAGGGGGGATAAAACAGTGTCGAGGTATGCAGAAATGAGTTTGGTGGGGCAGGAGCAAGCTGAAACAATGGGTCTACCTGGAGAGGCAGGTTTGTGGATCTTGGGTAGGAGGTAGAAATGGGAAGTGCGAGGTGTGGGAACTATGAAGTTGGTGGCAGTGGATGGGAGGTCCACAGAGCTGATAAGGTCAGTGATGGTGTGGGAGGCAATGGCCTGGTGCTCCTTAGTGGGGTCATGTTCGAGGGATAAATAAGAGGAGGTATCAGCGAGTTGTCGCTGTGCCTCAGCAAGGTAGAGGTCAGTACGCCAGACTACTACAGCGCCCCCCTTATCAGCAGGTTTTATGGTAAGGTTAGGATGGTGCAGAGGGAGTGGAGAGCAGAGCATTCAGAAGGGGTGAGGTTGGAATTGGAATAAGGTGTGGTGAAGTCGGTTGATGTCCCGTCGGCAGTTAGCAATAAAAAGATCCAGAGCAGGCAGAAGACCAGAGCGGGGTGTCCATGAAGAGGAGGAGGGTTGAAGACGAGAGAAGGGGGTCATCAGTGGGGGTAGGAGGGTCCTTGCCGAAGAAGTAAGCTCAGAGACAGAGCTGGCGGAAGAAGAATTCAGTGTCATCGCGCATGCGGAACTCGCTGAGGTGTGGGTGCAGGGGGACAAAGGTGAGGCTCTTGCTGAGGACAGAGCACTCTGCCTCAGAGAGTGGAAGGTCGGAGGGGATGGTGAAGACCCGGCACGGATGAGAGCTAGGATCAGAGGGGGGAGGGAGGTTGTTTGTGTCAGTGGAGAGGGGAGGGTTGGGGTGAGAGGAAGATGGAGCCTCTGAGGGCCCAGGAGCTGACGATGGGATCTGAGGATCCTGATGAAGGGTCTCGACCGGAAACGTCGACTGTACTTCTTCCGATAGATGCTGCATGGCCTGCTGCGTTCACCAGCATTTTGTGTGCATTGATTGTTCTAATTTGGTCTTTTCAAAAATTTTTAATCTACGTTCTATTTTGCTTGCTAAAACATAATAAAAGTGATAAAGCCCACATGTTAATCTTGATGATAAACTGATACTTCAAAGCGCATCCACAATTCATTAATACAGAAATCACTTAGGACCTTGCATAAGTTTCACTTGACTGAAATCTGGTTTGGAACAGAAAATATTAGCTGCTTAAACAAGTGAAGATTCAGTCTGTTGAATCAATGAAAGCTCATGTTACAGAAAGACAGTTGCAGTGCTTGTTGTGCCTAAATCCGTGTTGTTTCATTTTCGCTTTGTCAGGGACAGCATTCTGGTACAATACTCTGTATATGTATTCTTGGGATGCTGTGAGGTGGAGAGAAACTTTGAGTGATGAATATCAGAATCAGGTTTAATATCACCGGCATACATCATGAAATTTATTAACTTTGCAGCAACAGTACAATGCAATATATGATAAATACAGAAAAAATTGAATTACAGTAAATATATATGCATATAAAATAGTTAAAATAAGTAGTGCAAAAACAGAAATTTTTAAAAAGTTGATGATTAACAAAACCACAAAGTAGAAACTGTTTTAGCTGATTTCAGTATAATTTGGGGATAATACTGGATGGAAAAATAACCTCCTCCTTATTAACCTTGTCCAAAGATCAATAACCAATTTTAATTTCCAAAGTTGATGACCTAAATTGGGCTGAATGACCATTCTCATTTATAATAATCAAATTATTTTATGATCTTAGTGGATGAGATTGAACAATGAAATATATTAGCAAAAGCATTATTTCAATTGTTTTATATTTCTCAATCCCTCTGTTTTTTGGGTGGGTTGGAATGTTAAGTGAAGTTTCGTTAGCTATAAGCAGGTGGGAACGTGCATTGAAAAGTCTGTTATATCTTTCCCAATGTGGGACTGTGAAACATTGAGATCTATTTGAAGAGATTCGTTTAATATCATTCATATATATGGAGAATTTTAACTAAGTCTATGAATTCTAGTCTTCTATTTTGTTTACTTGAAATTGCAATTGATCATCCAAAAAAATGAACAAACCAAAATATGACTGTCTTACTGCCTGTTACGCCGCTGGCGTTTAGGGCAACAATGAAAGTCCTCCATCTCTGTTTATCCATACAGTTGCACACAGTTATAGAAGCAATCTTCAATGTTGTTTTTGTAACAATTCTGTTTTGACCAGTCAGGTTTGTTAGCCCAGAGCTGAACCCCCACACCTGGAGGACCGATGCACTGCTGTTAGTTTGGGCTCGACCCTTTGACCGGTTCGGCATGGGTGACCCAGCCAAGGGCCAAAGCCTGAAGCTCTGACTACAACCAATATAGCTCTCTGGGTCAATGAGGCACGCAAGTTGTGGCCCTCTTGGAGGACTTAAATATGAACAGTTAATTTAACGTTTTGAGTCAAGCCTTTTCTTTCCCTTTTGAAGATTATTACCCCCATGTTGTAACCAAATGTTCAGCATGGAGTAAACGTGCGATCAGATAAAAGGCATAGAATTATGTCAAGCAGAGAGAAAAAATTGCTGCTTTGAACTAAAAGCTGCAATGAAATATGCTGAAGAGGGCCTAAATGCTCAGAACAGTTCTGACAGACTTTTCAATTAATTCTTTCATTTTGACCTATTTTAGACAGAGGGATAATCATGTCCTTTGGAAATGGTAGCAATGGCTGTCTGGGTCATGGTAGTTTTAATGATGTCACACAGGTGAGTACAATTTTCTTGCATACCTCATTTTATTAAGACTTAGTATTTCTCCCTCCTGAATGTTTAAGCCTTTGCTGTCTAATTGCCTCTGGCATTTTAAACTAGACAGTAACGTTCCCACTGTAGAACAACTACTAGGACTTGTCATCACACTGCCAATTACAACCATACCTTCAACTGACTGATATCCAGCCTCCACAATTCTTCGCTAAACCTGCCTTTGACCGATGTTTTGTCACCTATCAATTTGAGTCCTGTGAAATGCCACTAAAGATGCTGTGTAAATACAAGTAGATAGATAGATGTCACAGGTAGATAGGGTCATAAAGAAAGCTTTTGGCAGCTTGGCCTTCATAAATCAATGTATTGAGAACAGGAGTTGGGATGTTATGTTGAAGTTGTATAAGACATTGCTGAGCTCTAATTTGGAATATTGTGTCCAGTTTTGGTCACCTACCTACAGGAAAGATGTAAATAAAACTGAAAAAAAGGCAGAGAAAATTTACAAGGATATTGCTGGGATTTGAGGACCTGAGTTGTAAGGAAAGGTTAAAAAGGTTCAGCCTTTATTTTCTGGACTGTAGAAGATTGAGGAAGATTTGATGGAGGTATACAAGATTATGAGACGTTTATTGTAGATAGGGTTAATGCACACAGGCTTTTTCAAATGAGGTTGGGTGACAGTATAACTAGAGATCATGCGTTAAGGGTGAAAATGAAATGTTTAAGGGAATATGATGGGAGACTTCTTTATTCAGAGGGTGGTGAGAATGTGGAATGAACTGCCAACACAAGTGGTGGATGCAGGGTTGATTTGAACACTTAAGAGAAGTTTGGATAGGTACAGGGATGGGAGGGGTATGGAAGGTTATGGTCGGGTGCAAGTCGATGGAGCTAGGCAGATTGATGGTTTGGCATCGACTAGATGGGCCAAAGGGCCTGTTTCTGTGCTGTAGTGTTCTGTGACTCTATGGCTAAGTGGTTGTTGTTGTTATAACAGAAGAATAGATAGGAGCATAGGTTGTGTAAAGGACAAATGAAGGCTACAAAAGGACTTAGGCTGACTGGGCCAAGGTATAACAAATAGAATATAATGTGGGAAAATGAAAATTTGTCCATTTGGACAGAAAAAATAATTATCGAGCATATCAGCCAAATGACAAGAGATTGTTGAGCTCTGAAATACAGAGAGATCTGGGTATCTTTATGCACGATTTGCCGAAATTGAATGTGCGGGTACAGTAAGTAATTAGGAAAGCCAACAGTATGTTCTTGTTTATTGCTGGGGGAATTGAATACAAAAGTTGGGAAATTATGCTTTAGTTATAAAGTATATCGATCTCACCACATTTGGAACATTGTGTATGTAATTGGCCTTCTTTCATAAGGAAGGATGTAAATGTATTGTAAGTGATTCAGAAGGTGTTCACTAGATTCATATTTGGAATGGGTGGGTTGTCTTTTGAGGAAATAGTGCACAGGCTTGTATCCACTGGAGCTTAGACTAATGAGAGGGGAATTAGTTGAAATGTACAAGATCCTGAGGTGTCTTGACAGGATGAATGTAGTGAGATTGTTACTTAATGGTAAAATTCAGAACTGCTTGAAAGTGAAGGGTTGTCTGACCTGCTGAGTTATTCTGGCATTCAAGGCAGACATGAAGTGAAATTACTCATTTCACAGTCATGAATCTTTGGAACTCTCCTCCTTGAAGGACATTAGAAGCAGAGTATGAATATCTTTGAGGCAGAGGTATAGATGATCAGCTATACCTCTGGTTTTTGATCATCACCGAGAGTGAATGGGTCGACTGGAATACTGAGCTGAGTTTGCAATCACATCAGCCGTGATCTTATTAAATTGTGAAGCGGGCTTAACGAGCCAAGTGGCCTACTCCTGTTCCAAGTTCATGTGTTTGTATGCAAAATTTTTGTACCTGGATGAGGTATTAGAAGGTCACGAGCATTTAGTCATTCACCACAGAAAGTGGAATAACAAGTGAAAATTGGAAACGTCCTGCCGAAGGGTTTTGGCCCGAAATGTTGACTCTACTCCTTTTCTAGATGCTTACTGGCCTGCTGCGTTCCTCCAGCATTTTGTGTGTGTTGAGTAGAATTATAATTTTGTTTAAAAGAAAATATTTTCTGGCATCATTCCGATTCCCATACCGTTTAACAAAGCCTTCCAAAATAAGATTTTTTCAGGGGGAAGTCAGTGGAAGAAGAGCAAGAAACCACAATTAAAGTTTGTATTAACGTCAATGAAATCACATTTCACAACTAATGTACTTAACCACTATGTTTCCACATGTCTCTCAACCTCCACCCCACAGCCAAAAATTGTCGAGGCACTGCTTGGCTTTGAGATTGCCCAAGTTTCGTGTGGTGCATCACATGTTTTGGCAGCAACCAATGACCGAGAAGTATTTTCATGGGGACGAGGAGACAATGGTGAGAAATCCTTTTGTTTGAAATACGGAATTTCTGTTTAAAAAAAAATGAACAGCATGACCTTTCCTTTAGGTCTTCCAGAAACAATTATATTAAGCAAAATGCACTTGGTCAGTAATTTTAAAACACAAGTACGCCATGCTGAGTTATTCTTCTGCATAAAGCTGTTCCAGCTGCCTAGCTTTTAACCTTAACAGTGCAGGTAGTATCATTAGTTCATGGTCACATTCTTGGCATGCTCTCACTTGATTTTCCTGTTTCATGTTGTTTGCTCTTGTGTGGTTACTACTGTTTACAGCTTCTTTCTCTCTTGGGGAGAACTGCAGAGATGCAAATTTTTGCTGAATGAAGGTGGTATAGACTTCTATCAGGAATAGCAATGAGAACTGCGAAGCCTGTTAACATAATGTTGCAAATGCACTATTAAAATTCAAGGTCACACCCTGTTTTCTAATTCATAGGAAATTTAAATACTTGTGCTTGTTTAGTCTCGATTGATCGAAGTTTTCTTTCGCAGCCTTCTTCTACTTACACAGCTAATACTGCCTCCTTAATTCCTCTTGGACTATTGAGACACAGTTTTACCGGTGTATTTATTTCTGTTTCCAGATTAAGCAAACCAGTTTCAGTAGAGCTAGCATGGAGCCAGAGCGTGATTGCTCAAGCTGTATGAGCCAAGCGGAACATGCAGCAGTGCAAAGGTCTGGAGTAGTAAATGGCAGACAAAGGCATTCTATCAGATTTACATTTGCTGTGTTAATGAAGGCATCAGCTGGATGCCAAGAGCAATGTTCATCATTCCTGTTGCGGTCTTTCCATCTGTCATTAAGGACAGATTTATCTGTACGTGTACACTTCACTATCAGCAGGTTACAGTGCCCTGTTATGACTGCAGCACCAATGAATAAGGCTCCAGATTTATTTGGTGGTCAGTAATTTAAGATTATAAGTAGCCCTTGATGTTCTTTTTACTAATGGACAAAATATTTGTCCCAGGGCAGTGACATACAACAAACCTCCAGAAGCATATGTCTCTAATTATTGTATTCAGATCATAAAACAAGCCTGTTATTTGATGTTACGATGCATTGTTTCAGTTTGTATTTAAGCTGGAGTCTACTGAAAGATAAATCGGATTACAAATAGAATCGTAGAACTTCAAAATATTGGAGAAGGCCATTTAGTCAATGATGCTCGTGTAAACTATTTGAAAGAGTAATCCAATTCGTTCCACTCTCTTCTCTATTCTTATAGACTTCCAGTTATTTATATACATATACTGCACTTACAGAGAAACATAGAAAGCCTACAGCACAATACAGGCCCTTCAGCCCACAAAGCTGTGCCGAACATGTCCTTACCTTAGAAATTACCAAAGCCCTCTATTTTTCTGAGCTCCATATACCTATCCAGGAGTCTCTTAAAAGACCCTATCGTATCTACCTCTACCACTGCGCCGGCAGCCCATTCCATGCACTCACCACTCTATGCGTAAAAAAACTTACCCCTAACATCTCCTCTGTACCTACTTCCAAGCATCTTAAAACTGTGCCCGCTCATGCTAGCCATTTCAGCCCTGCGAAAAAGCCTCTGACTATCCACATGATCAATGCCTTTCATCATCTTATACACCTGTATCAGGTCACCTCACTCCCTCTGTCACTCCAAGGAAGAAAGGCCGATTTCAATCAACCTATTCTCATAGGGGATGCCCCCCCAATCCAGGCAACATCCTTGTAAATCTCCTCTGCACCCTTTCTATGGCTTCCACAACCTTCCTGTAATGAGGCGACCAGAATTGAGCACAGTAATCCAAGTGGGGTCTGACCAGGGTCCTATATAGCTGTAACATTACCTCTTGGCTCCTAAACTCAATCCCACGATCGATGAAGGCCAATGTACCATATGCTTTTTAACCACAGAGTCAACCTGCGCAGCAACTTTGAGTGTCCTATGGACTCAGACCCCAAGGTCCCTCTGATCCTCCACACTGCTAAGAGTCTTACCATTAATACTATATTCTGTCATCATATTTGACCTACCAAAATGAACCCACACTTATCTGGGTTGAACTCCATCTGCCACTTCCCAGCCCAGTTTTGCATCCTATCAATATCCTGCTGTAACCTCTGACAGCCCTCCGCACTATCCACAATGCCTCCAACCTTTGTGTCATCAGCAAATTTACTAACCCACCCCTGCACTTCCTCATCCAGGTCATTTATAAAAATCATGAAGAGTAGGGGTCCCAGAACAGAACCCTGAGGCACACCACTGGTGTCCGACCTCCATGCAGAATATGACCCATCTACAACTTCCTGTATGCACGCCATTATTGAATCTAAATCTATAGCCATTAGGCAGTGCATTTATTTCATATCATATAAGTGACAATAATATCTGATTCTGATTCTGAACATGTCTGTACAAAACAAAATCTCTTGACTAGATTTCTTGTCAGTTAAGTTTGACCTCTGGTTACTGATCTTGTTTTATTGGAAGCATTTATATTTAAAAAACTAAGTCTGGAGGCAGGAATACTTTTCTGTTCAGTTTACTTGCCAGTTGTTTGGATTAAAGGTGCCAGAAACTCACAGTACCATTTACGTTGTTGGAAACATGTATTAGTTCTCAGTGAAAAGCGTGTCCTTGTAGTTATCAGGTGATGAATAATGACACTTCCAAAGATCAGATACCTTTATCCAGATTCTCATACCAAAATGGGAATCTAGCAGCTAGTACCTACAGAACTGAGTGCTGTATCCTTGAAAGGAGAAACGGGTTGGGAATAGGGTTGTCAAGGTCATCATTACTGAATTACAATTTATTCCTTGAATTTAAATTCCTAGCTTTTGTGGTGTGATTCGTACTCATGCCTCCAGCTCAATGGTCCAGTTACTAGTTTTCCAGTAACTTAATCACATCTTGGGACATATTGATATGGTTGATACTTGACTATTATACATGCAGTGTAATTTGCCCAACATTGAAAAGTAAATCCAACTTAAAAGTAAATGCAGTATGAGTTGTGGTAATATTAATATCTTGGTTTTATTTTTCAAATTAAAGATGTGCATTGATAGTTTTTATTTTCATCATCAAAGCTGTCTTCAATTTAATCTGGTTTGGAGAGATGTGCTGTATTGGAGGTCTTGCTTTTATTGCTAATTTACTGTGAGGTCTACATACAGCCTTGCCCTAGGAATTTGTTATTCCATGACACATTTTTTTTAATATTGAAGGTGGTCTTGTAATAGAACTGAATAAAATCCAAGTTAGTTGGTCAACAATTCTCCCTCAACTACCTCAAGTAGATTATTTATATCGTTGTTGTTAATGGGTACAGTAGTGAAATGGTACAGTAGGATAGCATTAGCATATCGCTATTACAGTGCAGTGACCTGGGTTGAATTCCCACCTCAATCTGTAAGGAGTTTGTATGGTCTCCCCGTAACCGCATGGGTTTCCTCCGGATGCTCTGGTTTCCTCCCACATTCTATAGGCATATGGGTTAGTAGGTTAATTGGTCACATGGGTGTAATTGGGCAGTGCGGGCTCATTGGGCTGGAAAGGTCTGATACTGTGCTGCATCCTTAAATAAAAAAATGAAATAAATAAACAGCAATATTTAAAAGGTACAATTCTATATGGTTTAGAGGGATTTAGAGGGATATGGGACTAGTGTAGATGGAATCTTAGAGATCATGGACCAGTTGGGCAGAATGGCTTCTTTTAAAATCTAATCTAATCAAATCAAATCTTGATATTCTTAAAAGAACAGCTTTCATAATTGCACTTATTGCACTATAATATTAATTGTACAGAAAAACTTCCAAATATTAGGTAGATGTGATGAGCCAGCAGCTGTAAATGTAATCATCTAGTAACATATTATTTAGAAATTTCTCTAAATTTATATTGTTTATACTTCCTTTTTTACAAAGTGCAGTGTGTCATAAAATATTACATAGCTACACTTTATAGGGTACGCTTGTACACCTGCTCATTAATGCAAATATCTAATCTGCTAATCATATGGCAGCAACTCAATACATAAAAGTATGAGAGTAGTCAAGAGGTTCAGCTGTTGTTCAGAACATCAGAATTGGAAAGGAATGTGATCTGAAATGACTTTGACTCTGGAATGATTGTTGGTGCCGGATGAGGTGCTTTGACTATCTCAGAAACTGCTGATCCTAGAATTTTCATGCACAACAGTTTCTAGAATGTTGTTACAAAGAATGGCACACAAGGCAACAAAAATATCCCGTGAGGCGTAGTTCTGTGGGAGAAAACACATTGTTAATGAGAGAGGTCAGAGGAAAATGGATTTAAGTGCATAGAATGTGCATTTCCCTGAAGATAATAAAATTAAAAGCAGTAGTGGATCATTCAGCTGCTTGTGCCTTCTCCGCTGTTCAACACCTCATGGCAGATCCTTAATCTCAGTGCCACTTCCCTGGGCTAACCCCACATTCCTTAATTCCCTTAATGGATAGCACTGCTGGGTATAGGCAGTGCTGGTTCAAACCTGATATAGGGAACTTTCAACCTGCAATTTCCATGTTTTTCCATGACCTTGAGATTCCCCCCTGACATTCTGGTTTATTCTCCCATCCCAAAGAAGAGCTGCTTGTAGGTTAATTGGCGAATGTAAATGACCTCTGGGCAGGGTGGCCGATTTCAACATCAGGGTATATGAGAGGAGCTGTTGCACCCTGTGATTTGTAGTCTGGAGATCGTTTGGGTGATCGAGCATGAGGCTGTGGGGGGACACGGGCTGATGTTCAACTCCATTAAAGCTTCCATTATTTGCTGAATAAAACAACAGGGGTGATTGAGACATTGAGACAAATGCAGAAGGTGAACTCCGGCTGCCTGCCTTCTAATCGCTGGTGAGATTGCTGTACTGCCAGAGAGGGGAGTCAGTGTGGCCTGCCACTGTGCTCGGAGGATGTTACTGAGGTTTTCTGTATTTTCGATATGGATATAGATTTGGACTATGGACTATGGTCTTTTTTTTCAGTCCTGTAGTTTTTTATATTCTGTGTTTTCATCCATTCTTTCTCATTATTTGTATGGGTGAGGGGGATTTGGGGGTCGATGTTCTTAATTGTGTTTTTTTGTTAGATTCTTTGTATGGGGAGAGGGGGATTTGGAGGGCGATGTTCTTTTTGCATTTTGTGTGGGGAGAGGGGGTTTGAGGTGGGTATTATTGTGTTTTTGTTCATTTTTTGTGCAAGGAGAGAGGTATTTGGAGGCTGATGTTCTCTTTGCATTTCGTCTGGGGGGGGTTGAGAGTTGGTATTCTTGTTGTGTTTTTGTTTGTATTTTTGTGATGAGAGGGGGTATTTGGGAACTGATGTTCTTGTTGCGTTTCGTGCAGCGGAGGGGAACTTGGGTGTTGACAATTGTGTTGCCCTTTTTTCTTGGTTTTGTTGCTACTTGGAGAAGAATCTCAGGCTTGTTTTCTTTGATAATAAATGAACCTTTGAAATAGTTATAGGGAAATGAGTGGGGAATAGGACTGGTGGGAATCAGTAGTTTGATGGGCCAAATGGAAAACTGAGAAATAAATTAGTATTTCATATTGATGAGATAAGTAGTTCTGTTTTCACCTTCTACTATTCATGCTCCCCTGAAACTCCTTATTGTTCAAGTGCAAGTTGCAGAATGTTCAACTATTTCCCTGTCATTGGGTTTTCCAGCTATTGCAGGTCTTTTGTCTGTTTCCAACTGTCAGTTCTGTTAGGTAGCTTTTTTTTCCCCCAGAAGGCAAAATTAACCTATATATTACATAAAAAAAGACAGATGGTCAGGGTGAGTTACAGATGTACATTAAACCCCTTGCTAATTAACTGCAGAATGTGCAGTCCTCAATTGAGCTCAAAAATCTATCCATCCATCCATCCACCCAATGATTATTTTGCTTATGTTAGCTGTATGTTTTTTTATGTTTCATAATGTAGCTTTTAAAGAATGACTTGGCATATGATACAAAAGGTTAGGTATCCAATTCCATTCTAATCACATAATAGTTGTTGGCATAATACAGGATTGCTAAAAAGCTTATGCATTCAGTCATAAAGTGGATGATTCAAATGTGAGAGATGTACAGTCTGTGTAATTTTTTTTCCATTTCTAAAACAGGTCGGCTTGGCTTGGAAACTCAGGAGTCGCATAATTCCCCTCAACAAGTGAACATTCCAGCAGAGCATGAAGCCCAGAAAGTTTTGTGTGGAATTGATTCTTCAATGATCCTTACAACGCAGAATCACATTTTGGCCTGTGGGAGCAATAGGTATTGAACAAGTATTCCCTGACTCGATATCAAAATAATCTTATGATCTCCTAGGTGATGTCTGTCACTCAATCTATATTTAGTCAACACTGAACATGAGGAAATCTGCAGATGCTGGAATTTCAAGCAACACACATAAAAATTGCCGGTGAACGCAGCAGGCCAGGCGGCATCTATAGGAAGAGGTACTGTTGACGTTTCGGGCCGAGACCCTTCGTCAGGACTAACTGAAAGAAGAAATAGTAAGAGATTTGAAAGTGGAAGGGGGAGGGGGAGATCCGATATGATAGGAGAAGACAGGAGGAGGAGGGATGGAGTAAGAGCTGGAAAGTTGATTGGCAAAAGGGATATGAGAGGATCATGGTACGAGAGGCCTCGGGAGAAAGAAAGGAGGAGGGGGGAAGCCCAGAGGATGGGCAAGGAGTATAGTGAGAGGGACAGAGGGAGAAAAAGGAGAGAAAAAAAATAATAATAATAAATAACGGGTGGGGTACGAAGGGGAGGTGAGGCATTAACGGAAGTTAGAGAAGTCAATGTTCATGCCATCAGGTTGGAGGCTACCCAGACAGAACATAAGGTGTTATTTATTTATTTATTATTATTATTAATTTTTTTTCTCTCTCTCTCTCTCTTCTTATTCTCCCTCTGTCCCTCTCACTATACTCCTTACCCATCCTCTGGGCTTCCCCCCCCCCCTTTCTTTCTCCCTAGGCCTCCCGTCCCATGATCCTCTCATATCCCTTTTGCCAATCAACTTTCCAGCTCTTGGCTCCATCCCTCCCTCTCCTGTCTTCTCCTATCATATCGGATCTCCCCCTCCCCCTCCAACTTTAAAATCTCTTACTATCTCTTCTTTCAGTTAGTCCTGACGAAGGGTCTCTGCCCGAAACGTCAACTGTACCTCTTCCTATAGATGCTGTTTAGTCAACACTGATATGGTCAATGCTTTTCTGAATTTTTTTATTCATTCCAAGCCTTGTTTCAAATGTCCTACATATGCTTCCTTTCTTCGCCATCCTCAGTCTATTGAAATACAGGATATCTTCTTGTCTTTCAGCTTCTCTCGTCTTAAAATGTAAACATTCCCGATGCATCCCAGTTAGTGGAAGTAACAGGATTGGTATTAGATTTCATCCAGAAGATTTGCTCTACCTCTTAAAAAAAACTATGTAAGAGTAAGCAAAAGTTTCATTGAATCTCTGTTTTGATAAAAGGATTGAAGATGGATTGTTAACCATCAAGATAGTATTTGGACCTTCATTAGAGATACCATAGATAGCTTTCCACAGATGGTCTTTGCTATCTGTTGTAACCATTTCGTAAAATGCTATAGAGCAACTTTGAAAGTATAATACTGTAGTCATGTCTGCCATTCTGAGCAATGTACAGTATTCCTATCTTCTTTAACTTATGGTACAAGGATTGTGGGTGGGTGTCCAAGGATCATGGCCTGTCTAAGATAAATATAAACCTCAAAAGTCTGGATTGGAATGTACAAGTTTCCTCTATCCAAACTGTGGAAATGCATCTTAGTAGCTATTAAATTGAATCTCATACATTAGGTCGAGCGGGGCAAAGACTGCTTATCTTCCCTCATTGCCATAAAGATAGCGCTAGATTAAATTGAATGCTGAAATTGGGTCCCATTTGTTGCCTCTTATGATTAGGATTTCTTAGAAGCTTTTCTTTTCCACTGCATGTTTATAAAATCCTTATTATGCATGGGTATGACCTACAGTGATCTGTTACATAAGATCATGCTGATGTAATCACCTGTGCAATCATAGTTTTCTTTGCCAAGCAACACACCATCTCTGAGCCCTCTTCTTTGGTAAGGTTTCCCCACTTCACACCCCTTCTCTCGTCTACAACCCTCCTCCTTTTCTTGTCACCCTGCTGTGGTTTCCTGCCTGCTCTTGATCTTTTATCTCTAATTTCGACGAGATATCAGCCATCTTGACTTCAACACTTTGCTCTGCTCTTCAAACCTTACCCCCTCTGAACACACTGTCCTCTACTCTCCCCGCATTAATCCTAACCTCACTGTCAAGCCCGTAGGCAAAGGCGGTACTGTTGTGGTCTGGTGGACTGACCTCTACCTTGCTGAGGCCATTCAGCAAGTCTCAGACACCTCCTCTTTCTTACCCCTTGAAAAGGACCCGACTCAGGACAATTGGAACATTGTCTCCGGTACCATTACCAACCGCATCAACTCTGGAGATCTCCCATCCACTGTCACCAACCTCATAGTTCCCATACCCCACAAGAGCTACTAACTTGACTGTCCAGGTAGCCTTATTGTTTCTGCCTGCTCCTGCCCCATGGATCATAATCACATACCCGGATCTATTCAGTCTTTTCCCGCCTACATCTGTGATACTTCACATACTCTCGATCTCCTCAACAACTTCCAATTCCTTGGCCAAGATCAATTCATTTTCACCATAGATATCCAGTCCCTATACACTTCTATCCTCATTGAGACCTTAAAGCTCTCTGCTCCTTTTGTGACAACAGACCTGACTGGTTCCCCTCCACCACTATCTCCTCTGTCTGGCTGAACAGGTCCTCACACTCAACAATTTCTGTTTAGGATCCTCCCACTTTCTCCAAATTCAAGGGGTAGCCATGGGTAACTGCATGGGCCCTATCTATACCTGCCTTTTTGTTGGCTATGTGGAACACTCCATGTTCTAAGCCTTTCCTAGTAATGCTCCCCAACTCGTTACGCACTATTTTGATGTCTGCATTGGTGTTGCTTCCCACACCCATGCTGAGCTTGTGAATTTGATCAACTTAAAGAACAATCCAGTGCTTTCCTGGCGTATATGATGATTAAACTCTTCTCAGGCTTCCAGCCACGTACAGGTATCGATTTTAACCAGTGTTTTGATGACAGACTCTGCCATCTTCATCAGGGATGATGCCTGGGCATGTCTAGTCCAGTGGTATTTATACCCTCGTCATCTGTCCCTCCTGATTCGATACCATTTTGACACCACTCTCCTCTTTCTCAATCTCTCTGTCTCCATCTCTGGAGGCAAACTGTCTACTGATATCTTTTATAAACCTACTAACTCCCAT
This sequence comes from Mobula birostris, assembly GCF_030028105.1. Classification (NCBI taxonomy): domain Eukaryota; kingdom Metazoa; phylum Chordata; class Chondrichthyes; order Myliobatiformes; family Myliobatidae; genus Mobula; species Mobula birostris. The sequence continues at coordinate 18,475,450 of NC_092394.1, forward strand.
GGCTATCTTGACTATACCTCTTTCTACCCTGTCTCCTGTAAAAATGCCGTTCCCTTTTTTCAGTTCCTTCATCTTCACCGCATCCGTTCCTAAGATGTGGCTTTCTTTACCAGGACATCAGAGATGGAGATGTCCTCCTTCTTCAGAGAATGCAGTTTCCCTTCCTCTACCAATAATAATGCTCTCACTCGCATCTCCTCCATTTCCTGGATATCTGCCCTCACACTGTCTTCCTGCCTCCTTAGCAGGGATAGAACTGTCTTCACATACCACCCTAAAAGCCTCCACATCCATCACATCATTCTCTGTAATTTCTGCCATCTTCAAAGGAACCCTATCATCTGACACATCTTTAGCTCCTCCCCACTCTCTGCTCCCTGCAGGAATTGCTCCCTCCATGATTCCCTTGTCCATTCTTTTTTCTCCTGGCACTTGTCTCCCCCACCCCCCACCCCACTCCACCCCAAGTGGAAGAAGTGCTACACTTGCCTATTCACTTTCTCTCTCTCACCTCTGTTTAGGGCACCAAACAGTCCTTCCAGGTGAGGTGACACTTCACTTGTGCGTTTGTTTTGGTCGTCTATCATTTCCAGTGTTCCCTATGTGGCCTCCTCTACACTTGTGAGACCCAGCATAGAGTAGGGGATCGCTTTGTTGAGCGCCTTAGCTCCATCTGCAAAAAGGCAGGATTTCCTGGTGGCCAACCATTTTAATTCCAATCCCCGTTCCCATTCCAATATGTCTGTCCATGGGTTTCCCCATTGCCACAATGAGGCCATTCTTGGGTTGGAGAAGCAACACCTCATATCCCATTTGGGTAGCTGCCAACCTAATGGCACAAATGGTAATTTTTCTCCCTCCCCCTTCACTCTTTGTCAGTTTCCCACTCAGGCCCCCCCTTACCTCTTTTTTTCTCCTCACTTACCTATCACCTTCCCCTGATGCCTCTCCTCTTTCCCTTTCTCCCATAGTACTCTCCCACTGTATTCTGCTATCAGATTCCTTCTTCTCCAGCTCTTTACCCTTTCTACCTATCACCTTACAGCTTCTCACTTCATTTCCCCTCTCCTACTCATTTTGCTTCATTTATCACCTTCTAACTCGCACTCCTTCCCCTTCCCCCACTACCTTATTCTCACTTCTTCCTCCGTTCTTTCCAGTCCTGGTGAAGAGACCTGCTGGAATGTCAATTGTTTATTCATTTCCATAGATGCTGCCTGACCTGCTGTGTTCATCCTGCATTTTGCACGTGTTGCTCTGGACTTCCAGCATCTACAAAATCTCTTGTATTTATTTCTTCGCCAAGCTCCTTGCTTGAAGATTTGGATTAAGAACACTGAGTAAATTTGGTACATGGCACTGAATATTCAGAATAACAGGACTGGTGCTAGCAGGATACTGAAGTTCCATGTGTGAATATGCATCCTCCTGAAGTTCAATAGATAAAGTTGAATAAATAAGCAATGGGACAATCAGCTGCTGAAAGGCTGACCTAGGAGTTGAAAACATGTCTTGGGTTTGGCAACCTTCATTGGTAAAATGCAAAGAAACAAGCAACTCGTACTGAAGCTCATGACCGTCAGCTGATGATAGCTGGTTTGCGTTTGCTATAATTCTGAAGATGATGGCAAAGTTCTTGTCGAACTCTTGGCACCACTCAGAATTGACTTTTCACCTCATGTCTAAGCTTTAGATTGGAGTATGTCGATGTCAAGGGAAGGAAGAGTTGGTGCTGAGCAAATAAAAATGTTGCAGCTAGTGCATGTTCCTCAGTAGCTTGATTTGGAAATTTAAATCCATTGTAATGAAGTTCTATGTACACCAGGCTCCTAGCAGATAAATAAACAGAGATCCCTCACTATCAACCTTGACTATCATCTTTGTTTGCAAGTACAGTGGATTCCAGTTAATTGAGCTTCGGTTAATCGGGGCAGCTGTTTATTTGGAACAACTCTTAAAGAGCAAAAACAAATTGAGAAAATAGCTGGAATTCCTTTCATTTATTTAGGACAATATGTTTCTTAATCGAGGCAAAAAAAAACTGTTGCCAAACGTTTTCTAATTAGCGTCAGTTGCATGCACATGGTCTTGCCTTTAGACACTACACTGCACTTAGAGCAAAGTTCTTAAATATTGTCAATTGCATGTGTTTGTGTTCAAAAAGCAGTGATTTTTGTCACTGATAGCTGGTGAGAAGTAAACAGTTAGACAATTCAGAACTGGTTTGCTCACTGCGGTTTCAAGCATTCAGACTTGGAAATGCCAGAGGCAGCTGGGAGTGAAAATGAAATGACTTCACTACTTCAACAAGTTAGGAACTACGAAGAGTTTGAAGGTGTCAACAATCATCTTGAATGTTGCCTTTGTACCCCACCGAACACTGAGCTCTCACCTGTGGCTCCAACTATTTGTAGCGTACAGTCATACTTTGATACACCGCTTCAACAGGCAGGCTAAACAATGTGAGGGTAGTTGGCAGGTCTCATACCTGGTGAGATCGGGACATGCCTATCCTAGCATGTGAAGTCAGCTCCAGTGGTCTGGGCAGATGAGATCTACAGTGAGATCCAACAGCTAGGAAAACAGTTCTTCAACCCAAGATGGAGATCGAAGGGTATGAAGAGGCACAGAAGAAGTCCTGGTCATCTACCATAACCAGGGAAGACCTCAGTTGTGATGTCTACTTGTCTTTTTGAGGTTGAGAGTAGAACAAAGACATTTTCCACTTTAAAAATTCTCCCTCACAGGTTTCCTGTCATCGTTGCATATAACAAACAACTACCAATAGTATTGGTAGTGTTCTAATTTATTCTGTATTTGATTTAAACACATAATTTGTTACTGAGTGAAATGATAGTTTGTCTTTTTCATACCTTTTTTACTATTTCCATGAAACTTCAGCAGCCACTTAATTGGACCAAAATATATTGATCCTGATGTGTCCCTATTAACCGTAATGTGTCCACTGTACCTTTCAGTTGGTTGAACTCCCTTACTTAGACTATAACTGTTCTTTAAGGTATTTTTAAGAATGTGTGACAATTGTTAGATATTAAATTATTTCTTTTGTTTTGATTTAATTTTGTAATTGAGCTTCAACTGAATTGTTATTTTTTGCTTCCCAGATTTAATAAGCTGGGTCTGGATAAAATAACTGCAGCTGAAGATCCTCATCCCTCCAATCAAGTTGAAGAGGTTCATGTCTTCACTCCTGTGCAGTCATATCCCATTAATGAAGGAAACATTGTGCACGCTGATGTAGGGACCGCTCACTCTGCAGCTGTGACGGGTGAGGAATGCCCTTTCAAAAACAACTTTTGCAGCTCACTGGTTGGGTTCCAGATGAAAACTTCACAGAGCAGAAAGTAACATTTGGTCCATGCCTTGGGCGGAGTTTCCAATTTAGGGTCAAAGGAACAGCTAATATGTTACAATTATTCACTGCACTGTTAAAGAACAAAGGGGATAAAAACAAGAGTCACTGTTAGTGACAAAATAAGACAGCACAATTGTTGGAGACGTATATATGCGGATGTTTTCAGTAAAACTTTGATAATATGATATCCAACCATCTGGTTAATCAAGTTATGTTTTCCCACCTGCCTGTGAAACTCACTTGTCCCCACACTTCCCCAAGATTCATCAGGGCCTCTGTTTGTCTATCACTTCACTGGTCCTTGCCCTCCACCCTGAGACTCACGAGGTCTCCAGTTCCAATGCTTTCATGAAACTTAACTTGATCGCTGGAGAACTTATTGTAATACCATGTAACATTTAAAAACTAATTCTCCTACACACGTTTAATGGTAATGACATCCCATAATCTGGAAAATCAACCTGCCATCAGAGTCCTGGGCATGCCTGATTATCGTAGTTATACCTTATTATCACAAACCTACTAAGACTTTCGGTCACATGTTTCAGTACTGAGGAGTTGTTAATATGCATCTCAGCAATAATGATTATTAGTGAAAGGAGAAACATTTGTAGGAACGAAAAATAAGTTTTCTAAGACCCTGTAGTATTGGATGTAACTGCCTTTGCTTGCTGCATACTGTATAAGGCATTTTACTATATGGGTTTTGTGACACTTGTTGTGGACTCTGTTTGGTTTCAAAGCACAATATATAATTAAAATTATATATAAATGTTCACTTGCTGAAACTACCTTTGAAATTTTGTACACATCATCTTTAATATCCAAGTTTATATTTTAACATTTACAATATTTGCTGATGTTGCACAAGCACCTTTCCCCATTCCATGTTCCCCAGCAGACTATTTGACTAGGACCATTAATCCCTACACAAACAGTGACTAAATAAGTTCTCTATCTGGCACTGTAAGAATGTTCAATTCTAAATTCCTCCTGACTAGCTATGTTCCAGTTTGAATCCAGTACAAACTGATCTGACTATTGTGGTGAGCAAATCTCACAACTGTGGAACTCAACACTTAAGTCTTCATTTTGTTGTAGAATCTGATACTCAACAACTTGAAGGACTTTTCCCCTTAATTTCTAATGTTAATGCTACAGGCTAATAAGCTGCTCCGATGCTTCCGATGACATGATTCTTCAATCAGATAGAGAGATCACTGAATGATGCTTCATCCTATCACTCACAGTACTCTCCTGTAAAGTGCTGAGTCATCTGGCAGACAATTTCAGTGGGACAAGGAGAACATAGGAAATGATTGATACTCTAGTTGTATTTTAGAGCAGTAGAAGTTACTCTGTGCCATATTCTCACTGAGAAGAGTATAGCAGTCTAAAGTACTTCCCAATAATGGACATCACTTTTGGGGATCCCTCACCTACTGCTCCATGTACTCTAACAGGAATCACTGCTATTGAGTTTTCTAAAGTCAGTCATTCCCATGAAATTTATTAGAAAAATAGCAATAGTTTCACCAAGCATTGCCTATCCATCCATATTTTATCCTACCAACTCCTGTTTACCCATCGCTGACTAAAGTAATTCAAAGTTCCTCACTGCCTTTTCACCCTTACTTAAATTTTCTTCTGGTTTTGACCCTTTAGTACCCTGTAATCCCTTTTAGTTTTACAACACCGATTCTCATAGCTGCCTGGGAGCTTTTGTATATTCTCCCTCCCTTCACCATGTTTGACTGAACATTCCTCTGTCTAGGCCCCATATTCTTGAATTCCCTTCCTAAACTCCTGCCTCTCCTCCTTAAAGACTCTTCTTAAAACCCACATATATAGTCTTATCTAATGCCCTCTACATTGCCTTGCCAAGTGCTTTTTACACCATGAATTAATCTTCATGTACAAAGGTCAGTAGTAAATTCTGGGAAGATCAGGGGCATGGGAGGATGGCTTGCTTCTACTCCTTTACTATGGTGGCTGATCGGTGTCTGCAGACCTTGCCATAGATGGAGCAAGAAGTGCTTAATGGATCTGGTAGATAGGCAGTTAGCATGGAAGGCACACCGCCCCTTCTGAAATATACACTTGGCAGCCTATGCTCCCATCAAGGTAATTTGAAGTCAATAGTCCCTGCCAGACGCTTCTTCACAATTTTAAGCAGTCGCAGGACATTGATTTCCAAGAGTCAGTGAGGAAGTTGCATTTTTTCAATGAGACTGTGAGAACAAACTGAAATATTTTCCCTGTTCTCCCAGAAGTCTCTTGTCCTAAAGGTGTCAGGCATACAGAGTGTGTGGCGTGTCCATCAGAGCTTGTTGAATATGATCAGAGCTAGTATGCAGGGGGTATTGGTTTGCTATCCTGCCAGTGGATCTGGAAGAGTTAGCAATGTTTGTGGCATCCTTCCAGTGCTTTGAGGCAGTCCACATTCTGAAGCTTAGAGGAGGCAAGGATCATTGTTGCCTGACAGACCAGAAGATTGGTGATGTGTGTGCCTGAATCTTCAGACACTTTCCAGATGGTCCAAATCTGTGTTGGCTAATTGCAGACAGTGGTGAATTGCATCCTAATATCTGCCTTTGCTGAGAAGTTGTTGCCAATATCTAGAAACTGAAACATTGACTGTTTATTCATTTCCATAGATGCTGCCTGACCTGCTGAGTACCTCCAGCATTTTGCGTGTATTGCTCTGGATTTCCAGTATTTGCAATATCCCTTGTGTCTAGAAACCGACCCACATTTTCCACGCCATGTCATTGATCTTTGAAAAGTTTTATTTGTTAAACGCCCATTGAAACTCACAAGTGTCGCAATGCTTCTGGCACCAACGTAGCATGCCTACAAATTACTTACCCTAATTTTGGGACGTTGGAGGGAACTGGAGCACCCGGAGGAAATTCACATGGCCCCGGGAGAATGTACAAACTCCTTACAAGCAGCATCAGGAATGGATCCCCATTCAGTGATCGCTGGCACTGTAAAGTGATATGCTAACTGCAATGCTATTGTGTTGCCCCATATAGTGTGTGATATATGTGATCTGTATTGCTGCATGGCAGTGTTGTAGAATGGGGCAGATCAGAAAAAGGACCCCTTTCATTCTCTCATACTCCATTGAATGAATTGGTGATACGCTGAACAAATGTGCAAGGATCATCTGCACACTTCAGCTTTATTAATACCAGCTGAGCTAGTGGATACAATAGGCATCAGGGATTCATTTGTAGATATCCTTAACTAAGGCAAATTTTGCTTTCTCTTCTCTTTTGTACCCATTTCCTCACAATTCAATTGTACACAATATTCACAGAAAAGAGTTATACAAAATAGATAAAAGCATTCCATCATTTATCCAGTTAGAATTGATAAATTTCATACTATACTTTATCTGAAGCACCCTTTGTCTGAGAGAAAACAATCCATTACCAGCTAGAAATTGATAACATCCTCTGTTTTCACCACTCCCCTGAGTTAGTCATTTCAGACGTTATCCCCTAAAGCTGGACACTTTTCTTAAAAGAAGATCGCAAGATTGTAATCTTAAGTCAATATTTCATATTATGCAATATGTGGAAGAGCGGAATGAGATAGAATACAAATGACTTTTGGTGGTTTCGAACTGAAAACAGATTAGTAAATCTGCAGTGTGATATCATCATTATACACAATGTTGTGTTTTGATTTAAAGGATTTTGTTTAAAAGGAAGTATAATAATCTTGATGTAGTATTTCACATAATTGCTTTCCCCCACTGTAATCAACTCCTAAATCCTAATGATATTCCACACTTGAATCTATCAACCAATGTATATTCTACATCTCTGTTCCACAGTATCCTTTCCTGAGGCAAAAATCAATACCACTTTAAATTTTGAAACTGTACGACATGGTTCTCCTATAAGCCAAACCATCAAGTAATACTGTTAATTCTGCTGTTTAAATTGGTAGAGTATTGATCTCGCTCTAGGCATTAGTTACAGAAGCGTAATTGACTTTAGAGATCTTGTACAAGGTAAACCAGAGCTCCTCTTCCTTATCCCTGCCTGCGTTTTTTATTAGAAATTATTCATGTGTGGACATTCATGTATCCAGTAAAACTGGTGGTGCAGCTCACTGGCATTCCCTACTTTGATTGAATAATAGTCATTAATGTGACACTTTGGAAAACTGCTTCCACCATACCAAGAATAAATCAGGCACTTGATAGAGGAGAAAAAGATCAAGTGGGTGGAAGGATGAATATTTCTTAAAAACAAAGCATATAATATAATGATTTTGATTTAAAAAGTATATTTTGCAATGACAGCAGAGAGATTTTATTTTTCTCGAAAATGTTCCTCATTGTAACGGTAACTCATTGCTGGAAGGATTTCTGGGGCTCATGCACTTTGGAGATTGCTACAAGGGAGCTTGCAATGGTCTGCCACGGGGAAACCTGTTGCTAGGCTCCTCTTCAGTTGTCTCCTTCAAGTGGATTAAGAGGTGATTCCCTTTTGTCCTCTGGATTCCATTCATCTAGAAGCATAGAGGAGAGATTCTCCACCATACAACTTTATTGGAAATGGAAGGAACAGCATCAATCATATACATTTCCTTTCTGAACCTTGCTAAAGCCCTTCATTTGGAAGAGATAGTGGAGCATCCTCCTCAAATTAGACTCCCCAAAGAAATATGTTTCTTTCTCATTTCTTGTAGGAATGCTATTTTGGCACTTGAAACATGCCAGCATTTATAGACTACCCCAGCATACCCTTGGACTGTGTTGATCAGTGATGCAAATGACACATTTCACTATATGATTCATTGAAACATACAGGCGATTGGACTTTAGACAAAGGTCCTCTATCTACTTCTCCTTTGCATACTACATCGCCCTCCAACAGTAAAGGTTCACAGTGAGCACCTGGAGGATCTCTTCCCATATCTCAGGAAGAACATTCCCTCTAACTTTTTTAACAGCTGCGCGGACCAACCAACACTCTGAGCAGGAAATTTTTACTTGGTCTGAAGACCGTGTGGTACTTTAATAAAACATTATATAAACGCAAGTTCCAGCTGCGCAGCAACAAAGGCTATGTGTCCTGGAGCACTTCAGTTACTGCATGGCTACGCAGCTTAGAAGGAACAGTGCTCATGAACCATCTCTCAACTATACACATTGATGATGACATTCACCATTATCTTTAGTGTCACTTTGGCCAACCGAGGAACAAGGTGCTTACAGTTCAAAACTTTAAGCCTAACACAAAAATCATGCTTCGCTGAGCAACAGATCACTGTTTCTCTGTGTCCTTTTGCATATACAAATAAGGAACAGGAGTAGGCTACTCAGCCCCTCTTGTCTGCTCTTTAAAAAGATCAAGGCTTAAAAGGATCTGATTGTAACTTAGCTTTGTTCTCTCATCTATCCAGTTTACTGTCACTAGAGGAAGTTACAAGGTGGAGAGAGGGAAACATTCAAGGATATTCTCCAAACCTCATGGAGCAAAATGCAACGTCCTTACAAACTCCTGAGAATCGCTGGTCCACAGCCACTAAAAGTGGAGAAGGAGTATTCAGAATGGTATTAAGAACCTCAAGTCCGGATGATGGGAATATGTAGAAGTCCAGGACAATTGACTGATGGAACACACCAACTCTCAAATTTTCTACTATCTGCCCAGTAAGCCATGTCCTTCAAAGTCCAAAGTAAATTGATAATCAAAGTACCATATACAGGTCCAAGGTATGCTTTCTTGTTGGCATAAAATGTAAATCCAAGAAGCACAATAGAATCAGTGAAAGACTGCCCCCAACAAAGATGGACAAACGACCACTGTGCAAATGTGTGCAAGTACAGAAGAGAAAACTGATAATAAATAAATAAGCCACAAATATCGAGAACATGAGATGAAGTGTCCTTGAAAATGGGTCTATAGATTATGGGAACGGTTCAGTGATGGGGCGAGTGACATTGAGTGAAGTTATTCCCTGTGGTTCAAGAGCCTGATGGTTGAGGGGTAAGATCTCTTCCTGAACCTGGTGGTGTGGGTCCTGTGGCTCTTGTAACTTCTTCCTGATGTGTGCAGCAAGAAGGAATCATGGCCTGGGTGGTGGGGGTCTTTGATGGATGCTTTTTTCCTGCAGTAGCACTCTGTGTAGATGTACTCAATGGTGGACTGGGCCGTATCCACTACTATTTGTAGGATTTTCTGTTCAAGGGCATTGGTGCTTCCATACCAGGCCTTGATGCAACCAGTCAGTATACTCTCCATCACACATCTATAGAAGTTTGTCAGGGTTTTAGATGTCATGCCAAATATTCACAAACTTCTAACGAAGTGGAGGCGCTGCCGTGCTTTCTTTGTATTTGCACTTAAAGTGCTGGGCCCAGGACAAATCGTCTGAAATGATAGCACCGAGGAATCTAAAGTTGCTGACCCTCCCCACCCTTGATCCCCAAAATGAGGACTGGCTCATGGACCTCTGGTTTCCTCCTCCTGAAGTCAATAATCAGCTCCTTAGTCTTGCTGACATTGAATGAGAGGTTGTTCTTGTAGCACCACTCAAACAGGATTTCAATCTCTCTCTCATATGCTGATTCATCACTGCCTTTGATTTGGCAAACGACCATAGTATCTTCAGCAAACCTAAATATGACATTGGAGCTTTACTTTGCCTTACAGTCCTAAGTGTAAAGTGAGTACTGCAGGGGATTAAGCACACGACCATGTGGTGTACCTGTGCTGATGAACAATGTGGAGATGTTGTTGCCAATCCGAACTGACTGGAGTCTGCAAGTGAGGAAATTGAGGATCCAATTACACAAGGAGGTATTGAGGCCAAGGTCTTGAAACTTATTGATTAGATTTGAGGGGATGATAGTATTGAGTGCCAATGTGTAGTTGGTAAAGAGCATCCTGACGTATGCATCTTTGTTGTCCAGATGCTCCAGGGTTGAGTGAAGAGCCGATGAAGTGGCACCTGCTGCGGACCTGTTGTGCTAGTACAAAAATTGGAGTGGATCCAAGTCACTTCTCAGGCAGGAGTTGATATGTTTCATCATCACCCTCTCAGAGCACTTCATCACAATGGATGTAAATGCTACTGCATGATAGTCATCGATTACCATGTTTGAAGCCTGCTTGAGCAGGTGGGTACTTCAGACTGCTGGAGCAAGAGGTTAAAGAGATCAGTGAACACTCCAGCCAGTTAATCAGCACGTCTTCAGTACTAGGCCATATTACCCATCATGCTGGAGGCTTTTCGTGGGTTCTCCCTCCTGAAGGATACTGTCACGTCGGCCTCAGAGACTGAAAGCACAGTGTCATCAGAGGCTGTGGGAGTTTGTGATGGTTCCTCCGTGTATTGATGGTCAAAGCGAGCATAGAAGGTATTGAGCTCATCTGGGAGTGAACCTCTGTTGTCACTGATACTGCTTGGTTTCATTTTATGAGAGTATAGCATTCAAGTGCCGCCACAGCTTCCAAGTGTCCGATAGTGATTCAAGTTTGGTCCGGAAATGTCACTTCGCAGATGAGATACCTTTCTGGAGATCGTACCTGGACCTCTTGTAATTACTTAGTTGCCAGACCTAAATCCCACTGATCTAGCCCTCAGCAGATTGGGTCTTATGATTCATCTAGGACTTCTGGTTGGGGAAAACTCTGAATGATTTTGTGGGGACTCATCGATGACTCTTTTTATAAAGTCCGTGATTCATTAAGATCCTCTGATGAGTCCTTGTCACTCGATGTCCACCCACATCGATGCAATTCTGTAGCTATTCCTCTGCCTCCTGTGACCACCTCTTTGTTGTCTTTATCTCTGGAACCTTGCTCTTTAGTCTCTGTCTTTATACAGGTAGGAGAAGGACAGCATGTGATCAGATTTCCCAAAATGTGGTCTAGGCATGGAACGGGAGGCATTCCTTATGGTAGTGTAACAGTGGTTGAGCGTGTTGGGACCCATAATGCTGCAGTTTATATGCTGATGATAATTAAGCAGAGATTTTTTCAAACAAGACTGATTTGAAATGTGTTTGGGTGGGCTGTTTCTGGTTTGGTGACAGCAGCATTCAATATCTCGAGTGCCTGATTAACATCCGCTTTTGGCGGTATGTAAACTGCAGTCAGGTGCACAGAGGAGAGCTGTCATGGTAAGTGGAATGGTCGGCGCTTAATCGTTATATATTCCATGTTGGGGGAACAGAACTGCGACAAATCTGCCATGTTCGAGCACCACAAAGAGTTTATCATGAAACATAGTCCCTCACCTTTTGCCTTCTCTGAATCAGTAGTTTGGTCCATCCTGTGTATCAAGATATCCTGGGGTTTTGCCAATGTATCCAGTGTGTCCAGAGTGAGCCATGTCTCCATGAAACACATGAAATACAGCAACCTTGCCCTTGGGTCGTCAGTCTTGTTCTCCAGCGACTGTACATTTGTTATCAAGATGCTGGGTAGAGGAACTTTCATTGCTTGGCATTTCTGGCTTGGAGTCCTCCTTTCCTCCTTCACTTCCAGCCGTAACGATGTACAGTACCTTCGTCTGCTTAAAGGTGCCATAGCTGCATGCCTGAGAGTTAAGTCCGCCAAATCCTTCAGTAGATCATGAAACCACTAGCTCATTAAGACAGTTCAAAAGTACATTGCGTCAAGGGAAGTTACAGGCTGCAGATAGCAGTGAGAGTAACTTGGAAGAGATATATTTAAAAGTTTTGTCAGCAGCCTGCAACACATCACCATGGTTCACCAGTGCCATCTTGAAGAAAAAATATCCTTGTCCCCTCTTTGAAAGAGTCAGTGGTTTCTCATCATTCACATCTGTTGCCTCTCAATCTATTGAACTGGAATAGAAACAGATTATTGCTGATCCTGACAAACTGCTTAAGAAGAAGAAATACCATTTACTGAACTACAGTGTTCTGAGAAAATATACTTTCTCTTTTATCCCATGGCATTTTTAAAATCCTTCTTAGTTTTTGGGGTCAATATGCTTAGCTGCAGATTTTAAGTGTCCATGTTCTGTTGTGCAACCAGTTAGATGTAACAGCAAAAATTATTCATCAGGATTTCATTATCTGTAATTACCAAGCTCTATTACACTGTCTGATGACAAATTCTGTTTTTGCAACTAAAAATTGTAGAGGATAATATTTGTAATATATCATAAACAGTTAACAAATGCACCAATGCCATAAAGCCTACAGGATTTTAATTGATATCCCCACAATCAAAGCCAGTATCCTGATCTCTAGCAATTAACCTCTGTATGAGTACATATCCATATTTATTTAACAATAATTACATTTTGCAACCTTAAAACCAGACAGTTTTTTTAAAGTGTAGGAATGATGCACTGCATTTTGCACAGAGCCACGTTCTTTTGATTTGCCCTGACTGGAGACGCAGAAGATTCATTACATTAAAAACAGCATGGCCAGTTGCTCAGACGATGTAGTTTGTCAAAAAAAAAGGAGAGCCTGTAATATGAGAGTGCCGAGGTAAAACACTGTAGACACTGGAAATATGAAGATACAAAGAGAAAGTGCTGGAAATGTAATTCAGGACAGACAGCATTTCCTGATTTAAAATGTTAGCCTAGGGATATGCTGCAGTACTCACAACTTAGAGATCAGGAGTTAAAATTGACTTTTAGTTGAAAATAAATTAAACTTTTGGGTAGAGATCATTAAATTGGCCATGAAAGCAGATGAATTGATGCAATTACTCACCAAGCATGCTAAGAAAGAGGTTGCCAGGGCATTGGCAACTGGGGGTGGGCAGAAAGAAATGATGTATGTGTCAGTTTCTCATTTGCACAGGAAATTGGTAAGTACCTTTTATTATCCAAATTCCTTGATTAAACAACAATTACATTTTCATTCAGCTCCACTTCTGTCTTCTGTGCCAGTGGATGTTGTCACAATCACTTGTATGAGAATCAAATCAATTTGTCCTGGATTGACCTTGATGTTGATTTCTAGAATGTTGTAATTAAAAATGAAAGTGTTCCATTAATGTAATACATTTCAGGTCTTTTCATTTGTTGTTTTGGACAACACAATGATGACTGCAATAATGTAGAAAACAGATTTCTAATGCAGCAATGTCTGTTCATCATCAAAAGGATAATGACCGGTTCATTTTTTTTTTAGCTACGTTGGTTTTGGAATCACTGTTAATTATAACACCAGAGTAACCTTCATGCTGTTCTTGAGAGTAGTTTCGTTGCATCTTGTATATCCAGCTAAGAGGGTCTCAGTCTAAAGATGGCATATTTGATAGTGCAGCTCTTGTTCAGTACTGCGTCAGTTTAGATTTTATGCTCGACTCCTTTGAGTGGAACTTGAACTCATGGCCTTCTGACTCAGATATGAGAGTGCAGTCATTCAGCTGTGACTAATTACATTAAGGACTGCACTGCAGCATTTTACCTTGCAAGTCGAATGATTATTTATTTATATATATTAGAGGTAGCATTAAAAAAAAGTTCCTCAAGAAGTAAGGCTGATCAACACCTCCACCCATAACCCCACCACCACTACTTTATTATTTCTTGTCAGAGTCACCTTATGTACAGACACTCCTGTACCTAGTGTTACTTTATGTGCATACAATCAATCTACATATATAAGCTACCTTACATATTTATATTTATTTTTGTTTTTTTTATGCTGCATCGGATCCGGAGTAACAATTATTTTGCTCTCCTTTTATACTTGTGTATTAGAAATGACATTAAACAATCCTGAATCTTGATTTTAGTCTGAAACTAATGAGCAAATTCCATCTGTAAACTTCCTTGGCCAAACAACAATTCAGTTCAGTCTTTGATTATATTTGTGTAGCAGCTTGCATTTTTAAACATAAATTATTTTATGTAAATCCAGATAGAAATTCATTACCTTCCACAAGGTCATGTTATTCATCAACTAAGAACCAGAACTTATACCAATGTTGCTTCGGAACTATTTGTTCAGAGGTATGCAAATACATCGCTTGTTTGTATCTTTCAGGTTTCAAGTGCTTTAATTCTGTTTGATGCCAATTCACCCCTCCAAATTCTCCTCTTGTCCCTTTTACCTCAGCAGAAACTCTGCTTTGGATGGTCAATTCTGATATCAAAATCTATATCCTGAGAATCTTCTCTGCTAGTTTGCTGCTGGCACTCAACAAGCAACTCAACCTTCTGTCCAAGGAACCTAAAACTTTCTTCTGTTTTATTTTTAATTTCAGAAACTGGGGAATGTTATACATTTGGCAGTAACCAACATGGACAACTGGGCACCAGCACCCGTCGTAATAATCGTTTGCCGTACTTGGTCTCTGATCTGTGTGGGGTAAAAGTTACCATGGTAGCTTGTGGAGATGCTTTCACGGTAGCAATTGGAGCAGGTACATTAGAACAAGGAAACTGGATGCATTTCTCAAAACCCTGAAATTTGATGAAATACATATCTAATAATGTTGATTAAATGAATATTTAGTGAAATGAACAGTTAATCACACTCCTGGAATTCTCTGTCATTATATTGCGATTGGACACCAAACACCTGCTCACAAAATTACACTAATCTTGATAAAGCTATTTCTTTAATTACTTGAAAGTAGCCTTGGAATTATTGCATGGCTCAGTGGACTTTATAAACCATTTATTAGTCAAACTTCAATTCGTAATATTATGATTGAGTTGAATATGATAATACTTTTATTTGCAGAAATCCATAAAATATTACACCTTTTACTTAGCTGCCAGCAGTTAAAGAAAACACTAGTAAAACCCACATAATCTTGGTCAAAAGTTATAACCATTGTACTAATATTGACTTCCTAGCTTTCGTTATTATTTTATAATGCTATTATAGGAAAGATGAATTTTCATTGCTTTGGAACTTCCTGTTATTGACCATTTCTCCACAGCATGTTACTCTTTATTGAAGCACACAGGGAAGCTGAAAATGCCGGAAGAAAAGATAATTTAAATTGAGAGATCTCTATAAATTATTAAAAGACAAATTGTTGTTTCTTGCCTGGAACATAGAGCTTCTCTAGCTGGTGGAAGGGCCATTAAAATTTACAGCACTGTGAAGTCCTTAAAATTGATCACAGTAACTGATTATGTTTGCCATGACACAGCTTCCAAAAGAACATATAATTTCTATTTACCGGAGAGCATAAAACTTCATCTTGCATGTGATACATGCCCCCGCTCCTAAGTTCCTGAGAACCTACAAACACCATATTCCTTCAGACAAATTCACTGGTTAGACCATAAGTCGTAGGAGCCGATTTAGGCCATTTGGCCCCTTGAGTCCACTTTGCCATTCAATTATGGCTGTTTTATTGTTCCTCTGAACCCTATTATGCAACACCCTATCCAGAATTGTTTTTTCCTAGTGGGTTCAACCAGAAGTTGCTCTAAAAGCCATCTTGTAGGCATTCTGTAAATTCCTTCTGATGGGATCGAGCACCAACTTGATTTTTCCAATCTATCTGCATATTAAAATCCCTCAATGACCGTTCGTAACATTGCCCTTTTTACATGCCTTTTCTGTCTCCCTTTGTAATCTGTACCTCACATCCTGGCTTGGTGAGGAATGTCCACGGGAGTTGGTATTTAAATATTCCCAGGATCTCAGATGTTAACTTACTTTTCTCGGTTGTAATTGCAGCTTTATTCCTTATTCTTGAAAGGCTTCCTGCTGCTGGTTATAATCTTGCAGTTGCTGCATGAAAGCCTGTTGGCTCTCATGCCGTGATTGTGTCTTTTTCTGCAGAATCGTATCATTGACCCTTTCTGGACTGGGGACTATTTGTAATTTTTAGAACAATTCCAGCTGTATGTCTGCCTGAATGGATGTGATTGTTTTCTAAATGCACCTGCTAGTTTGTGAGTAACTTAGAGTGAGAGGGAAAAGATCCATTTCAAAACAGAAAATTCTGGAAAAACTCAGCACATCAGACAGCATCTGTAGAAAGAGAAACAGATGATGTTTTGGTCCGTGACCCTTCATTAGAAGTGGAAAGAACCTGTTTTTGTGGTTGATACAGGAACCCATGATGTAGGACAAAGGACCTTATTGAGAAGGATAACGGTAAGCTAGGGTCTAAATTAAAAAGCAGAACTACAAAGGTGGTCATGTCTGGACCTGAGCCATTTCCAAATTGGCATAGGTTAAGTAGTTCAAAGTTCAAAATAAATTTATTATCAAAGTACATGTATATCACCATATGCAATCCTGAGATTCATTTTCTTGTGGGCATACTCAATAAATCCATAATAGAATAATAAACGTAATAGAATCAATGAAAGACCGCACGAACTTGGGTGTTCAACCGGTGTGCAAAAGACAACAAAAAGAAAGAAATAATAATAATAAATCAATAAGCAATAATCAAGGATCAGACAGGCAATAAATAAGCTAGGATCAGAGAATTGGGTGCGTAGCTCAACAATTGATGGGGGAAGAAATGGATTCATACTTGAGACATTGGTGTAAGTATTGGAGAAGAATAATGAGCCTCATGAGCTGTAGACTTGTAGGGCCATGAAGAGTTCCAACATGGAAACATGACATTGGCCCAACAATCACCCATTTATGTTCTCCCGCAAAGAGCAGCAACCAGTGTCCCAGTTAATCAGATAATTGGGCCTTTAAGCCAAATCTTGGGGCGAGAAAGAAAAAGATGGGTTTGAGCAAGGGGGAGATTTAAAAGTTTACAATAGAGTAAAGTGATAGCACAATGCAGGAACAGAAGTATTGATAACTAGTCTATCAGGAAGGCACAAACATAGCAGCATTCCTCTAATTAGAGTCAAAGCAGGAAAAAATGATAAAAAGACAAAACTGAAGGCTCTTTTCTGAGTGCACATATGCACCATAATAATGTGGATGAATTAATGACAGAAAAGGAAGTGGATATGATCCAGTAGCCAAGACAGATATGGTTGAAAGGTGACTACAGTTGTGAATTAAATAATCCAAAATGATTTTAGAATATCTACGTTACTTTTAGAATATCAACATTATTACATGGCACTGATAGACTGAGAAACAACGCTGAAGGATATGACGTTAAACCAAAAATGGCTAACATTTAATAAATTAATGCGTAGTTTACAGTGCATGTACATTCCTTTAAGGCAAAAATAAAGATCAACAGGAGCACTGGTTGTGGCCATCTAGAGTATTAGCTCAAAGGAAGAAGCGTATAATGTCTTTAAAAAGGCTAAGGATTGGGAAAATATCACAATTCAGTAAAGAAGCACCAATTCATTAATACAAAAGCAGGCATAGTTATGCCAGAACCTAGGGAATATGGAAAATTATCAGAAAAGTTTGCACTATCTCTGCAGCAATCTCTTTTAGAAACCTGAGGTGTAGATCTTGGGTCCAAAGGACTTTTTCCATTTTTTGATCTTACTTAATACCAAATTCTTAGTGGATTTTTTGGTCCCCATTATTTGGTGCATCATCGTGTCTTCTACCATGAAGTCAGGTGCAGTTTACTTGGCTATTACCTTTGTCATTTCCCAATTTCCCATTATCTTTTATCCTATCTCTGCTGTTAAAGGGGTGATATTTATTTTTACTGCACATATCCTTTTTTGTGCAAGCTCTCCTATTATTTAAAATACTTGCATATTTGATCTTCTCCCTCTACTAAAATTTTTGGTCATCCTTTGCTGTTTCTAGAACTTGTCCAACTCAAACTTGTGACTTTTTGTAATGTTTCAAGTCCCTTTCAATCTGATTTTTTTTAAATTAGCCATGGATAGGTGAGTTTTCTCTGGAGTTTGTATTTCTTGGTGGATATTTAAATAGTTAACATTACTTATCTATTGGCAAATATTTTAATGTAATTTTTCAGTCATCTTCAATCTACTGATTCCCATGTAAATAGTCTTTAGTTCAGAACTTGACTTTTCAGCTTTTCAACTTAAAATATGTTGTTCTTAATTTCAACATAATATTCTGGTATAGTGATAAGCCTTGGGGAGACTTGTAAGTAGATTGCTTATTAACTCATTTATACAAAATAAGATCAAAGTAAGCCTATTGCCTCACTAGTTAGTTCCACAACTGCAGAGAGTCAATTGAATCTCCTGTTACTTTATCAGAAGGTGAAGTGTATACATGGGGAAAGGGAGCCAGAGGACGTCTGGGAAGAAAAGAAGATGACACTGGAATACCCAAGCAAGTACATCTGGATGAAACAAACCCGTACTTTATTACGTCTGTTGCATGCTGTCATGGAAACACATTGCTGGCAATAAAACGTAAGTAATATTCTCTGTTCAAATTTTAATCTTTTACATTGGTACATTTCTCAGTTAAATGTTTATTTAAACATTTTATAATAATCTACAAGCAGGTTTATCACATAATTTATTCTAAGGTGTTGTTCTTGAACTTGGCTGTTTGAAGTATGTAAGACCTTGGGCCTTTTAGGAGATGAAGTTTATCTCAAAAACATCTCCATTGTGTTTGCATTGAGAGCAAAATGTGATGTTCTAGTCTATTGTTTGATTTGGATTACAACATTCACAGAAGGTTTGATTTGCTACTGAAGCATTAAGTGAGCACATTTCCCTTCTGGAAAAAAGTACAGTTGATGTTTAGGGCTGAGACCCTTCTTGGCCTGAAACGTCAATTGTACTTTTTTCCATAGATGCTGCATGGCCTGCTGAGTTCCTCCAGCATTTTGTGTGTGTTGCTTGGATCTCCGGCTTCTGCAGGTTTTCTCTTGTTTGTGTTTCCCTTTCCCTCTTCGGACCCTATTTGGAACATGCATAGCCTAAGAGGCTGGTGAAATCCAAGGAGCTTTGTTATTTCATGTTTTCAGTCCATCCTTTATTCCATTTGTCATCATCACTGTTGAAAATAGTGAGGTGAGGGGTAAAGGTCTCTGGAACCTATGGAGATCTCAGTTGATTGGATAGATGTCAGTTACTGATGATTCACACAACATCTTTGATGGAAACCTCAGTAACTGACATCCTTCAGAGCTTGACACCAGGAGCTATTGAGCTGCAGGTGACTTTAAGGTCCTCAGGTATGTCTACAAGTTCATCTGCACATCAGTAAATTGTGTATGGTGGCTCACCAACCAAGCTGCACTCTCTGATAGACTGCATGAATGTAGAGACAGTCTATAAACCTTCAAGTCAGCACATCTGATTATGTCTATGAGTTTGCAGCTTATATTAAATTTTGTTTTGTTCTTGGTCTCAAACTTCTGCAGTTGGTTGTGACATGTCAAGAGTGGCCCCTGGGACTTGGATCTGTCTATTTAGCATTGAAGGGTTATCAAGAACCAAATAGGGCCCAAGATGCTCACAAATAAGATGTGCTGCTAGAAGTTCATGCCTCCAAAGATGGTCAATTCACAACAGTGCAAGATTTAAGAGCATGAATAATATTGAAAGTGGAATATACAATATGTAAATGCATGCTGTTTTATTAGAGTATAGTAGGAAATGTTGATATATAATAAACCAACTTATTCAAATATCACAATATTATATATTACACTTGTAGCTTTGGGAGAGGAATCCATTCCAAGATGACCTGAAACATTTGAATTAAAAATACTGTCTTCTCTTTCAAACGGAGGATGCCTAGTACTGAAGAAGGCCAGAAAAGTGACCAGCCAGAGGAAATGACACATTTGTTTTTCAGCAGTACTGTGGATAATTTTGTGCATAAATATTGCAGAATGTCTAGTACTGTTGACATTTGGGAATAGACGTTAACAAAAAGTTCCCACATCTTCACATTCTGTTCTGATTATGAATGATTGTACTATAATTATGCATAATTCCTAATACTTTGACTACATCTTGCTGAATGTTTCCTAATGAGACAGTTAAGGCTATAAATGCCTTTGGTTCTTGTACTGTGCACTTCACCAATGATGCGTGTGTGTTTTCAAGTGTTAGAAAACATTTCTGCAAATTGGTCCTCTTATAAATCCCGTTAGAGGAAGTGTTAAATGCAACCAGATTTTTGGTGTTAGTCATGCCAGGTATTTGGTTTAGAAATGAGCTTGGTGACATGTAATATGGGACAAGAGAAAGTGACTGCAAATTAAATCTTGTGCAGACATTTATAATGTGCTGCACTTTTATTAAGACATTTTCTAGGACTTAGTTCAACCTTTTATTTTAACGGGTATGAAACTGAGTAGAAATTTCAATGGTTTTCAAAACTGCCACCAAAGTCACCGGTAGGTTACCTTGTTTAAATGTTTCACATCAGCTTCAAAGTTTGTGTCCAAAAAGTGTTCTGGAATAGAAAAATGGTCTTCACCAATTGTATTAAACACACACACCCACAGTTCAATGTCTTGGACAATTTAGAGGACAGAGCTTAATTGGATTTAAGTGGTTACAACTTTAATCAAGGAGATCAAATCCCAAAATTACTGAGAGAATGCTGCTTCTCTTTTTGCAGGGGGTACAGCAAATCCAGACTGCATTCACTTGTTTGTTTGCCTATTTTCTGCTTGTAAATTAATTAAAGACAGAGGACACCGTTGGTATAGGTGCATGTAGTGACACTGGCAATTTTTTCATGTATGAGCACAGGCAGTGAAACTATTAAGCCCTCTGATATTGGAAGATATTAATACTTTAAGAGTCCTGATGAAGGGTCTCAATCCGAAACATGGACTGTTTATTCCCTCCATAGATGCTGCCTGACTTGCTGAATTTCTGCAGCATTTTGTGCATGTGCTCAAGAATTCCAGCGTCTGCAAAATTTCTTGTAATGTTTTATCCACTGCCTGATATTGTGTATTATCAATAACGACTGGAGGCATGAGGTTTCGTCCACTTTTCAGCTTGCATCTTCTGTGATCCATAGCCCATAGATCTGTACCATGGGGTGGCATAGTAGTGTAGTGGTTAGCACAATGCTTTACAGTACAGGCAACCAAGGTTCAATTCCTGCCACTGCTGCAAGAATTTTTTACGTTCTCCTCATGACTGTGTGGGTTTCCTCTGGGTGCTCCGGTTTCCTCCCACAGTCCAAAGACGTACTGGTTTGTAGGCTGATTGCTCATTGTAAATTGTCCCGTGATTAGATTAGAATTAAATCAGGGGATTGCTGGGCAGCATGGCTGGAAGGTCCAGAGGCACCTATTCCACACTGTATCTCAATAAATAAAAATAAATAAATAGCCTATTAAAACATTGTCTTTATTAAATTAACCCTAGGAAAATTGTGGAGTTTTCCTTTAAGGATACAATGTAATCTGAATTTGCTAATGTGCCCTGCTGCCAAATTATCAATGTGCACAACCTATTTAGTCACTTTGCATAGGTAGCAGAATTATTATAAATCATCATGTTTGCACCATTTAGTGACTCATATCCCCAATTAAAACTTAATGCATTGTATCTGTAGCAGAAGGTTCAGCCAGGTTACCACATTCCAAATCTTGAATGTCAATGTACTGTAGCACAATTGCTTGTTAAAGTTCTAATCTTGTTGAATTTTTCACAAAAGACCTTTAGTGTACAAGAACATCAATCTATCTGAAGTCCATTTTAAGATGACAGGAAATTACACCTAGAATAATGGATGCCCATGAGTGAGTTACAAAACCATAATCCAATCGTTAGAAGTGATAAACATCTCTGTACACTTAGCTGTAGATTCCTATTTTCTAATTCAGTCCCTGGTGTCTGCACTTTTTGCACAAAATACATATTGAAGATGGAATTTAAAGCATTAGATGTTTCATTGTCCTGTGCTTCTGTAATCAATACCCATTTGCAGTTGCATTCATATTTCATTTTGGATTCTGTGACACTACAAGATGAGTCTGCTGTTTAGCTATGGAAGGTATACTTAACCATTTTAACGCTGGGAGGCAGCTCTTGGATGTTGGAATCCCAGTCAAAACTTGCTTTCATGTGGGACTATTCCTTTGCTTTGACACAACGCAGTTTATGTGAGGTTATATATTGTAGCTGAAAGCAAAACAATTCAGAACACACCAGCTTGAGAAAATCTGCAGATGCTGGAAACCTAAGCAACCCACTCAAAAACTGAAGGAAGTCAGCAGGCCAGGCAGCATCTATGGAAAAGAGTGAGTAGTCAACATTTCAAGCCAAGACCCTTCAACATGATGAATGTCCTGATGAAGGGTCTCAGTAGGAAATATCGACTGTTTACTCTTTTCCATAGATGCTGCCTGGCCTGTTGAGTTCCTCCAGCATTTTGAGTGTGTTGCTTAGAAATTGGGCAACTTTGGTTTCTTCTCTCAATGGAATCTCCTTTGTAATTGAAAATATTGACAAATTCTACATAAGCTGCCAGTGAAGATATTATGTGCATTGTAGGGAATTGGCTGGTCTCCTGAAACTCAAGGCTGTATTGTGGCATAAAGTATATTCCTCTGACTCCTTTCATCCTTGCAATCTTCAATTTTTTTATTGTTTCTCAGGAAGAAGGGATACAGGATGTCGATGTAAGTTCAATAAGAATTTCTATGCAAAACCAATGAAAAATTCATGTAGTCCGGGTTTCTATTTGGCCCTTGGTGCATGCACATCGTTGCTTTGTGGGGACATTTCTCACTCACCCAAGTCGAGATAGCTTAGGCATAGTTGGGCAATTTAAAGACTCCGTAGCAGTGGCATTCCTAAAGCCTTGCTGCGTCCCTACACAGACCACTGATGCCGCAAGTTGGATGTGGTGGACTGACAAGGAAACTACAGTGCCTATAAAAAGTATTCAGTCCCCCCCACCAACCTTGGAAGTTTTCATGTTGATTGTTTTACAACTTTGAATCACAGTGGATTTAATTTGGCTTTTTTTGACACTGATCAACAGAAAAAGACTCTTTCGTGTCAAAGTGAAAACAGATCTCTAGAAAGTGATCTAAATTAATTACAAATATAAAACACAAAATAATTGATTGTATAAAAATTCACCCACCTTTAATATGACACACCAGATTATCACTGGTGCACCCAGCTGCTTTTACAAGTCACATAATTAGTTAAATGGAGATATGTTTTAGGAGACCTGAGTGCAGACAAGGTATTTCAATTGATTGTCATAAAAATACAACTGTATCTAAAAGATTCAACTGCTGATAAATCAGTACCCTGGCAAAAACTACACCATGAAGACAAATGAATACTCCAAGCTACTCCACAAAAAGGTTATTGAAAAGCACAGGTCAGGAGATGGATACAAGAAAATTTCCAAGTCACTGAATATCCCTTGGAGTACAGTTAAGTCAATATTCAAGGAGTGGAAAGAATATGGAACAGCTGTAAATCTGCCCACAGCAGGCCATCCTCAAAAACTGAGTGACCATACAAGAAGGGGACTAGTGAGGGAGGCCACCAAGAGACCTAGGACAACTCTAGAGGAATTACAAGCTGTAGCGGCTAAGATGGGAGAGACGGCACACCGGTACTTCACCAGTTGCAGCTTTATGGGAGAGTGGCAAAGAAAAAGCCACTGTTGAAAAAACTCACATGAAATCTTGGCTAGTGTTTGCCAGAAGGCATGTAGTAGACGCTGAGGTCAGCTGGAAGAAGGTTCTATAGTCTAATGAAACCAAAATTGAGCTTTTTGGCCATCAGACTAAATGCTATGTTTGGCATTAGCACCAAAAACACACCATTCCTAAGATGAAGCATGGTGGTGGCTGCATCATGCTGTGGGGATGCTTCACTGCAACGGGCCCTGGAAGGCCTGTGAAGGTGGAGGGTAAAATGAATGCAGCAAAATGCAGGGAAATCCTGGATTAAAACTTGATGCAGTCTGCAAGTGAATGACCCCAAGTTTTTTCAACAAGGCAATGACCCCAAGTATAAAGCCAAAGCTACACAGGAATGGCTTAAAACAACAAAGGTTATGTCCTGGAGTGGCCAAGTCAGAGTCCAGACCTCAATCCAAATGAGAATTTGTGGTTTGACTTGAAAATGTGCTGTTCACTTACAATCCCCATGCAATCTGACAGAGCTTGAGCAGTTTTGTAAAGAAGGATGGGGAAAAATTGCAGTGTCCAGATGTGCAAAGCTGATAGAGACCTATCCACACAGACCCAAGGCTGTAATTGCTGCCAAAGGTGTATTGGCTAAATACTGACTTGAAAGAGGTGACTACTTATGCAATCAATTATTTTGTGTTTTATATTAGTAATTAAGTTAGATCATACGAAAGGGTCTTCTTCTGTTGATCAGTATCAAAATGCCAAATTAAATCCATTGTGATCCAATGTTGTGAAACAATAAAACATGAAAACTTTTTGGGGGCAGGGTGAATACATTTTATAGGCACTGTAATTTTGATGTACTGAATGATAATTATCCAGGTTGTAGACAGGAGAATACATGCTGAAGAATAATTTAGCAAGCAGCTGACTATGATGTTTCTATTAGAATAGGGTTCCCCAAATTGCTTTCCAATATGACATGATTTAAGTATTTAAAATTTAACAACATTCCAGAAACATACAAAAAAAATCAACATTATAACTAATAATAAATTATTAAACATAAAGAACCGCATATAACTTTAATGAAAATTTTGTTTGATTTGAATAGTTAATTATGCTCACCTCTTTCTTGTTGCCTGGCAGATCGAGTCAGGATGATGCTGCCTTCTCTCCCAAGCCTCAGAATTAATAGAGACTGGAAAAACAGTGAGTGTGAACGGTAGTCTGCAGCATAGGGGTGTGGGTGTGAGTGTAGTGTATCCAACAATGGCTGAAGTAGATGTGGCCTGGGGAACTTATTTACTTCGAGATACAGTGGGGAGCAGGCCCTTCTGGCCCACCAAACCGCGCGGCCCAGCAACCATTTAACCTTCAAACCTGTACTTCTTTGGACTGTGAGAGGAAACTGGAACATGCGGAGGGAACATACACTCTCACTCTCACTCTCACACTCACTCTGCCGGAATTGAACTCTGAATTCCAACGCACCAAACTGTAATAGCGTTGTGCTAACCGCAATGCTACGCTACCATGGCACCTACAAATTTGTTAAATAACGTATATTTTTCCTCTGTTGTTGTGGACGAGTATTGTGTTAAAAAAGAACATGCAATTTGTTGTGATTGACTAAAACTGATCCTCACGGAAGTTGTAACTGGAAAATATAAAAGTTTTTATTGACAGCAAACCTCCAGGAGAACCCAAGTGCATCACACTCTTTTGACACGATGTTTTATATTTGTTTAACACAAAGATAATAATAAATGATTAACTCAGTTTCATTTGCTATAATTACCCACTTTTTCACTTTGAATATAGTCAGATAAATTTATGGAATTACATATTTACAATGGTAGCACATCCCAACTAGCAGAACACCTTTGAGTATTCAATACTGTTGTTTGTTCCAAAAGCCAGACACCTAAAATATACCCTTTTATTACAGTGCTGAGGCTCCATGAATATACAACTAACCAGAACATTAAATGACAAAACTGATCTGTCCTGAACTGTGCATTAAGAGGCAGGGATACATTTTTAACAACATACTGATAGCAGGGACATTCACCTTTTGTCTTTCCCTATGTATTTTCAATGGGACAGTCCCACACCCAATGATTGGTTTCACTGTCAGATCAAAGTTAAATTGTGTACAGGTTTTATTTCCTGAAGACTGGCTTCATTTTTGTTAATCCATCATTATTCTATCCATAATTTCATTACCCCAGAATAATCCCTAAGACATTTGTTAATCATTTGCATTAAGTGATCAATTGACAGCTTTATTGAATTTATTTACTGCAAACTTGTTCACTGATTTTGATTTGATGTCAAGGTCAACAGATCTTTTTATACTTATCACTGCAAAAGCTCACAAAGCAGAAACTGTATCATTATAGTACCTTTTATACTTTAGGATATCTGAAATTTCTTCACAGATACATAATATATTA
This sequence comes from Mobula birostris, assembly GCF_030028105.1. Lineage (NCBI taxonomy): Eukaryota > Metazoa > Chordata > Chondrichthyes > Myliobatiformes > Myliobatidae > Mobula > Mobula birostris. Next base: position 18,501,744 of record NC_092394.1, read on the forward strand.
ACTGTTGTCATTGTTATAGTGGTCGGAATGTACCTACTATTTTGTTCAGGCAACGCGCACAAAATGCTGGACGATCTTGGCTCGGAATGGTGACTGTTTACTCTTTTCCATAGATGCCGCTTGGCCTGCTGAGTTCCTCCAGTATTTTGTGTCTGATGCTTGGATTTCCACCATCTGCAGATTTTCTCTTGTTTGTATTGATGCACAAGTAACAAGGAAAAATGGGGCCTTGATTTGACTCATTCAAATTTCAGTGTCATTGGTATTGCAGTTCTCTGTTGGTATTGTAGTAACATGTTGACCTAGTTTTTGCTCTTGAATCCTTGATTGGCACTCATAAACTTCTCCAGGTAAAAGAACATAAGCTGTAGAAATTGCATAAAAACTTCGTATGAATGTTAGCGCACTGTATAAAATTGAACTTTCCAGTGTATGTAAGTTCACCGTCAGCTACTTATGTTATACGTTCAGGTGCCACTTTATTAGTGGTTACTGTGTGTATGCTTGTGGTCTTCTGCTGCTGTAGCCCATCCATTTCAAGTTTCAATGTGTTGTGCATTCAGGAATGCTGTTATAATGCATAGTTATTTGAATTACTGTCACCTTCCTGTAAGTTTGAAGCAGTCTGGCCATTCTTCTCTGACCTCTGTCATTAACAAGGCAATTTTACCCACAGCACTACTGCTCACCGGATTTTTTCTGTTTGTTTTTCGCATCATTTTCTATAAACTTTAGAGACTGTTGTTTGTGAAAATCCCAGGAGATCAACAGTTTCTGAGATACTTAGACCACCCTGTCTGGCACCAACAATCATTCCACAGTCAAAGTCACTTAGATTACATTTCTTCCCCATCCTGATGTTTGGGCTGTACAACATCTGAACCTCTTCACCAAGGCTGCATGCTTTTAGGCATTGAGTTTCTGCCACATGATTGGCTGATTAGATATTTGCTTTAATAAACAGGTATACCTAATAAAGTGGCCACTAAGTGTATATTATAAATTAAATTTCAACTTCTCTTATTCAGAATGTTATATAGGTAAAGAAATGATTAATAGTGGCAGAAGAACTAATCACTTAAAACTGAGGGCATCACTTTTGGTAGAATACTGGTAAATGAAGCTAATTGACATATATTGTAGTTATGCCATGATTAACACTGAAATAGAGTTTCTGCTTGTGTAAAAGAGCTCTTTTGAAAGTAAATGCATTTTCCAAAGTAGAACTGAGGCTTTTGACTTATGGACTGAAGATCTTGGGTTTGATTCTGGGCTTGAGCTGAGTTAGCCGATATTGATTAAAGTGGCAATAACTTACGATCACTCTCATTCCTCCTGGATCAATATTTTCAGTTCCTGATTGCTTTCTGATGAACCCTGCGCCGAAGTTGTACTTCTGTGAACACGACACACCAGTCCGTGATTTCACTGTTGACAGTCAGTATCTGAGGTTACACAGGACGAAAGCTGAAGTTCGAGTTTACCGACATTCAACCATACGCATACATACAGCTAAGGGAAACTGTTCTGCTGGGGCCAAGATGCAGAACAGAGTACGTACAGTCACGCACAGCAGTTACTACCATAGTTACGATCCAGAAAAGGCAGTTCAGTCACAAAATAATATTAGCACAAGTCCCTCAGTGGCATGGCCTGAAGATTGACAGGTTGACCCAAACTGTGAAGTGCACGTTTGTGTAAGACAGTATAATGTTACTGGCACTATTATAAAACAGGCAGTAGTATAAATATGTGAAACAGTAGCAATAAAAGATTGAAAGTGACTAGTGCAAGAAGAGAGTGTCTGTGAGTTGGGGAGTGAGGGTGGGTTGTGCGGCAGGGCATTCAGACAGGGTGAATGTATGTGCAGGATGGCAGCAAGACAAAGAACCAGAGAAATGCTGGTGCATTCGGGAATATTTCCTAACGCTTTTGTTGCAATAAGGAAACTGTGCAAGTTAATGAGTGGAATGTTAATGGAAATAGGAAGAAAAAAGTGTGATGTATCTCCTCCTCTCCAAAGCTGATTGATTGGCTACCAAAACGAAACTGGGAACTCTTTCAGAGTGATGATAATAAAAGATATGAAGATATCTCATGATTTAAAAATGGGCCCTTCTTTTCAAACAACAAATCAGTCATTTCCTCTCAAAGCAGAGAATCCAAAACTTGTGATTTACATTTTTAAAAGCAGCTGCTTTATGTAACCATATTGACTTTTGGCATATCTTGGGAGGACTTCCAGCCAAACTAAACAACCAGGCCTGCCTCTGCCATTTTTAGCATGCTCCTTTATTTAGAAAAGCAAGCTAATCATCTTAAAGAGCCAAACTCTTTTGTTTTTCTACACATAAATTTGGCAAGAGTGACTATCAATAGAAGAATTCTTATAGTATGACTTGAAACTGATTTGGCAAGAATGTTATTAGTGAAATATAACTTTATTTTCCATTTTTACATAAATTAGAGGTGGCAGATAAATTATGCTGACTTAACTACTATTAAAGTTTTGGGGGTTGCCTAAAGTTCAAGAGCTGAAATGATCTGTGAGATTAAACAAGAAGCTACTTTTAAAATCAGGCTCCTTGCACACTGTATTGCTGATTGAAGAAAATATAAAAAGCTACAAGATGTCAGTGTGACTGGTATCTGTACCGTATCTGATGTTTAATGTGCGGAATGCACCTTTACACCTCTTTCAATGTTACAAAATATTCCAGGTGCTTCACCAGACAGCCCTGTAACCAAAAAAAACCCCACCAAGATATAGTGGGACTAAAGATCCAAACCTTCATCAAGGAGAGGTTTTAAGATTAAAGAGGTTGAAAGGAAAGATTTAGATTATGAGGACATGCAGTCCTCTTTTATTGTCATTTAGTAATGCATGTATTAAGAAATGATACAATATTTCCTCTGGTGTGATATCACAAAACACAGGACAGACCAAGACTGAAAAAACTAACAAAACCGCAAAATTATAACATATAGTTACAACAGTGCAACAATACCATAACCCGAAGAAGAACAGTCCATGGCACAGTAAAAAGTTCAAAGTCTCTCAAGTGTCCCACTTCTCACGCAGACAGGAGAAGGAAGAAAAACTCTCCCTGCTATGCCCGACCACAGTCCGACTCTGAGTCGTCCGAAAACTTCGAGCCTCCGATCAGCTCTCCGACACCAAGTACCGAGCACTATCTCTATCTGAATGATTCGACCTCAATCTCAGTTGCCAACAGCAGGCAAAGCTGGGGATTTTGAGGCCTTCCCTACGGAAGATTCTCGATTGCACAGAACAAAAGCAGCGAACTTGCATTTCAGAAATTTCTCCAGATGCTCCTGTGTGCTTTTACGTCCGTCTCCATCAAATCAGAATTGTCCATGGCTCCTATTTAACGGATACGATATCATTTTCACCGGAGGGCTGCGCGGGGGTTCCCAACCTTTTTTATGCCATGGACCCTTAACCATTAACGGAAGAGTCCATGGAACCCCTGATAGAGAGAACTTCATACTTAGGCAGCCAAAGGCACACCACCCATTGGTGGAGTGAAGAAAACACAGAGGGGTCTCTGTCTTTGGCCTTCTACGGATTCAACATAAGCTGATCTTCCAATTACCCACCACACAGGTCAATGAATTTGACATGTTTAGATAATTGTCCATATCATTTCCAAGGCCTAGAAGGCTACAGACCCAATGCTAGTAAATGGGATTTGTGTAGTAAGTACAACAGGTAGCATAGGCATGGTAGACCAAATGATCTTCTTCTGAATTCTATTACTGATTTTTCACATCTCACACGTATAGCAGTCTTTTTGCTCCTAACTCTTCTCATTATTTCAGAATTCATTTGTCTGTTCCACTTTACAACTCTCCTGGATATACCCTTTTTGCCATTAACTGGCCAGCGATACTATCTGTCTAGGTATACACCTACATTTTGCTTCTTCCATTTCTCTGTCTTTCTCTGCAATTTAAATTTTTTTTCCCGATTTTCCCCAGTCCTATTGATAACTCTGTTCCCCTCTCTACAGAATCAGAATCACTTTATTGCCAATTTGTGAACCATAACTGAATTGTGATTCGATGCCAAGGAAAAACACAGAACAATACTATAACAGATATCACAATAGCAATCAACAATTTACAAGACAATAGTGCACACAGTGTTGAGCAATCAACAATTAGCGGAACAGTCACATGCGCAAACGTCAATAATCAAGCTTCAACGTGAACATATGAACAGACTAAATAATTATAGCATTTCATGAGCAAAGGTAATCCCTGAGTTCAACGAACAACACATATTTAGTCGCACAATATAAACAAGAACTGGTGTTACTGTTGTTCCTGTTCGCGCCTTGTGGCGCATCGGTCAGCATTTTTTTTGCCATTTCCTTTGCGTTTGATTGGCTTTTTACGGGGCCGTGTTGCTAGCTCAACGCCCAGCCCAGCACGGGTGGAAAGTGTGCAAGGGTCCGGCTGGATTCGAACTCGGGGACTATTCGCCTCGAAGTCCAGTGCCACTACACCACCGGCCGGCATAAGCAAGAACGGGAGCACCTAAAACCATGGCAGCCAGCTCCTGAAGTGCCTCATATTTCCAACATTTTCTGTTTTAATAGTAGCAACTTTGTAAAGACAGCTAGACAGGTGAACAGGAAACACAGGTAGATGGGATAGGCATCTTGGGCTTCAACCAGGTGGGCTAAAGCGACTATTTCCATGCAGTATGACTCTATGGCTAAATTAACAAATAACCTGTTGCAACTGACAAACAGCCCTTAAATAGCAATTTAAAAATTAAACATTTTAATATGTATTTCTATTTTGTTTTTTTTGCAGAGTTTGTAAATAAATAGGAATTCAGCTAATTGGGAGATTACTGTCATAAAGGTTGTGAATGACCAGACATTCACATGCTTTGTTAAGAGTGTTTAAGTAGCAATGAGTCCCCTTTTCCAGGAGATATTCATAAATTTTACTTTTCAGCTGCCCTCAATCCACTGATTTTTTATACCAGTCTGGACGAATGCTCTTCATCAGAGAGTGGGAACTTTTACAGCTCATTGTTGAAATTCCTCTTCATGAATAAATATTGAAATTCAGTCTGATAAGTGCTGGTAGGTGATCTAACTGCACTCAACTTTCAGCTTCAGCCTCTGTAATTTTACTGGCGTCTGTGCCTTCTGTTCGCTGAAACTCTAATGCAGAGAACTGGTGGGAAAGGAAGTAATTGCTATGAATGTGTTGATGAAAGGCCAAAGATTTGAAAATGCTTGTTTATTCCATTCCCCATATGGTGCCTAACATCCTAAGTACCACCAGCACTTACTGCTTACACTACTAACGGCCAAGCAATGCATAGCAGATGGCGGGCAAGGTGAAGTAAATTGTATAAATAAAGGCTAGTTTATTGCCTCCGATCAGAACAACAGTAATAAAAGATTACACCTTTTGTGAGCTGTGCATTAAATTTCTTATTAGTACTTAACCTTTCAGTTTAAACTATGCTACCTGTATCACCTTCCTGAAGCTTAACAACAAAATGTGTATCTCATCAGCTCCATTAGAATGATGTTCTTATTTTATAACCCATGCTGTGGACATGCAACTGTCCAAGGTGATTCATTTTTTGCTTGGATGAAGTTGACAGTTGAGCTTCCACTTCACAGAATTTATTGCTTTGTAGTGACTGCTCCAAGGCATAACACATGATAGAAACCTGACGGAGAACAGCCTTATTTTAACCAAAATCCCACAGTTACAGTGCAGAGTGTAATCTGAATCTATTTTTGCATTGGTCCTTTGTACCTTTTTACAAAAGAGATACCATTAGGCAGACACAGAGAAGTACCATTAATCACAAGGACAGGACTCAGTGTAGCTGTAATTAAATGATATAAGTGATATGCAGAAGGAATATAGATATGCATATTTAAAATTATAATACCGGGCTCTGTTAATAAGCACGTCTAATGTCAAAATGAACTAAGATGCAGAAGGCAGAAAGGTCTTGGTTTGATTTACAAGTTGTAGCTGAGCTTGATGTTTTCACGAAATCCAAATTTGGCCTGGGCTGAGCAGGCATAGTGCTCTTAATGGAATTGCATATTAAGTATCTGAATATGGGAGTTATATGGGTTTGTTTCTGATCGAATCACTGTGGAAGATTTCTGACACCTACAAAACTGGCTGCATACAGTTAGCTACATTCCGAAGTGAACCTATGCCCAGATTCTGATGGCTGAGTAACAAGGCTGCTGTTAAATTCAGAAATTTTCAGTCCAAGTTGTGCCTCTATGCTGTTAGCTTTATAATGATGTTACCTTGCTAATTGCCTCACCATTGTAATGCACTGGATAGATGATTGTTTTATTTCCATGACAAAAACTCAGTTTACCACAATTTAGTTAAAACATAAATTTACATTAATTAAAGTGAAGGGGTGTCGTTACTAGCCTGGGAAAATGTCATAGCAATGCTCAGTCAGGACAGACTGGAGAACTCGTTTAGGGAGGCTTTATGGGTGGAACTGAGGAATAAGAGAAGTATGTACACATTAATGGAGCTATATTATAGATCACCCAACAGATTGAAGGATTTAGAGGAACAAATTTGTAGAGGGATCACAGACTGCTATAAGAAACATAGGGTTGTGATAGTAGGTGACTTTAACTTTCCACATATTGACTGGGAGTCCAATACAGTGTAAAAGGACTAGATGAGATAGAGTTTGTCAAATGTGTTCAGGAAAGTTTCCTTAATCAGTACATTGAAGTCCCAATAATAGAGTGTACAGTACTTGATCTTCTATTAAGGAATGAGACAGAGCAGATAACAGAAGTTTGTGTAGGGAAACTCTTTGCATTTGGTGATCACAATGCCATAAGTTTCAAAGTAAATATGGAAAAAGATAGGTCTGATCTGCGGGCTGAGTTTCTAACTTTGAGAAAGGCAGTTTTGATGTTATCAGAAAGGATCTGACAAATTTGGATTGGGACAGGAGGTTTTCCAACAAATATGTACTTGGTAAGTGGGAGGCCATTAAAGGTGAAATTTTGAGACTACAAAGCTTGTATGTGCCTCTCAGAATAAAAGGCAAGATAACAGGTTTGGAGACCCTTGGTGTTCGAGAGATATGAGGCCCTGGTTAACAAAAAAATGGAGGTGCATAGCAGCTATAGGCAGTTAGGAACAAATAGGGAGTACAATAAATGCAAGAGAACACAAGAGAAAAATCAGGAGGGCTAGAAGAAGGCATGAGTTTGCTTTAGCAGACAAGGTGAAGGAGGAACTTAATGACTTTCACAGATGTGTTAAGAGCAAAAGGGACATCAGAATAATAATCCAAGTGTGGAGCCAAATGAGATGGGAATATCTTAGATGGATGTTTTGCATTTATACTTACTTGGGACACAGAGTCTATAAAAATGAGGCAAAGCAGCAGCAAGATCATGGACCCTATTCAGATTACAGAAGAGGAGGTTTTTGCTGTCTTAAGGCAAATTAGGGTGGAGAATTCCCCAGAGCCTGACAAGGTGTTCTCTTGGACCCTGTGGGAGGCAAGTGCAGGAATTGTAGGGGCTTTAGCAGAGATATTTCAATTATCCTCAGCCACAGGTGAGTACCGGGGGATTGGAGGATAGCTAATGTTGTTCTACTGTTTAAGAAAGATTCTAAGAATAAAGTAGCCTGACATCAGTAGTGGGAAAGTTATTGAAAGGTATTCTAAAGGACCAGGTATACAGGTGGATAGACGAGGGCAGATTAGGGATAGCCAGTATGTCTTTGTGCATGGTAGGTCGTGTCTAACAAATCTCATGGAGTTGTTCAAGGAAGTTACCAGCAAAATTGATGAAGGCAAGGCATTGGATGTTGTCTACATGGACTTCAGCAAGGCATTTGACAAGGTCCCGTATGGATGGTTGGTCAAGAAGATTCAGTCATTTGACATTCAAGATGAAGCACGTAGTATACTGGATTAGACGTTGGTTTGTGGGAGAAGCCAGAGAGTGGTAGTAGGTGGTTGCCTCTCTGTCTGGAGGTCTGTGACTAGTGGAGTGCAGCAGGGATTGGTGATAGTCCCATTGTTGTTTGCCATCTAGATCAATGATCTGGGTGATAATATAGTTAACTGGATCAGCAAACTTGCAGATGATGCCAAGATTGGGGGTGTAGTGGACAGCAAGGTAGACCATCGAAGCGTGCAGTGGGATCTGGACCAGCTGAAAAAAAAGACTGAGAAATGGCTGATGGAATTTAATGCAGACAAGTGTGAGGTGTTTCACTTTGGAAGGAACAACCAAGAGAGATCTTACACAGTGAGTGGTAGGGCACTGAGTACTGTGGCAGAACAAAGCAATCTGGGAATACAGGTCCATAATTCATTGAAAGTGGTGTCGCAGGTAGATAGGGTCATAAGGAAGGCTTTTGGCGCATTGGCCTTCATAGGTCAAAGAACTGAGTACAGGAGCTGGGATGTTATGTGAAGTATAAGACATTGGTGAGGCCTAATTTTGAGTATTGTGTGCAGTTTTGGCCACCTACCTACAGGAAAGATGTAAATGAGGTTGAAAGGGTACAGAGAAAGTTTACGAGGATGTTGCGGGGTCTGGAGGACCTGAGTTATAAGGAATGACTGAATAGATTAGGACTGTATTCCTTAGAACGTAGAAGATTGAGAGCAGATTTGATAGAGGTATACAAAATTATGAGGGGTATAGATTGGGAAAATGCAAGCAGGCTTTTTCCACTGATGTTGTGTGAGACTGCAACAAAAGGTTATGGGTTAAAGATGAAAGGTGAAATGTTTAAAGGGAAAATGTGGGGAATCTTCTTCACTTTGAGGGTGGTGAGACTGGAATGAGCTGCCAGCACAAGTGGAGGATGCGATTTTGATTTCAACATTTAAGAGAAGTTTGGGATAGGTACGTGGGTGGCAGGGGTATATAGGGCTATAGTCCAGTTGCACATCAATGGGAGTAGGCAGTTTAAATGGTTCAGAGCAGACTAGATGGGCTGAAGGGCCTGTTTCTGTGCTGTAGTTTTCTGTCCTAAATGTTAATTACCACTAATTAATCTAACATTCAATGATGAGAAAAGTTGAGTAATTCCTTCAAATTAGAATTTTGGAATTTTAAAATAAAGTATTATTTTTGTTTATATTATGAAATTCTCTTTTTTTTCTGTCTAATCCAATCTTTCTCACTATTTGCTTTCTTTCTGAACTGATTTGACTCTAATTTCTCATTTATATTGCCATTTTAGTCCTTGCACTACACATATTGCAATCCTTCAATCTGATTAGTTAGAATAATACCCAGTTGCAGCCCTGACGAAGGGTCTTGGCCTTTCTCCTCAGTACATGTTACCTGCCCTGCTGAGATCCTCCAGTGTTTTGTGTGTTGCTCCTGTGCTTTCCCGTTCATCTTGTTTCACTTGCTCCAATGTTGCAAACTCAAGTGTTTAGCAAAATGCTGAGGAAAACATTTAAGAAAGTAAATCCCAACTAACATCTAAACTCTTGGCAGTTGCAGTTAATAATCTGTCATGGCAAAGTTTGTCCCAATTCTTTAATTTTTAAAAAAAAAGCATCACTTGGCTCATTTCTGATTAATAACTTGTTTCTACTTTGTGACCACTTAGGTCACTTGAGAACTTTGATCATTTGTCATTGAGAAACAAGTTCCCAAATCTCAAAGGTTAATTGCATAACTCTTCAATGGCCTTCTAAGTTTATTTCAATAGCCTTTCTGTTCTCATTATGATTAATGACCCTCATGGCATTGCTCATATTAAGCTCAAACAATGTTAACAGAAGTGTTAGAGATTTGATCACACAAATTATTCAATGTAGTCTTGATGAATAAATCTTGGCCTGAAATGTTCACTGTTTATTCGCCTCCATAGATGCTGCCTGACTGCTTAGTTCTTCCAACATTTTGCCTGTGTTGCTCAAGATTTCCAGCATCTGGAGAATCCCTTGTGTTTATTCAATGTAGACCATTTTTCTAAATGGAGCTATCATTCGCATGATCTTCCATTTGAAGGCCACATAGTCCAAATGCAAAGACGGTGCTGACAAGACACTGTGACGCCTTGCAGGCAGCTAACAAAACTACTAACCATTCTACTAAATATTCTTTCTCGGGACAATGATTACTGCAAACCACAGTCTGTACTTTCCCATTGGGAGCTGTGCTTTTGAACCATCTGTACAACCTGGCATTTTTGCGGTATCCAGAAATAATTGGCGAACTGGTCTCCCAAGAATGCAGGTATGGCCCTGGTGGTCATAGCTGGAGTGGACTTTGGGGCTGGTCTGAAACTTCAGGCTGGATTGCAGTACCGGGGCTTGGGCCTGAGAGTGTATAATGAACCAATGTTTGGCTAATTTAATTGCTGAACCGATCAAAAAGATTGAGGCGTCAGGGCTGCTGATGGAGGACGAGCTGGCGTTCAGCTCGCTACTCGGTGAAACTTTACTTGCCTCGGTGCTGAACTGATTGATGTTGTGGCCTGCAGCCATCAGCACTCACCTCTCTGCTGAACCTGGCTCCATAACTGTGGCCTGGAGCCATCGAGCTCCAGGATCGGCTGCAGCACCAAACTGGCTGCGTGCCTGTGGGTTTACTTTCAAGGACTATGCAGATTGTGCTCTATGGATTTTTTTTTTGTTTTTTTTTCTATTGATTGCATGATTTGTTCTTTATTTTTTGCATATTGGGTGTTTGACTGTCTTTGTATGGTGGGGTTTTTCCTGAATTCCATTGTGTTTCTTTGTCTTGTAGCTACCTGCAAGAAGATGAATCTCAGGGTTGTATACAGTATACATACCTCGATAACAAATGTACTTTGAACTTTGAATTCAAATAACTAAGTTCAGTCCGTTGTCATAAAATCATGGAAGGGTTGTAGTACAAGAAAAGGCCATTCACCCCGTCAAGTTCATGCTTGCTCTATTTAAGAATAAATCAAATCAAAGTACATTTATTATCAAAGAATGTATAAATTATACACCTTAAGATTTGTTTGATTACAGGCAGCCACAAAGCAAGGAACCCAAATAACCCAATTAAAAAGAAAAACTATAACCACTTTGCAGAGAAAGAGAGAAAAAAACACACATTATGCAAACAATAGATGCAAACGACAGCACTCCGAACCAGACTAAGGAGTTAGAGTAGTTGGCTCAAGCCTCGATCTCGTACCCTCACTCTCCAGACTTCTCCCCATATTCTTGCCTTTTCAGATACTGACATAACTCACTTTTATGAACAGCACAATTAAATCTGCCTCCTTGCATCTACTTTGTGTGTTTCAGTGAAGTCACGTCTCCTCCTTTCAAATTATCGTGAACAGAAGACTACTCTACTGATTATCTCCTTAATGTTAGGGCTGCCAGTATAGAGGTGTGAACATAACCCAGTTCATCAGGGGAACCAGCCTCCCCCCTCTGCCAATTACCTCTGTGTACACTTCCTACCACCTCAGGAAAGCAGCAAATGTTAATCAAGGTCTACTCTCCCCTCTTCTGTAGGGCAAGAATACAAAAGCTTGAAGACATGTACAGTATATGTACTGTATACAGCTAAGGTGCCTAAGACTTTTGCACAGTACAGCAGTCATTTTATGTATTGCACTGTACTGCTGCCACAAAGAGAAGCAAATTTTATGACATCCGTGATTGATGTTAAACGTGATTCTGATTTGGGTTTCATTTGTGGACTGAGAGTGGGAAGGGAACAGGGAGAGGGGAATCATGATTGCGAAAAGGAGAAGGGAGCAGGAAGCACCAGAGAGACATTCTACAATGATCAATTGTTTGATAAATAACCAATTGCTTGGAATCAAATGACCTTGCCTGGTGTCTTAGGGCTGGGTGTGTCTGCACCCACGCCACCTTCCCCCCCATCCCACCCCTGGTGTTCCTTCTCTGCCACCTGTCCCTAACCCTCTCATGGTGCTCCAACCTCGCCATTCCCATTATTCTTTGCTTCCGTCAGATTCACAAACTGGCTCTCTGCTCCATGTTGACAAATACGATACTGTGTGAAAGTCTAGGCACCCTAGCTGTACATGTGTGTCTAAGACATTTGCAGAGTACCACCAGACTTTTCCAGCAGAATCAAGGACAATTTCTACCTTGATGTCATCAGACTCTTGATCAGATCTCCCACTCACTGAAGCTGACCTTTTGATCTCCAAATCTACTTCATAATGACCCTTGCACTTCACTTGCTTAGCTGTAGCACTGTATCCTGCATTGTCATAAAAGCTGCTGAGTGAGCCTCCAGATGGCTATGGATCAAGAAATGTGACCCGTGGACCAGTGCTGCTGGGACACAAGCCAAGGCCTGATCAACCTGGGTGGGGCACCCGGGTGAGACTGCCTGATGTTGAAAGACCCAAGACATCCCATGACCCCAGATTACATCACTGATGATGTGTCCCAGAGCATCCAAGGATGTATCTCAGCATCAGGTACTGGTAACCAGAGACTTGGAATACTGCTCCCAGTCACAAGTTTAAATCTGCCCGGCCATATAACAGACAGCAGAGATTCTGCAGATGCTGGAAGTCTTGAGGAATACACGTAAACAACACACACAAAATGCTGGAGGAACTCAGCAGGTAAGGCAGCATCTATGGAGGAAAATGAGCGGCTGATGTTTCAGGCCAGGACCCTACATCAGGACAGGAAGGGGGCAGGAGGCAGAATGAATGGGTGGAAGGATGGGAAGGAGCACAAGCTGGCAGGTGATAGAGGAAACTAGGTGAGAGGGAAGGAGGGTGGATGATGTAAGAAACTGGGATATGATAAGTGGAAAAAGTAAAGAGCGGAAGGAGGAATTTGATTGGAGAGGACAGTAGACCACAGGATAAAGGAAGGAAGTGGGGAACCAGGAGAAGGTGAGGAGCAGGTCATCAGGTGAGGAGTGAGAGGGCCATCAGAATGAGTGAAAACCAAGGGGGGAATGGAAACAGAGGGGAGTTGTTATCATCATCATCATCAGGTGCCGTGCCCAGTTTGAGCTTTGACTGCCATGGCCCACACACTCCTGTTTCGGGTTAAGAGGATCAATTGATTGGTATTCATTTCCAGTTCTCTGGCTGCTGCCTCCATCATCATTTGTCTTTGCCTTCCTCTTGCCTTCTTCCCTTCAATCTTTCCCATAATTACCGTGCATTCTGACTCCTCTTTCCTAATCACATGTCCAATGAAGTTACGTTGCCTTTTCATGATCTCATACATTATTTCTCTTTTTGTGTTTGCTCTGTTCATGACATCCTCGTTAGATATCGTTTCATTCATGATATTCTTTGCATCCTCCTCAAAAACCACATCTCTGCTGCTACAATTCGTTTCCTCATGTTACTAGATATTGTCCAACATTCTGAGCCATATAACGTAACTGGATAAATGTAACATTTCAGTATTCTGAGGTGGGTTGTCATGCCTAGTTTAGTATTGGTCAGTATACTCTTCATTCTTATAAAGGTGTCTTTTGCCATCCCTATTCTTCTTTTAATGTCCAAGTCGCACCTGCCATCTAATGTCACCCAGCTTCCTAAGTAGCAAAAGTTCTGTACTTGTTTTATGTCTTCCCCGTTTATTTTCAGCCTGCAGATAGGAGTTGTTATAGTGACTTGAAATTGATGTTGATGCATTCAGGTTGAAGACTACCAATGGGATCCCACCACCAGGCACCCCCACTTTCTACTGGGTTCACTCTCTCTGTAACTACCTTGTCCTTCCCACTGATCTCCCTCCTGGCACTTATAGTTGCAATTGTGCTAAGTGCTACATCTGCCCCTATACCTCCTTGCTCACCACCATTCAAGGCCATAGCCAGTCCTTCCAGGTGAGGTGGAACTTCACCTGCAGGTCTGCTGGGATAATCTACTGCATCCCGTGCCCCTGGTGCTGCCTCCTCTACATATATCAGTGAGACCAGATGCACTAGGAGCCTCGGGACTCACACCACCAGGTTCAGGAACAGTTACTACCCCTCAACCATCAGGTGGAAGGCACAGGAGCCTCAGGTACCACACCAGCAGGTTCAGGAACAGTTATTACCCCTCGGCCATCACGCTCTTGAACTGAGGGGATAACTTCACTCAACTTCATTTGCCCCATTATTGAAATGTTCCCATAACCGATGGACTCACTTTCAAGGACTCTTCATCTCATGTTCTCAATATTTATTGCTTATTTATTTATTATCATTCTTTCTTTCTTTTTATATTTGCCCAGTTACACTGGTTGAACAAAATGGTCTCATTGATTCTGTTATGGTTATTAGTCTATTATGGATTTATTAAGTTTGCTCACAAGAAAATGAATCTCAGGGCTTCATATGGTGACATCTGTACTTTGATAATAAACTTGCATTGAACTATGAGATGATGTGTGGAAGGAAATCCTTACCTGGTCTGGCTGTATGTGAATCCAGATTCACCAATGCCCCTAACTCTCTCAACATCACACTGAAGGTGACCGAGCAGGCCATTCAGATTTGAGTCTCCATAGAGATGGACAGTAAGCAACAGCCTTGGATTTATGGCTGCTGTCAGGGCAGAAATCTGCAAGAAGGAGAAACAAAATGGACACTGAGACTAAAATATACTTTACAATGGAAAACTGCAAGAATATTTCTTTTGAGAAAATTGAAACATCTTCAAATTGGATAAACCTTGGACAGTTCTGCTCTGAACAGCTCAGGAAATGTCATTGGCCGCTGTAGCAATATATGATGGATTAGTAAATGTTTGCTCCCCCGTCCCTACCTATTATCTCGACTAAATGGGTATCTGAAAGGGATTACTTGTTCAAGGCTTGTGCCCTTCGATTTCTGTCTGCATGCTCCCTTTAAAAACATTTGAATCATGTGTGCATGCAGGCTAGGCACGATTGGTTCTGTAGAAGGCTGGGGAATAAACTCTATTAAAATGTAAATTTTCCTGAGTCTCAATCCTTTTCTATAGCAGAACACAGTAAGATGGGACAGTATGGATGTGGCAGTTTAAATTCCATAGTGTATAACTATAACTATATGTCATTCCTCAGAATACTAGTTTGAGATTGCCTCAAACCTCCAGAAACTCATTTCAATTTTGTCCAGCAGTGAAGCTGTCAAGGCAGATGTGGAACTGATAGATCAGATCTTTTGGTGGCCTTAGAGCTTAGGGATAAAAAGCCGCCTTAAAAGTGTCCTGGTGCACTTTAGTTACAAGAACTACTTTCCTACCATTCGGGAAGATTATCGAGATACTATGTTTGTGTCAGCTTAATAATATTTCCTTCTTAAAATAACATGGGCAGTATCTTCAGGGAATGGAAATAGAAAGAATTCTCAGGTAGACAAGACAAGCGAATTAAAGACCTTTTATGTTCTGTCCTTCGGGATTACAGAGCTCCTATGTGTGTATTTTTCTTATGGCATTTCAGTCACAGTATTAAGGGCTTCACAGGTGATTGGTTTCTGGATCTGACTGTTGCTTCAAGGCTTTGGTGTTCACAGTTATACAGAACCAAAAAACAGTTAACAGGTTGGGGACGATGAGCTCAGTTCTGTCACTATCATTGGAGATATGGTACAGTGCAGAAGTCTTAGGCACATAAACAGTACATGGCTGGGGTGCCTAAGACTTTTGCATAGTACTGTATTTGTCAACATAGAGTGGAGAGCGAGTTAGTCAGTCTGGCGGGAGCAAAGGATGTATGGGACAGGTGACAGAAAAAGGAGTGCCAAAGGTGGGGGTGTGGTGTGGGTGCAGACACACCCAGCAAGGTCATTTGATTCCAAACAATTGGTTTATTGATCATTACAGAATGTCTCTCTGGTGTTTCCCCCTCCCTCCCCTCTCCCTTCCCCTTTTCCCAACCATGATTCCCCTCTCCCTGCCCCCTTCCCACTCTCAGTCCACAATAGAGACCCATATCAGAATCAGGTTTATCATCACTCACAAGTGACATGAAATTTGTTTTTTTTCAGCAGCTGTACAGTGCAATACATAAAATTATGACAGTACTGTGCAAAAGTCATTAGGCACCCTAGCTATGTATACGTGCCTTAGACTTTTGCACAGTACAGTATTCCGCAGGGCTTCCCTGTGTGTTTATGTGGGCGTAAGTTCATATTCCCAGAAATCAAAATAACTCCATAAGATCATAAGACATAGGAGCAGAATTAGGCCATTCGGTCCATCAAATCTTCTCCACAATTGCATCATGACTGATTTATTATTCCTCTCAGTTCCATTCTCCCGTCTTCACCTTTGTCACTCTTACTAATTAAGAACCTTTAAGCACTGTATACACAATGATTTGGCATCCACAAGCTGTCTGTGGCACCGAATTCCACAGATTCACCACCTTCTGGCTAAAGCACCTCACTACTTTGCAGATTTACAAAGTATTCCAAATATCATTAACATAACTTACTTGAATCATGGCACTAAGGTTTAATTTATGCTAAAGCTTTCACATCGAGTCTGTAGTGCTGTGATTGAATACCTTTTCGCCATCTTTAGGTTGCTGTGAGAAAAGCATCATTCATAGCCCCTGAATTACACTAGCACTAACAGATTAAATGAAGCCATGTTTATGTAGATGGGGACATTACCACAGTGAAATACCTGTTTTTCTCTACTAACTAATTCTTCATTAGACTTTATTTTATCATCTACCTGTATTCCCAAATAGAAATAATATTACTATTTAAGTAATATAGTTATTATTTACTAGCAATATTACTAAAGCCAAGTAGCTGAAAGGGTAAATGGGTGTGATAATGTGGCTAAATAAGACAGAAAAGACAGAGATTCAAGTGGAGCATGACCACTGATATACAGCATGTGCCTAAGACTTTTGCACAGTTGTGTAAATCAATTATGGCAAATGGCCTGTTCCTTTTCCTGTGACATTTGGAAGATGAAATTGTATGCTGTCTATCAGTGCAATCCCATTTGATCATACAACTGCAAAAGAGTGATTTTGTCCTTTTTATTGCTTACCTGCTTAACATTACCCTTGTGATCTCACTTGCTCATGTAATCTCCTTCCTCTCAAGTGGTCACGGTCCATGCAATTTCATTTATCTTGCAAGTGCCTACTATCTTGACAGTCTGAAAGTACATGGTAATATTGTTGTTCACTATCCATAGTAGAGTGTTTATTCCCTCATATCAGTGCTATCTAATTTTGACAAGTCTTCAAGAATATGCCTTTGCAAGAGAGGAGATTTACCATTGAATTGATTTGTAATTTTTGAACATTTTTGGGCTTTTTCTTAATGCTGCATTTGCAATTATAGCAAATGCATTCATGGTTGCAAATGAAATTACAATCTCAATGGAACTTAAAAGGGAAACGTAAGGAGGCCTGGAGAATGTAGAGGGAGCACAGTGGCCGGACTTCCTCAGCTCATTTGGATGAAGGTGGTGGCCAAGCAAGGTACTACTTTTCCTGACCACTGCTGTCCATTGGGAAATGGTGTGCTGAGACCTAGCCTGAGACTGAACTCTGCCAATGTTATACAGCAACAGGAGGGCAGGTAACGATGCTCCAGAGACTTTCTAGAAAGGGCCTGTGATTCTGGCAGCACGGTTGCCAGAACTAAGTCAAGGGAGAGCAATTGGGGGAGTGATTCCTAAAGAGATCAGTGGCCAACCTTATTAAGGGAGAGGAAAGACTGACATTATTTGCCATATACATTTACGTGTTTTAGGAATTTGCTGTGGTGTGTTGGCGTGACAAAAGAAAAAACAATTTTCAACAGTTATAAAAAATAAAAAAATATAATGTTAGAGGTTTTCAGTCACCTTTGGTGATTAGTCCAATGACAGTGGTGTTGTCTGCAAACTTTTTCAATTTAACTGATGGATCACTGCAGCCATAGTCATTGGTGCAGAGAAAAAATAGGTGAGAGCAGAAAGCACAACCGTGTGGCTCACCGGTGCTGACTGAGCGGGATGTGAAGATGTGCTTACCTGATCTCTCATCATGCCGTCTGTCAGAGAGGAAGGTTGAATCAGCCTGCAGACAGGGGCTGGAGATTGGGGAAAATTGTAACAGAGTCTGGTGTGGAAATCAAGAGAGAAAGGAAGAGGGAATGTGTCATCTAGGAAGCAGGTGACTGATGAGAAGGGATAGGGAGATGGCAGTGGGAAGACAGGGGGGGAAGTTAGGGGAAAGGGGTCAGAGATAGCTAAACTAGGGAAGGAGAGCAGAGTAAAGAATGTATGCATGATTTATATTTATGCTTATGGTTTACATGGTCAGTGATTCTGCGTATGCATGTGTGCGTGCGTGCATGCACGTGTGCATGCTATCTAAATGATACAGATATGAGAGCAGAGTGGAAAGTGACAGCAAAAGTGATGGAATTTTCGAGTTCTATGCGATGTGGCGCCAATGCTGTCGTCAATGTACTGGAGAAATAGTTGGGAGAATGGCACCAAATAAACTGGGGACAAGGTCTGTTCCACATATCCAGTGAAAAGACAAACATACCCAGGACCAATGCATGTTCACATAGCTGAAGCTTTAAGAATTAGCACATGGAAGAAAGAGGGCCGATCAGCTGGGGAGCCCAGAGGTCAAGCATGGATTTTGGAGTCCTGTCGTTATGTTGATACCGAAGGTCAATTGGAAGTCTAGGCCCAAAGGCCGAAACCTGGAGGCCCGAAGGCCAGTCCTTGAGTTGGAGGACCGTTTATGTGCGAGGGTGGGTGGGTGTGAGAGGGGAGGAACCGGGCTTATTTTGCAGTTGTGGTTTTGTTGCTTGTTCTGTGTTGTTCTGTAAACACTTTGGGTGTTCTACATTGGTGCCAGAATATGTGGTGGCACTTGCAAGCTGCTCCCAGCACATCCTTGGGTTGTGTTGGTTGTTAACACAAATGACGCATTACTCGGTATGTGTCCATGGACGTGCAAATGTGAATATGAATCTGAAAGAGGATCTGATTACGTCTGAAGTAATTCTGACAGAGACTGGATGTGGAGAAAATTTTCCCCTGCCTGAAATTTCTGTTTTCAGATTGTGGTGAGCATGTGGGATTTGCTCATACAGAGGCTGTACTATAGAGGCCAGGTCATTGAACAACTTTATGAAGGACATGGATGAGTTTCTAATGCAAAGGCATCAAGGGTATGGGGAGAGAATGGGAATATTGAGATAGACCACCAGAGGAGGAGGAGGCCTCTGCTGGTTGGGGTCAACCATGGATATTGCATCCTAGCTGTCTAGATACACAAGTCTGGGCAGTACGATATGGAGAGCAGCCTGTTGCCCATGTAGCAGGTTCCCCCTCTCCGCACATCTGATGAACCTAAAGGAATGGCAGAGACCGATGCAGTTTGACAGCAGCAACATTGCCAGTCAGCATTGAACTCAATGTAGGACTGCCTTAGGGGCTCCAGGTCCAGATTTTTTCCTTGGGGCTTACTCCTGGAACCTTCCCCATGAGTGGGTATAGTTGCAAGGCAGTAGAGGTTTGAGATCAGTTTTCCTTCTCCTAGCTGAGCTGCCGACCATGGCTGACAAGCCCCATCTGCCCAAAGTGACTGGTTTTAAGGCACCAGCAACCCGCCTTTGCCCCTCCTCCTGTCAGTAGAAACGGTTCCGCCGGGCTTAGTAGCTAAACCACACATAAAGGCCAGGAGCTGGACTTAGTTGTCAGAGGCTATTTGAGACACACGCCATTGGGAGCATTTAATAGGTAGTGGGAGCTTATCCCCACTTCCACCCCCGGCTATAACAACCTTCAGAACTAATATAGCCAATCAGCCATGATCGTACTGAACAGGACTGCAGACCTGAGGGTCTGTGAGATCTACACTTGCTCTTATTTGCTGCCTCAGTGTTAAATTTGGTATCAAAACTCCTTCTCACATTGAAGACCTAATAAAAATCATCAACCATCCATTACTCAAGATTATGAAGATTAATTGTCATCCGTTCCTTCTTATTATAGCTAATTTTATCTAATCGTCCCAGACTAAGTATTAAGAACTTCAGCTGCTCCTGATCTCGCTGAATGTTAGACATCGCCTGGGGCTCCAAGCCCATAAGCATTTCATGGTTTTTATTACATAAGCTCCAGCACTGTACTTTATTTTGTACGAACATCCTCAGAAAGGTTTAATTTTGTAACTTGCTGCCACATTCCTCACGTTGCTCAATTGCATTTTGAGACTAAATAGGCAATTTGAAATCTCACACGGAAGTAGTCAACAGGAACGATGTCTTGGTTGAGTCAAAGATAGGATGATAAGCAAGTAAATTTAGCAGCAATCTGGCCTCAGGCTCACATTCACACTGAGATCGCATGGTAATATGGAGAGACTTGTGCATATTAAATGCAATCCAGCCCATTCCTTTTACGCTGGTAAACCCTGGAGTGCTGGTTTCTAATTCCTTAACAACAGAGACCATTGGTAATGTAACGGTTATGTGTACTGAGATGTCCGTGGAGAGAAGCTGCTGACTGGCACATTCCAAGCTGCAGGAGTACGTGCTGAAGAACACACTGAAGCTTGGTGCGGTCATCACAAAGGCTTGGTGGGGGAAGAGCCCCAGTGTAGGGTTCTTCTCTATTGGAGGGGTGTGGGGGCAGTTGAGGGAGGAAACTCCTCAATTGAAGTAAAGGCATCTGTTCGTCCTGCGAGGCCATGGATCTGCGCCTGGAAAGTCTTCACTCTCCAGGGCACAGGCCTGGGCAAGGTTGTATGGAAGACCAGCAGTTGCCCATGCTGCAAGTCTCCCCTCTCCACGACACCAATGTTGTCCAAGGGAAGTGCATTAGGACCCATACAGCTTGGCACCAGAGTCATCGCAGAGCAATGTGTGATTAAGTGCCTTGCTCAAGGACACAAACACGTTCCCTAGGCTGGGGCTCGAACTCACGACCTTCAGGTTGCTGGTCCAATGCCTTAACCAGTTGGCCACGTGCCCACAAACTCCTGTAACTCCTCAATTACAGTGGTAGTATACCACCCCAGGAGCCCTTATGAGTGACAGTAGTACTATTGATGCGTAGGGATGTAATAGAATAGTACTGAAAGCATTGACTATGGTTGTAAAGAATGAAAAGGCATTGCATGTTTAGTTTTGTAAATATTTTTATTATGAATATAGTATTTTGTATCTTGATAATAAAACACAGCTACAAATATGATTTCCTGTGAGCTGTTGATGTGAAACATTGTGATCAATGGAATAACTGCAAAGACTAGTCTCTGAGCAACAAATCCAGAAGGAAAAGTCAAAAGAGAGTTAGTATTTATACAGTCACTCACATCCTGGGAATTCACATCTACAGGGCAGGAGATTTTTGGTATGACGGAGTGGGATATCTCTAATATAAGGCACCAAAGATAATGCTTCTGGAGGTGCAGCATTGCACTGTAGCGATCCCAGGCCTCAAGAAGACGTGTTATTCAACACCTTGTGAGCCAGGGACAAAAGAGGTTCAATTTAGCTGTGGCTGAAACCCTAAAGATTGTTATCCTGTGAATTAATGGCTCAAACGTTAATGAAATAAAGGCGAATTTCAGGGAGATACCATTTTCAATTACAGCAGACAAATTTAGGTATATTTTAGTAAGCCACAAGAACTGATTTTTCTTTTTAATTTTTGATGACATTGTGAATTAACATTTGATGTGAAATATTGCTGACGACCATTGATCTTTGAACTAATTGATCCTGCTTCTCTGTCTAAATCTTTAATCTCTTTAAATTCTTGTATCACATCTCTTGGTCTACCCATCTCAATCACAGGTCTATTGATCATCCTAATTCTGTTAAATGTCCTCTGTTCTTTCCCTAAAGCCGTTGCATCTTCCTGAAGTGGCACTGCCCAAAAGTGCACACAGTACTCTAGCTGGAGCCAAACTGGTGCAATGCCTATATACACAACAACGATGGGGTACTCTTTTCATTACTTCCATGGTGGCGTAGTGGTTAGCACAACGCTTTACAGTACCAGCGACCCGGGTTCAATTCCCGCTGCTGCCTGTAAGGAGTTTATACGTTCTCCCTGTTACCATGTGGGTTTCCTCCCATTATCCCAGTTTGCTCCCACAGTGCAAAGGTGTGATGGTTGGTAGGTTGATTGGTAATTGTAAATTGTCCCATGTTCAGGCTAGGATGAAATGAAATAAATAAATAATTAGTAAAGTAGGGAAATGCTGTCTGTCTTTTTTTGAATTAAGCTAGTGACCTGAAAGTTATCTTCCATCAGCATACAGCATCAAAAATTGAGCACTGAATATCTGAATTTGATTCATAATTCACCTAGGCTTTTGTTTACACTGCTGTTAATATAATTGTAATCCTCTAAGTGAGCAGTTACTATGGTAGAAAGGGTTAAATATTCCTTCGTTTCTTTTTACAATCTGGGTACCTTCCTTAAGACAATTAAGAATACCATTTCTTTTTAGAAATGAGGGCTCTAGTGAAATTTGGAGTCTTATCGGAGACCCCATTGTTTACACAGTTTATTAATTCTGAATCTATGCAGGGCTTTCCTTATAAACACAAGAGATTCTGCAGGTGCTGGAAATCCAGAGCAACACGCACAAAGTGCTGGAGGAACTCAGCAGGTCAGGCAGCATCTGTGGAAATAAATAGCAGTCAGTGTTTTGGACCAAGACACTTCTTCAGGATTGGAAAAGGAAGGGGAAGATGCCAGAATAAAAATAATATAAAGAGCTTTCATTTACCTACTAGCCTTCTACGTGAGGTAATTTGTTTCAGTTTTCACTGTGCAGAATTCAATACAGGCAGTTTTATTTTCAGAGGCTATGTTGATGAATAGAATGTGGAAATTCCCATTTGTATTTGGGATTCAGCTGTTCTGTAGTAAGGCAGAGTTGGTCCTCGATCCGTGTCTGTATCTAATTTATATAGACAAAGATTAGCTTTATTTATCACATGTACATCAAAACATTGAAACAGATAGTGAGATGCGTCTTTTGCGTCATGTCAAATCAGTGAGGATTGTGCTGGGGCAACCCACAGGTGTCAGCACACTTCCGATGACAATATAGTATTGCCCACAACCTACCAATCTTAACCCCAGCCGTAATTCTTCAGAATGAAGGAGGAAACCAGAGTACCCTGAGGAAACCCACATAGTCAGGGTGAGAACATATGAAGTCCTTACAGAGAGTGGCAGAAATTGAACCCAGAATGGTGATCACTAGAGATGTAAAGAGATTACATTGCCATCCTTAAGCAATTTCTGTAAATAGGAACCATGGTAGAAACCAAATTACCATGGCAGTACTATGGGTAGTTCCCATCACCAAGCAAATCTTTCCCTCCCCCACCAGTTTCTGCTTTCTGCAGGGATCGCTCCCTACGCAAGTCCCTTGTCCATTCGTCCCTCTCCACTGATCTCCCTCCTGGCACTTATCCTTGCAAGCGGAACAAGTGCTACGCCTGCCCCTACACCTCCTCCCTCACTAGCATTCAGGACCCTAAACAGGCCTTCCAGGTGAGGTGACACTTCACCTGTGAGTCTGTTGGGGTCACATACTGTGTTTGGTGCTCCCAGTGTGGCCTCCTGTATATCGGTGAGACCCGACGTAGATTGGGAGACTGTTTCACTGAACACCTACGCTCTGTCCACTAGAAAAAGCAGGATCTCCCAGTGGCCACCCATTTTAATTCCACTTCCCATTTCCATTCTGATATGTCCATCCATGGCCTCCTCCACTGCCGTGATGAGGCCACACTTGGGCTGGAGAAACAACGCCTTATACACCCTACCCTCGTTATATGCATCTTCAGACTATGCGGATTCACAGTTACGCGAGGAACCTATTTCCACCAGCTTCTCGTTATATGCGTCCAAAACTCACAGTTACACGAGGAGCACTGCTTTCCCGCCAATTCAAGTCACATGTGCATGCCTCACAGTCTCACTGTTGGGACGAGAAGCATCGCTTTCCCACCAATACAAGTCACGTGCGCACGCCTCACAGTCTCACTCCTGCCAGTCTCGCATTGGTTTTGGCAACGTATAGATGTGCGATCTTGCGCTCTTAAACTTTTGTGTTTTTACCTATGGTGCAGTGATTTTGTGCTTGAAATATTTAACTATGCCTCCTAGGCGTCCGATGTCAAGTCCTGGGCCATCAGCCAAGCGACAGAGTACCGCTTTAATGCTTGAAAAAAGTAGGAAATTATAAACAGTGTGTCGTCAGGTGAAGGTAACACAGCTCTGGGACACTACCCTGTGCAGTTGTGGGCTATGATAGCTGAGTTAGGCATCACACCAAAGCAGGTGTTTAATGCAGACAAGACCAGGCTTTTTTGGAAGCGTATGCCGATATGCATTTACATAAGTGAGGATGAAAAAACTGCGTCAGGTTTCAAGGCAGCAAAGGATTGACTTTGCTTATGTGTTCCAATGCCGAAGGAGACTGTAAGATGAAGCCTCTCTTAGTTTACCATTCACTAAACCCCCGTGCTCTTAAGGGTTTGAGTAAGAATATGCTTCCTGTCCACTGGGCAGCTAAGAAGAAAGCATGGGTCACTGGTCAAATCTTTGAAGATTGGTTTGCTAACCATTTTGCTGTTGAGGCTGAACGCTACTGCCGAGAACAGAATCTTGCCTTTAAAGTTCTTTTGTTGCTTGACAATGCGCTAGCCCATCCTAAACATTTGGACGGCATTCATCCTAACATAACAGTGTGTTTCCTGCCACCTAACACAACATCGCTGATTCAACCACTTGACCAAGGTGTGATCCACATTCAAGGCGTATTTTTTACGGCGAGCTGTCTCTCAGAAGCTGCAAGCAACAGACGATTTTGAAAATCCCGGTAGTTTACCAATGGTGAGGGCATGGTGGAAGACCTTCAACATCAGACATGCCATCAACAACATCGATGAATCCTGGAAAGAGGTCAGGTCTTCCACTCTGAAGCAACTGGCAGAATTTTTTAAGGCTGCTGAACACTTGGCACAAATGGCGATGGACATGGACCCAAGTTTAGAACGGAGTCAGCATTTCAATCATTCCCTGCAGTAAAGCCTTCTTCCCTACAAGCAAATTTATGCTGAAAAGCAAAATGCTGCCAAGCAAGCAATCCTCACCACCTTCTTCAAACCGGTGTCATCTCCTGCTGCCGGCAGTACCGAGAGTTTTGTTTTGTGAGTCTTCCTTCACCCCCTCCTGTCCTTGACGATCCTGACGACACACAACCATCCACCTCATCCATGTAAAGCTGCCCGACACCACAACAACCACTCACCTCCCGGAGCGAACACACCTGCCACTGTTGGTGAGTACTGTAAACCCTCAGATGTTAATATTCTATGATTTATTACATTGAATATTACCTTAAATTGATGAAATATAATACAAATGTTGCCTTGTAGTACTGCTTTTGTGTCGTATTGGTATGAAAATGTGAATAAATTACAGATAAAACATATTTAGGAAGCCCTCAAGAACGCAACCCAATTTTCTCCATTTAAATAATTATTCATATTATGCGTTTTCACATTATGTGTCGACTTCGAGGAACGTATCCCCCGCATATAACGAGGATAGGGTGTATTCCGTTTGGGTAGCCTCCAACCTGATGGCATGAACATCAGTTTCTATAACTTCCAGTAATGCCCCCCACTTCCCCTCCTTTACCATTTCCCATCCCCTTTCCCTTCTCGCATCTTATCTCCTTGCCAGTCCATCGTCTCCCTCTGGTGCACCTCCCTCCTTTTCTTTCTTCCATGGCCTTCTGTCTCTTTCACCCATCAACTTCCCATCTCTTTACTTCATCCCTCCCCCTCCAGATTTCACCTGTCACCTGGTGTGTCTCTCCCCCCCCCCCAACCTTTTAAATCTACTCCTCAGCTTTTTCCTCCAGTCCTGCCGAAGGGTTTCGGCCTGAAACATCGACTGTACTCTGTTTCATAGCTGTTGCCTGGCCTGCTGAGTTCCTTCAGCATTTTGTGTGATTTGCTCTGGATTTCCAGCATCTGCAGATTTTCTCTGGTTTGTGAATCCAAAAATCTCACAAGGAGACTATAGACTATCACCATTGAAAGGTGGTGATCAAACTGGAAATATCTATGACACAAATGCAAGCCAGATCAATGTGTTAACATCAATTATTAGGATTCACTTGAGTGTAACTGTCCTGCTTCTAATCAATGAAACACTTCAATGTGCTTAATAGACATAGAACACAGGTACATCTCTAGCATATCTCTCTCCACCACCACCCCAATGGAGAGTTCCAGACATCCTCCAGTCCCTGCATATCTCCCTTGACTTTTCCTCTTCTCACCTTAAAGGCGTGTCCTCTAGTATTAGACATTCTGACCCTGCAAAAATACAGTACACCAGTTGTCTATGCCCGAAACTTCAACAGTTCATTGCCCTCTGTGGATGCTGCCTGACTTGCTGAGTTCCCCCAACATTTTGTGTGTGTTGCTCAAGATTTCCAGCAGCTGAAGAACATCCTGTGTTTATGACTGTTTATCTATACCCTTCATAACTTTATAAACTTCTATCAGGTCTCCTCTCAACCCCCACCACTCCAGAGGAAACAGCCCTAGTTTGTCCAACCTCTCCTTACAAAACTTACCCACTAATTTACTTATTTAGCAATACAACATGGTCCTTTGAGCAGCCCTGCCCACCAACCCCCATCAACCCCAGTTTAACCCTAACCCTAACCAAGTCACGGGACAATTTACAATGACCAATTAACCTACTAACCTGTATGTCTTTGGACTGTGGGAGGAAACCAGAGGACCTGGAGGAAACCCACACATTCCACAGGGAGGATGTACAGAGACTCCTTACTGGCATTGAACTCTGAACTCTGAACTCCAACGCCCCGAGCTGTAATGGCATCGTGCTAACCATGACAGTACCGTGGCGCCCCAGTCCAGGAAGTATCCTGGTAAATCTCTTCTGCATCTTCTCCTTCCAATAATGGAGTCACTAGAACTGAATGCTATATTCCTGATGAGTTTTATAAAAGCTGCAACATAACTTCCTAATTCTTGAAGTCAGGGACTCTACGAAGGAAGGTAAGTGTGCCGTCCACCTTCTTTACCATCCTAACAACTTGTGCCACCACTTCAAGGGAGCCATGGACCCAGACTCCAAGATCCTCGATACACAAACAATGAAGTGAAGTGATTTGTACTGTGTGGATTAAAATCGGAACAGGGAGTAAAATTCAGAATGGATATAAAACATTATTTCATGTCTTCTTCTGCAGATGTTTAATTGGAAGGTGGGTGGAATGTTGATTTGGAAATAGTAAGAACATTATGTTCTGAATATTCCCATATACAAATGATTGTGTATTGTTCACCAATATTAAGGGCCTTGACTGAATATGTCATTTGAATGACAAGGTCTCGTACATGTTGCAGTCTCTCTGCTCCACTGTAGTTTGTTGATTTATAAAAAGGTACATAGCACAGGAACAGCCTGTTGGTCCATCATACAGTATCTCGGCTGACCAGGATGCCAATCTAAAGGAGTATCCATCTTATGTCACGGGCTTGAGCAGGATTTGGACCTAGAACATTCCATCCCAGTAGATGTGTACCAACAAGCTAATGACTATAGAGTTTGCTCCCCCTGAGGTCCCACAGGATGGAACAAGACAAAGCAGCATCCATCGTCAAGGACCTCATCTCACAGGACATGCTTTCTTTTCACTGCTGCCATCAGGAAGAAGGCACAGTAGCCTCAGAACTCACGCCGCCATGTTCAGGAACAGTAATTACCTCTCAACCATCAACGTCTTGAACCAACTTCACTCAGCTTCGCTTGCCCCATCACTGAAATGTTCCCACAACCTATGGACTCACTTTCAAGGACTCTTCATCTCATGTTCTCAATATTTATTGCATATTTATTCATTATTATTATTTCTTTCTTTCTGTATTTGTACAGTTTATTGTCTTTGAACCATATGCACGTATACAGTTAAATGAAACATTATTTCTCTAGGGCCAGGGTGCAAACCAAAGCCATATAGTCACACACACAGCACATATAGTGTTAGAAAGCCCAGAAGAATTTAATGCATTCTCAAATATCACACACACATAACAAAATGAAAAAATAACAGAAGAATCTGTGATTGAATTGAATTTGTTCATATATTTCAGGGCAGAGAGAGAGAGAGAGAGAGATCCATGTGTTAGTTAAAGGTTAATATTCTCCGAGACAAGAAAAAAAGAATGCACTTAGTAGAAGTTTCATACAAAAACACATTTGTTAGTGCGTAGAACAGAAATGCTGCATCTGTCAGAATGTCTCTAGAATATAAATAACACTTTGACTCAGATTATCAAAATCAAAAGCACAAGGCAATAGTTCAAAATTCTGCCAAGTTTGTTTGATTGAGCATCCCAAGTAGATTGTGAAAATACCAAGATCACAGAGCCTTGGAGCAAGAGATGAATCCACTTCAAGATGTCTGGAATCCTGAACAGTCTCTATTGCTTGCCAGCAATGAAACTAATATATTCAGCACATTCTTTATTCCTGTCTCAAGTCCTGTTCTACAAGTGGTTGGAACTTTTGATTTGAAAGGCTTTCTTTTTTCAGGTGTCAACTGCAGGGATAATATTGAGCAACCAGTTTAAAGATGACAATTCCATTTGATCTACTCTGCTTAAAACGATACCCAAGAGAGAGTGAGTTAGCAACCTGGCTTGCACCCACTGATATGATCCTGATAGTGATGCCTCAGTGCCAGTAGCTTGCAGTTTCTCCTTTACAGTTGGAAGATATATACTTTTTGCTGGTTTCCACCATTACAGTTCTTAAATTGGTAAATTGTTTTAATATTATGTACTGAGGTACCATGAAAAGCTAGTCTTGTACACCATTCATACAGATCAATTCATTACAAATGTGTTGAGGGTGTACAAGGTAAAACAATAACAGAGTGCAGAATAGTGTTACAGTGCAGAGACCATGCAGTGCAGGTAGACCTGCAGTCAGGTCCAATGTCACAATTCTGAGGTCAAGAGTCCATCTTACTGTACTAGGGAACCGTTCAAGAGCTTTATAACATCAGAGTTGAAGCTGTCCTTGAGCCTGGTGGTACATGCTTTTAGGCTTTTGAAGGAGTGGGGTGGGGAAAGAGAATTCCGGGGGTGTGTCTTTGATTTTGCTGCCTGCTTTACTGAGGTAGTGAGAATTGTAGACAGAGGCCATGGAGGGGAGGCTGGCTTTGGTGTGCACTCAACTTCCTACAGTTTCTTGTAGTCATGTGCAGAGCATGAAGTATATGGATAGAATTATTTCTATGGTGTTTTGGTAAAAATCAGTGAGGGTCAAAAGGGACAAGTTAAATTTTATTAGTCTCCTGAGAAAGCGCAGGTGCTGGTGAGCTTTCTTTGCCATACTGTCAATGTGGTTGGACCAGGACGGGCTGCTGGTCAAGTTCACTCCTAGAAACTTGAAACTCTCGACCTCAACACCATCGATGTACAGGACACAGAGTCTCACAAGCTCAGAAGTACACCCCATTCTTATACCTTTAAGGTCAAAGGTTCAGTAGTTGATTCAATAGAGTTTCAGTAGTTACAATGACATTCTTCAATATTTTGGGTTGACAATACTTCCTTTGAATTACATAACTACTGCGAGAGACGCTCTAAATGTTAAACACCCCTGTGGGAAAAAAAACAATTGACACAGATATTCTAAAAACTTCTGAAGACAGAGAGCCAGACACCCAAGTTTAGTGTTTGTGAGAACTGACTCTCTGAGTACAGAAATATCCCTGCTATTGATAGATCAGCTATTTGACGTGCTAAGTGATAGTATCAGTCTAGTCTATGAGCTTCCTTGAACTTGTTTACAATGGTGAAAATTACTTAGTTTCCTAGATTGATGCAGGGCAATTAACACAATTCGAATGATGCAGGTGCAAATGTATCACCGTCACCAATTTGCAAACCATATGTCTCAGTCTGTGGGCCAGCCTGTGCTTCACAGACTGTGCCGTACTTTTTGCAAAGATGTGCTTTTTCTGCTTGCGATTTACATTTTACATTAAGAATTGAAGACTGGTTCTTGCTTGAATTAATATGTTCTATATTCACATTACAAGAAGGATGTTCCTTTAGAACAGAGGTGTGGAGGAGTTTCTTTAGCCAGACGGTGGTGAATCTATGGAATTCATTGCCACAGATGACTGCAGAGACCAAGTCATTGGGTTTATTTAAAGTGAATGTTGATAGGTTCTTGATTAGTAAGGGTGTCAAAGGTTACGAGGAGAAGGCAGGAGAATGGGTTTGACAGGGATAATAAATCAGCCATGAGCAAGTGATGGAACAGATACAATGGACCGAATGACCTAATTCTGCTCCTATGTCTCATGGTCGTATGAAAATCTTAATGGCTTAACTGACTATACCCTTTGACTAATGATTAATGATATGTCAAAGAATCCTTTGGTGCTAGAGTTAACAAGGTAATCAATAATTGTTATCATTTGACAGTGTTCCAGTCAGAGAGTAAGCAAATTTAATAGATTAGGAATCAGGATCTGAATCAGAATCAGGTTTAATATCACCAGCACATGTCATGAAATTTGTTGTCTTTGTGGCAGCAGCATAATGCAATGCATAATAATAGAGGAAAAAATGGATGTTGAGGGTCCTTAATGATGGACGCTGCCTTTTTAAGGCATTGCTCCTTGAAGATGTCCTGGTTACTACAGAGGCTGGTGCCCATGATGGAGCTGACTAAGTTTACAACTCTCTGCAGCTTATTTCGATTCTGTGCAACAACAACCCTGCCCCCCCCCACCACCCTAGACGGTGATGCAACCAGTTAGAATACCTGACAGTATAGCTGTAGAAATTGCAAATGTCTTTGGTGACAGAGGTATTAGAATAGCCAAGAATAAAATGAATCAGAGTGGAATGACATGAAACTTGATGGTGTTGTGGATAGCAAGGACAATTGTCAAAGACTACAGAAGGGTAGGGAACAGATGGAAAGTTGGATACAGAGCTGACAGGAGGAATTTAATACCGACAAGTGCAAGGTGATGAGTTTTGATGAGTCAAAGAGAACAGGTATAGTAAATAGTAAAGTACTAAGGAAAGTTGATGAATAGAGGAACTTTGGAATTCAGTCCATATCCTCTTGCAACACAGATACTGTAAATAAGTTATGGAGGAAGGCATGTGATGTTCATAGGATGGGCCATAGAATTCAAGAGTTTTGTTGCAACTTTGCAAAACTTTGGTTAAACTGCACTTGGGAACAAAATGCTAAGTGGCCAAAGTGCTACACCTCCCCCCTCATCTCCATTCAGGGCCCTAAACAGTCCTTCCTTTCGGGTGAGAAAACACTTCACCTGTGAATCTGCTGGAGTTGTCTATTGTGTCCGGTGCTCCCGAGGTGGCCTCCTCTACATTGCTCATCATAAATTGTGGGACTGCGTCACTGAGAACCTTCGCTCCATCTACTGAAAGCAGAACTTCCCGGTGGCCAAACATTTTAATTCCAATTCCCGTTCTCGTTCCAACATGTCAGTCCAAGGCGTCCTGGTGCCATGGGGAAATCTCTCTCAGGGCGGAGGAGCACCACCTTATTTTCCATCTGGTAAGCCTCCAACCAGATGACATGAATTTCCATTTCTCCTAACGGTAAAAAGAATTCCCTCCCCCTCCTCTCTTCTTCTATTCCTCTCTCTGGCTTCCTACCTCTTCTCATTTGCCTAAGACCACCCCCAGGAAATGTGAAGAAGGCAGGCTTGGGAGCATGAGAGTCTATGAATGTGGTGGTGAAGAAAAGGCAACAGTTACAAGAAAGCCAACTTTAGAAGTGGCTACATTGCATTTCCATTGATGAGTAATCTCCAGTCCAAATGCTACGCTTCTTTGTATCATACACAGGGGTGCTCCCTGATGAGGTAACCGTAGCCTTTGGCCAGGGGCAGGTGGCGGCCAACCTTCATAGAGTGTTTCGACCCTAAAATACTAAACTTTCTGGCTGGTGGATCAGCTGTTGTGGCCAAGTCACTGCCCATCTGCTCCTGACATCCAGCTCAATTCCTCTCACCAGCTCCATATCCAGCAAGAGGCTCTTCCTGCTTCCTCCCCCATCCTCTGAGCTGCTTGTTTCCTGCTCTTTTCACCAAGGCCCAGCCCAGCCCAGTCAGCAACCTCCATGCTGACCTTGCTGGGAACCCCCGACAGCCAATCTCCACTGGGAATAGCCACGTCTGCCATCCTTTGTCCCCGCACTCCTGGACAAACAGAAAACTGAACCAGTGTGCTGAGGTGATTATTGCTGGAGAGCTGTTGTAAATAAAAACAATAAAAAAGCTTCAAAGTTCAAATCAAAGTACATATATGTCACCATATACAGCCCTGATATTAATTTTCTTGTGGGCATACTCAGCAAATGTATAGAATAGTAACTATAACAGGATCAATGAAACATCAACTAGAGTGCAGAAGACAACGAACTGAGCAAGTGTGAATATAAATAAATAGTGCTAAATAACAAGAACGTGAGATATGAGATAAAGAGTTCTTGAAAGTGAGAAAGTGCTTGTGGGAACATCTCAATGATGGGGCAAGTGAAGCTGAGTGTTGTTATCCCCTTTTATTCAAGAGCCTGCAAATGCATGCACTTTACTTTGTTTATTTAGGTGTAATTCGTTCGTAGGTTTAATTCTTATTTTCCTAAGTCATTGTGTGTTATGTGTACTACTGTGCTTTACACCCTGGTCCAGAGAAAAGTTGTCACATTTGACGGTATACACGTATATAGTTAAAAGACAATTGCACTCTACTGCTGCCACAAAACGACACATTCCACAACGTATTTCAGTGAAAATAAACCCGATTCTGATTCTGAGATGTCTTCTGACAAGAAAACTAAAGAGTTTTCATACAAACAAGAGATTCCGCAAATGCTGAGATTCCAGATCAACACACACAAAGTGATGGAGGAACTCAGCAAGTAAGGCAGCGTCCATGGAGGGAAATAAGTGATTGATGTTTCGGGCTGATACCCTTCATCAAGACTGGAACTGAAGGGGGTAGAAGCCAGAATAAGATGGTGGGGTGAGAGGAAGGAGTGCAAGTTGACAGGTGAGGGGGAAAGTGGGTGGGTGGAGGAGGGAAATGAAGTGAGAAGTTGGGAGGTGATAAGTGGAAGAGGTAAAGGGATGAAGAAGAAGGAATCTGATAGGGGAGGAGAATGGACCGTGGAAGAAAGGGAAGGTGGAGGGGCATCAGAGGGAAGTGAGAGTCAGGTGAGGAGAAGGGGTGAGAGGGGAGGCAGAATGGAGAATGGAAAAAGAGAGGAGGGGAGGGGGGAGAAATTGCCCCCAAACTTCAGAGTTTGATTTGTTCTGCAAAAATAACTGCAGATTTTATATGAGCTCAGGGCATAAAGGTCAAACTAAACTACAGATTCTGATGATCTGAAAGAAAAACTGAAAATGATGGAAAATCGGCGTGCTGAATTTTTCCAGCAAATTGTTTTATGTTCCAGCTGTCTAAAAAGTGTTTTTGACTAAATGTTATTTTTGTCTTTCTATCCTTGGCAAAAGCACTTTGTCACAATGTTTCCCGTCAAAACCACTTTGTCACACAGTCAGAACATAAAACAAATCGCTGTAGTAGGAGCATCTGTGTGTATGTGGGGGGGGGGGGAGGAATTATCAATATTTCGGGTTGAAACTCTCCCTCAACTCTGATGCTGTTTTTTTTTGCTGTTGATAGTCAATTTCTTCTCCCAATTCCTGCTTCTGCAGTCTCTTGTGTTTCTTGGTGTTCACCTGCTGGAGAATCTCCCCTGGTCCCGCAACACCAGCTCCATAGCCAAGAAAGCCCAGCAGCCTCTCTACTTTCTGCGAAGGCTGAGAAAAGTCCATCTCCCACCCCCCACCCTCACCACATTCTACAGAGGTTGTATTGACAGCATTCTGAGCAGCTGGTTCGCGAATTGCACCATCTCAGATCGCAAGACCCTACAGCGGATAGTGAGGTCAGCTGAGAAGATCATCGGGGTCTCTCTTCCCGCCATTACAGACATTTACACCACACGCTGCACTCGTAAAGCTAACAGTATTGTGAAGGAACGCACGCACCCCTCACACAAACTCTTCTCCCTCCTACCATCTGGCAAAAGGTACTGAAGCATTCGGGCTCTCACGACCAGACTGTGCAACAGTTTCTTCCCCCAAGCCATCAGACTCCTCAATACTCAGAGACTAGACTGACATCTACATCATTTATTATTATATTGTAATTTGTCCTCTACTGTGCCTATTGTCTTGTTTATTATTTATTGTACAGCCCTGCACTGTTTTGTGTACTTTATGTAGTCCTGTGTAGGTCTGTACTCTAGTGTAGTTTTTGTGTTGTCTTACGTAGCCCAGTGTAGCCTTGTGTTGTCTCACTTAGTCTAGTGTAGTTTTGTGTTGTTTCATGTAGTACCAGGGTCCTGGAGAAACGTTGTTTCATTTTTACTGTGTACTGTACCAGCAGTTTATGGTCGAAATGACAACAAAAAGCGACATGACGACTTCTGGATGAAACATAAATTCGGTTTCACTTTCCACTGATATTGCCTGAGCTACTATGTGTTCCCAACACTTCCTGTGATTACTGTGCTCTACAGTTATTTTTTTAACAATAGAATTCCACACAGTGGAGGCAATTCCACTCAATGCTAATTGCAGCGTATTGTAGTGTGGATAGGTGTGGGAGCCGGACAGGAATCCACTGCAAATCATTTCTGAAACCAGTGACCAAAATTTAGGACAAACACAAATTTGGATACTTTAATCTAATTAAACAAAACACATAATTATACAAAAATTGTGCAAAGTTAAAGTATAGAAACACTAGCCCAATCATCAAGTCCTCCGTTGATTGGGGTCGACTATTGATACTGCGTCCTAGTTGTCTACGTGATACACAAACCAGGGCACCACGATCTGGAGATCGCTGTAAACCGTTGCCCGTGGAGCAGGCTCCCCCTCTCCACACAGCTGATGAGTTCAAAGGAAGGGTAGAGCCCGATGTAGATTGGTACCAGCAGCGTTGCCGGAGTTGCCAGCCAGCACTGAATTCAACATAGGACTGCGTTAAGGACTCCACCTCCGAATTTTTCCTTGGGGTTTACTCCTGAAGCCTTCCCCATTGCCTCAAGGCAAGTGAGGGTTTGAGATCAGAGTTTTCCTTCTCCTGGATAACGGCTGTTGTGCCCCATCTGTCATGGGCGACTGGTTTTAAGGCACCAGTAATCTGCCTTCACCCGTTCTCCAGTCGGTAGAAACGGTTCTGCCTGTTTTAGTAGCTAGTCCACACGTAAAGACCAGGACTGGACTTGGTTGTCAGAGGCTATTTGAGACACAAGCCATTGGGAGCATTTAACAGGTAGTGAGGGCTTATCCCCGCCACCCCTGCTGGCCATGACAACCTTAAGGAACCTGGTCCAATCAATGGACCTGATAATAAACTATTCTTGGGGAAAAAATATTGACAAGGCACTTCCTTACTCTCTTTCTTTCTCTCTTACTTTCTCTTTTTCTCTCTCTCTCTGTTTCTCTCTTTCTGTCTTTTTTTCTGTCTTTCTTTCTCTCTTTATTTATTTCTTATTTGGCGATACAGCGCGGTGGAGGCCCTTCCAGCCGTGCCGCCCCGGCAACTCCACAGACCTAATTAACCCTAACCTAATCACAACACAATTTACAATGACCAGTTATCCGACCTGGTACGTCTTTGGACTGTGAGAGGAAACCGGAGCACCGGGGAAACCCTCTGCATTCCACAGGGAGCATGCATACATGTAAAAATAGCCATGCTGATAAATCGTACACCAGTAGGAGTCTGGTTTATAATCTCTGAAAGATGGTGCTGATGAAATACTGTATTCAGTACTACTTTTATAAGAATACCCCTCTGCCTCAGCAAAGCTTCGAGTATTAACAGGCATTTATCAGAGAATGGTGCCTCTTTTTGTTAGCGGAATAACTGCTTGGTCACGTCCGATCTGCTTTCTACCCTCTTAATACAGGAGCACCAAAACAGCTACAAGTTACTCTATGTGTGTGTGACCAGAACCAAACTGAACAGGAGCGGAATCGCTTTGCATTTTTAATGAGGTCCTAATTCTGCGAGGCAAATCAAGATAATCTCGCCACTTTAAAAATGTATGATCACAGGACGACTGGTGCAGGGAATGCGCTGTCTGAGTATTAAGGCGTGCTTTGCAAGATCTAGTTAATTAATCATTCGTACCCTGGTTCTGACCCTGCATTGTCAGTTTCTAATGTTAAGTTCCAGGAAAGTCGTTCACAAAAAAAAACAGACATTAGAAAATGTGTTTTCAAAAGAAATGCGCTTCAGTTATTTTTTCTTTTTGTTGGAGTTGGGAGCAGGAGTATGTTATTTGTCTCATTTGTTTTAAAAGTGCTGAAAGAATTATTGGTCTTTGAAGAATATTGTGCAGTGATATTTGTGCGAACGCGTGCCACACCGTGGTCAGTCTGTGGTACTGCACCCGTTGCAGCGGGGGTTGATTTTTTTCAGCTTTGATTCTGAACCCATCTGGAACAGACAATAAACGTCTATTCAGCGGAAACGCTGTTATTTCTCAGACCTTCGGAATATTCTTCCACTCTCTCGTCTTTCCTGGATCATGCTTCAAACACATGTGAAGTCCAACGGCGCTAGAGTAAAGTACAGGTGCTGCAAATCTGAGATCAAAAACAGAAAATGCCAGAAATACTCAATGGCTCACACAGCATCTGTTGAGAAAGAAATTCAGGTAACTTGCCATTTGATGATCTTTTATCAGGGCTGGAGAACAACATAGTTGAAAAGGTATCAATAAGGTTGAAAGAGTACAGAGAATATTTACAAGGATATTGCCAGGACTTGAGGACCTGAGTTATAGGAAGTGTTGGATAGGTGAGGACTGTATTCCCTGGAGTGTAAGAGAATGAGGGGAGAGTTGCTAGAGGAATCCAAAATTATTGGGTGGTGGAGTGGAGATGCGTCTCTACCAAAGGAGGTGTAAGGAACATCTTCCCTCCGCTAGCCTGCAGATTACCCTTGGGCAAGGGAGATGAGGCTGAGTACAGGGCTACGGTAGGGAACTTTGTCACATGGTGTGAGCAGAATTATCTGCAGCTTAATGTGAAAAAGACTAAGGAGCTGGTGGTAGACCTGAGAAGAGCTAAAGTACCGGTGGCCCTGTTTCCATCCAGGGGGTCAGTGTGGACATGGCGGAGGATTACACATACCTGGGGGTACGAATTGACAATAAACTGGACTGGTCAAAGAACACTGAGGCTGTCTACAAGAAGGGTCAGAGCCGTCTCTATTTCCTGAGGAGACTGAGGTCCTTTAACATCTGCTGGATGATGCTGAGGATGTTCTACGAGTCTGTGGTGGCCAGTGCTATCATGTTTGCTGTTGTGTGCTGGGGCAGCAGGCTGAGGGAGGCAGACACCAACAGAATCAACAAACTCATTTGTAAGGCCAGTGATGTTGTGGGGATGGAACTGGACTCTCTGATGGTGGTGTCTGAAAAGAGGACGCTGTCTAAGTTGCATGCCATCTTGGTCAATGTCTCCCATCCACTACATAATGTACTGGGTGGGCACAGGAGTACATTCAGCCAGAGACTCATTCCACCGAGATACAACACAGAGTGTCATAGGAAGTCATTCCTGCCTGTGGCCATCAAACTTTACAACTAAAACAACAGGAATTCTGCAGATGCTGGAAATTCAAGGAACACACATCAAAGTTGCTGGTGAACGCAGCAGGCCAGGCAGCATCTCTAGGAAGAGGTACAGTCGACGTTTCAGGCCGAGACCCTTCGTCAGGACTAACTGAAGGAAGAGTTAGTAAGAGATTTTTACAACTCCTCCCCTGGAGGGTCAGACACCCTGAGCCAATAGGCTGGTCCTGGACTTATCTCCTGGCATAATTTACATATTACTATTTAACTAGTTATGGTTTTTTTACTATTTAATTATTTATGGTGCAACTGTAATGAAAACCAGTTTCCCCCGTGATCAATAAAGTATGACTATGACTATGGTAAAGTGTAGCACCTGCATAACTGTCCCCCTCTCCACGATCAGAGTCACATGAAACCATGGTGGATGGTCGTATGAGCTGTTGGTGCGTATCGCAAGTCCTGGTTATGCGACCACTGACACGGCCCACTGCCCAGATAGAGGCAATGGCAAACCACTTCTGTCGAAAAATTTGCCAAGACAAAGTCATGGTCAAGACCATGATCGCCCATGTTATACGACATGGCAAATAATGAATGAATGAACAGAAAATGATGAGGCATAGTGACAGTGTAAATGCCAACAGGCTTTTCCCACAGAGGTTGGAGGTCTATAGTCTAGAACTAGAGGTCATGAGTTAAAGGTGAAAGGTGAAATAGTTAAGGGGAACATGAGGAATTTCTTCACTCAAAGGGTGGTGAGAGTGCTGAATGAACTGTCGGTGGAATGGGTGGATGTAGATTCAATGGAAAAATTTAAGAGAAGTTTGGATAAGTACACGGATGGTAGGGGTATGGAGGTCTATAGTCTAGGGGCTAGGCAGAGTAATAGTTTGGCACAGATTAGATGGGCTGAATGGTTTGCTTTTGTGCTGTGCTGCTCTAAATGATTCTACTGCAGTAAGAATTACTCACTAGTAGGATTAGTTCAGCCGTCAAGCTGTTATGTTCTGGAGGAGGTGATCCTCTAGGTACCGCTCCTTCTGTAGGTTAATGAAGATGGTACAACGTGTCTGGAGCAACAAACAATCTGCGGGGGTGGGGGGGGGGGCGTCGCCATGGCATAACACTGCACATTGCCAGTGACCCGGGTTCAATTCCCGCCGCAGTCTGTCAGGAGTTTGAACGTTCTCCGCGTGACTACGTGGGATTCCTCTGGCGGGGAGTTTCTCTGGTCCCCCCACATTCTAAAGATGTATGGGTAGGTTAATTGGTCGCATGCGTGCAATTGGGCCCCGCGGGCTTGTTGGGCCAGAAGGGCCTGTTACCATGCTGTATCTCTTGTTAAAAAGAAGTCAATTAGTCAGGCAGCATTGTTCTGGGCTGAAGCCCTGCATTGGGACAAAGCGCCAACAATTCCTTTGCCCCCACGGATAAAGCTTGACCCTTTGAGTTCCTCCAGCGGATTGTTTGCTGCTTCATGTTCCAGCATCTGCAGTTTCTCTTATGTCACCAAAGTACCTGAACCTTGTTAACTGGATGCCGGGTATTTATTCGATATTGCTGCTTTACCTTCAAGTACATTGAGCTACTTGGACTAATTTAAGCGGCAGGTAGTGTAGAACAATTGAGACGTCCCTTTTATTTAAAACCATTCAATGAATCTGTGTCATTGACGTCTCTGGGGAGTGTTCTGCAGCATTTGCTGAGCCTGTATTATGAGGCTTGAGATAAGATATACAGCTGGAGATGAAGTGTACCGGGTTAATGATCACACCCATTAATCATGTGATTAGCAAGCCAATCCGTGTAATGTGAAATTAAGGTTTAAATAGAACAGGTTGATCACTGTCCACAATGGAGTTCGAAGCTTCCATTTATAGAGTACCTTTAGTGTCTTCTGGGCAATTAATTACTGTTGAAGAGCAGCCACTAAAATTAAACAGGTAACGATTGCACATTCATCTGCTCACTCCTTCGGTGACACTTACTTCCAGATAAAGATAAGATTAGCTTTGTTTTTCATCTGTGCATTGAAACGTACAGTGAAATGCCTCGGCTGCATCATCGATTTTTGCAACGTGCTGGCACATTTTTGCCTTCTGCTGGTGCCAATGTAGCATGCCCACAATTCACTAACCCTAACTAAAGGTGTTGAACTTTACGGGGAGAAGACGGGTGAATGGGGTTGAGAGGGATGATAAATCTGTTATAAGTTATCTGTTATCTGTTATAAATCTGTTATCTGTCAAGTAAGGGACCGTGCACAATTCTGATTTGATGGAGATGGACGCAAGAGTACGGAGGAACTTCTGGAAAACTTCTGAAATGCCCGCTTCGCTGCTACTGTGTAGTAACCGGAATCTCCAGAGCAGAAGGCCCTGAAATCCTCGGCTTTGCGTGTTTCGGTGGCCAGGGTGAGGTCGAAGGCGCTCAGCAGAGGATGGCGCTCGGGAGGCTGTATCGGAGGGGCTGGTCAGAAGCTCGAAGTTTTTGGACGGACGGACTCAGTGTCGGCTGTGGTCGGCTGCTTCCAAGGCATCGGCAAGTTGATGGTGCCTGAGGGTTTATGGCAGGGAGTTTCTCCCTTTTGCCGCCTGCTATCGGGGACTTGGGAGTTGATCGACTCGGGGACTTTTGAGACTTTTTTTTACTGTGCCCATGGTTTGTTCTTCATCAAATTATGGTATTGCTTTGCACTGCTGTAAATATATGTTATAATTATGTGGTTCTGTCAGTGTCAGTCTTTGGTTTGTCCTGTTTTCTGTGATATCACTCCAGAGAAACATTGTATCATTTCTTAATGCATGTATGCATTTCTAAATGACAATAAAAGAGGACTGACTTTTCTCCATAATCCAATCTAAATCAGCCATGATGGGGTGGCAGGGCAGATTCAATGGGCTGAATTCTCCTTTTACATCTTGTGTATGTCTTTGGAATCTGGGAGGAAAATGAAGAATCTGAAGGAAACCCACACAGTCATGGGGAGAACATGCAAACTCCTTACAGACAATGGCAGGCATTGAACCCTGATTGGTGCTCACTGGTGCTTTAAAGCAACGGGGCGCACCACTACACTGCCATGCCCCCCTGCACCTGAGGCCCATGAGTTCATTTTCCAATTCCCAACACAGACCTGGGCCATAATTTGGTACTTCAGTGGGAAAATTAACCATCCACCCTCTTCACAGTCAGATTAGAAGATATTTATTACAAAGGATGATGCTTCTGTTGTTCAGAAAGGTGCCGCTCAGCCTAATCCCTTTGGAGAGTCCGGAGCACTTTCAAAGAAGAGCGAGCGGTTCTACTCGATGGCCCAGTGAACAGTTATTAGAACAAACAATCTGCTCAAAACCAGGATGCTGCTTGTGGAACCTTGCTCTGCGTAAACTGGCTGCTCCGTGCTGAGTCCTGGAGCAATGACCATATCTCAGAGAGCATGGAATAGAGGGGATGGTGAAAACCTGAAATAAAAGCAGAAATGGATGAGATTCAGGATGACAACCTTCTGTCAGAACTAGGAGAAGTCAGGCATGTGCCAGATATAAGAAACAGCAGAAACACAGTAGAAGCAGGAGTCAGCCATCTGACCCAATAAGCCCGTTCCACCATTCAATAAAATCATAACTGTGGACTCAACTCTACCTGCTTGCCTTTTGTCCATAACCCTTACTCCCCCTGCTATGCAAAAATCTACCTAACTGTGTCACAAACATACTTAATGATGTAGCCTCTATTGCTTCTCTGGGCGGAGATTAATTACAAAGGCAGATTAATAAGTGGAAGGGTTATAAATGAGGGGCAGAGATAAGGTGAGTGTGCAATAATCTTTTCCCCAAGATTGGAAAGAGCTGCCAGAGGAAGAGACTGATGCAGGGACATTCACAATTAGAAGGTACAAAGACAGAAGCATAAACTGCAAAGATTTACAGGTATACAAGACCATAAGACATAGGAGCAGAATTAAGCCATTTGGCCCATTCCATTAAAGCTGATTTATTATCCCTCTCAATCCCATTCCCTTTCCTTCTCCCTGTAAACTTTGACATCCTGACAAACCAGGAACCTATCAACCTCTGTTTTAAATATACTCCACATCCGTCTTGGGCAATGAATTGCACAGATTGACTACCCTCTGGCTAAATCTTTGTTCTAAATGGACGTCCCTTTATTATGACGCTGTACCTTCTGGTCCTAGGCTCACCCACCATAGGAAACATCCTCTCCACATCCACTCTATCTAGGCCTTTCAATATTGGATAGGTTTCAATGAGATCCCCTCTCGTTCTTCTAAACCCTAGTGAGCACAGGCACAGAGCCATCAAATCGCTCCTCATACACTATCCCTTTCATTCTTGGAACCATTCTTGTGAACCTCCTCTGGATTCTCCAATGGGAGCACATCTTTTTTTAGGTAAGGGGCCTAAAAATGCTCACAATACTCCAAGTGTGGTGTGACCAATGCTTTATAAAGCCTTAGCATGACATCTTTGCTATGATTTTCTAGTCCTCTTGAAAAGAATGTTGATATTGCATTTGCCTTCCTCACTGCCGACTCAAGCTGCAAGTTAACTTTTTGGGAGTCCTGTACAAGGACTCACAAGATGCTCCAGAAAGCCATCTTATATGCATTCTACATGTTTCCTCTCTTGGGATCGAACAGCAACCTGATGTTTTCAACGTATGGGTCAGATGCTACCTTATGGGACTAGTTTAGTTGAGAATCTTGGTTGACATGAACCAATTGGGCCAAAAAGCCAGCTTCTGTGTTGTATTACTCTATAACAGGGTGGAAGTAAGGACTGATTCAGCAAAGAAAGGAATGAAGATCCAGAGTGGTCAGCATAATGGAAGATTCAAACTCAGATTCAGTAGGTTTGATTTTCAGGGCCACTCTTGGTTTGGCCTTGGTAAACTTATTTGATTCTTTAAGGCAAATCTTCATCAGTGCTGCCCTGAAGAATCAGATTAACTTATAAAAGCCAAACCAAGAGTGGTCCTGAACCCAAAGCTACTGACTCCCTGAAAGGCATTCACTATTCTGATTAGCAACTTCTGGCTGATGACGCTAGGTGTGATCCATTTTTGGTCACACATGAACAATCTTCCTCCAAGAGGACTACAGCCGTCTTGTGGTTTGGAGACTCAGTGACCCAGAAAGCTATGCTGGCAGGGGTCAGAGCCCTAAGCTTTGGTTCTTGGTAGGGTCACCCATGTGAAACAGGTCAAAGGA
Organism: Mobula birostris; assembly: GCF_030028105.1. NCBI lineage: Eukaryota > Metazoa > Chordata > Chondrichthyes > Myliobatiformes > Myliobatidae > Mobula > Mobula birostris. The sequence goes on from NC_092394.1 coordinate 18,544,720, forward strand.
TAGAGGCCAGACTAAGAGCGGTCAATCAGTCCTTCAGGTTCGGGGTTCGGCTTTGGGTTAATAACCCTGACTGGTCTAACAAAACTGTAACAGAAACAGCAAAGAAAACTCCTCTGCCTCTGAGTGTGATGGTATTCCTGAGTCTCCACCCAGAACTTGCGTGGATGACAGCAGTGAAAACTGAGAGGAACCTATTGCCATGGTGATGGAAGCCCTGGATACTACCAAGACCAAGGACAGAGAGAGATGGAGGACTTTCACTGCTGCCCTAAAAATGCCAGCAGCTCAAAGGGGTTAATAAGTAATTAACATTCTTGGCTCCAATGGTACAGAGCTGGGAAAAATTGAGAAAAGGGTTGGAATAAAATGCTTTTTTCAAACTAGCCAGTACCAACTTTATAGGTCAAATGGTCTCATTCTGCTCTGTATCATGCCTCGCAGCCAAGTATATTACAACATATTGACCAAGGACTCTGTGCAAAGATTCATAAAGGCCTTGAAACTGTTTGTCTGCGTTTCAAGGTGTGACACAGGAACTTGATCAACCTGAGACACAAGCGATTCTGCAGGTGCTGGAAATCTTGAGTAAAGCGTGCAAAGGAAAGTACTGGAGGAATTCAGCTGTTCACACAACATCTATAGAGGGGAATGGACTTAATGATTTTGCGTGGTGCAGTCGGTAGATGCGCTCAGGTTCAGTCTTGGCCTCGGGTACTGTGGGGAGTGTGGAGTTGGTGGTATCTGCATGGAGTTTACAGGTTGTCCTTTCCACGTTCCGTTAGAGTCCGTAGGTGACACTGGACAACATTTCCCCTACCCCCCAAAGTGTTGCTTCCTCAGATTTTTTTTGTTTATGATAGACCACGTGAAACTGAGCATAAATATAATTTCAGACTACTTGTATGACGTCGGAATTTGGAGAAGGAAGAAATGAACTTTTCTTGAATATAAAGCATTTATTTGCATAACGGTGCTGATGCTTTGCAATAGTTCAACTAAGCTAAAAATGTTTTGTTGATGATTTTCATTTATACTTAATGTCTGAGGCTTCTCGCTTAGGTGTCCAGCAATAATCAGCCAGCACTGACGAATTCCAATTTCTCCATGACGGCAATGTCCCGTTGAAACCTTTCAGCATGCTAGTCGCTGACAGTAGCAAGATTTGCAGGGAAGAAGTCTAAATGGGAACGCAGAAAATGAATCTTTAGTGACATGTTGCACTTCATGGTTTTATATGCTTGAAGCACGTAGTTTGGTGCTCTGTAGTTGACAAGAAAAATTTCGACAATATCCTTGCTATTTTCTCCAGTCCCATTAGAAGTTTTAAGAATTGCCTGTTATTGATGACCTGTTTGCTTTGTGGACCAACAAAAATGCCTTCCTCGATATTGGCATCAGTTATTCTGACTTGAATTACGAAGTGAAATGACCAATATAAGCGATTTCAAAGTACTAGGGAAATTTCATGGTGATTTTCATGATTAGCAGCCCAAAATCCATAAGATACACCAAAATATATTCAGGAAACAAAATCTTTGTTGTCCAGTGTAACTGGGCACTGTAAATTGCTCCTAGAGTATAGGTGAGTGGTAGAATGAGGAGGAGGAGGTGGGTTGGATGATGAGAATGCGGGGTGGGGGGGGGGGGGGGAAGTCCCGTGGAATTAGTGCTGAACACTGACTCACCAAGGGTCATGTTTCCGTGCAGTAGGAATAGGTCACACTGTTTAGCATTGCTCATTGAAAATCGTGAGCTGTAACGGGACGGGTCTGATTGACACATCTGAACGTCATCAACATGTAAGAGTGATGTTACCCGACTCACATGATCTGTGTGCTTGTGTGTATTTGTGAGTGTTTCTTTTGGTAAATAAGACAGTCGCCGGGCCCTAAGATTATGGGATGGGGGCATATTTCCTCCTCCCAACACCGACATCCCCTTCTTCTGTGGGAGTGACGTGATGTGATAACTTTTATTGCACCAGAAGATATAGAAGCAGAATTAGGCCATTTGGCCCATCGAGTCGGCTCCATTTCATCATGACTGATTCATTTTTCCTCTCAGCCCCTATCACCTGCCCCCCCCACATATCCGTTCATGCCCTGACCGATCAAGAATCCATCAACTTCTACCTTAAATATACGTAAAGACTTGGCCTCCAAAGCCGCCTGTGGCAACGAATTCCACTGATTCACCACTCTCCGGCTAAAGAAATTACACTTCATCGCCGTTCTAAAAGGACGCCCCTCTATTCTGAGGCTGTGTCCTCTGGTCCTAGACTCTTCCAGCATTATCGAGGCCTTTCAACAATTAAATATTTAACCGTTACATTGCAACGTGTGTGTGAGAGAAAGGGAGAGAACGAATTAGTTATCATTCACAAAGGGGAAAGTCCTGACGAAGGGTCTCGGCCGGAAACGTCGACCGTTCCTCTTCCTAGAGATGCTGCGTTCACCAGCAACTTTTATGTGTTGCTCCAAATCATTAAGTTCATCGCAACTTTAAAGTTTGACTCCTAATCATGGCATTTTACTTTGCCGGTAAAAGTGCTGCGTAAACACGCACTTGGAAAGACGCTGTATTACTTTATGGATGCTAAACAAAAACCAGGTAACTATAGCAACAGTGCCTGCTCTCAGCGATGATAAAATACTGACTGAATCAGCTGACGAAACCAATTAGAGCCACGCCCTGTTGAGTGAACGTGTGCTGGGGGGAGTTGGCGTAATCACGCAGCGTTTGCATCTTATTTACATGGGAAGCTCGGCCTCGTTAACCGTTCATTTTCAAAAGACGCACCAGTGTTTGCAGAAAGACGGCCTCGCAGTCTTACAGTGCTTCCCGCGCTTGCTTAAGTACCGCTCACTTGCATTCGTGTCAGGGACGACATTCACACTGTGAAACAAGTTTCATGTCTCGCTGCTCGCTGAGATACTTCGCTTTATTTGCGGGTTTTGCAATACAATATTTATGTAGCGCGCCTCAAGGACTAAACGTACTGACTCTGTGCATTAAAAGTTAGCGCATCAGATCACTCCCACCAAGCTGAAGAAGAGGGTGTTAGGAGGGGGAAATATGCCCCCATCCCATAATTTCCGGTCCCGGAGTTTGCCTTATTTATCAACACAAAGGGCCGACTCTATATTTTTATTTAGAGATACAGCAGAACGGGCTTTTCCGGCCCTACGAGCCGTACCGCCCAGCAACCCACCTATTTGATCCTAGTCTAATCACAGGACAATTTACAATGACCGACTAAACGATATATCTTTGGACCGTGTATCCGGATGGTATATAGAAACCCTGTGTCCTTCAAACTAATAAAGAGATTTTGAACGAAGCGAGCCCGAGCCAGAGCCAGAGCCCGAGCCCGAGCCCAGTTCCGCTAACAAAGACACGTCTCTATTAAAAAGCCCTCTTTCAAATCTTCACACCCCCGCTCTGTTCTTAACCGAGTGCAGCTAAGGTTAGAGATGCAGCTGTCGGGTTTGCCCATGTGGCAGGATGTTCCGAGACAAGGGGCTGTTTTGTGCTCATCTGAAACAACTGGCTAACTCCAACTTCAACAGGAAAAGGGTCACGGAACCAGCAGCAATGCCGAGGGAGAAAACAGAGAGCGTACTGAACTGCTTCATACTGAAATGCCGTAACACTGCGCTCTCAATAATGTAAACGTAATACTATTTAGAATACCGTACTGAATAATTAACCATACAGGCGTGCATTTAATGTGAGAGGAGGTAATTTCAAGGGAAGTGTGAGGGGACTTTCTTTTTATACTTAGAGAGTGGTGGGTGTCTGGAATGCACTGCCGGGGTGGTGGTAGAGACGGAAACATTAGAGTCTTTTAGATGAGCACATGAATGTGAGGAAAATGGACGGATGTGAACTTTGAGATTAGTTTAGTTGACCAATTGATTACTAATTTAATTGGTTCGGCACATCACTGTGGGCCGAAGGGCCCGTTCCTGTGCTATACTGTTCAATGTTCTATGTGTAAGGTCTATAATATATAGCAAGATAGTCTAGAATTCTAGTAACGTTTTAATATATCCGACAGTTTAAACTCGAATCTCTACTCTTTATTTTCTGCTCTTTTCAATCTTACACTGTACTGCACACAATGATTCGTACAGTTTCAAAAGACGTGCTGAGATAACATGAAACACAGTGGGAAAGGACTTGAGTGAATCATATACGCAGACCTTTTGCTCTCCCCTGTGTTATAAATCCGAACGGCAAACAGGTACCACACTGCAGATTTCATTCCAGAATAATTTTGCAAATTTCCATCCCAATGCACAATCATTAAAATTACCGCCCAATAAAACAGAATGACAAATCAGCCTATGCAGAAGTAGCTTTTGTTTCCAACTAAACACTGTCTCTCGCTGGGACGGTACAAGGAGAATCTCAGTGACGAGGTGTCACTAGGACCCGGGGGCGCGGTGTCTGCGGTGTTTGCCGAGGCTCCGCCCCTCCAATAACACGTGAACCTCCTCCAGGAAAACCACCTCCAAACATCAACAGAGCGGGCATTCTGGATTCAGAGTCGGCGGGAGGGGGAGCTGGTCCGCTCAGCATACATTACCTTAGAGATTGGAGCTGCCCGTAAAACCTGAAACCCATCCGGTCTCAACACATATAAAGCCCTATGAAAACTGAGTGACGATCGGCGTCCATCTCATCTTTCAAACGACAGCAGCATGCCCGGTTACGACTATAAGTTTCTGGAGAAGCCGAAGCGGCGATGTCAGTGCCCTCTGTGCAACAAGCCGATGAGAGAGCCCGTGCAAGTCTCGACTTGCGGGCACCGTTTCTGTGACACCTGTCTGCAGGAGTTTCTCAGGTAAATCTTGGCAGAGTTCAGCCCCGATCCTTCGGTTAGCAGTAAGGGTCCGGTACCAGTTTCTGTCCGTCCCCCCGTCCCCCACTCCCCCAGTGCTGGGTTCAGATTAACGGTGGGTCGGCGTGCACACGAGTGCACGATGTGTGTACACATAATGAGATTGTGTTTGTATAGCTGCATTTGGATGTGAAGGAATGCTTTGGGATGGGGTGAAGTTTGTACTTGTACATATCAGTGAACGCAGGCGTGGGGTAATGTGCGTAAATGTATGTAAACGAACTTGAGGTGAGATGTGTAAATGAACGCATAGACTTGGGTACACTGTGTATTCGCGTTCATTTCAGTCCGAAGCAATTTTTCAGCGTCGGTTATTGTATAATGCATACAGTATATTGTGGGACATGAAGTTCTTCTTGCGAGATCCTTCTGTGCGAATTCATTTAACTCGTTGCATCCGATTGATTTTAGACAAATATTCGGAACTGCATTTACACCCGACGAGCGTCGGGGAGGGTCGCGGGGTGTCGGAGACAGAGATTTCTCCGTTTGGTCAATTACTGAACGTTGCGTGTGGGACCCACAAGTAAGAGTGGAGTTAGAATTTGCTCAAATCTCTTGTAATTTATTAACCCGTCGCATTGCGTGTAAACACGGTTTTTGTTCAGGAGCGAACGTGTTTGTTACTTGAGCGGGAGAGAGAGTCTTCCCTTTTAAGATTGGGAGGAGGTTGTCCGTGGGTGTTGAAAGTGTCCCCCCAATCTCCCTACCCCTTCCTGTCGGAGCGAACTCTCTCCGCTTGACTGTAGGCATTCAGCGGCGCCACCCGAGGACGGTTCACCGACCATGGACTGGGACCCGCTGATGGCTTGTTTCGGAGGGGGATACCCTTCACTACTGTGATCCTCTTCCGAGAGTCGTAAACAGAACGAAAATCGCCGTCATAGGGGGAAAAAAGAACTTGAATTGTCCGTGCTTGGGGCGGTTTCATTGTTTGAATATGAAGCACAGTTCTCCCTGTTTTTAAGTATTTAACTTGTCTGACCTGCTGTACCAATCTCAGTCAGATCTCTCTCCTCTTCTGCGGAGCGCCGCTGGAATGGGGAAGAGACTCCTGTAAAAATTGGGTTTATTGCCTAAACGTCAATCATTGGAATAATTGAGGGGACATTACAACCATTCTACAAACCTTCCATTCAAAATGGCCCATTTTCTTTTCATCTATAACTCCAGTGAATTATTAATGCATCGCTCGGGGCTAAACTCGATTCAGGTTTGCTGGTGGTGCCAGAAACACAACGATGCGGAGTCCCGGACAACCGAGCGGGCTGTTTGCAAGCGTTACATCTTCATTGTATTAAAGCAGAGCCTCCCTGACCTGACTGCTTTTCTTTAAGAGCGGTGTGTGTGTGCCTTAAATGGCACCTCGTTTTTCACAAATCATGTACAACACGAGTCTTTGTGCATCTGTGTGTCAGCTCCGTCTCTCCGTCTGACAACCTCTCCCTCTGTCCCTCCCTCTGCTCTCTCTGTTTGTCTCCTTACTTATTCTCTTTGTCTTTCTCGCCCTGCCTCTGCCTCTCTCTATCTCTCTCTGCCCCCTCTTTCTCTCTCTCTCTCTCTCTGGCTGCCTCTTCCCCCATTCTCTCTCAGGCTCGCTCTTCCTTGCCCCACAACCCCCTGTCGTTTATCTGTTACTCTCTACCTGCCGCTCTGTGGGTGTGTGCATGCATCTTCGTGCCCAACTTTTCTTCCTGTCCCTTCGCGTGATATGTGATTGGAAGAGCCTTCTGCTGGAATCGTGGTTACACCCACCGCCCCGCGTTACCTTGCTGACATCTGGCTGATCATTGAAATGGCAGCATCTTCTGGTCTTCTGGTTGGATTTGTAAATCAATCCCTCCCTCTGCGACGGTTCATTTATTTATGAATGAAACGAAGGGAAAACTGAGCCAATAGCAACTCACTCTAAAGACAATAAATGCTACGGTTTTCGGACTTAGTGGACGAATTTTCTTTGTCAATAACAGTTGTTCGGAGATGAACTGCAAATGCAAAGCCGCCTCCTGGGGAGCGCTCTGTGCAAACTCTGCGTCAGGTATAAAAGCAGTACGAGTGGGTCCGTCAGTCTCACCAGCACTGAAGTGAAAATTACTTGAGGCAAATTAATCCTTTGAACGCTGGCTTCGGGTTTTTTTTCTGCCTCCCTCAGCACGCTGTTAAATAGGATATGGACAGTTTAAAAAATCCACCACTGATGTTAACTCTTGCCTGTGAGCCATGTGGCATCGGGTGAAGTTGGCATCAAAATCAGATCCTGAGGAAGGAAACGAGGAATTGGTATCCAAGTACAAATTGGCCGTTAATAACGTCGGGATTCTGGAAATGACGTGATTCCAAACCTTGTAATGCACACAACCCCTCGGAGTCCTGCCGAAGGGTTTCGGCCCGAAACGTCGACTCCATTCTTTTTCATAGATGAGTTTTGTGTGTGTGTGCGTTGTTCGGATTTTCCAGCATCTGCAGATTTTCTCTTGTGTGCGATTCCAAACCTTGTTCACATGCAATGCCAAACGCCAGTACTCTTGCAGGAGGTCTAGTATCTCCGATTGGTTTTGGTTCATGCTCCATCATTAGTATATTTCCCGGATGCTGGACAGGGATAATTTAGAGTAATTACCGTGTGCCTGGCTTTTCCTTCATGGCGAAGTAAAGCAGAGGACCAGGGCAACACACTCAAAATGCTGGCGGAACTCAGCAGGTCAGACAGAGGACGTTTTAGGCCAAGATCTTTCATCAGGACTCCAAAGGAAGTAATACAGAATAAGGTGGGTAGAGAGAATAAGCTGGCAGGTGATAGGTGAAGCCAGGTGAGAGGGAAGGTAGGTAGTTGAGTGGATGGGGGTGAAGTGAGAAGATGTGAGGTGAAAGGTGGAAAGGGTAAAGGGCTGAAGAAGGATGCTGGGAGGACAGGAGAGTGGACCAGGGGAGAAAGGGAAGGAAGAGGGGCACCAAAGGAGGTTATGGGCAGTTGAAGAGAAAGTGATAAGAGGGCAGATGTTTCTGGCCAAGACACTTCATGGGCTTGTGTGCATTACTAAATGTTATATGTTTATTTCTAATGGGTTTCTCTCATTGGCTTTCCAATTCCAGAGCACATGTCCGAATTTGTAAAAGGCCACTCCACAGCCACATTTAAGTGCTGCTAATCTACAGGACTGGTTGGGCTATTCCGAAAGATGCATGGTTTTTGGGTAGTGACACCACAGCAGGTGACAGGGAGGTGAAGGAGATGCGTTGGTGAATGTGGGCATTTGGTTGAAGGCAGTGTTGGGTGGGCCTTACCAATGTTCATTTAGGGGAAGGTCTTCCCTCCTTGGGCTATTGGTCATGGGTGACTTGCCAGCCGTCCGGACCTGTGGCTTCTGAAGGGCCCAGTGTTGGACAGAAGGTGTCTGAGGAGAGGTGGTACACTGCTTCTGCCACCTTCACTGGTCTGCCACGTACTCCCGAGAAAGAGCTCAGAGGTTCTCAGTGCCATCCCAGATGCTGTTCCAATCTGAGCATCACAGGCTAAGGGTTTCCCTTACTTGTTGAAGGTGTTACATTTCCCCCCACGGATGGTTTGAAGAAAGTTTCCTCTGTCTATCAGCTCATCTTCTCCCATGGCAGCTCAGAACAGAAGGTCCTTTCTCAGGAGCTCAGACATGAGCCATGACAGCATCAACAGAGGGCAATTGAAACCTACTGAATACTGATAGGCCTGGACAGAAGGGATGTGGAGAGGATGTTTCCATCAATAACTGAGTATAGGATCCATAGGTACAGCCTCAGTGAAGGGATAGCCTTTCAAAGGAGGAATTTCTTCAACTAGAGCATGTTGAATCTCTGGAATTCGTTGCCTTGGAGGGTTGCGGAGACCAAGTCATTGGTGTATCTAAGGCAGAGACTGATAGGTTCCTGATTGATAAGTGGGTAAAGGTTTCGGGGAGAAGAATGATTGAATGATGGAGAAGAATGAACTAATTATGCCCCTATATCTTATGGTCTCAATCAGGAGTTCCCAACCTTAAGTCCACGGACCCCTTGCTTGATGGTATTGGTCCATGGCTTACGGAAAAGTTTGGGAACCCCTGGTCTAAGTGTCTTGGGGTGAGATTTCATCTGGACTGACTGTAATTTGTGCCTCATGTGTTGGCGGTCCAGAAGAGGATGCTGATGTCGGGTTAACACGTCCTGTTAGGGGTTGTGGGAGGTTTTACAGAGGCATCATTGGGGCTGTCTTTTTAGTGCTCTGAGGACCTTTGAGCAGATAATCCAAGTTTTTGAAGTGTACTGGTATCTCAGTTTCACAGGAGACCAGCTGGTTTCAAGTTCAAGTTCGTGTTTATTGTCATGGGCATACGTACACAATGTATAAATGCCGTGAAAACCAGCTCCTTGCAGAAGTATAGTACATTTTAAACATAGATGTAAGGTACATAAACATAATTAGCATAAATTATACATTATTTACACAACACAATAAACAAAGATTTTTAAAAATCCATAACTTTATTGATAATTGAGGGAAATATGCTCCCAGATAGAATCGAGTTGGTTTCAGATGGGTTTGAAGTTATTATTGTCAAACACAATTATACCCCCAGACGACCTTGAGGTGTGTTGATTTAAAGAGGCAGTGATAAATTTTGCCAGCGTTCTTTGTTAAGGGTCGACATTTCATCCCACCTGGCGCTGTGGAAGTCTTGACAAGCCTGGGGAGGCAGCAATTAATGGACAATCTGGATGAAGCGGAGTGCGAAAGAAGTTTAGCTTTTGGGGCCAGTGGCTGCTACCAAACGATGATGTATCTAGCACTGGCAGTCGGGGCGGAGGCCGAAGCTTCCGTGGCTGGAAATCCCAGCTCGAGCATTGACCTGCGAGTGTCATGTTCCATACGGCTGAAAACGCCGGCAGCTCCAATCAGCTGATTGTCTGTTTTAGGATTAAATGCTTCACCCAGGAGCATTCACTTATCTCCGCAAATAGCGATTTTTTTCTCCCCCGGAACGGTCGATGGCATGTGGAAAACGTCTGCAAACATTGACTTGGTGGTTCTGTGCGGATTCTACTCGAAGAATTCAATAATGCTGCCCCTCCCCCGCTCCAGTGACTACATTGATTAGTTCAAATCTAATTTTAAAAAGAAGCATTCCGCCCCAATTTTGTAAAACGCGCACTTTTAATTGCTGGTCTTGTCGTTATACAGCCAGCTCAAATGAGGTGACATTTACAGTGTTGACATTAAGTCAATTGGTCACTTGCAGTGGTTAATGCTAATTGAAGCCTCTCTGTAATGTAGCACTATTTTACAAATCGGGTACTGGGTATTACTTTCCTTTAATGAAAACCTGTGCCCTCTGAAAGTAACACCCAGTATGACCTCTTTTTTGATCCTGCATATCTCCTTGGGCGAACTATAATTCATTTATTTATATATATATAGACTGCCCGTCAAGATACAGCCCTCAAGTTTGAGCTCATTCTGGTCCAGTCAGAGGCCGTCTTGTTAAATATTCAGGAATGTGCTGTGCACACAAAATTTCTGCCCCGTTCTGACTACTGAATAAAACATCTCTTATGTTCTTGTTCTGGGCAAATAAAAATATCCACATGTGTTCTGTTCATGTCACCCCCACCTCCTCCCGTTTGCTTTAATAGTGCAACCCTTGCAGCTGCTGAAATCTGGCTCTTGCACAGCTGCCTGCTCTCAGAGCAAAGCTGCCTTGATTCAGAAAGCGGGCGGCCAGGATATTTAATCAGGCCAACAGGTTTATTGCAGCAGATCTGTTTCTGGGCTACAGCTGGAAGGAAGTTCAAGGTATTGGGAGTACCTCCATAATATAACCCACCCCACCCAGCCTCACTTTATTTACATTTAATCAGTCGAGGTACACTATATAACAGTTACTGTACATTGTGTTTTATAGAATTGATTTTATATTGTGGGTTTTTTTGTTTATTTTGTGTTCTTTTTGCTTGCTGTGTTTTTTATATTGCATCGGATCTGGAGTGAAAAATCCATGTACTGCAGCATGACAATAAACAATCTTGCATTTAGGTAGCTGAATCCCAGCAGCTGACACTGTGGGATTTGAACTCTTCTCCCTGGATTGTTTGGTTAGGCCTCTGGACTGGTTGCAAATGGGATCTATCTTTACAGAAGTCCATAAGTCAATTTTGTTTGTAAACTTGGAAATTATGCAAAAAAATCACCTGATATAGTGACTTTCTTGTGCTGTATTACTCTATGACTCTATAACACCTCCACTGTGTCAACACAGAAAACTGATAATAAAGAACAGGGGGAGACAAGGGAATGGAGTTTCCTTATTGATGGGAAGCGATGTCTGTATGTACATTAGATTGCATTATGAGTGCTCATTGGTGGGTAGGGACGTCCATAGGTCAGGGATTTGTAACCTGTTCAGTCCAGTAATTGCTTGATCAAAAGTAAAACAAAGGAACTTTTACTTGCTGTAAGCCTGAAATGAAAGCAGAAAATGTTGGAAACACTCAACAGGTCAGGCGGCATCTGTGGAGACAGGAACCACATTAATGGCTCAGGTCTGAGAATCAGAACCCCTGTGCTGGAGGATCTTCACACTATGAAAGGAATTCTTGACCTTTTGGATAGCAACCATTTGCACGGCGAAGAAAGTGTCACAGTACAAGGATAGATCTGTCCCCCTACCAAGTGTGGTCAATATTCGGAGTAGGTGCGATAACAGAGGAGGTAACAGTCTTGTCAGTTACAGTGAGTGAGAAGTGTGTATTGGATGAGAGGCAGCATGGTAGCATAGAGATTAGTGTAACAATTGCAGTACTGGCAATGGAAGATCTGCTTTCAATTCCCGCTGCCCTCTGTAAGAGTTTGTACATTCCCCGCGAGGCTGTGTGGTCTCCTCCCTCATTGTAAAGATGTACGGGTTAGGGTTAGTCTTGATATATGTAACTTCCTGGCTGGAACAGGGGAAAATCTGGTTCGCTGTAGTCGAGTCAATGTGCTTTAGTTGTGATGTTCAAGCTGCATATAACAGAAGAATCCGAACAGCATTTGGTTTGAGAATGAAGCAAGCTGCAAAGCGAAAGTCATTGCTACTGTTGTCACCTGGCTTCAGCTGAGTTTCAGGGTGACTCTTATCATGGCATGATTAACTGGAAAGCAAGCTTGGTCTTGCAGAAAGTTTTGTCACCTGCCTTGTCAGCAAACTTTGCTATTATTGCAAATCCTTAAAGAACCTTCATACCTTTTATTGAGATTGAAACCAGCAGTTAAAAATATCTTACAAAATATATAACTCACATTGCAAACATGAGGAGATCTGCAGATGCTGGAATTTCAAGCAACACATAAAAGTTGCTGATGAACGCAGCAGACCAGGCAGCATCTTTAGGAAGAGGTACAGTCGACGTTTTGGTCCGAGACCCTTCGTCAGGACTAACTGAAGGAAGAGCTAGTAAGAGATTTGAAAGTGAGAGGGGGAGGGGGAGATCTGAAATGATAGGAAAAGGCAATGGCGAGACCCGACGCAGGTTGGGAGACTGTTTCACTGAACACCTACGCTCTGTCCGCCAGAGAAAGCAGGATCTCCCAGTGGCCACATGTTTTAATTCCACATCCCATTCTCATTCTGATATGTCTATCCACGGCCTCCTGTACTGTAAAGATGAAGCCACACTCAGGTTGGAGGAACAACACCTTATATTCCGTCTGGGTAGCCTCCAACCTGATGGCATGAACATTGACTTCTCAAACTTCCACTAATGCCCCACCTCCCCCTCCTACCCCATCCGTTATTTATTTATATACACACATTCTTTCTCTCTCTCTCCTTTTTCTCCCTCTGTCCCTCCCCCCTTTTCTTTCTCCCTAGGCCTCCTGTTCTATGATCCTCTCGTATCCCTTTTGCCAATCAACTGTCCAGCTCTTGGCTCTATCCCTCCCCCTCCTGTCTTCTCCTATCATTTTGGATCTCCCCCTCCCCCTCCCACTTTCAAATCTCTTACTAGCTCTTCTTTCAGTTAGTCCTGACGAAGGGTCTCGGCCCGAAACGTCGACTGTACCTCTTCCTAGTGATGCTGCCTGGCCTGCTGCGTTCACCAGCAACTTTTATGTGTGTCGCTTTAAGTCATATTGCGTTGTTTTCATATTCAGCAGTAGTGATGTCATCAAGCACACTCAACATGCAGATCCAACAAGGAATTTTCACACCAGAACCCAGAAAGTAAACATAACACACTTAATGTCCTTCAAAGCCAGGGTTTAAAAAAAGGACGGTATTTGAAATTAGTTACAGACTCCGGTATACTCAAACCATCAGATTTCTGAATGGACAGTGAACACGTGCATGACCTCACTGCTTTTTCTTTTCTTTTGCTCTCTTTTGCATAACTTCTACAAAAAATAAATTAAAATATTTCTTACTGTGATTTATAATTTTTTTTATTATGGATTGCAATGTACTGCTGCTGCAAACCAACAAGTTTCATGACATATGCCTGTGATATTAAATCTGGTTCTGATATGTGTGATGAAATAATTAATTTTCTATTCTATAAAATTATATTTTGCAATATTCAGCTGGGGGATTGAAAATCCGCTGATATTAACAATAATCTCTTTGGGCGTGGTTCTAGATGTTATGAATGAGGAATTATGATTTAGTGCACTCAAAACTTGTGCTGCACTACATGACATCTACAGCTTTTCTTCCTGTGTATATGGTCTGCAGATTATTGCAGTTCCATTCGTTCCTGACTTCTGCAGGTAAATTGGAAAAAGTTTCCAAAATGACACCGGCAAGGGCAGGGAATCTTCAGTGGATTTCCTCTTTTTGCAACCTAATCACAGTACAGGAGGTCACAGTCGGAATCCCCCGATGGCTGCAAGTCTCACTGTTTTTTTCACATTGCATGTTTCTGTTGGAGAATAAAGTGTTTTATTGATAGGACCTACTATAAAATAAGGTGTTTTGTTGATGGAACCTACTATAAAATCTGATTTGAAAGCAAACTCCAAAGGCCCGTTTTGGGTCACACTCCATTGATCAGTTAGGTATCTCCTGACAATAGTTTGGAGGAAATTACTATATACTGATGAGTAGATTTTGGGGGTACTGTCCTTTATTGGTGTAGATGCTGCCTGCTTGCTTAATTTGCAGTGTTTTTTTTGAATGGACGTAGAGGCATTCATACAGAAAAAGGTGCTGAAGACAATTCCTGTTTGCATTTTAATTTACTTCTGCTGAAATTGCCTCCACAGTCTCTACCTGAGCTTGAGACGGTATATTGCACCCCTCTCCCTGAACCTAGACCAGTATATTAAACTTTCAAACCAGGCACGTGTGTTTAAAAGTAACAGTAATAGAGCAAGATTCTGACACTGTGAAGTGCTTAAAAAAATAATTTGCGCATTGTTGCAATATTGACATACAAAAAAAATGACTGCTATGATTTGAATTGCAGTGTGCTTTTAGCAAAGGTCTTATTTAGCATGTGGGAGTGCCCAACCAGGTTGACGCAAATGGTGCTTAGCGTACCGGCTCATTTGTCATGGAGTTGTCATCTTGGTGGATACGCCTGTTTGTGGGGTATTGACTCCTAAGACCAGGAGCTTTGAAGTTTGCGATCAGATTGAGAGTGACACTCAGCATGTTCCTCATGCAGTGAAGGGGGATGTTTTTGTCTGAAGACCTGCTTTGTCCTGTCACCATCATGACATGTCCAATGAGGTGGGAGCAGGGAGAGTGACTCAGTCCTCTAATTGGCAATCAAACACATTTAGATCCTTTCTTAAAACACTTGCATGATTACAGAGGCACACCAGTGTATTAGGTAATTGACTTGAGTCAGAATCTTGGACTTTAGATCCAGACACAAATTGAAACCCCACATTGGCAGTCAGGAGATTTAAAATTTCCCTGAAGACTCGCACACAATGCACAGCTTCTTACCCTCTGCAATCAGATTTCTGAATGTCCCATGAGCCCATGAGTGCTACCTTGTTTTTTTTTGCACGGTTTATTTATCTTGTAATTTATAGTCACTTTGTACTGTACTATTGCCGCAAAACAAATTTCGTGTCTTCTAAATTGGTGACAATAATCTGATTCTGATTTTGAAATTCATGTTATTGAATAAATCTGGATTTTTTAAAAAAGTAAAATCCTGTCTCAGGAGCAACAATCAAAATAGTCAATTATTTAATTTTTTTATTGAGATACAGTGCAGAATAGGCCCTTCAAGCCGTGGCTTCCAGCAAACCCCGATTTAATCCTAGCCTAATCACGGGACAGTTTATAATGAACAATTAACCTGTATCTTGCGACTGTGGGAGGAAACAGGAGCACCCGGAGAAAACCCACACGGGTCATGGGGAGAACGTACAAACTCCTCACAGGCAGTGGCGGGAATTGAACCTCGGTCACCTGTACTGTAAATGTTGAGCTAAACACTACGCTGCCACACACTGGACTTTTGATTGTTCTACAAACCAAATGGATTTACTTCACACATTCTAGGGAAGGAAATCTGCTGCCCTTCCCCACTCTGTCATCTTGTTTGTTTTAGATCAGGCATTCCCAACCTGGGATCTACGGACCCCTTGCTTAATGGTGTTGGACCGCGGCACAAAAAAAAAGTCGGGGACCCCTGGTCTAGGTTGTAGTATCTGCTTGATGAAGGGTCTCGGCCTGAAATGTCAGTCGTTTATTCATTTCCGTAGATTCTGACTGACCTGCTGTGTTCTTCCAGCATTTTCTGCATGTCACTCTGGATTTCCAGCATCCAGCAGAATCTCTTGTGTTTACTGTAGCATCTGCAGTTATGTGTGTGTGTGTCTGTGACTTGCTCTCCATAGCTCTTTGAGATGAAAGCTCCAAAGATTCACAACCTGCAGAGTGAAGAAACTCCTTATCTCTGTCTGAAGTGAAAAGGCCCCATGCCGTTTAAACACTTCATTTCACCTATTCTGTGCATTATCACCATTGAATGTATCTGATTGAACACATTGTTAGATCTAGGGAGCCTTTGTCTGTACTTCCTAGAACTCAATGCCTGATGGATTTGTAATGTGTCATGGATTTTGTGGTGCTTTACTTATTCATATGTAAAAAGAAACTGTGAACTTCATTTAAGGAAACAAAAATCTTGAAGCGATGAAGAGGGTGGGAATGTCACAAAGGTTTTGTTTACTTGTTTCCTCATTCCACCAAATGTACACATTATACTTTTATTTGATTCCTTCAGATCATTTGCTTCTATCTGAGGTCAAATGAGATTAAGGATTTCTCTGAACAGGAAGCTGGGTTGTTGATTGTCAAACACTTCAATGTCACATAGGTTCAAATCGATCTGACCATCTCATCCTTAAAATGGCTCTCATTGTCATCTTCCTTACTTATCACATTCCTTTGTGCTCCTGCTATGTGGCTCCTAGCTGTCTCTGCCTACGTCCTCCCTCCCCCACAGTGAGCTCATTTGCTCACTCTTTCTGTGTCACCTTGTCTGCTTCCACCTGCCTTTGTCTCCCAAATCTGCCTCTCCCCTCCACGCCCACTCTGTTTGCTCATTATTTATCACTACCCCCCTCAGTCCACCTACCGCTATGCCTCAACCTTCCCACTCTCCTCAATATATGGGCAAACCTAGGAAAAGTGTACAGTTAGTGGTGGGTGCAACCCAGTACATCACAGGCCAAGCCCTCCCCACTTTGAAGCACATTGACAAAGAGAGCGCTGCCACAAGAGAGAAGCATCCATCATCAAGGACCTCCACCATCCGGGCCATGCTCTCTTCTCACTATCAGGAGGTAGAAGAGCCCAGTGTCCCAGACCACCATGTTCAGAAATGGTTATTACCCAATAACCCCATATATTCTGTCTGGATAGCCTCCAACCTGATGGCATGAATATTGACTTCTTTAACTTCCGTTAATGCCCATCCTCCCCTTCACACCCCATCCCTTATTTGTTTATTTAATTTTTTAAAATATATTTTTTATTTTTCCCCCTTTTTTTCCTCTCTCTTTTTTCTCCCTCTGTCCCTCTCACTATAACTCCTTGCCTGCTCTCCACCCTCCGGGCTCCCCCCCCCTTCTCTCTCTCCCCAGGCTTCCCGTCCCATGATCTTCTCCCTTCTCCAACCTGGTATCCCTTTTGCCAATCAACTTTCCAGCTCTTAGCTCCATCCCTCCCCCTCCTGTCTTCTCCTTTCATTTTGGATCTCCCCCTCCCCCTCCCACTTTCAAATCTCTTACTATCTCTTCTTTCAGTTAGTCCTGACGAAGGGTCCCGGCCCGAAACGTCGACTGTACCTCTTCCGAGAGATGCTGCCTGGTCTGCTGCGTTCACCAGCATATTTTATGTGTGTATTACCCAATGACCCTCAGGCTCCTGAACCAGAGTGGATAATTTCACTCACTTCAACACTGAACTGATTCCATAATCTACAGACTCTACAGTTCATGCTCTCAAAATTTACTTACACGTTGGTTGATTATCAGCCTTTGTTTATGTGTAGATTCTTTCATAAATTCTATTGTCATTCTTTATTTTCCTGTAGATGCAAGAACATGAACCTCAAGGTAGTATATGGTGACATATACCTACTTTGACCCTGACTTTAACTTCCCTCTCCACTGTCAGTCCTGAGGCAATCCTCTTCCCCCTTCAAATGCTGCTTGAACTGAAATCCTACAACAGTTTGTTTTGTTTCACTGAGGATTTACACCTGTCAATACCTTGCTGTCATCTATGTACACAAGGGGTATCATGTTCTTCTGCGTGTCCTGTCTTGGCAGCGGAGGTGACCATTGTGTTGGTTAGAAATATGAACCTTGCTCAAGGTGGATTGGTGAAAATAACCCTAGCGAGGGGTCTTGGCCGGAAGCACTGACAGTTTATACCCGTCTATAGGTGCTGCCTCACTTGCTTGAGCTCCTGCAGCGTTTCAGAATCAGAATCAGGTTTATATCACCGGCATGTGACGTGAAATTTGTTAACTTAGCAGCAGCAGTTCAATGCAATACATAACATAGAAGAAGAAAAAAAATATATAATAATAAATAAATAAATCAATAACAGTGTACAAATATTGAATAGATTAAAATAGTGCAAAAGACAGAAATAATATATATAAAAAAAGTGAGGTAGTGTTCACGGGTTCAATGTCCATTTAGGAATCAAATGGCAGAGGGGAAGAAGCTGTTCCTGAATCACTGAGTGTGTGCCTTCAGGCTTCTGTACCTCCTACCTGATGGTAACAGTGAGAAAAGGGCATGTCCTGGGTGCTGGAGGTCCTTAATAATGGACACTACCTTTCTGAGACACCGCTCGTTGAAGATGCCCTGGATACTTTGTACCTAAGATGGAGCCGCCTAAGTTTACGACCCTCTGCAGCTTCTTTCGGTCCTGTGCAGTAGCTCCCCGCCCCCCATACCAGACAGTGATGCAGCCTGTCAGAATGCTCTCCACAGTACAACTATAGAAGTTTTTGAGTGTATTTGTTGACATACCAAATCTCTTCAAACCCCTAATGAAGTATAACTGCTGTCTTGCCTTCTTTATAACTGCATCGATATGTCGGGACCAGGTTAGGTCCTCAGAGATCTTGACATCTAGGAACTTGAAACTGCTCACTCTCTCCACTTCTGATACCTCTATTAGTATGTGTTCCTTCGTCTTACCCTTCCTGAAGTCCATAATATGTTGCACAAGATCTTCCGGATCTGCAGAACCTCTCGTGTGTAGACCTCTCTTTGTGATCTTTTTGGGCGATTGGTGGGTGATTAGTAGTGTAAGAGGGGGGAAACTGACTGGCCTTTTGGACTTTGCAGTCTTTTATGTCTCTGTGGTCTTTGAGAAGTACTCTGTTATCCAAGTCAGCGTCAATATTTTATTATAGGTTCAAGGATGTTAACACCATTCCCATTTTTTAAGATTTGGCATAATGAATAAAAGAATCAGTTTGCGCAAAGGGTTAGATCTAGAGGCCTAAACTGTAAGTTAATCAATTCACCACTGCAGGTACCTAAGGAGTCCTTTCTGTGGAGTCAGGAGACAGCCAACATTTTGGGACCACGAGTCCGCAGGTATTATTGACCATCCCTTTGCCTCCACAGATGCTACATGGCCCACTGAATTCCTACAACAGTTTGATTTTTTTAAAAATGCCAAAACAAAGATAAGCCTCATTGCTAGTCAGCTGAGTGGCATTGGGTCAGTGCCCACTCCTGGTAATGGACTGGCTCTCTTGAAGATCACCTGTTGCCAGTGGCACCCCAAAGTTACCACAGTGGCAGTAATAGACAATTCTCAAAGGCTTCCTCTTGTTTCCTTCCACTTTGCCAAAAACCATTACATTACGTTATGGTATGGTCTGTCAACATTATGGATATTTCCTCACCTGCAATAATTTAGTTGATCTCAATTGAAGTGGCAACGAGAGGACTGCTTTTGGCCATCACCTCGAGAGAAGCAGTGATGAGGTCTTGATCTGATTGCTGCCCAGTGATTTTTGGGAAGTGGCTCAGAGACTGAGATGAAACCCAGTTAAGTTGTACAACTTAATGCCTTTGAACAGCATATCTCTCCTTTTGAGACCGTACATAAAATGATGGCTTAGGCCAGGACCTTTGAGAGCTTCCAAGGAACTCTAGTAGAGCAAAAAATGAATAAATGGCGTGAATGGAAGAAAATAATGATTATGATTGCCAATATGTTTATTGAAAACCTATCAACCCTGGCCAGTGACTTGTCCTGCACTGTTATTTTTGTGGCAACGAATCCCACGCAGTAACCACTTGCTGGCTGAAGAAATTCTCCTCATTTCAGTTTTCCTCATGCTACTACAGGATCTTAACACACTCTCAATGGCCACTCTATCCAGGCCTTTCAGTATTCAGTAGGTTTTGAAGAAATCCCCCATCCACCCTTCTGAACTTTGTGGAGTACAGTCTGCAATCATAGACTTCCAGAAGCATGAAAAAGACTTAATATTTTGGGTATTTTTAATACAGTCTGACAAGTAATTCAGATAACAGTGATTGATTAGACACTAGGTTTTATGGAACTTCAGTAATCACATACAAATTTGTTGACAAACCCAGTAAGCAAACTGTCCAGCGTAGCTTTTCCAGGGTATACGACAAGTGTCCTCTATTGACCCCATGCTTCCAGCACTTTGCTCTCCATACCCAATGGCTTAACCCATGTCTGTGCACTGTGGTGCTACCAAAATTAAGACTTGTTGCTCGTTGCGAATGGTGGAAGTCAGAGGTACCCTTCTACTTTACGGTTTGCCTTGTCATCTCCAGCTTTCATCCATTTACTGTATATTTTAAGATGAAGCAGGATCTGCTTTGATTTACCTCCTGTGCCTAATGAAGTTGCCACTGATCATATATTCACAGTCTTCTGCAGCTGCAGCCCATCCACTTCAAGGTTTGACGTGTTGTGCATTCAGAGATGCTCTTCTGCACACCACTGTTGTAATGTGTGTTTATTTGAGTTACTATCTACTTCCCGTCATCTTGAACCAGCCTGGGCTTTCTCCTCTGATGTCACTCATTAACAAGGTGCTTTTGCACTCAGAACTGCCACTACTGGATTTTTTTTGTTGTTTTTGCACCATTTTCTTTAAATTCTAGGGACTGTTGTGCATGAAAATCCCAGGAGATCAGTAGTTTCTGAGATACTCAAACCACCCTGTCTGGCACCAACAATCATTCCATGGGTCAGAGTCCATTTCTTTCCCATTCTGATATTTGGTCTGAACAGCTGAACCTCTTGACCATGTATGCATGCTTTTCAGCATTGAGTTGCTGCCACATGTTTGGCTGATTAGATATTTGCGCTAATGAGCAGGTGTACCTAATAAAGTGGCCACTAATTGTAAATGACAATGACCCAACCGTACATTGCAAATTGTTCATACTGCAAGGCCTGTTATTTTCAAATATAAACACAAGAAGCATAATAAGTAAAAACAATAGGGGTAAGCCAATAGATAGGGATGCTACAGTCTTATAAAAAATATATATATTAGAAATGAGATACAATCTGACATCATTTGCCTTTGACATTACAGTTGAAGACTGGGTGTATCAATACTGGAGGAACAGCGGCAATAAGAGCACTCCCTTTTACAGTTCCGCATTCATTCTTTGTGTTGACCTTGAACGTACACCAAGCTTTTTTTTTAACCAAAATAAACTTTAATCATAATAAAAGCAATATTTTCAAGAATAAGCCTTTTCATCCTTGCACTCATAGATAAGGCATTAAGTAGTGTTCAGTTACATTTCTTACAATCAGTAGGGCTGCTGCCATTCGTGGCACACTGCTACAACGATTGGCTCCTCGACAAACTTGGCCCTTCCCTGTCCAGTAGTGGAAGAACTTTGCAGTGGCTGCTCTGAGCTTCAGTGTGTACCTCCGTACACTGAATGTTGCCAGCTGGCAGCGTTCCTCTATAGCAGGGGTTTCTAACCTTTTTTTATGCCATGGAGCCTTACCATTAACAAAGACGTCTGTGCACCCCAGGTAGGGAACCCCTGCTCTACGGACATCTCGATGTGCTGGCAGACCAACAAGTTTCAGGCAGATCAGTCGGGGCTTTAACTGAGCTGACGATCATCCAGCAGCCCTTGATGTTTCTGTTTTTGTGTGTGTGCATGTGTGTCTGGGTAGACTCTGTCTGGCCAAGCTCGGGTAAGCCTCCACCTTTTGCTAATGGGTTATTTGAGGAAACAGTTTTTTGCCCAGTGCTTCCCTCTGTAAGGCCAGAATGTGGAGTGTGGGTAAAGCCCCTCTTCAAAAAGGTCTCATTCTTCCGTGTTTCAAGTTTTCTTTCTCAGACTGGTGACAGTTTTCCTTCTCCACAGTCTCTGGTAATTAGCAATTTTTATTTATTTCATTAACATTTTATAGTTTATTTATTGACCACCCCTTTCTCCCTGATGGCTAGTATAGGCCCATTTGTTTAATCTGCTGTTGCTCATAAGCCAGAGGTGGTGAAACTTTAAAGATGATGATTTATTTATCCCATGTATGGTACATCGAAACATGCAGTGAAATGTGTTGCTTACATCAAATCAAATCAACGAGAATTGAGTTTGAGCAGACCACAAGTGTCGCCGTGCTTCGTTGCCAACATCACATGCTCACAACCCACTAACCCTAGCTGTAAGTCTTTAGAATGTGGGAGGAAACACACACGATCATAGGGAGAATGTACAAATTCCTTACAGACAGTGGTGGGAGTCGAACCCTGAACTTACGGCTGGTGTTATAAGGCCTTGCGCCAACTGCTAAGCTATTATGCCACCACAGTTTAAAAGCTGGTATATTTCCCTCGGAAAGGACCTTAGCAAAGTCCATGAGTTTTGACAAACTTCATCAATGATTCTTGTATTTGGTTCCAGAATTTTCTTCTATTTATGAATCTAATATTGCCCAGCTGTCATGCTGGGTTTTGAATTTGTGTCTTTGGATTGTTCGTGTCAGATTGTTTATTCATTTACATAAATATGATGCGACTGGAACCAATGTACAAACAGGGATTAGGAGTTGGAGTAGGTCACTTTACCTCTCCCACCTTCCCTCACCATGATCTTCTAAAATCATGGGTAAGATAATTCTAATCTCATCTCCGCATTCTTTCTTTGTAAAATTTTAGCTCATTGATTGCCAAGAATCAACCTTGCATAAATAACTTCTTTACAAAAATAGTCAAAGACTCTGCCTCTGCCTGTTTTTGAGAGGGAAGCAGCACCCTCTGTAGTATCACAGCGATATGGGTGAGCTTGTTGCTGGAATCTCATCCATGGAATCTGTGCGGATTTGAGATGATAGTGAGTTCCATGGACTTTGTCTCTGTGGTTCCAAGTCTTGATGACTTTGAGGAGTTTTCTCGCAAGTTCACTTTCCAAACGCCCTTGCCTTCTGGAATATTATTCTGAAGAAAGCTTTACAAATACTGTATTGAATCATCACTGCAGGGCTAGTGCAATATTTCTGAGTGGAGAAACACTGGTAAGTTTAGTAATTTAATTACAGTTTGCTGGAACCAGAGAGGTCTAAGTCAGCCTGGGAACCTGGCATTGTAATAATGCTATCAGCTTTGTCATGGCCCTCTCTTGGGGCAGACCTCTTTTAGAATAAGTTTTCAAGCTTCCTCTTTTATCTGACAGGTGTACTGGAGTTATAGCTTCCAAAGTAATTGGAGGAGGCTGTGCCATGCACCCAGTGGTTTTATCTTTGATAGAAATAGACATCCAGCCTAATTCTGTTTTCCTATCGAATTCTGCACTCCTTCCTTGAACAGAAGTAAGGACATTTTAGGTCATTTTTTTATTCCCTCAATGAGGTTAATAGACTTAAATGACTGATTTATAGTACAGTTTGTTGCATCTTGTTGCCCACTGTGGCATTTATTGCAGAACTCAAGTTTTATGTTTGCATTTTGGCTCTCGAGATGCTGACTAATTGACTGGAAATGTTTAAAGAATGCTTGGACTTTGTCCCACACCATTTCCTCTTGGACTCTTTCCATTCTAGCCTTGGCACCTCTACACTAGCCCAGCTTTCATAAAAAAGTGGTCTCAGACTTGGAGGGGAATGGTGTGCGATGCTGATAAGCTGTGTGGTTTATTGGTGGCTGATTTTGAGAAGTATTCAGTGCTTGTTCAGATAAATGGACGTGGTTCATTCCAAGTAGCTGTGCTTTGGCAAGGGTTAGAGGAAGTTCCATATTGAAGAGGCCTACCACCACTGGACTGTGCAGAGTTACACGCCATCGCTAAAATGCATCATGGTTATTAACCCAATCTCCACCAACAGCACAAGCCCATGACGTCAACTGCCAAGGACATGGTTAGTAGGCTCATGGACCATCACTACCAAACTCCTAAGTTACACACCATCCTGACTTTGAGATATATTGCTGGATCTGAATCTCAGAACAGCCTGCCCCCACCCTGTGGAAATACATTCACCAGGATTAATGTCGTTTGAATGTGGCTCACCATTGCCTAGGCAAGGGTGTTGGGGAATAGGCAATAAATGCTGATCTTGGCTATAACTTCCACATCTCAGAAATAAAATTATAATTAAAAGTTTGATGTGACCTTGGAGTTAATCTCTTCATGAGACGCCTCTGATCAGATGCTACACGACCAAACGTCTTCAGAAAGTATGCATATGATTTGACATTTGCATCTATACACATTGGGGGGTGGGGGAGACTAATTTGCACATGAGGTTAGACTAATTTGTGTAGAGCATTGTAACAACAGGTTTACAAGGCTTATAGCAACTAAAGCTTATCGGAATTCCTTACGGTACAGTGGGAGTAACAGGCCAGGGTCTGTTTTACGTTGGAATGAATTTCACTGGCTTTGAGTAAATGCAGTTCTTTATTGCAAAGGTTTATGTGGATTTTTAAAGAGCTGGTAATGGTAGGGCATTGAAACTGCAGTAAGTTGTGGATCACCTTGGCCTAAACATCAACAGTTCCGAGCCTTTACGAGTGATTTCGTCTTCTGAAACGCGTTCCCTGGCAGGCAGCTGGCGTGTGGCTGAAGGGACGCAGGCAAGTGCTCAAGAGATATGTTGACAGCTGCAGAGAAGTCCAATGGTTCACTTCCGAGGAAATGATGCACGGGGGGGAGTAAGGGAGGGAGGGACAGGAGCAATGGTGATCTCTTCAGTCAGGTTAGTGCCAGTGTACAGAAGCATGAGGAAGTGTGCTTTGAAAATAATATAAAAGTGAAAATGGTGACAATAGTGTAATTGGGGGGTGGGGTATAGTGTGGACTGGGTAATCTTATACACTTCCATTGAGTCCTGTCTCATGCTCCTAAAGAAGGGGTTTCCAATCTCCTTTTCCAACCTCCTCAGTTAATGGTAAAGCTCCATGGTATAAAAAAGGCTGGGAACCTTTGTTCTAATTTAAAGCAGATGTATACCTAGTCTATTCAACCTTTCCTCTTATGGCAATTCACCCATTCCAGATATTAGGCTGATAAACCTTTGGACTGCTTTGAAAATGTATAGCTGCCACAGAACAACACATTCTAGACACATGTCAGTGATGATAAACTTGAATCTGGTTTCTCTGACATCCTGCCTTAAATGAGAGGATTAATATTGCACATTAATACTGTTGGCTTCCAAATGTGATTTTAATGTCCTTTTAAAAAAAAACCTGGTTTCATTTTCAAAATAAATCGACTTTTCCTCTTTCAGAATGAAAAATGGTGGTGACTCCCAACTCCCATCACGTTTACTGTTATGAAATATATTTTGAATTATGCACTCAGTGGCCACTTTATTAAGTTCGTGGTCTTCTGCTGCTGTAGTGCATCCACTTCAATATTCGACATGTTGTGCATTCAGAGATGCTCTTCTGCACACCACTGTTGTAACGTGCGGTTATTGAAGTTGCTGTCACCTTCCTGTCAGCTTGAACCAATCTAGCCATTTTCCTCTGACCTCTTCCATTACAAGGTGTTTTCACCCACAGAACTACTGCTCACTGGATGTTTTTTTGTTTATTACACCATTCTCTGTAAACACTGGAGACCATTGTGTGTGAAATACCTAGGAGATCAGTTTCTGAGATACTCAGATCACCCCATCTGGCACCAATAATCATTCCTTCCTCATTTTGCTGTTTGCTCTGAACAATGTCTGAACCTCTTGACTATGTCTGCATGCTTTTGTGCATTGATTTGTAGCCACATGATGGGCTGACTAGATAGTTGTATTAACCAGATGTATAGATGTACCTAAAAAAGTGGCCAATGACCGTAAGTCCATTTTTCTCGGCTGGGACTCAGTCATTGTACCCGCCTACCCACAGGTATCACCGACATACGCTAATTACTGAAGCATCCTTGCCATCAACTGCTTCCATAACCTGCAATTGCATGTAGTAAGTCAGGTTGTACAGTTAGGTTGCTTCTAAAACAAGTAAAATGTATCGGGACCCATTTATCATCAGCTTTGCATTGTCTTTTGTCATTTTGTAATGTAATAACCCAGTTTCAGACTTGCTTGTTGGGAAGTGTCCCTTTACCCATCTACCACCTATCACAGAAAATGTTATCAAAGCCAAATTTCACATTTTAATTTAACCAATCATTAAAATTGTACCCTTCTGGATGGGTTTCAGGAAGAGCAATTTGTCATTGCTAAGAGTGAGCCAATTTCAGACAGGTTGGCTATTTCCAGTTGAGTGAAGCATCAGAAGGTCAGAGTTGAGGGTGGATTATGTATAGTTCCTTAGATTACTCCTTGATCTGCTTTGAATCCCTTTTCTGGACATTTTGCATTAGTGTTGACAGCTCTGTGCACGAACTGTTAATATTGGTTGACCTGAAAAGAAGGAAGTATACTGTATGGGGCATGAATAGACTGTATTTGACGGTGAGTCACCCATAATCTCTCAATACTAGATTGTATGTAGGCGAACTAATAATGTGCACGATTAAAGTTAAAGTAGGTAAGTTAGGAATGGTGAGGAACATTGAACCAGACAGAAGTGAGAGAATATGTAGGAGGCAGAGAAATCTCAGTGACTTACTTACCTGAGAACGGAGAGAGATTTCCTTTTGAAGGCTATCAAATTCATTGTTAGGGCCTACTTGTGAGGTTGAATATTCCTTTACCTGTAGATCCAAGAGAGACAGATGGTTTGTTTGCTTTAGTTAGCGTCGTAGAATCCTAGAGAGACGCAACATGAAAATAGACCCTCTGCCACTCTGACCATCAAACACACACAATTACTCCAATCCTACACCAATACCAATTTATTTTATTTTATTAGGATATCTCTTCCGATGATTCGGTGTTGATAATTCATCTGCAGTTGATCCATGGCCTTCACTTCAGTTTGGTATGGTTCTCGGTAGAGAGATTTGGGCGGGCAGACAGTAGAGGTGTGGTATATTCAATGGTCACCACATATGGAACATTGAAACCTCTGCACCACAGTCAAGCAACTGACCTTTGTGTACCAGCCTAGAGCCTGATAAGGCAGGAAGGTAATCCAGCCCTGCATATCATTCTTGTTAACTGGTATATCTAAATAAGACATTGTTCAGAAGGTTCTTTGCAAAATGATAATGATACGCAAATCTTGTGGTTACAACTGTTAAGCATTCATCACAAAAAATAAGGGTAAAGCACAGGGAGCGAGCAACACAGCAGCAGGTAACCAACTGTAACCGTAGCCAATGTGCTCCATTACTTCCCGGTCCTAGCTGGACAGGTAAGGGAATCTTCAAGGACAGCCTTGATCTACACTGCCATCACACAAGCTAACAGATACCCAAGTACAGAAGCAGCTATGCTACAATTACTGAAAATCCGCTGAGCATTTATAGACCAACAGGTGATTATACTGTCATGCTGTGCGCTGGCAAGTCAGAACCCAGGTATGGAAGAAAGACGGACTTCAATGTAGAGATGGCAACCAGAGTTTATTCTTCAGAATTCTAACAGAACATTGGTGGTTCAGCTGAGCAACACTGTGAGATATAATATTCTCAAAACTAGGACCCCGTGATTAGCGCTAATCTGCTGTCTGCTTACATAATACCAAGTTACACAGAATCCCCAAGCCTGTCAAATTAAACATAACAAGCTTAAGCAGAAAGCAGTAGGAGACTGATTAATAAAGAGCAAGTCACCCCAGAAGAAAACACAAGGCACTCTAAACGATAAACAACTAATTCAGGTGCTCTAAAAACCTTGGAGCCCAACACCCTCCGGTGCCCCGCACAGGCCCGTAGAGCTTGATACATACACAATCATATCAGCAACCATAAAGAAAATTGAACAACAAGAAAGATAACAATTCAGACCTTAGTCCAATGCAACGTAACAACTATTTATATAGCACTTTAATCAAAGCTAGAAATCTGAAGTAAAAAGAGAAAATGCTGGAAATACTCATTAGGGCGGGCAGCTACTGGGGAGGTTGAAACAGAATTAACATCTTTGGTATAAGATCTTGTTCATTGCCTGGAAGCTTAACTCTCATTTTCTCTCCCCACTGATGTTATCTAATCTGCAGAGTATTTCTAGCACAATGCGATGGAAAGGGATGGGCAGAGTTATTGAGGTGTAAATTGAAAATCATAGGTGGAACGTAGGTGAGTGGTACAAAGGTGAACACAGGGTAAAATGAGAACCAAAGTTGCCAACACAATTGTCTGCAATCAATCTAACATGACATCACTGAGCTTCCTGCTTCATGAAACTGAGGCCATTTATTGGTTTTATCTTTACAACAGCAGAGAACAGGTGTTAATAATATTCTGCCTACCTACCCCCTTTTACATTTGACCTGCTTAATTGAAAATAGATCTGTGGATGTGAAAGACAGCCAATTTGAGTTAAACCTCCTCATAGTACCTTTATTATAAGAACATAAATTGAAACAGGGGTATGCCCCTTGAGAGAGGCCTGCCTTCTAATAATATCATAGCTTATTCTATACTTGTCTTCATTCCCTATTGATTCCTATATCTCTGCTTCCCAGAGAACATAAATGACCCGTCTTAGCTTTGAATGTACTTGGGTGGATTGAGTATCGGCAGTTGGAAGTTAAGAATTCTAAATCTTTACAACCCCGAGAGAAAGAATTTTTCCTTGTCTCAGATCATAGCTGCCAAGCCCTTTAAGCCAAGGCTTAAATTCCCCTCAGCCCAATTCCACACATCAACCTGCCCGCTCTGGATCACCTCTAGGAATCTTGTCCATAAACTCATTTTCCCAGCTCCATTGAACATTTAATCTTACTCAGTCTTCCCCTCCATAACATGTTGTGATGAAGAAACTAAATGGATAAGTTATCCAAATACTTGAAGAAATTTTAGATATGCTGAAACCTGTCAAATTAAGTGAAAAGTGAATCCACCCTTTTTAGTTCATAAAGGGCCAACCCATCTAGAAATCTAATTGTACCTATCCAACCAGACTTATAGACTTAGTCATTGGCTTCATTGTAGGTGTGCTTAGCATGAGTTTTTGTTCACTTTGTTAATTTGATGAATAATTACTAATTGGGATAATCTTATATTTAGAGATGTTTGGCAATTTGTGGCTTCATATTTAAGAGCTGAAGGTTGCTACTGATTCCTGTTGCAAGTTGTAACTGGTAGAAAACCACTGCTTGCAAGTTACCCACTGCCCGTGCCAGATCTTTTGAGGATTAATTGGAAACCCAGAAGAACATATTTTTTAAATCTTTTTCCAAAAGAGGATGACACTTATTGGTTGAGTTTAAACGAACGGGTAACATCCAGCATGATGGCAAGAAGGTGTCAGGTCCATACTTAGCAGCACTGAGGGATATAGGGGGCTGCTGCCTCCCACCTCCATGGGTCCAGGTGCAATCCTGACATCGTGTGCTGCCTGTGTGGAATCTACATGTTTTCTCTGCGATCCTGGATCTTCTTGTTTCCTCCCTCATCCCAGAAGACATGTCGGTAGATTAATTGACTAATAGATTAATTGACTAGTGAATTGCTCCTAGTGTAATTTGATGGGTGTTTGAGAGGACAGAGTGCATATCAGGGAAAGTGGAAAATGAAGAGAAAGTGAATGGGACTGATGTTATTTCTCCCCTTGGGGATTTGGCACAGATCTGACGACCAAATGGAGCAACATATAAGGGAGCCAGAGGAACTCAGCAGGACAGGCAGCATTGAAGGGAGGGAAATGGACAATTGATGTTTTGGGTCGAGGAGCTTCATCAGGAATAGGAGGAAGAGTCTCATCCAAAATATCGGCTGTCTATTTCCCTCCATAGACACCACATGACCAGCTGAGCTCCCCCAACTTCTTCTGAGTTGCTCTAGATTTCCAGCATCTGCACTCTCTCGTGTCTCCATGACAACTAAATGCCATCCTCTTGTTTCAATAATTATCAATGCCTCATAACCATCAACTCATACCCCTGACCAACGCAGGAAGTGAACACTTCAGTGTGTCAAAAACAGAAAGCTGCTGGAAATACGCAGCAGTCAGGCCGCATCTGTGGGAGGAGAAGCTGAGTTAATATTTTGGATCGAAGGTGTCTTGATGATGAAGGTCCTTTGACTGAAGGATTAACTCTGTTTCTCTTTATACAGGTGTGGCCTGACTGCTGAGTATTTCCAGCATTTCCTGTTTTTTTTTACTGTAGATTTGCAGCACCTGCAGATTTTTGACATTTCATTCAGTACATTAGATTGGCAGTGCTTTAAAAAGGTGGCATCCATCATGAAGGACCCAGTCATCCAGGTCATGAAGGACCCAATTGTCCAGGTCATACCTTGTTCTCAAGCAGGTAGGAGGTACAGAAGCCTGAAGGCACCCACTCAGTGATTCAGGAACAGCTTCTTCCCCTTTGCCATCCAATTTCTGAATGAACATTGAACCATGAACACTACCTCACTACTTTTTTTATTTCTGCTTTTGCACTACTTATTTCATTTAACTATTTAATAAATGTATACTTACTGTAATTCAGTTTAAAAAAATCTATTATCATGTATTGCATTGTTCTGCTGTTGCAAAAACAATGAATTTCACGACATATGGTGGCGATATTAAACCTGATTCTGATTCTGATTATTGTATTGATAGGAGTATTATCACAATTATCCTGCTGGATTTTATAAAATATTGATCTGGGAACCAAAATCAGTTGGGATATATTATGTTAAATCTTGGTAGTTTTTTTTTAATTGACAGAATAGTAGATGCGGAAGTGTTTGCAGTATTGAGCTCCTGGGTTGTTTACAGCTTCCCTTCACCTCCCTTGTGGGGTGTCTGTGAGTGTGTGGTGTTCAGTCAGGTGATAACTGGATGATCAAATGCAGGCAAAGCCTGAAATCTAGTCTTGGGTAAGAACCTTGGCAGCAGTTGATCTGATTGATTATTCTGTTGATGATTCGCGGAGACCTGTGGGCTGCAGAATTACATTGTTCGTTTTGAGATTTACATATTCAAAAGGAAGTGATCAGAGCAGGCACTCATGTTCTTGAGATATATTCATTATTATTTGTTTCTGTTTTAACTTTGCTCGGATTTGTCTTTTGCACACTGGTTGACGCCCAAGTTGGCGCGGTCTTTCATTGATTCTATTATGGTTATTATTCTATTACTGATTTATTGGCTGTGCAAAGAAGTGAATCTCAGGGTTGTATATGGTGACGTATATGTACTTCGACAATAAATTTACTTTGAACTTTGAACCTTGGGCCAGTGTCCTTTCAATAAACTCCTGATCGGTCTGCAGTCAAGTAAATGAAAAAGAGCTGTGACTTGATTTTGTATTCAGTTTGAGCTGTGGAATTGTTAGTTACAAACAGATTTCTTAGCCCATCGAGTATCCAGGTAAAGTAATCTTATCAATCTCATTCCTTGCTCCTCCTCTACAGTTGTTAAAACTACCTACGCTCAGCTCTTACCTTTTGACGGCATTTAGTACTGTAATCCTGTTTCCACTACCGCCGTGGGCTGTAATCCCAGATGATAGCCACCCTCTGATCTATAAAATTGTTTCCCTTCATATTTTCCCCTATCACTTTGCTCAAAATATCAAATCTAAGCCCTTTGGTCCCTATGCCATCTCTTGATAGGCACAATTTACCTTATCGAACCGAAACCAGTCGTGATCTTTCCCTGACTTGTCTCAAGTTCTCTTGCTCCACGGAGCCCCTACAGTCCAGCAGAAGTCTCATCTCCCTGGACCCACTCTTTTCTTTACTGAACCTTATCTGGTACCTTAACATCCTCCCTGAGTGTGGTGGTCATGAAAGTGACTTTATATAGAGTCTACATTGCAATAATCAGGCAAATCATGTGGTGATATCTGTTTCTTCTCTTGCCCTAGGTTGTAGGTACCTACACTTTATGATACTCTAATGTTGTAGCCTCTCCCCCCCTTCCCTATGCGTGCGCGTGCGCACACACACGCACACACACAAACTCCCATGACTTGCTTTCTATGCTCTGTACTTAGGTAAATAAATAGCGGACGTGAGTGAGGATGGGGGAGTTTCGGATTTATTTATCACATGTACATTGAAAGATGTAGTGAATGCATCTTCTGCGTTAACCCAGGGAAGTTCATCCAGGTTCCTATGAAGCTGCACCTCAACTAGCAACTGTAAATGTGAATTAACTGAATCACAGTCTAGAGCAGAGACTCCGAGCAAAGTTATTGAATGGCACCACATCTTAACATAATTAAATCAACTGCAGCCCCTCCTTAACCTTCCTTTATTCATTCAGAGAGACAGCACAGAGTAGCCCCTTCTGGCTCTTCAAGCCACACCACCCAGCAACCCCTGATTCAATCCTAGCCTAATCATAGGTCAATTTACAATGACCAATTAACTTACCAACCACCTGTGGACTGTGGGAGGAAACCAGAGCACCTGGAAGAAACCTGTGTGGTCACAGGGAGAACTAATAAACCCCTTATAGACAGTGGCGGGAATTGAACTTGGGTTGTGTTGTGTTAACTGCTGTGCTACCCTGCTGCCAATAAAGCAGAAATTAAAGATTAAATGTAGATGGTTTCTGAAAGATACAGTTCATTTCTCACTGGTTTAGTAGTGGCTGTCATATTTGGCTAATTAGAAAATTCGGCTAATTGTCAACTAGAAAATTTTCATAACATAGAAAACCTGGGGAGTGAACCACTTAGTACTTGTCTTTGTTTATGCAGATCAGAAAGTAGTGGTTTCAAGCATGTAATCTAGGTTGACAATCTCGTGCAATAATTAAGGGGGAGATGGGAATTTATGAATGAAGTAGTATATCAAGTTTTACACCCTTCAGGATTTGAAGGCCTGCATCATAGTGTTTGAATGATAGCAAGTGAGTTTACCTGATATACTGGGAAACATTTATCTCTTGAGCAAAATAATTGATAATTCTTCCACTGCTTTTTGTGGGCTGTAGCTATGCATAAATTAGCAAAAATGTTTGCCTGAGTTATTGCTATGACTGAACTTCATAAGTAATTCATTGACAGTTATGTGCTTTGCCAAGATCATAAAAGACCCAATTGGAAGTAAGTTGTTTTACTGAAACATAAAATAATAATTCTCTTGGTGAAAAGGCGAGTAATCAATAATTTTAAATGCTTGATGATTAACAAAACTATTTCATTTTACTTAGATCTCTTTTTTTTCCAATTCACTTACTTCATATTGAACAGAGTGATACATTGTTTTCTTTTAAAGCTTGTGAGAATTTATTTTCCTTGAAAGGATTCATTTTCCATTCAGATGATTGCAGCTGGAATAAATTGTTCCATGTCACACAAGCAGACCAATTTGAACTTCAGAATCAATCATTTCTTTCTTAAAAAATGTATGTCTGACATCTTGATGTACTCGGTTCATCTGAATATTCAGTGCAGTGCAGATTCCAGCATACCGCAACACTTGTAGGACAAGGTAGATGGCAGCTGAATTAAAAGCTGTCTTTTGCACAGTGAGTGTCTCTTGATTGGGGAAGATAAAAGATTTGATTTACTTTGTTGAAATGCACATACCTCATTGTGGCTGCGATGTGTACCAGCACAGAACGTGTTGTAGCAATGCTCCTGTCAGAGAACCTTCCAAACTTTCATCCCCTCCTGCGCTAGGAGGACAAGAGAAGAAGGTCAATCAAGGATCAACTTTATTCACCATATACATTTACATGTGTTCAGAATTTGCTGTGTTGTGTTGGTCAGGATGCAACATGCAACAAAGAACAACATTCAACAATTGTAAAGAATAAATAATAATTATTTAAAAAGAATTATATATAAAATTTTACATTTAATTACATGTAATCAGCATTATAAAAAGTGGCTTGAAGTACCTACTTTAGAGGGGGAGGCTGTCTAATTAGAATGGTTGATCAACTTATCTACCTGATGGAAGAAACTTTTAAGATGGTGTGAATTTTTGTTTTAATAGACCTGTAGTACTCTCCAGAAGAATTGCATTACATCAGGGGTTCCCAACCTTTTTTTTATGTCTTGGAGCTGTACCATGAGTTGAGGGGTCCGTGGAACCCAAGCATTAGAGAGAATAGTGGCACAGCGAACCATTCTGCCATATTTGTCTAAGTCTGTGCTTTGGTCCAGGGAACTCTTGTGCGATGTCTAGTCTTCCTCCAAAGCTTAACTCAGATCCTCTTTCTTTCCCTGATTTCTTCCCTCCTCTTCACCTCCTCCACGATAATACTTGATAGTCGTATAGCATTTCCACAATCCAGAAGGGAGTTTTTGCAAAAGGCAGTTTGCAGAGTGGGTAGTGTCTGCAATGAGTTTTCCTGCCCACTTCTTTGTCCTGAGCATGTACAAGTCCTGAATTTATGGTGGAGTGCTGCCATTGACCTTCTCTGCTGTCTTGACAGTTCACTGTAGTTTTCATGTACGGTACTGTGAGAGGATCCTGCACCAAGTGAATGTTACCTGCTTGTTTCCTCCATAAAGTCACACTCCATCTTGCCTTGGAAGTTTCTTCTACGTTAATGGTTCTACATCCTGGAACACTGTTCTACTGTTTTGTCAGCAGAAGAACTGCAGTTTTTTCAATAACGTTGTTCACCACCTGTCTCCTGAGTGGCAAATGCCTCCAACACCAACATCCCTTAAATAGATTTTTATTTAGAAAAGTAACGACAAGTCCCAAGACATTTGACAGGCTAGTTAAGATTGGCTACTCCTATTCAGGAGAATTGAGGTAGAGAATTGTAAAGATGCTGACACTTATAATTATACTCATATTGACATGGGACCATCTGGTTACCTGGAGCCTAATAACTCCCTGTCATTTTTAATTTGCTTGCCACTCACTTAGCGCTGATGGACATCAGCTGGAGTTACGTTTAGAAAGTCATTGTCCAATGTGGTTATTAGCCCTTTTGGATAGAAAATAAGTATGATCGGCCATCATTGGGAAGGATGTGGTGGGTCAGCACCTTCACCTTGCTGTTTCAGCAGCAACTCCAACCACTGTCCTGCGCTGGTTTTGAATATGAGTCCCGAACATGGAGGCGATACCTCTCCCTTCATGAATCCTGGCTCTATGTAAGTCTGTACGTTACAAATCAGTTGTCACTGAGCAGATGATGGGAATCAAAGTCGCTGGAAATCCAGAATAAAATTGGAAAAATCTGGAACCACTCAGCAGGCTGAGGAGCACCCATGGAAGGAGGAAGGGAGGGAACATTGACTCAGACCATGAGAGGCTTGCGTCTGGCATTTTCATGCCTTACAAGGCACAGATTGGAAGTCTGTGTGGGGCGCCACTCCTCACACAGACTAGCGCAATGTGTGATGAAGTGCTTGCTCAAGGGCACAAACACGCTTGCCACAGCTGAGGCTCGAACTAGCGACCTTCAGATCACTAGACGAACGCCTTAACCATTTGGCCATGGAAAGAGAAGCAGTTAACGTCTCTAATCCAGGATCCTGATGAAAACCTGGCAAAGGGGCCCCTGACAAAATGCTCCATTAACCCTCCATAACTTACTCTTTGTTCATGCAGTCCTCATGCTTTCCACAATCTGAAACTAACTTGTTTTCTCCTTTCCCTGATTGGACCAGGAATGATAACTATATCTCTTTCCAGAAATGCTGCCTGACCTGGTGAGTGTTTCCCAACATTTTCTGTCTTTATGCAACCAGGAAGATGATGGGAATGGGAGCTCGGACTGACAAAACGTCATTACTCCTCTGAGGTGACACTTCCATTGCTGCTCCCATGGATTGTAGTTCACTGAGCTGTGGGCAGGGCGTGAATGACAGGTCTATTAGAGTCATTACCTGCCTTTCAGTCCAACTGCCTGGATGGGTAGCCACACTAATGTTAATGGCAAAATTACTAAGCAAAACGTGGCTTTGTGTTATATTAAGTAAACCAAGATGACGCCCTTTACTGTAGTTATGACTCATGTTTTCAGGCCTTTAATTTCCAGACCTATTTTTCCTTCAGCTACTTTTAAACTGATGTCTGGAGACGGAAGGGCTCCAGTTGTTGCATGGGGAAATCTCTTGACTTGAACTGTGCTCAATCCAAATAAAAGGAGATCTAAGGAACACAGTAGTAAATTCCTTTCATGCAAGTGATGCTGGTGTGGGTCTTTCTGGAGGAAGCAAAATTGAGATTACTTTAATTCAATGGAATATCTTACTTTAATATAATGAGGCAGCTGGTTGGGTGACTAACCCCATTTGCTTCCATAGTGCATAGCTATGTGTAGAAACTTGCTTGTGACGGTAGTTAAAATTGATCAGGTTTCTTCATTCTGTTAGGTGAACGGGGCAAGAATAAAACTTAACAACCTGGTAGCATAGTGATTATGTTCTGATGAAGGCTGGCTGGACCTAAAATGTTCACTCTTGTTTCTCATTCCACACACGTGGCTTGCAATGATCAATGCCACCAGCATTGTTTGTTTTTATTATAATAGTTACGTTGCTGATTTATAATCCATAGATCGACGACAAAGACAGATTCCACCGTTGCAGCTGAGGAATTTGAACTGAATTGGAATAATTGAGGCGGCACAATCGCGTAGAGGTTAGCGTAATGCTATTACAGCACCGACGACCTGGGTTCAAATCCCGCCACTGCCTGTAAGGAGTTCGTGCGTTGTCCGCGTGGGTTTCCTCCGGGTGCTTAGGTTTCCTCCCACTGTCCAAAGGCGTATGGGTTAGCAGGTTAATTGTGTGGTGTGGGCTCGTTGGGGCAGAAGGGCCTGTTATCTCGTTGTATCCCTAAATAAAAAACAAATTAAAAAAAAAAAATTAAAATGTGACCGTGATAGCTGCACTTTAAGGTAAAAGCCCATCTGGCTCACTGAAGTTCTTTAGCATGTCTTTACACTTTGGTCTATATGTGACTTCAGGCACGCAGGAATGTGATTGACTCTTCGCTGCCCTGTACAATGATCTAGGAAGCCACTGTGTTCAGGAGAATGTTGGAAAAGGTCCTGCAATGCCCACATCCTGTGTGACTCAGTAAAAATAATAGGAGAGCGCTTATCTGGAATGTTAGATAGATCTGCATTTTAAAAATCTGTGTTTTAAACAGGATTTTTCAAAGCTTAAAGAATGCTCCAGAGTGTCTTACAAGCAACGAATTTCTCTCTGAAGTGTGGTTACTGTGTTAATGTAGGAACTGCCTCATCTGTGCCTCAGAGAAGCAGCTGTAAATCAAATCCCTTGAACGTGCTGAGTAAGATGAAGGCTGATCCTCGGCTCAGTCCGTTTTTTCCCATATACTCTTCACGTAATGGGATATATTTAAGTCTTATGAGATTGATAGGCAAAGTGCAGGGATGTGTTTGCCATAACCAGGTGCCCAGGACCATGGGCTACAGTCTCCAAACAAAGAGCTGGCTACTCAGGACAAATGGGAAGAACTTCCACTTGGAGCTGCTGAATTTTTGGAATTCTCTGCCCATTCACTGACTGTTGTCAAGAATGGTATCAATAGGTTTTTGACTATTAGGGGAATTCGGGGTTCAGGAGTTGGTGAAGGAAATTGGGATTGAGGTACAAGGTCAACCACAGTCTTACTGATTGTCATAGCTGATGCAGAAGAGGTGAACCAATTTTGTCCAAATAGGTTGAAGATAGAAGTCCTGCTGAAGGTCTCAGCCTGATATGTTGACTGTACACTTTTCCATAGATACTGCCTGGCCTGCTGAGTTCCTCCAGCATTTTGTGTGTGTTGCTTAGTCCAAATAGGGATGGGCATGTACTGTTCGGCATTAACATGATGGGCTGAAAGGCCTGTTCTGATGCTGTATTGTTCTATGGCATGGTGCCATAGTGTTTAGCATGATGTTATTATAGCACCAGTGATTGGGCATTCAATTCTGCTGTTGTTTGTAAGGAGTTTGTTCTCCCTGTGACCATCTGGATATTCTCCCTCATTCCAAAGATGTATAGGTCAGTCGATCAATCAGTCACGTGGGTATAGTTGGTCAGCATGGGCTCACTGGGCCAGAAGGGTCTAAACTGTGCTGTATCTTGAAATCTACATCTAAATCTTATGGCCTGTTCCTGTTTACTTCCTAAAGGGCCTCACATTGTAGAGTGAGGCCACACATGATAGAAAGTGGCCTTTTGGCCCATTAAGACCATGTCAACTGTCGAGTGTACATTTGCACCTCTCCGCTGATCCCACTTGATACTCCTCATTTCCAGGTTCTGCTTCTCACTAGGGACCACTTACAGCGGCCAGTTATCCAACCAACAAGCAAGATGTGTGACCCCGGGGCGGGGCAGACCCTGTGGTCGGAGGGAGAATGTGCAAGCTCCACGTGGATAGCATTGGAGGTCTGGACTGGATCTGTGTCACCAGGGGTGTGAGGTGGCAGGTCCATAAGCCGTGCCGTTTGTCACCTTTTATGATCTCACCCTCACAATTAACAAACCTGATTGTATGCTTCTTTGTGTGATATGTAAACTCCAAGGTTGGCCCTATTTACTTCCACCTACCTGCCAGAGGAGACCTTGGAGAGGGCCATCAAATTCTTGATGTGATCTCCTTCTCATCCCAGCTCCCAACAGATGTGCACTGTGGGTGACTGCAGTGAGGAAGACTCCCGCTACTGGATGTTCCCAGGCAATGATTGTTTCAACTTTATAGCAAACTGGATCAACTAAATGCACATTTTCCATGCAACACACACAAAGTGCTGGAGGAGCTCATCAGGTCAGGTAGCATCAATGGAAATGAACAAGCAGTTGACATTCTGGGCTGAGACCCTTCATCAGGGAAGAAGGAAGAGGGGAAGGAAGATAGCTGGAAGGTGATAGGTGAAGCCAGGTAAAGGGCTGGAAAGGCAGGAGTCTGATTGGAGAGGGAGAGGGGAGGTAAAGGTATGTTGGGTGGTCAGATCCCTATTCCCATTAGAGCTTGGTCATCTGTTATAAACTCAGTGACCACTTTACTAGACTTTGGTCTTCTGCTGCCATAGCCCTTCAACTTCAAGGTTCAAAGTGTTGTGCTCTTCTGCACTCCACTGTTGTAATTTGAGTTGTTGTCACCTTCCTGTCAGCTTGAACCAGTCTGGCCGTTCTCCTCTGACCTCTCTCATTAACGAGAGAGGCAATTTCACTCACAGAACTGCCGCTCGCTGGATGTCTATTTTTGTTTTTTTCTACCATTGTCTGTAAATTCTAGAGCTTGTTCTGTGCGGGAAAATCCTGAAGATCAGCAGTTTCTGAGATACTCGAACAAACCTGTATGGCAACAGCAATCACTCCATGGTCAAATTCACTTAGACCACATTTCTTCCCCCATTCTGATGTTTGGTCTGAACAACATCAGAACCTCCTGACCATGTCTGAGTGCTTTTATGCTTTGAGTTCCTGCTGCACGATTGGCTGATTAGATATAGAGGGATAGAGTACTACTGCACAGAAGCAGGCCTTTTGGCCCATCTAGTCTATGCTGAACTGTTATTCTGCCCAGTCCCATCAACCCACAAATAGACCATAGTCCTTCGTATCCCTCCCATTCACACATTCATCCAAACTTATTTAAAATTTTAAGCTATCACATGGCCAATGTCGGGGTGCTGTGGTAGCGTGGCAATCAGATAGAAAGATAGATAGATACTTTATTGATCCCAAAGGAAATTACAGTAGCATTACAAGTGCACAGACATACAGATATACAAATATTAGAAGAGAAGTAAGAAAGAATAAAAATAAGTTACTTCAAACAGTCTAACAAGAGGGGGGTCATCACTACCCCGGCTACAGAGCCTAATGGACGAGGGTAAGAATGACCTCATGTAGCGCTCTTTGGAGCAGTGCAGTTGTCTTAGTCTATTACTAAAAGTGTTCCTCTGTTCAGCCAAGGTAGCTTGCAGAGGGTGAGAAATATTGTTATTTGCATTAACGAGCAGGTGTACAGGTGTACTAATAAAGACCATAAGATATAGGAACAGAATTAGGCCATTTGCCTATCGAGTTTGCTCTGCCTGGATATCATGGCTGATTTATTATCCCTCTCAACCCCATTCTCCTGCCTTCTCCCTGTAACCTTTGAAGCCCTTACTAATCAAGAACCTATCAAACTCCGCTTTAAATATACCCAATGGCTTGGCCTCCACAGCCATTGGTGGCAATGAATTCCACAGATTTGCCTTCCTCTGGCTAAGAAGTTCCTCCTCAACTCTGTTCTAAATAATGTGGCCACTGGGTGTAGTGTCCTTGTTTATGGGGAATTTAGAGAGAAAGGAATGTGGAACACTGAGAGGTGTACAAGTAAGCTACAAAACAGATGTTGAAATATATTTGCATGGGAAGCTAATTCCAAGTCATCTGGTGGTTTTGA
This sequence comes from Mobula birostris, assembly GCF_030028105.1. Lineage (NCBI taxonomy): Eukaryota > Metazoa > Chordata > Chondrichthyes > Myliobatiformes > Myliobatidae > Mobula > Mobula birostris. Next base: position 18,584,976 of record NC_092394.1, read on the forward strand.
GACTAGCTTGTCATCATGACTGTCATCTTTGACTCCGATAACAACATATTGGACAATTTGCTTACGGGAGCTTGGAGAGTTCTTTGTTATTAACATTTTTCATTTTTAAACATATAATGCATGGGCAACAGAGGATGGAGAATATCTTCTAAAGAGGTGAATTTTATGAGGACCTTGTACAACTGGGAGCATAATATCTCTTTTACTGCCCAGGCTTCTCCAAGACTAACTTTTTTTTAATACATAAATGTGCATCTGGTGCTGAACATGAATCTTATTTTGGATGAAGGGAGAATGATTTCTGCTTGAAGGCCATAAGCAGGTACTGCCTTGAATCAGATAGATGAAGTACTCATATTAGAATAAGTTTGCTGAAATCTCTTGGATGAGGTAAATATTCTGGAGTTTAGAGATAATCTAAATCCTTTGCTTCGGCCCCCAAGGCACTGAAAGCAAAATAATATCTGCAGTGGCCTTCAGCAAGGTTCAATGTTATATTTGCAGGAAGGATGAAAGACACTGAACATCTGTGGAGTCTCAGTAAGCATTTATATTTAGGACTTGACAATTCTTTTCCTACTTTCCATAGATTTTATAATTAAAATTAAAGCAAGCAAACCTCCAGTCATTGAGTACATTTAATAGTAGGACGTCCCTATTTGTGAATTGCAGAAGATATTAGAAAATTGATTCAAGCTACATAAAGGAGATATTACTTATCATTTGCCAGTTTGTACCTCTTCCCCTCTCTCCACTTTCTTGTTTTGGCTGCTCCACTTCCTTTTCAGTCCTGATGAAGGTTCTCGGTCCTAAACATTGACTGTTTATTCCTCTCCATAGATTCGAAGTTTCAAAGTGCACTTATTATCAAAGAATGTATAAATGATACTGAAGCACCTTCAATTACTCCAAAAGACTGAGGTTTGGTAAAATACTGAAAGGCTTTTATTTGCTGTACAATACGACCTCCACAGTGAGTGTCTGCCCCCGGACTGAGGGGGAGGGGCAAGGTGAGCACCTTTATACAGGACTCTGTGGGAGGAGCCACAGGGGCAGTCAGCAGAGGGGTGTGTCCAGACAGGTAACCGAGTTACAATATATATACATGGTTTACCACAGATACAACCTTGAGTTTGTTGGCTTACAGGCATTGACAAAGCAAGGAACACAAATATAAAAAATCCCCCCCTCCAGTACCCACAAAGAAAGAGAAAAAACACAAAACTAATCACGCAAACAATAGAAGTGAGCAACAACAGCATTCCGAACCAGATTGAGTCCTTAGATCCAAATCCACGGAGCGGCCCTGAATAGGCCCGAAGCCCCAGTATTCAACCTGACCTGCTGAGTTCCTCCAGCATTTTGTGTGTGTGGATGGATTGACAACAATTGTTCAGAGAGAGTTTAAGAGGGATGTTCCTGGAGAAAAGAGTCAGATGAATTGGGAACATTTCAAAAGAATCGGAGCATCGCAGAGATACAGAGATTAATATTTTTAAAAATAAACTTAATTATAACATTGCGCTGAAGATTAAACACTGCAATATTTTTTACATTACTAGTATTATTTGGCAATACATTCAGGTCTGTAAGCACATTTTTTTGTACAGAACAAAATTGCTACTCATGTGTCCCTCTTCAGATGATGCACCATTTTGCTGTTTGAGGGACTTCCCTGCCAGACTCATTCCCTCAATATCTGGTAGTGGAAGGATGCTGGAGTGTGGTCCTTCCCCAAAGAGACTTTGTGGTGGCTGCGCCAAGCTTCCCTGTGTCCCTCAGCACATACTCCTGCAGCTTAGAATACTCCATCCTTCAGTATTCTCTTAGAGACTTCTCACTGTGCTGGAAGACAACCAAGTTTTGGGCAGACCAAAGAGCATCTTCCACCAGCTTGAAGACCTTTGAGCAGCACTTGATGTCCATTTTTGCCCATGACACTGGGAGAAGCCTGTAAATCAGAGAGCCCTCTGTAACACAGCTGCTCAGGGTGAACCATGACCAGGACCCTTGAAATTCAGAAGAAATTAGAACACTACCAATTGTACTACAGTATTATACAGCTGTATTAGTTCCTAATAGCTTTCAGTGGAGGAAGTCATCCAATGTACTCAATGATCAAAATCAGAACAGATAGTGCACTGTCGTCATACAATACAATTGATGACTGCATCTTCCAAATCTTCATTGTCATTGTAACATTCAAGATGATGGCTGATATGTTCAAATTGTTCATAGTTTCTGACATGTTGAAGTAGTGACATAGTTTCATTTTCACTCCTGGATGTTTCTGACATCTCCAAGCCTGAAAGCTTGAAACTGCAGTGAACAAAACAGTTTGGAATTATCCCACTGCTAACTTCTCATCAACTATCAGTGACAAAAATTACTGTTTTTTTGAACATAAACTTGTGCAACCAATGCTAGTTAGAAACTGTTCAGCAAGTCTCCTGTCCCAATTAAGCAGCATGATGTCCCAAATAAATGAAGGTTGATAGAGTGTGTAAATTTTAAAAATAAATAAATAAATAAACAAACAAACAAACAAACAAATAAATAAATTAATTAAATAAATAGTGCAAAAAGAGAGCCAGAAATAGTGCAGTAGTGTTCATGAGTTGGTTCATTGTCCGTTCAGAAATCTGATGGCGGAAAGTAAGAAGTTCTTCCCAAAATCCAAAGGAGCTTGAAGACACACTTCCCAAAGAAGTGTGTCTTCAAGCTCCTGTACCTCCTCCCTGATAGTAGCAATGAGAAGAGCACATGTCTGGGGTGATGGGGCATCCTTCACCCTCTTAGCAGCTCTGCAGTCTGCAAAGAGGTAGGCAACCATCGCCTCCCAATTGCCCGGGTTAAATGCCTGAAACTGTTAGTTCCTCTCTCTCACTTCATGCTCTGTTCTTTTGTGCTGTAAACTTTCATCTTGATCCGGCATTTTTAAATTTACATATCTTTGCATGACTGTGAGGCATTGTCATGGACTGACTTGCTCCTTTCACTGGGTATATCACCAGCAAATGCAAATCTCTGTAATTGATTTAAGAGGACAAATTGTAAGGCATAAGATGTTTCAGGCAGGATGTTTTGTGTGCTGGCACATTAGGAGATGAGCTATTATTATTTAGTAGTTAGCAATAGAACAGTTTAGCGAAAGTTAATAGAATTCAGATAATGATTGTCACTGGCAAGCTTTACCTTTACTGCTGAGTTTTGATGTTTTAGTTACCCATATTGAAACTCCTCTCTATGTGCCTGAGTGATCATAACCTCGCTCAACCCCATTGTAACTTCTGTACAACAACATTGATTGGAACATAGGGTTTTCAAACCCACGGCTAAGTCCCCTGAACAAAGACTTGCTCTGTCAAGCCCGTTGCCCAGTGTAATCTGGTGGCCTGCGTTTTAAGGGAGCAAATATTTGCACAGCAGGAGATCAAACAGGCCTCCTAATGAAATAATAGCTGACACATTCTTCAACTTGAAAACTACCACCGGCCTCCAAAGATTGTCAAACTGCGATCTGAATTTTGAGTGTACTTGGTGCAAAATTACTGGTGGTCACTCATTATGCTTTGTTAATTAGGTAAATTTTGTTTGTAACTTGTGCAGATTTATATTCAGCTGGCTTCTATGTATATCTATTTTATTTGGTAATGAAAGGCCCAGATGAGCCCTGAGAGCATGGTGTAAGCTTTGCAGTGAGGAATATATTGTTGTAGATGGCGTAACCAGGCAGCAATAGATCTGAACAACTTCTTAGTCTTAGCTTTGACACGACTGAAGGTCCAGTTACTCATGCCAGTGGGTACATTCCCACACTGTGCTCCACATCTGAGGCAAAAGGTAAGTTTAATGTGAACCCTGCAGCCACTGTCAGGAGTACCCTCTGCAAGGAAAATCTTGTTCTCCTGGGTGGCTTCATTGCAGATGATGACTCACGGCCCTCCTGCCGAGGTCACATTAGCGTGGGCAAGTTGAATGAGAGCAGACAGGGATTGCTGGAGTTCTGCAGCTTTATTGATCTATGTATCACCAACTCGCACTTCCAGACCAAGTTTCCTGGAGACACCCTCGTTCCAGACACTGATCCTGGTCAGGCACTCCTTCCTCGGCAGTGTGCTTTTCACACATTCCGAGTTCTTACCGTTGTGCAGACTATACATGGTGTATATTTACTGCCCATTATGCCACTGGTGTTTAGGGCAGCAATGAAGGTCCTCCATCTCTGATGGTGTTCATGGCTTCCTTCATCATGTCAGTAGGTTCCTCTTGTTTTTCACTACTGTCAGTCATGCCAGTCCCAGGTGGAGACTCAGGAATACCGTTGCACTCAGATGTAGGAGGATTCCTTATTGCTGTTTCCGTAGCAATTTTGCTTGACCACTCGGGGTCGTTAGCCCAGAGCTGAACCCCCGAACCTGGAGGCCTGGTAGACCACTTGGTTTGGCCACCACCCTTTGACCTGTTTGGCATGGGTAACCCTACCAAGCGTCAAAGCCTGGAGCCCTGATTCTAGCCAACCTATGTAGCTCTCTGGATCATTGAGGCATGCAAGCATCCGAACTCTACGACAAGGTTGTGGTCCTCTTGAAGGACATAGTATATATAACTACTTAAAAAAAGTGCCAATAACTTTGTTTTTATTCAATTTTAGTGAAGGCGTGTTAAGTAGGGTTTCATTTAGAAATACTCTAACCAGGAGACCTGATGAGAGAGGAGGATGGTTTTACTTATTAATACAATTTATTTGCATTTATAAACAGACTAAATTCACTCTTGGATGACATCAACGCTTTCTGTTTATGAACAGGATGTCTAAGTGTGATCTTCTCGCAGGGCACAGGGTGCAGCATTCAAGTTCTTACTGATTTCACCTTTTGAGATATTTGGCCTTGGAAGTGAAGACTTGGTAGTTCGAGCCAAGGTCCTATGTTTTTAACGTAAGGCACGCTGATGGCATTTCCCACTGTCATGCTCCGTTTGCTTGATTTTAATGAGACTCTTGTTTAAGGTACAAATTGGAGTTAAGGCACTGTGACAAGAGAGGAGCCTGTAGTCGGCCCCATGAGCCTTCAGAGTTCATCTTCTGACCTCAGCTGCCAGGGTAACCATTAATCCAATAGGTGCAAGTTAACCCAGGTGACATTGGGGCTCATTCCTCCCTGTAGCTTAATAGCTTAATGCCTGAATAACACAGTGGTACTTACAGTACCAGGCTGTGGTTTAACAGAGCCATCAGTCTTCCTTATACAAGTAGATTTAATCATGTGTAACATTGGATTAGGTCTTTCTTTTAAACTGGGACTTATCATTCATTTGATATTCAAGGATTGATGGCAGTCTCTCCCCTCCTGTGAATAAGCGAATTGAATTCAGATCCAAAATTGAGTTTATGTCACCCCTGACATGGCCTTATAGCTATTGTTTGTGCAAATGCTGTTTACACAGAGAGGTCAAGTCAGGTCCTTAGCCAAAAAGATACTTCAGATGGATGCGTAGTTGTGTAACGAGCTCCCAGAAATGTCATTAGCTCGAGGCAGTTTTCAATATGCATGCTTGCTTTCGTTTACCTCCTGAAAACCCACACTTCGTTCACTGAAATGTAAGAACTTCTGTATCTTTTCCTTGTCCGATATACACCGTCATTGGCTGGTATCGATTGCCTTTGCCTGCGTAATGAAATGCTCCAGTAAAACTAAATTCTCAATCAGCTGTGACAAAGTACATCTGAGCAAAGGAAGATTTTTAAAGCACCATTGTATCCTTTCTCTATAAGTGAATAATAGTCAGCGGATTAGATTTGAAAGAGACATTGGAATGCACGTCTCTCAGGGAATGTCTGGAAAGGGATTTGAAAGGCCATCAACAAAACTTTAATGTTTCTTTCAATTCATGTAGAGGAATATTGGATTCAATATAAAAGTTGCCAATCCATCTAATATTACCAGTATTAAATCTTAGTGAATTTGTGATCCAGAGCTTCTTTGGAAGTCAAGATTGAGGCATAAGACGTGGTGGTTATAGCCATTTACTAAGTGTAATAAGAACAAATTACAAAGACATGACAAAGGATAAAGAAGGTGTAATTGTCTTATTCTAAAATCCAGAAGTTTCATGAATGCCCACAAGAAAATGAGGCTCAGGGTAGTATACTTGGATAATAAATTTACTTTGAACGTTATCTCTCCAGCTTGAGCTAGATTTTAATAAGATAGCCGTGATAACAAATAACCTATGAAATAGCCATATTCAAGTGGTGTGACACCTACTGCCGAAATGCTAAGAAGCTTCTAGAAAAATACAGAATCAGCTATTCTGCAATTACTAGGAAGTTTACTGAATGATTATACGTTTATAAACGATAGTATAAAAATGTACGCAAGCATAGAAAAAATTAAAATACAAGAAAAATAATAATTTTAAGAAAGATAATGATTTTATACTCCAAGTCATCATCAGTTGGCTTAAAGACATTTATTTTTCATGGGTGTTGCTGGTAGAGCCAGTACTTGCTGTAGTATCCAGGTCATCTTCAATGAGCGATGTCTCAGAAAAGCGGTGTCTATCATTAAGGACTTCCATCACCCAGGATGTGCCCTCTGCGTGTTGCTACCATCAGGAAGGAGGTACAGAAGCCTGAAGGCACACATTTCTCCCTCTCTGCCATCAGATTTCTGAATGGACATTGAACCCATGAAAGCTACCTCACCACTTGATTTACTTTCCTTTTTTTTGCACTACTTAATTAATTAATATATATAATGCAATTCAGTTTTTCTCTCTGCTATGTATTGCATTGAACTGCCGCCCAAGGTTAACAAATTTCATGACATACGCTGGTGATATTAAACCCGTCTCTGATACCCCAGCCACCCTTGAGAAAACGGTAGTGAAGCACTTTCTTGAACCGTGGCAGTTGTTCGGGTAGAGGGACTCCCACAGTGCTCTTGGCAAGGGAATTCCGGGATTATATGGGGTGTGTGAGACTAAGCTTGTCCCTTTCTGTTCTTGGCATTGGGCCTGATGATGAGAAAGCCGTTGTCTTTTTAAGCTGAAACTGCCTGTGCAAGAACGGCGTGTCAGGGAACCACTGGAATAATTCCTGCTCAGTACGAAGCCACCTTTAGCCAGCGTATGAGGAAAGGAGATAGTGGGTTATTGAAATTATTGCAGTGAACCCAGAGTCGGACTCAGGACATGGAATTTGTTGTTTTGCAGCAGCAGTATGGTGCAATACATTGAAAAATAGTACAATGTAAGAAAATAAGTACTGAAAAAAGAGCAAAAGTGAGGTAGGTTTGTTTAGAAATCTGATGACAGAGGGGTTAGAGCTGGTCCTAAAGACACAAAGTGTGTTTTGAAGTTCCTGTACCTCCTTCCTGATGGTAGCAATGAAGTGAGCATATGTCCCAGGTAGTGAGGGGCCTTAATGGTGGACCCTAAGTGTCCCTCTGCAGGGAGAACTAAGTGTGTGTGCTCACACTTCAATCAAAAGGGAATGGAATCTCACAAATATTTAATGCTTTTGTTTGCTTAAGGATATTTTGAGGGATGTGGAACTTCCTGATGAAGGGTCCCGGTTGAAAACGTCGCCTGCTTAAATCTCTCCGTAGATACTGCCTGACCTGCTGAGTTCCTCCTGCATTTGTGTGTGTGTGTGTGTTGCTCTCGATTTCCAGCATCTGCAGAATCACTTGTGTTTAGAATTGCTGGAAGGAAGAGCAGACACTCACTTAGGCAGGATGTGCACGAGCATTACGCTCTGGTTACACTGTAGGAGCAAAGCAAAAACGTGTCAGTGGAGAAACAAGAACTACAACATGAAAGTATCTCCACCATTTCATGCCGGAAGCCACCTCTTGGTGCTAGTAGTTTGTGCTTTGTGCACTGAGCGTTTTTATGCTGAACACTTTGCTCACTGTACTTCAACCACTTAAGACATCCTGTCAGTAAAATCCTGAGAGCATTCGAAACATACTTTGGATGCAGATTTCTCTGACATAGCATGATGCAGCATAATGTGGTAAGTCTGTATCAATTGCATCCAAATCTGTGTCAATTGCATCTAACTTTCCTGCTGTCTTTGGAAGGTACACCTGTATTTCCCCCATCAATTGATAAATCCAACCAAGATAGTGGGCAATTTTGAGCTTAAGTGGCCAGCTGAGGTCTTGATGAATGTGGAAGAGGGAAAAGTCAACTCCCTTTCCCACAACCCACGAGAGCGTTTCAGATTACCTGAAAGTCTCGCAAACCAAAACTTAAGATTTTTGTTCAAGTTTTAAATGACAGGAATATAATTTTACAATTTTTTTTCTCTGGACCCATGAATGCTACCTCACTACTTATCTCAGAGACTTAGGAAGGGCTTGAGGGCATTTTAACCTGTTACCTTACCTTGAGTCGTTCATTCTCTCTGGAAGGTCATGTTGTCAGGCTGAAAGAGTATTTCCTATGATTTACCAGGATGAAAATGATCATTTGAGACATGGACTTGGAGCAAGTTCAGAGCTGAAACAAATTAAGATTGATTGGGAATAGAAGGACAATTCTGTTTAGTTGTGGTGTTTAATGTATGGTTAGCATTCGATTGTATCTAATTATTGCAGAGAAATGCACTTGAACTAAAAAACTTGGCTCGATTAGTGCAACAGAACCATATGCTATTGCTTAGCATGGAGTTTAAGATTTCCGCTCACTTAAAACGAAAAGGGTTTGCTGCTTAACATTGGAAACTGGAGGTTTTTAACAATTATTAATTTACTTAAAATCCAAGAGATCATTTTGCACTAAACTTTCCTTAACATGTCTTTTTTGGAAATTAAACTCTCACATAATTTCCAGGAGGTCCAAAATATTTCTGCTTCTCCTCAAAAGATAAAACTGGATGCACAGAAAAATATTAGACCAGGCATTGAAAGTAGTCCAGGCAATATTTTGATAATAAATATTTACAGCACACAATTCATGACATCCATCAGTGTAATAAACTTCATTCTAATTCTGTTTGCAGCAAAGTATTTCCCACACTGGAAGAACTTGACAAGCAAGTTTTGTTTTTCATTCAAGGGGAAAGTGATTTCCGTTAACACTGGATGATGTTATAAAGTTCAAAGTATATTTATTATCAAAGTATGTATAGTATATACAACTTTGATACTCATCTCCTTGTAGACAGCCACAGAACAAAGAAACCCATATAACTCATTAAAAGGACCATTAAACCCCCCAATATGTAGAAAAACAGCGAATTGTACAAACAATAAAAGTAAGCAAATAGCATTCAGAACTAAAGTGAGTCCACAGCTACAGTAGTCACTGCAGTCGATTCTGGAGGCCGTTAGTTTACAGGCCACAATGCAGAGATAAGTAAAACTTAAGCAGCAGCGAGCTGAACCAGCTTATCCTTCACCTCTGGCCCTAACACCCTGACCTTCTCAATCTGGTGTGCTTAAATCATCTGAAGATCCAGATCACATCTTGCTCTCGGACCTGGCCTTGCCCGCCTCTATACGCCCTTGGGCCTGGGCCTGGGCACTGCCTCAGTTCGTCCTGTGCCCAACCTTCCCAATGCGACCAAAGCTAGTGGGATTCACAAAAGTCCTCTTGCTGTGTGTGCACGTGCATGCAAGTTGCGGAGTTAAAGTAAGGGGCATTGAGTTTAGAAGATCTAAATTCAAAGGGTCTGGGGCCAATAATCCAAATGTGGTAAAAACCTGGGACAGAATCTCTGAGCCATTCTGGGGATGGACTGTGAGTCAAAAATCTGCAGCTGTTGAGTTTCGAGGCACTTGAATCAGGGATTGGGAACCACTGATCTCATGACACAATCCTGAACCACAAAGAGTGATGGTGTCACCATTAAGTGCCCATTTTCTAAGGCACTGCTAATTAGATTTGACCACTAAGCTTTCCCTACTGTGTTAATGAGTGGTAGAACCTGGGGAGTATATGGGTGTTTCATGGGATTCGTGTAGTGTTAGATAATGTGTACTAGACAGTCGGCGTGGACTCGACTGGTCTCCACGCACAGGACTCCTGACAGTTGTAACAGCTCAGTAAGGGTCAAATAAAAATGAAGGCAGACAGAAATAAACTTTCCAGTACTTTTTTAGAAGAGGACAAGACCAGAACATATGTGTCAAGGAAGCTACCTCGGAATTATATCTATCACAAACAGGATTTATGTTGCAGTAAAAACAAGCTAACTTATCCTTGGACATATGAACCACCTTAAATTATACCAAAACAAGTCTGGCACACATCAAAGAGATATTAACTAGTTGAATTTTCTCCCATTTCTCGGTAGGTAAAGGTATCTGAAGTTCTCTTTCCCACTCATTCTTAATTTTATCCGAAGTACCTAAGTGTATTTTCATAATTAAATTATAAATAAAAGATATTAAACTCTTCTGATAGGGATTTAAACTTGAGATCTTTTCTGTAACTTCAATTTGATGTGATATCGGGAAGGTAAGTGAAATAACATTCTGAAAGTTTCTAATCTGTAAATATCTGAAAAAGTGTGACCTAGGCAAGTTATATTTATTAGACAACTGTTCAAAAGACATAAAACAATCATCCATAAATAAATCAGGAAAACATGTTATTCCCTTTGTTTTCCATAAAAGAAAAGATGGTTGTAAGAAAAAATTAGATATAATAGAGCTTGACAGGATAAATTTATTCAGTCTAAAAAGTTTACGAAATTGAAACCATATTCGTATTATATGTTTAATTATTGGATTTATCATTTGTTTATTCAATTTAGTAAGTGCAAAGGGAAGCACAGCCCCTAAAATAGAAGCCAATGAAAACCCCTGTTCAGACTCATGCTCAAGGTTCATCCATCGTGGACATTGAGTTTCATCCACTCTTGTGTCTAAAATGTTAAATATCGAATATTAATTGCCCAATAATAAAATCTGAGATTTGACAAAGCCAAGCCGCCTTCCTTTGTTGATTTCTGTAAATATTTTTTACTTAACCTAGGATTTCTATTCTGCCATATATATGAAGAAATTTTAGAATCAATAATATCAAAAAAAGATTTAGAAATTTTTGATTTATCTCAGTAGATCTGCATATTGATTTACAACCACATCCTATTACTGCGATTTTTGGACTACCAGTTATAGACTCTAGTCATTTATCCTCGTCAGCTTGTCGTCTAATTGCATTTGTTACATCAATGGCCAGAAGATCAATTTTACTTAAATGGAAAGATTCCAATCCCCCTACTGCATTTCAATGGTTCTCCCAAACAATAGCATGCCTAAACTTGGAAAAAATTAGGAGCGGTACTGTTGATCCTTCAGTTAACTTTGAAGAGACTTGGAGGCCATTTATTCAATATTTTCATATGATGCAAGTTGACCCTTTCTGAATCTTTTGTAATAATTTTTTGTTAATGTATAGAGGAGTGGAGTTAACGACAAATAATTTCAGCTGTTGTAATATGACAGCCCATTCTTTGTTTTTTTTTAGTTTAGGGTTTTTTTTCCTCTTTATAAAATATCTTTTTCATAGTTAGTTGCTATGAGCTTGGAAGGCTAAACTATATTTGTCACTTGGAATCTGTGCTTGTACATGTTAACTGTTATTAATGTAATCCCAATCTCATGGTATCATTACTATTATCGTTAGTTTATCAATTTTGAAACTTAATAAAAAGATTGAAAAAGAAAAGAAAGAAAGAAACTAAAATAAAGGGAACTTTCGCAAGCCATTTGTGATCTTGTTTCCTGTTTCCCTGTATACAAATGACAGGAGTGTGCACCTGTGGGTACTGACTGTTCCCAGTAGACATTCAACATGGCACAGAGGATCAGGTGCTCTGAGGTTTATCAGGCACCTAACTTTTCTTGATCTTGGACTTTGTACGTAAAATGGTTGAAGATACAGGTCGATCTTCACTAATCCGACTACCTGTAATCCGGTTCCTTTGATAATCTGCACTGATTTGAAATGTAAATTCAAATTTTCTGGGCCACCGTACCAATCTGCTGCACATTGTTTTGGTTGCGCTAGATCTGTTCACGTGTTGGCGTTCTCTTGTAAACACAGACAGGCGATTCCTGCTTGTTTTCCTGCATTTATTAATATCATTTGTGTGAGGTGCTGCTGCCTGGCACTCGCCCGTCTCACCCGCCAGTGGCGGGGGAGCTGGCGCGTGCTGGGTTGGTCCGGCATTGCCCGGCCGGCGCTCCGTTCTCTTCTGCCTATGACCTCAGATCAGATGTGGTGACCCACTGAATTTAAGCGTATTACTAAGCGGAGGAAAAGAAACTAACGAGGATTCCCTCAGTAACTGCAAGTGCAATGTAGTCTTTGGGGTAACTGCAAGTCTGTGTCTTTGCTATCACTTAGCTCACACTTGAGTGCTGGTAGTGGGTGTGCTTTATTTTTGCCGGTGGGGAGTGGGGATTGTTGCTCGTTGTCACATACGCACGGGAGGGAGGGGAGCGGGGGGGGGAACTTAGGGGTTCTAACTTCTAACTGTCGTTCATTCTTTGGGGCACTCCTGTTTTCATCGATGGTTGCGAAGAAAAAGCATTTGAGGATGTATATTGTATACATTTCTCTGACATTAAATGAACCTTTGAATCCTTTGACATTTTAAAGGTATGATGAGGCAGTTAGCTATTGCTTAATGTGATCCTTCTGTAATTCAGCACTTTCACTAATCCGGCACTCCTCGGGTCCCAATGGTGCCGGATTAGTGAAGATCGACCTGTAGTATCACAGTCTTGTGAAGCCTTTTGAAGAATTGGACATTCCAAGTATGGGAGCACCTGATTGGGAGTGTAACTCTCTAACCAACCCTTTCAGATTCAGGTTTATTTATCATGTGTACATCAACGCATACAGTGAAATGCTACAATTATGTCAACTGCCAACATGCCCAAGGGCATGCTGGGGGCAGCCCACGAGTGTTGCCACGTATTCCAGTGCCAACATAGACAGCATGGCCACAGTGCTCAGCAGAACAGCCCAGAGCACAACGAAACAGAACGTACCAAGTGACAAAGCAATAACCGCAAAGCAAGCCCCATTCCTCCCTCCCACCCGCATACAAACACAGTCCTCTAACCCCAGACAGGCCATCTTTAGCCTCCAGCCTCCATCGGAACACGTAAATCCTAAATCCAAGTGGAACCTTTCCCATGAAGAGAGGCTTCCTAATGCTGAAACGACCCCGCATATAGAGTGTTTGTGATTCTTAGGGGGGCTGGCAATCAATAGCTTTTTGGGCAGTGTGGCAATCCAGAAATATGAAAAGTGCAGTCAAGTGTAAATCATTTGCCATTGATCTTGTAGAATGACAAAGCGGGCTGTGTGATTTGCACTTTCCTGCTCCCATCTTTCATGATCCTGTATTAAAAGCATCTCTTGTAAAGGTGAGCGATAGGGAGTGCTTACAGGTCAGTGTGTTGGGGGTATAAGTGGAGGGAAATCTGGAGAGTTCAGCCAAGGGACAGCGAGCTGTGTGATTGCTGCCTGTGGCTTCAAAGAAACTGACTTACCAAAAAATTGAAATGAGGCTTTATTCTGCAGACTCTCTGCGCGCCTGTCAGGATGAAGCATCCGTGGGCTTTCAGGACTCATTCTCAATGGGTGAAATCTTTCTCTTATTAAAATAAAACTACAGTGTAGTTTTAAGGCACCTGTCTCCCAGTGTAACTGCTGAGTTTTCCACTTGAAATACTGTATAAAATAATATAAATCGTAGGAGAGTCTTGATAAGAAAGTGTTTTTCTTGGTAACTTTGATACACACTGATTATCATTTAAGCTATAATCCTTGTGATTTCCTTTCTTCCCGTGTGTACAGTTGAGTGTCTATTGAAATAATCCTGAGGAGGGTAATTGTTGTTTCCTCTGTAATGCTTTTAAGTAAGTGTGCATAGAAGATTAGGAAAATGCCTTGGTATTTCCATCTGGACTGCTGGTGGTTTCATAGAGAGGCCATCGCAGCTTGGATAATGTGAGATTGCAAGTGGTTTTGCAGTGCATTATGGTCTTGTTTCATTCCTTATCATTGCCTCCTGTGTTCATGGTTTCGTGGAGATACAATGCACAGAAACAGGCCTCTGTATTTGTCTATACTACTCCCATTTACCTACCTCCTATGCCTTGATGGCTCAAATCCTGTTCCGTTTGGAGTCAGTGGCTAAAAAGTGAGTCAGATTTTTGCTTCCTGTTTTTTCAATGTCTGCCCGTTCCTGAGGTGAAGTAATTTGAAGAAACATAACTTCTGTCCCACTTGAGTTTTTAATCTTCAATGGACAGCAGATTATTAAAATAAATCTTGGCATATCGATGTCAATTATTAATCGTCTTTTCTTGTCCATGATGTTCTGTAACTTCTAAGTTATAACTTCAGCCCTTCTTTCCCACTAACCATTCAGCCCCTTGCTTTTATGTGTCAGATGCACAGACATCCCACCTCTCCTGGAAGTTCCAGGAGTCTCCCGCATATTAATAGTGGCTCCCTGATGCCCGCAAATTATATACAATGTCCTGGGGTCAAAAATAATGACAGTGTTGCTCGCTGCACTGTTTGCAACAGTGACTTTTCTATTGCCCATGGTGGGTTAAGACTGTAAAAGACATGTTGAGGTGAGTTTAACAGGTGTCATTCGTTCATTAGCATAGCTAACGTTATTTAAACTAGCTGGCTAGCTGCTAAGGAGCTACTCTATTGCAGACATCCCACCTCTCTTGGAAGTTCCGGGAGTCTCCTGCAAATTGATGGTGCTACCTCCCTGAAATGAGTTTTTGCAGGGTGGGATGTCAGATTCAGATTAGGCTATTGTCATGTACACCAAGGTACAATGAAATTCCTTGCTACTATGAAGCTCACAGAATAAACAGTTTACGTGGTTATAGTAAAAACAACAATAAATATGATGATTAACACAAAACAACAGACTTGCAAAAATTAGTGTGGTGAAATGTTTATATGACAATAATGGAATAACTCAGAGAGGTAAATGTTCTGATGAAGGGTCTTAGCCTGAAACATCGACTGTTCATTCCTCTCCGTAGATGCTGCCTGACCTACTGAGTTCCTCCAGTCCTTTGAGGGTGTTCCTCTTGATTTCCAGCATCTACAGATTCTCTTCTGCTTTTGAGAGAAGTGAATTAAGAGACTGAGAAGATGGCAGCACCACCGGGAAGGGGATGAAAAAGAGATGATAGATTTGGAAGTCTGAAATCTTCGTAAAAAATGTTCTGAGACTCTTCTTCCATCACAGTTGGAAGAAGAGAGTTCCAAAGACCCTGAGGGGAATAAAACCTCATCTCTGTGTTACATCAGCCTTATGTTTAAAGTAGTGAAGCTCCCCCACCACCCCACCAATTCAAGAAGCATCATAAAATTTCCAAATAATCAAAAAGAATATTGAAGGTATAACTGCCTTAACTTCCTGTAGTCTGTGTAGTGAAGATACTCACACGGTATTGTTATATTTATAATTTCACTATAGTAGAGCAATCTTGGATTTTATAGTGAAGGGAATTAGATTGATGACCCCCATGGGTTTCCTCCTTCACTCCAAAGATGTACCGGTTAGTGGGTTAATTAGTGATTGTAAATTGTCCTGTGATTAGACTAGGGTTTCAAATACGTGAATTGCTGGGCAGTGTGGCTCGTTGAGCCGGAAGGGCCTGTTCCTCTCTGTATCTCTAAATTGAAAAAAATCTAAATAAATTACCACCGTTGTTGAGGCTGCATAGGACTCGCTGAACCACATGCAGTTTGTGCAAACACTGGTAGTTAGGCCGGCAGCTGCTTCCCAAGTCACCTTGCTTACAGGGTAACCAGGAGTGTTTGCAAGGCCAGTTTCTGGATTGGTCCGTGCTGGCCTCTGTTTATTCATGATGTTAATCAATAACAAATACACAGCAGCCTCCGACTTGCCAGCCTCAACCCTCGTGTACAGGAGGGCAGAGGGCAAAGCCCCTGTTGCCTTTGATACTGCTGAGAATGTTTTGATCTTTGGGCTGTGATGTTTGGAGGCTTCATTTGTTCCAAGAGCAGCCACCCCAGCCTGGTTGAGTTGCACAACACACACTCTTGAAAGGCACACTCATGGAGTCTGCTCACCTTTATTGACTGATTTTGGTTTCTAAGAGTACATTTTGAAACAGTTGGATGCTCACCAGGTCAGCTGAGAAAAAAAGAGGGCAGCTGTTTATATTTTCCTTCCAGACAAAGAGGCATCCATCCATATTTTCAGAAGCTGGGGTCTACTGCCTTTGACCTGTGAAGACAGCCCTGCCCTAATCCCACTTCTGAAATGATTTAAATCCACCTTCTGGAGAGGGCACTCTCAGAGAAAATGAGTGCACTTCTAATCTCATAAAATAAGGTGTGAGTCCTAGTCAGGCTTGAAAACATCTCCCAGTAACCTGAGTTTAATTTACTGAGCATGGAGTCCCTTTGGAACATAAAAATATAAACAGAAAATGTCAGAGGCACTCAGAAGGGATGAGTATTTTCTGCCATTCTTTTTTTTTATTTTAGATTTCCAGTATCTGCATTTCTTTTGGTTTTCCTTTAGGGCATAATATGTTCATTGAAATGAGTTCAGGAAGCCGCCATATTCTGATTGGAGATGTTGATATGTTTTGTGCTTGTGCTTGTCATTGGTTCTGCTTCCTTGATGTTTAACAGGCTCCAAAGTAGGAACATGGGATTATCTGATCATTAAAAATTAGCAAGACTAATGCTGAATTCGTGTAAACGCGTGGGTGATGGTCAGCATAGACTCGATGAGCCTGTTTCTGTGCTGTATCTCTCTGTGACTGGGACTGAATGATGACTTGATTGAAATGTGCAAGAGCTGTAGAGTAGACAGTAGACCTTAAAGAAGAATTTACAACAGGAGCTTGTGGTTTAAATAGGGCAGAGACATTCTGAGTGTCACAAGTCTTTGGAGCGAGGGTAGTGGAAGAAATGTTTTTTGGTCATATTTAAGGCAGAGGTAGGCAGATGGTCAACGCAAGGATACGAATGGTTACTAGAAATTGGGGTGTAATTTTATGGTGTGCTTAATTTCGAGGTGATTGGAGAAATATATGAGGGTGATTTCAAAGGGAGGTTCTTTACTCAGAGCGTTGGGTGCATGGGGCACCCTGCCTGGGGTGCTGGGAGAGGCAAGTACATTAGGAGCATTTAAGAAACTCTTAGGTCGTCGGGGTGGAGATGCATCCCTACCAAAGGAGGTGTAAGGCGCTCCTTCCCTCTGCTAGCCTGCAGGTCACCCTTGGGCAAGTTGTAGCACCTGCTTCGCCCCCCTGATCAGGGACATATGAAGCTATGTGAGCAGGTGGTACGAGCAGCCAGTGCATATCACAAGTCCTGGTTACGCGACCACTGACGCCGGGCAGACAATCTCTGAAGTGTATTGATAATGGCTGGGGTCACCTGTCTTGTAAAGACGCTGCCCAGAAGAAGACGATGGCCAACCACTTCAGTAGAATTTGCCAAGGACAAACATGGTCATAGACCATGATCACCCACACCATACAACATGGCACATAATGATGTCAATTATAAGATAGGCACACGGATGATAGAAAAATGGAGGGTTACGAAGGAGGGAAATGTTAGATTGATCGTGGAGTAGGTTAAAAGGTCACCACAACATCAAGGGTCAAAGTGTGAGATGCTAACCGTGCTGTGCTGTAATGTTCTATGATGCATGTTGAGTCGAGATTACATTTGAGTGAGCCTAGATTTTATTGAATAGACACCCAGATGCTAATCCTGTTCCTATTTTACAGGCATATTTTTGGACATCTTACTTTGGCCCCAATAATGTAGGTGGGCAGATGCATGCAAACTCAACTCACATAATCGTTTGGCTCTGGGATGCAACACGAGAACTGGGGTTCAACAAGCACCTTAAACTCTTGCTGATGCTACAAATTTGTAAAACAGACATAATTGCTTTTGTATTTGGTAAGTGCTGCAAGGCTCTGAGAACAGGATCAGCTACTAAAGGAGATAATGTTCTGGGTCTGACACTTCCTATCTAAATTGTTGAAAATTGTGATGAGTAATAGGAGTCACACAATGACATTTGTCTCTGCATTCCCTGAAGAATGGCACAGATTTCTCCAACTGCTGGAGAAGCTCCTTGAAGTTTCACTTGGCTTTATGTACAAATGATCAACAACTAAACGTACCCAGTGCCTTGTTTTTACTCCTTGGTGGGTTCCTCCTACAACATTGCATTGCCGAATATCCCATTCTGCAGTGACGAATCTCATGGTTCTGGAGAGATGGCCCACTGTTGCTACCCATCATGTTCCTGTGGAGGGTGAGTGTTTCCCTTTTTAGCATCTTCTACTTGCACACCTGCTCCTTGAGGTGAGAGATGACTGCCCAGTGCATCTAACCTGATGCCCAATGACCTCGTTTATGCACAAGGAATGGAGATCGATACAAGGCACACTGGTGGAGGCAGACACGGACGGGTGATTAAGGACATCCTCAATCTAGACCTCTGCACCACGCTCTAAGCCCAGCGATATGTATATGGGGATGGAAGACATCCAGAGTCCAGGGCTCCACTCCGTGCTTGAAGGCCAGCGACACGGATGGGTAATGAAGGACATGTGTGGATGTTGGACTGCCCCTGCTTGGAGGATCCCTGGATTGGATTTGTGTTTGAGGAGGAGGTGTGAGTACCCAGGGTTTGAGTCTGGTGTTTGGGGTCCCATGATCCGCTAGTCCAATGGTTGATGCCGAAGATTGAAGCCTGAAGGTTGATCGCAAGTCCGGGTCAAAACCCTGAGACTGGAGGCCAGTCCTGGAGTTAGGGGACTGTCCGTGTGTGCAGGTAGATGGGAGGGAAGAAAGCGGCTTGTTTTGCTGTTGTTGTTTTGTTGCTTGTTGTGTTTTGTGTTGTTCTGCGAGCACAGCGGGCATGCTGTGTTGGCGCCAGAATGTGTGGTGACACCTGCAGGCTACCCCCAGCATATCCCTCAGTGTGTTGGTTGTTAATGCAAACAACACATTTTGCTCTATGTTTCGATGTTGATGTGATAATTGAACCTGATCTTCTGATAGGGCTGAGGAAGGCAACAAAGTGTATGGGAGGCCCCAGGATATGAAAGGTCTTTCTGAGCAACTAGGGCCTCGTAAGAAAAATCAAGTAGATTGACCATGATATCCTACATCTGCTGAGCTGGTGGAGACAAGTTGGAAAAGAATTGCTTCAGGGTTTCTGTCACTGTCTGATGACTGTGAACTATGAGAGTGTCTCTCAGGTTAGGAGGTCAGGGTGCAAGATATTCCCTTTCCCTTTCTGTATGAGATCCATGTCCTTGTGTCTCTGAGCAGACGTAGCCCATCCTGAAGGAGATGGGGTGTAAACACAGGTGAGTCAATGGCCGCTTTTGCCCTTTGCAGCAAGGTCCATTGGGGGACTAATGGAAGGTTTTTGGAGACGACCGAGTTGGCTTGTCCTACTGCTTGGAGCAAGCTTGCTTCGGTGTTTAATGCACTTTAAGATGTTTGCATAATTGTAATAATTGGATAAGTGGAACACTTTCCTCATCATGTGGGGGAAGATTTACTGTCACAGCAAACTAGCATCACTTTCCGATCTGCAATGCAAAAGGGTGACCCTGTATGTATCCTGTCACCGCCACACTCAGTGGCTGAGGCTGACGCCTGATGTCCTAAGATAAATAGCAGCTCGCCTTTGGGGAGGTCTACCTACCTCTAGGTGGGGTTTGTCCTGCTTGCAGCCTAACAACAGCATAAAGTGCACGAAGAGCACCCCTCCCTCCAATTTCCATTCCACAGCACGTTCAGCCAGCCCTTTTAACCTTGTTCTTGTACGAAGCAAGATTATAATTGATAATTGGTTTAGTATGGTCACATGTACTGAGATACAATGAAAAGCTTTTAGTTGCATGACATCCAGGCAGATCTTTCCATACATAACTATGTAAATCCAGTTTGCTGTACACATTTGTTTGGGGCTGTTAATAGTCCAGCAAGTTGCTGCATGTCTGAACTCGCACAGAGGGAGATACAGCACTGAAAAAGGCCCTTCAGCCTATCAATTCTACACTGACCATCGATCGTGCATTCTAATCTAATCTTTCAGTAATCCCGTATCACATATAGGCCAGATTTGGTCTGGGTGTCAATGTATTGGTGAACCAACTGGCTTTTATTTCAGATTCAATTTAATTAATTGGAGCTTGGGTACTCCAACTGCAACAGTGGGAATTGGACTTGTTTCTCCATATTATTAGTTGGGGCCCACTGTGTCACTAGTCACATGATCTCCACTGTGCTGAAGTAATTCCCGCTTAATATTAGGCATGGCTCCTTAACTCTCACTGGTGAGGGGAATGAGAGACAGTCTTGCATTTCTCTGTTTGGGGAGTAGGCAGTCTCCTTCTCTGGCAATGATACACAAGGGAAAGGGAACGTGTGAAACAGGAAGCTCTTTGAGAACGTGCAGAACTGAGAAAGTGGGCAAGGTAGCGTGGCGCCAGCAATTGCCGATCGCGGTTCCATTTGCTGCTGCTGCCCTGGAAGGAGTGTGTCCATTCTGCCCATCACTGCCTGGGTTTTCTAGTTTACGCCGCTGAACTTTCCCCATCCTTTCCTCCACAGGTGCGAAGTTTTGGGGGACCGGAGGGGGAGGGTGGTATGTGATATGGCTCATGGCACCGGTAGTTCAATTTAGGGAAAGGTGAAGTGACGGTTTTGGGGGTGAGGTCAAGGCACGTGGCTGCAATTTGTGCAGTTATACTGGGAAAAGCAGACGGAACTCCGCTCCCCACAGCTGGAGGGCATCAAGGATTAAATCTGCTTTTTACTGGCACCCGAATGAACGCAGAATGAAAGTGGTTCAGTGAAAGATTTGTAATGGAATCATTGTGAGTTATGTGCTCAATGTTAAACTTGCCTTTAATTTCCTCCCCCATTCTGTAGGTTTTTTAAGATGTGAAACAAATGGTACTTTTCATGAATGACTAACTGCTTTATCTTTTTTTCTTTTTCCATATTATACTCTGTTATCTTTAATGAAATCCCTTTAGGCTTGTGGGATTTCAAATCTTTATTGAGGAACCAGATATACTAAAACATATACACTGCACTGTGTGTAATTTAGTCAAGAATATTGATTTCCTCTGGTTGAACAATATTACAAAGTGTTCAAATCACAATGTAGTGTGTTCAAATGCAATGTTTCATTTCTTACAACTTGAATTTTCTTTATTTTAACACTTGTTAAGCAAATTCTCCATTTTATGTCTGGTTCATTTTGAACATTTTGCATGGCCTGTAGTACAAGACATGGGTGGGGGAGGGGACGCTTCGGGTTTCTGAATTTTTTATCATTCATTCTATGGAATTGTTTTTGTGGATGTCCGTGCAGAGTAAGAATTTCAGGCTATATACTATATACATTCTCTGATATTAAATGGAACCATTTTGAAGTTGGGCAATGACACAATTGTCCAAACCACATTACACGAGACTCCCTGATCCTATCTGTATTTGCCCAGACACAAATCCACTGATTATTTAGTGTGGACACTCATTGAAACTCTTCAGGGGTACAAATTTTGAGAATGAAATCTGGATCCTTAAAGTTATTTTAAAAATAAGTTGCAGCAATAAGGTCGGGATAAAATAATTCAGCATCCTGTTGACTGGAGTCTATACGGATGCATTTGGAGCAACTCCTATCAGCATCTATAGTATATGTAGTTTATTATTTACCTTCGCTGCAGACCCTGTCCTTTTCTGAGTTTGTATTAAAATTTGCCAAGGAAACAAAGAAGCTTACATTAATATTTAACTATGAGCCTGGATCACAGGCATTGCTGTATCTTGCTGTGGGATGAAATGTTCTTTCAACTACCAATTGCATTTAGTCAATGTACTCAGTTTTCCTGATTTGGTGTACAGGATTAATACCCTGGGGGGTGGGGGAACTCTCAGCCTTGCTGGCAACAGTTCAGCTGTGCGAAGCACACACTTGTTGAGCAAATGGTCTGAGTGTGATGACTGACAACAATTGAGCTTTAAACTTAATGACTCTGTTCCTCTCCTCACATAGGAGATACAGTCCTGCTACTTTCCCCACCCCTCACGGCGCTAGTAACTCCATATGTTTTAAACTGCCTTCTGCGAAAGCCTCAGACAGTAAACTAGTTGTGAGCACTTTCTTGAGCAAACATGTCAAGTATTCTGGCTGGCAACTGAGATCACTTTTTTTAAAGTGTACATTAACAGCACCATTTGGTCTCTCCCTGTCACCTGGCTCTGCTAATTACAGCAAATGTTTCTTTAGTGGAAAGGAAGTGAGCTTGAAGAGCAAAGCTTGGTTACCCGGGCAACAGCTGGCAATGATCACTGGACTTCCTGAGTTGAGGTTCCCCACCAACTTGAGGTGGTGGGCAAAGCAAAGCGTGAGGGAGAAAGCAAGATGGAGGAGTGGCCATATGTTTGCACGAGATGGTATTGTATGTATAATGGTGACTAACCCCCAAATACACCCCTCGTCATGAGAAGTTGAAAATGGTTTTGCTTAAGTGGGCAACTGGGTTGACATGGATGAACTGGGCCAATGGACCTGCTTCTCAGTTGGATCAAGGGCACTCAATTCACACTCACTCAGTGAATCACATTCTACATCAGTTCCCTTCCCCATTGCCCAACTAACTCATATCCCCAGAGTTTATATTGTCTGCTGAGACATGGCTGAGTAGCCAAGCTTCTTCAGATCCTAAGATCCACATTCCAATGAAGAAATGTTTCCTCCTCTCTGTCCCTATTGGGTTATTCCTTGACCCAATGAGTTTGTACGTTCTCCCTGTGACTGCGTGGGTTTCCTCCAGGTGCTCTGGTTTCCGCCCACAGGCTAAAGACATACCGGTTGTAAAGTATCTCAATTAACTTGGGGGATTGCTGGGTGGCACAGCTTGAAGGGCTGGAAGGGCCTACTTTGTGCTGTATCTCAATAAATTAAAAAAAATAATAAGCCATTAGTTCAGTTCAGGCCTTCCAGCCACCGCATAGAACTTGTACTTTCCATTCTTCAAACACTTGAGCAGTTTTCGGCTTTGTGCTGGCTTTGGAGAAGGAATTTCACAAGAATGGTTCCAGGAACGAAAGGGTTAATGTATGAGGAGCGTTTGATGGCTCTAGGTCTGTACTCGCTGGAGTTTCGAAGAATGAGGGGGTAATTTCAGCTGGTGGCATACAGGAATGAGATAGATCAGCCGGTTGAGTGGTTTTGCAGCAACAACCCTGCACTTAATGTCAGTAAGACGAAGGAATTGATTGTGACAGTCCTCATCGAGGGATCAGCAGGGTCAAGGGTGTCAACATCTCTGAAGATCTGTCCTGGGTCCAACGTGTTGATGCAATTACAAAGCAGGTTTCATTACGAGTTTGTGCAGGCCTGGTGTGTCACCAAAGACACTCACAAATTTCCACAGATGCACCGTGGAGAGCATTCCAACTGGCTGCATCGCTGTCTGGTACGGAGGGGCCACTGCACAGAGTCAGTAAAAGCTGCAGAAAGTTGCAAGCTCAGCCAGGTCCATAACAGGCATTAACCTCCACAGCATCAAGGATGCCTTCAAAAGGCAATGTGTTAAGAAGCTGGCATCCATCATTAAGGGCCCCTATCACTCACAGCATACCATCTTCTCATTGTTACCATCAAGGTGGAGGGACAGGAGCTTGAAGTCACACACTCAACGTTTTCTCTTTTTGCACTATTTAGATATATATATCTTATTATAATTTATAGATTTTTATGTTATGTATTGCAATGTACTGTCATGACATCTGCAAATGATATTAAACCTGATTCTGATTGTGATCTCATTGAAATCTATCAAATATTGAAAGGCCTGTATAGAATGTCCAGGAGGGGATGGTTCCTATAGTGGGGGTGTCTAGGACCAGCAAGCATAGCCATAGAACAGAAGGACGTCCTGTTAGAACAGAGATGAGAAGGAGTTTCTTTTGCCAAAGGGTGGTGAATCTGTGGATTTCATTATACAGATGGCAGTGAAGGCCAAGTCATTGGGTATATTGAGAGACAAGAGAAAACCTGCAGATGCTGGAGGAACTCAGCAGGCCAGGCAGCATCTATGAGAGAAAAGTACAGTTGACATTTTGGGCCAAAACCCTTTGTCAGGGCTGGAGAAAAAGTGCTGAGGAGTAGATTTGGAAGGTGGTGGGGAGGGGAGAGAGAAACACCAGGCAATAGGTGAAACTTGGAGGGGGAGGGATGAAGCAAAAAGCCAGGAAGTTGATTGGTGAAAGAGACAGAGGGCCATGGAAGAAAGGAGAAGGGTGGGGAGGGGGGAAGGAGCACTGGAGGGAGGTGATGGACGGACAAGGAGATAGCATGAGAGAGAGACAAGGGGATGGGAAATTGCTGAGTTCCTCCAGCATTTTGTGTGTGTTTTCTGGGTATATGTAGAGAGGAGATTGATAGGTTGTTCTTGATTAGTAAGATTGTCGAAGGTTATGGGGAGAATGCCAGGAATAGGGTTGAGAGGGGCAAAAAATCAATCATGATGGAATAGTGGAGCAGACGCGACGGGCCGAATGGCCTAATTCTGCTGCTATGTTTTATGGTTTTATAATCCAAAATGCACTGGATTGACTGAGTTTTGAAGTTTTAAACTTGTTGAGAAGTCCTGCAAACTTCCATGATGTGGATGGCCAGTGAACCTTTCTCATGGACAAAGCATTAACCTTGGCGTCACTCTGCTAAATCGCAGGGGATTGAAATTGTTCTTCTGTTTTATGTGGGCAGGTAAGTGGGATTAGCTCAGTCAGGCAATGTGTTCAGCATGGATAAGTTGGGCCAAAGGGCCTGTTTCTGTGCAGTATAGTCACAGTATAGCGTGAGGTGCCACAGTAGCACAGCGACTAGCGCAACGCTATTGTAGCTCGGGGTGCTCAAGTTCAGAATTTAATTTCAGTACTGTACCTAAGGAGTTTGCATATTCCCTGACCGCGTGGGTTTCCTCCGGGTGCTCTGGTTTCCTCCCACAGTCCAAAACTGTACTGGTTAGTAGGTCATTGTAAATTGTCCTGTGATTAGGCTAGGATTAAATAGGGTTAGTGGCCGGCACAGCTTGTTGAGCTGGAAAAGCCTGTTCTGTGCTGTATATTATAGCCCTATGACAGTGCGTCAATGCAATGTGGTAACCTACACGCCTTTAATTCTGCATCCGATACATGAACAGGTTGCTGCATTGCGTGTTCACTGTATAAAGCAATGGATGAACTTTCAACTGTAGTCTTGAATTTTTTTATGACAGTCTGGAAGCTGATAGGGGGTTTCTGTTCAATTCTGCTTCCAGCAAAACAATACAATCTTTCCTCCTCGGTACTCAAATGAACTGTGAGCTCAGATTTAACACACTAGCCCTGAAACCAGACTCAGACTTCTCCCCTCTTCTTCTATTCCCCTCTCTCGCCTCTTATCTCTTCTCACCTGCATATCACCTCCCCTTGTGTCCCCTCCTCCTTCCCCATCTGCTACAGTCCTTTACCTATCCCACCCATCTGGTTTCACCTATCACCTTCCAGCTATCCTTCTTCCCCTCTCCCCAGACTTTTTATTCTGGTGTCTTCCCCTTTCCTTTCCAGTCCTGAAGAAAGGTCTTGGCCCAAAATGTTGACTGTTCATGTTCACGGATGCTTCCTGACCTGCTGAGTTCCTCCAATATTTTGTGTGTGTGTGTTGCTTTGGATTTCCAGCATCTGCAGAATCTCTCATGACATTGATGTACAAACCCAGTCACTTCTTTTTGTGGTTTGTGCTTTATGTTACTGCCCAGCTTGGAGATTTATGGCCAAGCGAGTGGGTCTTTATAGTTTCCCCATGATGGAACTTGGCAGCGACTGAACGCGGTTCAGAGTGGATGGACATGTGTGTAGCAAAACAAGGGTGAAGTAATTTTTCTCGCAGGCACTTCCATGGTGTCTAGCAGGGGCAACTTTCACACTAAAGAGATTTTTATAGAGACTTGCATCTTTATAGCATCTGTCACAGCCGCAGGTCATCTCAATGTGTAATCACTCTTGCAATTAATGGATCCTTGAAGGCTTATTGCAGAGCCTAATGTGACCATGCTGGTCAAATTGAAGCCATTTGCACCTCCAGTGCTGGGATTGTATTTCTGTAGATCAGCTGTCTTTTTACACATCCAAGTACTTTTTATATGAAGCTTCTGCCTTTTGACAGAAATCCTTTTTCTTAATTCTCTCTAATTTTTAAATTGATTCAGTACAGTTGGTTTTTAACCCCTCTGTTAAAGGTTATCGGTGATTTGAATTTCACATAATTTCCTACAACTAATAACCTCACACAATGCTTCGATTTCCACACTTCTGAACATCCCACTCAGCCAAGGCATGTGGTGGAGAGAACAATTACCACATCTTCCATCGTGCTAGCTCCTTACTTCTGTTCTGTGCCCCCACCAGCCAGTACCTGTTTCCACTGCCCTCAGCCCGGATTAGTTCTGATGGAGGGCCTCCGTCTGAAAGGTTGATCGTCCAATTCCCTCCATTGATACTGCCTGGCCTGATGAGTTCCTCCAGTATTTTGAGTGTGTTGCTCGGTGTTTCCAGCATCCGCAAAATCTTAGCCTTAATTTTGCTCACTAACACCCAACACTGCATCCTCCCAAAGGCTCACCAAGCAGAAGTAGTAAAAATTGGGCCTGTGCATCCTGCGAGGACTACTTCAGTCAGTTAACATAGAAGTAGCTTCTAATACCGCCTCGTTGGCCATGCGAATCACCCTGTGAACTTTGCATTCCAGATTCTGTTATCTGCAGTCTCTCTTTCCTGTTTAAATTCAGTTGGTACACGAACAACTCCTTAAAACAAGATCACCATTAGCTTCTAAGATGTGGATGACTTCTCTGATAAAAATGTAATTTAGCTAGTTCTTCTCGGGCACCCTTCTGAAGACCTAATGTATTTGTGATTATAATCAAATAATTTACCCTGAGCCTTTCTGTGGAATGCGATCCAATTAGCTGAACTTGTGCTGCTCCTGTCATTTAGTGAGGTGCCCAAGTAGGTTTGGAAACAAGTGTTGGGACAGTCAGCAGCACAAAACCTGCAATACCTCCTGGTGCAGCCTGTCACGCCAGAGCTTAACCAGGATATGAAAAGGCATATTTAGCATCGTTCGAGACCCAAGATTGCCTAATACACTTAACAGTCAATGCGGCAAAGAAATCTTGGAATCTTTGCCTTTCCAAAGGACGGCAAAACCTGGCTCTATTTTCCTTCAACTGGAAGGACCTTCTATTATTGAGATTAGCAGTTTTATTGGCTGAAGTAAAGGGGCTGACATGGGAACATATAATGGAGGTAGAGATCAACTCTAGTTTAACAAACTCGTGAAGCAGGCAGAAGGGATTGGGTTGGGGGTTAAGGGGAATGACAAATGGCTTACTCTAGCCCTGTCAGCTGCAGTTCTGGAGTGGCTCGGCGGAGAGAGGTTTTCTAAAAGACTCCCGGGCTTCCTTTCATTTGTGGAAGGTAGGATATGGGAAGGGAGTGGTGTGATAACGTAACGGTTAGCTGCAATGCGTTACAGCACCCCAGTGACCGTGATCCTTTCCTTGATACTGTCTATATTGTGCATCCTCCCCGTGCTCCGGTTTCCCCCAACACTCCAAAGATGTACGGGTTAGTGAGTTGTGCTCATGCTATGTTGGCACCAGAGCATGGCGACACTTGTGGCCTGCTTTCAGGACAATCCTTGGATTACTATGGATTACAATAAGAATGTATATAAATAAATAAATATTTAGTGCGACTGTACAAAAACCTTCAGCATCCTAGCTAGATATATGTCTGTACATTCTGTCTTTCCAATAACCAAATAACACTTAATACTACTGAGCGAACACAGAGCTAAGTCCTCATATTTCTACTTCCCAGCCACCTTCCTATTTTAACCAATATACAGTACTGTGTAAAACGTCTTAGTCACCCTAGCTATATAGATGTCCCTAAGACTTTTGCACAGTCCTATGCTGTCCGTGGATTCATGTGGTAATCAAAAATCTGATAGTGAAGAGAAAGAAGCTGTTCCCTAAATGTTGAGTGTAGTAATGAGAAGAGGGCATGTCCTGGGTGGTGAGGGTCGATAATGATGGATGGCACCTTCGTGAGGCTTTGCTTTTTGAAAATGCCTTTGATAGTGGGGAGGCCAGTGTCCATGATAGAGCTGGCTGTATCTACAACCCTTTGCAGCTTTTTCCGATCCTCAAGGTCTCAGGATCCTGGCAGCTCTGGCCCCCTGCCCGACCCGGGCACCTCTCTACCAAGTTACCCTGGGAATACGCATGACGATTCCACGCTGGAGGGAATTTGCAAAGCTTGCTCTTCTGCAGGCAAAACAATAGGCAGTGTTACGTACCCCGTAACTGGGTTGCCAAACCAGCAGAAATGGATCACTCAGTTGGAGTCTGGATTACTAGAACTAAGAAAGTTTTATTAAAGAAACAAGCAACACAGTACTCTTATCAAAAGGATAATAAATGCAACAGTTCAGCAATGATAAACATTCATGTGCACAGAATTAGGATAACAGGATCAATCAAACTCTATCGTTGTCTAGGGGTAAATGACCAGTTTCAAAGTGACACAAAGTCCAGTTCAATTTAGTTCAGTTCGCAGTAATCGTTGCCATGGCGATGGACAGTGTGGGGGGAAGGAGAGAGAGAACAAGAACAAATGATCATTCAAAACGGCTTCCACACACAGACCTGCGATATTGCTCACAAGCAGCTTTCGGGCAAGTCCTTTGTGATGTCACCTGAGGTCACCGACTGTGACCCCTCCTCCAGATGCGGTCGATCCTCTGCAGTGAACCTGGCACCCAAGCAAGGGTGGACACACACCGGGTTCCCGCTGATCGTACCTTTCCACCCTGTGCGTCTATGGCTTGGTTCCGCACCAGCCTTCCAAACAACTCCCGCCGACTTGCGGGGTGGGGGGGGGGTGGCACCGCTTCCAGGGTCTCGTTACCTCGTGGTGTCGTGTGTGTCCTGCCTTAGCGAACCTGTCCCTTTTTATCCCCCTGCTGGGGTATCGCCTGTCCATCACTTCAAACAGTTCAGGGTTCAAAGGGGGAGCTGCTCTAGACAGCTCTCTCTCCCCCGTCCCTTCATTACACATCTCCAAATGCTGTTCCATTGTCTTCCTTATCTCTCTCTCCCCCGAAGACAGATGGCAGACCAACTGCTGATCACACAGGACAGCTAACATCTATGTGTATTCTTGTCACAGCAGTTAGCAATGTAAAAGAGAACTTTGCATTCAGCTTTGATCTAAGCCGTTATTGCATTCGTACTTTGATCCAGTATCCAGGCGACCAGCCGCTGACAAGCGGGTACCCACAGATTTGCCTATATTTCTTTGCCCTCTCAGAGCATTCCTTCTCTTTGTTGCATTTATGACCTTGCTGTTGTAATTTAATAAAAAACAAAGCAGACTTTTTGGTCATGGAGGTACAACTCTCAGGCAAAGATGGAGTTCTCAATAACTTTGTGAAGAAGTTTTTGCAGCAGTAACTGTTAGTTTATACTACATATGGGCCAGAAGGCACAGCAACTGTATTGTGCATTGGCACTTTGTGATGGCCATTAAGTACTGATAAGCCAGCCCAGCACACTTTATTTCAGCTGGTATTTGATCATGGTTTTACTCATCCAGTTTTGCAACTTTCTCCAAAGTGGTAGAAATTCACACTGGTTCGGTTTTGTTCTATACCTGGCCATTTTCTCCACTGAAGACTAAAGGCTGGGTGGAGGTGTTGATGCAGAGACTGTGACGGGCTCCTTGTCTCTAGAAGGCACTGCGGCTAAATCTGCACACTGTCTCGCAAAGCTCCCTCAATAACAAAACGGTACAAACGCCCCTCAAGCGCTGGCACTGAGAAACTGTGAGTTAAGATAAACCGGAAATGGTTATCAGGCCAGGCAGGGTTTGTTTACTGAGAAATAAATTGATAATTCTGCAACAGGCTCTTTGAATGCCGCGGTTGAGGAGTTTACTAAAGGGAAGAATGCAGACGTAGTGAGGTGTGTTATGAGGGGTGGGGTGGGCTGACAATACAAGGTCAAATAAACAAAGCTGTGGAGAACAGGAAATGGTTAAGCAATTGATGAAGTTTGCAATCTGAAGAATAAAAGGTACAGAGAATGGATTTGATGTGATGAAAGGGTGTGGAAAGGAACAGAACAAAAGAAATGGAAACCTGGGACCTGGCCACCATCTCTGTAGAGGAAATTGGCTCAAGGCCAAGGCTCTTCCCCTCCCCACACCACCTTTTAAACCTACTCGTCAACTTTTTTTCTCCAATCCTGCCGAAGGGTTTCAACCCTACTATACTTTGAAATGTCGACTGTACTTTTTTCCATAGATGCTGCCTGGCCTGCTGAGTTCCTCCAGCATTTTGCGTGTTGTTGCTCGGATTTGCAGCATTTTCAGATTTTCCCTTGTTCAAGGCCAGAGATTTAGACCCACCCCACCAGAAGGTGCATTCCAGGGAAAGCTGTGGCGAAGGTTGAGGTGAGGCATTCACCATATGGTTCACAGATCGGTGGCAACCTGTATCCCACGAGCCTGTGGTCACTCATTAACCTTGCTAGTGAACCTACGGCCCTCATGCATTGAGCAGGAATTGTGAGTCACACATTGCTTGGAAACGGCCCAGAACCTTGTTGATAATGCAATGGGCCAGGTAGGTTAATGAGGTGGAACAGAAAGTCAGCGACTGAATTAAACACCAAGAATGGGTTCTGTGGAAAGGCATGCAGTCATTCAAAGAAGCTGCCATGCATAACTTTGACTGGCAGCAATTATCTCTCCAGAGAACTGCTTTTCTGCAGTCTGATCTGCAAGCAAACTTCTCTGCAGAAGTATGTCTGAATGGTGAATCTTCTTCCAGGGCATCTTCAAGAAGTGGTACCTCAGGAAGGCGTCGTCCATCGCTGAGGACCCTCCCCATCCGGGTGTGCCCTCTTCTCATTCCTGTCATCTGCGAGGAGGTACAGCCTGAAGATCACACTCGCCGACTCAGAGACGCCTTCCTCCCCTCTGCCGTCAGTTTCTGAACACTGCATGAATCCAATAGCACCAACTTGTTATTTCTTTCTCTTTGCCCTTTTCCTTCAACTTATTTCTGCAATTAATAATAATATCCTCTGCACTGTCTGCAGCTGCAGAGCAATAAATTTCGTATCATCTAAGTCAGTGGTAGTAAATCCAATTCTGACACAGGAATGGATATACTCTGTATAACAATGACACTTTTAGTATCATTTTTATCCCCACCCCACCTCGACCTAGTCTGGGAGAATGAGTATAATAAGGACATTATTTTTCAGCTTTGTTCTCTTCTACTGCTCTTTAGATAATTCAACATCAATTAGACTGGAGAGAAAGGCACAGGTTTTATTCTTTTCATGTTAACAGCTATGTGGCTGCAGTGAAACAGTTTCTTGGATTTTCCCTAGAGCATGGGTAGCTATTACTTCAGTTCCACAATGCTCTGGTTTAAGCTGCTGAAGACAAGAACTCCCTCCTGTACCCGATTCACTTTTCGCTGTCGGTGCACCAGCCCGCTGTCCGTGTGCCATGCTTACTGCCGGACCTGCATCCTATTGAGCCCTGCCGTTGTGGTGTTGAACCTGCCCTGAATCTTGTGGATCATTCTGTAGACGTCTGTGCGCAGGTGCTGATGGGCCTGAGCTGCGAGAAGCGACAAGTATAGGTTTCACACCGTATCCTGGATCCCTAACCCTCAGCCTGAGAGGACCTTAAAGATAAAAAGCTTAGTTTTACCTGACCCGGTGTACATCAGAACATATAGTGAAATGCGCCATTTACATCAAATCAAAATTGTGCTGGCCACACTTTCAGCACCTACGTAACATGCCCACAACTTACAAAGTGTGAACCATTTGTCTTTGGAATGTGGGTGGAAACTAAAACACCCGGAGAGAATTCACATGGTCACGGGGAGAACGTACAGACTCATTACAGACAGCAGTGGGTATAGAATCCCAGCCTTACAACTGGCATTGTAAGGTGGTTACAGTAATCGTTATGCCACTGTGCCACCCCCGAATATAATCACAGATATCGCAGCTTTGGCTTGAGCTATAAAGAGAAGCTGGATAGTCTGGGACTTTATCCACTGATGTGTAGAGAGCCGGGGACTGGCCTTGTTAAATCAGATGGTGGATGGCCGCAGTCTCTTTTCTCCAGGGCAGGAGACAAGATTTAAGGCGTGAGAGGGTGGATATGAGAGGGATCTGAGGAGAATTTTTCTCATACAGAGACGGCAGTGGGTATATGGAATGGGGCTGCCAAAGGAAGCCTTAGAGCTGGGTACAATTACAATTCTTAAAAGGCAGCTAGACAGCTAAATGGATAGAAATGATTTAGAGAGATAAGGGGCATAGGCAAAGGTGAGTAGTTTGGTAAGTATGGAGAAGGTGGGTTGAAGGGCCTGCTTCCTTGTGTGTCCTTTCAGACCTGGTGTGTATTCTGATGGCACACCTGGTATCAAGCCATGTCATACTTGGCTTAGTTCTGTTTTCCCAGGTCAGAACGATTTGCTTAGTATTACGACATGCGCCACTAGTCCTTGATCAGCAGCAGCACTTGCGAATTTCCAAATTTCTACACGTTCGATCTGCCAGCATAAGACAAGACACAGGAGCAGAATAAGGTGATTCGGCTGATTGAGTCTGCTCTGCCATTCCATCATGGTTGATTTATTATCCCTTTCAATCCCATTCTCCTGCTTCTCCCCATATTCTCTGATGCCCTTACTAATTAAGACCCCATTAACCTCTGCTTTAAATATACTCAATAACTTGGCCTCCACAACTGTCTGTGGCAATGAATTACACAGATTCACCACTCTCTTGCTAAAGAAATACCTCCTCATCTCCGTTCTGTTCTGGTCCTAGACTCCCTCACTGCAGGAAGCATCCTCTCCATGTCCACTCTTTCTAGATGTTTCATTATTTGATAGGTTTCAATGAGATCTCCCCCCCAACCCCATTCTTCTAAACTCCAGCGAGTACAGGCCCAGAACCATCAAACGCTCCTCATTTGTTAGCCCTCAGCCCTAGTCTGACTACACATTGTCCTTGGTCTCGACAAGCCAGCTTTTTAAATCTTGAGCTGAATAGGCTTCTCCATCGTGCAGCAGGCACCGTGTGGAGGGTCTATGATCAGTAATATGTCATCAATTCCTCAGCAATTCATGCTGTCCGTTGTTCTGATGCTGCAGCTTTTGTTGCAGCGGGAATTTATTGGGCTTCCTGCTGGTATTCAGCCGATAGTTCTCGCCTCTGAATCAGTGGGTTGCGAGTTCAGTTTGTGATTCCCAGGGCCACAACCCTGATTAAGGTGACGTCAATACAATTAATTTCTAATTATACAATAATCCTGGGTTATTTCTTTCCTTCCTGTATTTCACAAGCCCTCCTATTAGCGTATAATGATTTCAGAGCTCCGGTTAGTTTGCATCAGGGGGTGGCTTCTCCTATCCCATGCTAATTACCTGCTCATCCAGAGCAAGGTGTCAGAACAAGAAACGCTACGCCACCTATCATGGCAGGTTGCATCAAGCGCTGCAAGCAAGAGCACACCCAACCTGAGGTTCACTCCTTGTCAGTAAATGCAGGTGCGTTGACTTGTGCAACGCCCCTGAAGTTCATTTTCCTGAGGTTGATGGAATCCATTTTGGAGGTAGAGTGGTGCTCTGCACGTTAGATGGCCCCAGCTGGAAGTGAAGTTCTGGGCGGCCGAAGGTAAGTTGCTGGAACTGGAATCTATGTCGCGTCACTGCTGTCCCACAGATCAAGGAGGGAGGGAGTCCAACGGATCAAGGTGCTATCGGGAGGGAGGCTACAGGAGTCTGAGATTATTACCCTGAAGCAGTGTGCGCAACTTCACTCCCCTCAACTCTGAACTGCTTCCACAACACCTTTCACTTTCAAGGGCTCTACAACCTTTTTTAAAATTTGTATTTTCACACTTTGTCTTTTGCACATTGGCTGTTTGTCAGTCTTTGTGTGTAGTTTTTGATTGATCCTATTGTATCTCTTTGTTCTGCTGTGAATTGCCTGCAAGAAAATGGGTATGGTGACATAAACGTGCTTTGACAATAAATTTACTTTGACCTTTGGACCGAGACCACGAGCAGGTAGATTTATGATGGATTGGTGGAATTGTCACTTCTATAGCTGCTGCCTCTATTGTTCAGCTTGCTTGTATAGACAGCGTGCAAGAGAAAGAGCATAACAACTACAACAAGGTCCACACAGTGTGGCTGACAACGCCGAGCTGTGATTAACAGCAGAATGATGCTGTGCGAAACCTCTGCTTCATTTCACAAAAGCAAAGCCAAATGTCTTCATTTTTAAGCTGCAGAAGTGTTGACATTTGCAGGCAAAACCTTTTGGCATTTCTTTAACCTTTCGTCAGTGCCCCACAATGCCTTTTTATTTATATTTGCTCCATGCTCCCAAATATCAGAGCAGTCAGGGAAATGTTCTGGCTGGAGTATACATCCAAGGTGCAAGTCGCAGTCGATTATACTTCTCGTGAGGCAGACCCCTGCTCAAGAAGAAATATTCTGTTCATTGTTACTGGGAGCTTGACAAATGTAAGTATGTAAGCAAATGACCTATTCAACCCTTTGAAGAGCAGTCAGCAAGTGACTTTCTTTGTAGTCTGGCATTTCTATATCCTGTATTACTTCTTTTTTTGGCAATTGATACCTTATACTTTATTGTCGCCAAACAATTGATACTAGAACGTACAATCATCACAGCGATATTTGGTTCTGCGCTTCCCACTCCCTGGATTACAAATCGATAGTAAACATTAAAAATTTAAATTATAAATCATAAATAGAAAATAGAAAAATGGAAAGTAAGGTAGTGCAAAAAAACTGAGAGGCAGGTCCGGATATTTGGAGGGTATGGCCCAGATCTGGGTCAGGATCCGTTCAGCAGTCTTATCACAGTTGGAAAGAAGCTGTTCCGAAACCTGGCTGTATTAATTGCATAAAATAACGTGCAGGAAGGTACACTGTTCTTTATGGGTGTGGGGAGAGTTGCTTGTCAGTGTTCTAGAGGTCAAGAGCAGTCAGAATGTATCTGCATGTATAATTAATCCTCCGATCATCAATAGAATTGAATGGACGTGCAAAGGATGATGAAAGTAATTGGAGATGTAATTGTATAAAATCTTAGGTGGGTAAGAAAATATCTTTTAGATACTGACAACACTTTCCTATGTGCTGTAGTGTTCTATGTCCTATTTGTACAAACCTCTGTTAGAAGCAGCCATCACCCATACAGTTGAATTATAACCGTAACAGCATTTCAAATTGTAGGATTAAGTAACAATTCTTAATGAAAAATTCTAAATAATTTGGAGAGGTGCGTAGCTGCATCCTTGTACCTCCAGTGAGTTGGGTTCAATCCTGACCTTCAGCCTGACCAGTGAGGAGTTTGTACATTTGCCAATTTCCTTCCGCATTACAAAATCTTGCAGATTTATCCACTGCCAATTGCTTTTACTGTGTGTACGTGACTGGTATAATCTTGGAGGCAGTTAATGGGAACAAGGGCAGAATAAAATGAGTTAGTTCAGGATTAATGTAAAAACTGATGTTTGATGCATAGAGTCATTGTGATAAAGGGCCTATATCTGTGTTGTATCTTTCTATGATTATGACTGTAATCAATTGTTGAAAACAAAACAGTACCATTTGTTTTATCTGCAAGAGCCTGGCTACAGTTATTTATTTTCCAGATGTTACATTCATCTGGCCCACTTTTCTTGACAACCCTGGAATTGGAATGTCACTGCAGAGAGATAAGTGTAGTAAGTATCTCCATTCCTGGGGTCCTTATCACACTCGATATCTAGGAGCTGTTCCTCTTTAGAATTGGTAGAGGTGTAACTTCATGAAATGTTGTTATTGTTGTGAAGGCAAAGTTAACCTTGTGCCCTTTGGGATCTGGGGAAGAGATCCCTTCACTTTATGGGCTATGGGAAGAAGGGGATTGGGGAAGAAGGTCTCCTTCACCCAATGGGATTGGGGAAGTGGGTCTCCTTCACCCAATGGGATTGGGGAAGTGGGTCTCCTTCACCCAATGGGATTGGGGAAGTGGGTCTCCTTCACCCAATGGGATTGGGGAAGAGGGTCTCTTTCACCTGGTGGGATTCAAGAAGGGTTCCTCCTTCACCCAAAGTGACATCCTTTACCCAGTGAGACTTATGAAGATGTCTCCTTTTATCCTTTGGGATTGGAACGAGATCCTCCTCCATCTAATGGGCTAAGAGGGAAAAGTTGCCCTTTCGCCCAGGGATTTTACAAAGTCTACTTACAATATAAGAAACCTTTTTGAAATTGGAATAAAATTTGCTGAATTGTCTCTAATGCTGATGTGCAAATTAGAGTGTATCCATGGATAAATTCTCTGTGTTGTGATTGAATCATCAAATAAATTTCCACAGAGTATTTTAATCAATCTCGTACTTAACAGAAGGACCTTCAACAGAACTGTATCCTTACATTAGCAAGTTCTATTTTGTTATGTTGCCAATTTAGAACTTGTAAACAAATCTCACAGCAGATTAGCAGTTTAACATCAGGCTGTGGAGGAAGACCATAGAGTCACAGGCAGATCCATGTCTAACGGTGCTCCTTGCAGTTGTTGATGTTATACTGCCTTCAAAATATACATAATCCTCATGTTAACTGAAATTTTTTGCACCAATTTAACTCTCCCTGCCTGCTTAGAAAGTTGTAGCAATAATAAACTTGGAGTTATTAAAAGTTTTAAAAACACTAAATTTGTGCTCCCAATTTTACTGAAACATCGCAAAGTACTGATATCATGTGATGGGGTGGTCCAGGTTTTCTGGCGCACTGGAATGCTCACTCAGTGTGAGGAGGATACAGGTGTAGAGGTGAATGAGACTTCATCCTGGGGTGATTGTGTTAATGCAGCACTGTCGTTCTTTGAGGGCCTCTGTAGAAGCTATCAAATATGTTCCTCCATTACAGATTATTTGGAACAATCATTTTAATTCCAGGATATTTAATTTTGGCTAGTTATTTTGTATCTGGCTTCAATTAATTTTTAATAGGGGAAATAGTTTCATCAGAGTTCATAAGTAGGGAGCTGTAAGTCAGAGAGAATATGTAACTTACCAAATGACATTATTATGTGTTACAATAATTACTAAAGCTCAAGTGAGTGCTCCATTTGCCACTGACTCTTTCTCTTTCTTTGTTTCAATGACCTTATTACTTAACAATTGTGCTGTCTGATGTTAGACCCCAAAGATGGGCAGTCTGCCCAAGCATCCCAGTTACCAATACAGCATCATAGGTGGCCAAGGCATGTGTTCTTTCAATTTCATATTGTCACATTGCTCCATCCACCATTTGCTGAGATGCTGTTAAATTGTTTAAAAAAGTCCTGGGCGCATTAAGCCATCCATTGCTAATTCCACTTGCTGACCAGCTTGGGGTTATGAGTGGCTTAAGATTCCCAGGATGTTCTTTATGCACTGGTTTTTAATAATTGTTTATATAGAGATACAGAGTAGAACGGGCCCAATGAGCCACACTGCCCAGCAGCCCACTGATTTAACACTAGCCTTATCACAGGACAATTTACAATGACCGATTAACCTGCTATGTCTCTGGACTGTGGGAGGAAACCGGATCACCTGGAGGAAACCCACACAGTACATACTACTTATAGACTGCTCCAGAATTGAACTCTGAAGTCCGAACAATCTGAGCTGTAATAGTGCAGCACTGTTTTCAGAATGTCTTCTTTGCACTTGGGGCCAGCATTTATTGCCTATTCATACTTGCCCCCGAGAAGGTGATAATGGACTGCCTAAAACCAGTGCAGCCCTTCTCGTAGAGCTAACACCACGAGGTTGTTATGGTGGGAATTCCAGGACTTAGACCCACTGTTGTTGAAGGAACAGCAATATACTTAGATTAGATTATGAGGCCACGCAGTCCTCTTTTATTGTCATTTAGTAATGCATGCATTAAGAAATGATACAATGTTCCTCCAGAATGATATCACAGAAACACAAGACAAACTAAGACTAAAAAAAATGACAAAAACCACATAATTATAACATATGGTTATAACAGTGCAAAGCAATACCGTAATTTGATAAAGAACTGACCATGGACACGGTAAAAAAAAAGTCTCAAAGTCTCTTGAAGGTGCCATCATCTCACGCAGACGGTAGAAGGAAGAGAAACTCTCTTCCTGCCATGAACCTCCAGCGCCGCAAACTTGCCGATGCAGCACCCTGGAAAAGCACCCGACCACAGCCGACTCTTGAGTCTGTCCGAAAACTTCAAGCCTCCGACCAGCCCTCCGACACCGAGCACCGAGCACCACCTCTGCTGAGCGCTTCGACCCCGGCCCCGGCAACAGGCAATAGGCAAAGCCGAGGATTTGGGCCCTTCTCCGGAGATTCTCGATAGCACAGTAGCAGCGGCTGCGAAGCAGGCATCTCAGAAGTTTCTCAAGATGTTCCTCTGTGCTTCTTGTTGTAGCGTGGATGAAATCACCAGACAGACAGAGTCACTGGTAGATACAAAGCAGCTTCTTTATTCGACACAACAAGCTACAGCAGGCGTCTTATGGACGGAGACGCTTTCCGCAGAAAGGTCTGCTAGCTAAATGTGGGCTCGATATTTATATGCTAAACACAAAGGCAATCGCTACTTTAAAAAGTTACAGACAATGCATAGACAATGCTTCCCTTTGAGGTTACATACAAAATGTCACACTATCCTTTCCTTCAGACGCCAGCATGTCTGTGTTGGTATCCACAGCCTTTAGTTCAATCCACAATACATTTATTTGGCATTTTACGTGCTAACATAGAAGACAATTAATATTTATAATGTATAGATAATACTGTCTTCGAAACTACAGCATCAGGCACCAGAAGCATCTGGTATTTATACCTTTTAGGAAGCCCATTGTGGTGGACTCAATCCACAGTCCTTTGTCAAACAGTTAAAATAGAAGTCTGGTGGCCAAAGTCATTTAAGTGCAAACAAATCATCTACCCAAAAAATCCACTCTAACACTTCTCACGTCTGTCTCCAACAAATCAGGATTGTGCCCGGTACCTACTTACAGATACGATATCATTTCGGAGCAGCCGCGTGCGCTGCGTCGTGCCGCCATCTTCTCCTCCTCCTCCTTTTCAGAACGGTGTGTGAACTTGAAGGGAAACCTAGGGGGTGATGGTGTTCCTGTGTCCTTGCTGCCTTGTCCCTCTTGTTGGTAGAGGTTGTGGTTTGCAAGTTATTGTTGGAGGAATATGGACAATGTGTTGGTGGTGGATAGAATGTGTAGTTCACGTGTGGATAGCCATCAGTAAAGTGTGCTTGTTGGTTCTGGATGCTTTATGAGCCTGATCATTGTCAGAGGCCGTTGTCAAAATATTCCATCCCATTTCTGACTAATACATTGTAGATGGTAGAAAGAGGTTGGGGTGTCAGGAAGTGAGTGTAGCTGCCACAGGGTCTACAACCTCTGACCTTTTGCAATGCCACAGTACTTGTGT
Organism: Mobula birostris; assembly: GCF_030028105.1. Lineage (NCBI taxonomy): Eukaryota > Metazoa > Chordata > Chondrichthyes > Myliobatiformes > Myliobatidae > Mobula > Mobula birostris. The sequence continues at coordinate 18,624,687 of NC_092394.1, forward strand.
GTGAGATCTACTCAGAATCAGAATCAGGTTTATTATCACTGGCATGTGACGTGAAATTTGTTAACTATTGACTATTCAAATGTTTTGTCAATAGTAACCTTCTGGGGGAATCAGTAAAAGTAAAGGTTAGTTTGGACTTGGTGGGCTGTCGGACCTAAGTCAGGGTGGTATAACTATAAATCCAGTAGGGAATTGGGTAGAAACCTCCCTTTGCCCAATGAATATCTACTACAGGGAGCATCTAAAGCAAATATATGGTTCAATGTTCAATGGTTCCATTTAACATCAGGGAATGTATACAGTATACAGCCTGAAATTCTCATTCTCACTTATTCTTGCATAAAGTATCAGCATTCCCACCAGCCACCATGCCAGCAACAGCAAAGCCCCTAAAGAGAGACCATGGTATACAGTCCGTCAAAAACTGACTTGTCATTCCAGCAATTCGACATCTCTTTCACGAACATGGGAGAGACATCCTCCTTCGTTGATGAGAGGGGAGAGATGGATATATTGATATATTTTAGTTGTACAAAGGTAAGAACGGAGAAGAGGAGGCTGAAGCTGAGGAAAAGCTGGTGAGAATTTGGGGTAGGATTAGACTATTTGGCCTTTCAAGCCTGTTCCACCATTTAATGCATTATGGCTCTTGTGATATGTCCAAAGAATTGTACTTCAGCTAAGGTTCTGTGTTATCAAGGGAGGGAGATGGGAAGACATCAGGGAAAGAAAGTGAATCTAAGTTCAGCTTTAGACAAAGACTAGGCATTGCTGTCAAATTCTCCGAAGCAAAACATTGTTTATGTCTTGTGTCCACTGTCTGTGGACCAACAAAGCAGACTGGTCTGTCTGTACCAGCTACCAGTGTAATGTAATCCTTGACAATCACTCAGGTACATCTGTGGCTGCCTCTCAGTAGCAATTGTCACGAGAAGCCCAACGAATCCCACTGATGGAGAATACCCAGTCTGCCACCATTCCACAGACAGGCAACAATTTCAAAAGGCAGGCCAGAATAACCAATGAACACTTTCTCCATATTAACTGTCCACCAGTAGCCATAACCATGATGACTGCAGTTTGTGCCCCTTTGTCTAAGGTTGTAATTCATCACTGAATTGAGTTTAAAAAGGAAGCTAGAGAACTACTCTTTTGATGCTGAGAAACACATGTTCTAATGGATTTCACAAAGCTGACAACATGTTGCATCTGTAACGTGAGAACATAACGTGTCGACCACTGGCCCTTCAAACCTGCCCTACTCTTCATTGAGATCGTGGCTGGTGTGCTACTTCACTGCAACTTTCCAGTACTGTCCTGATATCCTTTGAGTCCCTTCACATCCAGAAAACTATCAGTGTTTGCTTCAATGTGCACAGTGACTCTCCCCACCACTCTTCAAGATGAAGAGCTCCAGCCTAGTAAAGTGCCCACTGACTGCATGTTCATGATCTTCTGCTGCTGTAGCCCATCCACTTCATGCCTCGGTGTGTTGCCCGTTCAGAGATGCCTTTCTGTGCACAACTGTTGTAATACATGGTAATTAGGCTTACAGTTGTGTTCCTGTCAGCCTGAACCAGCCTGGCCATTCTCCTCTGACCTCTCTTATTAATAAGGCGTTTTTGGCCACAGCACTGCTGATCACCGGATGCTTTCTGTATTTCACTCTGTTCTTTGTAAACTCTAGATTCTGTTGTGCTTAAAAATCCCAGGAGATCAGCAGTTTCTGAGATATTCAAATCACCCTGTCTGACATGAACAATTATTCCATGGTCAAAATCACGTTTTTTCCCCTTTGTTATGTTTGGTCTGAACAACGACTGAACCTCTTGGCCATTTCTGCATGCCATTCTGTACCGAGTTGCTGCCACATGATTGGCTGATTAGATATTTGCATTAATGAGCAGGTGTACCTTAAAAAAAAGACCATTGAGTTTATTTCTCCTCATTTCGGTCCTGCTCCTTTGTAAATGACCAAGTGATATTAACAATCAAACTGTGTCTCCAGAACGTAAGTGAGGATGGAAATTTAACACTTAACCCTCATGGTAGCTCAGTTTATCAACGGGGAATTGAACATCATGCCAACGATCCTGTGGGAATCAATCAATTGTGCCACATTGTTTTTCAAAGAAAATATTACCTCATGTTCATCCTCCTTAAATTATACTCATTGTCTGCCAGCCCAATCCACAAATGAGCTTGTTTTTCTAAAACTTGTTTACATTCAGTTGTTATTTTTGTCCTTTAGTGTCCAAGGCAAACTCTTTGCTCTTCTTCCTGTTCCGTTGATCCCAAATATTTGATTATGATTCCTAAGAAGCCTCTCTTCCACCCTGGGCATCATTTATTCAAGTTCATTGCTGACCAACCTTTTAGAAGTTACTATTGTGCAAAAATGCCCAGATGCTGGGGAGTTTAAAAAGTCTGTTCAAACATAATCCAGTTTGGCACCTGTACAGTTTTCACAAATCATTTCTTTTTTAAAACCCATTTGAGAAGTGGAACTAGTTCGGCAACCAAAGCCTTTTTTTTTTGGCCATCCCTTCCTTGAGGCAGTCAGCATGAGACAGTTACTAAAAATACACTGAGTAACAAGTGGAAAAATGTCTTCACCCAACGATAAAGAGCTTGGCTGTATTTGTCACATGCACATTGAAACCTACAGTGAACTACATTGTCTGCGTCAATGGCCAACACAGCCCAAAGCTGAGCTGGCGGCAGCCCACAAGTGTCGCTACTCATCCGGCGCCAACCTAGCATGCTCACAGCTTATTAACCCTAACCTGTACGTCTTTTGGAATGCAGGAAGCAGAGGAAGCCCGGCAGTCACAGGGAGAACATTCAAACGCCTTTGAGACAGTGTCAGGATGGGTGAGAATGTGGAACTCTTCAACACTGGAACTGGCAGGGATCCTATTACAAGGCGGATGCAGGCACACTTAGTGTGGATGATCTCACTGATAGGTTTAGGGAAGGAAACAATGGGGGAATGGAGTATAAACGTCAGCACGTTCTGATTGGATCGAATGGCCTGGTTCTCTGCCATACCTCAATGTAATCTGAACTGTACGCTGCGTGGGGATGACAGTGAAATGTGCCTCTCCCACCACAACTATTGAAAATGTTGAGGACGTGCATATGATTACATTAAGTCGGTGATCAAATGCCCCCTCTAAAAAGATTCAAGATTGCTTGGTCATTTCCAGTATGCAAATGCAGCACAAGAAAACACAATGATAAAACCTACACAATAAATGTAAATACATATGTAAGATAGCTTATGTACTGTACATAGATTGACTGTATATCCGTGAAGTATTGCTGGGCACAGGTGTGTTTTTACATCAGGTGTCTCTGACAGGAAACGATAAAGTAGTGGTGGTGCAGTGGAGGTGTTGATCAGCCTTACTGCTTGGAGAAGGTGACTGTTTTTGAGTCTGGTGGTCCTGGCGTGGATGGTGCGTAGCCTCCTCCTTGGTGGGAGTGGGACAAAGAGCCCATGAGTTGGTGTGGGAGATCCTTCCTGATGTTTTTGGCCCTTTTTTCCAGCATATTATTTAATGCTGCGAGTGTGAGAGGGTTGTGTCAGGTTGCTTGCGTTGAGTGTGTTTGCACAGTTCTGTTCAAAAAAGGAAAATACCCCATAATTGGAGCTCAAATTCATGCCCTTTACAGCCACCGCACCTCGAGGACCACAGCCTTGCCGTGGTTTGGAGGCTTGCATGCCTCAATGACCCAGAGAGCAATGTTGGCTGGAGTCAGGGCGTTATGCTTTATGCTTAGGGTCACCCATGCCAAACAGGTCAAAGGGTAGAGGCTGGACTAAGAGTGGTCCACCGGCCCTCCAGGTTTGGGGGTTCAGCGCAGGGCTAACAACCCTGACTGGTAGAACAAAACTGTTATGGAAACAGCAGTGAAGAATCCTTCTACATCTGAGTGTGATGGCATACCTGAATCTCAGCCCGGGACTTGCATGACTGACAGTAGTGAAAACCGAGAGGGTACCAACACGATAACGGAAGCCCTGATCACCGCCTGAGATGGAGGAGCTTCACTGCTGCCCTAAACGCCAGCGGCGTAATGGACAGTAAACTAAACTAAATAACAACCACTACAGGTTTTGTGTAGGGGGGCACTTTCTTGATTTTTCATGAAGTTGTAATACAGCCCCACCAACATCAATTACAAATACCGGGACAGGCCTGAGCAGCACATGACCAATGACTGAAGTGTGGTACGTTTGTTCTCAAGACCTCCTGATCCTAAAGGGGAAATGCTTTCCAAGGGTATTTTGAAGCAAAGTAGCACAACCCCTTTAGAGGTTTACACTAAAGCAACTTGTGTGCAACACTTCCATTTAACAATTTACTTCCCTGTGGCACAATTGCATGGAAATACCACAAATTATTTGCTTGCAACAGAATACAAGGATTGAGCATATTTTAGTGACAGTCACGTGACAATGATTCCCTTGAGCCTGAGTTGCAAGTGACAACAGTTGGGTGGCGTGGTTAGCGTAACGCCCTGCAGCGGCAACTGTAAGATCAGGGTTCAATAGTGCCGCTGTTTGTACATTCTCTCCATAACCATGAGCATTTCCTCCAGGTGCTCCAGTTTCCTCCCATGTTCCAAAAATGTGAGAGTTGGGGTTAGTTGGTTGTGGGAATGCCATGTTGGGGCTGAAAGCATAATGACCCTTTCGGGTTGCTCCCAGCACATCCTTGGAAGCAAACAAAATATTTTGTTGTGTGTTTTGATGTACATATGACAAATAAAGATAATCTTTTTTCTTTAATCTAAAGGCAATTGCAGCCTCTTCCCCTCCTCTTAACTACAATAAATTTGAAGAGGGGATTCACAAACATATATATTAGCTGGGTACACGCTTTCTTCGACTCAGATTGCATTGGTGTGACTCGTCTCCGCTGAGACTTTGTGGAAGTTTGTTTCATGTTGGGTTCATGAATGGAGGAGCTATAGGGAGAGTCTGGGAAATCACAGGGACCCACTTCAAACATTCTTTCCCTCACACAGCCTAACACAGGTGTAATGGAGGTGATGGGAACTGTCCAGCTCTTTCATTGTGGGATGCGTTTGTCAGAGGGTAATGCAGAGGACATTTGTTTGGCAGATGTTTACTGTAAGTCAAAGTTGAGTTTATTTCCACATGCATAAGTACAAAAGTCTTAGGTGCAGATATGTAGCTAGGGTGCCTCAGAATGAGAATCAGAATTGGGTTTATATCACTGGATACGTCGTGAAATTTGTTGTTATGTGGCATCAATACCTAATAATAAAAACATTATTATTGTAAAAATTATTATCTTTAAATAGTTAAATTAGTAGTTCAAGAAGAGAGAAAAAAAGTAGTGAGGTAAACACAAAATACTCTGCAGATGCTGGGGTCAAAGCAACACTCACAACACGCCGGAAGAAATCAGCAGGTCGGGCAGCATCCGTGGAAACGATCGGTCGACGTTTTGGGCCAGAACCCTTCGTCAGGACTGTAGGAGGAAGGGACAGAGGCCCTATAAAGAAGATGGGGGGGAGGGTGGAAAGGAGAAGGCTGGTAGGTGCCAGGTGAAAAACCAGTAAGGGGAAAGATAAAGGGATGGGGGAGGGAAGCAGGGAGGGGATAGGTAGGAAAGGTGAAGAAGGAATAGCGGAAAACACAATGGGTTGTAGAAGGAGGCGGAACCATGAGGGAGGTGATATGCAGCTGGGGGAGGGGGCAGAGTGAAATAGGGATAGAGGAAGGGAGGGGGAAGGAAATTACTGGAAGTTGGAGAATTCTGTGTTCATACCAAGGGGCTGGAGACTACCTAGACGGTATATGACGTGTTGCTCCCCCATCCTGAGTTTAGCCTCATCATGGCAGTAGAGGAGGCCATGTATGGACATATCTGAATGGGAGTGGGAAGCAGAGTTGAAGCGGGTGGCTACTGGGAGATACTGTCTGTTGTGGCGGAGTAGTGAGGTAGTGTTCATGGGTTCAATGTCCATTCAGAAATTGGATGGCAGAGGGGAAGAAGCTGTGTGCCTTCAGGGTTCTGTATCTCCTCCCTGATGGTGCCAATGAGAAGAGGACATGTTCTGGGTGATGAGGGTCCTTAATGATGGATGTCGCCTTTTTGAGACACCGCTTCTTGACCATGTCCTGGATGCTGGGAAGGCTAGTGCTCATGGTGGAACATAGACCTTTGCAATAGTAATTTTATATGTTACACTGTACCACTGCTGGAAAAAAATTCATGACATATGGTATATGTGCCCAAGGCCTGTGCATATATGCAGAAGTGCAATGAAAAATTACTTGTATGCTGCTGTGAATTCATCAATATAGGCATAATAGATAGTCATAGAACATTACAGCACAGAAACAGCACTTTGGCCTATCTAGTACGCTGAACTATTATTCTGTCTATTCCCATCAACCTGCAGCTGGAACGTAGCTCTCCATACCCCTCCCATCCATGTACCTATCCAGATTTTTCTTAAAGAGGGACTCAGGGAAACATTTGCAACACACAACAAATTAATTTTTGAAATTAACATTCTACAAAAGGCCTTCAAAATTACTGCATTTCTGAATGAAATTTTCCTGTAAATTTGAGGAATTTTAGGCTTCAAAAATTATTTTGGTAGCGTAGAATTATTCCGTAGAGAAGACTGATAGAACATAGAAGTTCCTACTACAAAAGCATATTTATATTGAGTTATTTTTATCATGGTTAAAACGGCTTTTCTGATGGTTGCTGGAAATGCATTAAGTCACTATTGGAACCAAATGTGTTCATGCCAAAAATGAGAGAGATAAATTGTTAATGGGAACATCCTGAGGTCTCCAATTGTCCTGTGATTCATTAAAGGAGCATCTCCGGTTTTATATTCACACAACTGTCCTTGGGATGTTATTTGTACAGAGGCGCGGGATGTCTCTGGGGTGAGTTGATATCATTGGGATTTCTTTCAGACTATACTGTGCAGACCCCCGAAAAACGAGCTGGTAATTTTGTGCTTATTCCTCTGGGAGAATGGCAGGGTTGATCACTACAGTTGCTGACTCCTTTTTGCTCAGAGTGACTTAGAAAATAACTCACTCTCAAATGCTGCAGTAGGAAAGTAAATGGGTCTGCTTGGTAAATATTTCTCTGTAATGTTAAGCCTTGTTGTCTCGTATAATGGACCACTGTGCTCTTTCGGAACTAAAACTCCAAGACGTGCCAGGAGCAGCTTGTAAGGATCTCTGGCTTCTCTCAATGGCTCTCTGATTTTCATCCGGAGAGCAGCCAAATTTCTAGTCGGTATTCCCGTTTCCAAGTCAATATTCCCACTTACAAGTCAGTATTCCCGTCCTGGCTATCCATGGTAATTTCTCACATGGTAAAGGCTTGAAAGTGTCATTTTCTTTGTAAGTTTGATTTTTTTAGTGTGTTTGTGTGTGTGCGTGTGAGAGAGATTTTAATTTAGTTTTAAATTTTGAAGATACAGAAGAGTACCAGGTCCTTCCAGCCCAATGAACCCGCGATGCCTAATTATACCCATGTGACCAATTAACCTACATGAAATGTGGGAGGAAACCAACACAGTCAAGGGGGAATGTAGAAACACTTTGCAGGCATTGGAGGGAATCGAACCTGATTAACCTGCACTGTATTGGCGTTACAATAACCACTACATGACTGTCCCACCCCAGAAAGTGTGAATCTATCCTTTGTTTCTCCTTCTATGGTGACTGAATTGAATTTGAATTGACTTTATTACTTTCATCCTTTAAAAACATGAGTAAAATGCTTTATATTACATCTCCGTCTCAATTTGCAATGTGCAATTTATAATAAATATTATGTACAACAGGGTAGTCAATATAACACATAAATATAGTTGCATCAGCATGAATTAAACAGTCTGATGGCTTGCTGGTCCATCCCTAGATGGACCAGTTAAACCCGGATTGAACACAGCTGTAATGTTCCTGAAGTCAAACAACCCATTAATTTAATTTCACTGCCAGGACGTCTGCAGGAACAGTGGCCTTGAAAGCAATAGACTGGAAGCTGGCAAGTTCTCCACAACAAAGGTGTGCTCTTTCAAGGATTCAATGGTTGGTCTTGCAAACAGAGGTGGATGTTGGGTTATCTAGTCCCCGCTATCTTTGCCGGGCAGTAAACTGACTCTGCTGCTTGAAACAGTTGGGAGTGCCGATGTCCGGCAATTGTCCTTCCTCCCTCCACCGTGACCCCTGATCTTACTGAGGTAATTCAACTCCTCACCAGTAATGTTATATAAACACCCAATGATTCATCACGTTTTAAGACTTCCTGAAGGAGGGTATGTCAGACAGCTTGTTTGTGCATTTGCCTAGGACAGTAGTGCAGCATTTAGGAGGCCAGCTGACATCTTGGTTGGTTATCTGTCAAGAATCAATCAGAAGGAGTGATGCATGGAGCCAACAGCTTAGATAAATAGTTCAAGCCACGGCTGGGCCATCAATCTGCCGCTAGATTGTTAAACTCTGTCTTGGGGTCTACATGAAGAGAGAGTACAGATATTAGTTTACACTCAGCTTACACCGCTTCATTCTGACGAGCATTATGGGCATGCTATGTTGGCCCCTGAATGTGTGATGACACATGCGGGCTGTTCCCAGCACACCCCCATGTGTGTTGGTTGTTAACACAAAAGATGCATTTCACTGCATGTTTTATGTACCTTTGACAACTTTGACAGACTTCTATAGGTGTGTGGTGGTGGGTATATTGACCGCCTGCAGCCTTGTATGGAAACACTAAAGTCCTTGAATAGAAAAGGCCCAGTCCATCGTGGGTAAAGCCCACCCCACCATTGGGCACATCTACGCAGAGCATTGACTCAGGAAAGCAGTATCCATCTTCAGGGACCCCCACCACCCAGATCATGTTCTCTGCACATTTATTATTAACGAGCTGGTCCTTTCCCATCACTGTTACCATTTGGTAGGAGGTACAGAAGCCTGAAGGGACACACTCAGCAATTCAGGAAAAGCTTCTTCCCCTCTGCCATCCAATTCCTAAATGGACATTGAACCCTTGGACACAACCTCACATTTTTTAGTGTACAGTCTTTCTGTTTTTTTTGTACTTTTTAAAAAATCTATTCAATATATGTATACTGTAATTGATTTACTTATTTATTATTATTATAATTTTATTTATTTATTTATTTTCTCTTCTATATTATGTACTGCATTGAACTGCTGCTGCTAAGTTAACAAATTTCACGTCACATGCCGGTGATAATAAACCTGATTCCAATTCCTTGTTCTGCCTGCTTGAAATAAGTTGGTGCTGATTAGCAACAGGAAGCTTGGTAGAACTGCCTTTTCCTCTCGCTGTTCCCCTGATTGTAGTAGCTGATTCCAGCATAAGGCAGGCAAATTTAGCCCAGATCTGGTTGCTGACCAACAGGAAAAATATCAGTAAGGTTGAAAGAGTACAGAGAAAATTTACAAGGATGTTAAGGGACTTGAGGGCATATATAACCATATAACAATTACAGCATGGAAACAGGCCATCTTGGCCCTTCTAATCTGTGCCGAACTCTTACTCTCTCCTAGTCCCACCGACCTGCACTCAGCCCATAACCCTCCATTCCTTTCCTGTCCATATATCTATCCAATTTAACTTTAAATGACAACATCGAACCTGCCTCAACCACTTCTGCTGGAAGCTCGTTCCACACAGCTACCACTCTCTGAGTAAGGAAGTTCCCCCTCATGTTACCCCTAAACTTTTGTCCTTTAACTCTCAACTCATGTCCTCTTGTTTGAATCTTCCTCACTCTCAATGGAAAAAGCCTATCCACGTCAACTCTATCAATCCCCCTCATAATTTTAAACATCTCTATCAAGTCCCCCCCTCAACCTCCTATGCTCCAAAGAATAAAGACCTAATTTGTTTAACCTTTCTCTGTAACTTAGGAGATGAAATCCAGCCAACATTTTGGTAAACCTCCTCTGTACTCTCTCAATTTTATTGACATCTTTCCTATAATTCGGTGACCAGAACTGTACACAATACTCCAAATTTAGCCTTATCAATGCCTTATACAATTTCAACATTACATCCCAACTCCTATACTCAATGCTCTGATTAATAAAGGCCAGCATACCAAAAGCTTTCTTCACCACCCTATCCATGTGAGATTCCACCTTCAGGGAACTATGCACCAGTATTCCTAGATCCCTCTGTTCTACAGCATTCTTTAATGCCCTACCATTTACCATGTATGTCCTATTTTGATTAGTCCTACTAAAATGTAAGCATGAGTTATAGGGAGAAGTTGAGTAGGTTAGAACTTTATTCCCTGCAGTGTAGGACAATGAGGGGAGATTTGATCGAGGTTTACAAAACTATGAGGACTATAAATAGGATAAATGCAAGCAGGCTTTTTCCACTGAGGAAGATTAGAATGAGAGGTCAAGGGTTAAAGGTGAAAAGTGAAATGTTTAAGGGGAACTTCTTCACTCAGAAGATGGTGAGAATATGGAACGAGCTGCCAGCGGAAGAGGTGGATGCGGGCTTGACGTCAACTTTTAAGAAAGTTTGGATTTGGTCGGCTGGTGGCGCAGTGACATCAGCGCCGGACTCCGGAACGGAGGTTCCCGGGTTCGAATCCAGTCCGGACGTTCCCGAGTACGCTTTCCGTCCATGCCGGGTTGAGTGTTGAGCTCGCAACTCGGCCTGGTTAAATGAAGAAAAATACTGCAAAATGTCTGTGTGAGGAGTGGCGCGACACACGGTCTTTTGTTCCATGCCTTGTAAGGCATGAAAATGCCCGACGCTGGATAAGCACATGGAGGGGATGGGTATGGAAGGCTGTGGTCCAGGTGCAGGTCAATAGAACTAGGCAGAATAATAGGCGCCATGGTGGTGTGGCGATTACTGTGACACTATTACAGTTTGGGGCATTGGAGTTCAGAAGTTCAATTCCAGCGCCATCCGTAAGAAGTTTGTACGCCCTCCCCCTCCCCATGGACGTATTGGTTTGTCTCCCATAGTCCAAAGGTGTACCGATTAGTTGGTTAATTGGTCATTGTAAATTATCCTGTGGTTAGCCTAGGGTTAAATAGGTGGGTTGCTGGGTGGCGCGGCTCGTCGGGCCGGAAGGGTATGTTCTGCGCTGTGTCTCTAAATAAATTAAAAATAGCTCGGCACAGATTCGATAGACCAAAGGGTCTGCCGTTGTCTATCTCTACCTCTCAGGGTGAAGTAACATGGTGACAACTGAGCAGATATAAAACTTCTTGTTCTTCAGGCTCTTTGTGGCATAATTACAGAGAAAGTTGTCGGTGTGTGTGAAAGATTTACAACTTCTCATTTAACCCAGTCACACAGAACAGCTGCTTTCTGACAGTTAAGGAGATTTCACTGTAAATATGGAATAAATACTGATTAGTCTGAAGATAGCAAGATGTAAAAATTAATGACTCTTTTTAACTGCTATTTGCTCAAATGGAACAAGGCTGCGATGAGATTGCACATAAGTATATTGCACTAATTCCATTACAGTCCCAATAAGTTCTCAGGGTCTGGTAGAGTCGATGGTGATGTGTTTCCAAAAGTGGGGGAATCATAAATAAGGAGACATGGTTGCAAGATTAGGTGTGTTCATTTAAAATGGCCGAGTTTTGCATAGAGCAGGGGTTCCCAACCTTTTTTTATACCATGGGCCAGTCCCATGAAGCAAGGGGTCTTTGGATCTCAGGTTGGGAGTCCCTGTGGCGTAAAGGGTCTAGATTCAGATTCATTTGTTTATCACATGTACATCAAAACATACAGTGAAATTAGCACAATCTAACAATGTGCTGGTGTCTCCACACATGCCAGTGCTGACATAGCATGCCCACTGTGCTCCGCAGCACACAGAACACTACAAAACTCAACATACTGTCCCCCAGGGACAAAACAACAACAAAAAAAATGACGGTGAATTCCTGGGATTCTCTGCACCAGAGGACCGCAGAGACCGGATCATTGTAGGTACTTTAAAAAGGAAATAAAGTTCTGAAAAGTCAGGGAATTGAGGGCTGCAGGGAACGAGTTCAGAAGAGGAGATGAGGCCTGAGGAAGATTGAACGGTGAATCAGGTGTGAGCGACTGAGTGATCCACGCCTACTCCTGTTTTCTTGCGTTCTCATGGTAAGCGTCTGCTGACTGAGCTGGAACAGCTGGCAAGGAGTGTGAGTGAGCTGGCTCCATCAGATTCAAATCACTGCAAGATGGCAAGATTGATTTTTAAATAACTATTTTTTTGTGATAAATGGTACAATGTAGAGCCTTTGCGGGCTTTCATGGCGTGGATGGCAGTAAATGGGCATTGAGTAGCCCATTTTTGTAGCCTCGTGGGTCAGGTCAGCGGCTTGTTCGTCACAGTGAACACTGTACAAGTCGAGGTGTGGAGCAGGGAGTCGTCAAGGGATGAGTTCAAAGATTAAAGATTAGCTTTGTCACATGAACAGTGAAACATATAATGAAGTGTGTTGTTCTGCGTCAACAACCAATGCAGTGTTGTCCTGCTTCCGGTGCCAACCTAGCATGCCCACAGCTCACTAACCCTAACCTTAGGCCTTGGAGGGTCCTTGAGGAGATCCATGGAGTCACAGGGAGAATGTACAAAAATCAGGGAATTGAGAGCATGGGACTGGAACCCCAATCAATGACCACTGTCAATGTAAAACGATTGCTCCAATCACTAAGATCCTGTGTCACCATTTTCAGTTCCTATCAGGGTGACTGACATTAAATATCGTGTGCTGTTAGTACTTTATGATTCCATGATTTCTACCTCGAGACAATATAACGAAACTGCTGTCCAAGAGCTGGAGGATGGTTTGAGCAAATTTTGAGTCCATTTTACCACACACTATACAAGGCATCTGATAAGCCTCAGGGTATCAAGTGTAATAGGGCCAGTATTTGTGCAAGAGAGAATGGATACAAAACTGTTTCAAGAATATTTCAAACATTAAATATTTGAAAAACCTTGATCTAAAATGTGAGTCAAGTTGGAACAGAGAACTACACCCCTCGGTCACTGTGCATTAAGGAAGGATGTGAAGGACAGAAAGGATATCTGAATGATCCCAGGGATAAGCAGTTTCATTCAGTAATGCAAACATCCCACCTCTCCCGGAAGTTCCAGGAGTCTCCCGCATATTAATAGTGGCTACCTGATGCCCGCAAATTATATACAATGTCCCGGAAATTGAATTTTTTGAGAGCGAGCGTGAGAGAACGTGCGAGAAAGAGAGCGCAAGAGCAAGAAAGCAAGCGCGAGAGCGAGAGAGAGAGAGAGAGCAAGAAAGCAAGCGCGAGTGAGAGCAACCACGAGAGGGAGAGAGAGAGAGAGCGTGTGTGAGCAAGAAAGCAAGCGCGAGAGAGAGACCATGAGAGAGAGCGCGAGAGCGAGAAAGCAAGCGCAAGAGAGACTAGGAGCGAGAGTGTTTCAAAAAAAAGAAAATATAAAACATACGTCACCCCAGACTACACTAAAGTGTACCCCTGCCTAATAGGCGTCAAAAATAATGACAGTGTTGCTCGCTGCACTGTTTGCAACAGTGACTTTTCTATTGCCCATGGTGGGTTAAGCCTGTAAAAGACATGTTGAGGTGAGTTTAACAGGTGTCATTCGTTCATTAGCACAGCTAATGTTACTTAAACTAGCTGGTTAGCTGCTAAGGAGCTACTCTATTGCAGACATCCCACCTCTCCCGGAAGTCTCCCGCAAATTGATGGTGCTACCTCCCTGAAATGAGTTTTTGCAGGGTGGGATGTCTGTTAAAGAGTCTGCAGAAGCCCTGGTCTCCCTCCTTTTTCTCCACCTCTTTGACACTGTTATTCCTCCCTAATCTGATGAATGCTCTATTTTTAACCTACGCACTGATTTTTATGAGGTTTGCTCAGACCTGGGTCTTGTAGTGTAACCTAGAGTTATTACTGGAGGATTGGTGATCCTGGTGGCAAAGCTCTGTCTGCATTTGTTTGTGCAGTGAAAATCCTCTCAAGTTTTATCATTGTGCGTTGCCTTGTCAACTCCCCGCTCAAAGCCTAATTCAATTTTCTGTTTTAGGGGCTACTTTAAAACAAACTTTCTGCAGGATTTTGACTGAATTGTTTAATTGCCTGAGCCCACTTCAAAAGCAGCAAAGGCTACTCCTTGTGTAAATGCAGCATCATTCCATCTGGCATGGTGTCCCTGCCTGTAACTAATATACAGTACCTGATTACAGAGGGATGACTGATCTGCCTCTGCAAGCAATATATTATTTTGTCAGTGTTGTTCACTGCTTGTGCACTTAATGATTATCTTCTCTTTCTTTCAGTGAGGGCGTGTTTAAGTGTCCAGAGGACCAGCTCCCACTTGACTACGCAAAGGTAAGGGGCCATCCAGGCAGTGATTTTCACTTTTTCATGCACTAATTGGGTTGCTGCAATTGCTGCATGTCCATTTGCCATGGTTATCTGTGTCTGTTCTGAGCAGCTCCCCCCCACCACCACCACAACCCCCCTCCTCCCACCCCCCCACCATATCTCTGTTACCCCAGGGGTCCTTGTGCAGCCTTTGTCATTTTGTTCCCTATACCGATCAGTTGCAGCTCTGACAATTGTAGTAATGAGTGTGCCTTCAGGCTTGCCATTCTCTGCATCCTTTGTTGTGGAGCTCACAAAGGTCTTTCTATTTTAATAGTTGTCTTCCTGGTTGCCTGTTCTGTTTTGTTGGACGAGTAGAGCCGTAAAGCTGTCTGTTTCTCTCCACCTCCTCCAAAGCACGCTGTTTTTTTTCCCCTCTCCTGCACCTCAGTCACTTCTGCTTCAGTCTCTCAAAGGTGAGGTAGATTATTCAACGTGACACCAGAAATCCCGCCTTGTCCCATGCGGGAACAAGAAACCTCTTAGCCCCCCTGAGGCTCTGCACCGTCCAGAAAGGTCCTGTACCTCAAGTCCAACACCCTGTATATTTCACGTATCGTTTGAATGCTTTGTGATGTCCAGCATTTTAGCAACTCCTCTGATTAAATGATTGAGTTTTCTTTAAAATCAAAGCATAACCAAGTGCAAGCACTCTGATGTAAGTGTACAGTTAGTCCATTCATAAAGGCTACAGCCAGCCTGTACCTCAAGTCCAGCACCCTGTCTGGTTCACGCATCCTTTGAATTCTTTGTGGTGTCCAGCATTCTAAGCAACTTTGCAAATTGAATGATTCAGTTTCTTAAATCAAAGCAGTGTTGAGTGTAGCCAAGAGCAGGCACTCTGACGTAAGTGTACAGTTTGTTAGAATAATTAGCTGTCAGCAATTTTCTGATGTTTCTGACTGCAATAATAAAAGAATAACTGAGCTGGTTTGAATAGAAATTGTGAGATGAATTTTTTTTTAAACTGGTAGTTCTTTTCACTTAATTTAATGTGACATTCCTTGTCATTCCATGTTGCCTTGTCAGATTCCATTAGACAGCATACAGCAGTTGCATTTCTTCGGAGTGTTACACACTGTTCCATAAATTCAATTTGCCCATCAAATCTATGCAATGGCAGTTATGATTGAGCCTTCCTACAGTGATCCGCTCCACAATGCCCCACTGTTTGTTCTATATTCAGTTCTGTTACAGATTCAGTAAGTGACATCTGACTCTTGGCGAAAGAATCAAGCTTAGTTTGTTTTTACTCTTTTCTCTCGCCGAAGATTGAGTTGGCTGCAGAAATGACCATTTGTCTGTGGTTTTGCAAAGACTGAAGAGGGTGCTTATTCTACGCTCACTAAGTTGCCTGCATTCACCCAGTCTTTCTGCCAAAGGGATCCAATCGCTTTTCTTTCATTCAGTTGGTAGATGGAGGAATTGGCACAAAGAATGTCACTATTTGTCAATTGACGCTTGAATACACCATTGCTTCCTCTCTTCCCCTCCGAGCTGGCAGCAAAATCCCAATGCAAACTGAAACAGAGGGAAATGTGAACCTTCTCCTCTCTCCTCCAGTTCTTTTAATACAGATGTTCTGTCATTTTACTCTACTGCATTTCATCAATATCTTGATATTAGATGTAGTTTCATTTCCACAGATACTAGAAGATATATTTAGACTGTAATCCACTCTAGCTGGATTTTTTATTAAAAAAACTTCCCCCTTTATTGTCCAGACAATAAGTCTTACTGTTCCCTGCCGTGTCAATTCTAATTTTCATTAGCTTTGAAGTGTCGTGGAGACCAACTCTTTTTTTTAATATTTCCTTCCCACTGCAGCAGTGAGTTTGCGAAACGCTGGCAGTGCAGGCTACCAGATTGTGATGTGTTCACTGAGTGGATTCTTACAGAGAGATTAAATTGATCAGCTCCAAACCTGGTACACATGAGGCAGAAAACAGTACAGAACAGAAACAGGCTTTCAGCTCACGATGTTTGTGCATCACAAAATGCTAAATTAAACAAAATCTCTTCTGCCTGTACATGATCCATATCCGGCCACCCTGAATATTCATGTGTCTATCTTAAAGCCTGTTAAATGCCACTGTTGCATCTGTTTCCACTACTACCTCTGGCAGGCAGATCCAGGCATCTACCACTCACTGTGTGTAAAATAAAACTTGTCCGCACATCTCCTTTAAATTTTCCCACTCTCCCCTGAACTATAATGTCCTCTATAGTATTTGGTACTTCTACCCTGGGAGAAATTATCTGACTGCCTAACTTTATCTAAGCTTCTCATCGGTTTATAGATTTCTGTCAGGTTTCCCCTTGGCCACTGACACTCCAGAGGAAGCAAGCCAAGTTTGCCCAACCTCTCCCAGCTCATATCCTCTGTTCCACGCAGCATCCTCACAAACCTCTTCTGCACCCTTTCCAAAGCCTCCCCACCCTTCCTGTAATGGGCTGCCAGAACTGCGCACAGTGTAATGCGTACTTGCGCCTTCCATGTGTCGCTGTTTGCTGGGGATATAACTCTAAATTGAGGCAAACTTGCCTTGCCTGAATACAGCCACTATCGACACAGCCGAATGATGGAGATGCTGAAAATGTGTAACTAAAAACAGAAAACATTGTAAACAGGGAAACAAGGGTATCAATGTTATAATCACTTCTATTGAGGAGGTCAGAGTAAGCCTTGGAGAGGGCCTCTGACACCTCCATTAGGGTGTCACAAGGCCAAGTGCAGCCATTGAAATACTTATGAACTATAATCACTGTCAGAAGTTGGCCAGCCTGTACACAGCAAACTCCCATAAAAGAAAGTGTGATTGTAAGCGCAGAGTCGATGAGTAAGGCCCGTCATCCCAGATCGTCCATGCCAATCATGATACCCACCAAGCGAGTCCCACTTGCCTCCATTCAGTTCATATCCCTCTAAACCCCTCCTATCTATGGTTTCTGAAGTGGTATCAGCTTATTACCTGACCTGGAGAAGTTGCCCCTCCTAATCCTTTTAAGTCTTTCACTTCTCAGTTAAGCTATGCCCTCCAGCTTCTAGTTCCCCCTCCAAGGGGAGAAAAAGCTGAGTGCACTCACCCTATCGATGCCCCTCATGATACTTTGTTTTGCCGAAGAAGACTAAGGGATAAGTATTAGCAGGGACGTGACAGCAAATGTTTACACTTGTTTGTAAAAGGGCCATGGGATCTTTCACACCTATCGAGCCTGATACAGACCGTGAGTTTAACACCCCACTCGAAACCAGGAGGCAGTGCTGGCTCGGCACATCTCCTGCGGCGGCACAGTACTCCATGACTGCCACAGTTTGGCAAAATAAAACTGAGAGTCAGCGATAGAATGGAAGGTAGTGTTGAAGTAAAATTTTGACGATAGTACCTGCTGTCTGCAGGGGTTGGAGTATTTAGGAGACGTGGGGGGCGGGAAGGAAAAGAAAAGTAGTCAGGATCATTGTTTTCCGTGTTTAAATCACTGAACTGTCAGGGATGTGTGCTGATGCATGAAAGCCTCGTGTCATTTTCACACTCTTTCCAGTGTCCGTTCTGTGGTGACACAGGATGAATGAGATGATTTTTTTTTTGTTTCTGCTTTGTTTTTACATCAAACACAACCTTTCCCCATACTTCCTCTCCCGGCCTCCAGTGCATGTCTTGGTTCCTCTTCAGTCACTGGGGACAATCGCGTTTCTGTTACACTTCAACAGGAAAAGGCCACAATTGCTTTCGGTAAATGCAGCAGCAGTTTGCCACCCAGCCGCAGATTGTAGGGAACATGAGCTGACGGCAAAAAAAAATATCTCGGAGCATGAATGATGGAACTGACCTTCCATTTCAGATCTCTGGTGAACACGCTGAGTTTTGGTATTCTTTTCCAGCACTCTGCACACAAAGACTGTTCTGTGCAGAAAGGAAACGTCTGCTTATTCCGCTGATAGGAATAAGTTAGAAATTAAACAGAAGTGGTTGAATGAACTTTTCTCTACTTCTTGTCACAGCAGACATGGATAGGGTCTGTGTTGGGCAAAGTTCAAAGTAAGTTTATTATCAAAAAGTACCTATATGCCACCATCTGACAGGGCAGACTTGATGGGCCAAATGGCCTAATTCTGCTCCTATGTCTTATGATCTTATATACTACCTGGAGGATTGTTTTCTTGCAGGCACTTAGAGGAAAATTAAGAAACACAATAGAATTTATGAAAAAATACAAATAACAAAGACTGACACAGAACCAAAGCAAAAGAAAACAAATTGTGTAAAAAAAGGAAATAAATGATACTGAATTGTAGAGTCCTTGAAAGTGAGGTCATAGGTTGTGTTTAGTAATCTGTTCAGAGCTGAGGTGAGTGAAGTTTTCCACACTGGTCAGGAGCCTGATGGTTGAAAGGTGATAACCATTCCTGAACCTGGTTTTGTGGGACCTAAGACTCCTGTCCCTCCTGCCCCTCCTGACCAATGGTCATGGGCCTCCAGCTTCTTCTTCCTGTGGAAAACAATCAGCTCTTTGATTTTGCTGCTGTTGAGTGACAGGTTGTCCTTACGGTGCCATTTAACCAGCTGTTCAATCTGCAAACTATTTAGAGACCATGTTGTAACAGAGTTGTTCTGCAAGATTTTGAGTAGTGGAAAACCGATTTTATTGATTTCTGTACTCCAGGCTTTTCTAACCTGTTATTCAGTCAGGTGGGTGTGGAAGGTTATTTGATGGCAGTTACTGTCCACATCAAAGACAGCCTCAGATATTGATACCAATCCCACTCTCCTCCCACCTGAATCCCCTCCTTCCAGATGCTGAGCTCACAATCTACCCTGGTGTCATCTTGTGCTGTATTGTCTACCCGCGCTGCACTTTCTCGGTAACTGCTACAGAGACTCATCAGATTCTGCAGAGGCTGGAGATCTTGAGCAACACACACAAAAAAAAATGCTGGAGGAGTTCAGCAGGTCAGGCAGCATTTACAGAGGGAAATGAACAGCTGACATTTCAGGATGGGATCCTCCATCAGGACACAGACATCAGACACGTGTGTTGCTCCATAACTGTTACACTTAGTTCTGCATTCTGTTATTGTCTACCTTCTACTCACCCAATGTACTGTGTAAAGATCTCGCCTGTATGAACAGAATGCAAGACAAGCTTTTGACTGTATCTCATTACATGTGACAATAATAAACCATTTCCAGTTCCAGTGCACTACAGATAGATAGACAGAGTGGATATGGAGAGGATGTTTCTAATAGCGGGAGAGTCTAGGACCACAGGGCACAGGCTCAGAATAGAAGGACGTCCCTTTAGAACAGAGATGAGGAGGAATTTCTTTAGCCAGAAGGTAATAAATCTGTGAAATTCATTGTCGCAGATGACCATGGAGGCCAAGTCATTGGGTATATTTATAATGGAGGTTGATAGTTCTTGATTAGTAGGGGCACTTAATGTTCTGGGGAGAAGACAGGAGAATGGGGTCGAGAGGGAAAATATATCAGCAATGATGGAATGGCTGAGCAAACTCGATAGGCCGAATGGCCTAATTCTGCTCCTACATCTTCTGGCCTTATGAGTCAAGACCTCTCCTCCATTAAAGTACCCAAGGGAGACTGGCAGCTTCTAAACACAAAAAGCTGCTGGGCGTTCATAATTCTCATTAAACATAGTAGGAAATTATTTGAGCCATAAAATCTATTCCAGTTATTTCCATACTTCCATACAAGTCCCATTATCTTGCTCTTCAGTCTGGTAGGATTATTCAGCTTCTGATGTCCTTTTCTGAATTTAAAAATATGTCCAACTCGTGACTGATTTTTCTTGCTTTTGGCTGGAATAGATACCAGACCTCCACTCCAGAAAGCACAGGGTGTTTCTCATCAGAATAGGCTCTGTGTATGTTGCTGCTTGGTGTGAAGATTCCCAGCATTATGGTGTTGTCAGCGATTCTTTCTTTAACCACCCCACCTACAATCCCATCCAACCATTAACATCCCCACTGGCACCTTTTGTGGATTAAGCACCGTACAGCTGGAAAGTGGACTGCACCTAACTTTAACACAAGAGGTCCAGCAGATGCTAAAAATCCAGACCAACACACATACACAAAATGCCGGGGGAAGACAACAGCAGGCCTAATGAAGTATCTCACCCCAAAATATCAACTGTTTATTCCTCTTCATAGGTGCTGCCTGACCTGCTGAATTTTGTGAGTGTTGCACCTATCTTTCAAGTTCAAAGTTCAAAGACATTTTATTATCAAAGTACGTATCATATATTACCTTGAGATTAATTTTCTCTCAGGCATTTACAGGATCTTAGATGTACTAAAACACAGAACAGTTCTGAGTTCCACCAGTCCAGCGCTGGTCAGACCCATATTCATTCAATGCAACTGAATGCATCAAAAGGTGCATTGTGAGCACTGGATATTTTGGGCAAGAAACTAATCCTCCATCGGTGTCCAAAATCGGATAAGCGTGCGATGCAGGAACTTTCCAGAAACAGCATAAATAAAGCCATCATGTCAGAGTTTAAATAAAATCCTTCCCGCTGCCAGCAGCCCTTTTCAGATTCCAAATGCTCATTCTGACAGAGATCCTCAGTGAGCGAGAGCAGCCCTCTCCTTGACTCTTGAAGAACAGACAGCTTTATTTAAAGAAGTGATCAGGGTTCTGGGCCTGCTTTTTTTTGTTCTTGCAGCTCTCCTCGGTCAAGGCCTTTGCTTTCCATGTGAGTGAGCGAGTGACCCCCCCCCCCCCCCCCCCCCCCGGTTCTGGGTGCCACTGTTCACGCTGAAAGTGAATTGTACAAAGGAGGAAGCGGCAGATCATCTTCCCTCCCTTTCACATCAAGCAGATTAGTACAATCCTGCCTTTGTTTTGTGGTAACTGCCTGGAGAGGTGGCTTCTGTAACTCTCTGTGGTAATGACCTCCTGCGGCTGAAATGATGCCAGTGGTGGATTGGGAAGCAGACTCAGTTCATAGGAGGGCTTTATTTATTGTCCAATGTTGGCTTAATGGTGCTTTTTCCATCTAAATTAAATACTGCGTTCCTTCCTTTCACTGATCCTTCTATTTTCCCTTGGTCTATGTGCTCATTCAGAGTCAGAAAGAGCCACTTTGTGTTCCTTGAATGATTGGACTAAAGGCCATTTAACACAAGTGTACAGGTGTGAGGAACTAACCTTATGAACCGTCCTCCTCCGTCCATTCCATAATCCAGTGTGAGCAAGTGATGGGCCGAGATATTTTTCGATACGAATCAGAATGCCAGGTTCCGGCACAGGATATCATGCGTGCTCGTGGGTTAACTGAAGTAACTTGTCTCAGACCAAATACCGCAGATGTTGGAAATCTGAAAAAAAAACCCTCGGAAAAAGCTAGAAGTATTCCATAGGTTGGGAATATTATGGGATTTGTGGAGAGAAATGGAGTTATTCTCTCTTGGGCCTTACATTAGGGCTATAGAAGTGAGAAGTAATTAGTAAATTGGTATGTTATTCTCATGTGTATCAAGATACAGTTTGAAACCTATTTTTACATGCCATGCATATAGATAATTTCAATATATAAGTACAATGAGGTAGTTATAAGGAAAAAGCAGTAACAGAGTGCAGAAATCTCTCCCAACTCCTTTCGTTCTTTCATTCCCTGGCCTGGCTCCCACCTTACCGCTTCGCTTCTGCTGTATCACTTGCCTATCACCTTCCTTTGGTGCCCCACCTCTTTCCCTTTCTCCCCTGGTCCCCTCTCCTCTCCTATCAGATTCCTTTACCTTCTGCATCTATTACCTTCCAGCTTGCTTCTCACTTTATCCCCCTTCTCCACCCACCTCCCTTCCAATTCACCTGGCTTCACCTATCACCTTCCAGCTTGTAACCCCTTCCACTCTCCCCACCTTCTTATTCTGGCTTCTTAACCCCTTCCTTTCCCGTCCTGATGAGGGGCCTTGGCCCGAAACATCGACTTTCCATAGATGCTGCCTGACCTGCTGAGTTCCTCCAGCAATCTGTGTGCGTTACAGAATGCAGAATATAGTGTTATATTTACAGTGGAAGTACAGTGCAGGTAGACAGTAAGGAGCTACTGAAGAAAGCAGGGGTTAAGTTGAGTAGACTTGAGCTAAATGATCCTTTACTTATTCAGTTCTAAGTATTGCCTAAACATTTTGGAATCTGGCTGGGAGAGGCAGCTGATGTGAGGTGCTTCCTGTCCCCTTCTCCAAGTGAATACCGTTTAATCACTCGGTGCCATGTTGTGACTATGATCTGAAGTCACAGGAGAGACACTGAAACTGATGATATAGAAATCTTTATTCAAAGCTTATTTATTTATCTATCAACGTATGAATACTTTATACAACCTTGAGGTTTGTCTCCTTACAGGCAGCCACAAAACAAAGAAACCCGAAAGAACCCATTTTAAAAAAGGAAGACTGTCTAACACTCAATGTGCAGAGAAACAATTCGTGCAAACAATAAAAGTAAGCAAACAGCATTCAGGACTGAAATTCAGGAAAGTGAGTCCACAGGCACGAAGCCAGGCATCACTGTAGCTGATTCAAGAGCAAACCACAGCCTCAGTTCAGCACAGAGATGAGTAGACCTCGCGAAGCAGCGAGCTGAACTGAGTCCCTTGCCTCCAGCCCCTAAATTATTCAAACCTTGGGTCATTCCTCGCTCTCTGACCCAGACCCTGCCGGTTCAATATGATCTTGGGCCCTGGCCCCGTCGCCTCAACCCAGCTCAGTGCTTAAATTGATCAAACCTTGGGTCCTTCCTCACTCTCAGGCCTCACTTCTGCTTGCATCAATTCGCCTCCATGTCTGCTCCTGCAATGGCTAAACATTGGCTTATTCCCCGCTCTCGGACTCGGACCCCGCCGCCTCCATTTGGCCCATACACGCCACTCCGCAACCGTCCTCATGAGGTCAAACAGATATCCTCATGGAGACACTCTCAGCGGAGGCTGACAAACCCAAAAGTGTATCACATTTTTGTACCCTTAAGATCAAAGTAGGTGATTCAATACAATTTCAGTAGTTACAATGACATTGTTTGCTTCAATATTTTGGGTTCATTATGCTTCCTTTGAATTATATATCTAGAGTGGGAGATACCTCTGAATGTTCACACTCCTTTATAACTAAGTAGTTCACTCAAATAGGCTAAAAGCTTCTGAAGACAGAGAGCCAGACACCCAAAATTAATATTGTCAGGGCTGTCTCTGAGTACGCGTGTCTCTACCCTGACCACATTCAATATGTTAAATAACAACATCCATCTGGTCAGTCAGCTTAAACTCAAGTCATAATGCTGCAAAATAACTTAGCCCATGTGGCCTGATTTGATACAGACCAATTAACACAACCCCAATATCCTAATGTTTGGCTGATACATATGCAAATGGACACCATTTTGCAAACTATATATCTCTTATTCTGTGGGCTCTTTCAACTTACTATAAAAACTGAGGACAGTTCTTGCTTAAGTTAATGTGTGCTACATTCACATAACTCCAGGGTACTCCCTAACACCCTGCAAGCCCCATATGGTGTGGTACAGATCAGTAGAAAGCCGTGCTCAAATATAATTCTATTTTTAATGAGCAGCAGGCACCATGTGGCTGAGGCTTCTGGACTGGACGCATCTTCTTGTAGGGAAGGCTCCTCCCTCCCCAACCGCAAAGAGCCAGTGAGGGGCCTGGCATTTCAGGTGCTGCGAACCAGCGAACAGACACAAAGCTGCACCACCCCCACCAACGCCGCCTTTTCAATCCTGAGGGTCTGAACCTTTGTCTGGCTTCTTCATCTCTGATCTGTTTATCCCAAAACATTTTTCCGACTAGAATTAATCACCTGTCATGAGTTCACATTGCAAGGTGAGGACGTCAGCCTTGCATTGTGTCTGGTTTCAGAAAGAAAGCTCTTTCTCCCTCTTGCTCCACCCCCCACCAACCCTTTCCCCCAGCCCAGTTTAGCATTGTTAGAAATTCTCTGTGACACCCTTTGAAATGAAATCAGTTTTAAAGATGCTGGGAAGCACCTCAGCGTCCAGCTGGGAAGCACCTCAGCGTCCAGCTGAGTGAAGTGCCCGGTTAGATGACTGCAATTACCAACCTTTAAAGCTCTAGATCGACTTAATAATAATAATTCATTGCAAACACTTGTGCCGCACTGAGGGATAGGGAATTGTAGGATTCAACCAGTACTCAGAAGCTTGACGCCTGTTGAATAGAGTGACGCTGAGATGAACGTAATTGGAGAAAACTCCCATTCATACAATGGGAACTGGAGGGAGTAGATCTCCTTGGGTTTGGGGTGATGGTAATTCATTCCAATGCACAGGATCATTAAAAACTTCTGACCACCAAGGATATATTTAATATGCCATGCCTCAAGAAGGAGCTTCCACCATTAAAGATACTCAGCACCCAGGGCATGCCCATTTCTCATTGCTACCATCAGGGAGGAGGTACGGCAGCATTTTAGGAACGGCTTCTTCCCCTCCGCCATCAGATTTCTGAACGGTCCAAGAACCATGAGCACTGCTCACTATTTTGGTCCCTTTTTGCAATATTTATTTTTATATATTTCTGATTGTAACAATGAATTATAATTTTGTTTATGTATTTCACTATAGTGTTGATGCAAAACAACAAATTTCACGACGGATGTCGGTCGTAATAAACCTGATTCCTTTTCTGATCACTCATCATTTGGGCTTGATCTCTTTCTATCAAATGCTGAGGTGAAATCATCCACAACCATGGGAACTGAGCAATAATGTGGAACTGGGGTGTGCCTGAGCCTTAGAAAGTCATTTGTGTTCTGTCTGGATACCTCAACCAGCTCATACACAAAGCATCATGGACACTAGGTGAAACTTCTGTCCAAACTACTTAACTGCAGTGGATGGGGTAATATCTGACCAAATGGAGAGATCTCCTCCTTAATCAGAATTTCCTGACCAAGCCCAGTTCAAAGGTTAAGTCAAGGCGTGGAAATCATTCTAAAACTGTAACGCCCTATTCTGCATTCTGCCAATGGCTTTCCCTAGTACTACTTCAATATATTTTATTTTTCAATGACCTTTTTATTTTTAATTGTATCTCATTTATTTATTATTATCTGCTTTATTATTTGCACAGTTTGTTTTTTGCACATTGGTCGTTTGTCAGTCTTTGTTTTTTGCATTGATTGTATTGTATTTATTTATTGAGGTACAGCGTGGAATAGGCCCTTCTGCCCTTTCGAGCCGTGCTGCCCAGCAACCCCTGATTTAACCTCAGCCTAATCACGGGACAATTTTCAATGACCAACCAACCTACCAAGTCTTTGGGCTGTGGGAGGAAACCAGGGCACCTGGAGGAAACCCACACAGTCACATGGAGAGCATACAAACTCCTTACAGGCAGTGCCGGGAATTGAACCCGGGTCGCTGATACTGTAAAACATTGCGCTAACCACTACACTATCGTGCTGTCCTACAGCTCTTTGTTCTGTGAATGCCTGCAAGAAAATGAATCTCAGGGTGACATACTGTATATGTGCTTTGATAATAAATTTACTTTGAGCTTTGGCATCTCAGTACCTGTGACAATAATAAACAAATTTAAGTTCTAATAATAATTGATTCGCTGCTTTCAGAACTACTCATTCAGTGCAGCACTGGCTGACCGTTTCTACTGTCCATGTGAATCATGGGCGGACATTTACATTGCTTGCAGAATAAAGCAATGCTGAGTTTCTATTTGGCTCCAAGCTTTTACACTCATTTATTTGTATCCTTGATTTGCCACAAGGATCTGACCTCTGATTTTAACCAAGCGGGGCAGAGGCCTGATGATTGCGGAACGATTCAGAGGTTGACTGCAAAACTGCAGCATGAGTTGGGTTTTCTGCAAAGTTGCAACAGTGTCGGCAGCTTCACTTGCTGAGCTCGCTTCTGTCCAGGTGATGCCTCGTTCATCCTGGCAGTGCTGCTGCTTTGAATTAAGAGAGGATGTTAAGACGGGCTGCTTAGTCTCAGATATCAGTTGCACCACACAATTGCATTTAAAATATTCCACGTCTCTGCTGCATCAGATTAATTGTGTGTTTCTGACTGATCTTGTCTGCTCCAATATGGCTACTGTCTATCATCTTTTCCTCATATATGCGATTACTTTCAGTTATATGTTTCTCTGTTTGTGGCTGGCATCCCTAATTGTCCCTGAACTGAACAGTCCGGCAGCCACTTCAAAAGGCAGTGGATACACAGTGCTAGCAACTCTTCCCTAAACGATATCAGTCAATCAGCTGGCCATTTCCTTTAAACTCCAGAACTCATTGAGCTGCGGTGATGGAATTTCATCTCATCTCCGAAGCAATATGAAAAGAGGCAGAGATAGATTGGACAACCACTGCCTTTTTCCCAGGGCAGAAATTGCTAATAAGTGAAGGCATAATTTTAAGGTGATTGAAGGAAAGAATGGGAGGGGGGTTGTCAGAGGAAGGGTTTTTACCCAGGGAGTGGTAAAGTGCTTTGAATGCATTGCCAAGGGTGGTTGTAGAGGGCTACTTATGAGACTCATAGATAGGCAGATGGATGAAAGATAAATGGAGGATCAATTGAGCGTCTGAGCTCATCGACTGTGCTGTACTGTTCTGTGTTTAACAGTTCTTGAGTTTGGCCGTGGTCCAATAAGCTGGCCGTTATGTCACCGCATCTCTCGGGAGAGTAAATTTGAAGTCTTCAGGCTGGAATATTCTCTTTTTTACTGACCGTTTTTATTGAGTGAGTATCATTGTAGAGGGCATGAGTTTGTGGGGAAAAGGAGATGTGTGGAGCCAGTTCTTTTCCACAGCACGGTAGATGCTTGGAATAAGCTGCCAAGGGTAGTGGTAGAGCAGATACAATGGACCATAGCACCATGAGATACAGGAGCAGAATTAGGCCATTTGGCCCATCGGGTCTGCTCTGCCATTCAATCATGGGTGATCCAACTTTCTTTTCAGCCCCAATCCCTTCATGCCCTGACCAGTCAAGAGTCCATCAACCTCTGCCTTAAATATACATAAAAATTTGGCCTTCACAGCTGCCTGTGGCAAAGAATTCCACACAGATTCACCACCCTCTGGCTAAAGAAATTCCTCCTCATCTCCATTTTAGAAGGCTGCACCTCTATGCTGAAGCTGTGTCCTCTGGTCTTAGGCCCTCCCACCACAGAAAACATCCTCTCCACATCCACTCTATCGAGGCCTTTCACCATTCGCTAGGCTTCAATGAGGTCACCCCTCATGCCACAATGGTGGCATTTAGGAGACTGTTGGATAGACACATGAATACGCAGGGAATAAAGGGATATGGATCGTGTATGGGCGGAAGGGGTTTTGATTCAGTACCATGTTTGGAGCAGACTTGGTGGGTCAAAAGGCCTTTCCTGTGCTGTACTGTCCCGTGTTCAATGTTCAGTACATGACAAATCACAGTCATATTCCTGATATCTTTGCCTACAACTTAGTTCCTGGAGGGGGCCTGTTGCCTTCAATTTGCTTCACCCTGAGCATAAATTTATTGGCTGACTCACCGCAAGGCTTTATCTAGCTTGGCCACAGATTGGTGAGTAAGTGCCCTGCAGATCTCTGATTACCAGGCGGTCAGCTGAATTTTTATTACCTCAGCAGAGATGTGGTAATTTTAATGCTCTCCACAGTTTTCACAGTACGGGACTAAGAAATAAAGATCAACAAGTTGGAAAAAAAAACATTGACGAAGTTTGGGTTGACATACACAAATGCCACATGGCATCTTATTCCATTGCTCAATGTTCAAAGTAAATCAAAGTACTTTAGTGTCACCATATACTACCTTGAGATTCATTTTCTTGCGGACATTTACAGGAAAAATAAAGAAATACTATAAAGGGGGCTTTGTGGTTCTGAGGTTTTCCTGTCATTCATTCTTTTGAGGCTCTTCTGTTTTTTGTGGATGCCTGTGAAGACTAAGAAGTTCAGGTTGTATTCTCTGATAATAAATGGAACCATTTGAATTTATAAAAAAAAACTTAAAAATAACAACAGACTGACAAATAACCATTGTGATGTGGTGCTCCCAGATAGCTTTCACTTTGGAGTTCCCTGCATGATTACTGTAGTGACTCCTGTCACAGGGTACTTTTCCAAAGACGGGTGTCCAGGAAAGATGCAGACTGATATCAGAGTTGTATACAACGTGCAAGACCAAAAGGCTTTTATTTAACAGATGGATTGCACACTTACTACGCATGGCAGGGGATTTAGAAAAACTGGCACTGCTCTTGTGTTTTGCTCAGGCTGTGTGTGTGAAGAGGCAATTATCCATCGGGCAGGCAGACAGGCAACCAGCAGAGAGGTGGCTGGACTACCCGCAGTATATCTGATGCACTGTTGCTGGTTTTCTTCTCAAATCATTTCAAAGTAACAAGGATCTGCAAAAACATATATCAAACAAGCTGCAGCATTCCACTGTTCATAATCAGTAAAGATTCTGCAGTGGCTGGGAATCCAGAGGAACAGCCGTACAGAATGCTGGAGGAACTCAGCAGGTCTGGCAGCCTCAAAGGAGAGGAATAAACAGTCAACGGTTCGGGCCGAGACCCTTCACTGGCACTTTGCTATTCATGATTTCCTTCCCTGTCTATTTGGAGTGTTATAACAACATATATATTTTACACTCCTTGATGATAATATACGTTAACCAGAGCTTTTCAGAAGAGTGTTGTTGGATAATGTTCTTTATCCAGAAAGTGGAGAGAATATATTCAGTAAACATGAGGAAATCTGCAGATGCTGGAATTTCAAGCAACACACATCAAAGTTGCTGGTGAACGCAGCAAGCCAGGCAGCATCTCGAGGAAGAGGTACAGTCAAAGTTTCGGGCTGAGTCCCTTCGTCAGGACTAACTGTTACTAACTCTTACTAGCTCTTCTTTCAGTTAGTCCTGACGAAGGGTCTTGGCCCGAAATGTCGACTGTACTTCTTCCTAGAGATGCTGCCTGGCCTGCTGTGTTCACTAAGAATATATACGGACTGTTTTTAATAATAAGTTACAATTTTGGGTGATGCAATAGCCTGGTTAGTGGAGCCACTGCCTTACAGTGCTGGAGACCCAGGTTCAGTCGCGATCTTGGGTGCATTCTGTGTGGAGTTTGTATGTTCTCCCCGTGCCCGTGTGAATTTCCCCTGAGTGCTCTGTTTTCCTTGCACATCACAAGGACTTTTGGGTTGGAAGGTTAATTGGCCAATGGAAATGGCCCTCTGGCATGTCGGTGAGTGGAGGAATCTGGGGTGGAGTTACTGAGAATAAAGTGGGATTAAAGTCAATGGCTGGGTTGACAGTTGGCACAGTTTCAGTGAGCCCAAGGGCCTGTTTCCAGTTTGTATATCTGACCTGTGTTCTGGATGGTTGAAACGGCACATTAGGCCATCCCAGTGCCCCACACAAGCTGTTCCAGCCCCCCATTGAAATACTGATGAGGTTTCAGGTCAATGCCCGATCCGTGCCAGGTTTGCTGATCTTGGCTCGGGAACTTCCAGAGCTGCTGAACTTGGCTAACAATAGCACCAAAGTCTTCCGATAGAGAGGGGCCTATTCCCAGGTGGCCACCGTGCTGTCTGTCACTGTCAATCAATGCTGCCTGCCGGGCTCGAGGGCAGATGCTCTGTGTCTGACCACCTGCACAAAGTGATGTGGCAGCAGGTTGTTTGAGCCCAAGGGATCTTCACAGCAAGGAGCTGTTCCTTAACAAAGGAGTTAGGGGAATTGATAGCAGACATCCCACCTTTCCGGGAAGTTCCGGGAGTCTCCCGCATATTGATAGCGGCTCCCTGATGCCTGGAAATTATATACAATATCCCGGAAACTGATTTTTTTGAGAGGAAGAGCGAGCATCCTGATTGGTCTCTCTTCGTGCTAAGTAGACCTATCAGTTTTCTCTGTGGGCGGGCTTTACAGTCGGCCTCAAAAATAATGGCAATGTTGCTCGCTGCAGTGTTTGCAACAGTGACTTTTCTATTACCCATGATGGGTTAAGGTGTAAACGACATGTTGAGGTGAGTTTAACAGGTGTCATTCGTTCATTAGCATAGCTAACGTTATTTAAACTAGCTGGCTAGCTGCTAAGGAGCTACTCTATTGATGTCCTATGTGATGAGGCCAAACTCCCTGTAGACTTGCTTAAAGTTGTAATAGAATAAACATGATAATGTCACATTTTCTGCATATACCCAATTTGGTTTACAGATTAGACAAAATCACTAAACAAAGTATTACATACACCTTTGGAGGTCGACTGGGGGTGGAGGGGGATATGGGGTTGCGGGGGGTCTACCTCCCTGAAATGAGTTTTTGCAGGATGGGATGTCTGCGATAGCCAACAGGGTGACTGCTGGTGGAAATGACCTCACCTCATCAGCCAATTTCCATATTTTTTTAAATTTGTGAAATACAAATAGAAATCTTTTATTTATATCCGAGCAGCCAATTTGTGAACAGATGGATTGCCTGCAGCCATACTGGCCTGAAAACACCCAATCTCATCTGACTTTAGAAGCGAAGCAGACTCGGGCCTGGATAGTGTTTGGATGGGAAGTTGTCTGGGAATACGAAATGCTGAAATCTGAGGCTGGCATAATGGCATGGCTACAGAGCCATTGGCTCACAACATGAAGAGAACAGGCTCAATCCAGACCTGCGGTGCTGCCTGTGTAGAATTCACACGTTCTCTCCGTGACCGCTTCTCAAAGTCGTGCGGAAGGTTGGCCACTCGATGTTCAAGTGACTGACAGAAAAGGGCCCCACCCAAAACGCTGGTGGAACTCAGCAGGCCAGGCAGCATCCATGGAAAAAAGTACAGTCGACATTTCGGGCCTAGAGCCTTCAGCAGGACTGGAGAAAAAAGGTGAGGAGCAGCCCCACCTAAGGGTCCTGGCCCGAAACATCGACTGTACTTTCTTCCATAGATGCTGCCTGGCCCGCTGAGTTCCTCCAGCATTTTGTGTGTGTTGCTCGGATTTCCAGCATCTGCAGATTTTCTCTTGTTTATGATAGAAAAGGGAGAGGGGTGGCAGTGCTGGAGGATGAAAGAACCAGAATCAGGTTTAATATCACCAGCACATGTCGTGAAATTTGTTAACTTTGCGGCAGCAGTACAATGCAGTACATGACAGTAGAGAGAAGAAATGGAATTACAGTAAATATAAGTATATATTTTCTCTCTATTATCATGCACTCCATTGTACTGCTATCACAAAGTTAACAAATTTCAAATATATTTATTAAGTAATTAAATTAAAAAAGCAGGGAAAAATAGGAAATAAAACGTAGTGAGGTAGTGTCCATGGGTTCAATGTCCATTCAGAAATCAGATGGCAGAGGGAAGAAGCTGTGCTTCTGTACCTCCTTCCTGTTGGTAGCAGCGAGTAGAGGGCATGTCCTGGGTGGTGGGGGTCCTCAACTGTAGATGCCGCCTTTCTGAGGCACCACTCCTTGAAGATGTCCTGGGTACTGTGAAGGTTAGTGCCCATGATGGAGCTTACAAAGATTACAACTCTGCAGCTTTGATCCTGTAGTTTGGCCCCTCCATACCAGACGGTGATGCATCCAGTTAGAATGCTCTCCACGGTACTAATGTAGAAACCTGTGAGTGTTTTTGGTGACATACCAAATCTCCTCAAACTCCAAATGAAAGAAATATAGCTGCTGAAGGCATTAGTGGGAAAGTGTAAGGAATAAATTGAAGTTTGGTTGGGTGCTTGATTGGCAGTGCAGACTTGATGTGCTGATGAGGGTGTGGGGAGAGAGAAAGGTAGGATTATTATAAATGGGTGGTTGGTGATCAGCACAGACTTGTGGGCTGAAGGTTCCCTTTCAATGTGATATCTCTGACTCCGAAATCCTTCCAAACATCACATGAAAGAAATGCTTTGTTAATGTGTTCAGGTGATGGCAGAATAATGAATTTTCCGAAGCAGAATCTGATTTATCATCATTGACTTGCAGAATATGATGTGAAATTTCTCATATTGGGAGTGCAGTGTAAAGACAAAAAAAATTCTTATGAATTCCGAAAATAAATAAATCGTGCAACAGTGTATGTGGGCCATTCAGAAATCTGATGGCGGAGGGTAAAAAGCTGTCCCTGAATTGTTGAGTGTGGGTCTTTGGGCTCTTGTATCTCCTTCCTGATGGTAATAACAA
Organism: Mobula birostris; assembly: GCF_030028105.1. Lineage (NCBI taxonomy): Eukaryota > Metazoa > Chordata > Chondrichthyes > Myliobatiformes > Myliobatidae > Mobula > Mobula birostris. The sequence continues at coordinate 18,657,352 of NC_092394.1, forward strand.
GAAGAGGGCATGTCCTAAATGGTGAGGGTCCTTAATAATAAATGCTGCCTTCCTACCTTCCGCTTGAACTTGTTGTTCTCAATGGTGTATTACCCTTTTGAAGCTTTCTAAGCACTCAGAACAGACAGACTGGTTTGCTCATAAATAAGATTGCAATGAATAGACAGCACTGAATGGGCCAACAAGATGATACACCCCAGTTTCCAATTCCACATACTGAACTAAACTACCTCTGGAGGTATTTTGGTGATTAGAGGGCTGAAGAAAGGGAAACAAAACATTCAAATACAAAACCTATTCAAATCGCTAGCTGATAGGGTGCTTAGGAAGGCGTATGGTGTGTTGACCTTCCTTAGTCAGGGGATTGAGTTCACGATCTGAGGTAAATGTTGCAGCTCCATAAAACCCCGGTTAGACCACGCTTTGTGTTCAATATTGTGTTCTGTTCTGGTCACCTTGTTGTAAGAAGGATGTGGAAGCTTTCTAGGTTTCAATTGGTACATTTAATGTCAAAGAAATGTATCCAAAAGGCCATCCTGAAATGCTTTTTTTCACAAACATCCGCAAAAACAGAGCAGTGCCCCAAAGAATGAATGACAGTTAAATGTTAGAACCCCAAAGCGCCCCCATCTCCCCCCTCCCACGCAGAAGCAGCAGCAAGGCAATGACCCTGCCTCCCCCACCAGCAAAAAAAGCATCAGTGCCCTCCACCAAGCTCTCAAGCATGCAGCAATGCATCAATAAAGACACAGACTTGCAGTACCCCAAAGACTGCTTGTTCACCCAGTAATTCGGCATACCACAGGCTCGCTCTCTCTCCCTAATAAGGGAAAACGAGGTATCCCCATTTCACAGTGAGAGGGGAGACATAACAAAACAACTCACTGGTTTATGGTGTTAAAAGTCTGTTGCGTCGCTTTTTCCGAGCTCTGTGCCCAAAGTACTCGGGTCCCTGGGCACACAGCCAGCAGCCAGCTTGCTGCGTCCGACCTTTTGTGTATTCCCAAAACTGGCCTCGAATCAACCTGTCTCCAGAGCCATGAAAATCTGGCACCCTGAAGGCGCGCGTCTCCCAGGCTGTGCCCTTGGGATATCAAAAAGCAGCCAGAGGCCCTGAGAGCGGGTCCCATTTCCGCAAAGAACCAAAGTCAGCGTGTAACTCCAGGTCGGGGTCTTCAAAAGAACCTTGAAAGGGAAAGAAAGGGATATCAGAGATAGAAACAGATATGTTTCCAGAGATGCAAGCAAAGGTTAAACACCATCATCCTAAGCTCCGCCCCTACGCCCCTCTTTAGAGAGGGTGCAGAGGAATTGTACCAGGATGCCGCCCGGACTGGAGAGCAGGTCTTATGAGAAAAAAGTTGACCCATCTTCCCAAGGTGGAAATGGCATAATTTTGAGGTGATTGGAGGAAGGTATAGAGGGGATGTCAGAGGTAGGTTCTTTACACAGAGAGTGGTGGGTTTGTGGAACGATGTGCCGGGGTAGTGCTAGAGGCAGATACATTAGGGATATTTAAGAAGCTCTTAGATAGGCTCATGGATGATAGAAAACTAGAGGGTTATGTAGGGGAGAAGTGTTAGATTGATCTTAAAATAGGTTATAAGATTAGTACGATATCACGGGCTGAAGTGCCTTTACTGTTGCTGTAAAGTTCTACGTTCTCTAAATTGGATATATTATGTGCACCCATACTACATTTTACACGCCCCCCCCACCACCTCCACCCTCTCAGCATGTTGAGTGGGGGGGGTGGGGACAATTGCTTTACAAGTGCACAGATAGACAGTAAATATTAGAAGTGAATTAGAAAGAATAAATAAAGTAAGTTACCTCAAACAACCTAACGGGGGGGGGGGCGGCGGGGGCGAGGGGGGTCATCACTTTTCCAGCTATGGGTTGACTCATTATAGAGCATAATTGCCGAGGGTAAGAATTTATTGAGGTATTGCTTCGTTACGTGCATTTTTTCCCTCTCTGGGTCTGGTTTCCTTTGGTCGCATAAATAATCGAGCCTTTCAATGAGCCATGAGGAGATAATTTTTTTCACTGAGGATAAAGTTTCCTGTTGTTCCTTTCAGATCTACCCCGATCCAGAGTTGGAAGCTCAGATTCTATCGCTGGTCATTCGCTGTATCCACAGTGAGGAAGGCTGCAGGTGGACAGGACAGATTAAACAGCTTCAGGTAAACTCTTCAGCTGTCTCACAGCCGACCATTGAAAAGTGGGCACCACTGAACTGCATCACAGTTGGAAAAGATGTTGGAACTATTACTGGGTGCTTCAGATGTTATTAGTGCTGGACGATGAAAACTTACCCAGTTCAGAGAAAAGCGTCAATGGCTGAGAGATATGAGTCTGTAACACAACGTGACTCTGATCTTCCTTTTCCTGAGATTATGGAAAATCAAAGCAACAGCAAGTTAGTTCAGAGGATGTTTGGACCCCACCCCATCAATACGCTTTGATTTAGATCTTTTCTGCAGTCCAACCTCTGTTTACTTTCTGCAGCAGTGGCCAAGGAGCTGTTGAGTCACACAGCACAAAATCAGGCCCTTCAGCCCATCGTACCTGTGCTGATGATCAAGCACGCTTTTATACCAACACACACAAACTTCTGGAGGTACTCAACAAGTCAGCCAACATCAGTGGAGGTGAACAAACAGTGGAGATTTCATGCTGTAACCCTTCATCAAGACATTCCTCCAGCATTTTGTGTGTGTTGTTTTGAAATTCCTGCATCCGCAGAATCTCTTGTGTTTCCCATTTTACACCAGCCCCGTTTAATTCTTCCACACATTCCCATCAACTCTCCCCAGATTCTGTCACACACCTACACACACTAAGGGCAACTTACTGTGATCAGTGAATAGACCAGCCTGCACATCTTCAGCATGTGGGTGAGGACCAGACTACCTGGAGGAAACGCGTATGGCTGCTGAGAGAACACACCACGCAAATGTCACCAGAGGTCAGGGTTGATCCTGGTCACTGGGATGTGAAACAGCAGTTCCATTGGCAATGTGGCTGGTCCTTGTTATTAGACTTGATGCTGGCGTTCTGTGTCAAAGACAATCCAGTAAGGACCAGAGCAAGGTTGGCCAAATTGGGTTTTGCCTAGGGCACCTGCAGCTATTGGTAGTTCTGATTTCAGACTATTGTTCTTGTGTCCTCAATAACGGGACCCAAAGCATCAATATGTTCTCCTTCCTTCTCTGCTGGGTTATGGGTCCCTGATGCTGGGCATTGTATACCACACTGGCCAAGAGCTGTGAGGGGAAGCGTTTATAGGCTATTCATTGCTAATGACACATCACAGCTAACCCTGGGATTCTTCATTAGGAATGCCCGGGAAGAGAAAATTCCACAGAAAGTGGTGGATATAGCCCAGTCCATCACAGGCTAAACCCTCCCCACCATTGAGCACATCTACAGGGAGTGCTGCCACAAGAAAGCAGCATCCATTATCAAGGACCCCCACCATCCAGGCCATGCTCTCTCCTCTTACAGTCAGGAGCCTTAAGTGCCACACCACCAGTTATTATTCTACAACCATCAGGCGTGGATGATTTCACTGACCACAACTCTGAACTGACTACGTAACCTCCAGATTCACTTTCAAAGACTTTACATCTCATGTCAGTATTCATCATAACTACATTCATTCATCCATCTATATATCTTCTTTTTGCACATTGGTGATTTGCCAGTCTTTATGTATAGTTTTTCATAAATTCTATTGTATTTCTTTAGTTTCTTGTATTTGGGCAGATGGGGCTTGTTGGCCGTGGTTAGCAGCTCATCCAGGAGAAGGAAAACTCTGATCTCAAACCTCCGCTGACTTGCGGCTGTACCCACTCAGGGGGAGGGCTTCAGGGGTAAACCCTGAGGGGAAACTCCAGACCTGGAGTCCGTAAGGGCTCCATTGAGTTCAATGCTGACTGGCAACTCCTGTGCTACTTCTGGTACCAAACTGTATCGGTCTCTGCCGATCATTTGGGTTCATCAAATGCATGGAGATGGGGAGCTTGCTACATGGGCAACAGCTGCCTCTCCATATCGTACTGCCCAGGTTTGCGTATCTAGGCAGCTAGGATGCAATATTTGTGGTCATTTCTGACCGATGGAGCCTCATTTTATTTTCTTGTAAATGCCCACAAGAAAACAAATCTCAGGGTTGTATATGGTGACACTGATGTACCTTGATAAAAAAAATCTACTTTGAATTTAATTAGGAATATTGCCTGCCTGTTGGTTATAATCACCCTTAGGACTAATCTCAATGCCCTGCCTACAATTTCTCAGAAGTGCTGGCTGGGGAGTGAGTCTGAGGGACTTTAGTTTTGGCCGTCTCCTGATCTTGTTTTCTGACCCCACAGCCCCACCTTGCCACGTGCCCGTTCAATGTGATACCGTGCCCAAACCGCTGTACCGTCAAACTGAGCCGCAGGGACCTGGCGGAACACTTGCAACAAGATTGCCCAAAGCGTCGCGTCAAGTGCGAATACTGCGGCAACGACTTCACCGGAGAAGGTTACGAGGTGAGCCCACCACTGACAGAAAATTGCTGGCAGGTTACAGATGTGGTTACATTAAATAATAATGGCAGGAGATTCTGTTTCTATTTAGAAATACAGGCTGACAAACCCGACCCACCGAATGTGAACAATTAACCTACAAAACCCGTACGTCTTTGGTATGTAGGGGGGAAATGGAGCACTACATAGTCATAGAGACAATGTACAAACTCCTTACAGGTAGTAGTGGAATTGAAATTCTGTTGCTTGGTACAGTAATATTGTTACGCTAATATTACGCTCTCATGACACTAGTGTTGCTCAGGTTAATAAGAGATCATGTATGTATATTTAATTATAGCCACACACTAACCAAGAACTTGGTGTGCTTTTGTGTCGAAGGTGGTGTTGGTGAGAAGTGAAAGGTACCACAACTGGCTTCCCAACTTGCCTGTCACATGTGACTGATAGCAAGTGCTTGAGAAATCACCCAGTGACTCTAGCATTTATGTAGGTGTGTGTGGTGAATATGGCTATTTTGTACATTACAGTTGTTGGCTGAGAGAGGATCTGGATTACTGTTCCATTCCGATGAAAGGGGCCGCATGAGTTTAGTTAAATGCCCTGAGCTGTAATGATCAATCCACAACAGAGCCAGTGGGGCCAAACAACAGAAGGCCAAATGTTCCAATCACTCTCAAGGCATCCAGAAAAATCGCTAGCTATTTTTCCTGAAGCCCAGTGCTTTTATTCAAAGGCTGCCATTCTTCCTTTGAACTATTTAACCTTTGTTGCCTCTCACAGTCTGACTGGTTATCTGACAGGGCAGGGTAGTGCTTGGTATCCTTAACTGCCTTTTCCACTTGACTGTGCCGTGAGTTTATGGATTATGCTTTTGTAAACACAGCCCAGATGTAGTCTGGTGTTCCCATGGTGCCGAACCTGAGCACTTGCTCGTAACCTGTGCTAAAGATGCACTCAGTACTGGTGTGGGCCAGATGCCTCCAGACCTCACTCAGTGAGCATGGAGAAGCTAAGTGAAGAGAACTCATTGATGTGGCTCCTGCCCTCCTCTGTGCAGCTGAGAACAAATTAAACCTGATTTTCTGCTTCTTGGGTCACTTAAAACCTCTGCTTTTAAATGTTATACTTGAAAGGGGATTTTCCATTTCAGTACTTGCACATATGTGCTCCTACCAGTGTTTCTGCTGGTAGTAATGCTGCTGAATGTGCAATGCAGTAGAATAAATGAGATAGCATTAGTGTGCAGCCAGGCGTGATATTAATCTGTTTGGCTCTGTCCAGAAGAGATGGTTATTTAATTTGCTGGCCTTAAAACAGACCTTTTATGCTGAAGACTTATGGGCAACGACTGTAAAACGATAGAACGTGTCAGTGCCCCGTTCGGTCAGGAACGAGAGAGATGGAATACTCTCCGTGTACCTGGATGAATGCGGTTCCAATAACACTCTAGAGGTTCAACACCAAGCAGGGTTTTTCTTCCCCTCCGGCATCAGATTTCTGAACAGGCAATGAACACTTCCTCACTATTTTTGCTCTCTTTTTATTTACAATATATATATTATTTATAACATATTTATTTTTTATATATGAAGAAACAGACAAAATGCTAAAGAACAGCAAGGTTGCTGTGCAATGCACCACAAGGTGTAGAGAGGAATGAATGAATGAATAAATAGATAGATAAATAAATAAATGTATGTATGTATATGTGTATGTGTGTGTGTGTGTGTTTTTTTCTTTTTAAATTTATAGTATATTTCATGTATTGTACTGCACTGCTGCAAAACAACAAGTTTCATGACATACGTTGGTGACTCTGATTCTGGGCTTGACTATTCGTCTGCTCTGTTGCTGGCACATCCTGGCTGCACTGTGCACCAGTGGCAAAATCCACAGCAGTTTCTCACTCAGGCTGCTCCAGCCCAGGAATGATAAAGACAGCAGGCCCATGGGAGCCTCAGTCCCTTACATCCACTTCCAGTCACATTATCACCTTGACCTACCGTAGAAATATATATAGGCTGTCCCTAGCTTACCGCCTGACTTACGGTACTTGCAACTCCCTTGATACGAATGAGTGTTTGAGAGACTGAAACGATGGATCTGCCTGCTATTAGGGAGAGAGGGGTGCTGCAGGAGTCTTCTGCTGTGCGTGAAGTTGGTTTGCAGCGATGTTTCTGATCAGTGCACTCTCTGGATTACCGATAGTTCACGGGAATAGAACGCTGCTGTAATGCGGGAAGGGGTCATAGCTATTCATTCTTAATGACGCTAAATCCTGGAGCTTCCTCTCCAACAGTACTGTGGGAATACCTTCCCCGTAAGGATCACCAAGGTTCAATTCCCGTTGCAGCCTGTATGGAATTTGTATGTCCTCCCCGTGACCGCGTGGGTTTCCTCAGGAAGCTCCGGTTTCCTCCGACATTCCAAAGACATACACTTAAGCCTGATTTATACTTCTGCGTTAACTCGACGCCGTAACCTACACAAGTGACTTATGCGCGTTGTGAGCATTTATACTTGTGCGTTGGTGTGTCTGCGTCGCTCTGCAATTCGCGCACGTCACGCATGCGCACACTCACCTGACCATGCAAGGCTTCATGGTCATGGTAGTCTTTCTCGGAGTAAACAAGAAGCGAGCGTCTTTTCTCGTAAAAGCGAAATGTGTCCTCCATAATTTAGGAGGTCTGTAAAGCTTTATGGAAAGCATTGCAGCCAGAGTTCCTTCCTTGCCCTTCAGTCGCCCAATGGGAAGCTATTGCAGCGTAGGATGAAATGCGATGCTACCAAGCCGACCAATCACAGCTGTTGCATTCTGCGTTGCTGCGACGCGTGGTTACGTTTTGGAAGAGGAGCACATCTCAGCAATGCAGGCTCTGGTGTTGGGATCCGCGTCGGCTTTGCGTCGGGTTTGCGGCGACACAGTACTTACGACGTCACATTGACGCAGAAGTATAAATCAGGCTTTAGAGTTAGTGAATTGTGGGCATGCTATACTTGCAACCGAAACATGGCGACACTTGTTGGCCAGGACTGATTAGATTTGATGCAAACAATCCATTTCACAGTATGTTTTCTTGTACATGTGACAAATAAAGCTAATCTAATTTTACTTCTAGGCCTTGAGTTTGTCCATGCTGGAATCCAAGCTATTGTCTGGTTTAATATGCTCTTTGTACTCATGAAGTTGTATTTGCCTTTGTTTCACAGAATCACCAGGGGATTTGCCCTCAGGAGAGCGTGTACTGTGAAAACAAATGTGGGGCCAGAATGATGCGGCGTTTGCTCTCACAACATTGCCTTACGGACTGTCCGAAACGCACACAGCCCTGCAAGTTCTGCGGCAAGGAGTTCGTGTTTGACACCATACAGGTTCGTTTCCTGCTGGGTCAAGGGTTGCCGCTTAGATTTTGGTGACCTAGGTTACAACGGGAGCCAGAGAATTTCCATCAATTTGTTTAATGCCTTTTGTGGCGTGTGGCACCTCTTAATGGGTGCCTGGCGGAAATGAGAGGCTGCTCTGCAACGTGGCCCAGGTCCATCAGGGCCCGGGGTGCAGTGCAGATGCCATTTTGGAAAGCAGGATGCACAAGTTTAGCTCCGGGGATGGACATCCCCTTGGTCTGAATCACAGCCATTTTGGGGCTTTGCTTGAGACATGGGATGAGGGGCAAGTGCCAGGATTTCCTCTCGTGCTGAATAAATAGACATACAGGTTGACCATAAAACTAGAAACATAAGATGTATGAGAATAATTAGGCCATTCAGCCCATCGAGTCTGTTCCACCATTCAATTATGGCTTATTTTTTCTCCAACCTCATATTCCCTTCTTCTACAATCCTTAGCTCCCTTACCAACCAAGGAATGAATGCTAACATTGCATTTGCTTTTTGGAATTCATTGCCATAAGTGGTTGTGGAAGCCAATTCATCGGGTATATTTAAAGCTGAGGATGATAGGTTCTTAATTAGGAAGGGTGTCAAAGGTTATGGGAAGAAGGCAGGAGAAAGGGGTTGAGAGGGTTAATAAATCCGCCATGGTGGAATGGCGGAGTAGAATTGATGGGCGGAATGGCCTCATTCTGCTCCAATGTCTTATGGTCTATATTAGTAATATCTGCCAAGTCCCTCTGTGACACAGATTCCACAGATATACCACTTCTGTGTAAAGAAATACTCTTCAGCTCAGGTCTTAAGGGGCTCCCCTCATTCTGAGGCTGTGCCTGTGACTTGGAGAAGTGAGGCTGCGATGGCCTCTCTGTACCCAATTTGAGGGAATGAACATCTGTATGATGGGGGTGAGGAACAGAGGGTAGTAGAGGGGAGTGCCATAACAATGTAGAGTGTGATGGGCCTCAGGATAGAGAGGCCATTGTCAGAGGGACGAGGAGGTACGCTGTCCTGTTTGGATACTCTGTGTTGTAGTCAGCAATGAGGAGAATGGCGTGAGGCCAGGTCGCTTGCTCTGGATGCGTTTCAGTGTCACATGGATCAACGGAGAGGAAAGTAACCGCGGTTTGAATTGTCCAACAGAATCACCAATATCAGTGCCCACGATACCCAGTGGCCTGCCCCAACCAATGTGGAATGGCAAATATCGCCCGGGAGGACCTTGCACATCACCTGAAGGACAACTGCAACACAGCCATGGTTCTCTGTCCCTTCAAGGATGCAGGCTGCAAACACAGGGTAAGATTCCCGCCCTGCCCTTCACTTGTAGGCCTTCAGACACTGTGATGCCAGGTTTCCCTCACCATGGGGAATGTATGTATGGCCTCGCTATATAGCTGAACCTCCCTTCCCACCTGTGTCACCAAGCACAGTTCAGTCCTTTCCTTTGGTGATCTGCATGTAGCTTCTGCATTTAGACCAATGTGTTTTTTTGGAAGAAGAAAAGACTCTGCTATAATTAAATGGAGATGAGCGGAGTTAGTTTCAATTAACGAAAGTACACTAAAGTGGTCCAATTCCCCACATTTTCAAAAAAAGGCCCGGCTTCCTTGCCTGCTGTTAAGTTGCACAGCATTAAATGTGACAGCACAGTTTTGTTTCTCCGTTTGTTAACCCCAACCCTGACTTTCATGCCGTTTTCCCCCATCCTAATTCCTCCACTGTACCCCTCCTGTACTCCTCTCTTCTCATTGAGAAGGCACCACCACATGGCTGGATTGGGTTCAGATGCGCAGCCTTGTAATTGTCTGGTACGGCCATTACCAAGGGTGGATTGGAAAGAGATTTTTGCTACTGTAAGGCTCAGAGGCTTGATTCTGTGCAGTTTCACTGCTGATGCTGTGTCCTGTGCCTCTGAACCGACAACATTTTCCCAGCGCACTGGCAATATGTACAGTAAATTCTCGTTAACTATGAGGAAGAGAGGGAGAGAGCTCCCACTAAAAGGTGGGGGTAGCACTAAGGCCACTGGTAATGACTCTTCTGTGAATACAGCAACCTGTATGGAAGTAAATGGCAGCTTGACTGGCAACATATAACAACTAAGCACACTTCAGATTCCCCAGCTCAGTTCAGCATTGATATCCACCCCCACCCCCCCCAACCACACTGCCCCATCCACTCTCCAAAACCCCCGAACTCTAGTCCGCCCTCTGGGAGCTCCAATTCCCATGCAATACCCAGACCAGCCTTGCTAGTATGTTCCCACTCTTCTGGTGTCATTCTGACAAAGCTTCAAGTGGAGCCGTGGGCAGACTTTGTGGGCGTGCGTATCCCTGGGTTAAAAAGTCACCAGAAACAAGGGTGTAATGAGCTTAGTTGATGGATTTCCCTGGCTGTAAGTCTGTTACCAACATCCCCTTTGCAGAGAACTGATCTATACATGCAGCCTCTTAACCTCCAGTAGGTGTTCCTCTAGCCTGGACTGCGTTCAGTGGTCTCCTGGGAAGATGAGCTGGGGTGAGTAATATCACCCATGTCCATTTTGTGGGCCTCAGTGCTTTGAATAGGAGCTTCCCATCTGCATCAGACTCCGCTGCTGTTCCTGGCTTCATCATCACTACACTCACCCTCAACTGAGGTGTGACTTTGAACCCTCCCCCTCTCCCACCACCATTCCGAAGATAACTTCAGCCCAAATGTTGTAGTAATTTTTCCCTTTCTCTTAAAAAATTACACCTTTCTGCATACATTTTGTCACAGGGGCACTCGCTTTTGTATAATGTTACTCTGACTTTGGGCTATGACACAGGCAAGATATTCCCTCTGAAGCCATAGATTATTTGGACATTCTGTGAGTGCAGCTCAACTGTAGAGGGTATGTACTCAACGGAGTGTGTAATGGGTTTGTCAAAGTTCACACAAAGGAAAATTTGATAACTTACCCTCGTAAAGTACAGTTCAAAATTGATGGGGCGGTGAGCGAAGAACAAAATGACACATTACAACATGCATGTCAGTTGTCCTGCTGTCTCACCTGCCCTATGTCCAGCAGACTGCAGAAAACGGATGTCTCCTGTCCTTCTACTCTACAGTACAGCGGCCCCATCGCTCACTGCCCGGACTTACCTGTGAATTCTAACACTGAACAATGTTCAAGTTGACAGTATTTTTAATCAAAGCACTGGCACTTTGTACACGAAAGACTTTTTTGTGTGACGAACATTTCTTGCAAATTACAGTTAAAGTAAGACTGTTAGGTATATGAGAGTCAAAACATCAAATCAGCTCCACCATTCATTTGTGGCTGATTTTATTTCAAACCCATTCTTACCCCCCCTTACCAATTCAGAACCTATCACCCCCTACTTAAATACACCTAGTGTCTTGGCCTCCACTGCCCAAAATTAGTCTGCTCCATCATGGGTACTAGCCTCTGTTGTGTCCAAGACATCTTTAAGGAACAGTGCCTCAGAAAGGTGGCATCCATTATTAAGGAACCCCACCACCCAGGACATGCCCTCTTCTCACTTTTACTGTGATGAAGAAAGGGACAGAAGCCTAAAGGCACACAACAATTCAGTAACAGCTTCTTCCCCTCTGCCATCTGATTTCTAAATGGCCATTGAACCCATGGATACTACCTCACTTTTTAAAAATTTCTATCTTTGCACTATTTTTAATTTAACTATTTAATATACATACTGTAATTCATTTTTTGTTTATATTTAAGAAATTTCACAACATATGATGGATATATTAATTCTGATTCTCTGGCTGAAGAAATTCCTCCTCATCACAGTTTTAAAGGGATGTCTCTTTATTCTGAGGCTGTGCCCTTGGATCCTAGACTCTCCTATTAATGGAATCCGTTAGTCTTGCGAGACCATGGATCTGCACCTGGAAAGTCTTCACTCTCCAGGGCGCAGACCTGGGCAAAGTTGTATGGAAGACCGGCAGTTGCCCATGCTGCAAGTCTCCTCTCTCCACGACACTGATGTTGTCCAAGGGAAGGGAAAGGGCCAATACAGCTTGGCACCAGTGTCGTCACAGAGCACTGTGCGGTTAAGTGCCTTTCTCAAGGACACAATGTGCTGGCTCGGCTGAGGATCGAACTCACAACCTTCAGATCGCTAGTCCAATGCCTTAACCACTTGGCCACCTGCCCACACGGAATACCCTCTCCACATTCACTCTATTCAAGTCTTTTAGTATTTAGAAGGTTTCAATGAGATCCCGTCCTCATCTTTTGAAACTCTCATCACGTAGAAGCCTAGGGACATGCTTCTTAAAGATTGAAGCTTTCATGCCTGGGATTGAAAACTAATTAGCCTTTGTGTGTTTTCCTCCTAGTGCCACAAGATTGCGATGAGCAGACACATCGATGAAAGCATGAAAGTACACCTGAATATCATGTGCAGTTTGGTCAGTCGTCAGCGCCAAGATATCCTGGAGTTGCGACGGGAGGTGGAGGAGCTCTCAGTTGGCAGCGATGGTGTCCTGATCTGGAAAATAGCCGACTACATGCGCAAGCTGCAAGAGGCCAAACTGAGGAACAACTATGAGTTTTTCAGCCCCCCGTTTTACACCCATCGCTACGGCTACAAGCTGCAAGTGTCAGCGTTCCTCAATGGCAACGGAAGTGGGGAGGGGACCCACTTATCAGTCTATATCCGCGTCCTCCCGGGCGAGTACGACAACCTGCTGGAGTGGCCCTTCTCCTACAAGGTGACCTTCTCCATTATGGACCAGAGTGACCCATCCCTGTCAAAACCGCAACACATCACTGAAACCTTCACCCCTGACCCCAACTGGAAGAACTTCCAGAAACCTCTAAACTCCAGGAACTCCATGGATGAGAGCAGCCTTGGCTTCGGGTACCCCAAGTTCATTTCCCACGAGGAGATCAAGAAGAGGAATTATATCAGGGACAATTCAATCTTCATCCGAGCTTCTGTGGAGATCCCTCAGAAGATAATAGCTTGAGTCTTGGCCAGGAGGAAAGGGACCAATTCACTTCCTTTAACATTAAAAGCTTTCCTTTTTATAAGTGTACATTGTGATACAAACAAATTGCTCGAGAACCAAAATTTTCTGAGGTAGATTTGGGATTTCTCTGTGCACTACGAACCTTGCTACTGGGTGTGTGCAAAAGATGGCATGGTACTCGAACAGTGAGTCTGCCCACTTCAGGGAGACAAAGAATACCTCCACCGTGTGGCTTTTTTTTAAACAAAAGAAGAAAATGTATGTCTCATTTTGATTTGCCATTATTTCACCACCCGTGCTCACATTTTGGGGCATTTGAGAGAATGCCAGACCAAAAGGTTGTGAGAACATACTCAGTCTGATCTGTATTTCCACTCTGAAGGGTCACTCCGAAAACAGGTCCAATCCATGGAGAACTGGAGGAAGCAGTCTGAAGACAGGTTTGGATTTAGAAGGAAATATTTTCCTCCAGGCAACTTTTAACTTTGTCCACAGACCTGTTTTATGGATGTGTGAAGAGATCAAGGGCACCATAACAATATCTATTAAGGGGGAAGGATACAATTCTTTCAAGTGATGGTCGATAATGCAAAGGGGTTCAACTCCAGGCTGGGTTTGGGTGGTGCCGGACATGTTTGTCTGTTTGTTTGTTAGAAGGAAGAATCACCTTGCTGTTGAAAGTTGGCTTCTCAGGTGATCAAACATAAGCCAGCTTTCAGTATCAATTCAATGTTTTAAGAGCAGCTACTTATAATTCCATGCTGGTCAGTGAGAGTGCAGGTGGGTGGGTTGTAGACGCAGCGGACTCTCCACCTGTCGGAAAGCATCGTCCATTTACTCAGTCTATTTAACAAGCAAGTGAAATACAAGTGATCGCTCTTCCCATTTTGCTTTGTCAAAATGTAGTCCATGGGGAACAACTGTGTGCATAAATACAATCTCAGCCTCTGACCGCCACGTGGTCAGCAAGATTCACAAGAGTGTAGTCCACTGACTTTGGGGACTGCTGATGTGGGTTCAGGGCTGTCTCTGGTTGTTCTGACTTTTCTCCATTATATAACTTTGATAGATTAACATGGGAAGTTTTCAGGCATCCATTTCAAAGAGCAAAAGAAACATTCTGAGGGAGAGGGTAAGAGAGACCTTTATTTTCATCCCAGTGTTATTTTGGAACATAAGGAGTGACATTCAGTGCACAGGAAGGGTTCGGCCTAGTTTATATTTCTGTTTGGCCGTGGCTGATTGTTGAGAAATGCCCATTTTAAAATGTTTTAATGAACTAAGTAAGGCATGTGCAATAAGAAAGTGCCCGCATTCAAAGATGTGAATAGTTAAAGCTACTAATATATAACACAGTAATGTTAGAAATTAAAGAGGTTTGTTTCTTTTTAAAATTTCTCTCTTTCAGTCATTCTTTTCACTTTCTTCTCTCCCTCACATGCTCCCTCATGGAAGTTGTTATCTTTTGCTAAGTGCAAACAATATCAGGTGCAAACTGTTTCTATGTCAGTGTCCACGTTCACCGGTTTTGAAAATGGAAAAATTTTTTCTAAAGCCGAATATTTTAAATGAAATTACATCTACAACTTTAACTGTTTTTTTGTAGTAGATTAGAGACTCGAGTGTTTTTGTAATAAAAATAATGAAGAGGTGGGAAATAATCTCAATGGCATGTTAATGTAATTCCATTTTGTAGGTTACTTAAATCATTTGAAAAATTTTGGAGTTGCCTTCTGCTTTCCAAGACTCCCATGTATAATTTCCCTTCTAAAGCTATTTATTTTTTAGCTCTGTTGTTGATCATCGAGGTAGAGATGCTTAAAAGCCAGAATAAGAGATGATTGCCTGTATGTTCGTCTTTTTCAAAATAAAATGTGTATTCATACAAACTCTGCGTGTTGGTTCTCATTTTCGAGGAGAGGACTTTATTTTAAACTGCGCGGATCTGGGGGGAAATGATAGGATTACAAGACAAGAGGCAGAGATCAAGGGACAGCTGGAGACTTTTTCCCAGGGTGGAAATGGTTAATACAAGGGGCCGTAATTTAAATGTGATTGGAGCGAAGTATAAGGGGGGATGTCGGAGCTAAGTTTTTTTTACACAGAGAATGGCGGGTGTGTGGAACACCCTGCCAGGAGTGGTGGTAGAGTCAGATATATTAGGGGCATTTGAGAGAGCCTCAGATAGGTGCACAGATGATAGAGAAATGGAAGGCCATGTTGGAGGGAAGGTTTAGATTGATCTTAGACAAGGTTAGAAGGTTGGCACAACATTGTGGGCCGAAGGACCTGTACTGTGCTGGAATGTTCTCTGAAAAACAAACACGTATCATAATATAACTAGCAGTTACATAACATGTTTCGTCACCTCGGGATATTGCCAAGAATAGCTCATGAGCAATGAAGCATTAGAATTTGTTGTAACTGTGAACATTAAGTTCCCAGAAATGGAAGGGTGATCAGCTTAGTTAGTTGAATGCAGGGTGTGGGATTATTTTTGTCCACCTCACCTGAGAGAGCAAATGAGGTCGTGGAACAGTGTCAGATTCACCTTCCCCCTCCCCCCCACCACCCATCGCTGTTTAGTTTATCTACTCTGGAGTGGGACTTGACATGGGGAGAGTCACCTTGATGGCTGTCAGATGGCCCCCCCCAATCTTGGTATGGTCTCTCACCAGCCTCGCCCTGCCTATAACAATCAACCCTCACGTTAGTGGGCCAGATGTACTGTACCTGCTCCTAAAAGGGGAAAAAGGGCATGTTTCGTGAACAGAGATTAATGATCAGCTCTCTGGTCAGACTGGAGAGCCAGGGTAAAAGCTCAGACCTCCCCGCCGGGCATATGAAGGTGGATGCCCGCAAGGGGAGCCGGCAGAAGTCGGCTGCATGGGAATGGTTCAGGAGGACAGGGCGTTGGTGGCAGAGCCAACAGATGCTCTACCCAGCCAGCCCCTTATCCTCTTCCGTGAAGGAAGCTACTCTTCAACCCAAGCTGCAAGCTGAACTCTTCCCCAGATAGTGCATGACACTGTTTAGATCTGCGGTGGTCAGTTAGACAGTGATGGCAACTCGGGGACACTACGCCATTATTCCCAAGCTCGTCTTCACATGATGTAATGGGGTGTCAGGAGAGTTACCAGTAGTGTAATGTATGGGTATGGATCTATTTCTTTTAGAGCAATGACCTTAGCACTACATATTGATCTGTTGTCTGTGCATGTGCTGCTGTCTATGCATGCCCATTGTTCCCTCTCTCTCTCTCTCCCTCTCGCTGCAACGTGAGTACACCGGTTAAAGCCATCTCCCGCCTGCATGATTTTATTTAATCAATATGCAGTTGTACATAGACACAAGCAGTACCACTGTTGAGCAGAATCCTCTCTGTTTCCGTTTGAATGCATGCAGCTCGAGCTCGAACTACAGTAACATTTACCAATGAAAGATGCGAGTGGAGAATCGTCACAATTAAGTTAC
This sequence comes from Mobula birostris, assembly GCF_030028105.1. Classification (NCBI taxonomy): domain Eukaryota; kingdom Metazoa; phylum Chordata; class Chondrichthyes; order Myliobatiformes; family Myliobatidae; genus Mobula; species Mobula birostris. The sequence continues at coordinate 18,673,746 of NC_092394.1, forward strand.
GTGCATGAGTACAAAATTGTTAGCAAGCTTGGTTGATAGAATGACTGCCCAGCGATTTCCACTGATTTGAGGATTGGTGGGTGGATGAAGTGACAATCAGAAGTTGCCAATAATAGCTAATGGTAAATACAGACAATGGAGATAATTCTGACTACAACACACACTAAGTGTTGGAGGAAATCTGCAAGCCAGGCAGCATCTATAGAAACAAGATTCATTCTTTTCTGGCCTTTGACCTTTCCCACCCACCTGGCTTCACCTATCACCTTCCAGCTAGCCTCTTTCCCCTCCCCACAACTTTTTATTCAGGGGGGCTTCCTTCTCAGTCCTGGTGAAGAGTCTCAGCCTGAAATGTCAACTGTTTATTTCCATAGATACTGCCTGACTTGCTGAGTTCCTCCAGTATTTTGTGTGTGTTGCTTTGGGTTGCCAGGTTTTCCAGATACTTGTGTATCTGACTACAATGTTAGGAGTGCAAAGGGTTAAATGTTGCAAGTAGCTGATGGAGGTGGGCTTTAGGACCTGGGGGAAATACAATTGATATTGACCGCACGTTCTTTGCTATTGATGTCTTTGGGAAGTGCAATGTTGATTTCCATGAAGCTGTGTGCAGATTTCAATAGAGCATTGATCCTGAAAGGAAGCAATTCTAGTGTGAACAACAGCTAAAACTGCTCACTGTTACCTGCTAAACACAGCCAATAGCTCCCCTATCAATGAATTAATTTGGACAGATTGCTGCAAAATCCACCATTGTCCCATTTGTGTGGATTTCATTGGTGCTTAATCCCAATGCACAGATGGATTTTTACATCAGAGGTTAAAGAGATGTGTATACTCCTGGCCTTAACACTATGGGAAGGCCCTGGAGTTTTAGTCACCACAAAATTCACATGACTTTGTAATCAGAAAGCGGGACACAGCGTCATTCAGATTTAGATTTATTTATTTATTGACATACAGGATGGAATATGCCCTTCCAGCCCTTCGAGCCGTGCTGCCCAGCAACACCGCACCCCCCCTCACTTTCGATTTTAACCCTAGCCTAACCACGGGACAATTCACAACGACCAATTAACTTACCAAACAGTATGTCTTTGGACTGAGGGAGGAAACTGGAGCACCCAGAGAAAACCCACGTGGTCACAGGGAGAAGATACAGGCAGTGACGGGAACTGAACCGGGATCACTGTTACAGTAAAACATTGTGTTAGCCACTACGCCACTGTGCCAACCCATTTATCACGTGTACATAAAGTGAGTCATTGTGTTAACAACCATTTTTATTATACTTTAGAGATACAGCACAGTAACCGGTCGTTCTGACCCATCAGGCCTGGGCCGCCCAATTACGTGGGTACTATAGAGAGAGTGCAAAGGAGACATACAAGGATGTTGCCTGAATTGGAGGGCGTACCTTATGAGAATAGGTTGAGTGAACTTGGCCTTTTCTTCTTGGAGCGATGGAGGATGAGAGGTGACCTGATTAGAGGTGTACAAGATAATGAGAGGCATTGATTGTGTGGATAGTCAGAGGCTTTTTCCCAGGGCTGAAATGGCTAACACGAGGGGCATAGTTTTAAGGTGCCTGGAAATAGGTACCGAGGGGATGTCAGGGGTAAGTTTTTCACACAGAGAGTGGTAGGTGTGTGGAATGCACTGCTGGTGGTGGTGGAGGCAGATACAATAGGGTCTTTTAAGAGCCTATCAGGTAGGTACATGGAGCTTAGAAATATAGAGGGCTATGCGGTAGGAAATTCTAGGCAGTTTCTAGGATAGATTACATGGCCGGCACAACATTGTGGACTGAAAGGCTTGTAATGTGCCATAGATTTCTATGTTCTATGTTCTATATTCTCCCGTGTGACCAGGGCTGGGGTCCCTGGGCTGGAGGCCCTGATGGGCCCCTGCCGACACAGTAAAATGCTTGTGTACCAAGCAAAAAAAGGCAAGAACAATAGCAAAGGTCGTACTGGTCTAAATATCAAAGCTGTGGACTAAGACATTGGTTTAGTACAATACTGTATATAGGCTGTAAACTTACAGGCCTTAGGAGGGAGGACAGAAAGTAATGCAGATTCTTAGTTTGAAGGACAGCATCTAAAGCACTTAAAAATTGACCTAGGCTTAGTTGTCTTAGTAAAGTTATGAGGGAGACGAAGTATGATGTACCCCAGTCTTAAACCTTTATTTAGCTATTGCTGCACACACCATAGGTCTTATTTCTCAAACAATGCCAAAGCATTTTTATCTAGGTATTTTTCTCAACCATGTGCTCTGAGAAAGTAAAATGGAAATGAGAGGCAAAAAGGCCAAGAGAGATGGCACTATGGCAGACTAGGAAACTTGACAATACTCCAACAATCTTTTTGAAAAATGAGATCTAGCACATACTAACCTATTGCTGTACTGTGTGGCTTGCAGAGTAAAGACTGCAGTTGCTTATGTCAATATTCATCTCTCCTAAAACTTTGAGCACAGACTCACATAAAGCCTCCTCTGTGTGGTTCTCAATGGGTAGCAATTGTAAGAATCGCTCCTGAATGTTTCCATCAGTTGACACATAACGTGAGCTGATCTATGTGTGCAACATCTGTGCTTGAATCAATGCTAATAGAAAGTATTTGGCCATTTTGACTTCACTGATGATCTCTGACAGAACTCGATCGCACATGATCTGCGTGGAATGGGCTGCCGGCAACGGTGGTGGAGGCGGATACGACAGGGTCTTTTAAGAGACTTGGATAGGTACATGGAGCTTAGAAAAACAGAGGGCTATAGGTAAGCCTAGTAATTTCTAAGGTAGGGACATGTTCAGCACAACTTTGTGGGCCGAAGGGCCTGTATTGTGTGGTAGGTTTTCTATGTTTCTATGTTTCTATGAGCTCAATAAACTCCTCAAATGTTTTAGGTAAAAGATATGAAGGGATGCCTGATCCTGCATTTCCAAATTTCTGTATGTGCGCCTTCAAAAACAGGTCAAACTCACTTATTACCTCCAGGATGCCCATGTAGTTGCCGTTATCAGGCCTGCCAAATATGTCACTGGAGCCTCGGACAGCCACTCCCCTCTCGACCAAAAACTTCACAACCGCCACCACTCCTCTCAATATGTCAGTCCAGTAGACACACTCTGACTCAAACTGTTTTTGCAGTTCTGTATCTATTCTTCCACTGTCAGACACTAGTGTAACGTAGGTCAGTATCGTTTTCCTGTGGTGTTCGCTATTTTCATGCTCTCCTATGCGATCAGCAGCATGTTTCCAGTTGCTAAAGCCAGTTTCAAAGATGGACTGGCAGCTACCATTATTGAAGATGCGGCACGCAAAACAAAACACACAGCCGGTGGGAGGGGAATATAAGAGCCACTGCCTTGATATGTACTCACCATTTACGAGCTTGCGTTTGAAGTGAAATTTGGAGAAAAAACGCTTCTGCTGTTTGTATACTTGTTCTGAAGCTTTGATATCCACATCCTTATTCTGGCAGGACTCCGGCCCTTTCTTAGCCCAGTACACTCGGACTGAATCATCTAACGTTTCCTTTCCCCAGCGAGCAGGATCAGTGCTGTAAGGCTCCTCAGTAGCGGTAACGTTAACATTAATGGCGGCCCGACTTGGTTGTGCAGAGGCCTCTGTGGTTGGGAATCCCAAAGTCATGCTCTCTGCCTCTTCAACATTAGCTGCTGACTGTAGCAAGGACGGTGGTCCTGTGCTAACGCTGGTGCTAGCGCTAGCTGTTGAACAAGTCTTCATTTGTTCACCGGTCCCAGACTGTGACAAGAGCAATGGTACTGCTGCATCATCGAGAACAGGTTTAAAAATTCTGTCAATTTCAATGTCTTTCTTAATGCTTCTTTCTCACGGTTCTCTTTTTCTTGTTTCTTTTTCTTTTTCTGTGCTCCACTCTCGGATTTTTTTTTGTCCGCCATGATGATAGCTACCTATTTTGGGCCCCTCTGCAGCTCTGGCCCCTGGGCTGCAGCCCAGCCTAGCCCTGCCTAAAGTCCGGCCCTGCGTGTGACCAATTAACCTACTAACCTGTATGCCTTCGGAAAGTGGGAGGAAGCTTTTCCCTTGTGAGTAGGTGATTTTGTTTTATCTTTATGGTACAAAATAATTTACGGCTAAGCATGTTTTTTTCATTTTTCTATTTTTGATTTTAGAGATATGGTGTGGAATAGGTCGTCCTGGTCCTTCAAAGCATGCCACCAGCAACTGGAAATGAAGGTTCTTTCTACTTAACTTTGGTACAAGTGTAATGGAAAAAGTATAAATGAAGTTAGATTACCCATAGAGAGTGCCAGGCATTCAGATGAAGTGGACTTAGCTGCTTTTTAAAGAAGCTGTTTGATTTTATTTATTTAGTGATACAGTGTGGAGACGGACGGCCCTTCTGGCCCTTTGAGCTCTGCTGTCCCAGCAGCCCCACAACCCTGATTAACCCTAGCCTAAACTCGGGACAATTTACAATGATCAATTAATCCATCAACTGGTTTGTCTTTGGACTGTGGGTGGAAACCGGAGCATTCGAAGGGGACCCATGCGTTCCACAGGGAGGACGTACACACTCCTTACAGAGGATGCCAGGATTGAATTCAGAACTCCTACAGGCCCGAGCTGTAATAACATTGCTACCGTGGAGCCCGTAGCTTTCACTCATGAACCATTTTCTCAAATAAAAACCTTTTCTGTTTAACTTTTATTAACTGACATACAAGTTCCCTGATGAACTGGGTTTGTCCTGAGCACATACCATTTAATGTTTTGGATAACCAGTTTGAGGGTCTATTTTAAACTCCCTGTGATGCAGAGTGAAAACTTTTCTAATCTCTTTCCGTAATTATTCGCATTCTTCTTTCAAACGACTACAGCCTTTACAATGGGAATATTAACCTTCTTGGAAATGAATTTTGGTGCTGGGACACTTGTCCCAGACCCTGTATGTTTAGGTTTAAACTGGATGGTATATACCAATGCTTCCCAAAGTGGACAATATCGCCTCCACCCCCCACCCCCGGAGCAATGAGAGTTTCTAAGGGGGTGATAGGGAGGTGCTTGATAGCAAGGGGGCATCTTAGGGATTACAGGCTTAATTAAAGTAATCAATTACTTACTATAAGCCAGGAGTTCCCAACTGGAGGTCCATGGACCACTTGTTTAATAGTTCTGGACCTTGGCATAAATAAGGACCTTGGCATAAATGAGCATTTGATCCTTAGTGCCCCAATAATAAATTACAATGATCATGTAATCAACTCATCCCTTGCTAACTCACTGTTCTCTTAGACTTTGTTCAAAGCACATTATAGTTGTTGAAAAGTAATGTGACACTTCTGTATTTGGCATATCATGAAAAATAGGGACTGAAGAAATCACGCTATGGATTTATGCCAGCACCAAGTAACCAACAGCTTACCTGTTGTGTGAAAAATTTTCTCAAATGAGGCTATCAAGCCATCTGGGCTCCTTGAACATATGAAGAGAATACGCCCTGATAAAGCAAACAAGAACTTGGCTTATTTTCAGCCACTTTGTGAAAACTTTCAGATATGGAAAACACTTCAAGACATGTGTGCCAGCTCTTCACACCAAAACAGTGATGGGTTGCGTGCTTCACACAACATTTGATTGCTCATTGTTAAATCTGGAAACCCCCATAAAATTGGAGAAGAACTGATTCTGCCAGCAGTAAGGGATGTTCTGAATATGGCTTTGCTTAAGTCACCAGACCACATAATTAAAGTAATTCCATCCAGTGATAACTCTATTCAAAGACGAGTAGATGAAATTTCTGAGAGTGCGGACAACACATTGTGCAACATACTTAGGACAACAGAATTTGCTTTGCAGTTGGATGAATCAACTTTGCCAAGCTTCTTGGTTATACTCGATTCATAAAAGATGGAAGGATGAGTTGATATTTGCAAGGGGACTAGGAACAGATACGAAGAGGGAGTCAATACTTTGGGTTCTTGAGCAGTTTTTCAATGAGAAGGACATTCCGTTCACCAACATTCCTGCTTGTGCAACAGATGGAGCACTATCAATGACAGGGCATCACCCCAGGGTGATTACATTCCTGAAAAAAGCAGCACCTAACATATTTACCCTTCACTGTGTAATTCACAGACAACATTTTGTCGCAGAAAACCTAAGTGATCAGATGCACAAACCATCAAATACTGTTACCACAGCAGTAAATAAAACCAAGTCCACGCTCTCAATTCTTGACAATTTCGAGAGCTTTGTACTGAGAATGACGAACAGTTTGAACCCTTGCTGTTACATACAGAAATCAGGTGGCTCTCGAAAGGAAACTGCCTGAGATGCTTTTATGTGCTTTTTGAAACTGATAAAATTCTTTGAAGACTTGAATGCTCATTCAGTAACCAACTCAGGAATATTAGGCATGACATTGCTTATTTGTCAGAATTATTCACAAAGTTTAATGAAATTGATTTCCACATCAGTCATTTCCACTTATCTGTCCCAATTTTACCCTATTTAAGTGCAACAGTGGGCGCTGTGACCTTTTCCAATTTCTGAGCCTCTCTGAGTTAGAAAAGAATGAAAGAATACCAGATGATGATCTTCAATTCTACACCCTCCTGGGTGAGCTACATAAAGACATGTCCAAAGAGACTTCCGAATTCATCTCTCAATCCAAGTTCCAGATTGGGTAATAAATCCATTCCTGAACACTTGTAATGAAGAACTAACAGCAAGGATGGGGAAAGAACTGACCTCACTACAAAATGACTTTGAGCCAAAGCCAAGGTTTATAAAATCATATCAAGACTTTTGCTTGTGGAAAGAAATCTTTGAGTACCATCCTGCATGATGGAAAAAGGTCAAGATGTTCTTTATCGTCTTTCCTACATCATAGGTAGTGGAGCATGGCTTCAGTGCAGTCGCCAAACTTCTTTCAAAGCAGTGAAACAGACAGCAAATTACTGAATGTAGTAACATTCAATGTGATGTTGAGAAGCTGATATCACTGCTCCAAGCCCATCCATCTCATTTAGAGGCGAAAAAGCTATGAAGTAGTGAATAATTGGACTACTAATGCACATTCTAAAATTGTTGATGAAAATAGTTTTTACTGTAATTGAATAAAGAAATAGTTTTATTCGTAGCTTTAAATTGATTGGAACTTTTTTTTGTAATCATTTGTCACTGCTTTGAATTTCCAGTTCCTGTTTTCTTTCACGCATTGTAAATCAATATTTTTTATAGTGTTGATGCAATGGTCAGAAAGGGAGAAGGATCCCTGGGGACGTGATCTCGGAGTCAAGGGGGTGGTAACCTAAAAAAGTTGGGAACCACTGGAGTATACCATCTCATTATTGAAAAGTATTGTAAAAGCAAGGGGAGTTACATTTATTACTGTGTTCAAATGGTACACAAATTTTACACGAGCTTAAGGGTTAACATATGAGGAGCGTTTGATGGTTCTGTGCCTGTACTCACTGGAGTTCAGAAGAATAAGGGGGTATCTCACTGAAGTCTATTGAATATTGAAAGGCCTAGATAGAGTGGAAATGGAGAGGATATTTCCTATAGCGGTGGAGTCTAGGATCAGAGGGCACAGCCTCAAAATACAAAGATATTGCTTTAGAACAGAGCTGAGGAGGAATTTCTTTAGCCAGATGGTGTTGAATATGTGGAATTCATTGCCAGACAGCTGTGGAAACCTTGTCATGGGCATATATTAAGCAGAAGTTGATACCTCCTTGATCAGTAAGGGGGTCAAAGTAAATGGAGAGAAGGCAAGAGAACAAGGTTGAGAGGGATAATATATCAGCCATGAAGAAATGATGGAGCAGACTTGATGGGCTGAATGGCCTAATTCTACTCCTGTGTCTGATGTCTTATGGTCTAAAGCATATAAACAACTGTCACTGTGCAACTGCTTTAATATTACCAATAGTAATTACTTTGTTGTAAGGGTTATGCTCCCCTCCTGTTCTGCAGACATCGATCTGCTAGATGACAGTGCTAGATGAGATAAAAGCCTTTAGCCTCTTAACCTATGCACAATAAATAAACCATGAATTCAACTGAGGTATATCATCGTGGACTTCCATAGCCAATGGAGACATCGATCGAAACATCCTCTCAATCAGTTCCGCCTCTCAATACACGGACACTGCCTTGTTGCAAACTAACCTATCAAGGCAGCTGCGTCAGCACTTGTGCGAGCTTGTTAAAGCACCCTGGTGCAATCATCCCACATCAGAAGGCAGTCTGACATTGAGACTCGGAGTTGGGCGTCTCTACTCTCAGGGTGTAGCAGAGATAAATAACAATCCTGCTCTACTGAATAATTCAAACCAAATGTTGCAGCGACAGAAACAAGTTATTAGAGTTGCCACATTCCACTTCAGGAGAAAAATAAAATGTTATTTTGCCATTCAATGATAGACTCAGCTAGTTTCTGAAGGACACTGGCCACTCCCTCTACAGAAAGTGGTGGATAAGAGCCCAGAGCATGGTGGGTAAAGCCCTCCCCATCGTTGAGCACATCTACAAGGAGCATAGCCTCACTAAAGCAGCCTCCATCATCAAGGACCCCCACCACTCAGGGTATCCTCTCTTCTCACTACTACCAACAGGAACCTTAGGTCCCACACCTCCAAGTTCAACAACAGTCATTACTCTTCAACCATCAGGCTCCTGATCCAGTGCGGATAATTTCATTCTCCTTAACTCTTAGCTGATTCCACAACCTACAGACTCACCCTCAAGGTCTCATGTTCTCAGAATTATTTTTTTATTTGTCTTCTTTTGCACATTGGCTGTTTGTCAGCCTTTACGTACAGCATTTCACAAATTCTGTGGTATTTTGTTATTTCCTTGCAAATGCCTGCAAGAAAGTATATGGTATATACTCACAGGGTAGTATATTATGATGTATATGTACTTTGATAAACTTGACTCTGACCTTGACTCTTAGAGCACCAGGGCGTGATCATAGCCGTGGGAGAGGAGAGGCAGTAACGATGACAGGGTCTCCCAGTAGGCTCCTGTTGAACCTGTTAATGACAGCCTGGTGGTCAATGAAGATATAAGCTTGCTCTATAAAACTGCTCAGTGTAATGCTCTACAGGCTTAGTGCACGAGGACATACCCGACCAAAACGTTTCCATAAACGGCTCCCAGACCGTTCGGGCTGACCGGAAGTGCACTGAGAGTGGTAAGCGTAAAGGAGGGGGGCTTGCTGTTTTGGTTAACAACAGATGGTGCAATCCTGGTCATATTACGATCAAGGAACGTGCTTGTAGCCCGGATATTGAACTTCTTGCTGTTGGACTCCGGCCATATCATTTGCCAAGGGAAATCTCACATGCAATTCTGGTTGTTGTGTACATTCCTCCCTCTGACAACCCGACGTTGGCGTGTAACATCATTTACACCATTGGGCACAGGAGTACATTCAGCCAGAGACTCATTCCACCGGGATGCAGCACTGAGCATCATGGGAAGTCATTTCTGCCTGTGGCCATCAAACTTTGCAGCTCCTCCCTTGGAGGGTCGGACACCCTGGGCCAATGGGCTGGTCCTGGACCTATTTCCGTCTGGCATGGTTTACATATTATTACTTGATTGTTTGTGGTTTTGTATTGCTATGATTGTAGTCTGTTCTTGGTTGGTGCAACTGTAACGAAACCCAATTTCCCTTGGGATCAATAAAGTATGTCTATCTATCTATCTACCTATCTATGTGCTGGAATATCTGCTGTCCAACACAGCCAGAAGCAGGTTAGCTGAATACTTGCCTAGGTGGAGTTTAAGATCACTTAAATATAAACTTTAGGATTAACTTTATTCATCCAGTCCATCTTACATCTATTAAGGAAGTTCTTTGGTGTGTTGCCACTGTACTCAAAAAAAATTAACAATTATATCCAATAAAGAATTACATAAAAATAAGTTAGAAGTACAGATATGGAATAAAATGTGCAAAAGAACGTAAATACCAGCAAGCATTTACAATGTAAACAACATTATAAGAAGAATTTACAGTGCAGTTCAGTGACTGAGGTAATAAATAGAGGGGGATGGGGTGGGGATACCTAGAATGGTTGATCAGGTTAACTTCATGGAGGAAGAAACTTCTAAAATGGCATGAAAGTGTTAATAGGTCAAGAGCACTTTACAGAAGGGACCTTTGAAAAAGGCAGCATCAGCTGGCTGTAGGCTTTAATACCTTGTATGCATTGTGATGCTACTAAGGGATACACCATCTTTAGCTTAATCCAGGTCTCCTTTTAGCTATGCCACCAAAATTATTTGGGACAGCTAACATGATATCAGTTGGGTGAATCAGGAGAAGGCAGCTTTGAACTCATGACCCAGCACAACTGTCAAGTTGCTTCTGAGGACAATTGCCTTCTTAGAGAGCGTAAGAGTACTCAGCTGCAGGTGATATGTCAATATGATTTTCTCTTCCGATGATCCGCAGTGCCATAGGGCATGTTTATGGAAGCATTTGTTGTACTTCTCGAGGCTCTACACGGGCAAGGAATACACCAGTATGCAAAATCAAGGTTTTCTCCAGTTTATGGCACGGTCCTGTTCCTGTGAACTGCTCAAAACCTGAATAGCTCAGAAATCTGAACTGTGGCCATGAGCTGAGTTGATATGTGACAGAAGATGCCTGTAACTCTACAGCAGTGGGCAAATCCACCCCGCTCATCTCTTAAAGACCTTAAGACCATAAGAAATAGTAGTAGAATTAAGCCCAAAATACTCTGCAGATGCTGGGGTCAAAGCAACACTCACAACACGCTGGAGGAACTCAGCAGGTCGGGCAGCATCCGTGGAAATGATCAGTCAACATTTTGGGCCGGAACCCTTCGTCAGGACTGAAAAGGGAAGGGGCAGAAGCCCTATAAAGAAGGTGGGGGGAGGGTGGGAAGGAGAAGGCTGGTAGGTGCCAGGTGAAAAACCAGTAAGGGGAAAGATAAAGGGATGGGGGAGGGGAAACAGGGAGGGGATAGGCAGGAAAGGTGAAGAAGGAATAGGGGGAAACACAATGGGTAGTAGAAGGAGGTGGAACCATGAGGGAGGTGATAGGCAGCTGGGGGAGGGGACAGAGTGAAATAGGGATAGGGGAAGGGAGGGGGAGGGAATTACCGGAAGTTGGAGAATTCTATGTTCATACCAAGGGGCTGGAGACTACCTAGAAGGTATATGAGGTGTTGCTCCTCCAACCTGAGTTTAGCCTCGTCATGGTAGTAGAGGAGGCCATGTATGGACATATCTGAATGGGAATGTGAAGCAGAGTTGAAGTGGGTGGCAACTGGGAGATCCTGTCTGTTGTGGCGGACGGAGTGGAGGTGCTCGATGAAGCGGTCCACCAATCTGCATCGGGTTTCACCGATGTAGAGGGCCACACCGGGAGCACCGGATGCAATAGATGACCCCAACAGACTCACAAGTGAAATGTTGCCTCACCTGGAAGCACTGTTTGGGGCCCTGAATGGTGGCAAGAGAGGAGGTGTAGGGACAGGTGTAGCACTTACGCTTAGAGGGATAAGTGCCGGGTGGGAGATCTGTGGAGAGGGACGTGTGGATCAGGGAGTCGCGGAGAGACCGATCCCTGCGGAAAGCGGAGAGGGGTGGAGAGGAAAAAATGTGTTTAGTGGTGGGATCCTGTTGAAGGTGGCGGAAGTTGCGGAGGATAATGTGCTGGATCCGGAGGCTGGTGGGGTGGTAGGTGAGGATAACGGGAACTCTGTCCCTTTTGTGGTGGTGGGAGGATGGGGTGAGGGCTGAAGTGGATGGGTTGCAGCAACAGAAGAACAAAAGGTAACTAATAAAGTGGCCACTGAGTGTAAATCAGGTGTTCAGAAGTTGGGAGGGCCTGTGAATGTAGGGCAACAATCGGAAAAGACCATAACCTGCCATAGTTATCTGAAAACAAACAGGGTATTTTAAGCCCATGTACTAAATTCCAAAGTATTGGTCTAATGATCAAGGGATAAGTGAGACCCAACACTAGAGCTAATTTAGATTGAACTAATTAAATAAATTAAATTAAAAAACTATTATTATTACTGCTGTTCATGAAACTAATGGATTATTTGAAAACTAATGGCCTTCAGAGAAGGGAATTTGCCACCAGAACCTGGTGTGCCTTACATTTGACTGCAGAACTACATTATGGTTGGTGCCCTAAATATCTTCTGAAGTAGCTTAGCAAATGATCTTGTTCAGGAAGAGACAATGACCATCAGCCTTGTCTGAAAAGCCCCAAAAACAACGAGAAACTCATTTGTTATTCCAACAACACACACAAAATGCTGGTGGAACGCAGCAGGCCAGGCAGCATCTATAGGAAAAGGTACAATCGATGTTTCGGGCTGAGACCCTTCAACAGGACTAACTGAAAGAAGAGCTAGTAAGAGATTTGAAAGTGGGAGGGGAGGGGGAGATCTGAAATGATAGGAGAAGACAGGAGGGGGAGGGATGGAGCCAAGAGCTGGACAGGTGATTGGCAAAAGGGATATGAGAGGATCATGGGACCAGAGGCCCAGGGAGAAAGAAAGGGGGAGGGGAGCACCCGAGGAAGATATAGTGAGTGGGACAGAGGGAGAGAAAAGAGAGAGAGAGAAAGAAAGGGGAATAAATAAATAAATAAATAAGGGATGGGGTAGGAGGGGGAGGAGGGGCATTAATGGAAGTTAGAGAAGGCTAGGGGAAAACACAATGGGTAGTAGAAGGAGGTGGAACCATGAGGGGGATGATAGGCAGCTGGGGGAGGGGGCAGAGTGAAACAGGGATGGGGAAGGGAGGGGGAGGGAATTACCGGAAGTTGGAGAATTCTATGTTCATACCAAGGGCTGGAGACTACCTAGACAGAATATAAGGTGTTGTTCCTCCATCCTGAGTGTGGCTTCATCTTGACAGTAGAGGAGGCCATGTATGGACATATCAGAATTGGAATGGGACGTGGAATTAAAATGTGTGGCCACTGGGAGATCCTGATTTCTCTGGCGGACAGAGCGTAGGTGTTCAGCGAAATGGTCTCCCAGTCTGCGTTGGATCTTGCCGATATATAGAAGGCTGCATCGGGAGCACCGGATGCAATATATCACACCAGCAGACTCACAGGTGAAGTTTCGCCTCACCTGGAAGGGCTGTCTGGGGCCCTGAATGGTGGTGAGGGAGGAAGTGTAAGGGCATGTGTACCACTTGTTCCGCTTACAAGGAAAAGCGCCAGGAGGGAGATTGGTGGGAAGGGATGCGGGGGGACGAATGAACAAGGGAGTCGCGTAGGGAGTGATCCCTGCAGAAAGCAGAAAGTTGGGGGGAGGGAAAGATGTGCTTGGTGGTGGGATCCCGTTGGAGGTGGCGGAAGTTACAGAGTTATATGTTGGACCCGGAGGCTGGTGGGGTGGTAGGTGACGACAAGGGGAACCCTATCCCTAGTGGGGTGGCGGGAGGAAGGGGTGAGAGCAGATGTGCATGAAATGGGAAAGATGCATTTGAGAGCAGAGTTGATGGTGGTGTTGTTCCAATGCATTCTTATTGATGTTCACATTCAACCTGTTTGAGGAACCAGAGGGAGTGACAGAAGTACAGAATAAGATGAGAGAAGTAATGATTTGCTCTAGGAGTTTAGCAATCTGAATACAGTACTAGTCATTGTTCATTTGAATATTCAGTTTATAGAATAAAGAATAGTTCTTACAAAATATAGAAAGGAAACTTTGAATAGACTAGGCAAATATTGGAAAAGGAACTGAATTTGCTGAGAGAACAAATACTCATTGCACCTCAGCCCCAAATGTATGAGCAAGAGGTTTCTAAACTTCTTGTTGCAGAATCAGATAACATGGAAATAGCCTACACCTTCCATCACATCAGTGCTGGGAGAACAAATACTCATTGCACCTCAGCCCCAAATGTATGAGCAAAAGGTTCTTAAACCTGTTGTCATAGAATCAAACATGGAAACAATCCACTCAGCCCATCACATCTGTGCTGCAATCTAAGACCTAACCACACTGACACTACATTAATTTCACTTCATTTACTACAAATTCCCACTAACGTCTCCCTTTTCATCTACTACCACTGCCTCTCCTCCCTATTTCTACCACTCACCTGCACACAAGGGGTAATTTAAAGTGGCAAATTGGCCCAATTGGCCGACCAACCTGCTGATCTTTGGCATTGTGCAAAGAAACTGGAACACCCAGGAGTAACCCCAAGTGGCCGCTTGGAGAGTGAGAAAATTTCAAACTCCACACGGGCGGTACCCAAAGTCAGGATTGAATTCATGACACTGGAGCTGTGAGAGACCAGCTCAACTACACAGCTGAGCGTTTTGCTGCAATATTAGTCTCACATGACATCTGAGCACAATGGTCCCACAATCATGCAACTCCAAGGAAAGTGATCAGGAATGAGCTGGGGCTTTTCTCTCTGGAGTGAAGGAGGGTGAAAGGTGACTTGATAAGGGTGTACAAGATGATACAAGGCATGGATAGAGTGAGACTTTTTCCCAGTGCAGAAATGGCTAATTTCAGGGGGCATCATTTTAAATTGATTGAAGGAAAGTATAAGGGCGAAGTCAGAGGTAAATTTTTTACATTGAAAGTGGTGGGTGCTATATCTGAGGAAGAACAGACAATAATATGGAGGTATCAATGGAAGTGTACCGGTTCACAGAAATGGAGAGAGTTTGGATGGAAAAACTTGATAAGATAATTTATTACACCCTCTCAGAAATCCCATTATGATAGTAATCTCCCTGTTTGCTGGAGAAATTGTGGAAATCAAAATGCAAACCATTATCATATTTTCTGGGATTGCCCCATTATCAAAGACTATTGGAGTGGGATACACAATGCCCTACAAGACATCTTTAAATGTGAAATACCCTTAGAAAGTAAGACCATATATTTTGAGTATGTACCTCAAGAATGGTTGAAAAGAGATAAATATTTAATGAATGTACTGCTGGTGGCTGGTAAAAAGACCCTTACCAGGAAATGCTTATCACAGGGGAGCCCAACTTTAAACGCATGGATGGAAATTACAATGGACATTTACAAAATGGAGAAGGTAACAGCATCTGTTAATCATAAGTTGGAACAATTTGATTCATACCGGGAAAAATGGTTCAACTACATAACACCTCATAGGCCTGATTTTATTCTCACAAATCAACGAATATGTTGTAAAAAAAAATCACTCCCTCTGTACATAGTTTTCTCCTTTTGCTTGTTCTTTCTTTCCTCTCTTTTCTATAAGTGTATACCTCAGATAAATATCGTGTGGAGATTTGTGGCAAATATGATTATATGATATATATGTACAAGATCTGAAATACATCTTACAGAAATGTTTGTTCGATGATGAACTTCAATAAAAAATAAATTGCAAGAAAAACAGAAAGTGTTGGATGTATGAACTGCTCTGCCAGGGGTGGTGGTAGAGACATTTAGGAGACTCTTACCTGGGCACATGGATGATGGAAAAATGGAGGGCGATTTTGGAAGGAAAGATTAGATTGATTTTAGAGTAGGTTGTGGGCCATAACATTGTGGGCTGAAGGGCCTGTATTCTGCTGAAATATTCTATGTTGTATAAAGTTTAAAATAAAACAAAAATATTTTAAGTACTCTGCATATAAGGAAGCAAACTGTTAATAAAAATATATGGGTTTCAGTTCATGTTTTGAATTTGTAGTTGGAATTCTAGATACAAGTCCGCAGTATATTCATAAAAGTAAATATCCGGATCTTCAAATGATATCTGTACAAGGCCTTAATTTAATGTTTCATCTGAAAGATGACACATCTGAGAGAGTAGGGCTGCCTTGGTACTCCTCTGGAATGTCAGCTTGTATTAATTCTTCAAAGTAACTGAAAAGCAAAAAAGTTGCTGATGACCTGGTTAAAAACAGAAAATGCTTGTGATACTCCATAGGCCAAGCAGCAGCCATTGAGAGAGAAAGTGCTTTAATATTTCAGGTCAATGACCTTTTATCAGTTCAAGAGTCATCAACCTGAAATGTGGAAGTGTGGATACTATAGAAAGGGTGCCGAGGAGATTTACAAGGATGTTGCCTGGATTGGGGAGCATGTCTTATGAGAATAGGATGAGTGAACTTGGCCTTTTCTCCTTGGAGTGATGGAGGATGAGAAGTGATCTGATAGAGGTGTATAAGATGACAAAGGCATTGATCGTGTGGATAGCCACAGGCTTTTTCCCAGGGCTGATATAGAAACATAGAAATCTACAGCACATTACAGGCCCTTCGGCCCACAATGTTGTGCTGACCATGTAACCTACTCTAGAAACTGCCTTGAATTTTCCTAGCATATAGCCCTCTATTTTTCTAAGATATGGCTAACATGAGGGGGCATAGTTTTAAGATGCTTAGAAGTATGTACAAGGGGGATGTTAGTGGTGAGTTTTTCACACAGAAAGTGGTGGGTGCATGGAATGCACTGCTGGCGACGGTGGTAGAGGTTGATACCATAGAGTCTTTTAAGAGACTCTCATAGAGCTTAGAAAAATGGGGGCTATACAGTAGAGTAATTCTAGGCAGTTTCTAGAGTAGGTTACATGGTTGGCAGATATGTAATATGCTGTAGATTTCTATGTCCTATGTTCTCTATGTAAAGAGCCTGCTTTCTTCAGAATTTTCCATTTTCATTTGTGTGGCGGGTCCAGGGATACACTTCGAATCAACAGCTTCTGAATCAAGTCGAAAGGTACCAACATCATGGCTTAAGCCAGAGGCGAGGAATTCTGCAGATTCTGGAAATTCAAGCAACACACATTAAAGTTGCTGGTGAACGCAGCAGGCCAGGCAGCATCTCTAGGAAGAGGTACAGTTGACGATTCGGGCTGAGACCCTTCGTTCTGTATCTCTTCCTAGAGATGCTGCCTGGCCTGCTGCATTCACCAGCAACTTTGATGTGTGTTGCTTAGGCCAGAGAATTATGCTGGCCTGGGCTAGCATCAGTGGCATCAGCAGTTGGTCTGCCACCTGTCCTCAGGGGAAGGAGAGATAAGGAACAATGAAGCGATCTGGAGATGTGTAATGAAGGGATGGGAGAGAGAGCTGTCTAGAGCGGCTCCCCCTTTGAACCCTGAACTGTTTGAAGTGATGGACAGGCGATACCCCAGCAGGGGGATAAAAAGGGACAGGTTCGCTAAGGCAGGACACACACGACACCCGAGGTAACGAGACCCTGGAAGCGGTGCGCCTCTCACGAGTCGGTGGGAAGTACCGGACCATAAACGCACAGGGTGGAAAGGTATGATCAGCAGGAACCCGGTGTGTGTCCACCCTCGCTTGGGTGCTGGGTTCACTGCAGAGGATCGACCGCATCTGGAGGAGGGGTCACAGTCAGTGACCTCAGGTGACATCACAAAGGACCCGCCCGAAAGCTGCTTGTGAGCAATATTGCCGGTCTGTGAGTGGAAGCTGTTCTGAATGATCAGTCGTTCTCGATCTCTCTCTCCCTCCCCCCACGTTGTCCATCGCCATGGCAATGATTACTGCGAACTGAACTAAATTGGACTGAACTTTGTGTCACTTTGAAATTGGTCATTTACCCCTAGACAACGATAGAGCTTGATTGATCCTGTTATCTTAATTCTGTGCACATGTGTCTTTATCATTGCTGAACTGTTGCATTTATTATCCTTTCGATTACTGTGCTGCTTGTTTCTTTAATAAAACTTCCTTAGTTCTAGTAATCCAGACTCCCACTGAGTGATCCATTTCTGCTGGTTTGGCAACCCAGTTATGGGGTACGTAACAATCAGCAACTTTGATGTGTGTTGCTTAGGCCAGAGAATTGGGATATTGCAATTATTACTGGGCCTGCTCAGTGTAAGGCTTCACAAGCATGCTATTTTCCCACTGGATGCAAAAATATAATACCGTAGATTCCGGAAATCTGAAACAAAGCCAGAAAATGACCCCAAGTGTTCAGCAGACCACCTGCGGAATCAAAAAATGAGTTGGCACTTCAATCAACTTTGTTAGCTGTCCACATATCTTTTCATTTACTTGTGGACGTTACTGGCAATGAAACTATTTATTGTACATCCCTAATTAGAAATGAAGAGTTTGTGGTCAAGACGGAAGCCAAACAAGGTAAGGACAGCAGACCCTGTGTCTGTCCCTGGTGAATCTATCTGGTAGTTTCCTGGCTAGTACTACTCAGGCCAGCTGTTTAATTCCTGATTTAGTTACTGCAATTAATCTTCTTCTGCCATGGTGAGATTCACATTCATGTTTCTACATCAATATTCTCAAAGATGCTTCTGTTCTACCATATCTCTTGACTGTCAATGTACACTCACTGGCCACTAACCCTATCTATTCCTATTGGAGAGAATTATGCACTCTGTGGCCACTTTATTAGGTACACCTGTACACCTGCTCATTAGTGCAAATATCTAATCAGCCAATCATGCAGGCAGCAACTCAATGCATAAAAGCTTGCAGACATGGTCAAGAGGTTCAGTTGTTGCTCAGACCAAACATTAGAATAAGATGGAAATGTGATCTAAGTGACTTTGACCATGGAATGATTGTTGGTGCCAGATGGGGTGGTTTGAGTATCTCAGAAACTGCTGATCTCCTGGGATTCTCACACAGAACAGTCTTCAGAGTTTGCAGAGAATGGTGCGAGAAGCAATAAAAAAAAATCCAGTGAGCAGCAGTTAAGTGGGCAAAAATACCATGTTAATGAGAGAAGTCAGAGGAGAATGGCCAGACTGGCTCAAACTGACAGGAAGGTGACGGTAACTCAAATAATCGCGTGTTACAACAGTGGTGTGCAGATAAACACCTTTGAATACATAACATGTCAAACCATAAAGTGGCCACTCAGTGTGTTGAAATGTGATTCTGCTGATGTTTACAAGCCTGTCATTTTTTGAAAGAACTTCATTGGCTGGAAAATGCTTCAAGATGCTTAGAGATTATGAATGAAGTTGTGCAAATCCTAACTTGCTTTTCTTTGAATTTAATTTTGGCAGGTTTACCTTTGATGGTTGGCGCCTGTAATAGGACATGTCTCAGTGTGTTGAGACAGCAGTGTTTTTAAAGTGGGGTTGCACAATGGAGGTTTCTCTCTGGCCCATGCTAGGCTCTCCAACATGACAGTGAGGCCAGGGGGATAACTGGGGGAGCAGCAACATGTCAAACTCACACAATGTTGACTGTTTATTCCTCTCCATCGATGCTGCCTGACCTGCTAAATTCCTTCAGCATTTTTGTGTGTGTTACTCTGGATCTCCAGTATCTGCAGAATCTCTTGAGTTATGAGCAAGATTTAAAAACTGTTTTAATGTGACAAGTTGTTTTTTTGTTTTAAACACGAGAGATTCTGAAGATGTAAGAAGTCTGAAGTAACACAAACAAAATGCTGGAGGAACTCAGCAGGTTAGGAAGCATCTAAGGAAAGGAATTAACAGTTGATGTTTCAGGGCAAGGCAATTTATCAGGACTGGAAAGGAAGGGGAAGAAGCCAGAATAAAAAGGTGGGGAGAGGGGAAGGATTAGAAGCTAGGAGGTGATAGGTGAAGCCAGGTTGGTAGGGGAGGGGAATAAGGTGAGAAGCTTGGAGGTGATAGGTGAAGCCAGGTTGGTAAGGGAGGGGAATAAAGTGAGAAGCTAGGAGGTGATAGGTGGAGCCAGGTTGGTAGGGGAGGGGAATAAAGTGAGAAGCTAGGAGGTGATAGGTGGAGCCAGGTTGGTAGGGGAGGGGAATAAAGTGAGAAGCTAGGAGGTGATAGGTGGAATAGATAAAAGACTGAAGAAAAAGGAATCTGATATGACAGGAAAATGGACCATGGGAGAACAGGAAGGATGAGGGCTCCCTCAGGGAGGTGATAGGCAGATGAGGAGAAGAGAAAAGGTAAGAGAAGAAACAGAATGGAGAATAGAAGAAGAGAGACGAGGTGGATGAAAAATGACCAGAAATGAGAAAAACCAATGTTCATGCTATCAGGTTGGAGGCTTTCCATACAGAATATAAGATGTTACTTCTCCAACTTGAGAGGGGCATCATCTTAGCAGCAGAGGAGGCCATGGACTGACATGTTGGAATGACAATAGGAATTTGGATGAAAATGGTTGGCCACTGGCAAATCCTGCTTATTGTGGATGGAGCAAATGTGCTAGCTGAAGGTGTCCCCTAATTTATGTCAGGTCTCACCAATGTAGAGGAGGCCGCATTGGGAGCACTGGATGCTGAAGATGAACCCAACAGATTTGCAGGTGTCTGATGTGGAAGGACTGATTTGAGTCCTGAATGGAGGTAAGGGAGGAGGTGAATGGGCAGGAATTGGTAATTCTTCTGCTTGCCAGGAAGGAAATTAATGGGGAGGGGTGAATGGACAAGTGAATCATGGAGAGAGTAATCCTGCAGAAAGCAAAGAGTGGAGGGGAGGTGAAGATGTGTTTGGTGGTAGGATCCCATCGAAGATGATGGATTATGGAGAATGATGTGCTGGATGTGAAGACTCATGAGTTATAGGTAACAAATAAGAGAAAATCTTCAGCTGCTGGAAATCCACACAACACAAACAAAATGCTAGAGAAACTCAGCAGGCCAGGCAGCATCTATGGAAAAGAGTGCAGTTGACGTTTTGGGCTGAGACCCTTCATCAGGACTGGAAAAAAAGATGAGGAGTCAGAGTAAGCTATCCCTATTAAGGCTGTGAGGGTGGATATCTGGGAAATGGAAGAGGTGTTTTCTTTTAGTTCGTAAACCTTCAGACACAGCGTTTCATGCATCCGTTGGTCTCTAACCCCTCTGTAAGCTATAGTTCAACTCCTCATTAAGAAAGCAAACCTACAATAAAAAAATAAAAATTGTTTAGTCAGGCAGCATCCTTGGAGAGAAAGTGAAGATAAAATAACTATTGCAGATACGGAAAACCCGAAATAAAAACAGAAGACTCTGGGAACACTTAGCAGGGCAGCAGCATCTCTAATGAAGGATCTCCAATCTGAAACAACGTCGTTGTTCCTCTCCTCACGATGCTGATGAGCATTCAGAAGAATCCCAGCACTTTATGAACACAAGAGATTTTGCAGATGCTGGAAATCTGGAGGAATATAACATATCAGGCAGCATCTATGGAGAGGAATAAAGCAGTTGACATTTCAGGGTGAGACCCTTCATCACGATTCTGAAGGATCTTGGCCCAAAAGGTTGACTGTTTATTCCTCTCCATGGATGTTAAGAAAGGATGGGGATATTAGAGGAGTTAAAATACACAATTGTACTAAAAAGATGTTGGTGAGCTTGATTGGTCTATGAAATACTGTGAGATGAGTCAAAGAACAGCAAGGTATGTTGGATTGTGGTTACCATGTTCATAGTAACTCCTCAGCCGATGAAACAGACCATGCATGGACATAGCAAGCCCACACAACATTTTGGCACCGGCTGATAATTGGAAAGTAGCATTCTTCTTACAAAAGAGCCAGCCAATGACTATCTCCAACCAGAGGGAATCAAATCACCAACCCACGACTTCGTTGGTATTGTCATTGCTGAATGGCCCATTATCAATATCCTGGGAGTCAACACTGATCAAAAACTCCGCAGAACCAGCCATATTTACCGCCATGGTTACGGAGAACAGGTTTATTTTTATTTTTTATTTATTGAGATACAACATGGAATCAGCCCTTCCAGCCCTATGAGCTGCACCGCCCAGCAAACCCAGGTTTAACCCAGGCCTAATCACAAGACCATTTACACTGACCAATTAACCTACATCTTTGGACTGTGGGAGGAAACCAGAGCACCTGGAGGAAACCCACACGGTCACTTGGAGAACGCTTACAGAGAGGGCTCGAAGTGGGGGATTTCTGCGCTAAGTGACATCTGAATGCTGAGGTATTTACGTCGTCAAAAAAAACATAAATCAGGAGCACGATGGAATACTTCCCATTTGCCTGGATGAGTGTGGTGCCAACAGCTATGAAAATATCAGCAACATTGGTGGCAGGGTGGCAAAGACGCACTGGATAGTAGGTCCATTGGTCAGTTGGGTGTAAATGGACAACACAAGCTTGTTGGGTCAGAAGGGCCTGTAACTATGCAGTATCTCTAATAACGTAAATTAAAAACAGATAGGGAAAAGCAGTTCATATGATCCCTGCAACTTAATGTTAACTTGTTTTCCTTCTTTCCCACTTCTTAGAATCTTTAAACTTTGGCAGATGGAGTTCAACCCAAATAAGTGTGAGGTGATTCATTTTAGTATGTCAAATATGATGGCAGAATATAGTATTAATGGTAAGACTCTTGGCAGTGTGGAGGATCAGAGGGATCTTGGGGTTCGAGTCCATAGGACACTCAAAGCTGCTGCGCAGGTTGACTCTGTGGTTAAGAAGCCATACGGTGCATTGACCTTCATCAATCGTGGGATTGATTTTAGGAGCTGAGAGGTAAAGTTGCAGCTATATAGGACCCTGGTCAGACCCCACTTGGAGTACTGTGCTCATTTCTGGTCACCTCATTATAGGAAGGATGTGGAAACCATAGAAAGGGTGCGGAGGAAATTTACAAGGATATTGCCTGGATTGGGGAGCATGCCTTATGAGAATAGGTTGAGTGAACTCGGCCCTTTTTTCCTTGGAGCGACGGAGGCTGAGAGGTGACCTGATAGAGGTGTATTAGATGATGAGAGGCATTGATCGTGTGGATAGTCAGAGGTTTTTTCCCAGGGCTAAGGTGGTAAGCACGAGAGGGCACAGTTTTAAGGTGCTTGGAAGTAGGCACAGAGGAGATGTCAGGATTAAGTTTTTTATGCAGAGAGTGGTGAGTGCTTGGAATGGGCTGTCGGCGACAGTGGTGGAAGGAGATACAATAGGGTCTTTTAAGAGACTCCTGGACAGGTACATGGAGCTCAGAAAAATAGAGGGCTATGGGTAACCCTAGGTAATGTCTAAGGTAAGGACATGTTCGGCACAGCTTTGTGGGCTGAAGGGCCTGTATTGTACTGTAGGTTTTCTACGTTTCTATGTTTCTAACCCAAAATATCTCTCCATGGGTGTTGTCTCATGTGCTAAGGATTTCCAGCTTTTTTTGTTGTTTTTATTTCAGATTTTCAGCAACAGCGGTTTTTTCTTAATTTCTATTCTGAGCCAGGAGCCTGTTTAACCATGGAATGACAGCCTGAACAGTGATGAGGATTGGGCAGGCTGATTACACCTAAGTCCTGCTGAAGAACGGACCTAAGTCATGGCTGAGATCAGTCATCGAGAGGGTTTCAACATGGATTTCTTTAGTCAGAAGCAGATGTGAGAAAACTAAA
Organism: Mobula birostris; assembly: GCF_030028105.1. Classification (NCBI taxonomy): domain Eukaryota; kingdom Metazoa; phylum Chordata; class Chondrichthyes; order Myliobatiformes; family Myliobatidae; genus Mobula; species Mobula birostris. The sequence goes on from NC_092394.1 coordinate 18,697,070, forward strand.
AAATAAAGCACAGTTTCTTCCTTTTATTCTGATATGAAAATGTCTGAGACCTGGCATTTTACCGATTTTAATGTCTTATTTATGACATGCTTTATAGCTTCACAGAGAAAATAAACAGGGTTGGGTATCATGGTAGAAGGGCATTCTTTCTGAACAAAATGCATGTCTTTAATGACTTCTGAATGTAAATATTTGTAGATAGAACTGCAATCTGCCAGTAATATGCAAAATTATTGAGCTCAGCCATCTGACATTTACGATTAATATAAGGTATTTTATGCATGGAAATCTTTTAGCTTCTTCAATTGAAATCAGAGTAAGCAAACAGATTCAAAAGGTTCGTTAAACCATAAAACAAAGAAAGAGGTTCTCCGTTTCACCAGGTACACATGAATGACAAGCATTTATTTACACTGTCATGTAAAATCCGAGCTGGATGAGTAAGAACTAACTGCTAATCTGGGGTCTTTATAGGCTGCAGAGGAGCTATAATTTGATACGGCCATATTTGGAGTATTGTGTGCAGTTCTGGTCTCCTACCAACATGAAAGATATCAATGGGTTTAAAAGAGTACAGAGGGCATATGCAAGGATGCTTCTGGGACTTATAGGGAAAGGCTGAATAGGTAAGGATTTTATTCCCTGAAGCATAGGAGAATCAGGGGAGATCTTAGAATTATACAATATTATGTGGGGTATAGATAGGTTGGATGAGACTAAAGTTATAGGTCATGGGTTAAGGGTGAAAAGTGAAATACAGTGCCTATAAAAAGTATTTAACTTCCCCCCCCCCGCCCTTGGAAATTTTCAAGTTTAATTGTTTTACAACATTGAATCACAGTGGATTTAATTTGGCTTTTTTGACACTGATCAACAGGAAAAAGATTCTTTCGTATCAAAGTGAAAACAGATCTCTACAAAGTGATGTAAAATAATTACAAATAAAAAAACACAAGTAATTGATTGTGTTAAGTATTCAATCCCCTTTAACATGACACATCAAATCATCACTAGTGCAGCAATTGGTTTTAGAAGTCACATAATTTGCTAAATGGTGTTCTGTTTTAGGAGACCTATGTGCAGTCAAGGTGTTTCAATTGACTGTAGTAAAAATACACCTGTATCTGGAAGGTCCAACTACTGGTGAGTCAGTATCCTGGCAAAAACTACACCATGAAGACAAAAGAACACTCCAAGCAACTCCGCGAAAAGGTTATTGAAAAGCACAAGTCAGGAGATGGAGACAAGAACATTTCCAAGTCACTGAATATCCCTTGGAGTACAGTTAAGTCAATCTTCAAGAAATGGAAAGAATACTGCACAGCCGTAAGACTGCCTAGAGCAGGCTGTGCTCAAAAGCTGAATGACCAAGGATGTGAGGGATGTCACCAAGAGACCTATGACAACTCTGGAGGAGTTACAAGCTTTAGTGGCTGAGATGGGAGAGACTATGCATGCAACAACAATTGCCCAAGTACTTCACCAGTTGCAGCTTTATGGGAGAGTGGTAAAGAGAAAGCCACTGTTGAAAAAAACTCACATGAAATCTTAGCTAGAGTTTGTCTGAAGGCATGTGGGAGACTCTGAATTCAGCTGGAAGAATGTTCTATGGTCTGTTGAAAGCAAAATTGAGCTCTTTGGCATTAGTCAAAATACTATGTTTAGCATAAGCCAAAGACTGCACATCACCGAACACACACCATCCCTACCGTGAAGCATGGTTGTGACTGCATCATGCTGTGGGGATGCTTCACTGCAACAGGCCCTGGAAGGTTTGTGAAGGTGGAGGGTAAAATGAATGCAACAAAATACAGGGAAGTCTTGGAGGAAAACCTGATGCAGTCTCTAAGAGAACTGCGACTTGGGAGAAGACTTGTTTTCCAGCCAAGACAATGATCCCAAGCATAAAGCCAAAGCTACACAGGAATGGCTTAAGAACAACAAAGTTAATGTCCTGAAGTGGCCAAATCAGAGCCCAGACCTCAATCCAATTGAGAATTTGTGGTTGGACTTGGAAAGGACTGTTCACTCACAATCTCCATGCAATCTGATGGAACTTGAGCAGTTTTGTAAAGAAGTATGGGGGAAAATTGCAGAGTCCAGATGTGCAAAGCTGATAGAGTTCTATCCACACAGACTCAAGGCTGTAATTGCTGCCAAAGGTGCATTTACTAATTACTGACTTGAAGGGGGTGAATACTTATGCAATCAATTATTTTATGTTTCATATTTGTAATTAATCTAGATCACTTAGTTGAGATCTGTTTTCACTTTGACATGAAAGAGTCTTTTTCTGTTGATCAGTGTCAAAAAAAGCCAAATTAAATCCACTGTGATTCAATGTTGTAGAGAAATAAAACATGAAAACTTCTGGGGGGGGGGTGAATATTTTTTATAGACACTGTATGTAAAGGGGACATAAGGATGAACTTCTTCACTCAGAGGGTGGTGAAAGTGTGGAACGAGCCACCAGCAGATGCGGTGGATGTGGACTTGATTTCAATATTTAAGAAAAGTTTGCATAAAAACATGGATGGGAGGGGTATGGTGGGTTATGGTCCAGGTGCAGGTCGATGAGACCAGGCAGAATAATTTTTCAGCATGGACTTGACAGCCTGAAAGGCTGTTTCAATGCTGTCGGGCACTGTGACTCAGTATTTTGCATTGATGCACCTATACTTGCTCAAAAAAATGGGAGGATCAATTAAGAAGGCTTAACCAATCATACAGACTCTGAAATTGAACTGGACCATTTTCCCTCTTTCAGATTATTTTTCTCAAATTTTTTTTTTGGGAATCCGCATATCGCTGACAATGCCAGCATTTTTTGTTCACCCCTGATTGTTCAGCTTGGCGGCTCATTGCGGAGATGATTTCAGACTCAACTCTATGGCTGGAATGACAGATTTTCCACAACGAGAGCTATTGGTGAGCGACGTGCTTTTTGAGGTTGTCATTGCTGAGACTATTTTGTCTTCTCCAAGTTCCACGCTTTTAGCTAGACTTAAATTTAGCAGCTGCTGTGGTGGGATTTGAACTTCTCTGTCTGGATTGCGAGCTCAGTAATGTATCTGCTCTATGCCTTAATTCCCCAAACCATTTAGTAATTGAATTTGTAACTGTAGAGATGAATGTTGGTTTCAGAGTCAGAACCAGGGTTAGGCTTGTTATCACTGTTGGGAAATTTGTTGTTTTCGTGGCTGCAGTACTGTACAAGACACAAAATTACTAAGTTACAATAAATAAATAGTGCAAATGAGGAATAGTGAGGTAGTGTCCATGGGTTCATAGCCCATTCAGAAATCTGATGAGGGAAGAGAAGAAACTGTTCCTAAAACATTAAATATGCATCTTCGGGCTCTTGTACCTGTTTCCTGAAGCTGGTAGCAGAAGGAAAGCATGTCCTGGATGGTGAGGGTCCTTAAAGAAGGATGTCACCTACTTCAGGCACTCCCTTTGAAGATGTGATTGATAGTGAGGAGTTTGGCGGCTGAAACCATGAAGTAATTAAGCAGTCATTGTACCCATGTTCAGGCTTGTAGAACAAATTTTCTGATGAATATGTGGAACAGTATTATTGTTATATGACTTTACAACAAACACTTACCACCATGGTCTCTCTTCTCCACATTTTTAACAGTAACTTTGTTGAGTTGAGAACTCATCATCACAAACCCAGTTTCCAACCCAATTTAGCCTGAGTTTCAGCGGAAAACCAATTCGCGCTCCTAAATTACCTCCTTCCATTCTCCAGATTTCACCACCACACGAGAAGCCGATCCTGGGGATGGATGAGTCCCTACCTGAAAACTACCACATCTGAGGTATTATCTTCATAAAGCAATGAAAATGACATTGGGGCTAGTGTTAGTACTTTAAACCAATTTCTCAACGGACAGTTTTAAGAATAGTCAGAATTCCTTTCTAGCCAGGGTACACCATGCATCCAAGGAATGAGCTGATGTGATTAAAAACCAATTTGTGCTCAGGGCTGAACAGAACAGATGTATGATTCATTACAAATTGCTGCATTTGCTGACCTCATATAGATTGGATCAAGTTTTAAAAATTAGAAAATGCAGATTTAAAAAAACAATGGTACTTATGTGTTACGTTACTGCCCAGTGATTAGAAATGAGATTGAAGTTGAGTGTTCCTAATTTTCTTCAATCCCCTGGTAGGAACATCGGCAGCTGCCAAGGTCTCCAATTCCTCCTTCCAAAGAATAAGAGTAATGCACTTATACAGTGCCTTTCCAAAAAAAATGGCAGGTGTTGGAGAATGCAGAATTGTTGGAAACACTCAACAGATCAGGCAATATCTGTGGAAAGTGGAACTGAGTTAACATTTCAGGTTGAAGAGTTCATCAAAAATAAAAACAAGATGCTGTAAATTACAGAAAATTTCAACTTCTTTTGAAGTTGAGTTGCTGTGGTAGCCAACCTGTACATGAAAGACCCCAAAATAGCAACATAATGATAATTGGCTAATCTCTTTTAGAAATGTTGGGAGAGGATAATTATTGATCAGGGTGCTGGGTATACCCCTGCTTTAAAATATGGTGGCGTCTCACTATTTTCTACCACCTGAGAGAGGGGTCATGACTTTAGTTTCCCATTCAAAAGACGACAGCTCCAGCAGTGTGAACCCACAACCACTTTGTTCAAGAGAAAGTGCTGAACTCCGGGAGCCTTAAAATCTCAAAACTCTCTGCTGGCTAGGCAGCACCTGAGGGAAGAGAAACACTGGTAACAAAACCAGCAGCACACCATATCATGGAGGAACTCAACAGGTCAGGCAGCATTGACTGAATCATTGACTTTCCATTTCCTTTCACAGGTGCAGCCTGACCCAGTGAGTTTCCTCCACATCTTGTGTGTGCTCCAGCTTCCAGCAGCTACAGTCTCTTGTGTTTTGCAGCGTGAACCCTGTTTCTCTTTAGAGAAGTGTGGCGAAGTTTCAACATTTTCTGTTTTTATTTCTGATAGAGTCTTCAGCATGAAACATTCTGTTCCTCCCTCCACAGCTGCTGCCCAACGTGCCCGCATTTTCTGTTTTCAATTTCCAGCAGCTGTAGTTTTTAGATAGCAACTTTTTAAAGCCTATGTCTTAATCAAGCTTTATAAAAAGATTTTGTTTCATGATCTTCCAGTGAAATAATTTGACGTTTAACTACCTTCACTACCAACACCATTATCATTATGTGCCGTGTAGTAGGACCCGAGTGATCATGGTCCATGACCATGATTGTACTTGGCAAATTTTACAGAAGTGGTTTGCCATTGCCTTCTTCTGAGCAGTGTCTTTACAAGACAGGTGACCCCAGCCATTATCAATAGTCTTCGGTGATTGCCTGGGGTCAGTGGTTGCATAACCAGGACTTGAGAAATGCACCAGTTGCTCATACGACCATTCAGTATCTGTTCCCATGGCTTCACGTGAGATTGATCAGGGGGCTAAACAGGTGCTACACCTTGCCCGAGAGTGACCTGCAGACCAGTGCAGGGGAAGGAGCACCTTACACCTCCTTTGGTAGAGACGTATTTCCACTCCACCACACACTTAACTACTGTGAAGAGCAATCTATTATTGTTGTAAAGTATTCAGATGTGGAATTAGAATCAGAACAATCGACTGCAGTAGTAGTGCTTCTTGCCTTGGACTAGTGTGGGCTTTGCTCACCAATTTGAGGACCACCCACATCTATAGCTTCATGTCCTGACCACCTTTGCTGGAAACCAGAGTGATTCAGGTTCTTTTTTCATTTCTTTCCTCTGTCAGGAATATGCAAGATTTATTCAGATAATGCCTTCTCCTCAGGGGTTACACGGCTGAGGTCAGTCAGCACTTGGTTGGTTGTCAGTCACTTCCTACCTACTCTTCAGTAATTTCCCTCATCTGACCCTCCTCAGATCATTTGGATGCTGTGATGCACCGGCCTCCCCTGAGACTGCTCAGTCATGTTCAGAAGCCTGTCTGTGGTTGGCCTGGGTTCAAATGACTTTTAGAAGTGATGAACATTGGAAACACTGTGGTGATTTAGAGAGAAAAAATATTTTGCATTTCATTTCCTGCTGTCTGATGATAAAGAGGAAATGAATCTGGTATTTAAATATTTGCCACTCTCTGTACTTCCGCAAATGAACTGTACATAAATCCATGTGTATACTGGAGGCCTTCAGGGGCTTGTGGGGTGCCACAGGGGATTGATAAGGCTGGCTGTGTTGTAATTTGAAGCTGTTGACCACAAAGTGTGTGAATTGTGGAATATTGAACTGATACTGTAATCACTGTATCAATCTCCTTTCAAAGAAGGGGAAAAAGGAATAGAACAGGGAATATAGAACTATAAAGCACAGGAACAGGCCCTTCAACCTGTGGTGACTATCCCAAACATAGAACAGTACAGCCTCTTCGGCCTGCGACGTCATGCCGACCCTTTAACCTACTCCAAGATCAATCTGACCTTTCCCTTCCAGAAAACCCTCTACTTTTGATGACACATTAAACTAATCCCTTCTGTCTGCTCATGATCCAGATCTCTCCTCACTCTGTATATTAATGTGCTTAACTGAACACTACTGTCCTATCTCAAAGTAAACTTATTATCAAAGTACATGTATATATTACCACATATTACCTTGAGGTTCACTTTCTAGAAGGCACTTAACGTGGAAAAATAAATACAATAGAATTTTATGGAAAACTATAGATAAACAAAGACAAACAAACAACCGATGTGTAAAATATGCAGCTAAAAATAATACTGAGAAGATGAGTTCCACCACTTTCGGCAGCCCCTTCCAGATACCTACCTCTTTTTGTGTGTAAAGGCAGACTTGACCCACACGTCTCCCTTAAACTTTCCCAGTCTCACCTTTAAAGGGTATGCTCTCTAGTGTTTGACATTTCGACCTTGGGGAAAAGATTCTGACTGCCTACCCTGTCTATGCCTCTTACAATCTTATAATCTTCCATCAGGTCTCCCTTTAACCTCTGACCCTTGAGAGAAAACAATCCAATCAATCCAAGTTGGTCTGACCTCCATAAATTAAATGTACCTGTTGATACTACAGAAATGTGCAGGGCTTGACAAATCGCTGTTCTGAAGTTGTAAGCCAATTAGACGTTTCAGTGTTAAACATCTCATAAATGAAGCCTGTGGTATTGTTACTGGTCACACAGAAATATATTTATGACACTAGAACTTATAAATCCATTTCCAAGTAAGTATTGCACACACAAAGGTAATTCTCATAATCCACAGGCCATTATTTTACCTGGAATGTTAATCATTCAGAGAATCCATGGTATTAAACTTTTAATAATGGTTGCATGGAGGGTAGGGCCGTTGTGCTGGTGTATATTTAAAGAGAGGACAAGCTTATCTTACTCAAGCGGTAGATCTAGTTAAAAGCATCAAGTTAATGAACATTTTATCTTCCCTATTTTCCCTCCCACTGGGAGTTTTAACCAGCTCACTTGAGGTATTGCTGGCTATCACTGTCCCATTACTGGAGAGTAGGTGGTATCCAGGCTAGAGGCAATACAATAACTGCACACTTTGCTGAAAATTAATGACTTTCCTTGATGACGATTCATGCCTGAATTACATCCTGTCACATGATGCTAAATTAGAGGGTGTTGTACTTAGACAAGTATGCATTTGAAAATCCGGGAGGAAGTTTGGAAACCTAGCAATTTCTCCAAATGTTGTCCTTCCGATTTCTGGAGAATGCTCTGTCGGCTGTTTCATAAATGAAAACATTTTTGCCATGTCTTCACAGGGATTAGTGGTTCATTCCAAAGCAGAACACAAGGCAGGAATATATTAGATTGGATTTGCTGTATTTGCACACGTACATTGAAAAATGGCCAGCTGGTGGTGTAGTGGCATGTGCACCGGACTTTGAGTTGAGTGGTTCCAGGTTCGAATCTGGCCAGCTCCTTGCATGTTTTCCAGTGGTGCTTGGTTAAGCATCAAACTAGTAACCTGACATCATTAAAAACAGCAAATGCTAAAGAAACAGCAAAGTTGGGGCCTGATGCCCCGCAAGGCACGGAAAGGAACATAGAGTATGCCTTTGGAATAGGGAGGAAACCAGAGCACCTGGAGGAAACCTGTCAGTCTCAGGAAGTGTGTACAAACTCCTTGAAGACAGTGTTGGAAAATGAACCTTTAGTGCAGTAAAGAGTTACACTAACTGCTATACTGCTGTGCCGTCTAGCTGCATGCAAAACAAAAACACAATTTGCTGAAGAGACTCAGCAGATCAGGCAGCATCTGTGGAGGGAAATGGACAGCAGACATTTTTGGTTGAGACCCTTCATCTGGACTGCTGTAGTTTGGTGAACTGGCCTCAACTCTGCAGGGGCCAGGTTGCAGTTCCTGAGCATCTGCGCTGGACCATCAGTCCACCACTGTCTCCCTCTCCATCACAAATCTCATCACTTCAGAAGAGCTTCCCTCCACTGTCTCCAACCTGATAGTTCCACAGCCCTGTTTCTATCTTGAGCCCAGCTGATGTTTCTCAACCCCAAAATATGGTTGATTTCTCTCCATCGATGCTGTCTGACCTGTTGAGTTCCCCAGGCATATTGTTGCTCCAGATTCCATCATCTGCAATCTCTTGTACCTCCAGAACTATTTAAATGTTGGAGAAGCAAGGGACTGCAGATTTTGGAGAATTGGGAAAAAAAACAAACTGCAGGAAGAACCTTGCAGATCAGGCAGCGTCCGTGGTGGCAGAGGAATGGTTGACATATTACCCCTCCCACTTACTTCTATGTACGGCTATCTTCCATCTGTCACACAGGCTTGATGCAAAGTCTCAATGCAAAATATTGACCATTCTTTTGCACCATAGATGCTGCTTGACCTGCTGAATCTGCTATTTATGTTGAGTCTTGAAGTTGTGGATGTAGCTGAATGATCTGGAGTCTGATATTGTTACATTTTCCAAGACCCTCCTGTTCAACCAGGACTGCATAGATATACAGAACATAGCATATTCCTGCTTAAAGTTGTACTGCAATTAGATCATAAGATACAGGAGCAGAAGTAGGTCATTTCACCCATTGAGTCTGTTCTGCTATTTCATCATGGCTGATCCAATTACCCTCTCAGCCCAATTTCCTGCTTTCTCCCCATATTCCTTCATGCACTGACTAATCAAGAATCTATCAAGCTCTGCCTTAAATATACCCAATGACTAGGCCTCCCCAGCCGCCTGTGACGATGAATTCTACAGATTCACCACTTTCTGACTAAAGAAATTCCTTCTCATCTCTGTTCTAAATGGACGTCCCTCCATTCTGTGGTTGTGTCCTCTGGTCGTAGACTCCCCCATCATATGAAACATCCTCTCCACATCCACTCTATCGAGTCCGTTCAACATTGGATAGGTTTCAATGAAATCCCCTTTCATTCTTCTGTATTCCAGTGAATATAGGTCCAGAGTAATCAAACACTCCTCATGATAAGCCTTAAAATCCTAGAATCATTCTTGTGATTGAAATGTTAAACACAAGAGATTCTGCAAATGCTAGAAACCCACAGTAGCACATGCAAAATGCTGGAGAACTCAGCAGGTCAGGCAGCATCTACAGAGTTGTCTTTTCAGCTGAGATCCTTCAGTTGGCTTTTCATTCCTCTCCATCAACACTGCCTCACCTGCTGAGCTCCTCCAGCATTTTGTGCGTGTTACCACAACGTTAATCTCTTTCTGCCATAGCCCAGGGGTTCCCAAAGCAGCCTGATTAAGACTGTTGCCAGCCAGTTTTCCTCTTGATTTGTATGCAAAATCAAGGAGCTGTGGTTGTCAAGGACTCATCTGTAGGCCCTCTGTCAGAGTAATAAGATTTGTGTTTCACATCAAATAAAACAGATGACCGATCATTCAGCTTTCTTTATTAATCTTAATTAAACTTGCAGCCTACCTGCTGAGTTTGTGAGTCACTGCGCAACCAGCCAACCACACTGTGCATTCAGAATAGGTTCCCTGGTCTGAACTGAGCTGACTGACCTCAGTGAGGGCAGCAGTTGGCGTGTAATAATTGACCTCCATGCCTTAAGCTTAGATCTGTAATCATAGAAAGTTACAGCACAGTATGGGGATATTTGGCCCATTGTGTTCATGCCAGCAGGAAGAATTATTTGCCAAATATTCAGCAGAAAACCTTGTAGAAAATAGCATCATGTGTACTTTCAAATGTGTTCAGGGTTTTCACTTCTCTCCACCTTTTCAGGAAGAGGATGTGAGACCACCATTAGGGTACTAAACCTTCTCAACTCCCCTCTCACCCTTCTACTAATTATCTCCAAGTCTATACACTCCAATTATTTGCCTCTCTGTCAAGTGTCCTCTGTCCCTATCTATTCCCATTAAAGGGAATCATAAACTCAGTGACCACTTTATTAGGTGCACTTGTACATCTGTTTGTTGTCTCATCAGCCAACAATGTGGCAGCAACTCTATGCATAAAAGCATGCAGGCATGGTCACGAGGTTCAGTTGTTGCTCAGACCAAACATCAGAATGGGGAAGGAATGTGATTTAAGTGACTTTGACTGTGGAATGATTGTTGGTGCCAGATGGGGTGGTTTGAGTATCTCAGACACTGCTGATCTCCTGGAATTTTCATGCATGACAGTTTCTAGAGCTTATAGAAAATAGTGTGCGAAACAAAAAAACATCCAGAGAGTGGCTGTTCTGTGGGCAAAATACCTTGTTACTGAGAGAGGAGACTGGCCAGACTGGTTCAAGCTTACAGCGACTCAAAAACCTCACGCTATGAGATTAGTGTGCAAGAGAGCATCTCTGAACACACACCACATTGAACCTTAAAGTGGATGGACTCCATCAGCAGGGGCGGTTCAGTAGCATAGTGGTTAGCACCACGCTTTACAGTAGAGGCAACCTGAGTTCAATTCCATTAAGCAGTTGGGTCCGTTCTCTCCTTGACTGGCTGGATTTCCTCTGGGTGCTGTGGTTTCCTCCCACAGACCAAAAAACGTACCGGTTGGCAGATTAATTGTTTTTTGTAAATTGCCCAATGACGAGGCTAGCATCAAATTGCTGGGTTGCTGTGTGGCATGGCTTGAAGGGCCAGATGGGCCTTCTCCACGCTGTATCTCAATAAATAAATAAAAGATCACAAACGTTTATTAAGTGGCCACTTTATTAGGTACAGGAGGAATCTGAGAAAGTAGCCGTTGGGTGTAGAGTCAGGGAGTATTTCAACATGGGAGCCAGTGCTTCCGCCTGACTGATCCACACTGACCACGATGCCCGATAACATGCATTCAAACCCTACTGCCCACAACATCACCAGTCTTCCACTGTCACAGTAACGTGCTGCTAATCACTGTCCAAGCACGATCCTTGCTGTGGGTTGTCCTCACTGCTACTCCAAAGAAGTTTAAAATGGAGATCTAAAAGCAAAAGATTTCACAAAGGTGTGACTTACAATGTGAAAGTGGACTTTTCAGCACCTTGTGCTGCTGATTGTTTAATCCAGATTCCATTACCTTATGAGTTTACAATTAAGTTGCCATGCTGAGGGAGATGGAACTAATTTATCTAAACACTTAGGCCAACAAGCAGGCATCAATTTCTCAGAATACAATCTGCGAGGAAATGAATGATGACCGCCATTGAGAAAATGCCAGCGTTCAGTAATTAGGCATGCACTGAGCCGCTCCAAAGATCAATTAAAAGATGTGTGTTTGGAGAAGTGGAGGACATTTATCAGTGGTTCTGAATTTGAACTGTCAGTTTGATCGAAAACATTCATTGTTGCAAATCACCTTCCTTGTTGTCCCCTCAGTAGAGAACTCCATGCTCTGAATGAGTAAAAGATACTAGTGACATCAAATGAGGCACTAACTATTTGGAATTGTTTTTCTTCTCGAAACAGCAAAAACTGCTTTCTGAGGAACTGTGTTCCATTCAGTGAGTGTAGTTTTGGTGGAGACCACAAGGTGCTTTCGTCACCAGATAATGCTGCATTGCTTTCTATTGCTTCCTGCTGGACAGCTTGTTCCTTCCTAATTCAGGACTATATCAATACATTCTGTAAATACAACTCAGTATTTTGTATTTTAGAACTTATAGAATGGAGCAACGAACAACCTGCTGGAGAAACATCACGGGTCAAGCAGCATCTGTGGGGGAAAAGGAATTGTCTACGTCCTGGGTTGAAACCCAGCAAACGGACTAATTCCTTTTCTCCCACAGATGCTGCTCAAACTAGAAATAAGTAATTTAGATGTTATTACTGACTCTGAGCTAAGTTTCGAATCACATTTTAACCCAATTACTAAGACAGCATGCTTTCATTTAAGGAACATTGCAAGAGTTGGATTTCCTATAATGTCTCAAGATGCAGACAAATTGATGCACACTTTTGTTTTTTTAGCTGATTACACTACTGTGATGCACTCTTTTCAGCACTGCCTAAGAAATATATAAATTGACTGCAGTTTGTTCAAAATTCAGCAACAAGAATCATAACCAGAAAAAGAAATTCTGAGCACACTTACCAGTTTTAGCATCATTACGCTGACTGCCTGTGTCCTTTAGGATCAATTTTAAAATACTCTTAATTGCATATAAGGCTCTGAATAATCTAGCTCTCTGTATATTTTGGAGGGTCTATACTCTTACATCCTTAATTATAATCTTAATCTGCAAATACTGATTTGCTTAGTGTTCGTAGAGCCAAACATATACTGTAAGAACTGGTGATGCAGCCCTTTGCTCCTAAGCACCAAAAATCTGGAATATTCTACCAATTGAGATATGCCAGGCTAGTACTGTGGAACATTTCAAAACACCTCTAAAAACCTACTTTTTAAATTTATCCTAATTAAAGGATTACTTAATGCCTGTTGATGTTGATTACAGTAATATAATTTGGTGTATTTAATCACACTTGACTTTGGTGTAAATGTGTTACAGGTTTACGTTGCCTCTCCTTGGCTCATAGGAATGGGGAAAAGTGGTGAGACCAAAGTTCGCCCAAAATTGGGGCTATCATAAAATTAGCAATAAGCAATTTTGAGTTATACAGCATACAGAGGCCATCACAATCTACACTAAGGGGCAACTGGTTTTCTCTCACATCCCAACTAATTTACCAGTCTCAATGTCTGTGGGCAGAAAGAAGAGCACCCAGGAGAAACCCCCAACACTGACCCAGTGGCTGCATAGGTTCTAATGAAGGACCTTGGCCCGAAACGTCGGCTATACAGTTTTCCATGGGTGCTGCCCGGCCTGCTGAGTTCCTCCAGCACTTTGTGTGTGTTGCTTGGATTTCCAGCATCTGCAAATCGCACTTTGCACGACGGTGTTTCCATTGTAAATGCATGACGGCGTTGTTGCAAAGTTTGTGGATGATGCAAAGGTAGGTGGAGGGGCAGGTAGATTTGAGGAAGCAGAGAGGCTACAAAAGGACTTTAACAGATTAGGAAAATGTGTGAGGAAGTGGCAGATGGAATTCAGTGTCAGGAAGTGTATGGTCGTGCACTTTGGGAGAAGAAATTAAAGGGTAGGCTATTTTCGAATTAAAGAGAAAATTCAAAAACCTGAGGCGCAAAGGGACTTGGGAGTCCTTGTGTAGGGTCCTCAAAAGGTTAATTTGTAGGTTGAATCTGTGGTGAGGAAGGCAAATGTGATGTTAGCATTCATTTGAAGAGGACTAGAATATAAAAGCAAGGATGTAATGTTGAGAATTTATAAAGCACTGGTGAGGCCTCACTTGGAGTATTGTGAGCAGTTTTGGGCCCCTTAGAAAGGATGTGCTGAAACTGGAGAGGGTTCAAAGGAGGTTCACAAAAATCATTCCAGGATTGAGAGGCTTGTCATATGAAGAGCATTTCACGACTCTGGGTCTGTATTCACTAGAGTTCAGAAGAATGAGAGGTGACCTCATTGAAACCTATCAAATGGTGAAAGGTCTTCATAGAGTGGATGTAGAGAGGATGTTTCTTCTGGTGGAAGAGTCTAGGACCAGAGGACCCAGCCTCAGAATAGAGGGGAGTCCTTTTAGAATGGAGATGAGGAGGAATTTCTTTAGCCAGAGAGTGGTGAATCTATGGAATTTTTTGCCAGAGGCAGCTGGGGAGGCAGTCTTTGTCAATATTTAAGGCAGAGGTTGATAGAGTCTTGATTAATCAGGGCATGAAGAGATACAGGGAGAAGGCAGGAGATCGGGACTGAAAGGAAAAATAGATTAGTCATGATGAAATGGTGGAGCAGACTCGATGGGCTAAATGGCCTAATTCTGCTCCTATACCTTATGGTCTTATGGTCTTATGATGGTATTAATATATCTATGCACATTTTATTTCATATCTGCACTTTAACCTTTATTTTCATCTGATTTTACATTCTCATAATTGTTGAATGTTGTTGCTTTCTGTTGCATGTCCCTTCCTGCACCACAGCAAATTCCTAATACATGTAAATATACACTCAGAGGCCACTTGATTAGGTCCACCTGTACACCTGCTCGTTCATGCATATATCTGATCAGCCAATCATGTGGCAGCAACTCAATGCATAAAAGCATACGGACATGGTCAAGAGGTTCAGTTGTTGTTCAGACCAAACATCAGGATGGGGAAGAAATGTGGTCTGAGTAACTTTGATCCTGGAATGACTTTTGGTGCTAGACGGAATGGTTTAATTATCTCAGAAACTGCTGTTCTCCTGGGATTTACACGCACAAAAGTCACGAGAGTTTATAGAGAATGGTGCAAAGAGCAAAAAATTAAAAACACCCAGTAAGCAGTAGTTTTGTAGGCAAAAGCACTTGATAATGAGTGAGATCAGAGGAAAATGGCCAGACTGACAGGAAGGCAACAGTAACTCAAATAACCATGCATTACTATAGTAGTATGCAAAAGAGCATGTGGGACCTTGAAGTGGATGGGCTACAGCAGCAGATGACCATGAACATGAACATACACTCAATGGTAACTTTTTTAGGTACCTCCTGAACTAATAAAATAGCCACCGTGTGTGCAAGGTGAATAAAGTTGATCCGTGATAAAGCTGATCCTATAAAATAGAACATAGAACATAGGATAGTACAGCACAGTACAGGCCCTTCAGCCCACAATGTTGTGCCTACCCTCAAACCCTGCCTCCCATATAACCCCCCACCTTAAATTCCTCCATATACCTGTCTAGTAGTCTCTTAAATTTCACTAGTGTATCTGCCTCCACCACTGACTCAGGCAGTGCATTCCACACACCAACCACTCTCTGAGTAAAAAACCTTCCTCTGATATGCCCCATGAACTTCCCACCCCTTACTTTAAAGCCATGTCCTCTTGTATTGACCAGTGGTGCCCTTGGGAAGAGGCGCTGGCTATCCACTCTATCCATTCCTCTTAATATCTTGTATACCTCTATCATGTCTCCTCTCATTCTCCTTCTCTCCAAAGAGTAAAGTCCTAGTTCCCTTAATAATACACTGAAAAAAATACACTGAAGTTCCTCTCTGGGTTACTCTGATAGCACCTCCCATATCTGTGACTTTTCCTACCAAGTATGACAAAGTGAGGAAGTGCATGAGAACAACACCACCAGCCAAATTCCCTCTGAGTCACTAAACAAATTGATTCGAAAATATGTTGCTAGAACTTCATTATCTCTGAGTCTAAGTTCTGAAACACCCTAGCCACCAGTACTGTGGGCGTACCTGAATCAGAAAGACTGCAGCAACTCCAGGACATGACTCAGCATTCCCTTCTCAACAGCAGTTCCAGCTGAGCAATAATGCTGGCCTCGCCATCGACAGACAGATCCTGAAAAGTGAATAAAGAAAAGTTACCCTGAGGTCCTTTCTGTGCCCTCTCGTGTGGAAGTAAAGGATACCTTGCTGTTTGGAAAGAAGGTTAGGGAATATATTCCCGGCTAAGATTAAAGCTTCCGAAACATTGTTAGTTCATAACTGCTGCGTCAAGAGCTTGCTATGTGCAAATCAGATGCCATTCCTCCTTCAGTGTAGCAGTGTCTGCGCTATAAGGATGTTACCAGGAATGGAGGGTTTGAACTGTAACGAGAGACTGGATAGGTTGGGCTTTTTCTGTGGAGTGTAGGAGGTCGAGGAGTGATGTTAGAGGTTTATAAAGTCATGAGGGGCATAGGTGGGATGAATGGTCCCACAGCAGAAGAGTTTAGAGTTAGAAGGGGTAGGTTGAAGGTGAGAGCGGAAAGATTTATATTGGGCATGAAGGACAATTTTTTTACACAGTGGCTGGTGAGTATCTGGAATGAGCTGCCAGAGGAACTGGCAGAGGAATGTACCATGAAGGGGGAGGAGAAGATGGCGACGCGACACAGTGCACGGGGCTGCTACGAATTGATATTGTATTTGTGAAGTAAGATGCCGTGCACAATCCTGATTTGATGGAGACGGCCGTGAGAAGCACGGAGGAACATCTGGAGAAACTTCTGAAATGCCTGCTTCGCTGCCACTGCTACTGTGCGATCGAGAATCTCCGGAGGGGAAGGTCCCAAATCCTCGGCTTTGTCTATTGCCTGTTGCCGGGGCCGGGGTCGAAGCACTCGGCAGAGATTGTGCTCGGTGTCGGAGAGCTGGTCGGAGGCTCGGAGTTTTTGGATGGACTCGGAGTCGGATTGTGGTCAGGTGCTTCCAGGGTGCTGCATCGGCAAGTTTGCGGCGCTGGAAGCTCATGGCAGGAAGAGTTTTCTTCCTTCAACGGTCTGCGTGAGATGATGGGACTTTCGAGAGACTTTGAGATTTTTTTTACCGTGCCCATGGTCTGTTCTTCTATCAAATTACAGTATTGCTTGCACTGTTGTAACTATATGTTATAATTATGTGGTTTTTGTCAGTTTTTTTAGTCTTGGTTTGTCTTGTGTTTCTGTGATATCATTCTGGAGGAACAAATTGTATCATTTCTTAATGCATGCATTACAAAATGACAATAAAAGAGGACTGTGGGTCCTCATAATCTAAAATCTAAAAAATTACAATGTGTAAATAATATTCAGATAGGTTCACAGATAGGAAAGGTTAACAAGTAGATTGGCAAATGGGACCAGTTCGGGTAGGCAACTTGGTTGGGATGGGTGAGGTGAAGGAGCCTGGTCACCTGCTCTATAACTATGTGACTCTATGGTGACACTGTTGGCGTGGGACATTTTGAACGAGACTGGCAGTCACCTTCTCTGTATATTCCAAAGCCTGATGACTAATCAAGGACTGAGTGTACTGCCAACTCTCAGCAGGGGCTGCTCCAGGCATGTTTGAGTAACCTGGTTACAATCCTGCTGTTCATCATGTTCATAACGTTCAGCATATTGGAGGGAGAGTGAAAATCTGGCTGAGTGGTGCCACACCAACAACCTCTCATTCAACGTCAGAAAGAACAGGAAGCTGATTATTGGCTTCAGGAGGAGGAAACCAGAGGCCCATGAGCCAGTTCTCATTAGGGGATCAGAGGTGGAAAGGGTCAGCAACTTCATATTCCTCAGCGTTATCACTTCAAAGTCTGTCCTGGGTCAAGCACGTAAGTGCCATTACTAAGAAAGCACAGCAGCACCTCTGCTTTCTTAGACACTTGTGAAGATTTGGCATGTCATCTAAAAGTTTGAGAAACTTCTATCGATGTGTGGTGGAGAATATATTGACTGGCTGCATCACAGCCTAGTATCGAAGCCCACAAAAATTAATAGATACGGCCCAGTCCATCATGGTTAAAGCTCTCCCCGCCATTGCGCACATCTACACGGAGCATTGTCACAGGAAAGCAGCTTCCATCATTAAGGACCCATACCATCCAAGTCACATTCCCTTCTCAATGCTGCCAACTGGAAGAAGATACAAGAGCCTCAGGACTCACATCTCCAGGTTTGGGAACAGGTATTTCTTCACAAACATGAGGCTCTTGAACCAGTGGGGATAACTTCACTAAAACTCATTTGCCCCATCACTAAATTGTTTCCACAACCTATGGACTCACTTCCAAAGACTCTACAACTCATTTACTTGATATTTATTGCTTATTTATTTATTTATTTATCTATCTATCTATCTATTTATTTAATCGTGTATTTGTGTAGTTTGTTGTCTTTTGAACATTGGTTGTTGTCTGTCCTATTGGGGGCGGTCTTTCATTGATTCCACAGGTATCTTATATTTATTGTGAATGCCTGCAAGATAGTGAATCTCAGGACTATATACTGCATGTATTTTGATAATGAACTTACTTTGAAAGTTCAATTTTCAAACTTTTCTGTAAGAAATCAATCTGCTTTCACTCAGCCTCTCCCAGTGGCACCAAGGCTGATGCTGGGACACCCAGAGGTGACCATGTAATCTCAGGACATGATACTGAAGGCTATGTGTCAATATTCATTGTCTTTTCAGTAGTAGGGAAATAAAGCCGGTCACAGCTAGAGAACAAATCTTCTCTTACAGGGTGCAAGTCATTAGAAATTAATTGCAACCAACCAAGACGATTGATTCAATTCCGCTGATAAATGAATACCCTGTATTTGCTGAGATGGAGCCAATTTGATCCTGAGATAATTTAGATTTTAGAATTGACACCTAACAATGACCCTTTTAATCCAATTAGCATCTGAACCTGTGGGCTTTGTTTCAAAATAACTGGCTATGAATATTGTAACAACTAAGAGCTTCACTGGCCAAGGCCAGGCATGGTGTCAGAATGGAATTAGAGTCAAATAGGTATGCAGCATGAATACAGGCCCGAGCCCAACTCCTCCGGATACAGATCTTTGAACACAACCCCTCCGGATACAGGTCTTTGAGCACAACACTCAACAATAACCCACCTTTGCTAGACCCAATTGTCTGCCGGGAGGAATAAACAGCAGACATTTTGGATTGAGACCCTTCATTAGGATTGGAAAGAAAGTGGGCAGAAATTCGAAGCCCCCTTCCTTTTCAGTCCTGATGACGTGTCTTGGCGTGGAGCGTTAACTGTTTATTCCTCTCCAGAAAGGCTGCCTGACTTGCTGAGTTCCTCCAGCATTTTATCTGTCTTGCTGACAACTTCCAGCATCTGCAGAATCTCTTGTGTTCCATTTGTTTGGCTCATATCCTTCTCAATCTCTTCTATCCATGCACCTGCCTAAATGCCTTTTAAACATATTATAATTGGAGAACCCAGATTCAATAAACGTGAGTAAAACTCATGTTGCTGTTAAGACCATGCGACTGCCTACAAAAGGGAAGAAATCGAGTCATGGTGGAGAGAAACAGGTTATTTGGCCCACCAAATCCATGCTGATTATAGAGCACCCATCCTTATTAATCGCATCCCCCTGCACTAAGCCTGTAACCTTCTATGCCTGGGCAATTGAAGTACTTGTCTAGTCGCTTCTGAAATGCCGCCACTGGTTGTGCTTCCATGACTCTCTCAGGAAGTGCATTCTGGGTTCTCGCCACTCTGTGTGAAAAAGATTCCCCTCTGACCTCTAAATCCTTTACCCACTTCCGTAATTCTATCTCCATTAGTTATTTTGCCCCCCTGATAAGAGGAAAAGTTGCCCTCAGTCCCATCATCATCATTATTACGTGTTGTGCTGTATGATGTAGGCGAGCAATCATGACCATGATTGCTCTTGGCAAATATATCTGCAGAAATGGCTTCTTCTGGGCAGTGTCTTTACAAGCCGGGTGACTCCAGCCATTATCAGTACTCATCAGAGATTGTCTGCCTGGCGTCAGTGGTCACATAATCAGGATGTGTGATATGCACCAGCTGCTCATACGACCATCCACCGCCTGCTCCCATAGCTTTACGTGATCTTGGTCGTGGTGCGTGGGGTGGGGTGTTACACCTTGTCCAAGGGTGAACTGCAGGCTAGTGGAGGGAAGGAGAGCCTTGCACCTCCTTTGGTGGAGACGTAAATCCACCTCCCTACCCTGTCTATACTCCTCATGATATTACATACCTCAATATTCTTTTAGAGCATCACCCTACACCCTTCATATAGTTGACAGTCTTTTCCGTCCATTGTTTTCTATATCCACCATATGCTTCCTTTTCTTCCCTTTGTCTGGCCCTCCATATCCCTCGACATCCAGGAGTCTCTGCGCTTGCTATACTTGGTTCTCCCCCTTACAGAAACATGATGGCCCTGAACTCTCACTACTGTGTAGACTTACCTGCAAACACATGCACCCAGTCTACCTTTGCCAGGTCCTGTCTTACCTGACTGAAACTGGCCTTCCTCCAATTTAAAACCTTAATTCCAAGTCTACGTCTATATTTTTCCTTTAACAAGCAAAGTTAATTTAAGGAAAAAAATTCAAAATAGACCTGAGATACAGAAAGCACTTGCATTTACAGTGTACAATCTCTTGCATAACCCCATATGTTGGAGTACTTCACAGTCAAACAAGATGTTCTTTTTCAGATTAATTTATTCATCACAAGTACATTGAAACATACAGTAAAAATGCATTGTTTGCGTTAATAACCAGCACAACCTATTGTAGTGGTTGGTGTGGTACTATTACAGCTTGGGGCATTCCAGAGTTCAGAGTTCAATCCCAGCATTCTCTGTAAGGAGTTAGTATGTCCTCCACGTGGAATGTGTGGGCTCTCCCTGGGTGCTCTGGTTTCCTCCTATAGCCCAAAGACATACTGGGTAGGTTAATTGGCCATTGTAAATTGTCTCGTGATTAAGGTTAGGGTTAATCGGGGTTGTGGGGTTGCTGAGGAGGTGTGGCTCAAAGAGCCCACTCCGTGCTGTACCGCTAAATAAAGTAAGGCAACCTGGGGATGTGGTGGGGGCAGCCCGCAAGGGTTGCCACACATTCTGGTGCCACCACAGCTTGACCAAAACGTGCAGCAAAACAGCACAAGCAACAACAACAGCTACAAAACAAAACAAGAGCAAGACTCGCCCCTTTCCTCCCTCCCACCTGCTCACCCAGACATACAGGCCTCCAACCCCAGGACAGGCTGCCTCCAGGCCTCCGGCCTCCAGTGGGCTCGTGGACACTGAGTCTCCAATTTACGCAGTGGGTTTGCAGACTCGCAGACACTAGTTTTCGGACTTTGGGCCTTGACTTCTGGACTCGCTGCCTTTGGTCTTCAGTCTTTGATGTCTACCCCGACCCCAGAGCTTACTCAGATTGGACCCCCAATTCTAGTCCTCGGAGCCCCAGACTCACCATCCTGAGGGGATCACCAGCCCTCATGTTGCCTGCCTGCACAGACTTCAGTCCTGTGACCTGTCCACCTGGTGGACTCACCAACTTTGGAAGGTCACCAGCATTCATCCTCCCTGGTCTTTATCTACAGTTGCTGCTAACTTGCCAGCTCAACAGCCGACCACGGGGACGGCTGGCCTTTGACCTCAACCTCACCTCTTACACATCCACATCCCTGTCCGTAAGCCCTAACCTGACCCCTAACCATGCTGCCCACAAAACCATTCCCAAGGGACCGGAACAAAACAATTAAGTCTGAGCAATGACCCTGACTGACGTCTCATATTGAACCTAAGGATTTGGTTCAACAAGTTATTATTGATACTGGAAATGAAACGGCTTAGTTCAGGCAACACACATCAAAGTTGCTGGTGAACGCAGCAGGCCAGGCAGCATCTGTAGGAAGAGGTGCAGTCGACGTTTCAGGCCGAGACCCTTTGTCAGGACTAACTGAAGGAAGAGTGAGTAAGGAATTTGAAAGTTGGAGGGGGAGGGGGAGATCCAAAATGATAGGAGAAGACAGGAGGGGGAGGGATGGAGCCAAGAGCAGCACAGGTGATAGGCAAAAAGGGATACCAGAGGATCATGGGACAGGAGGTCCGGGAAGAAAGACAAGGGGGGGGGACCCAGAGGATGGGCAAGCGGTATATTCAGAGGGACAGAGGGAGCAAAAGGAGAGTGAGAGAAAGAATGTGTGCATAAAAATGAGTAACAGATGGGGTACGAGGGGGAGGTGGGGCCTTAGCGGAAGTTAGAGAAGTCGATGTTCATGCCATCAGGTTGGAGGCTACCCAGACGGAATATAAGGTGTTGTTCCTCCAACCTGAGTGTGGCTTCATCTTTACAGTAGAGGAGGCCGTGGATGGACATGTCAGAATGGGAATGGGATGTGGAATTAAAATGTGTGGCCACTGGGGGATCCTGCTTTCCCTGGCGGACAGAGCGTAGATGTTCAGCAAAGCGGTCTCCCAGTCTGCGTCGGGTCTCGCCAATATATAAAAGGCCACATCGGGAGCACCGGACGCAGTATATCACCCCAGTCGACTCACAGGTGAAGTGTTGCCTCACCTGGAAGGACTGTTTGGGGCCCTGAATGGTGGTAAGGGAGGAAGTGTAAGGGCATGTGTAGCACTTGCTCCGCTTACACGGATAAGTGCCAGGAGGGAGATCAGTGGGGAGGGATGGTGGGGACGAATGGACAAGGGAGTTGTGTAGGGAGCAATCCCTGCAGAATGCAGAGAGTGGGGGGAGGGAAAGATGTGCTTAGTGGTGGGATCCCGTTGGAGGTGGCGGAAGTTACGGAGAATAATATGTTGGACCCGGAGGGTGGTGGGGTGGTAGGTGAGGACCAGGGGAACCCTATTCCTAGTGGGGTGGCGGGAGGATGGAGTGAGAGCAGATGTGCGTGAAATGGGGGAGATGCGTTTAAGAGCAGAGTTGATGGTGGAGGATGGGAAGCACATCTTTCTCTCCCCCCCCCCTCTGCATTCCGCAGGGATCGCTCCCTACACAACTCCCTTGTCCATTCGTCCCCCCCATCCCTCCCCACTGATCTCCCTCCTGGCACTTATCCGTGTAAGTGGAGCAAGTGCTACACATGCCCTTACACTTCCTCCCTTACCACCATTCAGGGCCCCAAACAGTCCTTCCAGGTGAGGCAACACTTCACCTGTGAGTCGACTGGGGTGATATACTGCGTCCGGTGCTCCCGATGTGGCCTTTTATATATTGGCGAGACCCGACGCAGACTGGGAGACCGCTTTGCTGAACATCTACGCTCTGTCCGCCAGAGAAAGCAGGACCTCCCAGTGCCCACACATTTTAATTCCACATCCCATTCCCATTCTGACATGTCCATCCACGGCCTCCTCTACTGTAAAGATGAAGCCACACTCAGGTTGGAGGAACAACACCTTATATTCCGTCTGGGTAGCCTCCAACCTGATGGCATGAACATCGACTTCTCTAACTTCCGCTAAGGCCCCACCTCCCCCTCGTACCCCATCTGTTACTCATTTTTATGCACACATTCTTTCTCTCACTCTCCTTTTTCTCCCTCTGTCCCTCTGAATATACCTCTTGCACATCCTCTGGGCCCCCCCTCCTTGTCTTTCTTCCCGGACCTCCTGTCCCATGATCCTCTGGTATCCCCTTTTGCCTATCACCTGTCCAGCTCTTGGCTCCATCCCTCCCCCTCCTGTCTTCTCCTATCATTTTGGATCTCCCCCTCCCCCTCCAACTTTCAAATCCCTTACTCACTCTTCCTTCAGTTAGTCCTGACGAAGGGTCTCGGCCTGAAACGTCGACTGCACCTCTTCCTACAGATGCTGCTTGGCCTGCTGCGTTCACCAGCAACTTTGATGTGTGTTGCTTGAATTTCCAGCATCTGCAGAATTCCTGTTGTTTGCGGCTTAGTTCAGATTCAGATTTATTCATCACATGTAGGTCAAAACACACAGTAAAATGTGTCATTTGTGTAAACATACCTAGTAATATAATGGGGGCAGCCCACACATTCCACCTACATAAGAACATAAGGAGTAGGAGCTGGAGTCGGCCATCTGGCCCGTCGAGCCTGCTCTGTCATTCAATAAGATCATGGCTGATTTAGCCATGGACTCATCTCCACCTACCTACCTTTTCCCCATAACCCTTAATTCCCCTACTATGCAAAAATTTATCCAACCTTGTCTTAAATATATTTGCAGAGGTTGCCTCTACTAATTCATTGGGCAGAGAATTCCACAGATTCACCACTCTTTGTGAAAAGCAGTTCCTCCTCATCTCCATCCTAAATCTAATCTCCTGAACCTTGAGGCTTTGTTCCCTAGTTCTAGTCTCACCTACCAGTGGAAACAACTTTACTGCCTCTATCTTATCTGTCCCTTTCATAATTTTATATGTTTCTATAAGATCTCCTCTCATTCTTCTGAATTCCATTGAGTACAGTCCCAGGCAACTCAATCTCTTCTCATAGTCTAACCCCCTCATCTTCAGCACATCACGCCCACAATGCTCAGCAGAATAACACAGAACACAACAAGCAAGAAAGAACAGCAACGGCAAAACAAGCCCCTTTCCTCCTTCCCATCCTCCCTCTGTCCTAACCACCCACTGATGTAGATGGTCCTCCAGCTCCAGGGCAGGCCTCCAGTCCCTAATCTCCACGCTTCAGCAATCGAGCACCAACTTCAGGACTTCCGATCGACCTTTGGGCTTCGATTTTCAGTATCGACCCTTGGACTAGTTGTGCACAGCAGCGTCCCCCCAAACTGTCCGTGAAGTTGACTGAGGGAGAATGACCTTGATGGACCGCCTAAGAGATCATACTGAGTCTCCGTTCCGCCCTTCATCTGAAAGACAGTGTCACTGACCAGCTTCCCTGGCCTCTTTTATTCCTTGATTGTACACAAAATGCTTTTGGTGCCTAATGTGGCACCTGAACTAGCAACTTTCGGATGCAGACATAAGTGCCTCCATATGAGTCATGCTTGACATCTTTGACCTGCACATAATTATGCATGACAATCAAAGTCCCCACTTCAGTTTCCCTTTTTGTATAATTCACTTACATGACCTTTCAAAAATTATTCTGGGATTGCGTCCCACGGTAAGTTTGCTTGACTGCAAAGGCTTAATGCTAATTGACTGAGGGATTTTGAAAAACTGTTAGGGTCAGTACATGTCAGCTGTGCAGCCATAACCTTGATCCTATTTGCTGGTCAACACCAAGGGAAAATTGGAGAATGCTGCTAATTTTACAGTGGTGGAATTAAGAAATATTATTGCAGGATGCAAGACTGGTAAGAAAGTTGCACCTTGTTCCCCCACAAGGGTATTTCCACAGTTGGCTCACCTGGTTATACTTGACTGTGCGGCAGTTAAGGTGACAGAAACAAGATTCCTGGTGCTGCCTGTAAAGAGTTTGTACGTTCTCCCCATAAGCACGGAGGTTTTCTCCTGGTGCTTCGGTTTCCTCCCACAGTCCAAAGACGAACCAGTTAGTATGTTAATTGCTCAGTGTAAATTGTCCTGTGATTAGGCTAGGGTTAAATCGAGGGTTGCTGGGCAGCGCAGCTCGAAGGGCTGGAAGGGCCTTCTCCGCGCTGTATCTCAATAAATAAAAAAGTCAAAGACGAGGGACACCAACAGGAGGAAGGAAGGAAGACAGTGAGGATCTCCACATGGATTAGAGTCATAGAAACATACAACATTACAGCACAGAAACAGGCTTTTTGGCCCATCTAGTCCATGCTGAACTAGATGGACCTGTGACCATTGACCTGCACCTAGACCATAGCCTTCCAAATCCCTCCCATCCATGTACCTACTCAAATTTCTCTTAAGTGTTGAAATTGAAGCCGCATCCTCCACTTCTGCTGGCGGATCCATTGTACTAGTGCTATGACCCTTGTTGCTTGTGATATATATTTACGGCTGGAAAGTAAATATAGAATATGCCTGAAGGTGACATGTAAGTTGGCCATGTTATGGAAAGCAAAGATGGTTGTCCAAGGCTACAGCAGGATACGGATCAGATGGAAAGTGGGGAAGAGCATTGGCAGAGGGAGTTTAATCCTGATAAGTGTGAGGTGGTGCATTTTGTAAAATCAAATCAAGGATCAAGGGTCAAATTTACTGGTCATACACTGTGGATTTACATGTATTAGGAATTTGCTGTGGTGCGACACATGGCATGCAACAAAAGAAAAAAACATCCAACACTTATAACCACTATAGTATCGTGGGTGCCACAGTAGCATAGTGATTAGTGAAATGCTATCACAGCTTGGGGCATCAGAGTTCAGAGTTCAATTCCAATATCATCTGTAAGGAGCCTATGCATCCTCCCCATGCAATGCATGTGGTTTCTCCGGGTGCTCTGATTTCCTCCCACTGTCCAAAGACATACCGGTTGGTAGGTTAATTGCTCATTGTAAATTTTCCTGTGATTTGAGGGGGAATGTCAACTCAGACCTTGAGAAGCCTGCATTGGGCATTTTCATACCTTACAAGATGCAGATTGGAAGTCTGTGTGGGGCGCCACTAGAGCAATGTGTGGTTAAGTGCTTTGCTCAAGGACACAAACACACTGCCACAGCTGAGGCTCGAACTAGCGACCTTCAGATCACTAGACGAACGCCTTAACCACTTGGCCACGGGCCCGACACATTAGGCTAGGGTTAAATTGGTGGTTACTGGATGGCACGGCTCGGAAAGCTGGAAGGGCCCATTCTGCACTGTAACTCAATAAATAATAATGAATAAAGTTAGAGGTTAAAGCCTTCTTAACAATGTAAGCTGCATTAAAGTGTATACCTCGCAGTGCAGTGGCTGAGGTAATAGAGGGAGATGGAGGTTTACTAGAATGGTTGATCAGATTAATTGACTGAGGGAAGAAAATAAGGGTAGGACATTTTCAGTAGATGGTCAGGTGCTAATTCTGAACTGTGGAACCTCGGGATTTAAATCTATGGTTTCCTGAAATGGCAATACAAGTAAATAAGGAGGTGAGGAAAGGACAGCTGCCTTTATAGGCAGGAGCATAGAATAGAAAGATATATTGCAACGTCACAAAACACTAGTCAGACCTCATTTGGAGAATTATGTGCAACTCTGATCATCACAGACATGATTCTGGAGGAGACTGCAAAGGAAGTTCACTACCGTGTTGCCTGGATTAGTGGAAGCTGATGATCAGGTGAGATTTAATGAGCTTGGCTTGTTTTCCCTGGAGAGAAGAAGGCTGAGAAATGACTTAGAGGCATAAGTAGAGTAGATACATTCTTTTTCCCATGATCAAATATCAAAAACAAGGGGAATAGGTCTAAGGTGAGAGGACAGATTTTTAAAAGTGATCTGAGGAGAAAGTTTTTTTTACACAGATGCTTGCTGATGGTACTTGTGGCTAGAGGAGGTAGTGGAAACAGACATGTAAAGGTATGGGAGACACTTAGACATATAGGAGAGGCATAAATGGCTAAGGATCTAATGAGGGTAAATGGTATTAGTGTAGCTGGGGAAGGAGGCCACCGTGGAATTGGTGGACAAAAGTGCCTATTTTGACAACTCTATGTCTCTCTGATTGTTGAAATTGAACCTGTATTCACCACTTCTGCTGGCAGATCCATTATATTGGTACTACAACCCCTGTTGCTTGTGATATATACTTTTGGCTTGGATGAAAATATAGGAGGGATGATTGATATGCCTGAAGGTGACATGAGAGTTGGCTGTGTTATGGAAAGCAAGAATGGTTGTCCAAGGATATGGAACAGATGGAAAGTGGGGAAGAGCACTGGCAGAAGGAATGTAATCCTGATAAGTGTGAGTTGATGCATTTTGATGACTTCAGCTGTTTTTTTAAAATCCTGATATCTGCAGAGTTTGAGCTCTGGTGTTGTTCAAGATGATTTGAGTTCAGTATTAACAAGTCTATAGTAATTAGCTGATGAAAGGTCTCATCATGAAAAGTCAACTGCTTATTCCTTTCCATAGATACTGCCTGACTTGCTGATTTCTCCCAGCGTTTTGTATGGTTGAATTAATCAAGGGGTTTCCTTGCATGCCACATCAACAAAAAAGGCTATTCAATTCTCGCCAGATGCCAACAGGTACAAGGGTTCAGTCCTGTTCCCTGACCCAAGACTTTCAACTTGGCTTGATAGCGGACAGGGCTGAAATGAAGGCAAATTATATTTGGCATCCAAAAGTGGCTGCATATGGTGGCACTTTTGCTAGTCAGAGTGGAGCTGATTAGGTATTTCCCCAGCTAGTTCTGCTTGTCTTCCACTTTGCTGTAATTGCAGTGTGTGATATTGTACATAACCATCCTTCACAGAGTGCATTTTCCTGGTGAGAGTACCTTGCTCTTATTGGGAGAATTCGATTACAATTGTTTCCTTTGCTCTGCAAGTAGATGGAGAGTAAATCAAATGTGTTTGTTGCTCAGGAGACTTGTTTGCTGGGAATGATACACAGTGGCCCATCTCTACTTCACTGGCTTCCAGCAGTGTGTAAAAACACTGGCCAACGACAACCTACATCAATATACCACCTCTCAGCAAAGCGATCAGAATCAGGTTTCATCTCACCAGCATATGTCATGAAATTTGTTGTTTGGCGGTAGCAGTTCAATGCAATACATAACTGTGAATTACCATAAGTACATATATTAAAGAGTTACATTAAATAAGTAGTGCAAAAAAGTATTAAGGTAGTGTTCATAGGTTCAATGTCAATCCAGAAATCAGAAGACAGAGGGGAAGAAGCTGTTCCTGAATCGCAAAGTGTGTGCCTTCAGGCTTCTGTACCTCCTCCCTGATGGCAGCAATGAGAAAAGGGTATGTCCTGGGGAAAGAGGGTCCTCACTAATGGATGCCTCATTTTTGAGGCACTGCTCCTTGAAGGTGTCCTGGATACGACGGAGGCTGGTGCCCATGATGGAGCTGACTGAAGTCACAACTTTCTGCAGCTCTTTTGATCCTGTGCTACAGCCCTATCCCCATACCAGACGGTGATGCAGCCAGTTAGGATTCACAGAAGAGTATTTGGAATTTCTTAAAGGTTAGCTTTATTTGTCACACGTACATTGAAACATACAGTAAAAAGCAACATTTGCATCAAATCACATCAGCGAGGGATGCGCTGGGCAGCCAGCCAGTATTGCAATGCTTCCATCGCCAACACAGCATGCTCACTAACCCTTGCTTGTACATCTTTGGATGTAGGAGGAAAATGGAGCACCTGTGGAAACGCACACCAGTGCGGGAAGAATGTGCAGGCTGTGGGAAGAATGTATAAGCTTCTTACAGACAGCGGCTGAAGTTCAGGTCAAGTCAAGTCAAGTGAAGTTTATTGTCATTTAACTACATACATGCATATAATCATATAATGTATGTGTACAGAATCGAGACAACACTTCTTCAAACCAGGGTGGAAAACAAGTATAAAATCTGCAGATGAGTCACACATAGACAACAAACTACAGTGCATTAATATTAAATATTGTAAGGTATGGAACAGATTATCCAGTGACACATCAAATATGATGCAACCAGGAGATCAGAAAACTAACGGCCTGGGGGAAGAAACTGTTTTTTTTAATGACCTTTTTTTTAATGCATCGTAGTCTCCTGCCTGATGGTAGAAAGTCAAAGAGGATGGGTGGGATTCTTAATAATACTAAAGGCTCTGTGTATGCAGCACTCCCACTAAATGTTCCTGATGGATCGTAGGGAGACCCCTGTGATCTTCTCAGTGGTTCTGATAGTCCTTCGTAGGGGCTTCTGGTCCA
This sequence comes from Mobula birostris, assembly GCF_030028105.1. Taxonomy (NCBI): domain Eukaryota; kingdom Metazoa; phylum Chordata; class Chondrichthyes; order Myliobatiformes; family Myliobatidae; genus Mobula; species Mobula birostris. Next base: position 18,726,596 of record NC_092394.1, read on the forward strand.
ATGTTCGGCTGCTCCCATACTAGATGGAGATGGAACTTGTCCAGACACTCTCAATGGTGCTCTTGTTAAAAGCAGTTAAGATGGGGGGTGGGAGACTTGCTTGCCTCAATTTTCTTAGGAAGTGGAGGCGCTGCTGTGTCTTCTTGTTCAACTGAACCCCAATCTTCTGATTTCTGCTGCTGTGATGCACTGTGCTAACTGCTATACTACTAAGACTAAGACATGAATTAATACACAGCTGGTGATCAATGTACAGCTCTTTGATGAATTAGAGCTGAAAGAGGGAAATGCAAAACAACAGACACAAAATGCTGGAGGAACTCAGCAGGTCAGGTAATACCTATGGAGAGGAATAAACTGTCAACGTTTCGGGTGAGACCCATCATCAGGACTGAAAAGGAAAGGGGAAGAAGCCAGAGTCAGGTGGGGGGAAGGGCAAGGAGCACAAGCTGGAAGGTGATAGGTGAAGTGGAAGGTAGGTGGATGGGAGGGGGGGAATGAAGTGAGAAGCTGGGAGGTGATAGGTGGGAGAGGTAAAGGGCTGAAGAAGAAGGAATCTGATAGGAGAAGAGAATGGACGATGGGAAAAATGGAAGGAGGGCGAGGCACCAGTGAGAAGTGATAGGCAGGTGAGGAAAAGGAAGAGGTAAGAGACGAGCCAGGATGGGGAACGGAAAAAGAGAGAAGGGGGAGCGGTGAGAAATGACCGGAAGTTAGAGAAATCAATGATTATGATATCATGAATGCAAAATCATTTAAGTCACATATTGGTTGGAGTGCAGCCATGTTCTAGCCCACATTTGGTACCAGCTCTGACCTTCAGCACCATGAAAGTGATGATTCATTGTGTTGCAAGGTACATTGTTGGCTGATTGATACCAATTCAGGACTGTAGCATATTGTGAAGGTTTAAATGACAGAGTGAGTGTGAAGGATGAAGTCAGTCACAGATGTCACTTCGACTAATAGTTTATAACTCTGCAGGTATTCTGGATAAAATGTATTTTTGGGCAGCGTTAATCATAACATTTAAAGGTCAAATTACCTTCAAGTTCAAAGTTCAAAGGAAATTTATTATCAAGGTACATATATATTACATGTACTGCTTTGATATTCCTTTTCTTGCAGGAGAATAAAGAGATTGCGAGGCATTAATAGTGATCTTTCAAGAATCAGAAGATTCTGGAATGGTTCCAGAGGACTGGAAAATTACAAATGTCATTTCACTCTGTAAGAAGAGAGAGAGGTAAAAAAACAGGAAATTATAGGTCAGGTAGCCTGACTTCAGTGATTGGCAAGATTTTAAAGTCGATTATTAAGGATGAGCTTTTCAGCAAACTTGAAGGTGCATGACAAAGTAGGTCAAAATCAGTGCGGTTTCTTTAAGGGGAATTTTTGCCTGATAAGTCTGTTGGAATTCGTTGAAGAAATAACAGGCAGGATAGACAAAGGATAGTCAGTGGATATTGATTACTTGGATTGTCAGAAGGCCTTTGAAAAGGTGCCACGCGTGAGGCTAGTAAAAGAGATAAGAGCCCATGGTGTTACAGAAAAGATACTAGCATGGACAGAAAATTGGCTTACTGGCAGGAGGCAAAGAGGGAGAATAAAGGAGGCCTTTTCTGATTGGTCGCTGGTGATTAGTGGTGCTCTGCAGGAGACTGCTACTTTTCATGTTATATTTTAATGACGTGGATGACAGAATTGATGGCTTAGTGGCCAAGTGCGGGAGATGATGCAAAGTTAGGTGGAGCGGCAGGTAGTTTTCAGGAAGCAGGGAGTCTACAGAAGGAATTGGACAGATTAGAAATAACGGGCAAAGAAGTGGCAAATGGAATACAGTGTGGGGAAATGTATAGTCGTGCAATTTGGCAAAGGAATAAAGACATAAACTATTTTCTAAATGGGGAGAAAACTAAGAAATCTGAGGTGCAAAGGCACCTAGTGCAGGATTTCCTAAAGGTTAACTTGCAGTTTGAGCTGGTGATAAGGAAGGCAAATGCAATGTTAGCATTCTTTTCAAAAGGACTAGAATATAAGAGCAAAGATGTACTCTAAGGCTTTGTGAGGCATTGGTCAGACCACACTTGGTGTTTTATGAGGAGTTTTGGGCCCCATTCCTAAGAAAGAATGTGCTGGCATTGGAGAGGGTCCAGAGGAGGTTCGCAAGAATCGTCCTGGGGAAGAAAGGGTTAACGTATGAGAAGTGTTTGATGGCTCTGGGTCTGTACTCACTGGAGTTTAGAAAAATCAGGAGCAATCTCACTGAAACCTACCTAATATTGAAAGGCCTGGACAGAGTGGATGTTTCCAGTCGTGGGAGGGTCTAGTCCCTGAAGGCACATATTGTAATGTGAGTATTATTAAAAGTAAATTAATACTAGTTAGGATAATGGGGGGGGGGGGCGGGTTTCACTTCCGTTCTTTTTACTTCCAGTGCTTTTGTATATAGCGTTCCTGCCATGCTGTATGGGTTGTGAAAGCCTCTGTATATACATATTGGTTTTGACGTTCGAGATAAAGTTGTTCCTTTGGGCATTAAGTTGTCGAGTGTGCCTTTTTCAAAGTAGAAGTTACCACATATTTTTGGCGATGAGGTAAACTGGTTTTGTGGACGTGTTGGCACATTTCGAACTGGAGCAGCAGTGCCGATAAGGGGCCTCATGTTCAGATGGTTATGTTTAGGACTATCAGTGAATTTGTGGAGTTAACAGAGGACTGGCCGGAGTATGAGGAAAGGCTGGGACACTTTTTCTGTGCTAATGGAATTACTGGGGAGGCTAAGAAGTGTTCTATTCTCCTGAGTGTGTGTGGGGCAAAGATTTACAAGCTAATAAGGAATTTAGCCACACCGCGGAAACTGGGGGACGTTCCATATGACGAACTGGTCAAGCTCGTGGGGAACCACTACAATCTGAAACCTTCTGTGATAGTCCAACAGTGTAAGTTTCACAGCCGTTTCAGGAAGCCAAGTCAGTCTGTGGCCAATTTTGTGACCGAGCTTCGGCAGCTGGCAGAGCATTGTGATTTCGGGCCGGTGTTGGATGACATGCTCCGTGATCAATTGGTATGTGGCACTAATAATGATGGCATACAACGCCGCCTGTTAGGGGAATCCCCACTGTTGACTTTTAAGAAAGCCTTAGAGAGTGCCCAAGGCATGGAGATGGCTGCTAATATGTCAAGGATATCCAGAAAGGACATGGGGGGGGGGGGGTCGCAGTTGGCAGCAGTGCACCAAGTCAGGAGGGAGACTGGTAAACAGGCAAAGCGGGTGAAATGTTTCCAGTGTGGAGGGACGCACTATGCAAATTCAAAGACACTGTCTGCCATGCTTGTAGCAAAAAGGGACATTTAGCTAAAAAATACAGAAGTTCAAAGGGTAAGATTAAGCCTGGGCAGGGGAAAGCTCAACAGACTCGGGCAGCCACACACCATCTAGAAGAAGCAGATGAAGAGGCAGCGTGTGCCTACAACATGTTTAGAGTGGAAACAGATGAGGAACCACCTGAACCATATTATGCCACAGTCACTGTCAGGGGAAAGGACATTAAGTTTGAGGTTGATTCAGGGTCTACTGCATCGGTCATTAGTGAGGAGACCTACACGAGGACATGGGGGTCCAATCTGCCTCCCATTGGACCGTCAAAGCTCAAACTTAGGACATATACGGGGTGGCCCATACCTCATTTAGGGGTGATATATGTGACATTTCAGCTGGGGGTCGGAAGGCTGAAGTCAGGCTAGTGATAGCTAAGGGCAGGGGGCCCAGTCTTTTGAGTCGCGATTGGCTTTGCAAAATCCGGCTCAACTGACATGAAGTTAAGTATGCACACACGACGGAGGACATTCTGCAGCGGTACAGTGACGTTTTCAGGGACGAGCTAGGAACACTAAAGGGTGTAACAGTGAAACTCCATGTCGACCCTGAGGCTACACCACGTTTTTTTAAGCCCAGGTTCGTGCCCTATGCCATGAAAGGCAAAGTCAAGGAGGAGCTGGAACGTTTACAGAGGCTGGGCATTATTGAGCCCATTCAGTTTTCAAGGTGGGCGGCTCCCATTGTTCCAGTTTTGAAGGCAGACAAAACGGTGAGGATATGTGGGGATTATAAGCTTACGGTGAACCAGGTCTCTAGGCTGGAGGAGTACCCATTGCCACAGGTGGATGACCTGTTTGCGACCCTGTCGGGGGTAAGCTGTTCACAAAGCTGGACATGAGCCATGCCTACCAACAGCTGCTGCTCAACGAGGATTTTTAGAGGAGTACGTCACAATTAATACGCACAAGGAATTATTCAAGTACAACCGCCTGGTGTTTGGAGTGGTGTCCAGCCCTGCCACTTTCCAAAGGACAATAGACACTTTGCTGCAGGGGATTCTGCACATAGCAGTGTACCTTGATGATATTTTGATCACGGGGGCTTCGGAGTTGGAGCATCTGGCTAACGTAGAACAGGTGCTGAAGAGGCTCTCAGACGCAGGGCTGCGGTTGAAATGCGGAAAATGTGTGTTCCTGGCGTCGAGCGTGACTTACCTGGGACACAAGATCACAGCTGAGGGGCTTTGCCCTGTGGAGGACAAAGTGAGCACTATTAAGGAGGCCCCAAGCCCGAAGATCGTCATGGAACTCAGATCATTTTTGGGCATGGTGAATTATTATGGCAAGTTTCTTCCTGACCTCTCAAGGGTTTTGACCCCACTGTATAAGCTGCTTCACAATGACACTAAGTGGCAGTGAGTGAAGAGCAGGAGAAAGCTTTCAGGGAAGTGAAAGAATTCCTCCACTCAGCGAAGCTTGTTTGTTCACTATGACCCAGACAAGGAGATCACCCTTGCATGCAATGCCTCACCCTATGGAGTCGGGGCAGTTCTCTCACATGTAATGGAGGACCATTCAGAGAAGCCTATTGATTTTGCTTCACGTTCCCTGACAGCTGCTGAGAAGGGATATTCACAGCTAGACAAAAAAGGTCTGGTCATTGTTTTTGTGGTCAAAGGCTTTCATCAGTACCTTTATGGACACGTATTTACAATTTATATGGACCATAAACCACTGATGAGCCTGTTCAGTGAGACTAGATGCATCCCACCGCTAGCCTCTGCCAGGATACAGTGTTGGGCTCTTACATTGTCAGCCTACTGGTACACTATAGTGTACAGAATGGGTAGGGATAATGCAAACGCCAATGCACTGAGTTAACTACCTTTACCTGAGACACCTGTTACTACACATGTGCCTCTAGAGACTGTTTTCATTGGAGAGGCTGTCAGAGACACCTGTAAAGGTGACCAGATCAGGCAGTGGACAGAGAGGGACCCAGTCCTGTCCCAAGTCAAGACTTTTCTTTTACAAGGTTGGCCCAGAGTCGTGGAAGGAGAGGAACTGAGGCCTTCTGTCAAATGCAAGACAGAACTCAGTCTGCAGGATGGCTACATTTTCTGGGGTGGGGGGGGGGCGAGGGTCATCGTGCCTCCCCCTGGTCGTTCACAGATTGTGGAGGAAATTCATGAGACTCACCCAGGGGTGTCTCAAATGAAAAGCCTTGCAAGATCCTACGTTTGGTGGCCAAGAATGGATCAGGATCTGGAGAACAAGGTAAAATCATGCACGCAATGTCAGACTTATCAGAATATGCCACCACCAGCTCCTTTGCACCCATGGGAGTGGCCAGACCACCCCTGATCGAGGCTACATTTGGACTTTGCTGGCCCTTTTATGGGGCAGATGTTTCTTGTAATGGTAGATGCACATTCTAAGTGGATTGAAGCTCACATCATGAGCAACATCACAGCCCCCTCAACCATAGACAAACTCAGGCAAGTGTTTGCAGTCCACGGGTCGCCTGACACTCTGGTCACTGATAATGGCCCGACGTTCACCATTGAGCAGTTCAGTGAGTTCATGCAGCAGAATGGCATTCATCACATTCGGATGGCCCCTTTCCACCCAGCCTCAAGTGGTTTGGCTGAGCGGGCTGTTCAGACAGTGAAGGAAGGCCTGAAGCGGGTGACAGAGGACTCTCTTAGCATTCGGCTTTCACGTTTCCTGTTTAAATACTGCCTCACGCCACAGACTATGACTGCCCGCACTCCAGCAGAGAGGCTGATGGGGCGTAGGCCCAAGCCAAGATTGGACCTGCTGCGCCCGGACACGAGGCAAAAGTGAGACAGACTACTGAGGAAGCATGTCCACCAGTGACTTTGCCATGGGGAGAGATGCTGGCAGAGGGGTCGGGGTCCCCTGAAGAGGATGGGCATTCTCACACAGACACACAGACCCCTCTCATGTCCCCAACACCAGACCCACCCAAAACACCATCACCAGCGGTGCCTGGGGGGTCACCGGGGGTAGTGCGCACATCACAGCGCACTCGTAAACCTCCTGACAGACTGAATCTTTGACGAGACATGTTTTTTAGTTGTTGTTAGATTGAGTGTTGAATCTGTCATATTTTCCGGATGTTCTGTATTAATAAACTGTTGCTGAGATACTAGTATAAGTTTTCAGGGGTACGTAAGTTAATAACACCACTGTTTTTATTTCCCAGTTTTTTACATTTGAGGAATGTTGGATTTTAAAGGGGGAGAAGTGTTGTAATGTGAGCATTATTAAAAGTAAGTTAATACTAATTAGGATAATGGGGGGGGGGGGTTTACTTCCGTTCTTTTTACTTCCGGTGTGCTTCGTATATAGTGTTCCTGCCATGCCGTATGGGTTGTAAAAGCCTCTGTATATACATAACGGTTTTGACGTTCGAGATAAAGTTGTTTCTTTGGGCATGAAGTTGTCGAGTGTGCCTTTTTTAAGGTCGAAGTTACCGCAGCACAGTCTCAGAACAGAACAGATAGGAAGAGGAATATTTTAGCCAGTGGGTGGTGAATCTGTGCAATTAATTGCCAAAGTGGCTGAGGTGGCTTAGTCACTGGGTAACATATGAGGAGTGTTTGACGGCTCGAGGTCTGTAGTCACTGGAGTTTAGAAGTATGGTGGAGTCATTGATCATTGAAACCCTCTGAATATTGAAAGGCCTAGATAGAGAGTGAGGATCTTTCTTACATTGGAGGTATCTAGGACCAGAGGGCACAGCCTCAGAATAAAAGGACATCCCTTTAGAACAGAGATTAGGAATAATTTTTTACCAGAGGGTGGTGAATCTGTGGAATTCATTGTCACAGACGCTGTGGAGGCCAAGTCACTTGCTATATTTAAAGTGTGCTTGGTTTGTTAGGCTGTCAAAGGTTACTGGGAGAAGGCAGGAGAATGTAGTCGAAAAGGAAAATATATCACAGACATCCCACCTCTCCTGGAGGTTCCGGGAGTCTCCCGCATATCGATAGTGGCTCCCTGATGCCCTGGAATTATATACAATATCCCAGAAATATATTTTTTTGAGAGGGAGAGCGAGCATCCTGATTGGTCTCTCTTCGTGCTAAGAGTAGTCCCCAACCACCAGGCCGCAAGGAAACAATATGATTTGGCGATATGAAATGATATGAGTCAGCTGCACCTTTCCTCATTCCCTGTCATGCCCACTGTTGAATTTTAACGCACGTGAGGTCATCAGTGACCCAAGATGTGCAAAGGAATGGGTCCGTGACGCATTTGTGAATGTCCCCGGTGAATCATCCATGCCAGTGCAGGAAAGAGATCAACTCCTCAAGCTTGTTTGCAAATGACGGCGGGCTGAAAAGTATGTTTGATATAATATCTCTGTCGGCATTCTGGATCAAAGTCAAGGCTGAATATCCTGAGATAGCCACGAAAGCACTGAAAATGTTGCTTCCATTTCCAACGTATTTCTGCGAAGCGGAGTTTTCTGCAATGAATGCAATGAAAACTAAATTGCGGAATGGACTGGACATAAGGAACCCCCTTCAAGTATCGCTGTCTCCCATCACCCCTCGATAGGACCGTCTTGTTGCAGGGAAACAAGCCCAGGGCTCCCACCGATTCAGCAATATTGGTCTATTGCAAAGATTTTATATGTTCATACGAGGAAAATATGCGCTGTGTGTTTAATATCCAAACGTTACTTAAAATGTTATGATGCTATTGACTTATAAGTGACTTATCAGTGGTCCCCAACCTCCGGGCCGCAAAGGATACAGTGGTGGCCGGAACACACCCAGCACATCTTTAAAAAGCTGAAATAAACAAGCTAATTAATTAGGTGCCGCGCGGCACATAAATGTCGGCCCAGATCAGAGACGATTGCCGATTGCTGAATTATCACCTATATTCTGGTTGCGTTTAACACCCCCTCACCCCCCAGTCGGCCAGTCCGCAAGAATATTGTCAATATTAAACCGGTCCACGGTGCAAGAAAGGTTGGGGACCTCTGATTTAAACTAGCTGGCTAGCTGCCAAGGAGCTACGCTATTGATGTCCTACGTGATGAGGCCAAACTCCCTGTAGACTTGCTTAAAGTTGTAATAGAATAAACATGAAAATATAATATGATATAAGTACATATTTTAATGTCACATTTGCTGCATATACCCAACGGTTTACAGATTAGACAAAATCACTAAACAAAGTATTACATACACCCTTGGAGGTCGACGGGGGGTGGGAGGGGGATATGGGGTTGTGGGGAACGGGGGGTGCTACCTCCCTGAAATGAGTTTTTACAGGGTGGGATGTCTGATATCGACGATGATCAAATGGTGGAGCAGACTCAATGGGCCAAGTGGCCAAATTCTGCTCCAATTTCTTATGGTCTTATGGCCTAAATACAAAAGAAAGACTATATATAAACAAAGACTGACAAAAAAGCAATGTGTAAAAGTAGGCAAATAGTGCAAATAAAAACTAATAATGATAACATGAGGTGTAGGGAATAGAATCAGTTTAGAGTTGTAGTGAGTGAAGCCATCCACTCCGATTTAGGAGTCTGATGGTTGTAGAGTAATATTTGTTCCTGACCCTGGTGGTGTGGGGCTCCTGTACCTCCTGCCCAGTGGTAGTAGCAAGAATGAGGCATGGCCTGGATGGTGGGGGCCTTTGATGATGGAGACTGCTTGCTTGTGGTGGCGTTCTTTGTAAATGTGCTCGATGGTGAGGGGGCTTTGCCTGTGATGGACTGAGCTGTATCCATCACTTTCTGTAGACTACTTTGCTCCTGGGCATTAGTGTTTCCGAACGAGACCATGATGCAGCCAGTCAGTATACTCTCCATCATGCATCTGTAGAAGTTTGTCAAAATTCTAGGTGACACACTGAATCTATGCAGACCTCTAAGAAAGTAGAGGTGCTGATGTGCCTTCTTCGTAATGGCCTTGCACGCTGGTCCCAGGATAGAGCCTTTAATATGATAATGCTATGGAATTTAAAGCTACTGACCTTCTGCACCTCCAAACTCCTAATGATGACTGGTTTGTGGACCTTCGGCTTCATTTTCCTGTAGTTGATAATCAGCTCTTTGGTTTTACTGATGCCAAGTGAGAGGTTGCTGTTGTGGCAGCACTTGACCGGACGCTCATTTTCCCTTAAGTATGCTGATTTGTCAGCACCTTTGATTCGGCCAGCAACAGTGGTGTTGTCAAGCCACATAATCATAGGCATGAAGCAAGCAGAGCAAGCGGCTAAGCCTTGTGGTGCACCTGTACTGATGGTGACTGTGAGATGTTGCCAGTCCATAATGACTGGGGTCCGCAAGTGTGGAAATCAAGGATCCAGTTGCACAAGGAGATATTGAGGCTTAGTCTTGGGGCTTAGTGATTAGTTTGGAGTGGATGATAGTGTGGAATGCTGATCTGTAGTCAATGAAGCTCATCCTGGTGTATGCATCTTCACTGTCCAGATGTCCTAGAGTTGAGTGAAGAGCCAATGAGACGACATCTGCTGTTGACCTGTCGTGACCATAAGCAAATTGGAGTGGATTGAAGTCATTCTTCAGGAGGAGTTGATGTGCTTCATCACCAAACTCTCAAAGTGCTTCATCACAGTGGATGTAAGTGCTGCTGGACAATAGTCACCGAGGCAGGTTACAACACTCTTTTTAGGCACAAAATACCTTCCCTGCAACTGGTTCTCCATCTCTCCATATTGTAATGATCTCGCACACCAGTTATTTATATTTCTTTTTGTACAATTCTAATACACCCATACTGTCCCATGATTATCTTTTCCATGAGCTTTCCCACCCATAATCCCACCATCTTGTCAAGCCTTTCCCTAATTGCCTCATCTTCCTTTCCACATCCTCATACTGTTAGATACAATTAGTCTTACAACTCATTTCCTCTGTGATTTCCTGCAAATCATTTTTGAGGTATGGACATTGCTAGCAAGGCTGCCATTAATATCCAATTCTAATTGCCTTTGAAGAAACCAATATCTTGTTGGCATAGTGTTCCATGATTTAGACCTAGCATTGACGAAGGGTTAGTGTTGTGTTTCCAAGCCAGGATCATGGGTATCTTGGGGGGAGGGGTGTGAACCTGCAGATGATGGTGTACTAACTAACCTGCTGTTAGAGGCACTAACGACGTATCCCATGCTGGTAACTGCAATGTATTGTATAGGTAATACGTCCTCCAGTCTTGATACACTCTTGGTGGAAGGAATGAAGGTTTGAGATAGTTTAAAAATGCAAACACAAGGAAATCTGCAGATGCTGGAAATTCAAGCAACACAAACAAAATGCTGGCGGAATGCAGCAGGCCAGGCAGCATGTATAGGAAGAAGCACAGTCGACGTTTCTGGCCGAGACCCTTCATCAGGACATAGTAGGGATAGTTGATGGGTTGCAAATCGGGCAGGTTTGGTATCAAGCTACGTGAACGTTGGAATTGAATCCATTCATAGTCATAGTCATACTTTACTGATCCCGGAGGAAACTGGTTTTCGTTTCAGTTGCACCATAAATAATAAATAGGAATAAAACCATAAATAGTTAAATAGTAATATGTAAGTTATGCCAGTAAATTATGAAATAAGTCCAGGACCAGCCTATTGGCTCAGGGTGTCTGACCCTCCAAGGGAGGAGTTGTAAAGTTTGATGGCCACAGGCAGGAATGACTTCCTATGACATTCTGTGTTGCATCTCGGTGGAATGAGTCTCTGGCTGAATGTACTCCTGTGCCCACCCAGTACATTATGTAGTGAATGGGAGACATTGTCCGAGATGGCATGCAACTTAGACAGCATCCTCTTTTCAGACACCACCGTCAGAGAGTCCAATTCCATTCCCACAACATCACTGGCCTTATGAATGAGTTTGTTGATTCTGTTGGTGTCTGCCACCCTCAGCCTGCTGCCCCAGCACACAACAGCAAACATGACAGCACTGGCCACCACAGACTCGTAGAACATACTCAGCATCACCTGGCAGATGTTAAAGGACCTCAGTCTCCTTAGGAAATAGAGACGGCTCTGACCCTTCTTGTAGACAACCTCAGTGTTCTTTGACCAGTCCAGTCTTTGACATTCAGACCACTGTAGACTGCTTCTTCAACATCCTGCAAGATATCTTACAGATGGTGGAAAGACCTTTGGATTACTTGCTGTAGGGTACTCTGCGTTCATCTGCTTCTGCAGCTGCAGTTCTTATGTGTATGTCAAGCACTGAGCTTATGCAGTCTTGACCCTTTAACCTCACAGGTTTCCATTATAGGGTCCATTCGTCCATCTTGCTTTTCATGAGTCACCATCCTTGACACCCATTGCCTATAATTTCTAACAAGGAGGTAAAAGGAAATCATAGAATTGTCATATTGAGGAATGAAGAAGTTCACCTCATCAGATCCATGCTGGGTCTCAATGGGCTAATCTTGTCCATCTTCTCACCTGCTGTCTTTCCCCACCCCCAGTCCGTTGAAGTTATTCCCCATCAAAAGCCTTACCCATCCTACTGACAAAAGTGATTGTTCACTTAGAGAAGTTTCAGATCCATAAGACCATAAGACATTGGAGCAGAATTAGGGTATCTGGCCCATTGAGTCAAATCCACAGGTCATGACCAAACCTTTGAATTCATTTGGCCAAGATATTTTAAATCAACTGATGGAAAACTTTAAGCTAACAGTCATGTTCTAGTGAGATTAGTCATCATGAACTTGAAATAGATATAGATCTCCCAGTCCCTTCCCATTTTGTCCAACAACAAATCATTTCTTACTTTAGCAACACAGTGATATATATAAAACAGGAGAAGGCTGTTTAACCATTCTTGTCTGTCCCCCCAATCAATATGATCATGACCAATGCGCTTTGTAACTTCTCTTCCTGCCTTGGGTCTATATCCTTGGTGCCCCAGGTGAGCTCAATTACTACTATCCCACATTTGGAAAACAAACATCTCATAGAATACTCAGTTGGTAATAGTCACTCTTGAATCAGAATATCATGGCTTCAAATCCAGTTTGACACTCCAGTGCCATGTTGAGAGTGGGCTACACCATCAGAGTTGCCAACTTTTGAGTGATATCTTAAAATGAAACTCCACCTGGCTACAGATAGATATGGGGAAGAGTGGCAGTGTTAACTCTGGTGCTCTGGGCTCTACTTATCCCACAATAATGACCTTACATTGCATTGCAACAGTGACTGCATGCCAACAGGGCTGCACTGACTGGGAGTGGTTTGGGACGATATGAGCTTGGGCTGCTGTACAATTGCTGTTTTGTGCAGTGTTTCATAACTTTCTTCTGATTATTGGGTTGGGTTACACTGTCCCAGAAGGGACAAAACCTGTCCCTGTCTACCTTATTTTTATTTTCAGAATCCTACAATTAAGTCAATTATTTAAATCAAATCTCTCCTTCGTGTTCTCTATTTCAGGGAATACAAGTCCAGTTTTCACTGCATTCACTCCTTAGTCAATACAATGGGCCAAGAAAAGCTGGCATTTCATCGTGGAATTCATAGTAGAGTAGTTTGGAATCCCTGCACGAGCAGAAACGTCAAAGTCCCATAGCTCATCTCAGTGGATTCAACTGCTGACAGAATTCCTTCTTGGACACTTCATGTAAACTAACATTAGGCTGGCACAGATTCAATAGCTCTTGCATTTTAATAGAGAGAAAGATTAAATGTAGAAAAGCACAGCTAATACAAAAAGAATGAGAAATTACCCTGAACCAGGTTAACCTACATGCATGGAGATAATTGTTTCTTCATGTTTTCACTTGATAAATTATACTGTTGTAACATCTTGATTGTTTTTTTTATTGTTTGAATGTCTATGAAATGAGCCATTCATTGGATCAGGCAATGGCAGATGAACCGGCCTGGGGTGTGTGTCCTAACCACATGTCAAGCATATTTTATGGGCAGAGTTTGTCCAGGCCTTGCCTTGATGTCACCAGGCAGATCTGGCTGTGCAGCCCAAGATGGTGCTTGAAGCTAAATGGAGGGTTCCGAATGGAGACACCAACAGTTCCTTTCCCTTCCGCAGATACAAGGTACAAGTACGTTTATTATCAAAGAATATATAAATTATACAACCTTGAGATTTGCTCACAGGTAGCCACAAAGCAAAAAACCCAAAAGAACACAATTTAAAGAAAAAAGAAGAAGTAAAAATAAAAATAAAAGACCAGCACTCGATGCGCAAGAGAAATATAAAAAATACGAGTCATGCAAACAATCGAAACGAACAACAGCATTCCCAACCAAAAATTAGTCCTCAGATCCAAACCCCAGAGTAGGCCCAAAGCCTCACTTATCAGTTCATCATGTTAGTGGCATGGAGCACAGCAGGCAGGGCAGTATTCAGAGCCCCAGCACCATGGAGATGACCATTGTGGAGAATGAACGAAATTGGCTCTCGTCCCGACCGATACCTTGTCTTTACAGTCTATCAGGGCTGACATTTAAGTTGACCAAGCAATGGAACAGTGAAAGTCTCCAGCGCCCTGGAGAGAGGAGTGAAGATCGCGGAGAGTGAGCGAAATCGGCTCTTGCCTCCAGTCCAGGCCGACGTTTACATAGTCTAAATAGCATATGGTACCTCTCACCAGGACCCAGGCACCACTGCTACAAAGTGCCCCAGGCCTAGACCACACTGCCCAGCAACTCACTCCGGGCCCAGATTTTGATGCCAACCCGAAGCCGCTTTCAAGTTCTTCAAATCCGCTCGGCACCCAGAGTGATCAAAACTCACTTCTGGGCCAGCTGTACGAGCATCAAAATTGAATCTCCTCTGCCTGGGCCCCAATCTCTCCTTATGGTGCCCATTATGATCCAAACTCACTCCTGGGCCAGCTGTACGGGCACCTGCCTCGAATAGTCCCCCGAACTCGCCTCGCCATCGCTAGCCCCTTCACTGTTTGTGGTGATAATTTAGCACAACCTACCTCAGAAAAGGTATTTTTAGCGATGTTCTTAGTTGGATTTCTTAGCTTTTGGCTACCAGGAAGCTGTCGCAAACTTTTGGTTGCACCATCTTAACCGGAAGATAGTGCCTGACCCATTGAGTTTCTCCAGCAGATTGCTTGTTGCTGTTTGAAGATCCTTGCAGGCTTAGCACAGAGCAGGATGCACAAAGACAGCTTCAGACTCCCTGAAAATTCTGGGCAATCTTTAGAATTGCCTGGTCAAGCCAGGACTTTTTGCAGCAGCCTAAAGACGTCATTTCTTTTACACTTCATCTTAAAGCTTATGTCATAATAATTTTTTTAACCTGATTTACATATTTTGGCAATTAATAGACCTGTATTGCCCTTTTCTCCAGCTGTTCATTGCTTCAAGGCTTCCCTCTTCATTGTTATGAATCCATCTGCAACAGTCTTCCCCATTCACTTGATTCATCAACCTTTCTTTGCAGCTTGAAGCTGCAGCCTACATTATTTCCGAAGCCAGCAATCTTTGTTTCATCAACTGACTTGTATATATGGCCCTCTATTGTGCCATGAAGGTCATTAATAACTGCAGTGAATAGTTGAAGAAGCTCCAGTGACGATCCTTACACACCTTGTCAGTTGCTTTTGTTTAAGTATTAATTATCCTGGTTGTTCTCTGCTGTTTAATCAATTTCTCAGCCAGGTCAGAATTGACATCAATTTCCGCAGCTTTAATTTTAGTCAGCAGACTCTTCACGTGCAATCTCCTTGATTGGCCTCTCTAAGTCTATATAGGCGACAGCCGTGAACATCCCTGTTAACTATTACACTCAGTGGCCACTTTACTAGGTACCCCCAAACACCTGTCTGTTAATGAAGTTATCTAATCAGCCAATAATGTAGCAGCAACTCAATGCATAAAACCATAGAGATATAGTCAAAAGTTGTTGTTCAGTCCAAACATCAGAATGGGGAGGAAATATGATCTAAGTGACTTTGACCCTGGAACGATTGTTGGTGCCAGACTGGGTGGTTTGAGTATCTCAGGAACTACTGATCTCCTGGGTTGTTCACACAAGGCAGTCTCTAGAGTTTACAGAGAATCGTGTGAGATGCAGAAACATCCAGTGAGTTGGCAGTTCTATGGCTGAGAATGCCTTGTTAATGAGTGAGATCAGTGGAGACTGGCAAAATGGTTCAAGCTGAAAGGCAGGCAACAGTAACTCAAATAACCATGCCTGACAACAGTGGTGTGCAGAAGAGCATCTGGGAACTCTCAACACATCAAACCTTGAAGTGGATGGGCTACAACAGCAGAAGACTACGAACATACACTCAGTGGCCATGTTATTAGATACAGGAGGTGCCTGATAAAGTGGACACTGAGCATAAATGAGTTATGGAAATCTATACAAGCAGCAGCCATGATAATCCCTGTTAGCTATTAAATCTCCAGAAAAAAAGATTCTTTTAAGTTTGTAAGTCAATGCTTTGCTTTTACAAATGCACGTTGGCTCAGTAACAAGTTCCGGCTTTGGTAGATGCTCAGTCACTCTGACCTTAATAAATTTTTGGACCACCAACAAATGTGTCTAACTAGTCTGTAGTGTCCTGGTTTCAGTCAGAACACTTTTCTCATATTCAAAAGACCATAAGACCATAAGTTACAGGAGCAAAATTAGGCCATTCAGTCCATCGAGTCTGCTCTGCCATTCGCTCATGGCTGAATTATTATCCCACTCAAAGCCATTCTCCTGCCTTCTCCCATAAACTTTGATCCCTTTACTAATCAAGAGCCTATCAACCTCTTCTTTAAGTGTTCCCAATGGCTTGACCTCCACAGCTGTTTTTGGCAATGAATTCCACCATTTCACCACCCTCTGGCTAAAGAAGTTCCTCGTCTTTGTTCTAAAATTATGTCCTTTTATTCATTCACTGTTTTCAGCCTCATTAACTACAGAACAGAGTAGTAATGAGATGACAGATGTCAGAGATTCCTTTAGCCACGTTATCAGACATGGAGTAGTCTTGTATTTCACAATAGCAGCAGAGTTGCCTGCCCTGGTTCCTAAAAGGGTGAACCTGGCTCTGTCTGATTTTTGGTGCATCGCAACTCTCCTGCACACAGATATGATTGGGGCCCTTTTAGACAAAAAAAAAGTACCTCTCCTTGAATGTTTTCTACACAGCAACCTTCAGTGCATCAATGTCGAAAATAATTTGAATTCAATTCTGTTTAACACATAATACACCAGCCAGTTCACACACAACAGTACTTCACAAAGCACAGCAATCAGAATCAGAATCTGGTTTATTGTCACCTACCATTGTCGCAAAATTTGTTGTTATGTGGCAGCAGTACAGTGCAAGATGTAGTAAAGAAAATTACTCTCAGTCACGATAAAAGTAACTAAAGACTTCAAAAGAGGCAAAAGAGGTTGTGTTGCTGGACCATTTAGAAAGCTGATGGCGGAGCAGAACAAAATTACTGTTGGCTAATTCTGCCAATTGCCAGTTAGATGCATAGAGAAATGGAGTAGGAATAGGCATTTAGCCCTTAGTGTCTGCTCCATCACTCAATATTATCATGTCGGATTATCTATCCTGGTATTCCTGTATGCTCCTAATAGGGTTAATGCCTTTAGCATCTAGATCTACCTTAAATACATTCAGTGACTTCACCATTATATCCTCCTGAGGAAGTGAATGGCAAAGGTTCTCCACTGTCTGAAGAAACTTCTCCTCAACTGAGTTCTAAATTTCCTACCCCATGATGCTGTGACCCTGATTATAAAACCATTCCACCTTCCTCTGCCCACCCAGACATGGGAAGCATTCTCCTCACATCTAGTCTGTTTTGCCCCATCAGAATGTGAAAAGTTTTGATTAGATCTCCACTTAATCCCCTGAAATCTAGTTGACACAAATCTGGATGCCCGCAACACCTCCACCCAAGCCAGGGGTCAGTCTGATATATCTTCATAGTGTTTCCTTGAAAGGGAGGAATATCCTTTCGTGGTCAAGGAAGGTTCAAAGGGCTCAAAGGTTTAAAGTTTCATTTTAAGATGAAAGTATATGATTCTGAAATTTGTCAGTTCTCCTGGTAGCCATGAAACCAAGAAAGAAAAGAAAGGCAGCACGATCACCAGCCCTCAAATCCCACCTCCCCACAAAAAAATGACAAAAACAGAACGGGCTCATCAAACCCCAAATCCCACTATAGCGTCATGTAACTGATGGACTGTCCTTCTGGCTTTTCAACCCAACTAGATTATTTACCTTGTACTGTATCCGCCAAATATTTGCCCACTTACTATATCCATTTAAATCACCTTGATTTGTTTTGCAATCTCCTCATAATCTCTACAATCCCATGCAGTTCACTGTTGTTCATGTTGTGTATTTAATATTTCAATAATGTTTGAGTAAAATTGTAAACATATTGTTCGATTAAACAAAACAAGAGAAAATCTGCAGATGCTGGAAGTCCGAGCAACACACACAAAATGCTGGAGGATCTCAGCAGGCCAGGCAGCATCTGTGGAAAAGAGACCAGTTGAAGAGCACGACTGGAGAAAAAAAGCTGAGGAGTAGATTTAAAAGATGGGGGGGTGGAGGGGGAGAGTAGAGAGAAACACAAGGTGATAGGTAAAACCTGGAGGGGGAGGGATGAAGTAAAGAGCTGGGAAGCTGATTGGTGAAAGAGACAGAAGGCCATGGAAGAAAGAAAATGGGGGAGTAGCACCAGCAGGAGGCAATGGGCAGGCAATGAGATAAGGTGAGAGAGGGAAAGGAGGATAGGAAATGGTTTAATATTTCATTAATACTGTATTTGAGTAATATTGTAAATATATTGCTTGATTAAGCATTCTTTATTGTTTACATAATTAATTACAGGTTGTATATAAAAGTATGTGAATGGCACATGTCATTACACCACCAAGTCAAAAGTGCGCACCTCACCAAAAGTAAAAATGAACAAAGGAGAGTGTGTGTTATCCTCGGCTCCATATTTTTCTTTCAATGAGCTTTATATTTTGGAGTGACAAAGCAACAGCTGGCAGCATATTTTAAAGCATTTCGTTTCATTTCTTCATCCAAATGCTCAATATATTTTATGAATAGCTGAGGCCCAACTTAATCACATCCTGCCACCTTAAAATATTCATAATTTTCATATTTCTCAAATTCTGTCATACTGCCTTTTGACATTGAGGAAAGCCATTCAGCCCACCACTCCATGCTGGCTCTCAGAGAATCCCCATCAAACCCTTTGCTAACTGTGATCACATGGAGGACTTGCAAACTCCACACAGACAGCACCCAAGATCAGGACAGACCTGGAGCAATGAGAAAATAAAATGCTGTATCACTCTGCCACCCAGATGCAATACTAAAAGCAGAATGAACTGTTCTTTTCTTCCCTGTTTTCCTCTCCCTCCATTTTTTTAAAATAATAGCATTATATTGGTCACACTCCGAATTGAAGGAATTACAGTATAATTTAAAAATATTGGAAACCAGTAAATGACTTGTTTACTATTTTCATGACTGCCTCCTTTAGTATTCTGCAACTTGAATTATTGGGTCCTGAAGATTTATTGGCTTTCAGTCCCGTTAATTTCTCGAGGACTATTTTCTTAATACTGGTAATACTAATTTCCTTTAGTTCCTCACCTTTATTACATTTTTGTTCCTTAATATTTCTGTGTCCTCTTCCGTGAAAATGAGCTAACTTGTTTAATTGTGCTACCTATTCCCATTATGAATTCTCTCATTTCTGATTGCAAGACCAGCACTTTCACTAATCTTCATT
The DNA here is from genome assembly GCF_030028105.1 of Mobula birostris. Classification (NCBI taxonomy): domain Eukaryota; kingdom Metazoa; phylum Chordata; class Chondrichthyes; order Myliobatiformes; family Myliobatidae; genus Mobula; species Mobula birostris. Next base: position 18,745,700 of record NC_092394.1, read on the forward strand.
TTCTTTTTACATAATATTAGAAGCATTCATCTTTGTTTCCTGTAAATTTACTCGCACAATCCAGTTTTGCTCTACTACAAATGTTTCCATGCACAGTGGATAGCGCATTGATTTACATCGTCAGCTGTAAGATCGGGGGTTCAATTCCACCTTTGTCTGTAAAGGGTTCGTGTGTAACCCTTGACCTTGTGGGTTTCCCCTGAGTGCTCCAGTTTCCTCGCACATTCCAAAAATACGTGTCATTAGGGTTAGTGAGTTGTGGACATGCTCTGATGGCGCCGGAAGCATGGCGACACTTGCAGGCTACCCAGCACAACCCTCACTGATTTCGTTTGATGCAAATGACAGATTTCATTGTATAGTTCAATGTACTTGTGACAAATAAAGCTAATCTATTAAAAAGATCTTTAATTGTATCTTATGCTAAAATCTAAACTGTTCCTAATAATCAGTTTTGGTATTTTATCTGGCAACTTATTATTATTATTATAAAATTCTTTGAGTTAGAGATGGAGAGGAAGTCATTAAACAAACTGTTATCTATTATGGACAATCTCTCACATCCTCTCCATAACCTACTTAATAAGCAGCAGAGCACCATTTTGAACTGACTCATTCAGCTCCTCTGTCACAAGGATCGTTACCGAAAATCTTTCTTATCAAATGCAATAAGCATAGTCAACAGTTCATCTCTGTGCGACAGGAAAACACACATCGTAGTACAATAGTCTCTGTTTTATTGTACATTATTATTGCACATTATTGCACATTGGTAAATTATTATTGTGTATATTATTATTCTGTACTTTATTATTAGTTAAGTCTGCCCACTGCTAAATGTGTTTTTAAATGCTGCTGTAACAAACAAATTTCCCACTTGAGATCAATAAAGTACTTACTATTATTATTATTATTACCCACTTTCATCCTCTATAACCTAGTATAGCAAATTCACTCCTAGTATCTCAGTTTAGATTTAGCATCCTGGTTTCAGACTATATTACTTTAGTTTCTATCTCAATGAAAAAATCTATCAAGTTATGATCACTCTTCCCCAATTGACCTTGTATGTCAAGATTATCAATTAACCAATTCTTATTGACAATACCTAGTCTAGGATGATCCATTCTCTCATCAGCTGGCCCAGACGTACTGATCTGAATGTTACTAAAGATTAGCTTTATTTGGCACATGTACACCAAAGCATACAGTGAAATGCATCATAAACATCAAATCAAATCAACAAGGACTGTGCTGAGCAGCCCGCAAGAGTCACCACAGTTCTGGCACCAACATAGCATGCCCACAACTCACTAATCCTAACTGTATGTTGTTGGAATGTTGGAGGAAACTGGGGCAGCTGAGAGGAACCCACAGAGTCATGGGGGTAACCTACAATCTCTTTACAGACAACAGTGACAGGAATTGAACCGTGATGTTACAGTGGTATGACACTGTAATAGTATTACACTAACTGCACTGTAATAGCATTATGCTAACTGCACTGTAATAGCATTACATGAACTGCACTGTAATAGCATAATGCTAACTGCACTGTAATAGCGTTATGCTAACTGTTCTAATGCTGTGTCACCCTACTGAAATCATACGGCAGGAATTCTTCTGTGACAGTGTTAGTGTTGATTTTATCTGACCAGTCTATTTGCAGATTAAAGTCAGAATGCAATTGTTAAGTATATCCTTAATTTCCTGTTTTGATACCATTCCCTGCATTAACCTTACTGTTGGAGGCCGTTGACAATTTCCACCAATATTTTCTGCCCTTTGTTACTTCTTAGCTCCAGCAAGAGTGATCAGACATCTCCATCTCAAAATAATGGCGAGTGTATATCACACTGACTGAGTTTTTTTTAATTTAATGCCACGTCTGAAAGGCAATATTTTCTGCAATGCAATATCCTGTCAGACTGGATCTGATATTGTGGCCTTGGAAATGGTGCCCAGGTGCATAAATGAGGGCTGGTATCAGTGACCCTGGCCTGGTATTAATTGGAGCCTGTCTACCCTACACTGCATGAGGAAAAGTCCTTATATGTACTGAGTGGTTAGGATACTTCATGCATTTCTTGGGGTGTACTGGAGACAGATTTTAATGCCGTGCTCTGAAATTAAAGAATTTGCATGAGCTATGAAGAAGGTGGAAAACTTCCCTTTCAGGAACAGTAATGACTCTGTGATCTACACACAAAAAGCTGGAGGAACTCAGCCGGTCTAGCAGTATCTATGGATAGGAATAACTAGTTGATGTCTCGGGCCGAGACCCTTCACCAGGACTGTAAGGGGAGGGTGAAGAAGCTTTAGAGGCAGCCGGGCCAAGAAACTGAAAGTATTTGAAGAGATCGAGAGCATGTGAAGTGTACATAAGTAGGAAGGGACTGAACCAAGGGAGCCAAAATGGAGTCAAGGCATGTGGACACGAGTTCACTGGGGCAGGAGCAGGCAGGAACAATGGGTCTACCTGGACAGACACTCCATTCTTGACAACACCCTGGTGAACCTCCTCTGCACCTTCTCAAGCGCAATCACATCCTTCCTTTAGTGAAGTATCCAAAAGTACACACAGGACAGCAAGTGTGGCAAATTGAATCTGAAATTAATTTCTGGTGTACCAGAAGAACTGGTGCTGTGACCTTTGATATGTGTGATATACATTAACAAAGTGGCTGTGAATGTAGGAGGTATGATATGAAAATTGCTGGTGTTGAAGCCAGTGAGAAAGGCCGTCTATGGCCTAGTAGAATACGGATTATCTGGATGGATGGGTGAAGCAGTGGCAAATAGAATTTAATTTGGATAAGTGTGAGGTGATGTATTTTGGGACTGGTGGTGGAGATGGACAAGAGTGAGGCTTACACAGTAAATGGTAGGGCCTTAGGAGTGTCGATGCATAGAGGGACCTTGGATACAAGTCCATAGATCTCTGAAAGTGGCAGAACAGGTGGATAGGGTAGTGAAGGAAGCAATTGAGATGTTTCATTTGCCTTCATTGTCCATGACATGGAATAAAGGAGCTGGGATACCATGTTGCAACTTCACAAAACATTGGTTACGCCACACCTTGAGTACCTATTCATCATTCCAAAGATAGGATGTGATTGCGCTGGAGAGGGTGCAGACGGAGGTCTCTAGGATGTTGTCTGTAATGGAGTGTTTCAGTCATAAGCAGGCTCTAGGCAGGCTGGAGAACAGGAGGCAGAGAGGTGACCTGACAGAGGTATATGAAATTATGAGGGGGTAGATAGTAACACATGGTAGGGGGGTCTAAGACAATAGGGTATAGGTTTAAGGTGAAAGCAGGATGTGAGAGGGATTTTTTTTTTCACACAGAGAATGGTTGGAGTCTGGGATGTGCTATATGAAGGGATGGTCAGGCAGGTACACGCACAGCCTTAGCGAAACATTGACACAGCTCTTTAAAAGGGCGATATAGATAAATGGGATAGACAGGTACAGAGAGCAGAACGGACAGATTGGTCTGAAGGCCCTGTTGTGTACCACTGGCCTTGACCAAGAATAATAACCATGCTTGTCTGGGACCTTCTCCAGCAAATTGACCCTAAGATACCCTGGCCACAGACTCCATGCTGAGTTACCCAGAGTTTGTGTCAGAGCTTCCCAACATCCTCTGAATTTTTTAACAGTCTTTTGGAAATCCTGATTGAAATCTGGAGAACTCCCAGAAATGCCCCTTCAGAGATCAGTAGAACCCCGTCTAGCAGGGGGTAATGGTTCGTCAGAGTGGGCAGAGGCATTGATGGGGGCTGATGAATATACCAGGCTTTTTTATAATGGTTCTCTCTTCACTTTTCAATGCTTGTCGTGAAGATGGTCCCTGTTTAATTTGGAATCAGGTTAAGGGCTCCGAGACTCGTCGTTAATTTATGATTAGCTTGAAGCTGCTGAGGCAAGGACAGTATCTAACCTATGAAGTATCATTAGCAAGCTTTCTGTTTGCATAGATTGCTAGACTGGCTAAGAATTTTCAGTATATTCTGCTTTTAATTAAAGTCAATACCTTCATCAACTAATCACAGGATCATGTTCAACAGTTTCTATTTTAGTAGCACAATGAATGTTTCTCTGTTGTTCAGTAACTCCCAGGAGTTTAATATATTTCTGTGGTCAACAGTACTCACAGCATTGTTTTAATCAAGTCCTACTGAAACTATTAGAGATTTTCTCCAATATATCAAAGTACCTTCTAAAAATTTGTGTTTTTTTTTGAGTAACATCCCTTTTCTTACAGTTTAATTTGTATTGATGTTTGAATGAAATTGAGGAAGGAGCAGAAGAAGAAGTTACACAAAGTCCTTTGTATTTTAAATACATTTGGCTCTTTAAGGGAAGTATGTATACTTATATATATGAAAGCTGCTGGTAAATGTGTCTTGAGGTCAGCATTAAGCTTCAAAATCCAGTACTAATTTCTACGAAGTATTCTGGTTTCAACATTTTTGGCCACTTCTTGATTTGATATAATAAAAATAGCAAAGTTCTGGAAATGCGAAGCAGGTCGGGCAGCATTTGTTGAAAAAGGAACTTTTGGATCCTTTCACCTGATTCCAGATTAAGCAGGAACCATCTTCATGTCAAGCTTTGAAAAGTGGAGGCAGAACCATTATAAAAAGATCTGGTATATCCACCAGCCCCCATCAATTCCTCCACCTTCTTTGAGGAGCTATCTGACATCCTTCATCAAAGAAAGAAATTAAGTTAAGTTTAGGGAACAGAGAAGGAGGGAGAACAAAGGGAATATTTTTGATAGAGCGGGACCAGTTGACTCAACGTGCTCTGCTCAGCTCAACCCAGACCGCGGTTGATGCGGTTTCGGACGAGGTGGAGGGGTGAGGGAAGATACAAAGCACATGGAACTACCCTATTCCCACCCAGCAGAAGATGTCTGCAGCCCCACAGTAGTAGGCAAAACCACCCCCATACAGTGAGCAGTTGTACTGTTCAGGTACAGGAGAACGAGGTTGAAAAGGATAATAAATCAGCCATGTTGGAATGATGGACCAGGTCGATTGCCTAATTCTGCTCCTATGTCTTATGGTCTACTTTAATTTTATGAAGAAAGTAAGTGACTCTCCTATTCTTCAGCAGTTTCTTGGAATCACGGATGACTTCCATCTAATATAACGACGTGGGTTCTGAGGTGCTAACCAATATTAAAGCCGCACACTTGAGAGAGGGCACGTTCCTTTTCGCTGCTTTGGCAGGCTTCCGTATGTGTTTACCATACACTGCCTCATCTTCAACATCATCCTGCATGCTGCTTCTCCACTGAGTCCACCTGGTAATCTTGTCCTGTGACAGATCTTCCTTCCTGCGAAGAGCAGAACCAGGAATCTGGACTGAAGCATGTGAGTATGGCCTGTTCAATTGAGCTGATTTAAGTGTAATCAGGGCCTTAATACTGCGATGCTGGCATGGGAAAGGTCACCATATTGACCCTTATTTATCTCTTGAATTTGCTGGATATTAGAAGCATAGAAACAGAAAACCTGCAGCACAATACAGGCCTTTCAGCCCACAAAGTTGTGCTGAACTTGTCCCTACCTTAGAAATTACTAGACTTCCCATAGACCTCTATTTTTCTAAGCTCCATGTACCTATCCAAAAGTCTCTTAAAAGACCCTATTGTATTCACCTCCACCACCATTGCCGGCAGCCCATTCCACGCACTCACTACTCTCTGAGTAAAAAACTTACCCCTGACATCTCCTCTCTACTTACTCCCCAGCACCTTAAACCTGTGTCCTCCTGGGAAAAAGCCTCTGACTACCCACATGATCAATGCCTCTCATCATCTTATACACCTCTATCAGGTCACCTCTCATCCTCCGTCGCTCCAAGGAGGAAAGGCCGAGTTCACTCAACCTGTTTTCATAAGGCATGCTCCCCAATCCAGGCAACATCCTTGTAAATCTCCTCTGCATCCTTTCTATGGCTTCCACATCATTCCTGTAGTGACGCAACCAGAACTGAGCACAGTACACCGAGTGGGGTATGACCAGGGTCCTGTATAGCTGCAACATTACCTCTCGGCTCCTAAATTCAATTCCACGATTAATGAAGGCCAATACACTGTATGCCTTCTTAACCACAGAGTCAACCTGCGCAACTGCTTTGAACGTCCTATGTACTCAGACCCCAAGATCCCTCTGATCCTCCACACTACCAAAAGTCTTACCATTAATACTATATTCTGCCATCATATTTGACCTACCAAAATGAACCACTTCACACTTATCCGGGTTGAACTCCATCTGCAGCTTCTCAGCCCAGTTTTGCATCCTAAAAATATCCTGCTGTAACCTCTGACAGCCCTCCACACTATCCACAACACCTCCAACCTTTGTGTCATCAGCAAATTTACTAACCCATCCCTCCACTTCCTCATCCATGCCATTTATAAAAATCACTGAGATTAAGGGTCCCAGAACAGATCCCTGAGGCACTCCACTGGTCACCGACCTCCATGCAGAATTTAACCCACTTACAACCACTCTTTGCCTTCTGTGGGCAAGCAGGTTCTGGATCCCATGCCTCCTTACTTTCTCAATTAACCTTGCATGGGGTACCTTACCAAATGCCTTGCTGAAATTCATATACACTACATCTGCTGCTCTTCCTTCATCAATGTGTTTAGTCACATCCTCAAAAAATTCAATCAGGCTCGTAAGGCACGACCTGCCCTTGACAAAGCCATGCTGACTATTCCTAATCATATTATACCTCTCTAAATGTTCATAAATCCTGCCTCTCAGGATCTTCTCCATCAACTGACCAACCATTGAAGTAAGAGTCACTGGTCTATAATTTCCTGGGCTATCTCTACTCCCTTTCTTGAATAAAGGAACAACATCCACAACCCTCCAATCCTCCGGAACCTCTCCCGTCCCCATTGATGATTCAAAGATCATCGCCAGATGCTCAGCAATCTCCTCCCTCATCTCCCACAGTAGCCTGGAGTACATCTCATCTTGGTCCCGGCGACTTATCCAACTTGATGCTTTCCAAAAGCTCCAGCACATTCTCTTTCGTAATATCTACGTGCTCAAGCTTTGCAGTCTGCTGCAAGTCTGCACTACAATCACCAAGATCCTTTTCCATAGTGAATACTGAAGTAAAGTAATCATTAAGTGGAGGTTGTGGAGATACTGTATCTTTCCAGTACCTGCAGATGCCTGCTGTAGGTATTTGTTTTATTTCATTTAGAGATACAGCACGGTAACAGATCCTTATGGCCCAACAAACCTGTGTTGCCAGATTACTCTCATATGATCAATTAACCTTCTAACGCATACGTCTTTGGAAT